>NC_136057.1:1298511014-1299711014 GCF_964261635.1 Lissotriton helveticus
GTGAGTGAGGGGTTGAGGGTGAAGGGTTGAGGGTGGGTGAGGGTGAGGGGTTGAGGGTGAGTGAGGGGTGAGGGGTTGAGGGTGAGTGAGGGTGAGGCGTTGAGGGTGAGTGAGGGTGGGTGAGGGTGAGTGTGGGTGAGGGTGAGTGAGGGTGAGGGTGAGTGAGGGTGAGGGTGAGGGTGAGGGTGAGTGAGGGTGAGGGGTGAGTGAGGGTGAGGGTGAGTGAGGGTGAGTGAGGGTGGGTGAGTGAGGGTGAGGGGTTGAGGGTGAGTGAGGGTGGAGGGGTTGAGGGTGAGTGAGGGTGAGGGGTTGAGGGTGAGTGAGGGTGAGTGAGGGTGAGGGGTTGAGGGTGAGGGTGAGTGAGGGTGAGGGGTTGAGGGTGAGTGAGGGTGAGGGTGATTGAGGGTGAGGGTGATTGAGGGTGAGGGGTTGAGGGTGAGTGAGGGTGAGGGTGAGTGAGGGTGAGGGTGATTGAGGGTGAGGGGTTGAGGGTGAGTGAGGGGTTGAGGGTGAGGGGTTGAGGGTGAGTGAGGGTGAGGGTGAGGGGTTGGGGGTGAGTGAGGGGTTGAGGGTGAGTGAGGGTGAGGGTGAGTGAGGTTGAGGGTGAGTGAGGGTGAGGGGTTGAGGGTGAGTGAGGGTGAGGGGTTGAGGGTGAGTGAGGGTGAGGGGTTGAGGGTGAGTGAGGGTGAGGGGTTGAGAGGGGTGAGGGGTTGAGGGTGAGGGTGGGTGGGAGGGGTGAGGGGTGAGGGTGAGTGAGGGTGAGTGAGGGTGAGGGGTTGAGGGTGAGTGAGGGTGAGTGAGAGTGAGGGTGAGTGAGGGGTTGAGGGTGAGTGAGGGTGAGGGGTTGAGGGTGAGTGAGGGTGAGGGTGAGGGGTTGAGGGTGAGTGAGGGTGAGGCGTTGAGGGTGAGTGAGGGTGAGGGGTTGAGGGTGAGTGAGGGGTTGAGGGTGAGTGAGGGGTGAGGGTGAGTGAGGGTGAGGGTGAGGGTGGGTGAGGGTGGGGTGAGGGGTTGAGGGTGAGTGAGGGTGAGTGAGGGTGAGGGGTTGAGGGTGAGTGAGGGTGAGGGTGAGTGAGGGGAAGGGGTTGAGGGTGAGTGAGGGTGAGGGTGAGTGAGGGCGAGTGAGGGTGAGGGGTTGAGGGTGAGTGAGGGGTTGAGGGTGAGTGAGGGTGAGGGGTTGAGGGTGAGTGAGGGTGAGGGTGAGGGTGGGTGAGGGTGGGTGAGGGGTTGAGGGTGAGTGAGGGTGAGTGAGGGTGAGGGGTTGAGGGTGAGTGAGGGTGAGGGGTTGAGGTGGAGGGTAAGGGTGAGTGAGGGTGAGTGAGGTTGAGGGTGAGTGAGTGAGGGTGAGGGGTTGAGGGTGAGTGAGGGGTTGAGGGTGAGTGAGGGGTTGAGGGTGAGTGAGGGTGAGGGGTTGAGGGTGAGGGTGGGTGAGGGTGGGTGAGGGTGAGGGGTTGAGGGTGAGGGTGAGTGAGGGTGATGGGTTGAGGGTGAGTGAGAGTGAGTGAGGGTGAGGGGTTGAGGGTGAGTGAGGGTGAGGGGTTGAGGGTGAGGGTGAGTGAGGGTGAGGGTGAGGGGTTGAGGGTGAGTGAGGGTGAGGGGTTGAGGGTGAGGGTGGGTGAGGGTGGGTGGGGGTGGGTGAGGGTGAGGGGTTGAGGGTGAGGGTGGGTGAGGGTGGGTGAGGGTGGGTGAGGGTGGGTGAGGGTGAGGGGTTGAGGGTGAGTGAGGGTGAGTGAGTGAGGGTGAGTGAGGGTGAGTGAGTGTGAGGGGTTGAGGGTGAGTGAGGGTGAGGGGTTGAGGGTGAGTGAGGGTGAGGGTGAGGCTGAGGGGTTGAGGGTGAGTGAGGGTGAGTGAGAGTGAGGGGTTGAGGGTGAGTGAGAGTGAGGGTGAGTGAGGGGTTGAGGGTGAGGGGTTGAGGGTGAGTGAGGGTGAGGGGTTTGAGGGTGAGTGAGGGTGAGGGTGAGGGGTTGAGGGTGAGTGAGGGTGAGGCGTGAGGGTGAGTGTGGGTGAGGGTGAGTGAGGGTGAGGGTGGGTGAGGGTGTGAGGGTGAGTGAGGGTGAGTGAGGGTGAGTGAGAGTGAGTGAGGGTGAGGGGTTGAGGGTGAGTGAGGGTGAGGGGTTGAGGGTGAGGGTGAGTGAGGGTGAGTGAGGGTGAGGGGTTGAGGGTGAGGGGTTGAGGGTGAGGGTGGGTGAGGGTGGGTGGGGGTGGGTGAGGGTGAGGGGTTGAGGGTGAGTGAGGGTGAGGGTGGGTGAGGGTGGGTGAGGGTGGGTGAGGGTGAGGGTGAGGGGTTGAGGGTGAGTGAGGGTGAGGCGTTGAGGGTGAGTGTGGGTGAGGGTGAGGGTGGGTGAGGGTGAGAGGGTGAGTGAGGGTGAGTGAGTGTGAGTGAGGGTGAGTGAGTGTGAGTGAGGGTGAGTGAGGGTGAGTGAGGGTGAGGGGTTGAGGGTGAGTGAGGGTGAGGGGTTGAGGGTGAGGGTGAGTGAGGGTGAGGGGTTGAGGGTGAGTGAGGGTGAGGGTGGGTGAGGGGTTGAGGGTGAGTGAGGGTGAGGGGTTGAGGGTGGGTGAGGGTGAGGGTGGGTGAGGGGTTGAGGGTGAGTGAGGGTGAGTGAGGGTGAGTGAGGGTGAGGGGTTGAGGGTGAGTGAGGGTGAGGGTGAGGGTGGGTGAGGGGTTGAGGGTGAGTGAGGGTGAGGGTGAGGGGTTGAGGGTGAGTGAGGGTGAGTGAGGGTGAGGGGTTGAGGGTGAGTGAGGGTGAGGGGTTGAGGGTGAGTGAGGGTGAGGGGTTGAGGGTGAGTGAGGGTGAGGGGTTGAGGGTGAGTGAGGGTGAGGGTGAGTGAGGGTGAGGGGTTGAGGGTGAGTGAGGGTGGGTGAGGGGTTGAGGGTGAGTGAGGGTGAGGGGTTGAGGGTGAGTGAGGGTGAGGGTGAGGGGTTGAGGGTGAGGGTGGGTGGGGGTGAGGGTGGGTGAGGGTGAGGGGTTGAGGGTGAGGGTGGGTGAGGGGTTGAGGGTGAGTGAGGGTGAGTGAGGGTGAGGGTGAGGGGTTGAGGGTGAGTGAGGGTGAGTGAGTGTGAGGGGTTGAGGGTGAGTGAGGGTGAGGGGTTGAGGGTGAGTGAGGGTGAGGGTGAGGCTGAGGGGTTGAGGGTGAGTGAGATTGAGGGTGAGTGAGGGGTTGAGGGTGAAGGATTGAGGGTGGGTGAGGGTGAGGGGTTGAGGGTGAGTGAGGGTGAGGCGTTGAGGGTGAGTGAGGGTGAGGGTGAGTGTGGGTGAGGGTGAGTGAGGGTGAGGGTGAGTGAGGGTGAGTGAGGGTGGAGATTGTGGCCTTTAAACTGTGGTGGCTACGCTTCATTTAAATAGGCCTCGAAGAACCCTTAAACACAAAATGCAAACATCAAATAAGAAACATTTTCATAATTGGGTTCAAATTAAACTACAGCGATACTAGTTATTTGAGAAAAAAAAACTTAGCTTTCTTGTAGCATCAATCATGAATCAAATGTATTATTGTCAAGCTCCAGTTTTGTTTTAACTTCTAAGGGTGAAGTAAGGATTTTTCAACAATAGGCCACCATGGAAATGGAAAATAATTTTTCTACATGGGTTACGATGTACCTTCGACACCTCGAGATGCTATGAAATGTAGCAAGAGACACACGGCATGCAAAAACAGAATGTAATTAACATTCGCTCCAAGCCATACAATCTTTCCTCGTGGAGAATGCCTGCACATGCAGCCCTTGCGTGCGTCCTATGCCTGAATTGGGAGTACCCTAGCAAAGCATCCTCTGGTACTGCCTTCCCCGACCTGTTTTTTTCTACCGAAGCAAAACAACAGCACGATGTCATCGCACTGCTGCCAAATGTAACAGAAACATTCCTACTGCAACCTTGAGCCAGATACGTCGGGGGATTCATGGCCGCATTCCAGAGACAGCTTGTAACTGTTTAACTGAAACCGGAGAACCCACGATTATGGAAAATAGCGCATTGGACAAATCGCATGCGCCCATCAAGCATCATCGTCAACGTGGACAAGGCGGCAGCCCTCCTTCACAACGTGCATGGAAGCTGGCATTGCAAATGCAAAATGTCCACATCAAAACACAAGCATATGACTTATGCTATCAAAAAAGGAAAGTGTTTGCATAACCACAACGCCAAATCTTTTTTATTCTAGGACACAGCAGACTCGATGTTGTCAATACCGTGATAAAACACTGGGCAAAAATGACAAAAATATTCTACGCAACGTAAATTTTTAAAATATATTTGACACGTGTCAGTAAGAAATGAAGAAAGAAGGGGCCGAGCACCTTGGTAAAGTTCAGAACAGATAGCGTTATTTTTTTAATTAACAAAATGCAAATAATGTGGAGAGATTTCAAGTGATTCAGGAATGGGCGCCCATGTAAAGAGAAAGTACGGCCGGCCTGGGCAGTGATAGGGGAGGAGGGAGGAGAAATGCGAGTCACGGCAGCAGCAGCCTTTGATGTGCCTGCCGGCCGGCCGTGAATAATTAGGGGGTGAGAAATGTGCTCGGAGGGCTGCCTTTGATGTGGTAATGCGAGGCAGGCAGGCAGGCGGCTGGTGGCATTGTGCACGCGCTTTTTAGGGCTTGCGCAAGCGCAATGACCTAAAAAGCACATGCACTACATGCAATCGCCAGTGAAATCGCCAGTGGTGGTTAACCTCTGTTTAAGCCACAATAGAGCTTCGCCAGCTTTGCGCTGAAGCGCATCAGCAGGCGAGCCCTAAAAACTGCAGGTGCTCAGCACCGGAAGGACTCGGCCCACTTAAAGCCCTGTGTGAGAGGGAATATTTGCTGCCTGTTCTCTCCATTTTCTGTATGGTTTAGGAAATATTTGCACGCCTGCTGCTTGTGTTTCACTTGTTCAGTGTGTGCGCCTATGTGTGTGCTCTATGAGTGTTTTATGTAGTTTCAGCATTTTACTCCAGGACACCTATTCAGAATTGAGTTCTGCTTTGTTCAGTACAGATCAGGCCTTATTTGCTAATGACAAATGTTTTTTTTTGTAAAAGCGGCCCATGCTGTGCTTTCACTTTAACAGCGACCGCAAACCTTTCTTTAGACGCGGTGTCTATTAACCAGAAAGCTCCGCATGGGGGCTTGTAAAGAAAACCAAAATATTTGCTGGGCAATAGGTCTCGCATTTGCGAGAATTTGAGCTATTGTCATCTACAATGCAAATAGCTCAAACCTCGAAAATGTGAAACCTATTGCACTGCCAATGCTTTTTACTGAATATTTTATGACATTTCGCTCTAGATTTGTAATGCCAAAAGCAAAACTGCGTGCGTGTAGACGGTCCACGCTGTACAAGAGAGGGGAGGTCTGGCAAGCAATGATCTTCCACAGGTTGGAAAGAAGATGTCTGTCACCGAGGGCCTCCTGCAGATTGGATTCTGGAGGTCTGACGCTGCTTGGACACCAAATGTCAGACACTGCTTGGACAGCAGAGGTCGGATCAAGAGGTTTCACGGTGTTTGCGCAGGAGAGGTCTAACACGAAACATTTCCTGCCTCTGGAAAGGCTCGAATTCTGTATAGTTTTCTCACTTGTTGCTTAGCCCTTTTCTAAGTGTTCCTAGTCGGTGCAAAATGAGAATTTTAGGGCTAACCTTTGTCCTTTAGCCTCAGAACCAACCCACCTTTTGTGGAGGGAGCATACCGCAGCAGTTGCAGAATACTTCACTGCAGGACTAATCCCTTTGTATGTGGTACCTGGAGGTAGGGGGGTGATCCCAATGGTTGCAAAGGCGGCATTGCGGTTCCATTCAAGATAAAGTACACAAGTGATAGCATTAATGTTCACATGCAGCGTTCTTTTATGATTGTTAATTGCTTATTACCCCAGCCAATTTTCATCGTGTGCCTTCGCCTCCTAAGCAGTTTCTACCTCTTGGGAGTGGCCCTTTACTTACTGGCACTCGTTTATTGATCTTCCTAAGTTGACCAGCTGCGATTCGAACCTGCACTCCGGCCAGTCAGGTGGACACCGGTGCCTTCAGTGAGTGCATTAGTGCAGTGACCCCAGCCTTCTCTGGACCCACAATTGCAAGTGTGCAAAGTAACCGCTCTTATTGGGATCATCAGAAAGGGAATGCCACTTAAAGATGAAGATTTGTATATAATGTTTAATGTCTAGTGTTGTCTGTGCGTCATCCCCACTGTCTTGGATCAGAACACTGGGGCTCAGGGATAAAGTGATTTGCCCAGAATCACACTGCGCGGTCTAGGAAGGGAGTCAGATTGTAGCCAACATTTCGCTACAGAGTACAGATCCTCACATATTCCTGCGGATTTGAGCCCTTTTAGCCCACCGAGTAATCGCTACCAGCTTTAAGTACAAGGGGAAGTTAAGCACAGGTGCACTCCACATTCATTGGCTACACAGTAGGTTCATGGGGCGCCTGGCAGTTCAGGCTGGAATGTCCAAGCCATTACTTATTTGTATACTTTTCTGCACACTTCAGTCAGGTGTAGTCAACATTCATTTTCATACAGAGTAACAGTTCTGTTTCTGCTTTCCTACCCTCACAGACCTGTGTCTCTCATGATACCATACGTGACTAGTTCCTTTTATCAGACGTTTATAAAGCATTCCACTTCTGACACAAAATGAGAAGGCGTTTAGCACAGCGTAGTGCTTTCATCTAAAA
The DNA here is from genome assembly GCF_964261635.1 of Lissotriton helveticus. Classification (NCBI taxonomy): domain Eukaryota; kingdom Metazoa; phylum Chordata; class Amphibia; order Caudata; family Salamandridae; genus Lissotriton; species Lissotriton helveticus. The sequence continues at coordinate 1,298,517,679 of NC_136057.1, forward strand.
TTTTATCCCGATAAACCTTGGAATTACATTGTCAGCTTTCTGGATACTGAGCAAGTACTTTACCTGAAGTCAAAAAGAGGTAGTTGTGTTACAAGAAGGTGATAGACCCTACTCCATACTCTACTTCTCTGGGGAATAGCACGATTTGTTAAAGGTTAATAGCACATCACAACCTGTACACCAAAACACACATCCCACCACTGACACCAAAACCTAAGTCCACCTGCTGACACCAACATTGTTCTTCCTCCCACCAAGCATTCTATTGTTCAACAGCCACAACGAAAATAGTTTGTACAGCATCCTTGTCTGCTCTCGATTCAAGTGAAACGGATCTATGTCAGGTTTTCAGGATAGTCACGTAAATTAACCTCCACTGGATCCATGTGGATCTCATTTACGTAGTCAATAGTTACCCTGAAAATGCGTCATTTACCTTGCCCTCCTTCACCTACGTTGGACACACATGATATAGAGCGTGTTGGCCATGTAGTTTAAATGCAGACCCTAGAACTATGATTCCAGATTCCCAATGGTCACTTTCCACATTGACATAATGGTGCTATCTAGCAGGCAAAAGTGGGAGCATTCTGTAACACTCAAGTGTTACATAAACGGGAAGACTGCTCCTGAGATGAAGGGATAAAAAGTAATCAAGTAAGTTATTCAGCATCCATGTACAGAAAAGGTCAAATAAAGGTAATACAGCTAATCTTTAATCCAATAGCGTAATTACTGCATGACTGTATCGTGACCTATTTAGTGCATAATCAATGTGATAAACACTGTGGGAAATCTTAGCATGACTGGTTCTATATTAAAGTGGTACTAGGCAGCTGCTGTAGGGCACCACCAAAGAGCTGGAGGATGAAGCTGAAAGCCTTAAAATGGATCACTTGCTTGGGAGGAAAGATGGCAATTCGCTTCAAAAATCCTAGCACCAGAGCTCAACATTGTCTGCATAGCACCACTTGTAGGCAAAATTACCTTTTTCATTGAGACCCTCAGATAGTAACTTCCCATGCCCTTTATTCTAAACCACAGTTGTGTTCAAACATATATCTGGGGGCAGAGTCATGACAGAGGTAACCATAGGCGATGTAAAGGAGTTCCATGACTTGGACTCTTGGATTCTGCAGGAGCCTGGGGTTTGAGGACTACAGCGTCCAGGTTCCTCATTGGAGAAGTTGAGGAGACGGGGCTCCAGTCCAGGTACTTCAAAGTACAATGCGCCCGGGCAAAGACTCAGCCAAGGCGGCCCACCTGAGCCCGTCCGAACCAGGCCAGTTCTGGGCTGCAGCAACACTCTGAGATTTTAGTTCTTTTGATAACCCCACTAAGGCTGTATAAAATATAAAATGTGTAAGAGTAATATACCACTGCCCTACTGCTAAGTATCGAACAGTTACTATCTCAATAACTAACCACCTAAGTTGTGGAATGGGAATAATCAGTATTGAAATTCAAAATGTTGAAGAGAGGCTCGAAGTTACACAACGCACTGTGAATAGGACTCTTCATTCTTCGTTAATTAAAAAAACGCCTGTGGTAGATCCATGTCGGGAACTAGAGAATGCTGTCTTTGAGTGTCCCCGAACAACCCTTGCGTTTTAACTGCTTCATTATGCAACATTGGCACATCGCCCTGTACTATTTTTCATTCCCCTCCAGTGAAAAAGAAATAGAAAGTGCACGAGATGCGCACCAAAAAAAGAAACAATTACCTAGTATAAATTCTCGTGATGGGTCTGAATGTAGAGGTTTACCAGATCCCATATGGAATGATGACATTGCTAGATTACTGACTTCTAGTATGACGGAAATGGAGCAGTCCATAAAGATGTTGGATACTCTGTCGAATAAATTGAAATCTTATGAGACAATTTTAAGTAATGTAACAGAATGCACAACTAGGATAATGTATGTTCGCCCTAATTTGTGTCAGTTCTCTTAAACCGCCCATGACAAGACAACCGAGGGAGAAGGCGGCTCTGAAGGATCCAGCTAGTCTCTACTATCAACCAAATGACCAATTGGATGGGCACAACCTGTTGGAGCATAAGATCTGTGCTGCAGATGCTGATACATTGCTCCCTGGGACATACCCTGGACCCACCCGTAGTACCAGCCCAGTCAGTACCTTCATGTAAACCTTTGCAAGTACCCCCTGAGGCTAAACCATACGTTATCATCCTGAAGGATGTCCCCCCCCTTCTTCATTGTAACCGCACTGAGAACTGGTATGATCTGAATAATAAGACCGTACGTTGGTTAGCCAAGGCGGTTCGTAACGCAGCAAATTTTTGATGAAATACCTTTGGTGAGGCAGGACCATTGAGCAGGAAGGGGTCAGAACTCTTGTTGTGATGACGGTGTGGTGGTCAACATTCGGAATCCCGTCCTTGTGAATCAGATGATTGCCAGATTAAATTATTCTGCATCACACAATAGAGGAATTGAAGCAGTCCCATTGAGGCATTTTTATAGACCTGTGAATCATAGAAAGCCAGTACATGCTCAACTCACTTTAAGGTGCTCTAAGGATACGGAGCAAGTTTATCATGTAAAGATTTGTTACAGATTTACTCCTCTGGAATTAGTTGATGAGTTAGACTAGATGTTGGCGGAAAGACTGAGGCAACCCCCGCCCTGATAGCTAGAAATCTTGATGGTTTAAATCATTTTAGTGATCTCACTGTCAGTAAAAACTTCTTGCGAGTATGAGAGCTCTTAACAGGAGAGGTTTGCAGAGGGTAATGTGCAGCTGGCAACCTGAAATGTAGCTGAGATAATGTGTGCACCTGTCAATGATGACTGGTTAACTTTAATTTCTGAATTTAAGGTAAATCGTCTGCAAGAAACATGGGCAGTAAATATTTTTATGCGGATGGTTTCATAACCTATCAGACTCCTCTTATCCCTTGCAGAACAGGAAGGGCGAAAGGCAGGTGAGCAATCTTGGTCTCATTACTGTTGCGGATGAAAATGCTGAGAACTAAGATGGATTCACATTACTGTCAATTTATGGGAGCGGAGGTGGGAATTGCACTGTAAATAATTAGCTATTATAACATCCAGTTTGATCATCAATGTACTGATGTGATTACAGCTCTTGAAAAGGATTTAGAGCAATATCTAACGATTGGGGAAAAGATATACATGTAGTTATAGTTCGGAACAACTTTTCCTATAGACAAAGGCGGGTTTTCTTTTGCTAATTTTGGCGCTGTTTGACAAATCTTCACCAAATTTTCAAAGCAGTGGCCTATTTTGCCTAGTTCTGCATAGAAAGTGTTTGGGTGATTCGTGAAGTGGGGCTTAGAAAAAGGGGATGTCCCAAAACGATTTTTCCCCATGCAATGTCTATGGGGATTTTGCCACTGTTAGACCCAGCTATAGGGCGAATCACTGAACAGATTTATACTAAATTTGGCAGAAAGCTAGCTCTTGCTCCAGAAAGATCCCTTTTTAGGGCTCGGCCTACGCATCACGAAGTGGGCGGAGCTTCGAGCTCCTAATGTTAAAGAAAAAAAAAAGGTATCTCTAGGGCTCTGGCCAGACACATTCCTTAGTGTTTTATGGCATCTGCCTAGTGATTCGTCTTCGCTGTGCTGTCTATTTAGTAGCCTTGACGTGATAGGCTATATTTAGTTTTCGTCCGTCATTGATGTTAGTTTCATGGCATATTCTGTGCGCGAACGAGCACGCAGAGTGATTAATCTTAATTAGGAGCCGTCAGAGTGCCCGTGTAATGCAATCCAGATGGTGCGAGCGCGTTCACCATTGCATTGCATGTATCATGCACGCGTTTAACATTTAGCTTTCGCGCACGGCAGTCCATTCATTTTAATTAGGAGCTGTCAGGGTGCCGCGTTCACGGCAGAGATAATGGAAAGAAGACAGCGGGACCCGCGAAGAACCGGAAGAAGTCTGCAGTAAACAAAGCACGAACTAAAGCACAAAAAAATATGGTACACTAGGGCGCCTGCGCCATGCCGTCACGTGGTTCTAATCTCAGATTGTATTCTCCTCGTACAGTGTTAGCCTCGAGACGACGATACACAGATTTATCACACTACCGAGCACACACTGAGGAGCACGCAGACACACTAAACAGCTTGCAAGATACCGAGCTAGGGGCCAGATGTAGGATGACCACCTCGCATGGAGGTAAATTCAAGACGGGACTGTAACACATTATTTACAGAAAGTAAAACTTCAGGACAAAAAAATCAGGATAAAGGGTCGAAATTCAAGTCAGTCAGAACAAAAGGAGGAGCGGCCATATCCCACTGGCTTATCAATGCATTGATTTACACATTTTTAGGTATTTTTAGTATGTTCCTTTATTTTTCTAACCTGATAGCATCTTACTGAACAAAAGAGAACGCAACTAAGGTTAGTTACCCAAAATAGAGTCGTACAGTACCAGCTTCACAGTTTTACAAATAAATCAAATAAAGTTTGAACTGTCAAGAATAAATGGTGTTTCAGTGTGGCAGCCCCAGCACAAGTGATGTGCTTCTAATCAAGATAAGAAAAAGAAATATACGCAAGCACAGAAAGTCGGTGCTAAATCCACACAGCAGCGGAAGAGGAGTCGAGTCACTAAACTCTATCCCTTCCTATAGCATATTCTGAGTTTCAATTCCATTCCTTTTATTTGACCTGAGAGCCTGCATCCTTGCACCATCTCTATGGCAAAAAAAATACTAAGAAAATTGCTCCCTTTCAATGGAAGTGCCGGGATCTTCCCAAATTACTCGAATTGGCAGTGATATCTGGTCCTCTGTACTGGGGTATGTGCCATATCCCCCTGCTATTGGGATCGTAACCACGGTGATGTGGATCTCTGCACCTTGTTGTATGGCATTTCTAAAGTCCTCTACCAACCTCTTCTTTATGTATTGGGCGTTATGCCCCCTGCTCAGAACGGTATTGATTGTGGGAAAGCACATTTATGAATATTAGCATTGAAATATCTCTAACGCTATTTTTATCCAATCATCATTTCATTCATTATCACAATTACAGCATTGTGCTAATAAAATTAATAATAACAATTCAAAAATGTCATTGTCATTAAGAGTAGTGAGGGCAGAGTGCTGAGGGCAGAGTGCTGAGGGCAGAGTGCTGAGGGCAGAGTAGTGAGGGCAGAGTAGTGAGGGCAGAGTAGTGAGGGCAGAGTAGTGAGGGCAGAGTAGTGAGGGCAGAGTAGTGAGGGCAGAGTAGTGAGTAGAGTAGTGAGTAGTGAGTGCAGAGTAGTGAGTAGAGAAGTGAGTAGTGAGTAGAGTAGTGAGTAGAAAGTAGTGAGTAGTGAGTAGAGTGGAGAGTATTGAGTAGTGAGCAGAGTAGTGAGTAGTGAGCAGAGTAGTGAGTAGTGAGCAGAGTAGTTAGTAGTGAGCGCAGAGTAGTGAGCAGAGTAGTGAGCAGAGTAGTGAGCAGAGTAGTGAGCAGAGTAGTGAGTAGAGTAGTGAATAGTGAGTAGAGTAGTGAGTAGAGTAGTGAGTAGTGAGTAGAGTAGTGAGTAGTGAGTAGAGTAGTGAGTAGTGAGTAGAGTAGTGAGTGCAGAGTAGTGAGTAGTGAGTAGAGTAGTGAGTGCAGAGTAGTGAGTAGAGTAGTGAGTGCAGAGTAGTGAGTGCAGAGTAGTGAGTAGAGTAGTGAGTAGAGTAGTGAGTAGAGTAGTGAGTAGAGTAGTGAGTAGTGAGTGCAGAGTAGTGAGTGCAGAGTAGTGAGTGCAGAGTAGTGAGTGCAGAGTAGTGAGTGCAGAGTAGTAGAGTAGTGAGTAGAGTAGTGAGTAGTGAGTAGAGTAGTGAGTAGAGAGTGCAGAGTAGTGAGTAGAGTAGTGAGTAGAGTAGTGAGTAGAGTAGTGAGTAGAGTAGTGAGTAGAGTAGTGAGTAGAAAGTAGTGAGTAGAAAGTAGTGAGTAGAGTAGTGAGTAGAGTGGAGAGTAGTGAGTAGTGAGCAGAGTAGTGAGTAGTAGCAGAGTAGTGAGTGCAGAGTAGTGAGTAGAGTAGTGAGTAGAGTAGTGAGTAGAGTAGTGAGTAGGACATCACAGGCAGCAGCTGTGCAAGCTTCTTACACTCACAAGGAGACCACAGGCAGCTGAGGTGCAATCTTCCCCACTCACAAGAACGACATCACAGGCAGCAGCAGTGCAAGCTTCTTACACTCACAAGGAAACCACAGGCAGCAGAGGTGCAAGCTTCTCACACTCACAAGAAGGACATCACAGGCAGTAACGGTGCAATATTCTCACACTCACAAGGAGATCACTGGCAGTACACACCACATGAACACACTCCATAACACATAGTAAATACATTGGCATTTACAATGCCATTAGCTCAAACTCAAATAAATCCGAGCCCGATTGCATTTCTAATGCTTGTTGTAATGTGGTGTAAATCTGTTCAGTACTTTTGGAATTATTAAAGTAATAAAAGTTTGTATATTTAGGGATGCGGATCCGCAGATACCCGCAGATCCAATTATACTTTACTTTACGTTAAAATTCCCATACAAATTAACTGAAAAAACTAAAGGTTACAGCGATGTTATAGTTAGGTTCACGTTTTACCCACACAAAACCATAGAAATTCAGCAGCTCTAGTTATACTTATAGTTATACTTATCTGAGGAAAATATAACTTGTGCAGTTAAGTAACTTTAGACCACACGTTTTAGTGTCTTATATGAGCATTACTATAACTCCTGAATTACTATGGTTTGTTTGGTATTTTGAGAGTGTATATGTGTGTATATGTATGTGCGTGTATATATATATATATATATATATATATATATATATATATATATATATATAACACTGCTCTAAAGTTCCACCAGGTAATCACTCCTGATAAAGAAGAAAGCACTCTCAGGGGGGGTTTCCAATCAGATTTATTCAAAGGTATGGAAACCTCGGCACACGAGACACGTTTCGGCACTCAGCCTTTGTCAATTGTTGCACAGAAACGCCGCGGCAGCCATTACTTTTAACTGCTTCACAAACAAGTTTTCGGCACAACGACATAAAAAGAGGACTTCACCATCAGAAATTCTAATGCCGCCATCTTAAAACATGCAAAATCGGAAGTTATACAAAGTGAACGTATAGAACGTTTCTCCTGTGTCCGCTCTATATGTTTACATATAAGATAAATCTTAAGAAAACTTACACACAAATGAAAACTCAAATGGGTTGACAAATGTATCGAGCCTCACTATTTCCAATCTCGCCCTGGATGGGCAAATGCCTCTAAACTGTCAAGCCGAAAACAATGTTCTTCAAAGCACGAATCATCATTTCAGATACATGGAAAAATTCGATATGATAAACCTAACAGTGGGTAATAAGATCCAACACAAAGAATACATATATAGATTCGGTTAAAAATCCAGAATGCATAAAAAAAGTAATTCAGAATAAAACAGACTCATTAACCCAAGTGTATCGCTAATTCCTCGCTACTGTTCAGGCCTGATGGATTCTTGCTTTGTAAGTCTATGATGTAACGTGATTCCAAACGCATTCGTTTTTGTATGCGGCCCAAATTCCAATCGTATTTGGGCCGGGGAGACCATTCTGGGGAGTTGAAAGATTGCTCGGTATGAGTTGGATATTATATTGTCAAAAGTTGTTGCATCTTTTCCCTTCAATGCTTCACTCCTGTAAGTAATTGTTGGCTGGAGTTTTACTTGCAAAACCCTTAGCAAAGGGTCAAACGTAAAGTCCGGTAGGAGCTTCTTCAGGGGCTTTATGGCTAAGTAGGTCATTACCCCCTTTCTCCGCAAAGATTCTATTTGAGGTTTTGATGAGTTATTTTGGTCCAGTATTACCTCATGGTATTTGTAACTTACTCCTTGTTCCAAACGGTGACCGTCGAGAAACCAATTAAGGTGTTTCTTCTAGTGGTAATTAACTGCCATTATTTTTGTTTTATTGTAGTTTATTTTTAGTGCATTTGCTTGTGAAAACATTCAGTAAATGCTGGAGACCAATTGGGGTCCTACTTATTAAAACGAGGTCATCTGCGTACAGCAAGTTTGACAGAGTGGAATTCTCTAGTTTTGGTGCGTGAGCTGCGCAGCTATTCAGCTTCCCCGGTAAGTCTGCTAGGAAAAGATTGAATAGCGTAGGGGCTGGAACACACCCTTGTTTAAGCCCTTTTGTTGTGGGATTTTTTTTTTTTATATTTGTAGACCTTTGCCGAGCTTTATCCTGACCCATGTCTTAGTGTGTAAGTTTCTTAGTTGGTGTAAAAGATTTGAAGGGATCCCCCAGCTGTCCAATTTTTGCCAAAGTTTTGTACGGTCAACGTGATCGAATGCTGCAACAAAGTCTATGAAACAGAGATAAAGCGGGTATTTTCTCTGTTAGCCTGCATCCATGAGCAAGGTCAGGGCCATTATGTTTGTTATTGTTCCTTGCCCTTTCCGAAATCCAGTTTGTGTTAGCGGTATTATATGGTTCTCTTCAGCCCAAGTGGTTAGATCGTTTAGGAGGAGCCCTGCAAAATATTTAGCCTCAATGTCGATCAGAGTTATTAGGCGATAGTTTTTCGGCACAGACCTCACTCCTTCTTTATAAATTGGGCTTATAATTGAGCCTCTCCACGACTCAGGAATTATAGAATTTCTAACTGCGTACTTAAAAACAGGTTCAAGTGCATTGCTCCAGTAGTCTGGGTCGTTTTTAAACCGCATTGGTGGGATGCCATTGGGACCGGGGGCTCCTGCCAGTCTACCCTTGATATTTGTTTCGTTATCTGTTGGGTTGGTTGGGTGATGTGCCCCTCCCCTAGTCTCCATGCGGTATTTTGTGCAGAGGTTACAGTTGGTATCCGTTGTTGTTGGTTTAGCATTATTTTTTGCTATCCTCAGAGGAGGGTAGGCAGAGTAATGTTGGCTCCTTTGCGGTCCTGCTGGAACTCTCGGATCCTAAGCATTTGGGGTCTGTAACTATTTGATCTGTGTCATTAAAATGGTTAAAGAGGAAGTATGACCAAACCTCTTCAGAAATGTGAGAGTTGATTCCGTTTCTGATTTGGCCGATATATTTTATTTACAGATTGCTAAATTTTGGTGCTGTTTTTCTGTTTTGCATCGTGAAGCAGTTTAGCCCAAAATTCATTATTCATGGTCATTTTCCTGAACCTTCTTCTCCTAAAAAGGGCCTTTGAATCACGAAGAGACTGCTGCAGACTTTGATTTCCAGGTGCTCTCTGGAGTTGTCGTAGTAGTTGGTTTATTGTTAATGTCAGTTTCTTGGAGACCGGACTCTTTACTATCGTCATTGGAGGATCATTTGCGTTCTTTCATTTTGGGCCTATTTTGGTGGGAAATTTGTTGCCAAGGGTACAGATGAATTTTTCCCAAATTTCCAACGGTTGACTTAAGTTATCCTGTACTTGCTCAAACACTTCTTGCACCTTATACGTTTGAGGTTTGTTGTTCCTACCGAAACAATGGATTTGTTGGCCTCCTGGAATAATGTTGACGCAAAATGAAGTTTCATTTCTTGTAGCATGTGGTCACTAAGTGTGTTATTGCCTATTTGGAATGAGGCTATCCTGTCAAACATGGATAATGTAGTGAATGTAAAGTCAAGGTAGGAAGATGCTTTGGTTGAGTGAAATGTAGGTGCCGGGGGATTATCTTCCTTGAAGCGACCATTAACTGCCCTCAGGTTCAGGTGCTCTAATTCTGAAAGAAGGTAGCTTGAACTCTTTGTTGGTTTGGTTTCCTTCGAAGGTCCTTGAGTCGGGATTCCCCATGTACCAGTCAGATCTTGTCTAAGGTTGTCTTCCTGGCTATTCCCTAAAAGGTGCATGTTGAAGTCTCCTGCCAGGATGATATTATCTGTGTCCTCCTCTTCTATAATTCTTGTGACTTCTTTAATCATTTCTTTGGATGTTTGTAGTTTGTGTGTAGGGTGTAGGTAGATGTTTATCAATATTACCTCTGTGCCTTCTGATTAAGAAACAACTTAACCGTTGAAGCCTGAATACAGCTTGGGGGGTGATGTATGTTTTTATTGGGCACATTTCGCCAATTTTTGTAATAGAAGAAAGGAGGAGTAAACCCCCCCAATCGGCGTCCAAATACGGATCCCTTAATAGCTGGGATAAAGCTGGAGGTATAGCCCTGTAAATCGTAGGGTTTATCTTCCCAGGTATCCTGGAGTAAAATGATGTCGAAAGTTTTACGATAGTTCAGAAAATCATGGTCGCTTAGCTTGGAGTTTAAGCTGTTAATATTCCAGGTGCAGATTTTAACTTCGTTGGAGCCCAATCGAGGGTATGATGGAAACGGCGTCCTGTGTCAATTTGGGTGCGTTAAGAAAATTGTACGTTGTAGCCCCTGCCTTCAGTTCGTAGACAAAGATTCCTTTGGGGGGATTGACCGGCTGTTGGAGTACGGCCCCTTGCTCCCCTTAGGACTGGAGTCGCTGCTCTAGGTAAACTGTCTTTGGTTAGAAATGGAGCTGGGTATTGTGGCTTAAGCACTGATTTTAGAGTGATCCCCCAACTTTGAAATCTTTTGCTTTCTTGACTAATTCTACCAGCTATCTCCGGTGTTTTCCATCTAGTTTTAATGACTTCAGGGTTTGGCAGACCGTTATTTGGTAAAAACTCAACATACAGTAGATCAGAAGTGTGAATATTAGCTAACCTTGGGATGGCTTGCAGGAGCCGTAGTATGTTCCCTCTGTTTAAAATGTCTGTACGGCCTCGCGACTTGTATAGGGGAGCAAAGGTGATCATGTCAGACTCCTCCTCTTGGGCAGGTTCCTGAGTTGGATGCACAGGGTAGTGACGAGTAACGCTTCCAACCTGATGTAGGCTAAAGATGTCAGGGACGAAGGTATTACTATCGATGCTATCATTAGTAGTTGGTAATTGGCGTTGGCGATCCCAAGCTTTTTCTTCTGTGTCCCTGGTTAGCGGTGAGTTTTTCAATAATAAATTACCTGATTCTCTGCTCGTGAGCTCTGGTGTTATTAGTCTCTCATTTTCCGTTTCTGGGTTGCCCTCCTGTGGTAACTTGGCTGGGGCTCTTATCATGGGTGAAGACTCCTGGACTTTGAATTTTAGGGGTATTTCTAATAGGCTGCTGGGATTATTTTTTCCGTTACTTGCGCACTAGCCTCTATTTGCTTCATTTTTGGTAAAGAGTGCAAATCGCTTCGTGACGTTTTTTGCAATTGTGTAGTCGCCTTTAGTGCCTTCTTCCAATTATGAAACAGGGGAACTTTGATTATTTGTAGCTTTGGTATTCATATCCGCTGGTTGCCGTGGTAACCAATTAATCAGATGTTGGGCCTGAGCAGTGGTTTTCTTTTTCCTTCCATTTATTCCTACGACCAATATTCCTTGGTGTAATTTTTTTGCTTGATTCAGATGGTTCTGTTACTACTTTTTCTGGGGTGGCTGCGTCACGATATTGCGAGACCCTGCTCTCTCCTGTTTCTTCAGTCCCAAATGAAGATAGCTTCTCGGTGTATTGGGGTTCTATTTTTGTTCCTCCCTTTGCAGGTAAGTCAGAGCTTCCTGCTATTTGGGTTACAGTTGTTGCTGCAATAGATGGTAAGTCGCCCAGTAGTGATGGTAACATGGATAGTTTGTCCACAATTAGGGTGCAGGTACATTCTTGCTGAAGTAATTTGTCGTTGAGGGCTGCTTCTTGTCTTCTTTTTATCAATCCGTTTAGATCAGCCAGCTTCCTATCAATTGGAGAGGTGAAATCTGCCAAGGTTTGAAGCACTGTCAGTTGCTAATCCATTTTACGTGATTGATATTGTAGTGCTGCTGTTGAGTATTGCATCGTGCTAAGTACTGTTTCCCAAAATGCGTCTTTGGTCAGTTTGCTTTTATCACTAAGTTCTGTCTTTACACTGTTTGTTTCGTTTTGAACGTCATTGCTATATGAAGCCACTAGCTCCTCCCATTCTTGAGAAGCTAGAAAGGACATATCGCAGTTGGAATTATGGTGGGTGTTGTGGGTCGTCTCCTGACTGTGCCCCGGCGAGATGTTTTCGACAATTGTTCGTACTTCAATCTCTTGAGAGGTTGGCCGGTGTTGAGGAGGGCCGCTTGTAATTTGCACCTGACTGTGCCCCGGCGAGATGTTTTCGTCAATTGTTCATACTTCATTCTCTTGAGTAGTTTGCCGATGTTGAGGAGAGCCGCTGGTAATTTGCACGCTGAGTGCATTGGATTTTTGGTCTACTCTTTGTACTGTGTTGTTTAAGCTCGCCTGGTAGGTACTTAAGTGGGCTGTTAGAATTGGTCCTAGTTGTTCTGGATTTTGGATGTTAACTGGAAGGTAGAATTCCTCTGGCTTTACGGGGTGCTGTTGAGGCTTAGTTGTTGTGCCTTTTTCTGCTGGTTCTTGCTGAGGTGATGTTAACGTGGCTAGCTCAGATTCTCTGCTTGCCGTGATCTGATGGAGTTGGGCAGATTTGTTGGAGGAGGACCTGATGGGCCCTGTACTTGCCTGATAGTATGAAGTTGAGTATTGTATTTGTACGTTGTCAGTATCAATATGTTTAGCGGAATCTCCTAGTTCCACTTTTCGATTGGTGGAGCCAGGTTCCGCTACGTTTTCTAGGTCTAGGTCCAAGTCCCTTGTCTTTTCTGAGCTGTCATTTAGTTCTTGGTCATTAGTGGTCCTGGTGTTAACTAAGAACCTGTTGCTTGATCCATTTAATTCTGTTTGTTGTTTTTGGTGTATTTTTTGAGGATCCATTTTGTGGATTTGTGCTACTGTTTGTTTTGAGTTTGATTTTATGTCACACTGAGAGAGAAAATTAAAATTGCTTGGTTGCAGAGGAGTTTGCAATCCTTTAATAGCGCTAGTTTTTAAAAATATTACGGTGCCAGGGTCTTTCAAAAATATAAATTTGGTGTAGATCTTGGTCTGGAAGGAATGTGGACTCTTCCGTTGGGAGGAGCCCTCTATTGTAATTAAGTTTTTAGTTCCCAGACTCGGCCTTAGGGTGGCCACTGGGTTTTAGCTTGGTTACTTTAGTCGTTGCTTTAAATGGTGTCCTAGTCTGCGTTGGAGAGGCATTGTAAGGAATTCTGCGTGGGCTGTGGTATACTGAGCTATTAGCTGAGGGGTTGTTGCGGCACTGCAGCACTCTTCAAGCGGTGGTATGTCGCTATTTTCTTCGAGCTTACCACATTTGACTTTTTGGGAGTCTGAATCTGAGCCAAGGGGGTTGTCGACCTTGCTCCCATTGTCAGACATGTTTTTCCTTTTTGTTGGTTTTGTTGTTTTTTGCGTAGATTTAGGAATGGTTGGGTTCTTTCTTACTGTACCGGACCTCATGTTTCCCCAATTAATATGCTTGGTTTATGTACTGGTTTTGTTGACTGGTTATGTCCCCCCTGCGTCTGTCTTCGTTATTATAATTTGACTTGATTTCAATACCGAATGTTGCTGTTACTGTTGGGTTAAGTGGGTCACCGGTACCTCGCTTGGCACAAGCCTACTGTGCGTGATGAAGATGAGTAAAGGACGAGGTGAGGGGGGTAGCTGGGCCCAACTTAAGACCCTTTGATCCAAAATTTGTGACAGCTCGTGACAGGAGGACTCCTGGGGGGTTCGCTGGGGAAACGCTTGGCCACAGTCTTGAATTAGATGCCTGATGTTGGTGTTTGTAGTGACTCGAGGCGAGCCCCCGCAACCACCACTAACAGAGACTAAGCTCAACTAGCACAGTGACACAACCCCCGCTTGCTGCTCGCCCCTCTCACCTGCAGCTCACCCAGCCCAGCAGTCTCCTGCAAAGCCGCTGCTCCACTGCCCCTCTGTCCCGCTGCTATCAGCACACAGTAGATGTTCCTGGGAGCTCCTAGGCAAATGCTGCAACTCCACTCTATCCACTCCCCAGGACCACGGCAACTACAGGGCAGAGCCGAGGTCGAGGCACTGTTGCCAGCGAGAGCAGCGCTGCAAACGGTGATGAAGGCGGTGGCGGTGGAACAGAAACGCCCAACCAGCTCCCTGCTGCTCCGCTCTGCAACCGCAGCGGGAACGGAGCGGGTGGGCGGGGGAGCACTCAGTCGGCTGGCCGACCCACCGCCGACCCACCAGGGGCGGGGCTCAAGTCCGCTCGGTTCCCGCTGAGAAGGGGACGCAACAGTACTTCCTTTCCGGGCCTTCAGCGGGCCTCTCCGGACCTCTCCAGGCCCCTCCGGGCTTCTCCGGGCCAGCCCAGCTCCCCGCAATGGAAGCGGCTGAGATGAGGACAAAGGGCGGTGAGTCGGAGTGCTGGGTGAAGCACTCGCGGCTCGCAGCTCGCACAGCAGTGCAACAGACCGCAGCAGCAAACAGCGGCGGCCAGAACCCAAAGGAAAGGAAATGTTCAAGGTCATTTATGCAGTAAACATTGCAACCACGGAATCGCATATTGCTGCGCTCTGCTTCGAAATAGTTTCTTTGGGTTCCCCTCAGTGCGCAATCCACTCCACCCGCGTCTGTATTGTTTTGAACGTGTATCCTACTTCTCTGCATATCGTATCTGTCGAGGAAAACCTCTATTTGATCGAAGATCTTTGGGAAGGCCATCCGGACTAACCGCGTCAGTCCACTTCGCAGTCGATGGAACGGACTCCATTCAAATTCTGCACTCAATGCCATACCAAGTATTACTATAACTCCTGAATTACTATTGTTTGTTTGGTATTTTTAGAGTGTATGTGTATATATATATAAATAGACTGTTGTACTTTGGGTTTGAAACCAGAAATCCTCAACCAGGCATGTCTCCTTAATAACACACTAGTGTTGATCTCTCTAGCTGCAGTGTCTGCAGCAGCTAAAGTGCATCTAATTGAGGAACTGGATATAAGCTTCCCTTCCTGGGCTTTTGCTTTGTGCTCATCTGGGAGGTGTTGTAGTAACTGCTCCATTTTGTCCCAGTGTGCCCTATTATATCTGGCCAGCAGGGCCTGGGTGTTGGCAATGTGCCAATGATTTGCTGCTTTGGCGTCTACTCGTTTACCGGAGGTGTCTAATAGTATTGGCTCTTTGTCTGGAGGGAGAGCATCCCCAACGGGCATTAGAGACAACCAAGGAGTCTAGTGGTAACTGTCCTTTAATAAACACTGGATCTAAGGGAGCAGGCTTATATTTGTTATCAATTCTGGAGTTGAGAATGCGAGCATGCACTGGATCTTTAAAGATTTCATTGCCATGTCTCATCATACCTTTAAGCATAGGTAGAGTGTGGCTAGCCCTTTGTGTGCCACTAAGCGTTCCAAATAGGAAATCTTCCTCTAGAGATTCCTTGTGTAACTGTACCCCATCAATCAAGCAGGACATTTGTAAAGCACACTACTCACCCGTGAGGGTCTTAATCCTCCAAACATTCCCCCACATTCTCACAAAATGTCACCAGAACATTTACATCTACTTCAGCATGAGGTCCAGTCACTCCTGTACAAAGAAGCCATAGAACCAGTGCTGTTACAACATCAAAGGACAGGCGTGTACTTTCTTATACCCAAAAAGGACGGCTCCTTGAGACCTATTCTAGACCTCAGAGAACTAAGCCTTTACATACTTTCAGAGCATTTCCACATGGTGACACTTCAACAAGTGCTCCCACTTCTACAGCAGGGCAATTTTATGTCTACTCTGGACTTAAAACACGCATATTTCCAAATTTCAATTCATCCTGCTCACCGCAAATACCTCAGATTGATGATAGCAGGCCATCATTACCAATTCAAAGTACTACCATTTGGAGTCACCACTGCTCCCAGGGTATTTACCAAATGTTTGGCAGTAGTCGCAGAACATCTGAGAAGACAACACATTCATGTCTTCCCATAACTGGACAGATGACTCATCAAAGCCAGCACTTAACAAATGTGTCCCCAACACACTCAAACCACTATTCACTTCACCAACTAGGGTTTACAATAATTGCGTTAAAGTCTCATCTACAGCCTTCCAACACACAACGTATCTGGGAGCCACGATAGACGCTCAAAGCTCTAGCCTCTTCTAATACAGCCAGCATTCACAGTATTAAGTCCTTTCTCACTCAATTTGAGCCCAAACAATCCTTACCAGCAAAAGTATTTATACAACTGCTAGGGATCATGAATTCTTGCATTATAATTGTTCCCCACAAAAGACTTCACATGCGTCCCCTTCCAGAATGCTTAGCAATTCAGTGGAACCAGTGGCAGGGTCAGATGACCGATCTAGTGTTGATAGATGGCTGCACCAATCACTCTCTGCAGTGATGGAACCCACAAAATGTATCCAAAGGGCGGCCTTTTCTTGACCCAGTACCACAGACCGTGCTAACAGCAGACTCATCGCTCACTGGTTGGGGCGTTCACCTACAAAGTCACACAATCCAAGGATTATGGACTCTAAAGTACAAGAGCCTCCATATATATCACATAGAGCTTCTAGCAGTGTTTCTAGTGCTCAAAGCCTTTCAAACTCACCTAATAGGCAAAACTGTCTTAGTCCGCGCAGACAACATGACAGCTATGTACTATATAGAAAAACAGGGGGGGTACTCTCTCCAACTGTCACGCCTAGCACAAGCCATTTGGAAATGGGCCATACATCACAAAATGTATCTCCTAGCAGAACATCTTCCAGGAGCAAACAATCAAATTGAAGTCCTTCCCAGCAGACAGACAGCAAATCCACGAGAGGGAACTTCATCCCCAGATTCTTCTTCCCTACTTTCAGGAATGGGAATTTCCTTACATAGACCTGTTCTCCACTGCTCAGAATGCAAAATACCCAAGCTTCGCCTCCAGGTTCCCACACATGCTCTCCAAAGGCAATGCCTTATGGATGAACTGTGCAAGTTATAAAGGGGGTGGCCCTTACAACTCTTAGACCTGGGTCATTACATAGGTACAAGAAGACGTGGTCTGAGTTATAAATCAATTTGCAAAAAACGTTATTAAGTATTACTTCATACCAATATACACCACATATTTATTAAATGCAATTAAATGGAGTTAAAGATGCAAAATTCAAAGTCAATTTGCATTTGTTCTTAGTAAAAGTTTACTCATATAAATTTCATCAAGGAATTTATCATCAGCGTTCATCATTAATTCAATGTAATTGTACAATCATTACATTAAAAGTGCTCTCAGTGTGAGAAGGAGGGGAAGTGAAGAGGTTGTGAGGGACTGGGTAAAGGTGGTGTGACATTAATAACATCACAATAAAATCAAAAACGCCTTAACAAACAAGTTAATATTAATGTTCCAAAATCACATCACACATAGGTGAGATATATTCATATCCTTGAATCCTATGGTGTGTTAGGTTGGCGTAGTCTACGTTTTGACCCCCATAAACGCTGGAGGGTTAATGTTGCCTCATGTTGGGGTCTTCGTCAGGACAAAGTTGGAGAGCCTATGGATCAATATAAATCCTAACATTTAGTATTCTAAGTAGTGTATTGGCTTTATAGTAGGAAGGGATGTAGGAGTTACCTACACGAAAACGACGGTCAGTGGCTGTGCCGTCGATGAGTGGGCCTTGGCGTGCTCCTTCCAATTCTGAAATGACATGAAATGAGGGAAATTCTCAATGGATAAATGCGGCTGAGGAGCCGAACACTAGTAATTTTTGTAGGGAGGGAGACTTACTTGGGCAGTACTCCTCTGGAGTCAGCGTAGAAACACTTGTCCAAATAATGGTTTTCTTATGGTCGACGTACTGGTCTGACACCGTTCTAAAAATCAATAGAGTGCACGGAATGAGATTCGGAGGAGGCCAGTAGTACATAATTAATCAGAAAAGTACGATGTGGAAGTTAAGATTAGACCATCGTGCTGTTCATGAAGCACAGGATTGCAAATCTGACCTGTGGGATGTGCATCATTATCTCTAGTAAATAACCGGGTCGTGATTCTAAAATGAAACAGTCTCAATGTCAAGTCACGGGCTCGAAACAATCCCTTGCGTACATGAGTACATTGAATACTGGGGAATGTACTAATCAGGAAGTGCTTAGGACTTCTTGAGCATCGTAACGGTAATAGTACCTTATGGGCGTCTGGAAGTCGCCGTCCTCACAGCACGGTTCCGTCGATGCATCTGTGGATGCTCGCGGTGCCGTCGCTAGATGCTAGGTGTACAAGGGCTCGGCATCGTCGGGCCAATCACGTCACTCCATGGTACGCCGCGTCAGTGTGAGGAAGGGAGCGTCTAAAAAGATAACTCTTAGTTATAAGGGATATACAGACGTCGGACCGGGTGTGTTCTTTGTTGTAAGGAGAGCGGTTGGGTCACGTAGACACCCTGCGGGCGCAAAGTCACTGCAAGGGCGCATATTGGATAAGGAATATGTGTCCAATACAGTCTCACAAATATGTATGTTATAAAAATAGCATAGTGGTCGCAATCTGGACATTCTTACAATGGCATTGCGTAAAATCCATGTCTATCAAGAGAAATGGCTAGTCGGCTATGATTGTTGCATAATGCCACTACAATGGTACATTGTATAATAAACATGCAGTTAGATAGATCTCAAGTTGTAATTGGTAATGTATAACAAAGGTCTGTACACAAGGATATATGTTATCTTATCAAAATAGCCTTGGGGTCGCAATCTGGACATTCTTACAATGACATTGCGTAAAAACCATATCTATCACGAGAAATGGAAAGTTGGCCGTGATTGTGTCATAATGCCAATACATTGGTACATATTATGATAAACATGCAGTTAGATAAATCTCAAGATGTAGAGCAAAGGTCAGTAGACAGTGTAATGCCTATATGTCAATCATAACAAAGAAAGTTAGCAATTTCAACACAACATGTGGAATTGCAAACTCAATTTCAAACATCAATCATAATTAATATTGGATTGTTAAAGGCATCTTAACGATACTAGCAAGTGCTCTGTATATTGATGGAGTTTATGACGCGGCAGTGCCTAACCCGCTAAATGTGTCTGCATAGCTGGTGGGTTAACCGTCCGCCCGCATTCCAGTGTGAATATTCGGGTTCAAGACCCGCCATTTGGGCAAAATTAGCATCTAGTTCATTGAGACCCCTGTTGATAGTCTTAAATTTGTGCATCCATTTGCACTCCCTGATGTTTAAGATGGAGTTCAAATTACCGCCTCTTGGTCCTAGGGTAATCTTTTCAAGTACAACCCATCTCATGGATTCGGGGGGGTGTTTTTGGTCCAAAAATGTTCAACAAGTGGTGCTCCTGCTGTTTGACAGCGGATCCTGCTGCAGTGCTGGAAGATTCGATTCTTGACCTTTTGTTTGGTTTGCCCAATGTACATCAGTTCGCATGGGCAAAGAATAGCATAAATTACTCCGCTGGGGTTGCGATTTGTAAAGGACATGAGGTCTATAGTCAGGTTGTTGTGGTTTACTTGTTTAGTCTCCCAACATGTTGGACATGCTTTGCATGTGGTGCATCTGAAATGGCCTACTACCTCTGGTAGATTCCAGAGTCCTTGAATAATCGGTGCCTGCGGTGTGTCTAGTAGGGATCGAACAACGTGGTCCTTCATACTTTTGGCCTTTTTGAAGGCATGCATAGGCGGATCTGGGGTGTCTATGATGTCTGCCACCAGGCCCCAATGTTTGTTGATAATTATGGATGAACTGGTCAGGGAGGTTTGCCTTCGCTTTTCCACCTCTCCCACTCATTCCGCTGGTAGTTTGGAAGCTCAGACAATCATCCCTCAAACTCATTCTCATAGCTCCCACATGGGCACGTCAACCTTGGTTCACCTCCCTGTTAGAACTCTCAGTAGTTCCACACCAAAAGCTGATAACTCAACTCCAGTCTCCTCACTCAGAGCCATTGAGAAATCAGGCATTTAAATCCCAAGCAACTCAACCTAGCAATTTGGATGGCTGCACCAATCACTCTCTGCAGTGATGGAACCCACAAAATGTATCCAAAGGGCGGCCTTTTCTTGACCCAGTACCACAGACCGTGCTAACAGCAGACTCATCGCTCACTGGTAGGGGCATTCACCTACAAAGTCACACAATCCAAGGATTATGGACTCTAAAGTGCAAGAGCCTCCATATAGATCACATAGAGCTTCTAGCAGTTTTTCTAGTGCTCAAAGCCTTTCAAACTCACCTAATAGGCTAAACTGTCTTAGTCCGCGCAGACAACATGACAGCTATGTACTATATACAAAAACAGGGGGGGGGGGGTACTATCTCCAACTGTTACGCCTAGCACAAGCCATTTGGAAATGGGCCATACATCACAAAATGTATCTCCTAGCAGAACATCTTCCAGGAGTAAACAATCAAATTGAAGTCCTTCCCAGCAGACAGAGACAGCAAATCCACGAGTGGGAACTTCATCCCCAGATTCTTCTTCCCTACTTTCAGGAATGGGGATTTCCTTACATAGACCTGTTCGCCACTGCTCAGAATGCAAAATGCCCAAGCTTCACCTCCAGTTTCCCACACCTGCGCTCCAAAGGCAATGCCTTATGGATGAACTGGTCAGGGAGGTTTGCCTTCGCTTTTCCACCTCTCCCACTCATTCCGCTGGTAGTTCGGAAGCTCAGACAATCATCCCTCAAACTCATTCTCATAGCTCACACATGGGCACGTCAACCTTGGTTCACCTCCCTGTTAGAACTCTTAGTAGTTCCACACCAAAAGCTGTATCTCAACTCCAGTCTCCTCACTAAGAGCCATTGAGAAATCAGGCATCCAAATCCCAAGCAACTAAACCTAGCAATTTGGCTCCCGAAGTCATAGAGTTTGGTTATTTACAATTACCACCAGACTGTATGAATATCCTAAAGAAGGCTAGGAAACCTACTACTAGGGCATGTTATTGCAGCAAAGTGGAAACGGTTTGTTATATACTGTAACAATATCAATTCCCTTAGATTAGCTTACACATATATTTGATTGCATTTAGTTACAAAACAGACAACACGTATCCCTTTTCAGACTACCAGTGATTAAAGCCTTTATGGAAGGACTAAAAAGAGTAATTCCACCAAGATATATATGTTGTCTGGGAGTGGAATTTGAATGTACATTTATGTTTGCTTCCATGCCTGGAGGTTTGTGGGATAGTCCAAGTCTGGCTGGAGGATCATTCACATTTTGTACTTAACCTGGTTGGAGAAGCGTTGAATAACCTCCTTATTAAATCTAATCTTGCATTTGCAAATGACATGTTTTGTATATTGCCTGTTACCGTCCCTAAATTCACAGGTAGAGTGGCCATCCGTATAATTGATTTTGTTCTGTGGTTAGATAATCTATCCCCTGCCATCTGTGAATATAATGTAGTGACCATAATCCAATTATGTGGGGCATACTTATAAGCCCCATTCTAGTTAAAGTATCTGACTTAGTTGGTGGCATAGAGGCTGTCGGAAATAATGGTAGTAGGAACAAATGGACTCGGTTTGAACCTATACCGTTTTTAACAACCCTCAAGAGTAACAATGACAGTAAGACAGTCATTTATTATTTATATAGTTAATTAAAACCTGTGCAATACAACCAAGTAAAAATAAATACATGAAACCACACTTAAAATGAATATATATTTAGCAGCAGTTACATTATAGTTTGAGGACCGGAGAAAGGGGTATAAAGTGCGGTGGTTATGGACCCAGTTTGTAGATTGCGGATTAAAGGCTGCTTGCTTCCGTGGTGGCTACAAGCGCCGACGGTGGATTGTGTTGGCTGGCTCTTGGCATTTTCTTTTCTACCAGTGCTAGAAACTTTACCAGCCTGCACTTGAGCTGCGGATCCTCTGGGTTGAGGCAGGCCAGCACTGCCTGTCTCCAGGTGCGAATCCCTCTTAAGTTGAACTGAGTTTTGAGCAGTCTGATCCGTTCTCGCTTCAGTTTGTTGCAGATGCAGAGCAGGTGTGGTAGGTTTTCAGTGGCTAACCCGCATAGTCAACAGCAGTTTGAGTATGTCTCCCTCTACAATGGTGGAAGGTGCGTAGGTGAAGGGAGAATCTACAGACAATGTTTTATTAACTTTTCTTTTACTTTTCTCGAATAGCTTAGGCTGAGATATTTTTGAGGGGCGAGTAGCCATTGATCGTCATCTAGGCATGAATGCTGCCTGAGAATGTAGCCTTATTTTCTACCAGTAAGAGGCTTTTAATTGATTTCCAAACCAGTTTTGTGAAGGCTACGTGACTGGCTGGGATGTCCCAGACCTGGAATAGCTTGGTGTTCGGAGGAAATTTCACACAGGCGATGTGCTCTGGTGCTGCAACTCTTGCCATAGATGGTGATTCAAGGTGTTAGGAGCGGTGTCCCTGATCTTATGCCAGCAGACAATGAATGCCTTTCCTTGACAGTGAATGTCTTGCCAGAAACTGTTTTATTAAGCCAAACTCCAACTGGATCTGTGCCGCAGAAAAGTAGTTTGGGATGTTAAAGATGAGTCTGTAAGCCTTGACTAGTATACTACCCAGAGTCTTAAGAGTCTCAAACTCTCAGGGCTTCGCTTCCATAGGTGATTGCTGGTAGTATTTTTGATTAAGCTACCTGGACTACAGGTGACCGCGTCAGGCCTTTAAGCTTCAGTTTGAGGTTCCTTAGTGTCAGTGCCGTCACTTTCCTTTTTAACGCTTCCTCCTGCATGACGAGTAGGCCCCACTTTTCAATTACTATGCCTGGGTACTTGTAGTTTAGATCAGTGTAGCCTCCAGATACCAGGTTTTTTTTTTCCTGTGGTCGTTGAAGGTCATTGTTTTAACTAGATTTACTTCCAGGAATTTCTCTGCTGGGTATGCCTGCATTGTTTTGAGGAGGTGTTGCATGCCCACCTATGCGTGGTTCACCAGGACAACATAGTCCGCTTTTAGGCAAATCGATAGCACCGCGTCCCCCAGCCTGGGGGCGTGCAAGTTGCCAGAGTTGAGTATCAGCGTCAGATCTGCCATGTGGAGATTGAATAGCACACATGCCTGTTTTAACCCTTCGGTAGTTGGAACTCGCCTTGAGAGGTGTGTGCCCTCACACCGTTTCACCTGCACCCAGGTGTCTGTGTGAAGTAAGAGTAACATGTCCAGCAGTGAATTTCCTGAAGAGCCTAGCCTATGTACTTGAATGCTGCTCTGAAATCTATGAAGCAAAGATGGAAATGCTGCTTACAGCATCTTCCCACGTCTATGAGAATTGCCAGGATGTTGGTAGTTGTGCCCGTGGATTTGGAGAATCCATTTTGATTGAGTGGGATGTTGATGAGGTTTGCCGATGCCCAGGCTTGGACTTCCTCTAAAATAGTGCCTGCAAAGTATTTTCCCTCATTGTCGATCAGAGAGATCAGGAAGTAGTGTTTTGGTGTGGATTTGTTTCCACTTTTATGTATTGGAGAAATGACCGAGCCTTTCCAGGAGGCTGGGAGTTTGCCCAGGAATCTGATTTCTCGGAAGACAGGATCCAGGGTCTTTGCCCAGTACTCAACGCCCAGCCTGAAGAGGGCTGATGGGACCTCATTGGGCCCCTGGTTTCTTTCTCTCCTGCCTTTGGTGATTTGGCGCTTGATGATTGCAATATGAGTGGTTGGTTAGAGAGAGGGACCAGCTGTGTTGTGGGTCAGGGTTTGGGGTATTTTTCCTCACCGTGCTCACTGGGTGGCTCTGGTTTGGCAATTGAAGTGAGCCCTCAGTAAGTCCACTCAAATCTTTTCAGAGATGTGGGATATCACGCCTTCCTGGGCTGGATGCATTATTTTATTTACCGTACCCCAAGTTTAGCTCAGAAGTCATCTTTTCGAGTTCTTTTAGCATTCCATTTGAATTATTTTAACAAGCTTTTTTGTTGGTGGAGTAGAGATTGAAACTGTGAGCCTCCAGAATTGTATGTCCGTGATCTCAGCATGCGGTTTATGGCCCTTTTGAGTTGTTTCAGATGCTTGCGATGAGCGATGGAAATCCGACCTACTTGCTTAGTATTTTAGTTGAATCTTGCTTTGGCTGTCATGGAGAAAGAATTAGCTAGGTTAGCAGTGCAGCTGTCCCATCTGTTAGTGAGGCTGCAGCCTGCAGGCGTTTCTTGTGCTTGTAATAGATCCTTTGTTGATTGAAGCACCTCCTCTGTGATTTCCAGGGCAGTTTTGATTTTCTTAAGATTGGTCATATAGCTAAAGTATGGAACTTTGGACGAATATACCAATGCAGGCGCTGCTGCTAGGAGGAGTGCCTCCGTGACCGATGTTCGCTATTCCTTTTGTCCCCTAGATGGAATGTAGAGACTCGATGAAACAAAGAAAGCAAGACAAACGTATAGTCTAAAGATGAGCAGTTGGATGCAGAGTGAAAGGAAGCCTCCAGCGGGGAGTCCTCAGGGAATTTTCCATTGAGCACCCTGAAGTTGATGTGCTCCAAATCTTCCAGTAGGCGTCTGGCTGTTTTGCTTGTTCTGCCATAGGGGCTCCTGCTTTGTTCTGGGATATTCCAGTATGAGGACTGTCCCTTCACTTCATCCTTCTCCAAGGTGCCTAGAAGATGTAGATCCAGATCCCCAGTTAAGATGAGGTCAGGAGTATTCCAGATTGCTTATGTGTGCCAGGAGCTGGTCCACGCGTTGTTCCGATTCTTGTTTGTTTCATTTCGGGTGTATGTAGGTGTTGAACATTATTACCTCCTCCTCGTTCCTATCAAGTGAGTCATAATGAGGTTAGAGCCTCCTTTTATGTCATATGTAGTGCAATTAAGGCCCTGTTGTCTTGCACCTAAAGTGTGAATAAGGGCAAACAATAAGGTTAGTTTGACCGGGCTTGTAACCAAGAGCATAAAAATCTGAAAGAATTGTTACCTTCAATTCCTAGAGATAGAGTAGTGGTACTAGGTTGTAGATTAAGATATAAACGGGCACTGGAACGTAAGAGAACTACAATCGGAAATTAAGCCTGGGTGAAACTAATAAGGGCTAGCATGACTAAAGAATATAATATATTTTGGAATAACATTAATTCTCCCTATATTTTTATAGAATTGACAGCACCTTCTGTTAAGTTTTTTTTAATTCCCTCCTTGGCTTGGGTAAACAATTTTAGCTATATTTATTATTTGTCTAAAGAGGCAAACAATGTAACATGACAGAGGAATTTAGTTAAAAATACCAATGCCTGTACTATTCTTTTTAAGGTGACTGAAATCTGTTCTGCTAGAAGTATTCCAGCAAAGCTCTGGGGCCAGATGGTTCCCAGTGGACATTCATGAGAACAATGCTGATGTCTGGGCACCAATCGTAACTAAAGTGTTCCAGACTGTTGAGGGAAGGGAATTCCCATCAACCTGGTCCCAGTCTATAATTATGCCCATTTTTACAAAGGGGACTATACCTGCACCTAAATGCTACCAGCCCCCTTTTAGATTCCTCAGCAAAGAGGATGGCGAACATATTATTAAGAGGTTGGAATTATGGGCGGAGGAAAACTAGATTGTCAGATAGACAATTACATTTATAAGTCAAATGCTCCAGAACGCTACCTGCAAAGCTTGCTATGGCCCAAATGGCAACTGCACTAATCTTTTTTGTCTTGTAAGGGGGGGTTAGGCAAGGATGTGCCGTTGCGCCCTTTTTATTCACACTCTACATTCATTGCCCAGAAAAGTTTTTAGTTACAAAATGCAATAATTTTTTTCTTGTAAGTCCCTGCCTGTTTCCCACCTTACTTTTATCCGGATGATGCAGTTTTAATGGCAAGAATGGCAAGTGGCCATAAAAAAACAACTTCTAGATTCTATTACATCCTTCATGGAACAATTAGACCTTATAAAACATTTCAGTAAATGTGTGGACATGGAGCATGTAAGACACACTCCCATACTATTTATGGTCCTTGTTTAGTAGAGTGCTTACTTTTACGTATCTGGGGATTCACTGGGAACAGGGCCCATTTAAGAAATATAAGGAACCAACAGTTTTACAAATCGAATGAGGCAGTTTTCAGATTTTCTTCAAAGCTGGGTTCCAAACCTCTTAAGGAGATGTGTACCATCTACAAAAGAAAGTTCCTTGGCTGGGCTATATATAAAAAAACTGAATTTTTAATGATTTTGTGACTTTTGAAGATTTTGAATCCTTAATTTTTTACTCTGAATCTAAAATGAAATTCCTATTTAATCAAGTTAAGGACTAGGAGAGGGCACAGAGAGAGATTGAAAAACCTGCAGTTAGAACACGCTGTCTGTTACTATCCAGTGTGGGCATCCAACCAATATCTTGCGATCGTGCTAAATCGGCATCATAGATATGTGTTGACTCACTTTCATTTAAATATTGTGCATTTTATGGTGGCCTTCCAGGAAGATGGGTCAAATTTTATTTTACAAAATGTAGACCAGCACTTTTGTTCCTGCAATAGTTGGGCTCTGGGCCCGATTTTGACTTTGGTGGACAGGGTTTTACACCGTCAGGGCGACGGAGTAAGGTACTCTGTTGCCTTGATGTAGTCTCCGCCTTCCAAATTTTGTAATGGGGCCTTTTTTCAGTTTTCAGTGCTTCTCACTGCCAGGTTTTACCTGGCTGTGATGGGCATTGAAAACTGGCCTAATCGCCCCCTCTAAATCGGGTGGGCGGACACTTGGGCAAACGTCCAACAGCCCTTACTCCATTGGAGGTTTATGTCAGTGGTGGACATGGAGTAGTCTCCACCGTCGACATAATGAAGGTCCGGTCAACTCTAAATGCGGCGAGAGTACAGTTTGGTGGAGAAGGTACACAGTAACCACTGCGATGAAGTACTCTCTGCCAAACTCTAAAAGGGCCCGTTGTGTCTATGTGCCTAGCTTTGGTTAGCTTTGTACAGCAGGCTGTCAGGATTGGGACACGTTTATTAAATTCAGAAGGAGTAAATCTTAACAGAACAATTTCTGTGAGCATGCAATTTTTAACCGTGAGTTATCTTGGTGTATTTTGTTAATTGTATGTCATTTTATTCACTTTTTTATGGTTTACCTTTTTAAACCAAATAAAGACTGAATTGAACTGAGTTCCTTTTATAATCACGGAATATAAATCTATTCTTTTTGGTTAGCTTAAACTAATATGATGCACATTCCATGACGGGCAAGGTTTGGCACTTACTTGCCATAGTCCTAAAAGCCTGGCATGGATCTGGTCCCGTAGACATACTTTTGACACCCCTGAATTACTTGCTTTGTCAGAGGCTTTTTGATGTCAGAAATGATTTGTTCTTTGACTTTCATTGCAGTGGTCTGTCCGTGCTTCTCCGTGTCAAATGGGAACTGAGTCGGCTCCAGCGGTCAAAGAGCAGTGTGCCCAGCATCTTCCAGAACACTGTCCGCCGGCACCCCAACAAAGTTGCCCTCATCTTCGAGTCTACAGGGGAGCAGTGGACCTTCCGCCAACTGGACGAGTACTCCAACCGTGTGGCCAACTTCCTCTTGCAGCAGGGCTACCTACCTGGGGATGTGGTGGCCATCTTCATGGAGAGCCGGCCTGAGTTTGTGGGCCTGTGGCTTGGAATGGCCAAGATGGGCGTGCATGCTGCGCTCATCAACTTCAACCTCCGCTTGGACTCGCTTATGTTCTGCATCACCACGTCTGGAGCGAAGGCCTTGATCTTTGGAGGGGAGCTGAGTGCAGGTGAGGGACGCCTGTGGGGTCCTGATAAGTGTTCACTAATGATTGTGGGTAGAGAGAGCGGGTGATGGTGATGGGCTAATGTAGGCATATCTTAACACCAGCGTGAGCGTAATGCACTGATTGGGGTACAGGAGGAGGATGAGGTGCTCCAGCTGAACTGTATTAATGCCTGTGGGGACTTACGGGTATATTTAAGTACTTGGAAGATGGGATTCTGTGGTCGGCTTAGAGCACTCTGAGACCTCTATAAATGTTCGGGGATAGGGCTTGGCAAAGGTGTATAGCAGCACTCAAGGGCGAGGGCGTTCACTGGTGTGAGCACCTGCATGACAGGTGTCAGTTCTGAAAAGCGGATCTAGGTACCGGTTTGTGCAGATGTTTCATGTCTAATAGCATTCGAGGGCGGGGATAAGCATAAGTGTAGTGGTTGCTGTGCCACGGGTAACCTTGTGTGAGCACTTGAGTGATGCACAACAGGACTAGCGAACAGCAGGATAAGCACTGTGAGGTGGCACCTGTGACATAGGTACTAGCGCTCCAGGGGGAGAGAGTGTTGATGTTCGTCCCTGCACCACCTCTGTAGGATACATGTGGACTCTCAAAGGCTCACAGAAGTGGGCATAGAACAAATGTGTTCCTTGGATGGGTGCAGGTTAGATTGTAAATGTTAGCTGCATAATGGATAAACCTGGTCTGTGGCACTTGTTATGATAGGGCCCGTGCCTCGTGCAGGAATTAACACCGTACCAAAGAGATCCACACTTGGGAATATTGGAAGGAGGTCTCCCTCTGTGCAACCCCTTGGACCAGGAGCTGGGCGATCATGCATGCACCCACTGTGTCCCCAAGGAATGTCTAGTGATCAGAGATGGGATACCCCAAAGGGAGGCCTCTGTGGTCAGGTTCTAGTTGATCCTTGAATGATTATTCTGTGGTGGCAGGTGGGCAAGCCATTAACATAACGCCCTCATTGTCCTGAGGGTGACCCCAACCCACTTAAAATGCACCTGAGACTTGGTATAAGAGTGGAACCTGTACAACGTGCTTGGGGTTGATTGTATGGGTGGCTTCTCTTCTGAGATTGGTTGTATGAGAGTTCAGGCTTCAAAGTGGCTTGCCAGTGCTTAATTTGTAAAATATTAACTGCCAGGGCCTCAGATATTTCTCAGGAGGCCACTGTTGCTTGGGCCACTTCAGGTCCCTGACAGGGCTGCCAAATGTCAGTAACAATAACACCTATTGACATTACAGTCCTACATATGTTTCGATTTGGCCTCTACTAGGTGACCCAAAGCAGTAAGATGGTCTGATCACCCTAGTATTTTTTATTAGTTTTACTCGTATATTTAATTGTTCAACACTAAGCTATTTTTTTTCTTCTAAAAAGACTTTTTTTTTTTTAGACGGACTACATGACGGACTGCCTTAAATATGTGTGGTGTTATGAAACAAGTTCCAGTGCCTAGCACCGGAAGGCACCAGCACAAATTAAGCACTGGTCTTGCGATTGATTGTAAAGGTGCCCATTGTTTGAAGTTCAGGGTTCAGTATCAATAGTACCACTTGTATACGGGTAGTCATATCAGAAAGCATTGTACCCACTGTACAAAGCGGTCCTTGCTCCTTCTAACAGCGATGCCCTCTTGTTTTGTTATAATAGCGATTTCCGAAGTAAACGAGCAGCTGGGGAAGAACATGTCCCGGTTCTGCAGTGGAGAGTTTCCTCTAGAGTCAGTGCCGGAAGGCACCAAGCACTTGGACCCTCTGCTGGCGGCAGCAGCCAACACTCCAGTTCCCTGCCCAGCGACTGGAATGAATGGTGAACAAAATTCCTTTTAACTTATATGATAAAAACTGTGGGCCTCATTTATGGGATTGGTTGCACAGGGCTGTGCAGCAAGTAACCTTTCTGTGCTGATATGAGACACAGTGAAAGGGCCAGAATGCACTGTATTTACCCAGTTCGGGCATTCCTGTCCTTTCCCTCTGCACTGGTGCCTGTGTTGTGGCAGGATTGTTTTTGTTCAATACAAAAGTGGGAACCACCTGTGGACAATGTTTAACGGGGTCCAGTGTACCTGTCCAGTCAACTAAATCGTAAAAGAGTATAAAGTTCCCCCGGGGAAAAGAACAACTAAGAGGTATGTGTGTGTATGGGAGTAGAGAAGAAGCAGGGAACAGGGTGTTCCCTTGTTGGAACTAGAAGACCTCACACACCCAGAAAACTAGGTGTCATGCTTCATCATTGGTCTCCTGCTCCTCGTCAGACTGGCGCTGCAATGTCCGACGGGCGCCTTAGGCGCTCTTTGTTGGAGTTCTTTTGTTCGAGGAGAAATAATAATATTTCTCCTCGTTACGCCTGCCCTGGGGAGGTGTAAGATGTTGATGCATTCCCAGGTTTACAAGTACTTTTTTTAAAAACCTGGGACAGGGTCAAAACCCATGGGAGTTGCGTGGGGAAAACCCACTGCAATGCCCATAGAATGCCTCCCTTGAGTAAGGCAGGATATCAAGCTGAGAGGAATGATTCAATTAAGGTAGTCAGAGGCCAGAATCTACGAACAAATATTTCAACAGCAGTGTTACCTCTGACACCATAAATCGCACTAAATTTTCAGTCACAGATGTCCCTTTTATTGACTCTGTGGTTCCTTAGTAACTGCTTCTTTTTTCTTCAAAGAGCTTTTTGAACCTTTGAGTGTCCCTTCACCAAGTACATTAAAAACTCATCAGTATTTCATAGTAAGCATCACAATTGTAGATAACACATATATACATGACATAAATTTACTGGACAACAAAAACCATTATTGAAACATTAATACACAGAAAAAATGATTATAGGTTTGATTTTGCCATACATCGTTCTGTATTTTGATTCACTTCAAACATTGCTGTGAGTTACTACAGTCGTGTCTGGGGAATCGCCTATATCTATGTGTTATCCCCAGATCGTTTAGTGTCCTAATCTTTTCGTGCCAGAATTGGATCCCACTTTGTTCTAGGCACTTTCTATATTTGAGGTCCTGATAGGGGTCAGAGACTATTATGCAACTTGTCAGTCTGAGTCCGAACAATCCGGCTCTACTAGCTGAATCAAACAGTGTCCCTTGGTGTCTTCTTTATCTCTGGACCACTAAATAATGCCAACGCTTTTCAACCTTATAGATGTGGGACCATCACTTTGTGCAAAGGTCTTCATCAGGGCGAGATAGAATTGGGGTAGGACATCGTTGAATCGGCATCTGTTGCAGAATACTGTTGCTGTGGATTTTTTACCGATATTGCTTGTATATATCACAGCAATTCATCTGCTGTGTCTTCTATGGCGTGTCCGGACTGGTAGGGTACTCGTGCAGCTGTGTCATTTGGCGGGTTCCGCTGTTCCAAAAGGGGGATTCTCGTTCGAGAATTCCCCTTTGGCATGTTCCGCTGTTTCAAAAGGGGGATTCTCGTTTGGGAATTCCCCTTTTGAAACAACAGAACACGCCGGATGACACAGCTGCACGAGTACCCTATCAGTCCAGACACGCCATAGAAGACACAATAGACGATTTGCTGCGATATATAAAATCAATATCGGTAGAAAAATCCACAGCAACAGTATTCTGCAACAGATGCCGATTCAACGATGTCCTACCCCAATTCTATCTCGCCCTAATGAAGACCTTTGCACAAAGTGATGGTCCCACATCCATAAGGTCGAAACGCGTTGGCATTATTTAGTGGTCCAGAGCTAAAGAAGACACCAAGGGCGCTGTTTGATTCAGCTAGTAGAGCCGGATTGTTCGGACTCACACTGACAAGTTGCATAATACTCTCTGACCCCTATCAGGACCTCCAATATAGAAAGTGCCTAGAAAAAAGTGGGATCCAGTTCTGGCACGAAAAAAGTAGGATTCTAAACGATCTGGGGATAACACATAGATATAGGCAATTCCCCAGACACAAGTGTAGTAACTCACAGCAATGTTTGAAGTGAATCAAAATACAATACGATGTATGGGAAAATCAAACCTTTAATAATTTTTTCTGTGTATTAATGTTTCAATAATGTTTTTTGTTGTCCAGTAAATTTATGTCATGTATATATGTGTTATCTACAATTGTGATGCTTACTATGACATACTGATTCGTTTTTAATGTACTTGGTGAAGGGACACTTAAAGGTTCAAAAAGCTCTTTGAAGAAAAAAAAACATTTACTATGGAACCACAAAGTCAATAAAAGGGACATCTGTGACTGAACATTTAGTGCGATTTATGGTGTCGGAGGTAACACTGCTGTTGAAATATCCCTTGAGTAAGGCGACACACCAGCATAAACCACCTTCATGATAGTTACTAAAATTCTTTGTGAGGGTGGGATGGGGTTCACCTGGCTCAAACAGCAGCAAAACACTTTGTAGAGGACATTTTCAGTGTAACAAGAGCATCTTGAACATGAAGTGCTGTACACAGAACTGTGTGTGTGTCTATGTTTAGGTGTATGGGTGTGGGTGTAAGCAAGATGAGACATTTTATTGATACAGTGGTATGATGGGAACCTGATTTTTTGTTTTTATTCTTTACCTATTTATATTACACTTATTTAGAAGCTCAGGCACTTATAGTTGGCGATGTACCCAGAAGGTGCGGTTAAAAAACAGGACCCAGATGCCAAGGGCAACAAATTAGCTACTAAACCACATCTCCTCCGTCCAGAAGGAGGCTCTTCCAACCCAGAGAGCTGAACTAAGACCATGTAGTGCCACAATCTAGTACTGCACAGAAAGGTGATTTGAGGCGTGGCAGAAGATGTCAAAAAGAAAGAACAAAGTGCATCTTTATTGAATGCACGCTACCAGACTCTGTCACATATGTCCCTCTTTTCTTGGCACTGGAGACCCTAGAGAGAAGGACCTGGGTGTCTGTAACAATTGCACACCTCTGGGTCGTACTCCTTTCGCTCCTAAGTTTACCCTAAGGAACGCTTATAGTCATTCCGTGAAATGAAATATTTCGAAATAAAGCTATACAACAACAACAACAACATAGTCATTCCGTTTCTGCTGTGCCTGCTTGGTGGTGACTTGTCATTTGTGTTGGATGGACGCTTAGATAATTTACCACCACTGGCAAATGGCAAACAGTCCTAACATGCAAGTTGATCTCCTCTCACTCAAGGGTTACTACATAGAGCATCCATCATGACTGCCTGTATACAGTGCATGCCGTGCAAGGATGTAGCTATCCACGGTGCAGAAGATGCAGTGGCACCAGGACCCAGATGCCTCAGAGGCCCGCTCAACCCAGCCAGGGGTCCATTTTCTTTTCTTGCATTAGGGCCTGTGACACTTATGCTACGCCACGGATACTGTACACTGCCCTGGTCCTAAGGGGTGGATTTGATAGAAGAGACCCACAGTTAGGCAGAACAGCTGCACATAAATATATAGTGCATACTCTATCTCTCACTCCAATTTCTACTACTATACTCCTAGTGATAGGGTCCTAACGGATTATAAGAGCACCAATGTGGTCATTCACATACGATTAAAAAATACCTCCTACATAGACAGACAGTTCTACACTCTTCCAACCAAGCCGTCAACTATGGTGTGGATGATACCTGTCCAATAATGCACTTAGTGCTTTCTCAGAGGTATTAAAGGCTATATAAATGCAACTGAAAACAATCATATACAGCAGTGATACTCAAAGCTTGGCCCAGGAGTCACATGAAGCCTTCCTGACCTTTACATGTGGCCCCCTGCTCAACAGCAGCCCTGGGCTCCTGGTTTCTCAACTCAGCACTTGCATTGAGAAATAAGTTAAATATGGAATGCATTTTTGTTTGAATCATGTTCGTATTTTGTTTTTTGTATAAAATAACTGTAATGCATAACCATGTTTCTTTTATGGCTGTATAGCCGAAATAAAGAATTTTGAAAGTTAAATAACCAGGCAAACGTTTATTTAAATGTTAATTTAAGTTAAAGAAAGGAAGTAACTAGGTTATTCTGCACCGCTTAACTTTAGAAACACCTTTAATTTTAAAGACATTGTGCAGAAAAAATGTAAAAATAAGATACGGTCTCTTCAAATTAAAAAAGTGTATTTCATTAAGATGTAGAACCGTTTCACCTTAGTACATGACATTATATGAGTGCATTAAGAAGTATTTTTTTTAAAGCCATAGTTTTCAAACATAAATTTACAAACTTTCATTTTCCCCCCACCCTGACGAAAATGTCAATAGTGAACTAAGATGCAAGTCAGTTGTCAGGTGAACTCTTTGGGCTTGGTTCCTTTTATACATGAACAACATTGTAGTTCATAAAATCAAATACAGGAAAACGTTTTCTACAATGCACATCCTGAAGTCCTGTATTTCAACGCCTTTGTATGTGTGATAATAAAGAAAAAGAAGGGAAACTGAAAAAAAACAATTGACTACAATCACACAGTTTGGTTAAGTGGGGAAGCTTAGATTAATTAAAGTTTTCTGATTTCAGATTGTACAATTCAGTAACTAGATATATATATATGCTTTGCTTTCCCTACACCCATCTTTCTGGCACCGCCCCCTTGGAACTCACCGCTCCTAACCGCCACCTTGCTGGCATCAATGCGGCTCCCAGTCACATCACAGACAAAAATGTTATGGCCCCTGGGGAAATGTTTGTGAGTACCCATGATATATGACTTATGCAGAATGCAACGGTCTGACTCGCTCTTGGACCACCTATGCACATGCACCACCCCGCACCTCAAAGAGCTTCACTGGCTCCCTGTACACAAACGAGCACTCTTTAAGCTCCTCTCCCACATGTACAAAGCCTTGCACAATGTAGGCCTCGCTTTTCTCAAAAGCCGCATCAACTTCCACAATCCGACCAGAAACTTACCTTCAATGTTGGCTTTTGGCATGGGCGGTCTGGGCCCTGGGGACACAGGGTGCCAACTTTTAGAGGGGCCTACTGACCTGTCTGCATGAAGGTTGTACATGCAGCAGTCTCCAACTGACCGGGCTGCAGTGACTTCCTATACTGCTTTTAATTTATTTTCATTTAATAGGCTGCAGGCACCATGTTTAGCGCCTATTAACTCCCACAATTCCCCTCTAAATCTC
This sequence comes from Lissotriton helveticus, assembly GCF_964261635.1. Lineage (NCBI taxonomy): Eukaryota > Metazoa > Chordata > Amphibia > Caudata > Salamandridae > Lissotriton > Lissotriton helveticus. The sequence goes on from NC_136057.1 coordinate 1,298,552,399, forward strand.
CCTCTCACCCCGCCATGCTACATATTCACATCCCATTACCGCACCACCACCACCACCACCGTATCACCGGTGTGAAGGAGGTAAGATATGGGTAATTAAGAAATGTTTGTGTTCAGAGGCAGTTACTGCGGGAGGTAGCAACGGGCCTGTGAATAGAAACGGGACCCCCTGCTGCTTCTTATTTTAGTGACTAGCAGCAGCAGCAGCCTCGGTGCCAGTGTGTTTCCTCCCAGGGCCCTATCCGAGCAAAATCCGGCTTTGCTTTGCCTACGATGAGCCAATCTCCTGCTCGCTCACATACCTCGCATCAGCAGAGCAGGTTTTTGAGCCTTCTTGTACCTCACACCCAAGGCCTGGGCTGGAACGACCCATGCACGATTCCCTGCACATCAGAGTCACATCTTCAGTCCTTAAATTTCACCAGCAACTGAATTCATGGCTCTTTATCAGAACCCCCGGCTCGGCCAGCTCAGTTCCCATCTTTTCAAGTGCCTGGATACCCTCCTGGGAGAGATGTGCGCTCTACAAATACTCATAACATAATATATACATATCCAACCCCATAACACATTAGAGACCCTCACAGTCCCAGTATCCGAGGTCTGTACTGTGTCTAAGCTACCATTGGCGTTTTGGGCCCATTTCTATCAATCCCTTCCTTCTTGCATTAATTCAGGCCGTGTTAGAACAGGCTTTTGGGTCTTCTCTGCTTCACAGCCTCCGGACTTACATGCTCAACTGGCTGCGAACAACATGTTTCCAAGATGACGCAGGCAGAGCAGGTCGTTTGTTCCTAAGAACACTATGGCATCTGATTGTAAGAATATGTTATTTTTCCAGATCCCCATTCGAAGCTAGAAAAAAGAAGCTGTGGAATATACGCATTTCAGTCCTATGTGATTTTCGGTTTTTGTGTCTTCTATTTTTTTTTCCACGCTAGCCTTCATTCCCCGAAACCCAAAGATTCCTCTCTTTGTAAGGGGAATTCTTTCAACGGGTTGCTTCTTGGGGCAGAGGAGCTGAGTACATACATTTATTTTGTGTTTTTAAAGTAATGATCAAGCGTTTGATTTTTTTTTATTTTACATATATCTTTAGCTATCTACGCATACTCTCAGTCTTTTGAATCTCTAACGAGGGTGAGATTGGGAAGTTTGGGAGGGAGATACCATTGAAATTAACGGAGATGTGGCTTAGTGGCTAAAACTGCAGAACTAGGAAGCGTGTGCGAGTTCTTGCCTTAGCTCAGAGTTGTGACCTCTTTACCATTAAGACGACATCCAGGAATGATTAAAGTATTTATTTGACTCGTAGTTCAGAAGATACAAGTGCATGCAGCAGATCATACAGGTAACAGTAAACTGAATCATTACATTCTACAATCCTAGAATACCATTCCACAAGGTTCTATTACATAGTATAATTCCATTGCTCATTTAAAGAAACATGCAATCACTACACATCCCCTTTCTTTATAAACTCAAAGAGAGCATAAATAAATTAATATCCATAAATGTTGAACTGCTTGACTTTGTCACTTTAGCATAGCGTATCTCACCTGCAGAATGAATCTGGGTAACTTGATCTGCAGGATTTTTAGAGATATGTGTTGAACTAAAAGAAAAGGTAAAAGGACCAGAACTCATACTCTGCACATCCCCTTCCTTAAAATTTGAAAATGAAAAATTAAACAATTAATCATTATAATACTTTACAACTATTCTCAATGTCATCTGAATCAAAATTATCTTCTACTCTAGTTATACAATTAAGTTAAGAACAGTATTTTTTTTTACTTTTGCGAAGAGCTGAGTATCAAGTTTGCTATATGTAAAATTAAAAAAAAAACTTCTTATTCTTCGCCTTACTTTGTTGAAAAATCCTCACATCCTGCTCACCGTGTAACCCCAAGAAATAGAATTATGTATAGGAACCTAACCTCTTTCTATATTAGCAACTTTTTCCTTGTACACAAAAATTCATTTTCTACTAGATTTGTAGTAGTAGCGTAGTGTAGTGTATTACATTCACACTTTCAACAATTGAGTTTCTCCAAGGATTGTGTAAAGCAAAAAAAAAACGACTAAGACCAAACTGTATCTTAAAGAACTATTCTGCTAATAGACAGATCCAAAGATATCTAGCGCAACACACTCCCAACATGGTCAGGATGACAAAGGAGGAATTAAAGTCTTCTGGCTTTTGTCTGCATTCTCATAACTGAAACCCTCACAAACTTTCCTTTCTATATCGATATCAACTTGAGGCCCATAATACAAAACTTTTATGTTTCTCTTGGTACAAGTTTTACTTGGGTGCCCTACATGGCTTATATCGATGATTTTGTTTCTAATGCCAGAAGGAGGTATAATCTTTCCTACCCTGCAAATAGAATCCATTTCAATACTTAACTCGTTTCTACCCTCCCAATAGCAAAATATATCTCTTTTTCTTCTTAATCTTTTAGTACCTTTTCAAAAATGTGCTAGATACGTAACATATAACTTCTGCATATAAGTTTAGATAGGTAAAGTAACTTCAAATACTGCATCAACACACCAAATATGCTTTGGGTCGTGGACAATTCCTTAAAGCGGTAAAGAATGCCTACTAATAAGTCAGGATCACACTGTATATTATGTACAACATATGTACAACATCTTGATTATTCCAGTTGAAGATCATTATATTTAAGTGAGTTGCTTTCATCAACTAAAATAACGAGAAATGGACAAGACTTCCCTAAAGGAATTTGTTGTTGAATGTATGCTCATAACCGGAATATTTGAAGATGAAGATCTGAGAAAGGTGGCCATAACGGTTCGATCCTAACCTCTGAGAAATTTTAGCGGTTGATGTTCAATAACTTTATGTCCTTCCACCCTAATACTGGTGGACTATTTCTTGCAACATACAATTTTCCCATAGCATGCTTTCTCTTAAAACGAAACACAAGGGTTCTAAACCCTAGAATATTAATGTCTCCTCCTGCAAACTTTTTGGCATTAATATCATCGGGTTCTAACCACTCTCCTATTTTGTCCACAAAGTGACTTTTCCATATCGCTTGTGGTACCATAGTGAAAGGTGAACCTGAATCTACTGTCAATTGTAATTTAATTCCACTGAAAGAAATATCATAAAAAGGAATAAATGATGAGAATTTAGAGGCACTTAAACCCACTTTGTCCCCCTTTGATGCAGAAAAATCATCTTTGTGTCGAACATGCACCTCTTTTTTGTTTAACACATTCTTTTTCTTTCTGTCGCACATTTGTGATAAGTGTCCACCCAATCCGTTCTCCCAGCAATTAGTAGAAGTAACAGGACATTCTTCAAGGGAGACAGCATGTGAACATTCAACACACATTAGGTTGTTACACTCCTTTTTCCCTATACTCCTAAATCTTCCTCTAACACGGAAATCAGTTTTCACTTCTTCAAACAAATCGGTTGTAAGGTGGTTCTTATACCTCGTTCCCTCTTCTACCATTTTCTTTACTGTTACTCCTGACGACTTGTTATCTCGCGATAACATAGTTTTAGAACGAGGATTAGACGATTCTGCCTTTCTAACTAAGGCAATGATATCTCTAAGACAGTTATCACTCTCAACTCTTATTTTGTCCTGTAACGACCTTTTCCTGGTATGTCCAAACACCAGGTCATAAGTTAAATTATTGTAAGATAGAGTAAATTCACATTTCTTCGTTAACTTTTCTAAAACTGAAGTAAATTCCTCCCCAAATTCAGCCACACCTACTGAGGGAGAATTTTTTTTATACAATTTTAATTTTGCATTTTTAAAAGCATCTAAATCTCTTACTAGTTCTTCATGTGTATGCATTACTTCAGGAATGAGTAAAGTATTTGACTCGTAGTTCAGAAGATACAAGTGCATGCAGCAGATCATACAGGTAACAGTAAACTGAATCATTACATTCTACAATCCTAGAATACCATTCCACAAGGTTCTATTACATAGTATAATTCCATTGCTCATTTAAAGAAACATGCAATCACTACACTCAGCATCCTGTGATTCTGGAAAAAATCACTCATGTTCATATTAAAAATAAAAATGTATCAAATCTGGTTCTCGTGTAAAGCGCTCAAATGCCCGTGGACCAAGTTCGCTGTAAGTTCTGTGTATAAAAATATGGAGATGATTTTTGGGAAGGTGCGATTTGTTTTCAAAAGGGGGAGGCGGGGCGATTCTATTGAAGTCTTTGAAAGGCAGTTCACCTGTGTTCAGGGATACGAGTAGTCCAAGTAGGGTGGCACCCTCCAAATGAGGTGAAGGTTATGCCTGCTGTTTGTAACTAACTCTACCGGGCTCTCCTCACTTTTGTTGACAGAGCTCTTCACCCTGTTGACGTTTGAACACGCTGCGCTCGCGCATGCTGCACCCTCCACGTGACGCTTGGCGCGCTGTCCCGGCTGGCAGCCGCCAGTAACCTTTACCCTAGTTCTGCCTCAGACGCTCATCGGCTTAGCGACGGGGGAAGTGGTTAAAGGCTGCGCTACCGGGACGCAAGGACGTCTAGCCTTTGACCTCCTAGACGCTGGACGCAATGCACGTGCGCTGCTCTGGGTGCTCGTCTGTGGTAACTTGTACACACGTGCTCCGTGCTTGCCCAGGTCTTAGTCAAATTATGGCTGGAAACACCCGGCGACAGGGAGGGGAATGTCTACTGGCCCCAGTACAAGCAGGAAAATGCTCTCAGCCAGCCCTCGATGGGGTAATAATAGACATTTTGTGGGTACAGCAAGTTCCTCAATCATTTGGTCGCAGCAAGTGTCCCTGCACATCCCGGCCTACTGATCGATAAGCCTTTGCTAGTTTTGTGTGACACCTGCAGTAGTTTTAACGTGTAATGCTCAATTTGTTAGTTAAAAAACAATGCAAAGGATGGACATTTTTCTTAGGAGTACTGCCCAGAGCCAGGGTTTCCGAGTAGCGAACTTGCATAGTTTTGTGATTCCGGCTCGTCCATTTTGCTCTCACCACCCACACATCATGTCTCTCGACCTCACTCTCGCACGTTCTTTGCTGACCTAGCTTTCCTTTGTCATTTTCCCAACTTTCTATTCCTCCTCCTCATATTCCCTATTCTGCCTTTCTCTCTCTTGCTGTAAGGCAAGTCCGTGCCGCCAACATGAGAGCCGGTGCCCACCCGCTGCAAACACCGGCCCACATTAAGCACCTAAGCTTCCCATTTAGCAGAGAGGGCTGAGTCCTGAGTGACTAAACGGACGAGCATTCCACACCGCTCAGCTGAGTGTAGTTTGTTGAGGCCGCCTCCACAGCGAATACACACTAGTTCCCCTTTTGTGGGAGGTGGGTCTATATGACCCCAGCTCCTGTTTCACCCCCTGTCACGAGCTCATTCCATTGCAAAGGTTCCGTGACTCACTAGTAGGGTAACCGCATAACAGAAGCGTTTCTGCTCCTCTACAAGAACATAAAGTGCTGCACAGGCTCGATTCAGGGGACCGTTGCCTGCTCAGCGGTCACATCACAAGACGGACTACAGAGTGCATTCATTTAGCATTTTTTTATTTGATCATGTCTGTCAGCACAGTCAGTAGATTGGAGATGTGACCTTGCGCCTAGATCTGTCTACTAAGAAACTACTGGGGAACAGATTTCTATAGCTTACATGTTTTTTATTTTTATAATATCTTTTTATTGATTATTTTAACAGAAACCAACCAATCGGCATCTCACATGGAAAATACATAAGAAATCAATTAATATGGCATAGTTATTGCCATATTGGGTATCTTAATCAATTACAGTAATACAGCACTTGGGTGTGGAAGATCATTAAGGTGATATAGGCTCATTCTCGATGGTAGTCGTTGGTGGGTCACATATATCTCCCCTGGATGTGTTCCATTTGGTCCACACACAGGACCCCTTTTGGGGGCAGCCTCTTGCTACGTAAATAGTTTTTTCCCTAAACATGCATCAATCTAGATTTGCCTTCCACATGGCAAGAGTAGGGGGTGAGGTCCCTTCCCACAGCTGGGCAATCTCTCTCTTGGCGACAGCGACTCCCAGAGTGACCCACAATTTCTCCGCCCACGTCAAGTCAGTGGGTTCCCACGCGATTAGCAAACATCTTTTTACTTCTGGGTGGATATCTTTGTGAAGGACGTCCCTCATGACTATGTGTATCCCCCTCCAATATCTTTGTATTTGCTCACACTCCCAGAGAATATGCATGAGGGTGGCAACCCGCCCACATTGTCGTCTGCACTCTGCACCCTCTCCCCGTCCCAAACAGACCAGCTGAGGCCCTGTGATGTAGGTCCTATCGAGAATTTTCAATTGCACCAGGCGAAGATGAGCAGAAATTGCCACCTCTCGAGGGGACATGGCTTGGTAGTTCGGACTGGACTGTTCCCATGAGGCACAGGGTCAGAGCTGATTTGCATATTGCCAGTGTCTAACCCAGGGTGGTGTGGAGTGCAAAAAATGATGGATTTAGGCCCAGATCCTTGTACTGGGGTGAATGTATGACATTGTTCTACATTCTGTCCATCAACTGTGTTTTTTGCAATTTTCACCCCGAGTGGGCTGGGTATGCTCAGACGTGAGTCCCAGGCTCTCCACACCACTGGAGTCAAGCTATCCAGGCTGATGAAGGCTGATAGCCAGAAACCGGTCTTTGGATGCTTGATTCCGGTCTGGGAAAGACATGGCTTGGTAGTTCGGACTGGACTGTTCCCATGAGGCACAGGGTCAGAGCTGATTTGCATATAGCCAGTGTCTAACCCAGGGTGGTGTGGAGTGCAAAAAACGATGGATTTTAGACCCAGATCCTTGTACTGGGGTGAATGTATGACATTGTTCTACATTCTGTCCATCAACTGTGTTTGTTGCAATTTTCACCCCAAGTGGGCTGGGTATGCTGAGACGTGAGTCCCAGGCTCTCCACATCACTGGAGTCAAGCTATCCAGGCTGATGAAGGCTGATAGCCAGAAACCGGTCCTTGGATGCTTGATTCCGGTCTGGGAAAGACATGGCTTGGTAGTTCGGACTGGACTGTTCCCATGAGGCACAGGGTCAGAGCTGATTTGCATATAGCCAGTGTCTAACCCAGGGTAGTGTGGAGTGCAAAAAACGATGGATTTAGGCCCAGATCCTTGTACTGGGGTGAATGTATGACATTGTTCTACATTCTGTCCACCAACTGTGTTTTTTGCAATTTTCACCCGAGTGGGCTGGGTATGCTCAGACGTGAGTCCCAGGCTCTCCACACCACTGGAGTCAAGCTATCCAGGCTGATGAAGGCTGATAGCCAGAAACCGGTCCTTGGATGCTTGATTCCGGTCTGGGAAAGACATGGCTTGGTAGTTCGGACTGGACTGTTCCCATGAGGCACAGGGTCAGAGCTGATTTGCATATAGCCAGTGTCTAACCCAGGGTGGTGTGGAGTGCAAAAAACAATGGATTTAGGCCCAGATCCTTGTACTGGGGTGAATGTATGACATTGTTCTACATTCTGTCCACCAACTGTGTTTTTTGCAATTTTCACCCCGAGTGGGCTGGGTATACTCAGACGTGAGTCCCAGGCTCTCCACACCACTGGAGTCAAGCTATCCAGGCTGATGAAGGCTGATAGCCAGAAACCGGTCCTTGGATGCTTGATTCCGGTCTGGGAAAGACATGGCTTGGTAGTTCGGACTGGACTGTTCCCATGAGGCACAGGGTCAGAGCTGATTTGCATATAGCCAGTGTCTAACCCAGGGTGGTGTGGAGTGCAGAAAACGATGGATTTAGGCCCAGATCCTTGTACTGGGGTGAATGTATGACATTGTTCTACATTCTGTCCATCAACTGTGTTTTTTGCAATTTTCACCCCGAGTGGGCTGGGTATGCTCAGACGTGAGTCCCAGGCTCTCCACACCACTGGAGTCAAGTTATCCAGGCTGATGAAGGCTGATAGCCAGAAACCGGTCCTTGGATGCTTGATTCCGGTATGGGAAAGACATGGCTTGGTAGTTCGGACTGGACTGTTCCCATGAGGCATAGGGTCAGAGCTGATTTGCATATAGCCAGTGTCTAACCCAGGGTGGTGTGGAGTGCAAAAACGATGGATTTAGACCCAGATCCTTGTACTGGGGTGAATGTATGACATTGTTCTACATTCTGTCCATCAACTGTGTTTGTTGCAATTTTCACCCCGAGTGGGCTGGGTATGCTCAGACGTGAGTCCCAGGCTCTCCACATCACTGGAGTCAAGCTATCCAGGCTGATGAAGGCTGATAGCCAGAAACCGGTCCTTGGATGCTTGATTCCGGTCTGGGAAAGACATGGCTTGGTAGTTCGGACTGGACTGTTCCCATGAGGCACAGGGTCAGAGCTGATTTGCATATAGCCAGTGTCTAACCCAGGGTGGTGTGGAGTGCAAAAAGCTATGGATTTAGGCCCAGATCCTTGTTCTGGGGTGAATGTATGACATTGTTCTACATTCTGTCCATCAACTGTGTTTTTTGCAATTTTCACCCCGAGTGGGCTGGGTATGCTCAGACGTGAGTCCCAGGCTCACCACACCACTGGAGTCAAGCTATCCAGGCTGATGAAGGCTGATAGCCAGAAACCGGTCCTTGGATGCTTGATTCCGGTCTGGGAAAGACATGGCTTGGTAGTTCGGACTGGACTGTTCCCATGAGGCACAGGGTCAGAGCTGATTTGCATATAGCCAGTGTCTAACCCAGGGTGGTGTGGAGTGCAAAAAACGATGGATTTAGGCCCAGATCCTTGTACTGGGGTGAATGTATGACATTGTTCTACATTCTGTCCATCAACTGTGTTTTTTGCAATTTTCACCCCGAGTGGGCTGGGTATACTCAGACGTGAGTCCCAGGCTCTCCACACCACTGGAGTCAAGCTATCCAGGCTGATGAAGGCTGATAGCCAGAAACCGGTCCGTGGATGCTTGATTCCGGTCTGGGAAAGACATGGCTTGGTAGTTCGGACTGGACTGTTCCCATGAGGCACAGGGTCAGAGCTGATTTGCATATAGCCAGTGTCTAACCCAGGGTGGTGTGGAGTGCAAAAAATGATGGATTTAGGCCCAGATCCTTGTACTGGGGTGAATGTATGACATTGTTCTACATTCTGTCCATCAACTGTGTTTTTTGCACCTCTCGAGGGGAGGCCACTGCCTCTCTCCACTCTTCATCGTCAAGCAGCAAGCCGCCCCTCTCCCAAGACTTATGCAATGCAACCAGGGGGTCAGGTGTGTTATTGACTAGTTTTTCGTAGGTCAGAAAGATGGCTCTCCACGGGAGCAGCCCATCCATTAATCTGTCCTCTAGTGAGGATGCTTCAGGGAGGGAGTAGCCTCTGTCTAAGGTTGTGGTTGGGGCATGTCAGACCTGCAGATAGAGGAAGTATTCAGTACCCGCGAGCTCGTACTGTTGTTGAAACTGGTCAAAGCTAAGCACACCACCCTTTACCCAGAGATCACCGATCCGAGCAATTTCAATAAGGTCCCATTTATCAAAACCCTTGGAGGAATATAGGCTACCAAGTTGCTCTGAGTCCCATAGTGGGTTAGCTAGCATCAGTTTATGGTCCCAACCTAAACTTTTATTTACGGAATACCAGACCTGGACCGAATGCATGGTGGGGCCGGTTAAGGGGAGCTTCTTGGGATGCGCTTAGAGGGCTCTGTTGTATGTTCCGCCCGGTAGCAGCTACCTATCCATGGCATAGGCCGGATCTCCCTGAGCATGGTATGTACCCTGGTTGATGGCAGCAAGGCGGGCTGCCCAATCGTATTTTTTAATATCTGGGAGGCTAATACCACCGTCGTACCAGTTAAGGACTAGTTTATGAAGCGCTATTCTTGGTCTCCCATCCCATAACAACTACCTCTGTAACTCTTCAATGTCTTTGAAGTATCTCACTGGAACAGGGAAAGGATAGTTTTGTAGGGCGTATAGAAAGCGGGCTAGGGACATCATTTTAAAAAGAGCAGCTTAGCCCAGCAGTGAGAGCGGGAGCGCTCTCCAGTTGGCTACATCTCAACGCAGGTGCTGTAGGGGCGAGAGCAGATTTTTTACGTAGCGTAGCTTGTGATCTGCGGTAACAAAGATCCCCAAGTAATGAAACCCATCTTTTACCACCTGTATTGGACAACCGCGGGGGAGAGCCGGAGCTCCGCTACTCAGTGTGTAAAGCAGGGATTTATTCCAGTTGATAGAATAGCCTGAAAACTTACCGAAGGATGTGAAGATGTCTTAAGACACAGATGAGTGATTTCTTGGGGGAGGTCAGATACAGAAGAATGTCATCCGCATAAAGCGAGATGCGATCCTACCATATCTCCGACCACCACATTCCTCGTATGGCCGAGTCACGCCAGATCCAGGCGGCGAGGGGCTCCAAAGATAGGGCGTAGAGCAGGGGTGACAGCGGGCACCCCTGCCTGGTACCTCAACCAAGAATAAAGGAGGCGTACCGTTTATTAACTATCACCTGCGCCAGAGGAGCGGAATAGAGGAGTCTGACCCAAGATATAAATTGCGCCCCAAACCCCAACTTGAGAAGGACGGCAAAGAGATGGGGCCACTCAATAGTATAAAACGCCATGGAGGCATCTAAGGATAAGATCACTGCGTCCTCTCTGACAGTATCAGCCCGTCCTATCACTCAATGCACTCGCCGCAGATTCAGGGCAGTATTACGTTTGGGCATAAAGCCTGACTGGTCGGGTGTACCAAGGCACTAATCACACGCTATAGGCGGGTGGCCAAGAGCTTGGTGAGGATTTTCGGTTCTGCGTTTAGCAGGGAGAAGGGCCGATAAGAAGCACATCTATCTCTAGGCTTTCCCTCCTTAGGGATGACCACTATAGACAATAGTCTTTGGTCAGGTGGTAACTTTCCCTCTCTCCTACTCTCATTCATAGCCCTCAGGTGCTGGGCAAGCTTGTCAGGACGCAGTTTATAGAGCTCAAATGGTAACCCATTGGGGCCCATCGCCTTTCCCGGTCGGAGCTGCCTGATTGCTTGCGCGATCTCGCCGTTCATAATGTGGCTATCTAAAAAGCTCCTGTCTTCCTCAGAGAGTATTGGGAGCTGCATGCCTCAAAGGAGGTCAGCAGAGTCAGTTTCCAGGAGGGACGACTGTGCCCGACACACGGTTCTATAATGTGTAGCGAACTCCTCGGCAATGTGGGCGGGATCTGTTAACCTTGCACCCGAGTCAGCCTTCAATTCGGGCACCAGTCGATTGACCCTTTCCTTTTTGTCCAACCAGGCGATTAGTTTCCCTGCTTTTTCGCCTCATTCATACACTCTACCACCTCTCTCCTTCCCCCAGGTTAGCTTACATGTTTTTAAGCCACGCCCTTAAATACACCAGCCACACCCCTTTGAAAGACCCCCCAGTTTTTTCATCCCACTTAAAGCCCTGCAGTCAGGTCAGTATGTTGGCCATTTTTTTGGCTAATTGTTGATCTGCTTTATGGTCAGGTGAGCTGTCTTTTACTGTTGATTTTTTTGATATTAAAGCAAAAACTGTGTGAAGCAAATTCATATCAATTCAGTCTTCCATACCTTACAAAAAACTTATACAGCATGTCTTTACAAGTTAAAAACTGCCCTTGTTTGCAAACATGGGACACTTTTCTAGCAACCTAATTCACTAATGGGGGGGGACCCTTTTATTTTGGTACTGACACCTATTTTCTGTCCCAGTCTGATGCTGCATGTTAGGCAGGGCCACTGGCATTATGCGATTGTGCAGCAGCGGCGATTTCTGCAGAATTATGCATTTAACGCATTTTCCACATAATCGATCATCTGCTGCATAATCTACAGATGTTAACAGCAAAATTGCTTTCTATCTCGAACGGTTCAAAAGTTACTAAAAATGCAGCGACATGTCTTGCATGTGGGAAGGCCCTTTGAAAAGCTGGAAAAGTCAACTTTGTTTCCCACTGCTAAATTGTGGGTGTTAAATTGGTACTAATGGGGTGCAACCAGTGCCCAGACAATGTTACCAAGTTTAAAAATGGCAAAAAAAATGAAGTAATACCATTTCAAAATGTGCCAGATTATGCTGCATAATTTTCCTTTTCTTGACACACAATTTACTCGTCCTTCCACATAATTTAGCCCTCTCCTGCCTCATAATTGCGGTGGTCCTGATGTTACGGTAATCTATTTTTAGAAAAGGTCTATAGCTAAGTCAGTCCCTACCTAGAGAAATTCACATAGTTTTTATGTTGGGTAAACACCCAAATACATAATATTGAGATATATAAAGAAAGTCACACAATTTTTAACAAAAATACATATTTTATAAACAATTTATTTGTTGATATTTTTTAGAGTTTAGCATCAATATTAACTTATTTTCTTTTTATATACAATTTAAGTTTTCTCAGAAATTAAAAACAATCAGCATATCAATAGAATACATAAGGATGGAGGCAAAGCGGTATATAACAAACTACGTGCGTTTCGGCTTGTAGGCCTTCATCAGGTTGACCGTCTATTGCACTAAAATTAAAAGTTAAAAGAGAGATGAAAATAATCAGCTTGAGTGTGACAAAATAGGTTATATACATATTAAAGATTAAAGATACCTTATTCAGAGATCACGTTAACAATCATACCTAACATAATTAATTATACATTTCTTTACAAAAGCCACATCTAATAATTTAGTTTTATGTACATAATAATTAACGTCCAGGTCACATTTTCAAAACTGTTAGACAATGTGTAAAGTGTGCTTTTTGGGAAATAAATCCGAATTACTATAGTCTAAAACAGAGGTCTTCAAACTTTTGTAGGTTGAGCCCCCCCAAGCTCAATTGTTTTAGATGATGGGGCCCCCCCACCACCCGACAGAAATTTCTAGAATCTGGGTCACTACATAAGCGACCACCGCACGCATATTCCGGGCCATACCGAGCAAATAATGTTCAACACAATAAGAGTGTTTAGTAAAGTGCAGGTTTGTGAGTGGGTGTGCTGAAATGACAGAGACTTATTACACAGCTCAAACCACTATTTTCCTAGATAAAATGTGTGCATATCGTTTTTACTAGGATGCTTTGTTTACACATGACATTGATTGATAATAACACCACCAACATAAATGACCGTCTGTGGCGAAAAACAGGACACCCGTCACAATCTGTGGATGGATTTTGCTACTGCCATCCTCAGGTTGTGCTCCACATCCAGGGGCAGCTCTACAAGGAAGTGCCGCAGCGTGGCACCGCAAGCCCTTTGGTTGCGCCACGCTGCAGCACTTCCGAAGCACAGGGATGCAACATATTTACAAGAATGACGCATCTCTATGCTCTCCCCTATGCTGGCGCACAAACTGCAGCCATGTGTCGTGGGGAGATTGATTTTGTGCAGGAAGGGGCACCTTCCTGCACATAAACAATCACAACAGGCATTTCCCTCTTTCAATGCATGCTGTAGAATGCAGCACGCATTGAAAGAGCGAAAAACGAGGAGAAGTGAAAACATTTCTCCTCGTTGAATGTAAATGTGTCCTTTTGTAATTTAGGACGACATGCCCATACTCGTGTACAGAGGCGCAACTAGACCCGAACTTCGGGAGGGGGCTAACACTCCCAGCCAGGAATGGCCCTAGCACTTATTGCACACAGTGCAACAGTCTTTTTTGGCGCCCCCCGACATTTCCTCCTTCTCCCTGAATTCCCTCACTACCACTCACCAACGATGCACCTCATCTCTCCATTTTTTCATAGCGCTACTCATTGTTTACCCACACTCAGTTCTGTACCTTCAATTTGAGGTGTAGGCAAGGGTGAAACTATGACCATAAGCAAGCAGTGAAAGGCACGTTTGCTGATTACACGCGTGCTAGTACTGCACTGAAAATATCAGTTGAAGTGGCTTATAAGGTGTAGTGTGCACTCTGGGGGGCTTACAGTCACCGCAACGCATCAGCTAGTTGTGTGGCCCGGTACTGGTCATTTGTGTCTTTTATTCAGCGGCGAGGGCAGGTTAGTTCCTGCAGCAGTGCATCTTGGTACAGGTATCCTGTCGACTACCTACGTGCACGTACCGAGGCATTTAGTGGCGATGTCGGATTACATCCTGCAGCAGTGCAATCTTGGTACCTGTGTCCCATCCGCTACCACCTGCCTACATGTTCACAGGTCTTTGCGGGGTTCTAGGCATAATGTTGTGGGATAAGCGCACCCCTTGTAGGAATACGACATGTTTATACCAGACAAACAGTAGCAGCAGCACAATAACGATTGGGAACGTTCTTTGTGCGGAGAGTGAACTCTAGATTTGAACCCGGAGTTCCATATTATAAAAACATTAAATTAAGCACTTGCGTCTACGAATGACAAAGAAACGCACCCTTTATCATCCAGGGCAAAAAACAAATGAAACAAAACTGAATGAAATAGCACAGGCCGGTTAACGTTGTTTGCTGTTATGAATAGGATCCCTTGATGAGGCCACAGTGGTACAGAAACGCATGCAGGGATGCGCTCTAGACGCGCTTCGAGGTGCCGTTCAATGTGTTTAGCTATCATCTAGGTCAGTGGTGTTCGCTGTTCTACTTAGAGCAGCGCACTTGTGAGCGGGGACTTTGGACATACTCCGTGTTTGCATTCTCTCCCATTTAGAGGAGACTGCAATAGAGTTTTAAGCGTTTGAATGCAATCTGTTTCTGATAAAACGCAGACGTGTTAGCAGTCTAAAGTTCTTTGGCAAAACATGTCAAGTCCTTGTTATACAATAGCTGTCACTTGTTTTTATTTATAACTTTTTATAAACCGCAAACATGACCCAAGAGTGTATCAGAGCGCTTTACATGGATGTTGTGCAAATGAGGAGAGCTAGAGTGTTATACAAAATGGGAGTAAAAGTGATGTGCGGTTCCAGGGCACATGGTGATGTACAAATGGGGCATACAAATATGTGAAGAAGGGATGTATATTCTATGTACAATATCATAAAGGAAATCTGTATTCTAGGTTAAGCATTCATCCAGAAGACTGTGCTTCTAGTTTGATAAAAATTCGTCCTTTACTATCTTTCATTTTCTGAAGAAAACATACAGCTGGTGTTTATGAGGTTAACAGCTTCACTCATCTTAATTATTTTAAGTTATTCTGTTAAGCTCTGATTTTTTCTGCTTTATATCCAGCGCCATTGAAATTATGCAATATTACAGCTGCAGCGTTTTCTGCATAATAATGTTTTTACCCCGTTTGCCACATAATCCATCATCAGCTGCTTACGCTGCAGACTTCAACAAAAAATGTTTCCATCTCAAATGGATCAAAGGATACTAGAAACACAGCAATTTGTTTCCAAACAGTGGAAGGCCCTTCACAAAGGTGGACTCGTCACCTTTGTGTTGCTTAGTTCTGGATTTGGATACTGCAAAGTTGTACTAACGAGGAGCAGCCTCTGCCTACATGTGCAGGTTAAGGGAGTCAGCTGTGATTGCACACTGGTTAGTTGCATTTTAACACTTCCGCTTTTAAGCACGGACTTACGCGTCCATCCAGCAAAATGTTGACTGTAAAGAAGGACTGACTCCGTGTCTCCTCACAGCAGCTGAAACATTTCAGCTCTCTTAATTAACCCCCTCCTGGGCCAGTGAACATAACAAAAGCCTGGGCACTTGGTTCCCCACTGATTTCCCCTCCCTCCTCCCTCCAACCATCCCGGAGTTCTGCAAGGCTTTTGACACAGGGAACAAAGGTTAAATTACAGTGGAGTCGCGCCCCCCTAGGATGGTGTCGGGCGCGCCCCACAGATTGAATAACTCTGGTCTAAAACATAGCAGTGAACGTCACAGCAAAAGTTCATGTCATTCTAAAGAAACCTCAGTATTTCCTATCTAATTTTATTACATAATTACAAACCTGATACATTCTATCATACCCGTCTTGAATCTGAGTTCATGTTGTACACAACTATACATCATTCCTTGAGAGATGGTTGAACATAATTATGGGTAGTATTGTAATCGATTGCTATCTGTACATAGACATGCAATAGATATTGACATATATACATACATCTAGAATCACAGATTTATATGCTAAATCAGAGCAAACAGAGACCCAGTCCTCTTTAATGACCTAAACATGCTTGTAATGGTTAGCTTCTTATCTTAAAATAAACACAAAATTGGGAATTGAAAAAAGTAAACTATAACGTAATTTATATAAGGAACAAACAATCCGAACTTGCGTAAGGAAACGAAACACATTGGACTTTGACCTTGGATTGGCAATTTTTCTGAAGCCCACAAAAAACGGATAAATTCCGTAGATAAATCATCCTACATGTGATTAATTACGAGACAAAGAAAGGGGAAATTATAAACTGATTCAATGGATATAATTTTTTTATATATATAAAAGAACTAAATAAAACAATCCAATTAGATATACCCACAAAGTCTCCAAACAATAGATGGAAACAATACACGATATGATTGTATATCAGTGAAGATATATATAACAACTGCGAATATTAATAGTAACGTACTTATGAATAAATTGCAAAAAATGTATATAATGTATGCAAAAAAGTTTTTTTGAAATAGTGAGGGTACATAATTATCTAAAGTCAATGATGTTAGGGTAATCTATGACAGTGATTTTGTTCCTGTTTATATTTCACATGCTTTACTCATACTTGCATTTCCCTAGAATGGTAGTTATTACCTCATGTGTGTTTCTGTATTTCATCTCACAGCATATTGTCTTGGATGTTATACCCTTTGTACCGAATTGCCTCCAGGTGTTTACAACAGGCTACAGTTGAGCACTTTGGAGTTGAGGCTGCAGGCAGTACAACTTTCACACTGTGCCTGTCTGTGGGTCAAAAAGGTGTTCAGATTACATGATCATTCAAAATATGGCCTCTCTGCAGAACACAAAGAGCAATGATCCTGCATTCCAGTTGTGATTCTATGCAAATGTGTGTAGGAGCTACTTATTGGTCAAAACAACAAGAGGAAAAGAAATTAATTAATTTTTGTTACTCATTTAGCTTAAACAGCTAACAACCATTGACAAAACCCAGTCGAGGCCGGCATGAATCACGGGTGTGGGGGTCGGTTTAATTTTAATTATTTAAAAAAAATCTGCTTAGCCGGCTGATCCGATTCCACGTCGTCGCTGCTTAGAGGCCTCACGTGTTACTATTCTGACCGGAGCCCCACATATCCTAGGACCGGCCCTGTCTGTGACCTGCCAGACACACATCGCAACAGTGTGTCCTCGGAGGGTGTCACGAGAGTTGAGGCGTTCTGCAACCTGTGAGAGAATCACAAGCGGAACCGGGACGTTCAGAGCTCTGGAAGAGGCTCATTGTACTGAGCAGGCCCGGACTGGCCATAGCGGGCACCGGGCAATCCCCCCGTGTGCCGCACGGGTGGGGGCCGGTTTTGGGCCTCTGGGGGCCGTTTTTGTTACAGGGCCGTTTTTGCAGCATAGCTGCAAAATTGTCCCTGTAACAAAAACGGCCCTGGCAAAGAGCTCGGCCGTACCCCCAACACCCCGCGGGGGCGGGTGGGGGGGAGCCGAGCAGTTTGCCAGGACCGGTTTTCGTTCCCAGTCCGGCCCTGGTACTGAGCTGGCATCTGCAGCTCTCGGAGATACTTGCATGAAGCATAATATTGTTGCAAAAAGAGGCAAACAAGAATTGGAGAACAGACTGCACCAATATCAACTGGGAAGAACCTGCGTTTAGAAACAAAGTCAAACACGGGAGGAAGGGTGTTTGGTTGAGGGGGAGATGATGGAAGTAACAAAGCAAATCTGTTGTGGTTTACTTCAGCAGTGATGCGAAGAGAGTGTGCAGAAGCAGTGAAGGGGGAAATGAGACAGCGGGAAGTTATGTGATCAGGGAGCAGACTGTGATAAAGCGCTCTTGCACAGAAGATTCCCGTTTTGGAAGGATTCTGAGCCACTCACTTGTGCAATGTGAGCCAGAGCAGATTGTCTTCTTGCTACGAGGGTACCACCCTGCCCCGGCCATCATCAGAAGATACGGTTTCCTCCCCGGTCTCAGACTGGCACTCACTTTGATGGTGATCCAGCTGACACACGGTCACTGAAGTGAGGCATCCTTGTAACTAAGGTGTAGTACATTCGCACAAACAGGGCGGCAAAAGGATATTTCGCTGATGTGCAGTATTTTTAGTTAAAGTTTGCATTGATGCGCGATGGGTGAGCATTAAAGCCAAGACTCTTCCCGATTGGCTGCAAGTCACATGCCCAGTCCTGCCAAGTATCACGCATCATGTGTGACACTAACGCATTTAAAATGTAAATGTATACTTGTAAAGCGCACTGTTACTCCATCTCGGAGTGTCCTGGCGCTGTATACCGCTGGGGAACCCGTCCTGGCTTTCCTTGTGAGATGGTCCCTCCTGGGCACCCCCAAGGTGAAGCCAGGCATCCCCGGCGCTGATGGGGCCATTGTGGAGATTAAGCAAGCTATTGCCCAGAGTTGCAGAGTGGGACCCATGGTTAGCTTAGACACCTAGGTGAGAATTATCGAGTCCGCGGACATTGACCCAAGTTCCTGCTGCGACGGGAATTGAACCCTGGTCCCTGGCCGACCTCTGCTTCAGGGTCTGCTGCTTCTAACCAGTGAGCCACACTTCTCCACTCAGTGCGGTGCTCCGCATCACCGCACTGAAATGCATTGTCACGCATAATGCATAGTCTTAGCCTTGTCACAGGGGCACTGCAAACTGAGTGTGTTTGTGGCAGCAGTGAGCGCGCGCCTTTGGCCTGTGCAGTTCCGGCAGGCTTGGGGCACTCCCAGCAGTTGAGCAGGCTCACAGTCAGTGTGCTGCTACAATGTATTTTACACAATCCAATCCCACAGTGCTGCGCGGCTCTGGGTTCAGGCAGACTGACGTCATGGCCCTGCCGCCGCTGAGAGCCCACTACTCCAGAGACAGCTTGGGCCAGCCTACGCAATCAGGGCGTGACACTCTTTATGGCGCTGCAAGAGGGATGTGACGTAGCAACATAGCTAAAACCTATAGATCAAAGCAACATCTGTGACCGGTACCACAAGGCCTGCTTTAGGACAATGATAAACTGTTGACAAACAAGTCTCTCCAGTAAATGTGACTCTGCACCTCTCTGCTTCAATCCCTGACTAAGCACAGCCACGTTTGTATCTCTGAACATCTTTCACAACATCCCAACACTTCCCACATAGACCATACTTTAAACCCACACTACCAGACATTCATACCAAAAACGGTAGTCTCTTACCTGACAACCCGGAAATACTTAGTGGCTTCTTCAAGGTTTTTGATCACTATAGAAATAAAACATTACTGCTGGATGAGCAAACTTCTTCCAGAGGTTCGAGAGATTTTCCAATCTGCTAAGGTATAGTTTTCTGGTGCTGGAAATAGATGGCAGAAAGGAACTCGTTGTTTGACGTTTCAGGTGGCTAGTTGCTAGTAGGCTGTGGGAGACAGAGATCCAGACTGTACACTAGGGCTACGAGTACCATACCTGCAAGTCAATCATCGAGGAAACGCGCTCGCTAACAACTAGAGTTTACAAGACTCCTCTCAAAGCCTCAACCAAAAGGCTACACAATAAAAAAAAAAATCTAATTTCTGTGCTTTCAAAAAGGTAAGCATAATAAGAGCTTGAAAGGCACCTTAACACCCAAAATCCAGAACTCAGATCTCCCAACATCAAAAACAAGGTACCCCATCCTGCTAGCACATGGCTGATGGAGAGGCCATTCAGAAACAGTCATTGCTCACATGCACAGGCTAAAAAGATGATATGTATGAGGAACAGTAAGCACTAGATCGGTTTTTCCACAGCAGTCAAGTACTGTATGGAGCATCTGGTACTCTGAGCAGATTTTCTCCAGTGCTGCTCACTTTTCAGCAATATCGTCCAACATACCCTGCCTTTACCTATCATTTGTATCACAGGAATGCTCACAACAATTTACAACTCCTCTCAATTTTCAAAAAGGTACAGCTTTCTACTTTTGAATAAAAGGTCTGTGGCAAAGAAAGCGCCCACCCTGAATCAGAATGACGACTCCCTCTGATGCATCACAGCAAAACCAGTCCTGTCCTTTTCTGAGAATCACAGGCATATCACACTCCTCGGCATTACCACCCTCTGCAGAATAAAGGAAAAAGCTTGTGATCCAGCGGCCTATAGAAAATATATCATAAACAACGCTACCCAACTTCATAACCTATAAACAAAATTCTATACTAAATATGGACCCATTTATAAACCTGACATATTTTGGGCCTACTGAATCAGGTGGTCAGATTAAATCTATATACACATTATCTACAAACTATATACATTTTTATACATCTGCGAAAAGAATATTGTCATTAGAATAAAACTTAACCATTTAAATGACCACCATTGGCGACGTGATCTAGCTAATAGTAACCTACACTTCTGAATAACCAAGACCAGCTTGTTTGTCAAAAGTAAGATTTTATTTAGTAAATTATGGTATATAAGTTGATAGTTTTATAAATGAATTTTATTAGCAATAAAGCAAGCATGATTGTAAAGAAATGTGAGAAAATACAATTTAAGTAAGTGAATCAAATTTAAAGTAAATATATAAAGTTTAGCATTTCTAAAACCTAATTCCCTAACTGAGCTAAATAGATAGAAATTAAAGTAAAGTTCTTTGAGGATTCTTACGTGCTCCACGCAAAGTCCGACAGCACATCACCCTCATCGGAAAGTCAGAAAGCAGCAGCCAGCCCATCCCTAAGGGCATGACTTTTTATACCTTTCTACGCTAACTAAACTACGCAAAGGAAAGTTTTCAGAAATCTTCGACGTCCCATTGGCTGAGAGTGACAAGTGACATGTCACCCACTTTTCAAAAGTTCCATTAGATCATGTTTCATAAAGACCATTGTCTCTTCCACGTGAAACCAGGAGCTTCCTGAGTTTGCAACAAATGTTCAAATTTGTTCTCACTACGTCCAAGCAACTTCCGCGGATGCCAAGTTAAGGCTGACAAAATGTTCACTTTCGACCTTGGCCATGTCCGACAGAATGATGACAGCACATCAGTTTTTGCTTTGTGAATGCAGCTTTGATAAACGCTTTAATTCAGAATGGGCGTCTCGTGACTTTTGCAGAATTACAAGTCAGCTCTTTTCTGCAACTCAAGTGACTAGGCCCAAAAGCAGGCAATTTAAGCTTTCTAGTATAAAACAAACACAAGAAAAGTATTAATGTAAGAAATAATGTAGATTCTGTATCCACCCCAAGATTTACTAATTAATTAACCCACCCGATTAATCAAAATGTTATCTAGCCATTGCAAACAAATAAAGCAGCGTTTATATCTACCAGTCTCCGTTATTCCATGAGACTTATATGCACCTAGAATAGTAGAAATGACATCACACAGACAAGGAAAAGCAAAACAAGCACATGCTTCTTTTAAGTTTGCAGCAGTTAGTAATGACAAAAACGAAAACAATAAATTATTTTATTATTTTGCACGAACAAAAAGATGCAACAATTATGCACGTTTATGAGCACACATGTTAGTCCCCCCATGTGTAAAGTTTAATCTAAGTTGTATTAGCACGACATATCACAAATCATTAATATTATTATTCATGTTATGGAAATGTGACTTCACGAGTTTAAACAAAATTTTGTTTTCTATCTCGCTCCATCAACTCCCTCATCTGGTGATTAACAAATCACCACACCAGCACTCAAAATTTTGATAATTTCAATTTTTAAGAAATCGATTCAAATTCATTTGTATCAGTAAACCTAAAAGTCTGTTTCTGCATAATCTTTGGAATTAGCATAACGCTCTCTATGTAACTCCTGTAATTCGATCTCTCTTTCTTCTTCTTTTCTGAGTTTATAGATTCTTTTCTTTTCTTTCAACTGTTTCTTTCTTTTATGTAACAAACAACCTATTTTGGTCAAAATAAAAATGAATACTATTATAATCAAAGGTGCCAGAATCTTGCCAAGAATTGAACTTCCATTATCATGAAACCAGTTTTTAATTGCTTGAAACCTTTTTGAAAGTTTCCCTGTAAAATCATCTTCTTCTAAAGGAATTATCTCTGAATGCATTTGTGTAATATTCTTAATATACATTTCAATATTCTTACTTTCATCAGGTATATATGTACAACAATGTTGTACATGTAAAATGCCACAGACTCCTCCCTCTTTTGCTAGGAGTATGTCTAAAGCAAGGCGGTCTTGAATTACCATAGATCTAATTGCAATAACTTCAACATTTACTAATTGAAATCCATCAGCTGTGTCAGTTGATAATCTATCAACTATAGTGGACAATTTTCTGATTCTCCCTGCATTTAGGGTTATACCAACAAAAGGTATTACAGCTTGAAAAATATCTCCCAGAACTTCAGTAAAAGTTTCTCTTTTAACTCTATTTACATAATTATGAATTTTAAACAATCCTTCTGAATCTCTGTCAACATGAAACACTTTAGGAAAAACAATTCCCACATAACAAGTTCCATACCAGTGGTCTGGAAGGTTGTAGTAGGCTTTGTCACCACAAACAAAATAAATCCCAGGAAAGATAGGATCTTTTCCACCTTTAAATCCCCAACCTCCCAAAATCTGATAAGTATCTTCACAGTTACTTGCACCTACAAAGTAATTATCAAAAAGTGTATTATCTCTTCTAATGCAAAGTTTTCCACTAACTGGTTTGTCTATGTGAATTGCAATATTTTCAAGCATTTTGCCATTTAATTTTTCATCCTCTTTCTGCCAGAAACTTGACTTAGTCTGCTTGACTAATTCATTCCTCTTATAAATTGCTCTTCTCTCCTCGACCATGTTCAAAAATTTCTTTCCTTCAGCACTTAATTTACATGTTAGATTATTCTTGTAAGCATACTCGTAAGTGAGTTCGTTAGTAACAAGGAAAAATTCTCTCATTTGTTTTGCTTTCTTATGCTTATTTAAAGCATTATCAATCTTAATATTTGCAAAAATTTCATCGTAATTTGAATAGTAATATTCTAAACGTCCAGTTTGATAAAATAAACTAGTTAATACACTACATGTTACAGCATAAGTGAGAGGAAGCATATTATATGTTACTCCCTCAGAAACAGAAGCAGGTAACTTAACGCAGACGTAGCAGTCTTTTGCATCCATTACCTTAACATATTCACTCAATAGCTTTGTGAATGTATTACTTGAGAAATCACCAATTGATTTATCTTGATGAATGTTAGGCTGATGATCAATAACTTTTGCAGACGCACTATGTTTAGTTTGGCTAACCAGAGCTTTGCTTGTTATGTTAACTTTGTGTAATTCTCTATTCATTTCCAAAGGGATAATCACAGCTAGAACCAACCAGAGCAGAATTAAAATGAGCAGACACACCAGAGTCATCTTACAGCATCTTTTAAAAACAGAACACTTTGAAGTGCTCTCCTTAACATAAGGCATTCTTGGTTAATTTTAGCCTCAAAAAATAAAAATAAATTTTAAAATTCTAAATTTATATTTACACCCCCCTTTTAAAATATATATATTTTTTTTTTTTTAAAACCCTAAACAAGATTTCTTCGACCTTATGTCATACATAAGTTTTCTTCAACTAAACAGTTTTTTCTTCGACCTTGTGTCAACTAACAAATTTTCTTCAGCCTTTTGCCAATTTAATATTTCTGTACTTCAATCATTGTCACTAATTTCTTGGATTTCGTTTTCTTCTTCACTACTATCATATATGTCAATAACAGGTGGAATTACTAAGTAAGTCCACTCAGGAGACTTGTATTTTTGGTTTGGTCTTATTATTCTCTTCCCTTTTCTCGATATCACTTCAATTTTTCTTCCAACTCCAACTTCTTTTCCAGGACTCTTTTGACTACTGATTTCTTCAACTTGTTCTTTTGGCTTTTTGATCAATCTGACTCTCAATCTTCCACCTGGCCAGTAGTCTGCTTTTCTCACGTACTTCTTCTTTGGTTCAGAATTATTTGATTCTGACTTCCAAGTCCTTTTCTTTCTGTTTTCACTTTCACCTTCCACGTCACTTTCTTCAGTTTCGTAGTCTGAAATTTCAATTGACTCAGGAACTTCTCTATTCGGCAATTTCACTCCTTCAGGAACACTTTGTCTTCCATCACTGGTACTCGGTAATTCGTCTTCCTCCTCTTCCTCAATTACCCCCAACTTCCCAGATTTCGGATTTCTGTTCCTTACTTCAGAGTTTGTTCTCTGCCTTTCGATACTCTCCTGGTCTGAAACTTCTTTTTGTTTTGCTTCTTTGTCTTCAATGGAGACAACCGAATCCTCAGTTATCTTTCCTTTTAACAGATTCTCTTCACCTTCAGAATCTATTTCAATTATTTCCAAGTCTTTTCTTGTTAAATTTCCATTCACTGGCACAGTTTCCAGATGTCGACTTTCTTGTCGATCTTCAGAATCTGGAATTATTTCACCTTCTGTTTCGCCTTCTGCTTCAGAATCAGAATCGTCTGTGGTATCACTTTCAACATCAGAACTCTCAGGAGTTGGTACTGGAATAGTATGACTAGGATGAATCCAACGTTTCAATCCTCTGCACTTTACAGCATTAGTAGTGATCAAAATTATCTGCCTAGGTTTCTGCCATCTAGGAGCTAGACAATTCCTTCTCCGATGTACTTTCGTTCTGACCCAATCGCCAGGTCTCAGATCATGTGTCAAAACCTTTTCATCTGATTGAGCTTCAGTTCCCACCTGATAAGACACAGAAGTTACCATATCAGATAACCTTTTACAGTAATCCAAAATAGCACTGTCATTTATGCTCAACAGTTTACCTACAGGTACAAAAGCTTGCCTCATAACTCTTCCCATTAAAATTTCATGAGGACTCAAACCTGTCTTTTTATCTGGTGTACTTCTTAATGACATCAAAACAAGTGGAAGAGCATCAGTCCACTTTACACCTGTTTCAAGACACATTTTTCCAATTCTGTTTTTAATTGTTCCATTTATTTGTTCAACTACTCCTGATGCCTCTGGTCTGTATGCACAGTGTATTTTCTGCTCAATGCTCAAAGCTTCGCAAATTAACTTCATCAGTTTGTTATCAAAATGGCTTCCTCCATCACTCTCAATAGTGACTGGAAAACCGTATCTTGGGATGATTTCTCTGAGCATTAGTTTTGCCACTGTAATTGAATCACAATGTCGTGTAGGGAAAGCCTCTACCCATCTTGAAAATAAGCACACAATTACAAGCACATATTTCAAACAATTGTGTAAGGGCATTTCAATGAAATCCATTTGTAACCTGGTAAAGGGACCACCTTCTCGACCAATTATTCCTGTCCCCACCACTGATTTTCTGTTTGGATTCATTTGTTGGCATGACAAACACCTTTGACAAAAGGATTCTGCAATAGTTCTAAACTTGGTATTGAACCATGTTTCTCTGAAAAGTCTAACCATAGAATCTCTTCCTAGATGTGCTGGACCATGATATAATCTGGCCATGTCAGCAATCAAACAATTTGGTAAGACTACTCTGCCATCTTTGTAAACCCACACTCCATCTTCTTCACGTGGTCTACAATCTGATCTTAACCATAAGTCTTTTTCTTCATCTTCTGCTTCATTTTGTAAATCTCTAATCTCATGCCATGTTTCTACAACTGTTGTTAGCATTAATGAATTTGAATCAGTTTCTTTACTCCTCTCCCGATTGTATGAATAATTTTTCCTTGCGCAGTATTTAGCTGTTTCATCTGCGAAGGCATTTCCCTTGGAAATATAATCAGTTCCTCTAGTGTGCGCTGCACATTTAACAATGGCGATTTCTTTTGGCAATTGTATTGCTTCAATTAATCTCCTAATGAAAACTGCATTTTTAATTGGTGATCCTGCTGATGTCATGTATCCTCTCTGTGACCAGAGTTGTCCATAATCATGCACAACTCCGTACCCATACTGACTATCAGTAATGATGGTAACTCTTATATCCTTTGATATTTCACATGCACGAATTAAAGCAATCAATTCAGCCACTTGTGCTGAACGAACTCCTTCACGACATGATGCTTCTTCAACATCTACGACTGTACAAACTGAATATGAAGCTTTTAAGACACCTCCTTCGGATCTTAAGCATGACCCATCTACAAAGTAGACAAAATCCGATTCAGACAAAGGTCTGTCTTTGATGTCTTTTCTTGGTTTAGTGCAGAATTCCATGACATCTAAACATTCATGTTCTGTTTCAATGTCATCAACAATTTCAGAATCAGGCAGTAATGTAGAAGGATTCAGATTTAAACATCTTGAAATTGAAACATTATCTGCTCCTAGTATGATTTTCTCATACTTTGTCAATCTGCTACTTGTTAAATGTTGAGTCTTACCTCTTGTCAGTAATATTTCAACTGAATGAGGCACAAAAACTTTCACAGGAAATCCCATAATGATCCCCTCACTTTGTTCGAGGCTGATACTTGTAGCTGCAACTGCTTTCAAACAACCTGGTAATGCTTTTGCAATTGGATCAAGAACTGCAGAGAAGTATGCAATAGGTTTCTTTAAATTTCCGTGTCTCTGAATTAACACAGATAATGCACATCCTTCTCTCTCACTGCAATACAGTTCGAAATCTTTCTCATAATTTGGCATACCTAAAGCAGGAGCTTGGCATAAGCTCTTTTTCAGGTTCTCAAAAGAGTCCATCTCAGCATCATTGAGAATAATTGGATCTTTTACATTTGACTTTGTCAGTCTTTGTAGTGGTTTTGCAATTACTGAAAATCCACTTATCCATTGTCGACAGTAACCAACCATTCCCAAGAACATTCTGACCTGTCTTTGTGTTCTTGGTGGTAACATTGCTTGAATCATTTTTATTCTTTCTATTGTTACTTGTCTTTTTCCCTTTGCAATTCTGTGACCAAGATATTTTACTTCTTGTTTGCAAAACTGTAGTTTTGCTGGGGACACTTTATGTCCTTCTTCTGCAAGGCGATTTAACAAAATTATTGTGTCTGTTACACAATTTTCTCTTGTCTTTGCAGCTATTAACAAATCATCAATATACTGCACTAGCGTAGACCTACCAGGTAAGTCTAGGTCTTCTAATGATCTTTTTAACAATTCGTTAAAAATTGAAGGACTTTCTGTATAGCCCTGAGGGATTCTTGACCATCCGAGGGTCTTACCTTGGAATCTGAAAGCAAAGATTTCATAACTGTCTGGATGTAAGGGAACAGTAAAGAATGCATTGCAAAGGTCAATGACTGTATACCATTCAGCATCATGTGGAATCTGAAATAGAATTACTGCTGGATTTGGAACCACAGGACAACATGGAACGACAATTTGATTAACCTTTCTCAAATCTTGTACGATTCTAAATGTTCCGTTAGACTTTTTAACTCCCATAATTGGTGAATTACAAGAGCTACTCTCCATTTCTTTTAATACACCTTGCTTGATTAATTTTTCAATTATAGGTGTAATACCTTCAATTGTTTCTGTTTTCATTTTATATTGTGGAGTGTTTGGAAATTCTATTCCCTGTTTCAATGTAATTTTTACTGGATCTACGTTTTTCATTAGACCCATCTCATTTCCAGTAAAATCCCATATTTCAGATTTCACTGTTTCTTTGAGTTCTTCAGGTAAATCTTTTTCTTCAAATGCAGGAAACAATTTTGTTTCTTCTGCTTCTATCATCATCATTGTCATTCTGTATAAACCATCTTCCTCCATTGTTTGTAACTCAACTCCATCAGGAGAACAATATATTCTACAATTCATTTTACATAGGATGTCTCTGCCCAATAGATTTACTGGACTACTATTACAAACCACAAATCTGTGTTTATCTCTGTAGTTTCCAATTTCAACTGGTACTGGATCAGTTAAGTCAGTTTTAATTTGTTGATTACTTACTCCGACAACTTGGATGGTATCCCCAGAGAGAGGTAGGTTTTCAATTTCCACTGATCTAACAGTAGAACGGGTAGCACCAGTGTCCACTAGAAAAGTGATGTCTACATCATTAACTTTCCCGTTTACAAAAGGACCAGACTGGTCAACCTCAAGAGTGGCTCAACAACACACTCTTCCTCCTCTCTCGGGCACCGTCAACAATAATCATCAGAATCGCTGTCTTGACTTTCTGCTAATAAAAATTGTTGTGAAGCATTTTGCATTTGAACCCTTTGCTGCTTTTGCTGTTTTTGTGGTTTTATTACCTGTTCACTTCCCTGAAATCCCACGTTTGGATTATATTTTTGAACTCCCCCACAATTCGGAAAAGGTGGTTGTGGCAATTGGTCTTGACGATTATTCACCTGTTGTTGTTGCTGTTGCTGTAACTGTCGTTGAATATTTAATTCGTTTAACCCCTGTTGTATCTGTAGCTGTCGCTGCAGGTCAACACCATTCTGCATCTGTGGATTCAATAAGGGATTCTTTAAGTTTTTAGGAGGATGAGGACACTCGTCTCTCCAATGTCCAATTTCGCCACAATTAAAACAAGGTAATCTTTGTTTCAACTCCTCAATCTTTGGGCTAAATTTCTTTGGGAAATTATTACCTTTAAACTTTCCTTGTATCTGGTTTGTATTCCCAGTTTGAACAAAATTAGTGTTCTTATTACCCATACTGGCAATTTGTTGCTCAGCCACTTTTACTTGAGCCCACATGGCTTTCTCCTTCAGCTTCTTCTGTTTTACTTCTATTTCATCACTGCAATACTTAGCTTTTCTTAGAATATCATCTACAGATAGTGATTGCCATCCGACAATACTATTTCTGATCATTTCTCCAATTTCAGGTTTTAGTCCATAAACAAATCTATAGACAAAATGGCTCATGTCTTTTTCATCTAATTTTTCATAACCACTGTATTGTTTAAAGATTAACAGTAGTCTTTCATAAAAAGAATGAACTGATTCTTTTGTTTCTTGTTCTGTTCTTTCTATTTTAACCCAATCGACTTCTTTGGGTGGAATTTTGTTTTTCATCCAAACAATTACTTTTTCATAAAAATCCATTACAAGTGGATTTGGAGCACCTGTTTCTTTGATTCGCTCAGGTTCTGTTTTTGGCCAACTAATCGATATCTTGCATTCTGTCCAAAGATCTGATGGAACGACAATGTCAAAAAATCCATCTAAATCAATCCACAGAACTTTTGACACTTTGATAAATCTATCGACTTGCCTGTACCACTCAACTGGTTTCTCCCTCAATTTCGGAAAGTCATTTGTGAATAACAGAATGTCCTGTCTCGACCAAGGGACATGAACATATCCTCCACCTGCAATTTCTCTCATTGGAAATTGTTTTGACAATTTTTCCAATCTTTCATCTTCCTTCTTTTTCGTCCATTTTACTCTCCATTTGTTCAGTTCTCCTAGCTTTTTGATATAGACAATCAAATCTTTAATATGAACTATTCTTCCCATTGAGTTTAAGCTCTCGATGTCACTTTCTGAAAAGTCTAATCTGTAATGTTTCGCAAAATTCTTTTGTTTACTCACATCGATTTCAAGTTCTGCTGCTAGATCCTCTAGTTGATCATATTTGTTTTTCGTTTTCCACTGAATGCTTTTGCAAATGAACAGTAGTTCATCATCTCGATAGTAATTTAAACTATCTGGACCAATTGTTCCAATTATTAATTCTTCGATATTCGCTTTTAATTTGGCCACATCAAGTTTTGGTGTGGTTACCCTGATTTCAGGACTCCCTATATCTGATATAGCACCCATTGGTGTTTTTGGAGATAAATCTTCATTAAAGGTTAAATCAGGCATTCTCGATTTAGAAGAGTTTATTTCAGATAAGTCTGAATAAAATTTTTCAGCAGCCTTTTGAATTTCTGTATTTAAAGGAATAGTTAATCCAGTTTTGTTTGTTTCCTTTTGATCAAATACGGGCTGAACAGGACCAATTGTTACTGGAACTGTCACAGCTTCCATGCCTTTTGTCATTCTTTTTATTAATTCTTCTTTTGATTTTAAATATTCATTATAATCAACATCTTCAACATTTCTTGCCTCTCTTGTATAATCTTTTGGAGGTTCTCTTGCTCTTGGAGCCATTATAAAATGTCTACCTTCATTTCGAGCATTCTCGAATTCTGGTCTTCTAGGAGTTTCAATGATTTCACAATTATTTGGATAAAGTTTAGGAGCTTCATTAATTGGAGGTGCACTCGGTGAAGTTTCAGTAGAAACCACCGGAGTAGACCATGATCTAGGAGGTCTCAAAGGCTGATTCTTTCTAGCAGTTGTATATATTTCTTCCATAACTGCATCCTCAGATTCACTTTCCATAGATTTCCCTGTAGGAGTACCCATTACCATTTCATGAATTAAATATAATCCTTCACTCATGTTTCCCTGTCTCCACATTCGCAATCTATCTTCATGAGTTTCTCTTCTCCAAGGTGGATTTTTAGAAGGTCTTTTAATTCCACTAGCTTTTCTTTGTAACTGATACATCTCGTCTTCCCACTCAACTAAAGCTTCAAATTGAGTTGGTCTCGGTTTCGGAACAAGAGCATTCATTTTCTCTCGTAAATTTCTTAAGACTTTTACATTAAATGAACCATCATCAGGCCAAGTTAAAACACCGTCGTCCTTAGTATAGCGTTTCCAACTATCGAACCATAAGACAGTATGATATCCATATTCACCTTCCATATACGCTGCAGGTGTTTTATACTTATGAAGTAGTTTACCACCTCGCGTTTCGATTTTCTTGTCAGGTGAAAATAAATTCTTAAACTTCTGAAATAATGTTGGCTTTTTCTCAACATGTTTAAAATGATAACTCATTTTTAAGAGTTAATTCTAATTCACAAAATCGTTCGTAAAATATTTCCGGGATGTTCCGTAAAACAACCAATCCGTGCGCGAAACACACCAACAAGCCAATGACAGTTGAACTACGTCACTTTTCTGCTCAACCAATAAATTTGGAGTTTTTCCGAAGGACCAATCAGCTCACAGGCCGTCAGAGACTCAAGAGCCAATCAGAATATAGCTTGTGACGTAGGTCACCCAATCCCAGCGCGGCTCTGTGACGTACACAGCAGCTGCGGTTTCTCGTTTCTCACTACTGGCGCTTACCCCTCCTTCACAAAATCTTTTCACAGCGCCATTTTAAGAACACTTTTCAGTGTAAATTAATTCTTAACAATGACTATAAAGACAACATCTGTTCGTTTCACTATTTAAGATAGTTTACATACATTCAAGTATCCACACTTCGGAATAGACGGCGCTATTCACACTAAGGATAATATTCAATTGTTAGTAGAGTAACCCTTACCCCACCCTTCTAACACGTATAATTATGAACTCGCTTTGCTCTGAACCCACCGCGAAGTGAAAGTTCTAAGAGTTCCACTTGAACATAAAATACAATTCAAACTCGCACTTTCACACTGAAATTTCCCTAATTTCAAACACACATGAAATCCGTACAGGACTCTCACCTGTTTATAGAAATCATGCACCGTTAGCAAAATAACGACGTTATCCGTACAGGGCTCTCACCTGTTTATAGATATGAAACATGTACCCGTACAGGACTCTAACCTGTTTATAGATAATCATGCACCGACGCTAATTTACCCTTCACTCAAGCTCGGATATAACTAATACTCTCATCACAGTGAGTTTTATGGAAGGCGCTTTGTCCCTATTCTCATGCTGCTTTAATTTCTTAGAAAACCCTCACTTTACAAGATTCAGACCTAGCCCTAAAACTGTGCTGCTCGGCGACAACACTATGGTACACGGCGATACCTCTTGTGATACTCGGCGATATCACTACAAACAGAACAGATGGCTTGCGTGACTAATTTCTCGCCACACAATCTATACCGGTATAGCTTACAGATAGCACGAAAAACGAACTCAACATGTGTTAAAACATCGATCCTATTTCCATACCATAATACTTTAGTAACCCTTAGCAACCACCATATTACCTTGGTTACTCTTAGCAACCATCAATTTCTGCTACCAGAGAATTGATCCAGCGGCCTATAGAAAATATATCATAAACAACGCTACCCAACTTCATAACCTATAAACAAAATTCTATACTAAATATGGACCCATTTATAAACCTGACATATTTTGGGCCTACTGAATCAGGTGGTCAGATTAAATCTATATACACATTATCTACAAACTATATACATTTTTATACATCTGCGAAAAGAATATTGTCATTAGAATAAAACTTAACCATTTAAATGACCACCATTGGCGACGTGATCTAGCTAATAGTAACCTACACTTCTGAATAACCAAGACCAGCTTGTTTGTCAAAAGTAAGATTTTATTTACTAAATTATGGTATATAAGTTGATAGTTTTATAAATGAATTTTATTAGCAATAAAGCAAGCATGATTGTAAAGAAATGTGAGAAAATACAATTTAAGTAAGTGAATCAAATTTAAAGTAAATATATAAAGTTTAGCATTTCTAAAACCTAATTCCCTAACTGAGCTAAATAGATAGAAATTAAAGTAAAGTTCTTTGAGGATTCTTACGTGCTCCACGCAAAGTCCGACAGCACATCACCCTCATCGGAAAGTCAGAAAGCAGCAGCCAGCCCATCCCTAAGGGCATGACTTTTTATACCTTTCTACGCTAACTAAACTACGCAAAGGAAAGTTTTCAGAAATCTTCGACGTCCCATTGGCTGAGAGTGACAAGTGACATGTCACCCACTTTTCAAAAGTTCCATTAGATCATGTTTCATAAAGACCATTGTCTCTTCCACGTGAAACCAGGAGCTTCCTGAGTTTGCAACAAATGTTCAAATTTGTTCTCACTACGTCCAAGCAACTTCCGCGGATGCCAAGTTAAGGCTGACAAAATGTTCACTTTCGACCTTGGCCATGTCCGACAGAATGATGACAGCACATCAGTTTTTGCTTTGTGAATGCAGCTTTGATAAACGCTTTAATTCAGAATGGGCGTCTCGTGACTTTTGCAGAATTACAAGTCAGCTCTTTTCTGCGACTCAAGTGACTAGGCCCAAAAGCAGGCAATTTAAGCTTTCTAGTATAAAACAAACACAAGAAAAGTATTAATGTAAGAAATAATGTAGATTCTGTATCCACCCCAAGATTTACTAATTAATTAACCCACCCGATTAATCAAAATGTTATCTAGCCATTGCAAACAAATAAAGCAGCGTTTATATCTACCAGTCTCCGTTATTCCATGAGACTTATATGCACCTAGAATAGTAGAAATGACATCACACAGACAAGGAAAAGCAAAACAAGCACATGCTTCTTTTAAGTTTGCAGCAGTTAGTAATGACAAAAACGAAAACAATAAATTATTTTATTATTTTGCACGAACAAAAAGATGCAACAATTATGCACGTTTATGAGCACACATGTTAGTCCCCCCATGTGTAAAGTTTAATCTAAGTTGTATTAGCACGACATATCACAAATCATTAATATTATTATTCATGTTATGGAAATGTGACTTCACGAGTTTAAACAAAATTTTGTTTTCTATCTCGCTCCATCACTTGTAACAGAACATTTTTAAGTGAAACAATAAGGAGTAGCATAACTCTTGCAGCCAACTCCAGCAACAGACACTTCTACGAGACGGCCAAACCTACAAAGGAAACCGAAAAAAGACATTAGGAGCGAAACCACACGGCCAAACCTACAAAGGAAACAAAAACAACATTAAGAGCGAAAACGTCAAAATACGTAAACATACAAAGGGAAAACACATTTAGAAAGAAAATACTCCTTACCTGATCGCTTCGTGAAAACGTAAATCTTGCAGCCAACTCCAGCAACAGACACTTCTACGAGACGGCCAAACCTACAAAGGAAACCGAAAAAATACATTAGGAGCGAAATTGAGAAAATAGCTTACCGGGACAACGGAGCTCCCAAGCCACGAGCTAAACTACATAACAGCTCACACGACACGGCCAAACCTACAAAGGAAACAGAATAAAGACATTAAGAGCGAAAACGTCAAAATAGGTAAACATACAAAGGGACAACACATTTAGAAAGAAAATGCTCCTTACCTGATCGCTTCGTGGGAACTTAAATCTTGCAGCCAACTCCGGCAACAGACACTTCTAAAAAGAACAAAACAGGCCGACACGAAAAAAAAAAAAAAACACGCCCACCGCCGCATGACGTTGGCAGAAGGGGCAGGATGAGTAAAAATGGCCGGAACGCCCCCGAATCTGCTCCGCAATTGACGGACAGATCTCTGTTCCAATGGCTAGCCTCCATTTATGGAGCTAGCCAATGGAACAGAGGGGCGGATTCCCAGCCACACAGTGAAAGACATAAGATTTCGCCTGCGCGAATCGCTGCTTGCGCAGCTTTTCGCCAGGTCGAAACCTAAAAAAGAAACAAAGGTGCGCAGGCAAGTGAGAGGTGGGAGGGGTCTGCTTTGGACGTGGGAACAAAAGAGTAAGCATCCAAGCATACTTCTACATCCGTGCAGTGGGAACGGACCATACTTAAAACTCTAAAAGAACTGCAAAGAAGGTTAGGAAGCGGCCGCCATTACTAAAGCTGGCATCCTGTGCATGCTGTGTTCCTTAATGATGTAATTAGTTCTCGGAACTGCTAATGAAAGCTCCAGAGCTCCAGAGTTGGGACACAGTAAAAGGTCCAGTTACCGTGGGAGGTTACAAATGAAGACCAGGCAGTACTAAGGAGGGATTAACAAGCCTTTTAATGAATCAGTAGCCAGCATTTACGAAGGACAATTACACAAGCCAATGACAAATATGGGCGGGGAGTGGGTTGGACTTCAAGTGCATACTGCAATACAGCATGGCTCACAGAGAAACGCATGAGCTGTCCAGGCTTGACTTAAAAAGTGGCCCACATTTGTGGACTGGGCCTTCTCACAAAAGGCTGCTAAAGTGTTTTAAGTATTATGAAATAAATGCTCTGAGAGAGGCATGTTTTCTTAACTTCACTGAGATTAAATAAGTGCAAATGTTGCCAGGGCTCTTTGTGCAACGATGAGTTCACAGTGGGGAACCACACCTGAATATAAGTGAGGCCCTTCTGCTCAGGCCCCCTGTTCAACCTGCATACATTAATGAGCCGGCCCAGGGAGAGACTGGGAATTACATCTCCACCCCTCTGGTAAAAGGGAGGTAATGGAGACCCATCTGCCTCCAGACAGACCATCTAGCCCTCCTCACTGGGCCGCTGGCTGCATCTAAACAATACTGACACTTCCAAAAACGGCCACCACCCTGCCCAAAAAAGCGACCTACTGATGCCTCTCCGATACCGGCCCATGGCCGAGTGCCCACCTTACCAATTCGACCCAGGCGTTCCTGATATACACCATCAAAATCAGTACTCTCAATAGGGGCACATAGCCCATTGTGATGATCATTCCATTTCCCTCGAATTTTGGCCCGTTTCTTTGGACATCCCCTGCCCCAATCGTCTACTCTTTCCGCTAGCATGCACCAGTCTGTCTTGCAGCCAGTTTTTCAGTTGCGCTGCCAAATCGGCCCTCCATGCTGGTGTGATAATGCACTTAGCCACCATCAACCCCAGAGTTATCCATATCTGGTACATTTGGGGAAGGTCCAGACATTCAAAAGGCACCACTTTGCAGAGGCCCCCATTGCGCTCCCACCCATCACCTTTCAGGCATGAGACCCCTGACTCAAAGTACTGCTGAAGGGTCAGGCAGCTCCATATCACCTGTCCACAATTCCTATGCCACAATGCAGTCTTTGCTCTGCCCATCTTCTCCATAGAAGTACATGCATAGTAGCATATACGCAGAATTTTTAATTGCACTAATTGGAACCTGGATCTTATGGCCACCTCCCATGGGGGATACAAAGCCTCTGCTACTCCTCATCCTCCAGGCCCTCAAGGTATCGCTCCCATTGTTCCTGCAACTGAGCTAGGTAATCTGGTGAGTTATTATTCAATTTACGTTAAGTAAGGGATATTGCCTTTTGGGATTAGGGTCTGTCAACAAGCAGTCCATGAGCGGGGATGATTCATAAAGCACCCCCCCCCCCCTCCAAGCAACACCTTCTGCAATGTGTGGCATATTTGCACCACACAAACATGATAACCCCTCCCTGTGTCCACAGGTTTCCCACTCTGGATAGGCCAATTAGGTTCCATTTGTTAAAGCCTTGGTGTGATCCAATGTGCCTAGTGGTGCAGTGTCCCACAGGGGTGTGGCCTGCATCATCCCATTATGTCTGCCCATAGCATTTAGGGGTTTGTGCCAGATGGTGTTTGTGCCTGCAGTTTGGCCCGGGAAGGACATGGAACGTGCTGCTCCAAAAATAGCCCTGACGTAGCCCCAGATGTATAGCCTGCCTGTCCATGCAAAAGGCTGGCTACTCACCGGGAGATGGACCCGGTGGTTAATGGCAATGAGTTGCGCTGCCCAATAGTATTTTTATATGTCTAGCAGGGTTATTCCGCAGTCATACCAGCCCTTCACCAGTTTTTTAGTTGCTGTCCGTACAGGGCCCCCATCCGAGAGCAGTGTACGGGTTGTGCTTTCGATAACCTGGAAATAGCATGCCGGGACTGGGTAAGGTGTGTTCTGAAGCGCTTAGCGAAAGTGGGGAAAATTAATCATTTTAAGTAAGGCAGCTTTCCAGAAAAGCGACAGGGGCAGGGCTCTCCAATGTTGGACATCCCTTCGCAGGCTCTGAAATGGAGGTCCGTGTTGCAAATATAGAAGACTTTTGGGTCTGTGGTGACGTAGATCCCTAGGTAGCAAAACTCCTCTTTGACAGTGCGAGCCGCATGGTCACTGGGGGGATGTATGACGGTACAACGCGGGTTTTCCAACACAAGTCGTTACAACGACTTGCGTTGGGGGGCGCTGCATAGTGAATAGTTTAATTTACTATTCCAACTCCAGTCCCCGTGGATAGTAGGGAAGGTGTTAGATAGTAAATTAAACTATTCCCTATCTTAGAGCGCCCTCCAGCGAAAGTCGTTGTAAGGACTTTCGTTCTAAAACCTGCGTTGTAATGGTACCGCGTTGTTAGAGTTTCGTTGAAAAGGATGTTCCCCTCACTGGGGAGGCGTGGTGCATGTCCACGAACAAGAAGAAAAATAGTGGATTTATTACAGTTGATGGGGTAGCCAGAATAACGACGGAACAAGGTGATTATGCTCAGGATTATACCAAATGTGAAGACTAGATCTGAAATGTTAAGTAGAATGTCATCTGCATACATTCTTTCTATTTTTAAACAATATACCAGCAACCTGGGATACTTTAATTTTTTTAACTACTTTTTCGTTTTTAAAGGCAGTAACAAACACACAAACTAGATAGTTTGTAAAAAAAAAAAGCAATCTTCAGTTTTTATAAGTAAGAGAGAATATTTTGAGGTCTCATACTTAAAATGTATTTTGTATCCTTCCTTCGGTGGTAAATTTGTATCAATACTTGTCTTCATTGACACTTATTTTGTGGGACTGGGAGTCTTCTTATGATGTGCACCGGCACTCCAAAAAGAACAGGATGCACTGCACGTGATCGTTGAGTGGGAGTGAAGTAGTTGGTTACCAAAACAAGCATTGGCAAAGGCACCAGACCATGCCTATGCGAGACCTATTGGCTTTGTCAATTTTTCTTTTTCTTATCCATGTTATACATTAGCAAGCCTGCTGTGCAGCATAGTTGAAAGTTAAAGAAAATATGACGTCAATGCTGGCGGCGTGTTGCCACGTAATTTATTTTTTTACTTTCATCAATGCTGCACAGCATTTGTGCTGCTGTACAGCATGGCAAAAACCATCAGCAAAGACAACTAACTCTACTATTTGGCTTTGTCGATGTATTTCTAAGCCAAGTTGTACAGCAGTGTGTCTGCTGTGCCGCATGGTTGAGAGAGCTTTTTTTTTTGTTTTTTGTACTATCACGTAGCCGGCGTTGACTGTGCTATTGCACTTTTTTTTCTTACTTCCAGCCAGGTTGCTGTGCAGATGTGCTGCTGGAAAACATAGCTTAAAAAACAAGCATTGGCAAAACTAATAGGTTTCTGCAAAGCCCAAGCTATTGGCTTTGTCAATGTGAATGTCTTTTCGCCATGTTGTCTAGCAGCGCATCTGCTGTTCAGAATGGATGAAAGTTACTGAAAGCCCAGAATGACATGATGTTGAGCTGACTCCGAGTCTCTTCGCCACCCATGTTGAGTTTATTATCCTGCCCCTCCTAACACAACAAAGCGATATGACTTGGCCTGCACTGACCACATCATAGAGCTTTTTTCAGTGACTTTAAGCCATGCTGAACAGCAGATGTGCTAATAGACAACATAGCTAAAAGACATTCACATTGACAAAGTCAATAGCTCAGGCATTGCCGAGATCTATTGGCTTTGCCAATGCTTGTTTGGTGTTCACGGGGTCTTGTTGAACAAATGTGGAAGTGATGGTGAGAAACAGTTGAGGAGCTTTGAGATGAAGCTAGGATGTGGTGTAACGTCCAGAGCTGCAGAAAGGGGAACCAGGTTTGAATCTCAACATCAGCTGAACAATTTGTGACACTGGGCAAATAACTTATACTTCCCCGTGCCTACAACAATGAATGCGTCATTGTGTAATGTAACTGGTGAGCACTTACAGCGCTTCAATACTATTGGCTGGTATTAGCACTATGGCAAGATGGGGATTCAGAACAAGCCATCCAATACCATTGGATCCTGCAAAAAATAAAAATAAAAGCAGCAGCAGCGAGGAAGGTAATGGGGTGAGGGGTCAAGCAGGGAAGCAGGAGGGGATACATAGATGAGCAAGCAACTACAGGAGAGGGCGGGAAGAAGCACTCCAATACCACCGGCTTGTGTTTGTGCTATGGCAAGACGGAGGATGGAGCGAGCGCGCCAAGACCATCGGATTATGCAAAATAAACAAGCATTTGCAATGCAATCGGTCTCGCCTTTGGGACCTTATATGTATTTTGCCATGCATCATATTAGCCTGGGTGCTGAAACATCTACTGTTTTGTAACATGGAGGGAAAGTGAGCGCCAAACTGTGTGACACACGAGGTATGGGAACACATGGAGAGAATTATTGCCTTTCAGCGGGAAATGGTATAGTCCAAAGCTCTGTTTTTAATATAAAATCAGGGTCTTCTGTGGTCCTATCACTGAAAATACAAGATTTGGAAAAAATATTATTGCCTGCGGGTGCTCGTGGAAGACAATTTCTGTAGACTGGAATCTAGAGAATGCTAAAGTGATTCTGGTATTTAACTGACCTCTGCTGTTTGTTTTCTACGAAAAAAGTTAAATAGAGGCAGTTGCCAGAAAAATTAAAAAAATGAAGTCCCTCAGCAGAAAGCAATTATGGTATTTTACTGTCCTCTACTGGTCGTTTTCTATCAAGACAGTTAAATAGAGGCAGCTGAATAGAAAAAAAGTCCCTAAGCGAAAGCAGACAAGTCCTAGGGCTGATCTCCAGAGCCCACAAAAAACATACACATATAAGTATATACTAAAGTATATACAAGAGGTCTCGAATGCTCGACCTAAAAAGGGCTGTTTGTGTTTTAACAACTTTTTAAAAAATGCATTTGTGTATGTTCACATTCAGGCATTTTAGTGGTTTGTGTGTGTGTGTAAAAGGGAAATGGCTTGAAAACACAAATGCTCCTATGGAGTGCTTGAAAAAAAAAGAAAAAATAAGCTCTAAAAACCGGGAGCAGTGTAAGCAGGCGTGGCTGGTTCAGGTAAGAGTGGTGGGCTGGGAGGGGTGGGAGAGGGGGGGGAAGTCAACAGACGACAGAACAGGTAAAATAAAATTAAAAAAATAAATAAAACCACTTGCCTTGCGCGCTCCACATTGCCCACTCAAGAAGCGGGCATGATGCCCGCATGCCATGACGAAAGGGATCAAAGAAAAAGAGTGACACTGACGTTTACCAATGGTAGGAGATGGGCAGCCTGTAAGCCCACAGATAGAATGCAATACGTCTCTTCGAGACAGCTCATGCACTGTCTAGCCGAGACCTAAAAAAAACAAAACCCTGAGAAAGCCAATTGGACTTGCATAGGCGAGACCTACTGGCTTTGCCAATGCTTGTTTTAAAATCTATGAAACAAAGATTTATTTGGGAACACCCCTAAAATGCAGAAGTCTAATGCACATTTACTTTCGTTATTTCCTATGTGCACATAGTTGTAAAATCCTGATACACACTCAATCCCAATAAACACACTCCTGTGCGCATGTGTAATGCTCCCTGCTGCAGGACCAAAATATGCAGTCACGAAAAAGCACATTCCATAATTTACAAAATAATTTCATTTGATTCACCACAAGAAGCTTAAGTGTTTACATTCGCAGTGATCAATGGTGACTTGCCTGGACAGAGTTCTAAATTCAGAATATGACTCGAGGAATGCCTGACAGTCTTAAAAGAAACTGGAAGGCAAACTCACACTGCAGACTAATGGGCTGGCTCTAGGCCTTCTTTATTTCTTAA
Source organism: Lissotriton helveticus (assembly GCF_964261635.1). Lineage (NCBI taxonomy): Eukaryota > Metazoa > Chordata > Amphibia > Caudata > Salamandridae > Lissotriton > Lissotriton helveticus. The sequence continues at coordinate 1,298,592,970 of NC_136057.1, forward strand.
GAAGCAAATGATCTAGCAAGTGACAGCGCATGCGCCGTCTGAGACAACCTAAAAATGTCAACACATACGAGGCTTTACCTGCTGCATCACAGGCCATGTTCTTAGTGCTGGCGCATGACTCACCTTCATGCCCAGAAGGTAGAGCGATGACCAGATTCACAGCAATAGCCTGCCCACACCCATCTTCCATTGGTTGATTAGAGTCAGCTTGGTTTGGCAGGCAACTTTCTATGTTTGCCTGTGGTCTACTCAGTGCCAGGGCTACTGCCACCCCCCACACGGCAGCTCAGCTGGCTGGTAGGGCTGAATTTGTGACAGACTGCCTTGGTACTTATTCCCAGCAATACATTTGGGAGCACCCACTCTTCCTGCCGGGAGTTGAATAGCTGCCTCATTTCCATGGCAAATAGAGGAGGATTAAGACTATGTGTCCCAGACTCAAAGAAGGCGCCTTGGATACCAATTTCATCATTGGATGCTCTGTGTGACAACCAGAGACCGGAAGCCTGGATGTGCCCTTGCGTCCTATTCAGAGAATCCGAGGGAGGCAGGGACCTTCCTTCTCCTATTTCCACAGTTGCGCTTAGAAGCATTGAAAATACAATAGTTCTCACCTTTGATTAAGTTAAAGCTATTTGCTTTGCTAATGGTATTGTATAGCAAAGCAAATAGCTTTAACTTAATGAAAGGCGTGACCTATTGCATTTTTAATGCTTGTTTTTAATGCAGCCCATTTTCCTCAAAGGAAAACGGGATGCATTTAAAAAAGCAAAATTAAACGTTTGTTTTTTAAGGGCAGGCAGTGGTCCCTGGGGCCACAGCCTACTTTTAAAAAATATTTTCGCACCCATTCACAAAAGGGACCCCTTCCTATTTGCGAGTGGTTTACCACCTACTTGAGGTAGGTGGTAAACTGCGATTGTTTTACGACCGCAAATGCGGTCGCAAAACATCATACATTGGTATTAGACTCCCTATTAGGAAGGGAAGCCCTTGGCACGCCCCTTCCTAATACCGAGTCACAAACCATATTTTGCAAATCGCTAATAGGTTAGTGACTCGCAAAATATGGTTTTTGCATGGGGAAGACCAATTTTGCAGTCTCAAACGTGCCGAATTCCTGTTTGCGACTTCAAAAAACGGTCATACATATGCCCCTTAATGTATATGCAACTAATGCTGTGTACACATTCTAAACATTAGTTGTGTATTCAAGTGCACTGGTGATTTAAGACAGTGTACGCAGTGATAAAGCGCTCTATCACCCGGGAGGGTATCCAGGCACTAGAGCAGGAGCAATCATGGCCTAGCATAGGGCAAGCCTAGTAGAGCTAGTCGAAAAGCCACTCGGCAGCTTGAATGAAGAGGTGGCCCTGGTGTCTAACAAACTAAACAGCCAAGATGCCTCTGCATTATAGCATATACTGGTCTGTCTTTTTAAAGTCGTTCCCGGGTAGAAAAAAGTTTTGCCGAGGATCACACAATGTTGATCCAGTCTAAAAGCCGAGTTTGAAACTGAACTAGAGTGACGAGGTGAGCTCACACCAGGAAAGTTCTGAAGAAACTATACATTTCCTATAAACTCGGACACCACACACAATGTTGATCCATTCTGAAAGCAGAGTTTGGAACTGAATGTTTCAGGTTAAAAAAACTGAACTAGAGTGACGAGGGGAGCTCACACCAGGAAAGTTCTGAAGAAACTATACATTTCCTATAAACTCGGACACCACAGCGCCCCCTGATGCTCAGGAACAGAGGCTGCTGTATAACTTTTCTCCTGCCTCGAGCATGCCTTGGAAAGACCGACGTGCCCAACCCTCAAAGAGTTAAAGACAGAAATCAAGGCACTTCTGATATTTACAAGCAGGGACTTTGTCGAGCCTGCCTGCTTCCACTTTACAGAGGTTTTCCTGCTGCACACACGTGGCGGCAGGACACAGAGCCTTGAAAGTTTATATGTTTATTCAGATATTTTTTTTTTATAGCTCGCAACAGAACATGCGGCACTGGTGTTGTTACTCGACACACCATGCTCCCGCTCCCCTTCTTAAAAAAAAAAAATTGTTATTGGTTTTTGGTTAGTAGTATGTTCCACAACAGGGAGTCATAAAAAAAGGAGCGCAACACTGGCATACATTTTTACACGGAGCACCAGCAGATATTAAAAGAACAATAACAACCAAAACAGTAACGTGGGATTATAGTCTGCCGCTTCCCAATTTAACAACACATTGTGATCCTGGGCAAATCATCCCGTAGCCTAGTCAGTGACTGCAAGCCATAATCTTGTAGCCACGCTCCCTAAATAATTTGGCAGCGCTTAGAAAGCAGACTAGAAGCGTACAAGGGACACTTGCAAGTAAACCTTCACCCAAGCAAGTGTTTAACCAAAAGATGAAACGCAGCTTTTCAAGAGCAGTCGAAGTGCTGCAGAACTGGGAGCAGCCGGAGCCACTCAGTACACCCCTCCAAGCGAAAGCATGCACACAATGGAAGAAGGGGGGGAGGGAAATCGAAAGCACCGCCAAGCGAAAGCACAAACACAATGGAAGAAGGGGGGGAGGGAGAGAAATCGAAAGCACGCCGCCATGCGCACGTGCACATTTTGTCCACCCATACGCGGCAAGCTGCATACGCGGAGCGGCATTTTCGTTGCCATGACAATGAAAGCTTCGCAAGATGGCGACGGACTGTCTACTGTCCGTACGTACACGTGCATGCTGTTAACTTTGGACATTTGGGGAGAGCAGCCATCTTTGTCCATCCGTACGCTTACATGTAAGCCTTTGAGAGAATCAATTGCAAAAGGCACTCGTCATAGTGAGAGCAGCGCATGCCAGGTGAGACCTAAAAAGAGTGTCAGTAAACAACTCCATTTAGTGTAATAAAAATGAAAGATGCCCTGCATTGATTTCGGTTTAGACCAGTACTTAGTGTTGCCAGCACGAAGACCAGTAAGCTTGTGTTAGAGCAGACATCATGACTCATTAAAAGTGCCATGTGTAGAGAGGCCAAGTCCAACACAGCAAGCAGTGGGGGAGTGCGTTTGCGTCTGCAAGTCAAACCTTGTCTACAAGGTTGCACTCATCAGGGGCGGATTGGCACTGCGGGCATTCGGGAATCGGCCGAAGGGCCGCTGTTTCGGTGCCCTCTGTGGGCCGTTTTTTTTCTCCCCTTTCCCAGTCCACAGAGAGTGCTCTCTGCTGTCTGCTCTCTGTCGACTGGGAAATGGGAGAGAAAAAACGGCCCACAGCACGGAGACAGAGACAGAAATGAAAGCGCTTCACTGTGCAGGCCATACAGCGATTATCAGCTGTGGCCTCTACTGCACCCCCTGCCCTGCAAAGCAATCACGCTGAGGGTGGCTGGGGAGGGGGTGATTGTTTACAAGAATCGGCCTCCCTGGGGGCCAGGTGTTTCTCAGGCCTTTTGAGCCATTTTCACCATGGCCCCCCTGGGGCCCACGCCGCCTGGGAAACAGTGATAGTCTTAACACCTCGCCCACAGCCCCTCACATTCAGGGCACAGTGGGCAAGGAAGAATGGGTCTGGCTGTGGGGGCCAGGTGATGTTTTGAAAGCGCACAATCTTCACCTTAGGACCCCCCTCCCCCGTGCAAGAAGTTTAAAAAAAAAAAGGGTTATAGTTCTTTCTCGGTGTCATTTTAGAACTGATGCATTTTCAATATTACATTCAAGGAAGTCATGGTTGCAGCTTTTCTATTTTATGCAACTAACAACCATTGACAAAACCTATAGTTCTGGCTTGTTGTAGGTGTAACATTACTTGCTGTATTATATATCTGAACGCAATGACAGAAGCAGCAAAATACCAGTCGGGCGGCACACTATGCTAAGCACAGATTTGTAGCTTAGGTGTTTTAAGCTACGCCCATAATTACATTGAACACCCCCTTTGGAGAGACCCCTCAGTTTTGTCATCCCACTTAAAGCCCTGGAAACAACACCATGTCACAGACACCTCAGGGCCTGGCACTGTGCCTCATGCATGACTCATGACTTCCAAGGTTTCAGATTGACTATGTGCAGGGGCATCTTGAACGCCTCCCTTTGATTTAGGAACTACAGCGAGGGGTGAGTTCCTGATGAGTCTCTTCTGTCTGCAACGCTGCTTACAAAGGCTCAGCTCACAATTATTGTGAAAAGGTGGGTGAGAGAGTAAGTGAAGGGATGGCTGGATGGATCAGTGAAAGGGTGAATGGATGAATGAAAGGGTGAATGGATGGATGATGAGAGAGAATGGGTGGATGGATGAGTGAAATGATGGATGGATTGATTAATTGATAAGTGAAAGTGTGAATGGATGAACAGATGTGTGAAAGGGTGGCCGTAAGGATGGATGAGTGAGTGAAAGGGAGGGTACATGGGCAAAAGATTGGATAGATGAGTGAAGGAGTGAAAGGATGGATGGATGATTGAAAGGATGGATGAGTGATAGGGTCAATGGATGGATGCATGAGTGGATGAGTAGATGGATAGTTGGGTGGATGGAAGGAAGGATGGATGGCTAAGTGAAAGGGTCGATGGAGAGAGAAAGGGAGAATGGATGGCTGAAAGGGTAAATAGGTGGAAGGATGAGTGACTGGGTGGATGGATAAGAAAGTGAAAGGATGGCTGGATAGGTGAGAGGGCAAATGGCTAGATGGATGAGTGAAGAGATGAATTGGGTGAAAGGGTGGATGGAGAGAAAGTGAGGATGGATGTGTGGATGACTGAAAGGGTGAATGTGTCTAAGGGTGAGTGACTGGGTGGATGGATGGGTAAGTGAAAGGGTGGCTGGATGGGTGAAAGGGTAAATGGATGGATGAGTGAATGGATGGATGGGTGGAAGAGTGGATGAATGGGTGGATAATGGGTGGATGAGTAAAAGGGTGGATGGAGGGATGGATGAGTGAAATGATGGATGGAAGAATACATGATGGATAGGTTTGCAAATGGTTGAATATGTTTGGATCTGGATTAGCGGCATCTTATGTTTGCCACTTTACATCTCACAATGACTATCCAAGCAGATCTTCCCGACCATTTCTCTCACCAAACATGCCTGCTCAGAACCATGAATTGTAAACAAAATATCAGACTGGACAACCCAGTGCTGTAACCATATATATAGATTATTATCATATGAAATATCACAAAAAGACCTGCACAGTTGATCAAAGCTGCGTGCATACCGAAAAACCGTGAAGTACACGATTGGTTCAACCTGATATAAACTTATTTTGACTAGTGCCTAAATGGTTGTCTATTTACTTACTTACATAATAATGCGCAACCTCCTCTGATGGGTCTGTAAAACGTACCTTTTGTCCAGAAGGTTTGTTCTGAATTTTAACCCTTTGTCCTGAATTTTTACACTCCCCATCCTGAATTTGCACCCATGCCATGTTGGTCACCCTAGTCCTGACACTCCCATACAGAACTACAGAGTGTTCACCCTGCCTTTTCTATTTGGTTACTCTTGTAACCAGATGCACCACACTTCCAAGCTCTAACTCAAGAGGGGCCATCTAATCCCCTTGGCATCCCACTCTCCACAGGGCTGACCAAAGTAGGCTGAGTAAAGCTAGTAGCTAAGTACTCAAAGCTACATCGAGTGTGCCTCAATTGTCATCCCACCGAATCCAGAAAATACTGCATGTTAGACCTGACACCTTTTGGCGTGGTTCTTCCCCCATCTTTTTGCCTCTGACTCATGTGTTTTGATGCTGTGCTGGATTTCGTTTTTGCTGATTTAGATGCTTTGGACACTCTGCCACTGCTGAGCAGTGCCAGAGTGTAAGTGCTCCCTCTGTAAATTGTGATATTGATTGAATATACCTGATTGGCATATTTGTATCACCACGAAGTCCCTAGTAAAGTGCACTGTGTGTGCCAGGGCTGGTGATGACAGATGCTACTAGTGGGCCTGCAGCGCAGATTGCGCCACCCACATGAGTAGCTTTAAAATAGTGACTCAGGCCTGCCAGCGCAGGGCCTGTGTGCAGTCAGTGGACTGCCCTGTCCCCCTGGCCAGTGTCTCCACTGGCTGGGCCTAACCCTTCCCTGTCTGTGCACATCAGCCACCCCTATGGAAAGCTCAAGGTACCCCCCTGGGCAGGGTGCAGTGTATAGCTAAGGTAGAGCATGTACTAGTGCAGGTCACATGCTCTGGTAGTGGGCTGCAGCCATTTTATGTGCTCACTGCTGTAAGGCTATCTTGCTCCATAGAGTAACATGGAGGAGGCTGGGCCCATGTGATGCCAGCCTATCTTCCCATAGGAACAAGATGGGACATAAATGAAAGATATCCCTGAACTCAGAATTTAATGACACATCTTTTAGTGAAGGGTGTTTTTAAATCCTGTGTTGGAGAATAGCACTTTTAGAAAGTGGCTGTTCTCTTGTCTAAACCTTTCTGTGTGCCTGGGTTTGTGGAATGCTTGGGTGTGACAGGGGGGCTGCAGAGCCCCCGGAGGAGAGGGTCGGAGCCAGCCCGGGGATGAAAGGGCACATCTGCCTGCCTGGGAGGTGGGAGGAAGGAATGCCTGATAAGTACTGGGCTGTGCCGGCCACCTCCCCCATGCTAGCTCCCTCCTGGTGGTCAACTGACACCTCTGGCCCTGAAGCTGACAGGGAGAAGAAAACCAGAGACACCTCAGTGCTCCGCAACCCCCAGAACTGGTTTAGACTGGACCCAGGGCCTCCATGCACAAAGACTTCAAAGGACTTCAAAGACATTGAGGGGTATAAGGAAAGGACCCCTGACTACAGAAATTTAGATTCTGAAATTCTACAAGCAAGAAGGAACCTCGTCTGGAAGGAGGACGGCTAGAGAACCAAAGGAAGATTGCCTTGCTGTGTGCTCCAAGGGCTGACCTGTTCTACTGTCTACCTGGAAGCTGAGGAGGAGAAAGGGACTTTGCTGTGTGCTGTGACCCTGCCTGCTTGCAACTGCCAAGACTTTGCTGTGTGCTGTGTCTACAATACTGAATCTCCAAGGGCCTGAGAAGAGCTGGCCTCCTGCTGGGAACCCAGGGTTAAAGGTTCCTAAAACTTTGCCAAGGACTGCTGAGAGATCGTGCTGTGGTCCGCTCCAACGTGTGATTACTTGCCAGCCGTGAGGATTAATCGCTGTGCTCTTCGGCACAGATTCAGGGGGTGAGGAGGGACCCGGAGTGGTTTTCGGCGTCCTACGCTCCCCCTGTTGATCCACAGGTGGAGAATCCGGCTGACCGTGATCAGCGGCCCCGAAAACCCCTGTGCCGCCAAATCACCACCGCGGCCCGGGGCCAGCATACCCCCCGTAACCTGCTTCGAGGTCTAGGAGTTGCCGCGGCGAAGAACGAAGCCGCCGTGCTCCTATTGGTGGAGGGAGCCGAGCCCCCTCACTAACGCGGCGACGGGATTGGCCCGTGCGGCGCAGCGTCATCAGTGGTGGTGGGCCGTGATTGGTTGACGGCCCCGCATCGTCAGAGCCGAGTCCCGGGAGCCGCTCTGCCATTGGCTGACTCCCGGGTACTGCAGGGGCTCGTCTGAAGGGCCGCGACCTGATTGGTCCGCAGCGTGGAGCAGCCTTCAAGCCGCCGAAGAAGCCGTGATCTGGTGACCCCCCCAGCGAGGAGCCGACCGCCGGAGCAGCGGCCTGACCTGTCCTCGCCGAGGGAGTGAGTCCGCGTGTGTTCCCCACCCCGGGCCAGTCGTCCCCCGAGGTGTGCTGCATCCCCCGCCGCTCGTTGGATTGTCGAGAGCGGGCGGGAGAGCACGAGGGGACCGGCCGGGGCAAGGAGCGAGTGTGCTCTACAGGGCGCGAGGCGCCTGAGACCATCCGGCGCACGTAGCAGCCCCGAACACCAGGAAAGGAGCCCCCCTTCCCCCAGCATCCGGGTGAGACGCGCAGGAAGCGCTTAGAGTCCCTGACACCAGGGGCTCGTTGTAGGGGCCTATTTTTCTTTGACGCTGGCATTGTTTACCCTGCTCTTGGGAGAGCGCGTGATTAAGAATCAGTGGCCATATTTTTTAACTACTGATTTAAGGGACTTGAGACTATACATGTTTTTTGCATAAGAACTTCCTATTTACAAGCACCATTATTAAGATTAAGTGCAACCCGTAAAGATAAAAATGCAACAGCTTTCTAAAGAAGTGTTTATCATGCAACTGCTTTAATTACTTGCTGAAACTAGATAAAGTTATATATTTTTATAAAATATACTTACCTGTGTGGTCTCAGTTTGTGGTGGATTGGGGATTATTGTTGTGTTAAGTGCAAATGTTATCCACATTGCCTCTGTTTAGCCTAGACTGCTCGCGCCATGCTACCTAGAGGGTGAGCAGGGGTTATCTCAGAGGGTTATTCCTTCGCCCTGACTAGAAGCAAGGGTCCCTACTTGGTCTAAGGTACTTACCTCTGCCAACCAGAGACCCCGGGTTCTAACATTGGTGGCTCGCGGTGCGGATTTTTGAACTAATAATTGCACTTGACCGGCAGTGATCTCTTGTACATCACTAGTCTAGTTTAGTAACAGGTTGCACAAGATTTTTTTCTTTTTGGTGAAACCTTTTTAGTTGAAAAGGTTAGGAAGCATCATGTCTCGGAAAGCGCCAAGCGTGAATGGAGAAGCGGAAGTGGAATTTGAAATCCAGGAGTTGTTAAACTATAACAAGGAGCAACTGAGAAAAGTCTGCAGACAGCTTGAATGCCCAGTAAGGGGCGGCGCAAATAAGGAAGAGCTACGGACAGCTCTGAGGGCCTGGTGGGAGGCCAAACATGGTGACCCAGAGGTTACTACCGGAGAGGGAGACACACAGGAGAATGGGTTTTTGCCCAGTGAATTGCCAGTGAGGAAGCCAGGGTCTAGGACCGGCAGCGACCACTCCAGTAGGGTTATGTCTCCAGAGGAAATAGAGGAGAATCAGCGAGTTAGGGCCCATGAGATTGAGCTTTTGAAGCTCAGAGCGGAAGCCGATGAGAAGAGACTGCGCCTGGAAGTTGAGAAAGAGGCGCAGGAGAGAGCGGCGCAGGAGAGAAGACATACTCTCGCTTTGGAGGAAAAGAAGCTCCAATTGGCTCATGAGAGGAGCATGAAGGAGTTGGACTTCAAATATAAAGAGAGGGTGTCCAGTTCTAACGGTGGCAGCGCACAACCAGTACAGGCGGGTAAGGTATACATACCAAAGGATCTGGTACAGAATTATCAGAGGGGTGAGGATATTTATGCGTGGTTCAGAGCGTATGAACTTGCCTTAAAGATGAATGAGGTGCCTGAGAAGAATTGGGGAGCAGGATTGTGGAAGCATTTTGAGGCCTCTGGGAGGGATGTTTTGGCACCCTTAGAAGCAAAGGATGCTTTGTCCTACTCCGCCATGAAGGAGGCTTTGTGCCTCAGGTATGGGCTCACTGCTGAACAGTACCGCCAGAAGTTTAGGAACTTCAAGAAGCTTGATTCAAGTACTTGGGTGGAGTGTGTGAGTATGTACACGCGTGCACTGGAAGGTTGGATGAAGGGCAGCAAAGTTACTGATTATGTGGGGTTGTGTCACTTGATTAGTAGGGAGCACTTAAGTAGTTTATGTGTCCCAGAGCTGGGCCAACATCTTTTGGATAGCAAGTTAACTGATCCCAGTGAGCTTGCTAAAGAGGCGGACCGGTGGACGAGCACCAGGGTCCACAAGGGGGTGGTAAGTACCCCAGCCAAAGGTGGACAGGGTCCCCAGCAGAAGAGTGGGGGGGACACGGGTAATCAAAAGGAGTCTTCTAAAGGGCCCCAAAGTAGTTCCCAGGAGAAGGTGTCTCAACCCCCCAAGTCCTGGCCCCATAAGGGCCCGCAGGACAAAAAGACCCTTACTTGCTATTCATGCAGGGAGGTGGGGCACATTGCTCCAAACTGTCCAAAGAAGAAATCAGCACCCACTGGTGCTCCTGCTCCAGCTCCGGCGTTGTATGTAAGGAAGAGGGGGTATCCCCGACTAGAGTTCCTAATACGGGATAATTACAATGTTTGAAAGAAAGAAATTAGGAACTAGTGTTTAAAAACCATGGACATAGACGGACTAGTGACAGCACAGACTATAGTGAGACAGGAAGCATGATACAAAATTATTTTATTGAATTTTCATTGTAATAAAAAGCACAAGTGTCATTTGGTTATATATAGTTATTATGTGCATGCCTTCATTATATATGTGACTTGTTGTCTACATATACAGACTACTATTGTCAGATCCTATACAGTTTTCATAATGATGTAACTAGAGTTGGGATCTATACAAGGCTGATTTTAGAGATATTTATACATTAAAACATGGCTGAATATATCAACTACGCGCGTTTCGGCTGGAGGCCTTCATCAGGGAGCCATGTAGATATCCAAGTGGACCTGAACAGGTGATTGGTGTTGGTTCTCACATAGATGGAGTAGAATTAGTTGTTACGGATGGAGGATGGTCTATCTTGACGATTTAAGCTGTGCAGTGTATCGTTGGCCTGTGTTCTGCACTTCAGTTTTCACATTTGGGAGTGGCCTCTGTTATTTAAACTGTGTGGGTGCTCTTGGTAGACAAGAGACTACACGCTGTGGATATTAAGTAGATGATGAAGGAATGACCTGATGCATCGGTCTGGTATTTCTATAAATGGGGGTCTGTTGGCGGCTCTGGTTGCATTAGCAATCTGCGAAATGCGCCAACGAAGTATATTGGAGGGGGTCTGGGAGCTGCAGAACGAACGCCGACGGTAACCGTCCCGTTGTTAATAGAACGTCGTCGCACTCGCAACGTTACTTCATTGCGTGTCAACGCGGTATTATGCGTGGGGTCTGTCGGCTTCACGGTGTTGGCCGATGATTGCCGTCCTCTGATCCGCAGTACGTGGACGCGTGGAATAACTGGTAATTTGTTTTCAAAGTGTTTCAATAGTGGGGTCCGGTCAGCGTTCGTCTGCAGGCGATCACGGGAGGGATAGAAGCAATGGCGCCAACAGCTCCGGCGTTGGCCAGTGTAGCTTTGGGAGGGGATTTGATTTCTAGTGGGGAGGAGGGGTTAGCATTGATGACCCTTGTCTCTCTAGGAGACCAAGAGATGGTCCAGGAAACCTTGCTGCCCCAAAATACTAAGAAATACGGGCAGAAGGTGACCATCAATGGACAGGTGGTGGAGGCTCTGAGAGACACAGGGGCCAGCGTGACATCTGTTAGGTGTCGGTGGGTGTCTGAAGAGCAAATTGTTCCCCAGGTACTCCGGCCTGTGGTGGCAGCTGACAGTTCAGTGCGCTACTGCAAGTTGGCGAAAGTTCCATTCGAATGGGGAGGAGTCTCCGGTATTCTGGAGATTGTTGTAAGTGATGCCTTGCCTGTAGATTGTCTATTAGGTAATGACCTGGAGAGCTCCCCATGGAAAGAGGTGGAGCACAGGACTCACTTGGAGATGTTGGGTTTGCCTGCGTGGATCTGTGTGTCCACCCGTGCAATGACAGCCAGAGAGGGCGGTCTAGCAGAACTGGAGCCTGGAACAATGGCCCAGGGACCTGCCAAGAGAGGAAGGGGTAGAGGGCGCGGGAAACCGGCCCCCACTGTTCCCACGGTCCAGGAGGAGGCAGACCCGGAAGGGGATGCCCTGGAACCTACAGGGGAGCAGGTGGCCGAACTAGGGGAATTGCCTGAGCTGTCCCAGTGGCAGCAAGAGGGTGGTCCCTCCAGGGAGGAATTCTGCCAGGCTCAGAAGGAGTGCCCTTCTCTCATTGGTGTGCGGCAGCAGGCTGCAGACCAGGCCGCAGGCCTGGGGTCCAAGGAGCATTTGATCTACTGGGAGGATGACTTACTTTATAGTGAGCCTAAGTTCGCTGAGCCCGGTGCAGCCCGTGTACTGGTGGTACCGGAGCGCTTCAGGAACTTCCTACTGGGTCTGGCTCATGACGTGCCTCTCGCAGGACATCTGGGGCAAGACAAGACCTATCACAGGCTTGTCACCCATTTCTACTGGCCCCAGATGAAGACACACGTCTCTGCCTTTTGTAAATCTTGCCAGACTAGTGGCAAGAGTGGAGGGAAGCGCGTGGCCCCCCTCCAACCCTTTCCCGTGGTGACCACCCCTTTTGAGCGGGTGGGCATTGACATTGTGGGGCCCCTGGATCCCAAGACAGCCCTAGGCAACAGGTTTATCCTGGTCTTGGTGGACCATGCCACTCGGTACCCGGAAGCCCTCCCGCTCAGGACAGTCACCGCCCCAGTGGTGGGCCGTGCCCTGATGGGGATCTTTTCCCGGGTGGGATTTCCCAGGGAGGTCGTCTCAGACCGCGGGACAAACTTCATTTCTAAGTATATGAAGTCCCTGTGGAGTGAGTGTGGGGTGACATACAAATTAACCACTCCTTACCACCCTCAAGGAAATGGTTTGGTTGAGAGATTCAACCGCACATTGAAGGGCATGATTATGGGCCTGGAAGAGCCCATGAGGCTGAAATGGGATGTCTTGTTGCCATGCCTGTTGTTTGCCTACAGGGAGGTGCCTCAGAAATCCTTAGGGTTCAGTCCCTTTGAGTTGCTGTATGGCCACCCTGTCAGAGGGCCTCTGACTCTGGTGAAAGAGGGGTGGGAGAAATCCCGTGGGAAAACCCCTCAGGATGTGTTCAGCTATGTGCTGGCCATCCGCAACCAGACCAAGCGCTTCAGGAAGCTCGCTCAAGAGAACCACGAGGCCAGCCAGGAGGAAATGAAGAGGTGGTATGACCAGAACACTTCTCTGGTTGAGTTCCAACCTGGTCAGAAAGTGTGGGTGATGGCGCCAGTGGAGCCTTGTGCGCTCCGTGACAAGTGGTCTGGGCCATATGAGGTGGTGGAGCGCAAAAGCGAGGTTACCTATTTGGTTAACCTGAAGACTCCCAGGCAGCCCCTGAGAGTGCTGCATGTGAACCGCCTCAAACCCCACTTTGAGAGGACGGAAGTGACGATGCTCCTGGCTACAGATGCTGGAGGGGAGGAGGATAGTGATCCTCTCCCTGACCTCCTGGCAGTCAAGGAGCAAGATGTGTCAGTGGATGGTGTGGTCCTCTTCCCCACCCTGACTCCAGAGCAGCAGGAGGACTGTCGCCAAGTCTTGGGTCAGTTCGCCTCCCTGTTCTCCCTGACCCCAGGTGTCACCAAATGGTGCGTCCACGACGTGGACACTGGAGACAGTCTGCCTGTGAAACAGAAGTTTTACAGAGTGGCTGACAAGGTCAGAGCCAGCATCAAGGAAGAGGTTTCCAAGATGTTGACGCTAGGGGTTATTGAGCCCTCAAGCAGCCCCTGGGCTAGCCCAGTGGTCTTAGTGCCTAAGAAAGCTGCTACCCCCGGTGGCACCCCAGAACTTCGGTTCTGCGTGGACTACCGTGGGCTCAATGCGGTCACCAAGACTGACGCGCACCCCATCCCCAGAGCGGATGAACTGGTGGATCGGTTGGGAGCTGCCCAGTACCTGAGTACTTTTGATTTGACTTCAGGGTACTGGCAGATTGCCTTAACTGACGGGGCAAAGGAGAGGTCAGCATTGTCGACACCAGAGGGGCACTTCCAGTTCCGTGTCATGCCCTTTGGGTTGAAAAATGCTCCCGCCACATTTCAGAGATTGGTCAACCAGGTACTGGCAGGGCTGGAGCAATTCAGCGCAGCCTACCTGGATGACATTGCTGTGTTCAGCTCCACTTGGGAGGAACACCTGCAACACCTCACTGAAGTGTTGAAGGCTCTGCAGAAGGCAGGCCTTACTATCAAGGCCAGTAAATGCTAGATAGGGCAGGGATCGGTGGTGTACTTGGGACACCAGGTGGGGAGCGGCAAGGTGGCGCCCCTACAGGCAAAAATTGATACCATTCTGGCTTGGGAACCCCCCAAGACCCAGACTGAGGTGAGAGCCTTTTTAGGTCTCACAGGGTATTACAGACGGTTTGTCAAAGGCTATGGCACCATCGTGGCCCCTTTGACAGAGCTGACATCTAGAAATCAGCCCAGGAAAGTGAATTGGACGGAGGCCTGTCAAACTGCTTTTGACACCCTCAAAACTGCCATGTGCACAGCACCGGTGCTTAAGGCACCTGACTTTTCCAGTGAGTTCATTGTGCAAACTGACGCTTCAGAGCAAGGCGTGGGAGCAGTGCTCTCACAGATCAATGAGGAGGGAGGAGATCAACCAGTGGCTTTCATTAGCCGGAGGCTAATCCCCAGGGAACAGAAATGGAGTGCCATTGAAAGAGAAGCTTTCGCTGTGGTCTGGGCTCTGAAGAAGCTGAGGCCCTACCTGTTTGGGACTCACTTCCGTGTTCAGACCGACCACAGGCCCCTCAGATGGTTAATGCAGATGAGGGGTGAGAATCCGAAATTGTTGAGGTGGTCCATTTCCCTACAGGGGATGGACTTTACGGTGGAGCAACGCCCTGGTACAGAACACGCCAATGCTGACGGTCTTTCCAGATTCTTCCGCCTTAGTGATGAGGACTCCCAAGAGGTTGGGTAGTTCTCCCCACTTTCAGCTGGAGGGGACACGTGTTAGACCTGACACCTTTTGGCGTGGTTCTTCCCCCATCTTTTTGCTTCTGACTCATGTGTTTTGATGCTGTGCTGGATTTCGTTTTTGCTGATTTAGATGCTTTGGACACTCTGCCACTGCTGAGCAGTGCCAGAGTGTAAGTGCTCCCTCTGTAAATTTTGATATTGATTGAATATACCTGATTGGCATATTTGTATCACCACGAAGTCCCTAGTAAAGTGCACTGTGTGTGCCAGGGCTGGTGATGACAGATGCTACTAGTGGGCCTGCAGCGCAGATTGCGCCACCCACATGAGTAGCTTTAAAATAGTGACTCAGGCCTGCCAGCGCAGGGCCTGTGTGCAGTCAGTGGACTGCCCTGTCCCCCTGGCCAGTGTCTCCACTGGCTGGGCCTAACCCTTCCCTGTCTGTGCACATCAGCCACCCCTATGGAAAGCTCAAGGTACCCCCTGGGCAGGGTGCAGTGTATAGCTAAGGTAGAGCATGTACTAGTGCAGGTCACATGCTCTGGTAGTGGGCTGCAGCCATTTTATGTGCTCACTGCTGTAAGGCTATCTTGCTCCATAGAGTAACATGGAGGAGGCTGGGCCCATGTGATGCCAGCCTATCTTCCCATAGGAACAAGATGGGACATAAATGAAAGATATCCCTGAACTCAGAATTTAATGACACATCTTTTAGTGAAGGGTGTTTTTAAATCCTGTGTTGGAGAATAGCACTTTTAGAAAGTGGCTGTTCTCTTGTCTAAACCTTTCTGTGTGCCTGGGTTTGTGGAATGCTTGGGTGTGACAGGGGGGCTGCAGAGCCCCCGGAGGAGAGGGTCGGAGCCAGCCCGGGGATGAAAGGGCACATCTGCCTGCCTCGGAGGTGGGAGGAAGGAATGCCTGATAAGTACTGGGCTGTGCCGGCCACCTCCCCCATGCTAGCTCCCTCCTGGTGGTCAACTGACACCTCTGGCCCTGAAGCTGACAGGGAGAAGAAAACCAGAGACACCTCAGTGCTCCGCAACCCCCAGAACTGGTTTAGACTGGACCCAGGGCCTCCATGCACAAAGACTTCAAAGGACTTCAAAGACATTGAGGGGTATAAGGAAAGGACCCCTGACTACAGAAGTTTAGATTCTGAAATTCTACAAGCAAGAAGGAACCTCGTCTGGAAGGAGGACGGCTAGAGAACCAAAGGAAGATTGCCTTTCTGTGTGCTCCAAGGGCTGACCTGTTCTACTGTCTACCTGGAAGCTGAGGAGGAGAAAGGGACTTTGCTGTGTGCTGTGACCCTGCCTGCTTGCAACTGCCAAGACTTTGCTGTGTGCTGTGTCTACAATACTGAATCTCCAAGGGCCTGAGAAGAGCTGGCCTCCTGCTGGGAACCCAGGGTTAAAGGTTCCTAAAACTTTGCCAAGGACTGCTGAGAGATCGTGCTGTGGTCCGCTCCAACGTGTGATTACTTGCCAGCCGTGAGGATTAATCGCTGTGCTCTTCGGCACAGATTCAGGGGGTGAGGAGGGACCCGGAGTGGTTTTCGGCGTCCTACGCTCCCCCTGTTGATCCACAGGTGGAGAATCCGGCTGACCGTGATCAGCGGCCCCGAAAACCCCTTTGCCGCCAAATCACCACCGCGGCCCGGGGCCAGCAAACCCCCCGTAATCTGCTTCGAGGTCTGGGAGTTGCCGCGGCGAAGAACGAAGCCGCCGTGCTCCCATTGGTGGAGGGAGCCGAGCCCCCTCATTAACGCCGCGACGGGATTGGCCCGTGCGGCGCAGCGTCATCAGTGGTGGTGGGCCGTGATTGGTTGACGGCCCCGCATCGTCAGAGCCGAGTCCCGGGAGCCGCTCTGCCATTGGCTGACTCCCGGGTACTGCAGGGGCTCGTCTGAAGGGCCGCGACCTGATTGGTCCGCAGCGTGGAGCAGCCTTCAAGCCGCCGAAGAAGCCGTGATCTGGTGACCCCCCCAGCGAGGAGCCGACCGCCAGAGCAGTGGCCTGACCTGTCCTCGCCGAGGGAGTGAGTCCGCGTGTGTTCCCCACCCCGGGCCGGTCGTCCCCCGAGGTGTGCTGCATCCCCCGCCGCTCGTTGGATTGTCGAGAGCGGGCGGGAGAGCACGAGGGGACCGGCCGGGGCAAGGAGCGAGTGTGCTCTACAGGGCGCGAGGCGCCTGAGACCATCCGGCGCACGTAGCAGCCCCGAACACCAGGAAAGGAGCCCCCCTTCCCCCAGCATCCGGGTGAGACGCGCAGGAAGCGCTTAGAGTCCCTGACACCAGGGGCTCGTTGTAGGGGCCTATTTTTCTTTGACGCTGGCATTGTTTACCCTGCTCTTGGGAGAGCGCGTGATTAAGAATCAGTGGCCATATTTTTTAACTACTGATTTAAGGGACTTGAGACTATACATGTTTTTTGCATAAGAACTTCCTATTTACAAGCACCATTATTAAGATTAAGTGCAACCCGTAAAGATAAAAATGCAACAGCTTTCTAAAGAAGTGTTTATCATGCAACTGCTTTAATTACTTGCTGAAACTAGATAAAGTTATATATTTTTATAAAATATACCTACCTGTGTGGTCTCAGTTTGTGGTGGATTGGGGATTATTGTTGTGTTAAGTGCAAATGTTATCCACATTGCCTCTGTTTAGCCTAGACTGCTCGCGCCATGCTACCTAGAGGGTGAGCAGGGGTTATCTCAGAGGGTTATTCCTTCGCCCTGACTAGAAGCAAGGGTCCCTACTTGGTCTAAGGTACTTACCTCTGCCAACCAGAGACCCCGGGTTCTAACACTGCACTAGACTCAGTTCAGTAGGTCTTCCTCAAAGGTTTACTTGACTTGCCACATCCAGCACCCAGAAATGCAATGTGTTGCTAGACGATCCCTTCCTCTGAAGCAAGAAGGAACCGGTAGAAACCATTTTGTTTACCATTTCTTTGCACAATTTACTGATTCATTTGTGTGCCAGTTAATAATGTAACTTTATTTTAAAGGCCTCATCCAAAATGCAGACAAGGGGCATATTTCTCTATATGCGAAACATATTAATTAGTAAGTTTTGGTTCGTTTTTGTTTGTAGTGTGTAGGTCTGACTGCACTCTATTTTAGGTCCTAGGCCAAAATGTGGCAACATGTTTGTGTGTTGATTTCAGGACATGTCTAAGACTTTATGTAATGTGATTTCTCAAAAGAGAGCTGTTTAGCCTCATTCTATGCTAGGCCTTGTTCGAGGCCTAAGCAAAATTTGCAAACTTGGCACTTCTTTCTCTGTGCGGAAGAATTAACTTTTCTAGCATGTTCAGGTTAGAATTCCTTTTTGCAGATTTTATATCATTTTCATGGTTAATTGAGTAATCCTCAGTCTCCTCATGGCCCAGACTCGAAGGCAGCAACAGATGTGAATAAAACTGTGTTTTTTGTATATAGACATCACTTGCTGGCTGTGAAATAAATTTATGACTAGATTGTACAGATACATTTTTTCAGCATTCTTTACACCCCAGACTGCCTTTTCCTCATTTGTGAATTCTTACTTTTGTTATTACATGTTCTGTTCCCAGAGATTCCAGTCTTACCCTTTCTCCTTGACTTTGTACTAGATTTCTGATTTATGTGATGATTAGCTGGTTGGGAAAGAGTATCTAACGACCTTGTGCAGGGCGTTAAGACTGCATGTAAGTATTCAGTTATCAGACCTGCAGTGCTCCTAGTCTTTACCAATGTTACTTGCTCTGTAAGCTTTAAAAGGCTTAATTTACTAAATATTTCTCTACGAATTAGACCTCAAAGAGTAACCAAATAGTGTTTCATGAAAGGGCACGCCCCTTGAATGTGGGCCACGCCCCTTAACTGTAGGCCACGCCCCTTAAATGTATGCCACGCCCCTTGAACGTGGGCCACTTTTTTCGTCAGTGCCCGGGCCAAATTGTGATCCCAATCCGACCCTGGCACTCATCTATAACATAGCATGTATATTTGTAAGGCGCACATTCACTTGTAGGCATCTTGCCGCTGCTTAGCAGATGTTTATTGTTACCCAACTCAATGTTACTCATTTTATAGATCTCAGAAGGATGAAAGGCTTTGAACCTGTGATTATGCGGTCAAACACAGGCCCCTATAGTGGACGAATTGGTCCACTAAGCCTCCAAACCCGGCTTATATATATGGGCAAGGTACATAAACCCCCTTGACGCATATGCAGGTTTACGACATTTGATTGGATTTTTTTTTATTTAGATGCCAAACTCCTTTAACTGATGCATTGGGAATGCGGTTAGTGCGTTACTGTCTAAAATTCTGGCCATACATTCTATTGTAATGGATATTTGCACTTGTGCAAAAAAAAATACCTCTTGCTAAGATGTAAGGGAAACCTCAGGAAAACACAAAAGAGGTACATGCAGGTATTGGTCAGCAGCCTTCTGGGCTTCTAATCATGTGTTGTCCTTAGTGCTGTTAATTGATAGAGTGATTATTTCATTGCAGGCGGCTCGTACCTCTTCTGTAAAGCCTACACTGAGAAAAATACTTTTTTAGCAAAGTTTGCCTTTCATTACTGGAGAAGTCATGCCACATTGTGGGTGGGGTGGAGGTAAGGTGCCTGGATGATCGACAGGTTAGCTACCGGTCTCCTTGGGGTGAAGTGCGCATGTCGGGTTGGACGGGTGCCTTGCTCTGTCCAGCCTGACATGCGTACTTGAACCCTCGCCTACCTGCACAAGCTGGAGCCCAAGCGATTGCTGCCACAGCCACCAAGTCTCCTAAGGAGCGGTGGCAGTGCCTGATCGAGCCAATCCTAGCACTGTTCTTATGCTGTTAGCTAACATAAACAGTAAGGGGGCAGCTACTACATTAGCTCCGGGGTTGCTGGTTGGACTGAGCTTGGAGCGAGTGGTCACACGTTTCATGCACACCTGGGGCAAAGTCACAAGTCCGACGAGCGTTTTTCTGAGGACCGAGACCGGATAGTGAGCAGGAGCGGCTCGAGTTGGAGAAAAGAGGCAGGGCGGGGAAGAGGTTTGGGGAAGTGGAAGAATGGGCGATGACTGAGACAAGTAGAAAAAAAAAGAATAACTTACTTGCCACCCTCCAGCGTTTCGTGGTGCTCTTCGGCTCCTCTCCTCTCCACTGCAGACAGGCAAAGGCTCCCAATCTGCTTTGTGGCCTGAGTGCTGATGATTTGTGCTCCAGGACAGACTGGGAGTCTGTGCCTGCTCCCTCTAACCCTAGCAATTCAGCTGGGGTTGAAGAGAGCTTCACTGCACATGTGGGTTTGGCCGTCCGAACCCTCATGCACAGTGAAAGCAGGGCCCACCACTCCCCCTCCAGCCTGCCACCACCCTGGCTCCACCCCCAAGACTCGGCACAGGAAAAATAAAACTACATTAAATGGGTTTAGAACCCATTTTATTATCGTTTCATTTTTCACATTGTTTAAAGTGCTGGTGGGGAGGCAATGTTCCTCCACCATAGTGGAGGAGCTGCCGCTGATGGTGAATCACTTGTGTTGGTTGTGCAAGGTGTACCTCACTAATAAATACCATTTGCACATAGGGGCCAATTACGATGTCAGTCTTAAAGCATTCCGAACGAATCAGTTTTGGAACGCTTTTCGACCGACTCTGGCTTGGGGAGTCCAACTGACCGATTATGATGTGTCCGAACACCGCTTGGTCGGACTCCCATTGACTCCAATGGGAGCCTGTGTTCCGACCGACAACACAGGCTCCCATTGAAAAAAGGGGTTGTCCCGGAAAACCTTGCACCCCACGGTGCCTGCCACACTGTGCATGGTTGCAAAGAGGGGTCCCATGGGTACCCCCACGGGGCCCATACAGAGACCTCTGGGTGTAGGGGTTCCTGCTATGGGCCCTCAAAGTCAGATTCCGACAGCCGATAGGTGTCGGACAGACCGAATATGAAAGGCTGTCCGAATCTGACATCGGAAACGTGGCCCGTAGAGACGAATGAGTCTGCTTCGACCGACTCGGTGTCTCTGAATGCTGTTTGGACGCGAGTAAGAACCGAGTCGGACAGTCTGAACATTTTCCAACCATTATAATCGGTCGGTCGGAAACAAGGCTTCCAAATCGGATTCTGACTAACCAAATTCCATTTGGAGCCTTTCCGACTGACATTGTAATTGGCCCCATAGATGGGAAGCTGCCAGTCAAGCGGTCCTGAAGGATTCCTTTTCTGCGCTTTGCAGGTCTCAACGAAGATGTATGTAGCCCATACTTGAGTACAATGTCAGTCAGGGAGTCAGAATAGGGAAGTGGGAGGCCAAGGCAACACCACCATGAAGCACGTACTTGTCTCCAATTTAAAAACACCACCCTGGTCTGGGCTGTAAGTATCACACACCCGATCGTAGAGCGTCGAAGAAAATCGTGCATGCTAACTACAATGGAAATGATACATTGAAATCCACACAGACCACGGGATCCAGCCAGTTACTGAAGTTGGGCTTTTCAGATTGACGCTGTTGAGCACAGTTGCACACTGTTGCCCTTATGCCGGGGAACAATCTCTGCTCTTACCTATTGGATAGTGCCACGCATTTATCAGTGAACAAGTGGCACCCCTTACCTCTAACATTGCTCCTTGCCATGGCAGAAACAACGTGCACCCCCTCTGGTACAAGTAAAAAGGTGCTCCCCTAACTCTCAACCAGCGTCTCCTCTGATGCAGTTAAACAAGGTTGCTATTAAACAAGTTGCCCCCACCTTCCTCTCGCTTTGTACCCCCTGATGCTATTAAACGAGGCCCTTCCATACTCTTGCAGCAAACAAGCTGCGTCCCTCTGCACTGTCATTTCCAATGGAGAGGCCTGTCTGACGTCACCGCTCCCCGCAACCTCATAACTGACAGCTTGCATGTGCTTCTTCCCATGGACTGCTTTGTCAGGTATATATTGTGTGAATAGGAGAGAACCGCAGCGAAGGGGCTAAAAACGTGTAAAGGGGCACTGGGAGAGGGGGGGTATCTTATAAACCCCCTTCTACTGCCAGCCAATGTACATTTCCCTTTTTACCAAATTTATTGGGGGTCGTTTCATAATTCAGTCAGCTGCTCGCCGGCTGCAGATATGTTTGTGTGACTTACAGGTCATGCTTATATCCCTGCAGGGCCGACTGGGCCTTTCACCCGTCAGAGTCTGAGCTTAAAAGGAACCATTGAGTTGCGTGATGTAATCTGCATTTATGTGTAATGCCAGTGGGGTAACCCTGTGTCCCTCAGAACCTGGGTACAAAAAAGCTACAATTGGTTCCGTCGGGTAAGAAAAATTGCTTGTGTGATAAAGGATTAATCATAAACCATAGTTTTAGGAAAGTAACAACATTGCTTAAGAGAATGAGCTGGAACACATGGGACCAACAATTTATGCAGAGTAGTGTTTACTTTTTCTCTGAGTCAAAATATCCTTTCATGCGGCTGTCAGCATTTCAGTAAGAATGAAGTGACAATAAATAAAGGGAAAAAGTACTCCGGTGACATGGGTGAATAAGTGTCATTTATACATTGGTGAGACAAGGATAAATACTCTATACAAGATATACACAGGAGGAATTTTTGGTGCGGCGAGTATGGAGATAATTCAATTGTCTCTAGCAGATCGCGTAATTGCTTGGCAGTTTCAACCCAGAAGACCTGATAGGACTGGGCCGATACGGAACGTCGACGTTTCGACCCTGACGTGTGCGTGATTTAAAGGAGCGTCATGGCTGGTCTTCTTCAGGACAAGATAGCAACAGGTAGGACAGCCGAATTAATGTGGAATTAATCAATCGAACATGTGGTTTCAAAGCGTTGTCTCAAAATTGTGCCAGAGAGCGACTAAGGATCTAATTTTCTCAAAGAATTCCCAGTAATTCTCGCTTATCAACCTGGACTCAACAGGCAGACTCGTGATGGCACTCAATGGTGGCTGGGAGGTTAATGTGGGAATCACATTAGGATCTGAAACTGATTTTGAAATATTGCAGTGTTGAATCTGCCAATGGGGTCGGAACTCTCTTAATTACTTCGAGGTTTTCATCGCCCGGTCATTGTACATGGTGACATTCCCTTAGATTTGGGAGCGCTTCAGCCTCATAGTTAGCAGTCTCCGTGCATTTAAGCACCTGGAGGAGCCACGTTTTGGGGTGTTTACGCAGCGAGTATACCACAACCAATGAAACAGGAGGTGACATGCAGTGAAGAGTTAATTTCCGGTGGTTTGCATTGGTAACGATGTGGCAAGAAGTTGGGAAGTGATAGGACACTTTTTAAAGAGGAGGTGACCTGCTTCAATGATGAGCCAAAAGCTTTTTCTTTTCGCGGAGGATGGCTCCTAGCAACCCAGGCCAGCACCAAAACGTTTCATGCCAAGACTGATTTGCATACGATTGGTTCTCTGCTGCCAAGACTGATTTTGCATATGGTTAGACCCCTGCTGTAATAGCTTGGACGGACTAAAAATGACAGAATGGAATGCTGCCAGTGGATTTCCCAGTAGTTAAAAATCATTGATTCTGGCCTTTCCAGCCATCATATTTTTGCTGTCGCTTTGACATCTTGGTATACCCTGCAGGGTTGACTCAGCTGATCATCCTTTCGAGGTAAATACGAGTACCATTGTATTGATTCTTATTACGTGTTACTCAGTCGCTAAGGACGGTTCAGTCTGCGCTGTGGTGAGTGTGACAAGCATCTCGCTCACCAAAAGGTCCAGGATTTTTTTCACGTGAATGTTTCTATTCTGGGCGGTTTACCGAAAGCCACTGAATAAAAAATATAGCTCATGTTGTTCCATTTGCAGTTTTGTATTATTATTTGATACATATAGAAACAGGCAGGGCTGTGCTATGTTTAGCCCAAGGCTTGGGGTGGACTGCCGTGAGATCTGGTGTTTCAGCTCAGAGAAGTGAGGCGGCTGCAGGCAGAGTAGTCACAGGTCTGTTAGCTGCAGGTCCAGAGTCCCTCCTTCCTTGCTTGTTCTCTTTCTCTCCACTACCCTTTGTTTCTGACTATACTCTCCCTGCCCCTCTTCAGCTCTGTATCTTTTATTGTTTGAGCCTGGACTTTTTTTTGTGTTTGAGCAACCAGCGGCCTGAGTGTGGAGAGCAAGCGGGTGGTGGGGGTCAGGTGTGCAGCTGCGACCTGCAGAGCTTGGGTTGTGACAGAGCTCACAGGGGTCATGGGCACACCCAAACTTCCTAGCACAGATTGCAAGGATATATTCCTACCCTAAAGTCTCCGTTTGAGGAGGTTCTCAAGGCAGGTAAGTAACCACAGACGTGTCATGCTCTTGTCATATCAATGCGCTAGCAATTGATTAAGGTTTGTCTTTGACTTCTAAAGTCACACTTTAGAGTGGATGCCTTCATGATGACCACAGATTAACTCAGCATGTCGTTTGAATGACATGCAGCTTCTTTCTTCTTGGTGTCTCGATGTGAAAGCTATATATCAGATTGCCATGTTGTCAAGCTTCTATACTGAAACAAGGAGGAATCTTAGTCCGTACACTTCTAAAGCCAACAGAAGTTTTTCGACCATCCCATGTGTTTGAACGGAAACGCAGACTAGTGAGAGTTGGATTTGGTTTTTTTATACCCTACACTGAGCATTTCTTATATCCGAATACAAGACACTGAAAACATACGAGGTCCTATTTGCTTCTCTGGCGACGAGGCACACTGTGTGCATTTGTGTCAGAATTCTCGTTGACCAACAAGTAAATTAACATGGTCTATTTTACGTTTGAAAATTAGGAAATGCATAGAAGCCGTGGTAGCTAGCTTGTTTGATGGAACTGGCCCGCAATAAACTTGGTGCATTTTACAATGTATGGACTTGGTCTCAAGAAAGCTTTTAAATTGCTCTTATCAAATATTTGCTTTGTGCTCCAATCGGGAAATTTTTTTATAGACATTTATTTTTACTTTTATCCTTTTAATCCTTGTAAGTTATTGAAGACTTGCCTATTTTATACCAGTTTCTTTTTACTTTTCTAGTTAGGATTGCAATGGTTTTAATTTATTGTGCAATTGAGGCCGATTTGCTACTGTGCCTGCCCCTCTACAGAATCAAAGTGGATGGACCTGAACCTCTTTTAGCCCTTACCATTGGCAGAGTGCACTCATGGGAGTCCTCTTTTACACAAGGCACTGTGCAGTAGCCTGTGCAACCTATGCATCATAGATGCCTCATTGCAGAAGCTGATCTTTAATCAATCAATCAATCAGGTTTCTTCTAAACCACGGCTACTCACCCGTAATGGTCTTGAGGTGCTGAGTGGGGGTGATCTGCGGTTCAGTCAAAGACCCAGGTATTGAGGTCCTTCCTGAATTGGGGCAGCAATGGTGATTGCCTTAGGTGCAGAGACAGGGAGTTCCAGGTCAATGCAGTGAGAAGGGAGAAGGATCTTCCTCCAGCCGTGGACTAATGGATCCATCGGATGGTGTCCAGGCCCAGTTGGGTGGAGGGGAGATGTCTGCTGGAAGTGTAGAAGGAGAGGCAGGGGTTGAGGTATGCAGGTCCGGTGTTTGTAGGCGTGCGTGAGGAGCTTGAAAGGAATTCTTTGTGATAGGTACCCTGTGAAGGTCTCTCAGGTGGCCGGTGATGTGGCGGCGACATTGGATGTTCAGGATGAATATGCCGGCGGAGGCATTCCAGATGTTCTACAGTTTCTTTAGGCATTTCTGTGTGGTGCCGGCATAGAGTGCGTTGCCATAGTCGAGTCTGCTGCTGACAAGTGCATGGGTGACCGTTTTCCTGAACTCCTGGGGATCCACTTGAAGACCTTTGGAAGCAGGCAGAACGTATTTAAGCAGGAGGACGAAACGGTGTTGATTTGGTGGTTCATTGAGAGCAAGGAATCCAGGATGTTGCCGAGATTTCATCCGTGGGGGGGTCAGCAGGAGTTGTCCCAGACGGAGGGGGTGGAGCCCAGGATGAGGACTTTGGTCTTATCTGAGTTAAGCTTGTGGCAGCTGTCCTTCATCCAGGGGGTGACTGCCTTCATCCCGTTGTGGAAGTTGTTCTTGGCGGCTGTGAGTTATTCTGTTGGAAGAGAATCAGCTGGGTTTCGTTGGCTTAGGAGACTCCTTTAAAGGATCTTTAAACAAGTGTGATGTATGTAAGACTGTTATACGTATACAACCAATTACATGGCTTTCCGGGCATTATTGAAGGCCTGACAAAGTTACCTTAGACTATTGCAGAGACATTTACAAAATGTCGTCAGAGTCGGGGTGCCATGTACTCCCTTTTCTGCTCTGCATTCGAACTCCCCAGGGAGTGGGACACAGTGGTGAGGGGGGGGGGGTCTTACTACCCCGCAAAGCCACGCCTGTGGTCCGGGTAATTCTCCTATGTTTTGCCTCTGTTGCATTCTTTGTGCAAAATAGCACTTGTGCTCCACATGATTTATACATGTTGTAACAATGGTGCAAGACCACAAAAAGTAGGGCTGCAAGGTTAGGATAGTTAACGTACAAATGTGGAGAAAACCACAGTGAAAGCTTTGGGTCAGCAGTGTGCCATTCAAAGGGACTTACTACTTTATGCCAATGGTTTGGGCAAAGCTCCACCCCTTTTTATTGCATTTCTGTTTTTCCATTGCCCTAGGTTTTTTATACATGATATTTTTATTGATGTCTTAACTAAAATTTCAGATTTGGTTTATTAACCTTCTTCCTTTCTCAAATTTGATTGAAAATGCATCATTTGGCCACCTTTTTTTCAGAATTTTCCCAAGGGAGAACCCCCCCTAAAACCCTCTTATTGCCGACGGGCTCGCTCGCTACACTTGCTTGCCACAGGGCACTCATCCCAAACTTTTACACCCCATCGCTTCCAAATGTCACCAGCTGCCGCTGAGTCTTAGTAGGCTTTAATGCAGTCAGGAGTATAGATCCCGCCAAAATACACAGGCCAACTTCTCTGCCCAACTGTCACCAGTGTAAACTAAACAGAAGGGTGGTCTTTGTGACACCTCAACATTCTTAAGCTGCATCTGATGATCAAATCAGGTTCTAGCTGAGCCATGGGCCAAGGAACAACCATAACACCTCTCACTCACCCAACAATGAAATAAAACAAAGGAAGAACATTAAAAAAAATGAATGTACGACTTGGAAGAAAGGAAAAGGGTAAATAGAGACCAGAAAAGTCACAGTGTAACTTGAGAAACTTACATAGACATCAACTTACTCTTTTACATAACTCAAGGAATTACATAGATCATGAATTAATAGGGCTCTTATCTTTGATAGATCAGAATTCCAACATGACAACATCCTTCCACCATAAATACTAGAGGTCTCATTTACCAGGCCTCGGCACCACCGGAGCTTCACTTTTTGCAACGTTCTGGTGGCAATGCATCCTGCTCCATATTTACAAGGCAGCGCTAAGCCACTTTGCATGGCTTAACACAGCCTTGTAAATATCATTCCCTTTGATTTCGTTTTTTCCATTAAAGGGACATGCAGTGGATGTTACTGTGACGTTCCCAGCAACACCCATAGCTTTTTGACACTGCTCCAGATTTACAAGGAATCGTAAATCTGAGGCAGCAACAAAAACGTACGCCTCCCCAGGTGAGGAGTAAGGGTGGTGTAACAAGGAGAAATCGTTTTATTTCTCCTCATTTTTGCTCTTTCAATGTGTGCTGCATTCTGCAGAACACACAGAAGGAGCATAGCGCCATTAATGATTGTTTTTGTGCAAGAAAGTTTCCCTCCCTGCAAGGCAGGCACCCTTGCACCACGGTGCAAGTGTGTCTGCATTGGCGCACTTCTGCTGTTAGTTTGCCAGCGCATGTGTGGGTACAGGTATGTACCGTATTCTTGTAAATATTGCGAATCCCTGCAGTTAAACAATGACTCGGCTCGACACAGCAAAATTGTTTTCGGCACCACGCTGTACTATTGTCTTGTAAATATGCCCCCAAGTTCTGTGGTGATACTTGATCTTTCCATCATAAAAGCTGGCTATGCTTTCTTTACTATGAGAGCATCATCATCATAATCTTTTATTCGATTGCCACATATTATTGCAACCATAAAAAGTACAGAGAAAAAAGCATTACAATTATACATGTTTAAAAACCGTATAAAGAGTTAACCAATCATGTTAAAAAGAGAATAAAAACATAAGCTAAAATGTAGGTTACTCATAGTGACGTCGATATTTGATGCAGGATTTAAAAAAAATTAGCTACATACTTTGCTGTGGTAGGAGAGTTCAGACATTGCAGGTTTGAAAAAGCAAGACGACAGGTTCTTAGGCCGCTTGATCTTAGTAAGGGCATAATCCAGACCTTCCTTGGGAAAACATAAAATTTGCAAAAAAATAAAATATGTATTGTTGATTGGGAAGAAACATCATCACAAGGACAAGGAATAATAACAGGGGACCAGTTTTGGACATTTGGAAAGGTTACAAGCCGGAAAAAGGAATTAAAACGGAATCTTGTAAGGAGGTACTTTTCATAATTGTTCAGAGGGAAGGTCAGATATGGTTGTATGCCCAAATGAGTCTGTACGGCGATAACTTGTGAGTTTGTGGGTTTTGCCAATTCTGTTGCACTTCGAAGGGCTCTAAAATGGAACAAACACAGCTTTTTGAGATCTTTTCTTGAGATATCACTCATGCTCGTTGGGTCGTTGAAGAAATTGGTGCGATCCATATCCAGACAAAGGTTCCTGATATATTCTAGCCAAGGTATTTTTTCCCAGTTGACAAGGGCTGTACAGTCTGAGATTATAGTACGCGTTAGGTGGCACTCCTCTTTTGTCCAGATACGGTGCCACAGAAGCATAGGTTGGCAGCGGATTGTGTCTGTAATAAAATCCATGCCTAATTCGGTTAACGAGGCATAGGTTGGGGCCCTTTGGGGTAGGGCCAACAGATATTTAACAAACTCATTCTCGATCGTTTGGAGTGAATTTATCGGACCATAGCCCCATACCCCTGCACCGTACGTTGCCACACTGTGGCATTTAGCATAATATATTGCAAGTAGTTCAGGTGGTGCAGGTTTCCCTAGTTTCCTTGAAAAGGATTCCCTTGGCCTCAAGGTCAATATAAAAAAGACATTCGTCATGCACCTTGGCCCGAAAATAAGAAACCCTAAATCCATCTTTGTTGATAAAACCAAACTTGAAAGAACTCGTGTCTATCCCTATCTGGGCATCCCGGTGGGCGATTCTCTGAGTTGGCGGCAGGCCGTGACTAGCAAAAAACTGCTTTTCACGAGAGCGAAGGCAGCCCTAGTTTCCTTGAAGGGAAACTAGGGCTGCCTTCGCTCTCGTGAAAAGCTGTTTTTTGCTAGTCACGGCCTGCCGCCAACTCATAGAATCGCCCACCGGGATGCCCAGATAGGGATAGACACGAGTTCTTTCAAGTTTGGTTTTATCAACAAAGATGGATTTAGGGTTTCTTATTTTCGGGCCAAGGTGCATGACGAATGTCTTTTTTATATTGACCTTGAGGCCAAGGGAATCCATATGAAGACAATATTTGTTGAGCTGTGCTTGTAATTGAATCAGTGTCCTGGCAAAAATGACTGAGTCGTCGGCATATAGCAACGTGGGTATAGAGCGATGTTTGATTTGTGGAAGATCCTGGCTCCCTTCTAACATGGCTGCCTCCAAGCCGTTTGTGTACAGATTGAACAAGAAGGGAGCCATTACACAGCCCTGTCTGACTCCTTTCGTAATTTTGAACGAGGAGGTGAGTTCTCCGCTGGTTCCGTATCTGACTTTTGCAGTTGCGTCAGAGTAAAGTGCATGCAAAAAGGCTATCAGGGGAGGATCAACGCCCATTTCTTCCAGAATGGCCCAGAGTTTCGAATGCTGTACGCAGTCAAATGCCGCACTGAGGTCGACATATACTAAAAATAGATGGCCTTTTTTTGCTTTCACGTACTTCCCTATCAAGAGAGCAAGGTTCAGGGCTTGTTCTACAGTCCCAAGACCCTCCTGAAACCCGTATTGGAGGTCGGTCAAGGTGTTGTTGGTATGTGCCCACTCTTGAAGACGCTCCAGCAGCAAACGTCCCGCTACCTTACCCAGAGAGTCCAGGAGGGAAATGGGTCTGTAGCAGACCGGGTCGTTCCTGTCACCTTTTTTAAAGATGGGAAGGAGGATGGATGTAGACCAGGAGTCAATAAGGCCCAAGGTTGTTGTCGCGGTCAGAACCTGGGTGAGTAACGGGGACCATAACTCGATGTTGTGGGTAAAAATGTCCACTGGCACCCCGTCTGGACCGGGGGCCTTGCCTGGTTTCGACGTTTTTAGGGCCCTAATCACCTCTCCATGTTCAAAGTGGATGTTTAATGGAAAGGTATTTAAGTTCGTTGTAGAAACGGTGATAGGGCTTTCCTCGGTTGGATTAGTTGTGGGTTCTCAGAAAATTCTTGAGAAGTGAGATACCCATTCTTCTGCTGTTATTGCAACGTCGAGATGTTGGGTAGACGACGAATTTGACAAAAAGGGAGATTTTACCACACGCCAGAAGGATCCACTGTCCCTTGATCGACAGCTAAGGTGAAGTTGCGACCACAGATTGGCTTTGATGTCTTTTGTTTGCTTGACTCTTTCTGCCTTATAGAGTTTTCTTAGTCTTGCTATCTCTAGGCGATCCCTCGGGATGGTCTGGAGAGCTGTCTTAAGGTTTGAAAGAGCTTTCCGACACCCGGAGTTAAACCAGCCCTCAGTCGTTGGTTTCCGGGCGATGGTACGCGTTAGTTCCTCTTTTATCGTTCCCAGAATCCTGCCGAAGCTGGCCAACACCGTTTGAGGGGATGAGCAGGGATCTAGGCAATCGTTGACAGAGCCGATAGCTTTTTAATGAACTTTCTGAGTTACTGAATCGGGATCTATTTTGGCCCATTTCACAGTAAACCCGTTCAGTTTGTCCATACTTAGTGATTCCTGAGTTAAAAGGCTTCTGGCATTTGTGTGAAGTGACACTGTTTGTAATTGCAGTGTAATTCTGTTTGGGTAGTGATCGCTGGAGCTATCTGTGCCTGTAGAAAATTTTACCAGTTGGCCCTTTAGGTTCTGTGAACAAAGGATGAAGTCGATTGTGCTAGACAGACCCCTACCGTGAAATGTTGTGGAAAAGTCGACTTGGGGGTGAACCAGCTGGTTCGCGTATTCTAATTCCAACGTGGCAAGACTCTCATTCAGAGAGTTGCCATTGGAGCTATGAACAAAATGGGCCAAGGGGAGATCGAACTCGTCGTTCAGTCCCCAGATTCCATTTCTATGGTTAGGGCAGAGTGGAATATTGAAATCGCCTCCCCATATGATGTAAAGAGGGAGAGACGATGGTTTGTTCAGCTGTAGCTTTAGACAGATGGTAATTTCATTCATTGTCTGCTCACAGTCTGTGGGGGCAAGATTATTGTATAAGTTTACCAAAAGGAAAATAAATCTGTGGTCAATTTGGATGCTTAGAAGTTGGTAACACGTTTCTTCTTTTAGAATAGTGATTTGTGTAGAGGGTAAGATGTTAGTTATATAAACAATTAAACCCCCCTTAGGTCTTCCGAGCAGACCCTGGGTTGCTGCAACGAAGAAAGTTTTGAAACCAACTAGGTGGACGGGGACCGTTGCCCAGGTCTCCTGGAGACAAAGGATATGATTCTGGTTAGTCATATCCGCCCAAGATTGTAAGCTGGTCTTGGTATGAGAGCATCACCAATCTTCCACACAACATGCTTAACACCATTTGAAGCAGCACATTGATCTTTGTATTTCCTTTGGTAGTCTTGCCTTCTCAAAGAAACATCATCCTTCCCTATCACAACTCTCCCACTCATTTGCTCACCACCATTCTGCCAGGTTTACTTTCAACTTTGCGTTGCCAGTCCTGCCTCTCAGGTGAAAGAATGGAGGTAGCAGAGTCACACTGTTGGGAGTAGTACGGTGCCCACCAATTCTCATGCAATACATTATTAAGGTAGACTCTCAGATCAATCTCCCTTTGAACACAGTATTTGATAACTCTGTTCATACGTTTGGCTAAGCCCTTGGCATGAGGGAAAAGAGGGATCTCTTCTCGTGAATTGCTGACAAGCCATTCAGAAACTCTTGCATCTCCAAGTAAAGAAATTGGACACCACTACACATGACTATGAAGTTCGGTATAGCTTCATGAGGATCCCACCATTTAGGAACGTTCTCACCGCTTTGGTGTTCACTGAGTTCACACACTTGGTCACTACCCATTCCGTGGTGTAGTCCACCAGCATTAATACATACCATTCAGCTGAATACAATAACTCGAAAGGGCCCATGAATTCAAGCCCAGCTTCTTCCACGGTTCCCTGTGAATTTCTATTAAAGATTGTGTAGCTGTGTGCATCACACGGCTCTTGTTGTTCTTTACACAAAGAATACAGCCTTTGACTACACCTTAGACCTGACCGTCAAACCCTGACTAGACCTGACAATCAAACTCTGACCACAAGTGCTCTCATTTTAGCCTTGGCTGGGTCCCTCCCTAGGTGGCCCTCATGTTCAGCTTGGTAACTTTCGTCTTTTAAGTCTGTTGGGAGTGCAAGAATAAATTGCTTCAAACGTTCACCCATAGACAAACTCAACTCTTCACGCATATTCAAAAATTCTGTAACCGGCTCAGAGAGCCCTTTGTAGTCTGGCAATCCCATAGCCTCAAATTCCTTGACTGACTAGAATCACACTTCGTTTTCTCTAGCTTGTTTCCATTCCCCTGCTATGGCATCCTCTCTTAATTCACTGGAAAGGGATCCTGTACTTTACTCTCCCACTGAATGGGCAGCAATGGCGAGCAGTTCACTGCCTTGGGAAATTCACTTGGTCCTTCGATCCAGCTTTTTATTTCTGGGGTCACATTTCTCCTTTTTTCCACAAGAAAATCTGAACAAGAGGTCGATGATCTGTTCTAATAATAAATTGTAGGCACCCACAAACATTATTTAAAATGTTGATGTACCAAGACTCATGCCAAACTCTCCCTTTCAATGACCAAATAATGTTCTTTGGCGCCCTTAAGCTAGCCCAAGTCAAAGGCAAAACGTTTCTTCAACAGCAACAAACTGTGAATGGACAGCACCCACTTACACCTGGCATCGGTCATCAACACTTTTTTTTTGTGAACCTCAAAATGACAAGGTAGGCAAGCAGCTAATCCCTAATTTGACAAACTTGAAAGCCACTTTGCAATTGCGGGGCTACACAAACTTCATTCCTTCCTTGAGCAGTGAGCGACACTTTCAAAATTGGCAGCAAACTCTGAGTAAAACTCTGAGACCTAGCAATGAGATCACTTGATCCTTGTTGCAAGGAATGGGAGCCTTCACATTGCTCTACTCTGACTCCAGTTTGGGGCTTATGCCCTCTCCAAAAATGGTATGACCCAAAAATATCACTGCATTCGCTCAGTTCCTACATTTTTCCTTTTTCAATTTGATTCCAGAATCCATTAACTTCTTCAAAACTAACTCTTGAATGTTGCCATTAACTGTATTTTTCTCCAAAAACCAATTCAGCCTCCTGGAAAAAACTAGGACCTCAGGTGTCCACGTAACCACTGTCTCCTCCTAAACAAACAAAAAAAGAACAAAGAAATTGTTCTTTTTAAACACAGTCCTGTTTCCTTTAAGTAAAACAGACCGATTTAACCTCTTCAGCGCGGTGCGAATGTTCTCGCTGTGCTGAAGGTTCTATTGAGCGGGCGGGGCCATGACGGAGTGGTTCCGTCATTAGCACAGCTCAACCGGCGCTCATGACGGAACCACTCCGTCATGAGCACCGAAGGGGTTAAAGAAAATGTTTGCTGTATTAAAAAGCAGTCCAGATTTGGAGGTCTGTTGACCCCAGCAGATCGTTATCCCTGTAATGGCTGTGAATCATAATAGGTCGCAATTTGCAATCTACCTCATAAATAATCATGAGGAAGGGCCATTTGCAACCCACAACATATCTTTTTTTTTTTTTTTTATATATTTTTATTTTATATAAGAACAAAACAGTGTGGACAGTTTTACACAGATCAGTTGACATCACATAATCATGCTACATTTAGCACCTCAGTTGCATTGAATGTAAGGCAAGAAATATCAATTGTAGTACTTTAACACATTGTTGCCCCACCTCATTACCATGTCCTTGTTTAGTTAGTCCAGGTCTTCCTCCCTCCCAACGATGCATGGTTGCTCGCATATGTTACCCCGTAACTGGTTCCAGGCCCCCCAGATTTTATCCCACTTTCCTGGGCAGCCACGGTGGATGTAGACAGCTCTTTCCGCCACCATTGCCTCATCCATGTCTCTACACCACTTATTAAGCGTTGGTGGAACAGCCGACTCCCACAGCATGGCGATGTTGCGTTTCGCCATCAACATGCCCAGCATCACTCAATCTTGTTGCCGGTGGTTAAGATCATTAGGTTCCCACACATTAAGCAAACAGCGGCAAGGCTCCGGTAGCAGGGAGATGTCTATCGTTTGGGAAATCGTGCGCATTACTGCTGTCCAATAAGATGTTATGTATCTAGAGTCCCAAATGGTGTGGAAAAATGTTCCCTCCTCCCTACAATTACGCAGGCATAATTTATGCGCAGCTTTCCCTATTTTGTGGCGGGTCGTCCTGGTATAGTACGTACGATGCAGTATCTTAAGTTGGATCAATTTCAACCTAGAGGGAATGGCAGTTTCTCGTGGCGAGGAGAGGGCCTCCTGCCATTCAGAGTCTTCAAAGGAGCCTACTTCTACAGACCAGCTCTCTTTCAATGCAGACGTCACGTCAGGGAGGTTATTAATGAGTTTCCTGTAAGTGAAGAAAGTGGCCTTGTCCTGCATGTGTTCCGACAGGCGTCTATCCTCGAGGGGGGACGATTCCTGCAAGACAGTGCCTGTAGGTATAACTGACTGTAGTGCATGCTTAATTTGTTAATATCTAAACCTCTCCGTCTGTGACATCTCATAGTGTGTTTGAAGGTGGGCAAATTCCACAACTTTACCCTTCTTCCAGAGATCACCCACTACCGATATATCTATGATGTCCCAAGCCTGAAACCCTTTACTATTACGAAGGAAACCCAGTTGGTAGGAGTCCCACAGTAGTGTCTTTTGAGTGATGGTTCCCAAGCATTTAAGAAGTCTATTGGCTTTGTACCATAACTGCACGGAATGCTGTGTCGGACCTATCAAATCTGGGGGGGGGGGGGGCGACGACTGTAAAGATTACAAAGCAGTCCGTTATTCTCCAGAGAGTGTCTATCAGAGAGGTATGCCGGTTCGGTTTACGGGGCGTGCAGCCAGAAGTTAATCTGCTTGAGATGTGCCTCCCAGTAATATAGTTCAATGTTTGGTTGCGCTATCCCCCGTCACACCACCTTCTAGTTAACTTATCTTGCGAAATTCGGGGTGGCCTCCCGCCCCACAGCAGATGGGATACTGATGCTGCTATCGCTTTAAAATATACTACAGGTACCATGGATGGGGTGTTTTCAAGCACATAAAGGAAGCAAGGGAGTGCCATCATTTTATATAGCGCGGCCTTGCCCAAAAGTGTGAGAGGGAGAGTCTGCCACACCTTGACGTCTCGCTTAAACCTCCCGAGGAGGGGGCGGAGCTTCAAAGCGTAAAATTTGTTGGGGTCTGGTGTAACAAAGATACCTAGATATTTGAATGCCGTTGTTGAGGTCCTCAGGGGGCAGCTCAGGGGTAGGACAGGAGGGGGCCAACAAGAACATAAAGGATGGATTTAGTCCAGTTGATCTTGTACCCAGACACTCTGCCAAACTTCTCACAGACATTTAATAACTCGAGGATGGATTTCTTAGGGGAGGTGAGGTATAGAAGGATATCATCCGCATATAGGGATATGCGATCCTCCCATACATCGGTCCAACTGAGCCCTCTGATAGAGGGTTCCCATCTAAGCCAGATCGCCAGGGGCTCCAGGATCAGTGCAAATAGCAACGGAGACAGTGGGCATCCCTGTCTCGTGCCTCGGCCAAGAGGGAAATCACGTGAAATGTGTCCATTGGCAGTGACATGCGCCAGGGGTCTAGTATATAACAATCGAATCCAGGCGCAAAATTTGGGGCCAAACCCCATATGCTGAAGCACTGCGAATATGTAGGGCCATTCTACTGTGTCGAACGCCATAGTGGCGTCCAGTGAGAGGATAACTGCAGGTTCTTGATGTTCGTGGTGCGTGCCAGGACCTCGTGGAGCCTGCGGAGGTTAAGGGCCGTGCTTCGATGTGGCATGAACCCCGACTGGTCCGGGTGGACCAGTGAGTCGAGATGTGGGGTCAGTCGCGTCGCCAGTAATTTGGCCAGTATCTTAGGCTCCGCATTTATGAGAGAAATTGGACGGTAGGAGGCACAGTCTGTCTTCGATCTTCCTGGCTTGTGAATGGCCACAATTGTAGCTAAGCGCTGATCCCTTGGCAGCTCCCCATTCTCAAGGCTATCGGACAACATTCTTAGGAAAAAGGGGGCTGTTTGCACCGTTCTCTTATGTAGTTCAACTGCGAACCCATTTGATCCCAGCGCCTTGCCAGAAAAGAGTGCATAGGTAGCTGCCTGCACCTCTTCAGTGGTAATGTCCGCCTTTAACAGAAGCGCCGCCTCAGGGGAGAGTTTAGGTATCGTGAGATCTTTAATATAGTCATATGCCTCTGCAACCGTATAGGATGCGTAGGGAGCATACATTTGTTCAAAGTGGTCAGCTAAGACATTGACTATATCGTCAGGGTGAGAGACCATGAGGCCTCCAGGCGATCGTAGTTGCGCAATTACTTTATTCGCTCTTTCCTTTCTGTCTAACCAGGCTAGCATTTTCCCTGCCTTGTCTCCCAACTCGCATATCCTATGTCGAGGAGCTCGAATTTGCTCATGTGCCATTTTCCTTTGGAGGGTCAAGACTTCAGCTTGTTTAAGTTGAGACGCGCGGGCAGTACCCCGAGAAGGGCGGGCCTCCTGCTCCGCAGTGGCCGAGGCCAGCTCAATTTCAGGTCCGTCCAGGACCGCCTGTCGCTCTCGTTTATGACCTGTGATGGAGGCAATGGCCTGTCCCCGAAGGACCGCTTTATATGCCTCCCAGAGCACACTGGGTGAGTCAACCGAGTCCTGATTTTCTTGAAAGAATTAGTTAGTAGTAAATATAACTGCCGACATGATAGGAGCCACCTGGAGAAACCCAGCGTGAATCGGGAACATACGTCTCCTACAGATCTGGTGATGGGTGTATTTTAACAGTATTGGGGAGTGATCTGATATGCCCCTAGGGCATATAATGACCTCCTCCACACCTTGTAGGGCATCCGCGGATGCCAGAAAATAGTCAATGCGAGTGAGGCAGTTTTGCACTGGGGAGTAAAAGGTAAAACGTGTCTTATTCGTGTGTTTGAATCTCCAGGTATCAGTAAGACCCAGGGCATCTACAAGACCAAGCAGACGGCTCCCCCCCGTGTAACCTGTCTAACAGGGAATCTGTCCCGAGCGTCGTCCAGTATATCATTAAAGTCGCCCCCTATCAGAAGTGTCGCTACCTGTAGTGTCAACAGAAATGCCGTGAGAGCTGTGTGTGCCTGCGTGTGAAGCGAGGGTGGCACATAGACAGAGACCAGATTAAGTAACCGTCCTTCCCATTGACAGGTCAGGGCCGCGAATCGCCCCTGATCGTCAACTCGCGTTTGTTGCACCACTAGTGGGAAGTTTTTCCTAATAAGTATCCCCGTGCCTCTGGAGCCCGAAGAGAATTCCGCGTGGGCTATCATCTTGTATCCCCAGCGATCAATGGCTCGAACCGCGGATCCCACCAGGTGCGTCTCCTGCAGAAAGACCACCGTGGAACCGCAGCGTTTCAGATATTGCAGTACAAGACCCCTCTTTACCTTGTCCCCAAGCCCACGGACATTCCAGGTCAGTAAAGAGAGTGTTGTAAGAGGAGCCTTCAGCTCTTGTGAGGTGGTGTCAGCCATTAGGAAAGGTGAGGTGTGTCAAACATTCAGGAGTACAATCGTTCCGTAGGGTTATAGTAGCATACCTTAGTACTGTCCTGTCCAGCTTGCGTTCAACAAAACCAAAAAAGAAAACCATAGATGCAATGGAATCAACAGAATGAAACATATCAGTTACTTTCCCAACCCAAGTCCCACCCCCCTCCCTGCCTCCCTGCTTAGCGAACCTTCAACTGCCCGCCACCCCAACTCAGCAGAGTGCTTCTTCCCTCCCATAGCTGCAATACTTGCGTGTCGGGGGAGAGAGTCCTTCGAGGCAGCCGCCTTTCTGAGCCCACCGGGCTCACCCCAGTCCAAGACCACAAGTCAGGTAAAGCGTAAAGAATCAAATTTCCGCATTATGCACAAAGAATTGTCAGAACACTGCCAATGTCATTCCTCCTCAAGGGGCAATTTGCGATGGGTCTCTTGGTTCCCAGAGTCCAGGTCATCTGGGATATCCTCTCCATCCTTGCGGCGGGAAGATCTTGGTCTCCGGCCCGTTCCGTGCACCGGACGCCATCCCTCCAGCCAGTCGTGAGCCGCCTCTGGAGAGTCGAAGAACCAGGTCTGCCCCTCAGCCACCACCTGTAGTCTAGCAGGGAAGAGCATAGAATATTGTAGCTCCTTAGCTCTGAGTAATTTCTTGACTTCGAAGAAGCTGCGGCGCCTCCTTGAGACAGCCGCCGTGAAATCCGGGAAGAAGGTAACAACTGAGTTCAATATCCGGATAGGGGGGGAGATTCTCGCCGCCTGTAGGATTGCATCTCTATCCCTGAAGTTAAAAAGACGGGCCAGGACCGGTCTCGGTGGGGCCCCTGGCTTTGCCCTTCCCCCAGGCACTCTATGTGCACGCTCGACCGAGAAGAATTGTGAAAGTCCCTTAGGCTGTAGCCTGGTTTTTATCAGTTCTTCCACATATAGATCCATCGCCTGGGCCCCTTCTGTCTCCGGAATACCTATAATCCTCACGTTGTTGCGCCGATCGCATCCTTCCTGGTCGTCCAGCTTTTCGGTTAGTATCTTGTTTTCCTTTTCCAGGCGGGCCATCGACATCTGGAGTTCCGACGTGTCCTGAATCAGGGATTTTGTCACTATTTCAACTTCTTTCACCCTGTCCGCCATTTTGTGAAGGTCTGCCCTAATCAGGGTGACATCCGTGGAGATTGTGCCAACTGTCGTCTGTACATTTGCCAGGGCCTTCATGATGTCATCAAGAGTGACTTTCTTCCCCCCATCTCCCTCCTGTGTTTTGCCGTGGGGTGGGGTCGTATGTGACCCTTTTTCGTAAGCGTACTTATCCAGCTTGGCCTGTACAGCCTGGTTTCTGGGCCCTCTGCCCGCCATGGCAGCGAGGGCTGTCGGGCATGTTGTAGGCGCAAAAGGAAATGTCCCACTAGTTAAATCGTTATTGGCCAAGTGTAATATTCGGTATAGTGAAGTCCGCAATGGCGGGGGGGGGGGTGGAGAGCAAACCGGCGTTTGAGCGAGAACCCCCTTGAGAGCCGTCGCCGCACCAAGGATCCAGCAGGCTGCCACACTCCAGGCCGGAAGGCAGTCCCACCTCCTCGAAGGAGAAGCGTGCCAAGTAGCGTCAACCACAAGCGATGGGATCACCCCCGCAGCTCAGCGTCTCCACTAGGTAAGTCTGGGGCCCACCATTACCAAAGGGCCGCAGCGTAGGGCGTGCACCGCTGCCAGCCAGTGTAAGCCATGGATTCGACTCACGGAGCCGGCGCGGTAAGTGGACCAGGGTCCATGCAGGCCAGAGCGCCAGGGTCCATGCAGGCCAGATCGAGAAAGTGTCCCTGTAGGGCCAGCCCGCAACCATTCACAGCAGGGGGAGGGAACAGCGAGGACACCGAAGATGCCCAAGTGTTGCCGTCTCTCACCCGGATCCTGCTGCCTTAGATCCGTCAGGTACGCAGCAAAGCCGGGGATGGGAGCCGGCCAGATCAGCCAAGGCACAGGTGGGCACTGCAGGAGGGAGCGATGGGACCGGTACAGATGTCCGTCTGCACCGGCGCGCAGTGATGCTGAACTCTGCGCCTCGGGGTGTCAGTCTCCAGCCACCGCAATCACGCAAGTCCCCGGTCTCATGGGCCCTGCCAGGCCGTGTTCAGTCGAGTGGTGATAAACACCAATGTCGGCGGCGGATTTGAATCGGAATACTTCCGATCAGCGCTGCTCGGGTTCCGATGCTGGGGGAGCCCTTCAGTGGACTCCTAGTATACGGATGATTGCACGGATTTCAGCAATTGAGCTGTAGCGGCCTCGGAGCTCCGAGACTAGGCGGCCATTTCCCTCGGCCGGTAGCCACGCCCCCCAACATATCTTTTTTTGAAAATCGACCTATTAGTACATAGGCTGCTTTGCAAAATATCACACTGGTTGCAAAAATACTGGTTGCAAATGCAACCAGAATATTACAACCATTGCTTTGTACATGTGGCCCATGTTTTTCTCCCAAACACATCTAGTAATTCCTCCCAAATGCTGACATTGCCACCTATATCTGCAAGGAATAAAACTTGTTTAGGAGCGTTAGGGTTCTGAGTGATAACCATGTCTCCCTGCTGGTACTAACCAAATAAGTTTTCTACATGCCTAGCTACATAAACTTTTCATTTCTCAATCAAAAAATTGCATCCTCATTACAGCATATCCCAGGACATCTATTTTTGCTTGCCCATAGCTCACAGGGCTGATTTCCGGTGGTAGTAATTTTATCTTTTTGTCTCCAATATATTTTTCCCAATTCTAAACTCCTATGATAGTGTAGGTAGAGCCAGAATCCACTAATGCCATCACTTTCTTACCACCCAACACATACTCGCACTTCAGCATAACCACTAGTCCGCAGCCATCCTCTTTGATGCTATGCTTTATACTTTGAACCTTTTCACCTTTT
Organism: Lissotriton helveticus; assembly: GCF_964261635.1. Classification (NCBI taxonomy): domain Eukaryota; kingdom Metazoa; phylum Chordata; class Amphibia; order Caudata; family Salamandridae; genus Lissotriton; species Lissotriton helveticus. Next base: position 1,298,633,383 of record NC_136057.1, read on the forward strand.
CAAACTCTGGCGTAATGGCCTTTCTTTCCACATCTCCTGCATGTGGAGTTCTTGGCAAAAAAAATTGGACTATTTGTTCAAAATTGCCACATCTATAACATTTCACCCGCTGTTCTTTGTACTCTTTGCTTTATTCAGCATTCCAGCCCTCCATGCCAATTTTCCAGACACAGTAGTTTTCACATTCATTCTTACAACACAGCATTCGCATAGTCATTACGGTTCTCCTGCATCTCTCGCATGCAGTTGGTCGTGCTTTCCATTCCTTCTACAATTTTCTCTGCTTCCTTAAGGTCAGGATTCTTTGGCAACAATTTCTTCAGAACTTTCTGGCTGTTCGTGTACCTCACCAATTGATCCTTATTAAGGAATAAGCGAGGTTCCCAAAGTCACATGTCTTCCAATATTCTTAGAAAGGCCACATACTTCCCTACAATCTCCGTTTTTTGAGTCTTCGCAAAGAACTTGTGACGCATAAGAACAAAATTGATGCGCTTGCTTCTCAAGCATCAACACTGACATGTCGAAGGCATTTCTCGGTTTCACAACTGCGGCCCTGAAGGCAGTACATCCAGACTCTCAACGATGTTCCTTCTTTGACAATTGCCACCCAAATTGTGAATTAAAACACCTTGCTGTAAGCTGGGGAGGATTTCTGCTCTTAGACGGCAACCGGGCAGCCGCGGCCCATGCAGGCAAGAGCGGTGAGGCGGTGGGGCCGGGTGGGGGGATTTTGAAAGACGACGACGATGGAAAATCAATTATTTATTTAAAATTCCTTCGTTGTCATCTTTCGAATCCCCGGGCCGTAGCTGCAACCGGGCAAGAGTCAAATCGTTTTTTCTACTGTTTCCACAGTAGGAGTCAATCTATCCCACTGCAAGATAGCAGCCATGCAGCACCGGTCTGTTTGTGATGCCACGTGTGTTCTCAATGCAGGATTCTGATCTTTGCAGTGGGATCTGCGCGGAAGGACAGGCTGCACACACGCTCATCTGTGTACAGGCCCACATGGTGATCCTACCATTAGTGCATGTACATCCCCTGTTATGGTTGCAAAGCCAAGTGCAGATCTTACTGATTACTGATGGGAAACTTGGCCAAAAATTGTCCAGACACAAGACCGTCTTCCCTAGGCAATGGTCTGACGTGATGAAAAATCCTTCTCGCCAAATGTTGGTTCCCCGTAGTTTGTCCTGTTTTGACATGGGTTTGTAGAGCACCAAAAACAAAACGTTGGTAGTCCACGCTGTCCCCTAACAAGTACAACCCAAAGCAGTACTAAGCCTACATTGGGAAGAAGACTCAGAGTCCAGGTAAATGTTAGCAGGCTTTAATACAGTCAGGAGCATACAGCTCAGAACCACCAACCTACAGAGCACAGCTTCTCCATCTAACTGTTACCAGTGGAATCTTCTCAACAGTGTAGTCTGCGTGACATCCTCAACATTTTGAGATGCGTCTGATGACCACTCCAGGTTCTACTTGAGCCATGGGCCAAGGAACAACCACAACACGTTCCCTGCCGCATAGGCTTATGTTGGTACGACGGATTATACTTGCACGTCTGACTGTGCCACCCCTGTGAGGAGCTAAGCCGAATCTGATCTTTCTTGCATCAATATGTGTCTGGCTTAAGCCTGTTAGTAACTCCATGGTCTCCATATACTTTGTTCCAAGGTAAGTAGACCAATCAGAAAGGAAGGCGGAGGGAGTGTTGATATGGCTACAGTTGTATTTGGAATGGTTTCCAATTTGCCTTCTTTTTTGACAGCATATGTGAAAATGTAATTTGTTTTTAATATGCTTCTCCTCCCCAATGTGCATCCCCTGCCTTTTTTTCTTCTCGCAGCATTTTTTAGTGTTTTCTTTAACTGAATCCTGTTGCTCTATTTTCTCCCCTGTGCTCTTCTTCTCGTTTTCATACCTTTGGCCCAATTCTTTTTTTTTCCCCTCCGCTAACCTCTTTTTCACTCTTCAGGTTTTCCTTCTTCCCTTAGTCCTTCACCCTTGATTCCATTCTCCCTGCCCTTCGGCCTCTGTTTTATATCGCTCGGCTCTCCACGCTCCTTCTCCTGCCCCCTTGCAGTGTGTGGTGAAACATGGACACATGCGGTATTACAGTGTTATCTTACATTCCGAGAGGCAGAACTCTGAAAGACGAGTTAGTACCACACTTGGCAGTATCGATATATACTGGATGCAGTATTACAACCCCAAAAACTGAGGCCCATGAGATGAGGCCCTTTTGATTTCTAAATTTGGCAGGTAATATTCTTTCCCGGTGCTGAAGAGATTTCAGGTTTTCAATTTCATATTAGATCCAGTAAAGATGTTTTCATTGCAATGTGGTACTTGTCATCCCAAATGTGCTATGGCACAATCAAGCCTACAAGTACCAATATACAAACAAAAATCTTTGACCGGATGAGCTACTGGGGCATGGAATCTGGATCCCTAGAGATTTGTCCTTCCTACTGATGGAAGACTTGGAAAAAAGTCAGCCAGAGTGCTGCTTCCCTTTGTAGTTCTTTAGTCAAAGGCTTGTGAACAGATTGTAAGTAAAAGCTCAAGTGTGTGAGTGGAAATGTAATTGCATTTTCACTTTGTTAGTCGTGGTCCCTTTTTGATTATTTCCACATTTTTAGGTGTCGTTTAGACATAGCTTTAGCTGACCAGCCTAAATAAAAATTAAAAAAACGCTTTTGAGTCAGCCCTCTTCATCCATTGGTCCGTTCAGCTGCCATTCACTCTCTGCTTCTGCCCAACTCCGCTTGCAGCTCGGGGCAATGAGTCTGCCCACTTCTACCACTGGCTCTCATGCATTGCTGGTGTAGGCTTTTGCCTGTGCACATGAATGAATGAGGATTTCTAAAGTGCACAGCTACCTCAGCGGAGGTGCCCCGTCACTAATTCCTTCAGTGTCAGGGCTGATGGGCCAATACTTCACTTTGCCAATGCTTTTTTCTTTCCATTTTTTATCCTTTTATTATTATTATTATTATTATTTGAGTAATTCCTCCGTGTTAATATTATCAGGTTACAGTAGCCAAAGCCAATAAGAAAAATATGTTCCTGTGATATGCATTAATACTAAACAGGGTTTCCATACCTGCTGTAAGTACGCCTATGTAGTAGGTGACCTCCGTACTGTTCTATTTAAAGTATATGCTATGGTTAAATTATTATTTTTCTGACATTTGTGTTTTAAGCATGTGGCTGTCACTTTTAGCTGAAGCATATTTACTTTTTAATTATTATTTATATTATTACATATAGGAAAACATTTCAAAGAAAAAGTAACATGTCCGTGCCTCCGAATTGGCTTTGCCAATGCTTCTTACCTTTTGAAGCAGTGTTAATCCTTTACTATTTCTTTAGCCGGAATGTCTTCAGTTGAAAAGCTTTATTTAGTCTTGAATAAAGCCATTGCTGTTCAAAAGACTAGCTTGGTCGGCCATCTTTACTAAGGTGGTGCCAGATTTTCACCTGAATGAGTCCATATTTTATTCTGTTTTGTGACTTGGTTCCCGCAGTCGTACTTCTGCTCGCTCCTACTTGCTCAGAGTATTTTGCGTGCCTCAAACCTTGAATGTCTCAACTGTAGCTTACAAAACCAACCGTCTCTGTGTTTCTACTTCGAAAGAAAGAGAGCGCGGTGTGAAGACTAGTTGTGATGTTGGGGATTTCAAGGGTATCTCTTTGCTATGAGTTTACTGTGTCGCCTGTTTGACTCGGTTTCATAGGTCACCCGTCTTGAGGGCAGACGCTGTTGTAGCTGTTCTTTGCATTACTCCCTCACCGTACACTGAGCATACACGATATATGTAGTCTACACTCGGTGCAGGTGGCCCCTCAGGGTTCAGTACACACTTTTCACAAAGACAGCTCCTGATCCCAGGGCAGGCGGTATGTTTGAAAACACCTTTTTGTCAGATGGAAGACTATTAATGAGTCTTGCTCGTAGAAGCTGTCAGCATTGCTCATCCCATGACCTTATGTTAACCTTGGATGATACATTCGTTTTTTTTTTTTTTGAAAATTTGTTTTTATTGTTGCCTTCACAAATGATCAGTAGTAAGCATCATCATAACATTGCAGCTTCAACATTCAGCTGCATTCATTCAGTGGAGCAACTTTTCAAATTTTCTTTTCACCCCAACTTTGACATACCACATAATAGGGTCAAGTGTAACAACCGTATCAGAAGACAATCATATTATCAGTGTAAGTAAAGCTTATGCGTATATTACTTTAGGTTTGGACCAGCAAGTAGCCCGTTTCTCGAAACCACATTCTATTTCCCATGCACTCCTCCCACTAATGCCCACCCCAGATATTGTCACATTAGTCCGTTTCATCCTCCTCCCCAGAACTATCTATATCCTCATCTTCCGGCAGTGGCTCACAAATATCCCCTCTATATGAGTTCCATGGTTGCCAGATTTTATTCCACTTGCGCGGGTTGAGTCTCTGTTTATAGACCTCCCGCTCCCTTAACATAAGCATATCCATGTTCCTGCACCACTGCGACAGCGTCGGAGTAGTCGGCGCACCCCAGTTCTGAGCTATATCGCGCTTCGCCAGCATCATTCCAATGACCACCCAACGCTTCCCATGCAGTGATAGATCTGTCGGGCCCCACACGTGTAATATGCATACCCGAGGGGTAGGTGTGAAAGGGGTGTCTAGCGTTTGGCTGATTGTGCGCGCTACTCGTCCCCAGTAATTTTGTATAGTGGGACATTCCCATAATGTATGGAACAGTGTACCCTCCTCCCCACAGTTGCGCAAGCAATATGGATGGTCCGCCCTGTGTATGTTATAGAGTGTTGTGCGGGTGTAATAAACTCTGTGGAAAATTTTAAATTGGACCAATCTAAATCGCATGGATATGCCAGCCTCTCTGGGTGATGCCAGCGCCTCGTTCCACTCCGACTCATCCAGATCCCCCAACTCCCCCATCCACTTTTCCTTCAGGCGTCCCAGCGGATCTGGCAAATTGTTCAACAACTTACGGTACGTGAGGGAAGTAGCACTCGTCTCCATATAGTCCGTTAGCAGTCGGTCCTCTAACGGAGCCGACTCCAGGACCAGCGCCCCAGCTTCCAACACAGACAGAAGTGCGTGTCTAATTTGTACATATCTGTACGTTTCCGTCACTCCCAGGTCATACTGTGTCCTCAGTGTGTCGAAAGAGAGTACTGCGCCTCCAGACCATAGATCGCCCACCGTGGATATCCCAATGGTATCCCACCGATCAAACCCTTTGCTGTTACGTAACGTACCAAATGCCCTGGAGTCCCATAGTGGCGTGAGTCTGGTAATCACCCCCTTCCATCCAAGCCGCTTCTGTGCCTTATGCCAGATAGTCACCGTGTGCCTGGTCGGTCCTTCCAGCTTCCCAACCAAACCCTTATTATAGAGCGGTGCCAGGAGGGTAGCCGTACCTAATTGCCTTCTATCGGCCACATACGCCGGGTCATCATGGGCAGCATGAATCCATTGGTTGATCACCTTAAGGTGCGCCGCCCAATAGTACAATTCAAGGCTCGGGAGCGCTATCCCCCTGCTGTACCAATCCCTAATCAATTTCAGCTGAGCTACCCTAGCCGGCTTGCCACTCCAAAGCAGCGTGGTCAGTTGTGCCGTCACCTGGCGGAAGAACAACGTTGGAACCGCCGTCGGGGTGTTTTCCAGGACATACAGGAAGCGAGGTAGTGCCAGCATTTTGAAGAGCGCCGCCCTACCCAGTAGTGTCAGGGGGAGGGCCTTCCAATGGCGCACATCCGCCCTCAGTCTGGTCATCAAGGGAACCAGGTTGAGTTCTAAAAACGTCTCAGAGTCCAGCGCGATTTGGATTCCCAGGTACCTGAAGGTACGTGTTTCTACGATCAACTGGCACCCATCAGGCAGTATCGGGGGTTCGCCCCGGATCATGAATAACACTGACTTAGACCAGTTCAGTTTATATCCTGATGCCGCTCCATGGGTCTCACAGATAGCCAGTAGGATCGGAATGCCCGCGTCTAGATCCATGAGGTATACCAGCATATCATCCGCATACAGGGAGACCCTGTCCTCCCAACCGTCACCCCACTGTATGCCCTTCAGCAAGGGAGTGGAGCGGAGAATGGTGGCCAGGGGCTCCAACACCAATGCAAAGAGCAGCGGGGAAAGCGGGCATCCCTGCCTTGTGCCTCTTGCTAGTGGGAAATCCCGCGAGGTACACCCATTAGTCGTCACTCTCGCAACTGGCTCGGTGTATAACAACCTGATCCATGAGATGAAGCCGGGGCCGAATCCCATATGTTCTAGGACTGCGAAAAGATAGCGCCACTCCACCAGGTCGAACGCCATTCGGGCATCCAACGAGAGTACCGCAGCCGGCTCCGTTAATCGCGGGGCGCGTGCCAGCACTCCGTGCAACCGTCTCAGATTCAGCGCCGTGCTCCGATGCGGCATAAAGCCAGACTGATCCGGGTGAATTAGGTGCTGCAGGTGCGGCAGCAGTCTAGTGGCTAGTAGCTTCGCCAGAATTTTATTTTCGGCGTTAAGGAGCGATATAGGACGGTATGAACTGCAGTCTTCAGGAGGTTTGTCAGGCTTCGGAATCGCCACTATGGTGGCCATGCGCTGGTCAAAGGGCAAGCTCCCCCGTTCCCGGCTTTCCTTATACATTTCGAGTAGGGGAGTGGACAGTGTCTCGGACATAAGTTTGTACCATTCAATCGGCACGCCGTTGGGACCCAATGCCTTCCCTGTGCTCAACGCCGCTATGGCCACCTGTATTTCATCTGACGTCAGGTCCGATTCAAGTTCGTCTCTGGCGTCCGGGAGGAGATTACGGGTCGGTACCCCCATGAGCGATCCCTCCACCATGTCTCGCGAAACTTCCGTGTCGGGGGAATAGACAGACTCAAAATGATCCGCGAGGAGTTCCACTATTCGGTCAGGCCTAGTCTGTAGCACCCCCCTCGAGTCCCTGAGTTGGAGTATGGCCCTTTGCTCTCCACGTTTCCTCTCCAACCATACCAAGAGTTTACCTGCCTTATCGCCCATGTCATAGACTCTACTCGCCGTCGCCGCCATCCCACCCAGCACAATACGTCGCTGGTGATCGGTGTGCCTCTGTTGACTCAGCCGGAGCGCGTGAAGTGTGTCTTCACTCGGGTCACTTTCATGCGCCCGAGTCGCACCGGCGAGTCGGTTCTCCAGGTCTGATAGCTCTCTGCTTTGCGTGCGTTTATGTTGTGCGATGGCCGATATCGCCTGCCCGCGAAGGACTGTTTTGTAGGCCTCCCAGAATGTAACATGTGAGGCTACCGAGCCCTCATTTTCCGTGATATATAATTTCGTACTTGCTTTTAAAGCCTTGGTTATTACAGGTTCCCTAAAATACCCCGGGTAGATAGGATAGAGGCGTCTGTGTGTTCGCACCTGACTGGATAAAGTAAGAGTTAACGGGGAATGATCCGAAATCCCTCGTGGCCTGATGTTAGTGTCAGTAATATTAAGAAGGCCCCCTCCCAATGTGAGGAAGTAGTCTATTCGCGACAGACTATCGTGAACTGCCGAGTAATACGTGTATTGCTGGACGTCTGGGTGAAAGTGCCTCCATATATCCATTAAACCCTGTGCTTCCATGAATTCAAACAATTTGGTAGGCCCCGGGGTGCGTGTGCGCGTTGGGTATCGGTCCTGTGAGCTGTGCGCCACCGCGTTGAAATCTCCCCCCACTATTAAGTCCCCTTCCGGGAGGTGTAACAGAAAATTCCCCAGGTCTGGAAGAGCTACGGTGTGCAGAGCTGGTGGTATGTATACCGAGACTATGTTCAGTGGTCTCCCCTCCCATTGTCCATGGACCGCCGCAAAGCGTCCCTGCGTGTCTGTATTAACTGAGTGTACAATGAACCTGGTGGAGCGGTGCATCAATATCCCAGTACCCCGGGACCCCTTAGTGAACTCCGAGTGTACTATCATACTGTAGCCTTTCCTATCCATGGCCCGAACGGCGGGCCCAGTCAAATGAGTTTCCTGCAGCAGGACCAAGGCTGGGTTGGATCTCCTAATGTGCTGTAGGACCAATCCCCGCTTTATTTTATCTCCCAGGCCCCTTACATTCCAAGACAGTAGGCACAGTGGTGACGCCCTCCCCGTGCTAATGTCCTCCCCCATCATAGCAGACAAAGCGACAAGCCAGCCGGCTGTCGTTACACATCATACATCGTGTGAAGTGATTTCGCAGTGCGCGCAGTCGTATCCCTACTCTACGCATTCGCTCTATACTGTACAGTGATTGACCCAGTGTAGTACTTAAAAACCAAAAAGTCATCCTACCCCCAACTCCCCCCCTCCCTGCCCCCCTGCTCAACGGACTCAGAACTGCCCGCCCCCCCATCTCAGCAGAGTGCTTGAACCCAACCCAAAACACAGTACTTGCTCGTTGGGGTGAAGGGTCCTCCGGTATCGGCGGCCCCCAACTTCAGCCGCGGAGGCCCTCAGCCCAGTGTCCACAGCGGCATTGCCGGTTCAAAATCAAGTCAGGTCAGTCAATGATTAACTGCGATGTATTAGTCCTCATCAGCACCCTCTTCTCGAAGATCAGATAATGGGGAATGAGCCTCCGCTCCCTCCCCTGCGGACTGTGAGTTCTGTCGGGCTCCCGCAGTACGGTGCTTGTTTTGCCGGTTAGAGCAACGTGGGGGATCCACCTGTCTCCACCCCTCCAGCCATTCCTGTGCCATTTCCGGGGAATCAAAAAACCAAGTTTTATTATCTGCCACAACCCGAAGTTTGGCCGGAAAAAGCATGGAGTACGGTATTTCCCGGGCTCTCAGTTCCTTCTTCACCTCGAAGAAGGTCCTCCTCCTGCGTGCGACCTCAGCCGTGTAGTCCGGGAAGAACGCCAAGGTAGAATTCTGGATTTTGAGTGGGGGGGAAAGTCTCGCCGCCTGGAGGATTGCATCCCGATCTCTGAAATTAAAGAGTCTCGCTATGATCGGTCTGGGGTTCATGCCCGATTTTTGGCGCCCACCGGGGACTCTGTGTGCCCTTTCTACCGTGAAGAATGCCGAGAGTCCCTTAGGCTGTAGCTTCTGCGTAATTAAATCCTCCACATACAAGTCCATTGCTCTCGTGTCTTCCGATTCCGGCACACCTATGATACGAATGTTGTTCCGTCTCGAGCGTCCTTCCTGATCATCAAGCTTATCGCGCAGTACCTTATTTTCCTTTATGACGCGATCCATCCCAATCTGCAGCTCTGCCACATCCTCCACCAAAGACTTAGTCACCACTTCCATATTGCTCACTTTCTCCGACATCTTGTGGAAGTCCGCTCTGATCAGCGTTATTTCGGCCGAGATGGATCCGACTGTAGTCTGGACTTGCGTGAGTGCCCGCATGACGTCATCAAGGGTTGCCTTTTTTCCTCCCCCGGCTTCGGCCGCCTTGCCCTGCTGAGATTTGGCGTCTGGGGAAGGTGAACTGGGCTTCTCGTACGCAAAACGATCAAGGCGCGATTGCGATGCCCCTGGTTTTGGCCCCTTGCCAGCCATCACGACAATGGTGTCCGCCTCCCGCGGACGCTGTCGGTGCCTTGGTCCTCCGAATCGGCGTGTCCCGAGATGGTTATCCACACCAGACGGCGCCCGGTCTTATTCCCTCTTCTCGGCTGTCACGCAAGGGCCCCTTAGGTCGTCGTGGGTGTGCTCCAGTCTTTTCAGGGCTCCGCGGCACTGCTCCGTATCGCTCCCCCTCAATAGTTCACCGTGGGAGCAGGGGAACGATCTTGTCTGGCTCCGCCGTATGCTGGCCACGTCAATAGCCCCCCGTGCTGTGTGGGGGCACAACTGCCTCAAGCTGCCCACCACTTCCCTTCTTGTGTCTTTCAGAGCACTACGCCCTCCCCCTCGTGCAGTCTCAGGGCAGTAGCACTTGCAATGAGACTAAGTTCGGCCGGAGTGTTGGGTCCTTGTGAGCGCCCCTCAACCCCCGACGCAGTGTGATTAGGTCTCTACGTAGGGTCTATTGCTCGGCGGTATGGCCCGTGTCCGTACAGCGGGAGGCCCCCCGCAAGCCGCTATGTGCTGTCAGGCGATGCGTGGGGACCGTCTTCACAGCTCCGTTAATCACTCGTGAGGCTGGGCTGGTGCGGTCAACGCTGTGCCGAGCAGTCGATCCCAAGATGGCGGCCTCTCTTTCAGAGCCACCGCTCTCCGCTCTCCGCTCTGCCGCCCGTCTCAGCAGGCCAGCCGGACCTCCCCCCCTCCTCACCTCCGCAGCACAGCTAGGCATCCGATCAGACGCTTCGAGGCAGGGAAGTTCGGCGGCCCTGCGCGGTGCACAGAATCTGATTCCGCCTCCGATCGTCTTAGGGCACGCTTCCTGTTCTCCACTGCCCGGGATGTTGCACTTCCTGTCCGTCCTTCAAACCAGGACAGTCCCAGGTCCGGATCCCGTGCACAGGCCCCCACCGGTGCCGCACCGAACTCGCGATCCCGACCACGGATCGAGGTGCCGGTCGGCCAGGATGTTGCCGCTTGGTCCTGGGCTGCGATGCCTGCCCGCTTGAGAGCAATTAATAGCGGATAAATACTCGGATCACTTAGGAGGCCGCTTCAATCACGGAGCTCTCCCTTCAAGCTGCCACCATCGCCGGCTGCAGGCCACGCCCCTCCGATACATTCGTTTTTATTGGTCACTCTAAGGGCCAACGCGTGACTGTGAGCTCACCAGGTCCTTTGATGTCAGATCCGGTGTCAGAGTTCATTCTCAGGGCCAGCTACCAGGCAGCAGTAGAGCGCGGGAGAAATGCTCGGAGCCTTGGTACTCTCTGCGCCACTACCTGGCACATGGCCAGTTTATTAAAAAAAAAAAAGTGGATGTGGGCACAGGTTACACCTAAAACGAGGACGCTTAACACATGTTTATTATTTCTTAGTGCCCACACTGCCATTCACTCCCGCCTGCTTAAACATATACACAATTCCTCCCCAATGAAACTCAGGAGACATATTTATGGGAAAGAACTGTCGCAGGTTTATTTCATACAACATACGTATGACGTTTTAAGGTGGGTCATCTTACAGGCGATCCAAAGCAGGCAGCCCCTCGCTGTCCCGCATGCCTAAGGAGCCATCTTGCACGGCGAGTCGATGCTCTGACGGTGCAGCACATTACCAACTTCGTTATACTCCCGCCCGCCCCCCCTGTCGGGGCGGAGCGGTGTGGGCCACCCCCGGTCGGTTCAGGCCCCCCCGGCTGCCCGAAGGACTAACGGGGCGCCGTCGCGGTTTCCAGGAACCTCCTTCGGCTCCTGGTCCTTGGCTCACGCACCCTTACTGTGCCAGGCAGAGATACCCATACTGTACCCTTCTGCCGCAGAGGTACCCTTACTGTACCCGTCTGCTTCCAGATCGCCCTGTAACTCCGCCTGCAACACAAGAAAAACATTACAACATTCCATTACTTTGCGCCGCCGCTCAAGCTGCTGGGTCAGGGTTCAGGGTGGGAACAGCGCTTGAGCCGCGGGAAGCCTAGGATGAAGAGGCCGGGCCTTGGCCACCGCGTTAGATATAGGGGGTTCGCCCCTCCCACATGTAGGCCCTCCCCTGGCCTGTGAATGGTAGACGCGGGACGCCCCACCAGTGTTGGCTGGAGTTTCTGCCGGGTGAGACTAAAGCGCTGCCCCGCCCATGTTCCCCTGCGGGTCACGCAGGTCAGCGGCATAGTGCCCACACCGCCATTCACTCCCGCCTGCTTAAACATATACACAATTCCTCCCCAATGAAACTCAGGAGACATATTTATGGGAAAGAAGTGTCGCAGGTTTATTTCATACAACATACGTATGACGTTTTAAGGTGGGTCATCTTACAGGCGATCCAAAGCAGGCAGCCCCTCGCTGTCCCGCATGCCTAAGGAGCCATCTTGCACGGCGAGTCGATGCTCTGACGGTGCAGCACATTACCAACTTCGTTATACTCCCGCCCGCCCCCCCTGTCGGGGCGGAGCGGTGTGGGCCACCCCCGGTCGGTTCAAGCCCCCCGACCGCCCGAAGGACTAACGGGGCGCCGTCGCGGTTTCCAGGAACCTCCTTTGGCTCCTGGTCCTTGGCTCACGCACCCTTACTGTGCCAGAAAGAGGTACCCTTACTGTACCCTTCTGCCGCAGAGGTACCCTTACTATACCCGTCTGCTTCCAGATCGCCCTGTAACTCCGCCACAGCTCTGGAGGAGGCTTCCGTCGATGACAGAGCCCCCCACCCACCTAGCTACTTCCCGGCGCTGTTTCGTACCTCTAGTACCTCCGGGAGGAATATGTCCACTCCCAATCTAGACAATTGAACCCTGTCTCTGTCGTAGTACCCAACAGTTTCTCTTGTATTGGTACTGCCTGATGAAACCCAAGCCTCTCGTCCCATGAGCTCATGCATGGGTCTGTTGACTACTACCCCGAGCGACTGCCAGTGGTTAGACAGTTTGCTGGCATTCCTCCTATCACCTTTGCGTGTTTGAGTCGCTCTTAACCTGCACTCCCTTCGCCTGCCCAAATTACTAGGCGTACTGTCAACTCCAGGGGTTGTAAGTATTTACGGTCACCCCAGTTCGAAATTTAACACTCAGAATTCGCCTCCTTGCTCTTTTCCAGGAGTCAATTCTTTGCTCGCCTGAAGTCTAGTTCCTTAACTCTTTCTCACTCTGTAAACATGAAAGGAGGTTATTTCAAATTAACCGATTTGTTCACATTTCCTTGTTCTGCTTACTATGCAATAAGGTAGCTGTTTTCCTTCGGAATTGGGATACAAGGGCTTGGCGAGTGATTATTTGCATGATTTTGTTTGGTGCCAATGGAAACCAGTGATATTGGTACCAGGAAGCAAAAGCGATGGGAATGTGAAAGTACCCTGCCGCAGAATAGTTTTCTCGCTGTGTGAGCACAGCATCAGCAGTAATTATGAAAATGGATTCACAGTCAAATTGTCCTTCCAGTTTTTTGTTGTAAATATGGTATAATTGCTAGAGGCCTTTCCAAGTTTTGAAGTACCACTGTTAATCTCATATCGTTGTTCAATGCCATCCCCTAACCCCTCGAGAACTTCCCTTGTTCATGATGTTTCAAATTTTCCAAAACAATGCATTATTGCTATGAGAAGACAGGAGGGTAGTAGCATGCAAAGAGTAATGCCGTCCTAGAGCATGTTCCTTCTCGTTAGGATCAGGCATGACAGTTCTGTTAAAGAAGTGGGCATTCTAGTCTAGTGAAGTACCATATTAGGGTCACAAGATTACGAGAAACAGTTTTAGTGTGCCAAGGAACAAGGTCGGTCATGGTATTCCTTGGAGGTGTGCAAACTTTACCCACCTGGAGTGCACACATTTCCTGGAACAGCTGCACACACAAACGTTATTTTCTTGGGAATGGAGCTACATCTTACTGACAAGGAAGCTGTTGTTAGTCAAATTAAATCCGGTAAAGAGGTTGCTATAGCCTTCGCCTTGCAACTCTTCCCATCCCGAACTGCATTACTTTCCATTGAGAGAGATGTCCTGGCCTGCGCTTTAGAGGTGTATGTCCTGCAGAATATTCGTGAACGCAATGTTCATGTACATCTGGCAAATTACCCTGTGCATGGCCCACTGGGTTGGTTGTATACCCTTGCGCTAGCAGTGATCCGAATGTCACTAGCGACTTACACTTAGTGCCTGAGTGGAGTTTCGTGGATGGATTACCCCTTCCCACATATGACGCACCTGCATTTGCCCTATTACCAATGCATTATGCCCTAGACGACTTACACTAAGGTGTATTGGATGTTCGTCACTTTTGTTACAAAGTAGCCTGCTGAGTCTACCTCATACAGCCATCTGAGGTTGTAAATTACCAACTGCTACATCAGGCCATACCTGAGCCATGTGAGTAGGGTTATTTCCCAGTGCGGTTCCTGCATTGGAGACAGAAAACATTCATTAGAAGCCCTGCCCCCCCCTTGTCTACCAATCCTATTCTCTGCAATGAAACAGGGATCAACAATGCCCCACTCGCTACCCTGGCCAAGCCTGTACCTGTTTGAGCCCGATGCAAGAATTAAGCTAACATAGAATGACACGTTAGCACTATGCTGAACAATAGCAACTCTATATGTTAATAGTACTAGCAAACATTAGGTATACTTATTTCGGCTTGTGACTAGTGTACCTTAATGTAGTAAAGTATTTTTTCTATGCATGTACTACGCATTTATTTTACAATGTGTAATGGAATAATACAGCAGCAAGTGTAAGACAGAGGCAAGTAGATAGCCCCACTCCTAAGGACAAAGAGAACCATAGCTTGAAGTCTTTCTGATCAAGAGATCATTGACTTAGAACAAGATATATACGCTTATAACTAACTTACAACAAGGTGCTGCTCCCTATTTGCTACCTTTGTCATAAATCAAAAGAACAAGGGTTTTGACCAAACTGACTAAAGATACATTATCTGGCATACCTCAAGAGCATCTCCCTAGACCCCCTTCATCAATAACTTCATACAACCATTGCCAGATCTAATCTTGCTGCACCAACTGCAGCCCCAGATGTATGCACATGAAACTCAGGTCGGTACCCACCTGGAATTTTGGATCAATAGTGCAAGAACATCTAAACCTGCTTGAGCCACAAGCACCAAGCGATGAAGGTTGTTGTCTTGGTCCCCATAGGGATACAACAGAGATGTTGCTAACTGAAGTGAAGCTCCACCCACAATTTCTTTCTTGCGATCTGCAGTACTGGGAACGACCCTGTCAGAATGTACCTACTGATCACCTTATGCATGGTTGGCTTCCTATTTGCCTGGACTAACACAGATCTCCAATATGGGCATACAGTTATACGTACACAATCGTCACCTCATACAGTACTAGCTTGCTGCATAGCCTGATGTATCACGCGACTTGCACAGGGGCACCCAGACACGCGTACTCATTAACCGCCTTATGCCGAGTACACTAGCTGGTGGCCTGGTGTACTACCCACCTCAAATGCAGGTGCTCAAACGCATAAGCAGACTGAATAACACCTTAACTTATCTGCAGGCACCCAGGATATACTCAGGGATGTGCATCTCATATCTGGGATCAGCAGGCAGTGACCGGCAAACGCGTGCGTGCTGGGTCAGCAATAATGAACGCCACACTGGAAGCCATTCTGAACCCCTGGCCCTGCTTGGTGAGACAGAGGGAAGCAATGAGTCAAGTCAAGTTTAAATTTGTATAGCGCACTACTCACCCAGAGGGTCTCAAGGCGCTAGAGGGAGGAAGGGCGCTTACTTATCCTTATCCTTATTACTGATCCTTGGACCCGAGACCTGGTGCTAGCACATGCGACATGGGCGCAAGCTCAGCCCACAAGTAAGGAGCGCTTAAATGAGCAGTAATTCTTTACCTAAAGATGCACATGCAGGGAAAGAGAATTGGTCAAAGTCCCCTGGTGAAGAAGCGCAAACTCAGCACACTGACTGAATTGACAGAAATCTCTGCATGCAAACGCGCTTGGTCCAGGAACACTTATTTGGACGCGACCCAAAGGCTCGCAACCTGGTACCGGCATCCGCGTCGGGAGTCCGAGCGCGGCCCAGGCGAAGGAGCGCTTATGTGCAGTATACATTATCAAACCAGGGCACATGCAAGGTCGGTGGGTACCTGGTCACTGCATGTGAACGCGATCGTACGAAGGAACCATTATTAATGCAGCGCCAACTCAGCACACACTACTGATGTCACCGAAATCACTACATGTGACGCTATCCTGCGACAAGAGACCATACTTAAGCAGCGCAAACAAACTCGGCACAAACTATTTGATTAGGCCAAAATTACTGCAAGTGTCCCGCTCGTGAGACAATAAAGCATAAATAAGCCACGCGAACTCAACACAAAGTAATTGATTCAACCCACATCACTACCTGTGAATGCGATCCTAAGACAAGAACCGCTATTACAGCCGCACCCTAGGTTAGCCAGCACGCACTAAACACTACTGAATAGATTCGGCCAGGAACCCTGCCTGTGACGCGGCCCAGAGGCAAGAAAACACTAGTCATACAGCGCGAACAAAACCCAAAACAATCGGGCAAGTCAAGAGTAAGAATATCACTCCCATGAATACCTATCGCCTAACAAGGAAGGCTGAGATATAGAGTTAACAGCTTCAAACTGTGCTGAGTCCCTAACATTACAAGCAGAGGTAGCCGCATCCAGACCCAGAATGGTTCATGTAGCACCCGCTATGTTCCATAGGCCAGGGGAAGAAGTGAATAGCCCAGGGCACAAATGTTTCGCGACATTACCGAAACTCGAACACAGGTCCGAGGTCGAGCGCCTTAGACAGTATATACCTCGCTTGTACCATGTACACGTATGTAACCTGTACACATCTCACTTTTTCCCCCTGTAACGTACCGATAGCTACCTCTTGTCTCTCTTAGTTGCTCACAAGTGTCACTTTTACCTCCAGACATTAAACGTCTGTTGTTCCCCCCCACGCCTGTCAATGCTGTTCCCGTTATGAAGCGCTCTGACACCTCCGGGCAGGTCCGCGCAATCGCATGGGAAAATAAATGCACTGGCCACGCGAGAAGAAATCCCAAACATAGGTCAGGCTGAGCTCCCGCTAGGACGACCGACTGAGCCCAGTGCAGGCCGTTAGAAGAAAGAGGGGGGGGGCGGCCGGCCAAGTGTTGGCACGCGTGCACTGCCCCCCGAATGCACGACTCCGTGCGTGCAGAGCGCCCGGGGGTACCGTCAGCGCTATAGGCGACGCAAAACCACACGCAACCCTAATTTGTTCCCCCATGGAGCCAGACCAAGTAGATGAATGACGACAAAGCGAAGTACGCTGTGAATTGGTGCTTGTAGAACACCTGGGTGCAACCCACCACGAAAGCGACGATCCAATGGACCAGGCTGACTGATGTTATTACTGTTCTACCAGTGTGTAACTGTCGGTGTGCCGCGTGTGCATCACCCGGCCGTGGAGCGACCACGTGGCAGCTCCCCCGAGAGGCACATACATGAAAACCCTCCGGTGAAAACTCAGAGACTGGAACCCTGGTCTGCCGGGCTGAGGATGCCAGGCGCTCGTCGACAGTGAGCTAATTGCCCCCATGCATAATAAGAAGCACCCTAAACACGGCAAATGGTTGGCCGGCACACACGCCGAAGTTAAAAACAAGCGAGCAGAAGGAGCACTTCCGTACCAGAGTAGTGGACTGGAACCAAACTGCAGACAAATTTCTGCGTTAAATTGAATATTTAGCCCCAGTATAACTCAAACCACCTTATTCTGGCCCTGGAAGATGACAATAACGGCAAACGTTAGGCCGGCCCTGCATGGCTATACAGACAAACGAGGGCAATGCACCTCTGAAGAGTAACAATGACTGCATTAATGTGGAACAGGACTAGGCCTAAGAATGCGAAACAGTATAATATTTGAGGCAAGGACCGGGGACATACCTGACTCCTACGAAAGCGCGGCAACAATAGGAATGACGATAAGGGACATAAGAGATGCATGAGAACATTGCAAACATAGCCATTGATGTACGTAGCAAAGAGCACTCGACATTGCACCAACTTGAAAAACCATTATGCATAAGGAAGAGACACCCCGTTAGGGACCAGGACCTACTTTTGATCCCAATCAGACTCTGCTCGGAGGCATGGGTGAGCGTTAGTATGTGGACCCCTCCCGGCGGAGGTCATCCAACTAAAAGGCCCCCGAGCTGAACACACCCCGGGCGGCCATGCGGGATGGCTGTCGCCGCCGGACAGGGAGCATGTCCCGTAGGTCACCGACAAGACAGGGGCCAGGGAATAACTGATCACATACTCAGGAAGGGAGGATGGCATACAAGCGAGAAAGCCGCATCCCGACCGGCGGCGACGGTCACCGGGCCTGAACCGTGCCAAGTCAGGTACGGAGCCGCGCTGGAGGCGTATGCACGAGGCAAATCAAGCCCGGCGAGAACTCTGCGCCAATTCCCCAGCCGGCTAGTCCCGACTGGAGATTTGCGGGGACCCGGACAGAGACTGCTCACTTTGGCCCGCGTCCCCGTCCCCCCCCAGGCGCCGCCAGAGGACCCGCAGGCATGGCACGGCTGGGAGGGTCGAAAGGGAGGCAGTGGACCGGGGAAGGGGTCGGCACGGGCATGCCCACACACCCGACCACCGCCCGCGGGGCCCGCAGGCCCCAGTGGGCCACTCGACAAGAGATCGGCCAATGCCACTTGCGCCATGTAGCAATACTCGCATGCTAGAGCGCTCACCTACAGGAGCCTAATCGCCCTAGCGCAAGGTGAAAACCGCACGCGGCAGTTGAGGCCAACCCGAGGCCTGCATCAACAGATGTAGCGCCTATGCAGGGCCGAGGGCGCGGGGCGGGAGGTGCAGCGGCGCCCCCCCAACCCCCTATCATAATTGCTAACGTGCACGCGGCCCCATCACTACAACAAAACATGTTCAACCCAGGGCCACCGGGGTGAAACAACGGCTGCTCAGGCCTGCCCCCACTCAGCTCGCACGGCCAGTGCAGTCGGCTGAGGGGGTGCAAGATAGACAGTTTTTACTGGACGGGCGCCATGATTCATGGCCAAATCAAGGAGACACTTATGAACACAGCCTGGCAGTGAAGGTCCTGCCTGGCGAACAAATCATCATAACCCAAAACAATCGTACTCAACGCCTTGTTTACGCGAGGAGACGCCAACAGAGAAACCTAGGGACAAAGGAAGGGGACCGACGAGGCGGAGGGGGTCACCCGCCCGGGCCTGCACAAGTGGCCCCACGTGCCCCCGAACAAAGGAACCTGCCCACCAACGCTTACCCGTATGGACGCGACCCCTGAATCACCTCACTCACCGCTGGAGAAGCGAATCATGGGCATCAGAAAGCCCCTCATTGCGACGCAAGACCGGACCTCTGGACGGTGACCAGAGGTGAGGAAAAGAGTGTCCCCGACGTAACAGCACTTGAGCCGCGGGAAGCCTAGGATGAAGAGGCCGGGCCTTGGCC
This sequence comes from Lissotriton helveticus, assembly GCF_964261635.1. NCBI lineage: Eukaryota > Metazoa > Chordata > Amphibia > Caudata > Salamandridae > Lissotriton > Lissotriton helveticus. Next base: position 1,298,652,443 of record NC_136057.1, read on the forward strand.
ACCGCGTTAGATATAGGGGGTTCGCCCCTCCCACATGTAGGCCCTCCCCTGGCCTGTGAATGGTAGACGCGGGACGCCCCACCAGTGTCGGCTGGAGTTTCTGCCGGGTGGGACTAAAGCGCTGCCCCGCCCATGTTCCCCTGCGGGTCACGCAGGTCAGCGGCAAAAACACAAGTTTACCCGAGGGCTTCATGGCACTAGGATTTTAAAAAATAAATGAGAATGCGGCTCTCTGGAGCTGCCAACTGGTGGACGGTAGACATTAGTGCGAAAACTGCTAGGTTTCTAGTTTTCTCCTAAAAAAGATTATTTCCTTTGCAGCTGATCTCCACAGGGGGCCTCTTCCACAGCTGTGCAGCTTGGGCTCAAGGCTCTTCTCCAGTATGAGTTTTACAAAAGGTTTGACTCTGTCCTAGGGTGACCTCACCTCATTCTGCAGAACCCCAGGGACCCACTTTCTGTTATTGCTGCAGCTGATGTCTGTCTAAAAGCGCTATGAAGGATGACAAGCAGCGGTTTACCGAACACCTAAATAAATAAACCGGTCTTCTCAATTAGAGACCAGTTCTGTGGTGCCTTGATTACTAACCACAGTCCATCACACATGATGCGTGTGTTTACACTCTGGAAATGAGTTGGGCAGATGAAGGAAGAACTGTTAAGCTTCAACAGTGAGATTTTTGGCGGGAAGGTGGGTTTTCCATCTCTGGCTGACCGAGTGTTGTCTGGTGCGCTGGAGCCCTTCGAACATGCATGCCAGCCTATGCACCTGATTCAGGCGCGAGACTCCGAACTTTTAAAGATAAAACACAGGGGCATATTATCAAGCCCCAGCGATAATTATCGCTAAGCGCACTTAGCACTAGGATAATTATCGCCGGGTAGCGTGGATTTTTATCACTGAGATAGCGTGCGATTAGCAACGCTTATCTCAGAAAACCAACGATAATCTCTCGAAGTTTGGCGTTAGCTTGATGATAGAGGCTCACAAACTTAGCCATGATATCCACCTTCCATAGGATATCATGGCTAAGTCAGGAAAATACCAGGTGTAAAAAAAGCAGCGCTAACCGCGGTTAGCGCTGCTTTTTTTATCATGAACAGGGTTAGCGATATCCTTGATAATAGGAGAAATGTCGCTTAACAACATTTCTCCTATTATTTTTCTCTGGAACGCCCCCTTTGCATCTCATTAGAGATGCAAGGGGAAGCGTAGAGAAAAAGGGTGCTAACATGCGAATTTGCGTGTTAGCACCCTGTTGCTGATAGGGAGATCATTTTATCTCCCCTTTCTTGGCTTTTAAAGCCAAAAAAGCAGAGATAAATTCCTTGATAATATGCCCCAAAGTTTTATCCTTGTCTTCTCCCCCAGTTCAACGCATGCATTTAGCAAAAGTGAATTCACACTTTTTTTTTTTTTTTAATCGTCCTCTTTCCTGATTCCAAATGTTGACAGTATACTGGTGTAACCAGGACACACCAGAGTCCCTTCCAGGCCTTGAAGCACAGGTACCATTACTAAACAATGGGGGAACCCAGGAAAACCCACAGGACCTGGGTATGTAAAAGTACAAACACAATTGGTCCCAACTGGATTATTTTAACTTTGATAGTACCCAAAAAAGTTTTTGTACTATTGAAGCCCAGGTAGGCCCTTTCCCTGTCCACGGCTGCAGTGGTTGTCTCGAGCACTGCTGCTCAAATCTTCCTGCTCCAGACACAGCTTGGCCAGGTGCCTGTGCTTCGAATGGTGGAGGTGAGGGCAATTTTTAGGTCTCGCTGAGTCAGCGCGCATGTGCTGCTCAAAGAGACAATTAATAGCGGCTTTGGGAAGTGCTCTCAAAACGGCAACCAGCTTGCTAGAGCGCGCAACAAGCACATGCACTTGCGCGCACACCACCCTTGCGTGTTTTAGCGCGTCATCGTGATTACTTTCGCTTTCACAGCGATCGTGATCGCAATGACTTTCGTGGCCAATGCTTGTTACAGTGTGTGGTGGGATCTGCGAATAATCCTGAGGAAGCGCAAGGAGCGCTTTAACATGCAGTAATCGCCTGCTGAACTGCCGCCCGACCCCTCCCACAGGCTCAGGACAACCCTCAGTCAGCAGAACCCCCTCATTGTCCTTATAATTAGCACCTTAATTACCGCCTCTGAAAAGCAGGTGCTAATTAGCGGCTCAGACCTCACTCAGGACAGTCTTTGATGCTCAAACTCTGCAGTTGCCAGGCTTTACCCGCACATTTCCTTTCACTGCGTCTAATACCTGTGCTACGGCAGCATGCCATGCGTCGAGTGTGGGGGAAGATACCCCGAAGCAAAAGGGATGGTAATTGGTCCTTTCAACACGGAGACCCTCGTTACTAGTTAAAATAAGTCACAATCAAATAGTCCGCCTTCCCCCAGTTCGCGAACGGCTCTTTTGTAATATTTTGCTTTAATATACGAATGTCTTGGCTGACCTGTTTGATTAATATGAAGATCTAGATTACAAAAAAATGTGCGAATGGTTTGGAAAAAAAACTCAGAGAGAGTAGTGTTAGTTTATCCGGGAATAATTTATTTGCACATTCCGTACATCGAGAATTTATTTTGTTTACTAAGATCGAAATTGTAACATTATACAGTTTTAATCTTTTAAACATTACTTTGCATGGAAAAACTATTCAGTTAAATGTGCAGAGATACAGCCTGTGCACTTCCCCGCAGCGGTGGAGTAAAGAAAATACCACTTCAATCTATTTAGGTATAGAAAGAAAGCCATCATTGAGATGCAGTTGGTCTCACTCTTATCTCGATCTCTCACACGCACACACCCACACTTCCACCTCTCTCGCCTGGTGCCACTACATCTGCTGAACTAAATTTAGCTGCACCAGAACGGCCCTGCACTGGCATGGGTAACAGTGGCTGTCATCACACACCTTGGTGCCAGCCAAGGAGCTAGTTGCCGAGGGAGCGAGCCAGGCTTCAACAGCCTTCTGTACGTTACCTCAGCCGTTTGTCTCGTCCTTTCCTCTCCCCCCTCCCCCAGCTATGATTAATGGGCAGAGACCACATATTTTTTATTGGAATAAAATAATGGCGGTATTAGACACCTGCACATGTGGCGTTCGCAGCATGTGGGGGATTTTTTGTTTAGCATAAAAGCGCAAATATTTTCAGGCCTTCGTTTGTCTCTGGCGATGCATCTCATCTAACTAATTCCACCTCTGACTTCCCCAACCCCATTTCCCCGAGCCATTAATGTAGCTCTACAGACGCATCCGTGGCAGATGAGATGCAGGCTGCCTGGTCCCAGTCTAGCCTGTCCAGGTCTGTCTGCGCCAGCAGTGCAGTCTGTTTTCACCGTCCAGCACTGCGTTTGCTTTCAGTGCCCCAGACTCGTTCCTTGGGCAATACTGCACACCTTCTAGTCAGAGCTTAATTGGTTTAACAAAGTGCAAGGGCTCTCCCGTTTGCCCCATGAGGCAGTAGCAAGCGCTGCAGAATGTCGGAATTTCCAAATATCAACGCTGCCTAGACTTGATTACACCTCATACCCAGATGGTCTGGGCGAATTTTCTGCCAGGGTGTTTTCCGCATGATTGTGATTTTTCTCACTTGCCCAGTAATCCATAATCTGCAGAATAAATTACACAAAGTGCTTCTAGCGCATACAGATCGCAAATTACTATGCGCTGTCTCATGTGTAGCTGCTACAGCGCATGCAAATACTTACCTGGCCAACTTTCGGTTACTGAGGTCTCTTTTAAGGTGTTAAACTGATACTAATGAGGAGCGAACGTTCCCAGATAGTGGAAACTTGCAAAAAACTTCTACATAATGAAGTAATGCTACCACAAATTATGCCACATACTTCGCCTTTTCATGCCACATAATTTAGTCAAGCCTGCCACATAACTTGGTCCTAATCGTCACTTAATTCTAGTGGCCCCGCTCATAGTTTTGCTTTCCTCCACCTTAGATTTTTGTCTCTTTATCTCAAGCTTTCCTGACTGTCTTTCTGCTTCAGTCCTGGTCTGAGATAACAAATAAAACAAGCATTGGCATAGCCATTAGGTCTCGCTTTTGGGACCTTATAAGTATTTAGTTACGTGGCACACAATATCCTTGGTGCAACAACATCAACTGTTGCGTGGCTAAACACTTATAAGGTCCCATAGGCGAGACCTATTGGCTATGCCAATGCTTGTTTATTTAAACTGTGTGGCTAAATTTACCACATTACACTCAGGCTATGTCATTAACATATTGCTCTTTATGATCTGCGCCAGTGACGCGTCCTAGTGTTGAAGGGGAAAACCTGGAGGATCAAAATCATTGGAGGAGAACAATCTTCACTCTGGTAACATTGCAATAAAACACGTAAAGCCAGGGTAAAGGGAAGTGTCAACGTAAGGGTTTGCACAAATTTGAAAGAAGGGGTCATGGTAAGGTGGGAACATTAGAGCTATGCAAGTTTAGGGTTAGCCCGGGGGTGTCAGAGTTAAGGTCATGTGGAGGGTTAAGTTTAGTAATGGTGTTAATTTCAGAAAAAAAATAGATCAAAAGAAAATGTAGGAGTTACGTATAAGGGAAATGTTTAGAATAAGTAAAGAGTAATCAGGGAGGAAAAAGTAAGGGTTAGGTTAAAATAGTGTTGTAGAGAAATGGGCTGGTCACCTCCATCTCAGAAAACAAATAGGGAAAAAATACATATTTCCTGAAATAAATTATGTTATTTTTGTGAAAATAAGGTTGTAGATATGTCCCCACGTTTGATCACCTTTAGATTACACACAAAGTGATTATTACCCCAGGAGAATGACTTAAAACCCTTTTTTAGGTCTCGCCTGAGACAGCGAATGCGCTGTTGCTTGTGAGTCTATTGCTCTTTTTTTTTTTTATCTAAAAAGGGCTTAGAGTCCACCCATTATTTACCATTGGCTGGCTTCCTCGTCACTCTCATTTCTTTTGTTTTCATTCGTCCGCAGCCGCTGGTTTCATTGGTCGCTCCAAGCAGCTTTGGGAGGATTTTGGTTTCACCTCTTTAGATTAAAAAAACGACATAAATACACACATGCCCCAACGCCCCACCCCCCCAAACCCTCGGTTCAAGCCGTTCTTCACCTTTTTAAATCTGACACACATGTACGGTCTGGTGCAGATCTAGAGTAGAGTGTAGTCTGGGCACTTCCTTCTTTCTACCAAACATCCCTTGGAGATTCAAATTAAACTACAGCAAGACAGTAGTTGAATTGGTTTTTATTGATTACATTCCCCACTTCTAATTACCCAGACGCTACCTGGTGAATTCAAACTGCTTATTATAAGTTCAATCGTTGCAGTTAAGGCAAATGGCACACAAGTGGACATTTACTTTAACCACTTCCACGCTAGCGGTTTTCCCGCTGTGCGCTGGAATTTCGAAATCACCATGTTGAGTGACGAGTTTACCTTGTCATCCGCACAGGGTAGGTAAAGCTGATGACGAGCTGAGCTCGTCATCAGCATGGAAGGGGTTAAGTGGCGAGCAGAAAAAGAGGATGTGATAAGAACTATCTCTTTCAAGAGCCTACTTCATTAATCCCCAGTTCCCGCCCCAGCAGTATACTGCTTGTGTCACTACCACGGTTAAACAAAGTGGCGACTGTTTCTATCCAAACTAAACAGTATGGAAGTATAGGCAAAAGCTGCATTTTAATAGTAAAGCAAAATCTGACCCTCATGAAGCAAAGGGGCAGAATATGAGGTAAAGAGGGCAAGGAGATAAAGTAGATCTGTGAGCGCTCAACAAGGAAGGACCAAGTGTGACTTAGCTGTGGTGTGTCCAGTGTACGTCAGCTGCTCCAGGCTCTCTGTCATCTGTAGTTAAGGAGAAAACACCATCGCTGCATAATCCCATTATTCCAGTGGTCCTTCTGATTGCCAGCAACCCAAAACAAAGTCCATCGACTTTCCACCTTGATGATAGCCCTATAGTTCCTATCTGCTTTTTTTTTTTAATTGTACAGTATTTACATTTGTCCACAAGTCAACGACTCCTGTTCTATTGGAGTCACAGCTCTGTGGCCTAAACCTGCAGTACCGATTGCTTCACTAAACAAGCATTGGCAAACCCAATTCGTCATTTTCAATGTTTTTATCTGATGTATAGCAACAACAAAAAAGCGCTATAACGCATTCAACTCTGCCCGTGTCTTAACACTTGAAAAAACATCGATAAAGCCGCATTTTAGACCTATTTGGCTTTGTCATTGATTTTTTTGCCACGCTATACCGTAATACGGCTGCTATGCTGCATGTTTCAAAGTTAAGTAAAAGCACTATGACGCAGCCAGTGTTGACCGCATCACAGCGCTTTATTTCTTACTTGCAGCCATGTTGCTGTACAACATGGCTAAAAAAAACATTGACAAAGCCGAATGATCTTGCATAGGTGAGACCTATTAGCTTTGCCAGTGCTTGTTTCATCAACGTGATGGGGTATGATGTCACTGACTATGGGTAGACCAGTAGTTTTCCTGTTCTTTAATTGGTGTAGAGAGGTGCTGTTAAATTAGGAGAGATGTTTATGTGCTGTTGACCTGCATTTGGTACATTTTCTATTGAGGTAAATTGCCCTCTTTGTTTATAGATATCATACAGTCAATGGTAAATGCAATCAAAAGTTTGCAGAATGTTATTTATTGCAATCACATGGACAGCAGTGAAGTATACAATGTGTTATGTACTATTTAATGTAATTAAGTTTTTGCAATATGATGTTAACATCAAACCCTTCAAGATTTACTAATGTTACATTATATTGATTTGTGTAGCGCTCTAATCTCCCAAGCGGATATCCAGGCGCTTTGGCAGATGTGTAGGTTTGTGTTCCCCAAGGTGCCTATACGAAGAGCCAGGTCTTCAGCTTCTTGCGGAACTCAAGAAGTGAGGAGGTGCCTCTGATGTGTTGAGGGAGGTTGTTCCATGTCTTGGGTCTATTGTAGGAGAATGAGTGTCCTCCAGGTTTGCTTTTGAGGATGCAGGTAATATGTACAAGTGAGAGTGAAGCAGCCTGTAGGTGTCTGGTGGGTTGATGAAAGTGTATGCAGCTTGTAGGAAAGTGCCTCCTTTGGACATGGTTAGCCCCCACTTTTTGCCTGGCAAATTATGAAATTTTGACGAAGTGCACAGAGTGCCCGCCAACCAGGTCATCTGTGCCTTTCCTAAACTGGACCTTTCGTTTCCACAATTGGCACCCCTTTAGACCAAATATTAATCCCTTGGTAGACCAGTACTTCCGTTGTGTCGTAGTTGAGCTGCAGGCGGTTGGTTCACATGCAGTCTGCTACTATGGTCATGCAGTTGGTGAAGTTGGTTCTGGCGATGAGTGTTTTGTCCGCCAGGGAGAGGATGAGTTGGGTGTCATCAGTGTAGGAGAGGGTCTTGTGATGTCTTGTGATCAGATGTTGGCAAGTGGTGTCCTGTATATGATAAAAAGGGTGGGTGAATGCCAAATTCAAATACCGTCAGCAAATTTTAATGCTGAAGTTTTAAGTACTTCCAACATAGATCTATCCACAGAATTTTCAAAAAACCTGCTAATACATATTTTTTTGTGATTCTGCCATAAAGGCTGAGGAGACTAGACAGAGGGAAAGACGTGGTAAAACAGGAACTGAGGTGGGTAGAGTAGAAGAGCAGGAACCATTGTGGAGGGACTGGCATGGACAAAGCAGGAAGCAGTTGGCTGTATAAAGAGTAGGCAGGAAATGTAGACAGTGCTGAGAGAAGAAGGGATACAGCTAGGGAATTAAAGTTTAAACCCAATGGTAGCCCGAATTGCTAAGAAGAGAGGAGAAAAAGAGGTGTACCCAGTGCTGCAATTAGGTAGATCCATCTGCATCCTAGATCTGGCAGTTACTGTTGAGCTGGATCCTGTCTGTTCTCAGTGAAATGTGTGTACTTTATCTCAATACAGTTGGCGACCTCTGGACATGTTCAGGGGACCAGGACTTTGTCTGCATTTCTTTCAGAGTGGCAACCTGCAGGAAGTGAGGGAGCTCTCACACACAATTAATGGACGGAATGCAGACCAAATCAAAACATTCACCCTAAGTCAAGAGATCTGGGTTAAATCCATCATTCTTTTGCTCACCATGCTACCCCAGTTTAGTTCTGCCCATACACAAATCAGTCTTGAACCTGTGCCTCATGGGAACAGTCCAGCCGAACTGCCAAGCCAGGTCCTTCCTGGACCGAAAACAAGCATCCTAATACCGGTTTCTGGGTTTCACCCCTCATCAGCCAGGTTAGATTGATGCCAGTGGCACAGGAAGCCCAGGACTCACGTCTGGGCATGCCTGGCGTACTTAGGGCGAGAAAGCAAAAGGCACACAATTGATGGACGGAATGCAGAACAAATCAAAACATTCCCCCCCAGTCGAGAGATCTGGGTTAAATCCATCATTCTTTTGCTCACCATGCCACCCCAGTTTAGTCCTGGCCATACGCAAATCAGTCTTGACCCTCTGCCTCATGGGAACCGTCCAGCCCGAACTGCCAAGCCAGGTCCTCCCTGGACTGGAAACAAGCATCCTAGGACCGGTTTTGGGGTTTCACCCCTCATCAGCCAGGTTAGCTTGATTCCAGTGGCACAGTGAGCCCAGGACCCACGTCTGGGCATACCTGGCGCACTTACGGCGAGAAAGCAAAAGACACACTCCTTTTGCTTGTCTCATGTCCTGACTGGGTGCTCCTTGAAGCCAAACACATGATGCCTATGCCATCAAGAAAACAAAAACATTTAGATTATCACTTCACCAGTGTGTGACTCTATGATTTGGAGAGAGGTTTTTGAGTTTTTCTAGCTCTGTGTATATGATATATGTATGCCCTGAAAAAGAGTCAGATATAGCTGTCTGAGTAATTACACTCGCAACCATTTATATAATGTAAACAAATCTGGATTACTACCTAAAGGAACCCTTCTAAGCAACCTTCGACTAACAAAAGATTGAGAAAAAACAGGAAGGTTCTACACTTATGCCTTCCAGTTTGTATGCTGCTTCTTATGCCAGTTCATAATGTATTTAACTGTTCGTACAAGGATTATAACTTGTAAACAGCAGATAACACAAGGATCTCTGCAGCAAAAGCACTAACCCACTGAGCTGTATACATAAAACACAAAATCGTAGCATGTACCTTCTACTTTGGTGTACTTTGCAGCATGTACATTAACCCTCAGACCTATGTTATGATGAATCAAACCTGTGACTAAACTGCATATAGATTTCTCCAGGAAGTGCATTAACCACCACAGTTGTCTTACTTTTATGTCCCACGTGCCATAACGCGTAGAATAATCTAAAATGCAGTTTGTTTGTGACCAAATAATAAAACCACACCAAGCTGTACTGTCATGTTTGTCCTTGTAGACGATATCTCTGGGACAACGTTTAAAAAAAATAATCTTTAATCCCGTTAGTCGATTGTCAGCACTGGTAGAACCTGCTATGAGAGAGGATATGGCAGAGGGGTGGGGGGGAGCGGGAACAGCTGACAAAAGAGAGGGTCTGAGAACTAGAGGGGCGAGCTAAGGGAAGGGGGAGGGATCTGGAGAGGCAAAGAAGGGACAGGCGGGATTTCAGCGTTAGAGGCCAGGAACCCCGCTGGATAGAGCGGCATACACAGGAAGAACACAGGGTGGGGCCTGCTGGAACACCTGCAGCGCGGGAACTGCTGAGGAGGGAAAGGGGGGGTGGGGTAGAAAACGGAAACTAAGAAAGACAAAGGTTGGAAAACGGAAGGGCCAGGCACTGCTGAGAGCCCCAAGGAATGACATGAAGGGGTGGGGGGCACGGCTGAAGGGAGAGGCCGTGAAAAATAGGCAGGCTATTAACAGTTAACAGCTATAGAGAGACAGGGGGCGAGGGAGTTACAGTGTGTGCGGAAGGTGCCGAGGAAAACATCTAATACAGTATAAACGAGTACAAGGTGTAACGCAAACCCCAGCAGCCCCTGGGACGCGGGGTGGGGTGAGAGGGGGCAGCCTGTAGTGTCCTGCAAGGACACAGTCTAGTTGTCTGTAAGTGTAACCCTACACTGAACACCCACCCACCACAGACGTCACTGGGTCAGGTGACTCTGTTAATAAAGGAACCCGAGCGCACGTGCTCAGGGCCAGATTTACTATCCCCTAACTGGTGTCCTGTGTCGTCCTTTACTCCATCATGCGGGCCTAGGGCCCCATCACCACATTGGCGACGAGGCGGTAACGCAATGCCACGCGTGTCGCAGCTGACAAACCCCGGAAAGAAGAAGGGAAGTGCCCATGTGCAGGGCACCCCCCTGGGGAAGCAGCGCCGGCCCCCGAGAGGCCCGAGGGGCGTGTGCCGTGCCCCGGGCCTAGGCATCCACGAAGCAGAGGTGACCGGGAGTCCACCCCGCACCTCCATGCCCAGCGTGAGCCCCCCGGCGTGAGGAGAAAGTACAGCGGACCGACCAGAGCCCACCTGTGCCGGCCGCAACCGAGCGCCACGTGGAGGCACGGCCTGAAGTGCCCGGGAGTGTGCGGACCGACCGGAGCCCACCCGCGTCGGCCGCCAGTGAGGTCCCACCGTGTGGTGACCGAAGCGGAGCCCACCCGCGGATCAAGAGAGGCCCGTCGGCCGAAGGTGAGCCTGTAGCAGTGACCGATACAAAAGCGGAGCCCACCCGCAACGGTCAGAACTACACAATGGCGGCCGCCAGCCGGCGCCGCCGAAAAACACAGAGCGGAGCCTACCCGCTACCGATATGTACTGTGCCCCATAAGTAAGCAGGACCAGCGGAGCCCACCCGCGGCCTGCCTGCAGCGCCCCCTCCCCCGCCGCGTGTGTGAAGTGCGGCGGAGGGGTGAAAGACTGTGCCGAAGAGCGCCCGCAGCGTGAGGGGAGCTGCCAGGCGCTTAATAGCCGAAGCGGAGCCCACCCGCATGACCAGGGCGCCTTGACGGGCGCAATGCAGCCGAAAATAAACTTCATATGAAGCAGGACCGGCGGAGCCTACCCGCGGCCTGCCCGGAGCGTCCCCTGTCCCCGCCGCGTGTGTGAATGGAGGCGGCGGGGTTAATAGTCCCCAGAGAAGCGCCCGCAGCGGGTGAAGAGCTGCCGGACACCAACTCATGCAGCGCAGCCCACCCGCGAGTATACTGACCCCCAGCGCTGGACACACTACATGACCGGAGGGCGGACTGTGCCCGCAAACAGAGGATCAGCGCCAACACCCCACCCCCGCGAAGCGTGTGGCCGCCGCGGTGGGGGAGGAAAAAGTGTAAATCCAACGCCCGGCTCGTAGCCGGTAAAAGCAGCACTCACCGGAGTTAAGGGAAGCCCTCCAGCGGTGACCGCTACCCAAGCCCAGCTCCGCAAGTATAGGAAGCGGCAAGAGCAGCCGCGAGCGCTCCAGACAGCAAGGCCGGCCGCATACTAAGCACCAGCGGTAGCAGAGACGGGGAGTGGAGTATCTAACCACTCTGCCGTCACCGAGAAGCTGCTGCAGGCGGGAACAGAGAAGCGATAAGAGCCTACCTGGCTCAAGTGTGCCTGCGCCCGAAGACGTGAAGAAGGAAGCAGCCCTCGGGTGCCAGTCTGGTCTCTCACCACCCCAGCGCGGCGAATGCAGCATGAGGCAGGACAGGAGCAGCTCTCCACGGGTCCCAGCAAGCTGCGAGACACCGAGAAAAGCATGGAACACTGCCACCTAATGGCGAAATCGCAGCACTGCACCCGCTGCACAAAAGACATTGCACACAGTGTCTACACCCTGTCATGTCCCCAACACAAGACTCTGCCTTAACCAAGCCTGATTACCAGCAGTCACCCCAGGACTGTAGCTATGCACAGTGTCAAGAGCCACCAGCATTCTGCCACAGAAGCAATCTCAGGCTGCTGCGACCTACAGCAAGAGAATCAAGGCACCTCCACTGAAGCACAGTAGTGCACAAGGAAAAGCAAAACACGAAGTGACTGCGCATCAACACAAACCACAGTGTTCACAAACCCACCGTCACTGCCCAGTGACACAGGACTGCAAAGAACCGTGCAGGAACGCGCCAGGAGTGCAAGAACTCCACACCCGCACGACAGGACCGCACAGCACTGCGCCGGAACATGCCAGGAGCGCCAGGTATCAAGAGCGCCAGAGTGACGCTGCACAGCGACACGCCACCGCCACGGGACCGCGCACAAAGGTCCCCAAGAGAGACAGCGACGTCTCGCAGCAACCAGAGCGCCATCGTCAGCACGCATGGCGACATGCACCAGAGATGCACCAGGAGCGGTGACGCAACCCTCCTCCGTGCAGACAAAGCGCGCCAACGCCAAAACACCGTGACGGTGAATAGCGACCACGAAGAAGATAGCACAGCATGACAACTCATGCCGAAGATGAAAGCCGACCACCCAGTCTGGTCGCCAAGGAAAGAAAAGAAGCAACAGAGAAGATCGCGACAACTGGTCCAGTGAAAGAGAAGAACACCATGCCGGAGGACTATGCCCAAACCAGAGAGAAACAGGTGGAGTGCACGCTGCCTGGAGAAGACTGGTCGGGAAGGCCAACGACAGCAAGAGGACCAGACCATGCCGCAAGAAGGAACATGGAAAGGAAGGGCACGACGCCATAAAGAAAAGGAAGGAGGAACAGTAGAGCCAAAGGAACCCGACGAGACAGGAGAGTCACGATGGTTTTGACCAAGGAAGGGTATCCCGATTGAAGGCAACAGAAGTGATCAAGTAACAGGAAGATACGACGACAGGTCTAGTCACCAAGCCAAGTGAAGACAGTGTCCTACCACATGGACAAGACCAAGGAGACGACATGTAGAGGGCCCGCTACACGGAGAAGCCTGGTTAGTATGAGTAAGCAAGAAAGAAGACTGGACCGCGTCGAGGAAGAGAACGAAGAGGAAGAATGGAGTAACACAACATCACTCCACAGAGGAATAGCGAGAACCACAGCAAACAGGAACATCGGTGCTGTCCAAGGAGCATCGCAACAGTCAGCACGCAGGAGCATCGGTGCTGTCCAAGGAACATCCCAACATCCGTGTGGATCCCAGTAATCCCTACAACCTGCATTCGAGGAGACCAACCACTGAAGAACCGTATGGGTGCCCCGTGAACCTGAAGCTTGCCGAAGCAGAGCATACCCGAGCACTAGACAATACACCCTTGTGGACTACACAAGACTCGACTGTGGCCATGTCCGAAGTTCCGCAGCGACCCGCACAGCCCACGCGATCAAGTGGCACGGGCCTCGGCCGCATTTCCTGTGAGAGAGGAATCCGGATGGGAGAGGTGCAGCAGCGGCAGCTCCACGACAGGCAACAGGAAGCACGAAGGGCCCAGGTAAACACCTGGCACCGAGAAACGGTCTGAAGAAGGCACTGAACCCATGTCCTAACGGCAAGACCATCCTGACGGATGACATCAACACCCCGAGGGCAACATGAGCGACTTGGCGGTGAGTCCGTTGGCAGTTCCTCAGCGACGCCTTTGCGCGGCTCATGCGAAGCCCCGCACGGTCCACCGGGTCCCATCGCGTCCAGCAAGAGGGTCCTCCCAACAACTCTAGTGAGAGAAGAGTCCAAGCAGGAGAGGCCAATCGTCGAAGCTCCAGTGAGAGAGGAGTTCGGCAAGAAAGGCAAGTCGGAAGTTACTTGGCTGGAAGGAGGTGTGAAAACAGCAAGTTCAACAAATCTAAAGAAAGACCTCGCCTGCCGCAGTCGTCTCCAACAACCAACAATCGTTTGTCATCCACCGGACTCGGAACACCGGCGAGACCCCTCAAGGGTCACTCCTATGTCTGCTCCAGGTACCCCAAGTGTTTGAACAATGTACATAAGCGCAGCAAGACAAGGATGATCTGAAGTACACCGCTGAGGTGAAGCTCATCTGACTGACTTTGTAATCCAGGAACTTTTCAACATCTCTCCCAGCCGATCGCTTGAAGAAGATCTGGTGGGGTTGTAAATTGCTTTATTCTGTTTTCTTGCAGGTTGGACATTTTGTTTTCTTTTCCCTAAACTTTGGGAGGGATGTAGTGTCCTGCAAGGACACAGTCTAGTTGTCTGTAAGTGTAACCCTACACTGAACACCCACCCACCACAGACGTCACTGGGTCAGGTGACTCTGTTAATAAAAGAACCCGAGCGCACGTGCTCAGGGCCAGATTTACTATCCCCTAACTGGTGTCCTGTGTCGTCCTTTACTCCATCATGCGGGCCTAGGGCCCCATCACCACACAGCCCTTCAGAGGCCTCCGAGCACGCCAGGCGCACCCTTTCAGCTAAAGGCTAAATAATATCTGTGCGATACGGAGAAAACAAAACGCTATAACACAGTCAACGCTTGCCGCGTCAAAGCACTTAAAAACACATTGTCAACGCTGCATTGTAGCGCTGTTTGGCGTTGTCATTGATTTTTTTGGCCATGTTATACAGTAGTATGGCTGCTTTGCAGCATGATTCAAAGTAAAAACATTTTTTTTTAAATAAAAAGTGATATGACGCAGCCAGTCCATTCGCCAGGGAGCCCGCTTCATTTTGTGTTATGCAATTGAGGGGGAGAGAGAGAGAAAGAAAGAGAGAGGAGTCGTCACCTGGAAGGCTTGAACTGCTGAGTCTAGACTCCCAATAAAAACACTGTAATCTTTAGATATCAAACTGTCCTTCAGTATCTAAACAAGCTGCATTCCTGCCTAGCGCAGATATTTTTGCGTGAAAACATCTTTCCAGACAGTGCTTAACATTTATTTTAGGGAAACCGAAGAATTGGCGCCTTATTTCAATAACAAATTCAGCACAACAATTGTACAGGGAAAGGAATGATGGAACGAGAAGTTGTTATCGATAAGATTAACGTGTTTTTATCTGAATGGGAATGGCACAATGGCATGTGGTCAAGAACCAAGGAAGGCCGTGCGCGGCATGCTCCTTCGACCATTTATGTCGTGAGCGATGTTGCTTGTAAAATGTGCAGGCTGTGTATATTCCCCACTAAAAGCTCATTTTGGTAATATAATGTGCAATAGCGGCTTAAAATTAATTTTCTTGGTGTTTCAAGATATTCTGGACAAGCAGCGCATTCTGCCCTCAATGCAGAATCAGGGCCGGCTTTGGCCCTGTGCGACACCGTCTGTTGGCGCCCCCCCCCCAATGACCACCTCTGCCATGGATTCCCTCACCACCGTCCTTTAACTGTGCCCCTCAATTCTCCAGAACCCTTGTCTCTCAGATTAATTTAGTTATATAGCATCACTCATACCAGTTTAAGGTGTCAGAGCACTTTACATCACACATATATTGCACAGAGACAATCATAGGTGTGTAAATCAGTGTATAGGAAATGTTACATAAGACATGTCTACAAGGTTTAGTGTAGGAGTAACATCTAATTCAATACTGGTAGGCAATATAGTTTAAGAGTCCTTATTCGGGAAAAGCACAAATTCAGAATTTAAACTGTAACACCATTGTTAGGGGTTCTCTTTAATAACAAGAATTGTTTTCCACCCAAATGAACCCTTTTGTCAAGATTAGGATAATGAAAGACTGGGCAAAAAACATATAGCTCTAACATATACCTTGCAGTTTACACTCAGCTCTTAGCTCAAGTTCTATGTTACGATTTTGACTTACAAACAACAAGTAACAAAAGGAGCTCTCTTGTAGAAGCAGTAACCCACTGACCTATTTACATTACATGCACTTTGTTATCTGCATAGTACACATTCTTAGCAGCAGGCATTTTAACCCTCTGCACTACCTAGGATGAGCCACAACGTCCACTAGACAAACCTCCTGCCTCTTTCCAAGAACACAATAAATCACCGGAGTTAACTTGACGTTTTAATTGATGCCTACAAAAATTGCTGGAGGCCAGGAACGCACCAGCAGGTTGGTGCTTTTAAAATGATAATATTACTTGTTCAAACACGCCCCAAATGCAGTAGATGGGGTTTGAATGGGGCTGTGGGGCACTCGTGGTTGGGTCATGGTAACGCTCAAGCCGGTATCCCCTGGGGAAGGTATGTGCCGTAGTATAATGGCCGGTCAGGCCCTGGAACCTGCGTACTGAGTACTGCCCTACTCAATAGGTATGTTGTGAAAACAACCGGAGTAAACCCTTCAATCACGTTGGGATTGGGGTAGAGAGTATGCAGATAACATATGGTATCCCAACTGGTATAATTTGGAGGCAGTTAGTTAAGATATGTATAAAACATTATCAAAAGGAGATCAGGAGCCTCTTTTAGTATTTCACTTATGTGCGCGTGGCATCATATTTATTGTAGGAGTAAAAAAGGGAAAGAGACACAAATCAAAAGAAATAATTTAGCAGTTATTACAGCACTGCAAAGGGCAATGTAACACAATTGTGGATAACCCAAATTGTACTTGGTGCCCAGTGCTAGTGAGTGAGAGGCACGGTAGCGACACAAGTGACAATAATCAGCGACGGCGGCGCAGGTGACTGGTGATCAATATATACAGTGAGTAAAAGACACACAGTATGGTTCCACAGGATCCTGATTTGAAAAGGATCAAAACGCCGTCGACCGTTCAGTGCGAACATACGCGCGCCAGACTAAATGGTTCCTGTAACAATACCTGCATTATCATATCGAAGTCAATTTCAAACAACTGTGGAACCATACTGTGTGTCTTATTAATTGATGCTGGAAATTAAGCTTACTAAATAAAGAAAGCTCTTCTTACAATGTAAATGTAGGAATCTATCCTTCCGTCCAGTCCAATTAATACTGGGTATCTAATAAGGAAAACATATCCTTAATACAAGTCTGATTTAATTTATCAAAATATAATGTTGGAACATTTGCATTTATTAATGTTAACAACATACCTTCAAGGAAATCTCCCCTACTTCTTCATGTGTATTTATTCTCATTTAATGAAGGACAATGTATTTTCAATATCAAGATCACTCAGGTAAGGTGGACCGGTATAGTTGAAATTCTGGATGGGAACAGAGAAATGACGCAAAATATTATGACTATCTAAGAATAGATGTTATTGTAAGCTACTATTATGATAAGTAAAATTATCAAGTCTAGATAGTAATAGCACTTTAAGCTCTAATGTTAATTGGGGAACCTTTTCAGACTTCTATTGTAAGCCTCACTGAGCAATAATAGGAGGAGCCACATATCTAACAAGCATTTGCAATGCAATAGGTCTCGCATTTACGAAAGTTTGAGCTATTGGCACTGTAAATGACAGTGTCTTTTATGTATGTGTTGTTTTTAAAACAGATAACTAAAAGGCATTGTCATTTACAATAACCATAGCTTAAACTTTTGCAAATGCGAGCTCTAAACAATAAAGTATGGATTATGGTGAAAGAATAAAACAAGAATGTTTCTCTTCATCAGAAAAGGGACAAAGGACAAATTGAGAAGGCATTTCTTGGTGTCATTAGTATCACTATGCCATGGTGCAAGCAGATGACTCCAAGTCAATGGGACGCCATGTTCCAGTCTCGAGTTATCAGATCACAAAGAGTTGCATTATGGGGCTTGTAGTCCCGCTGCCAGTCACCCGACAAAGCAGACATTACACAGAAGTAAAGGATCGCAGTGGTTGGTATCTGAAAGTTTAGACATGGTCTAGAACACGAGTCGTGGTCCCCCGGGCCATCTAGTGACCCCAATAAGAATAATTAAAATGAAGGTCAACCAGTTGTATCGTCCCAGATCATAACGTAACAGATGTAACATTCAGCTAGTGACTCGACAGCTGGGTTTTTTTCCTATCGATGGGCCCAACGCCAAAAACTTGAAAAGAAACGAAACGTGAGTGGGGCCCCTGCAAAGTACATGCAGGAGCCCATCATTCCCGCCTGCCCCCTCTCCCCAACGTTCTGGACCCGGTCCGGAGTTCTCAGGCCATGGGCCTGCCAGTGCCCGGAGCGGGGTGGGGGCGGAACCGCGGGGGCATTTCCTACGCCACTGGTCCTGGGTCACTCGCGAGCTCTCCTGTCTGCCCATGTAGGGCTGTGCACCGTCCTTCCAAAAATGCGCTCCATGAAAGGCAGGCCGCCTCTCTCCTCGTTCATCATCTGCGGTGGGCGCTCCGTGCAGCTGATTTGTAAAACACAGCTCACGGGGAAGAGCGCCGAATGCTGAATATGTGGGAAAATATGTCTGCAAATACCATCCCAAACCCGCCCAGTCAGCACTGTTTAAAACATCCAGACTTCACTGTTAGACCCGCAGCTCGTGTGGTCTCCAACGGAAACAGCTTTCAAAGTATTTTATTTATGCTCAAATTTATCTGCGCGTCACCAGTGTAAACTAGAGCGTCAGTTTACACTACATTCAGAAGCCAGCACGGAGAGGTCACACGCACCAAGTAACCCGCAGAGGCTTAGTGAGGACACCTCAAGCTTTCTACTGTGGGGCATTACATTTTTAAATTCCTATACACACAGCTTCCAAGTTATGTGTGTGTCTGTCCCCTTCAGCCTGCTCGAGCCTGTTGTACAGCACTCTAGTTGTGTTTTAACTTTATATCCTCAGATTAAAAAAATAGCATGTGAGATACATATGCGGTCGTCTCTGCAATATTTAACCGCATGAGTCAATACTGTCCCAAGCTTGACTGTGACAAGGGCGGCCATCTCGTTTTTGCTGGGGCCACGACGCACCCTGCAGTTAGAAATGATAGCGGACCAGAGAGGGAGCATGTCTAAAAGGAGTACTGCATCCTGATTGGCTGAGGAGCCGACGCGGGAATCGAAACTAGTGGTGCGCGCGCACCAGAGGAGCGGGGGCAAGGGAGCGCGAAGACGCCGAGACGAGGTAAGGGATGTGTGTGTAAGCGCCGGGGGTTCTCTGTGTATGTGTGTGCGTGCGTGTGTGTATGCGGGGGGGTTCTGTATGTATGTATGTATGTGTGTGTGTATGCGTGGGGGGGCTGTATGTGTGTTGTGCATGTGTTGTGAAGAGCCTGTTGATGCGCGCGACCTGATCCCGGCAGGCTGCTGCTGCTGCTGCTGCGTGCGCGTGACAGTCTGTTGTCCTCTCCG
Source organism: Lissotriton helveticus (assembly GCF_964261635.1). Classification (NCBI taxonomy): domain Eukaryota; kingdom Metazoa; phylum Chordata; class Amphibia; order Caudata; family Salamandridae; genus Lissotriton; species Lissotriton helveticus. The sequence goes on from NC_136057.1 coordinate 1,298,671,501, forward strand.
GCTCCCCTTGAGTCCTTGAAAGCCGGAATGATAACAATAGTCTCGCTCTGCGACAGCAGGCCTTTGGCCTGCAATCGCAGGGCGAGACCTAAAAAGGGGTTTAATCCTTATTAGACAGTAATATCTTATTGTAAAAACAGTTCGATTTTTACGGAATGTTTAACACATCTTACTACACTCGCGGTTACTTCTGTTTTGGCCGCCATCTTAAAGAACTATGGATTCCCTACAATTGTATGTAGCAGGTGAAGCTCTCTCTCCTTGCTGAGAACTAAATACATTTGAAAATTAAATAATACCCATTTTTATTTTACAAAGTCAAAAAAGTTTTTTTTTTTCTGGAGTCTATAAAGTTCTAATCTAACAAAGTACATCAACCCCTTTCTAAATTACGAATTATGTTCGAATAGCGCTGTACTTACTTAAGGGTGGATTTCGGCCGGCTCCATCGCGTGGCGTCTTTCGTTGTAGCGTATATTTACCAGAAAGCCAAGCCGCTTTTTATATCCTAGTTAATTGCTTAACACAATTCACCTGTGTTGAATTGGTTGTATCTCAGTGTCTTACCCTGATTATTTCGGCGCCATCTTAAAAGTCCTAGGTTCACGGTTATATACTCATGTTATTTTGAATTGTGACCTGTATGTATCTAATATTATGATACTAGACATCCAAATAAGTTTTTTTATTGAATAAATAATACATTTAAATAGTTTCTAGTCCGTATTCCAAAAATCTATTTAGTTTTAAATGTGTCGACATATTCACATTTATCGCGCCATGTTGAATTATTGAAACGTATATACAATAATATCCTATTTACGTTTCAATAATTCAACATGGCGCTAAGAATTGGATTTATTGAGGCGGATTCCGAGAAAAACGGGACTGCAAAAATTTGCGGGAGCAAGCTTCCTAGTATTACTATTTTTTGAGTCGTAAACATTTACTAAATATTAATAGTAAATAATCCAAAATAAAAAACACGGAATATTGGTAATTGTACGTTGATCGTAATTTGATTAAAAATCTGTTCCAAAATGGCGTTCTTTTTGACAATTCTAACAATATCAGACCATTCCAAAATGGCGCTGCTGAATACTTTACACAAACAATGATAGACCTGCCTAAAATGGCGCCACGGGACCTTCACTATGATCGCTTACTTATAGAAATAATCGGGCGAATATAGCTACTCTACTAACTCGTGCTAGATTAAAAAGTGACTTAGCTGTGTGTTATAATATATGTTGTCGATAAATGTCAATATGTCGACACATTTTAAACTAAATAGATTTTTGGAATAAGGACTAGAAACTATTTAAATCTATTATTTATCCAATAAAAAAACTTATTTGGGTGTCTAGTATCATAATATTAGATACATACAGGTCACAATTCAAAATAACATGAGTATATAACCGTGAACCTAGGACTTTTAAGATGGCGCCGAAGTAATCAGGGTAAGACACTGAGATACAACCAATTCAAAACAGGTGAATTGTGTTAAGCACTTCACTAGGATACAAAAAGCGGCTTGGCTTTCTGCTAAATATACGCTACAACGAAAGACGCCACGCGATGGAGCCGGCCAAAATCCACCCTTGAGTAAGTACAGTGCTATTCGAACATAATTCGTAATTTAGAAAGGGGTTGATGTACTTTGTTAGATTAGAAATTTATAGACTCCAGAAAAAAACTTTGTAAAATAAAAATGGGTATTATTTAATTTTCAAATGTATTTAGTTCTCAGTTCTCAGCAAGGAGAGAGAGCTTCACCTGCTACATACAATTGTAGGGAAACCATAGTTCTTTTTACATTGTAAGAAGAGCTTTCTTTATTTAGTAAGCTTAATTTCCGGCATCAATTAATAACTTTAAATTAAAACTGTATGAGCCCACCCAACTTTGTATAGATAATTAATCCCAAAGGCCCGCAATTGTCCATCTTTCGCTTTTAAACAGCCACTATTTACCCGATGTGGATCTGTAACAAAAAGAAGGTAGCAGAACCAGCACAATGAGATAATAAAGGATTACCCTCTGACAAATGTGTTTATCAGAATAATGATAATTTCTAAAGAAATGTGGTTTTTAGAATGATTTTTTTAAAAAGAAATGTGAAAAATGTATAAGAACCGATTTTCTCTTTTAACAAAAGAATGTATAGATCTAAATGAAATAAGTTGTGTTTTTAAATTGTAAAACTAACAAGCCGCTATGGAACTAAAAATGCCAAATTCAAATAATAAAAAAATATATATATAACTAAATTACATCCCACCCTATTCCCCTACAAACCCACAACCCATTAAAGAACTAAAAGAGCAAAATTCAGTTAATAAAATAAAAATCAATTTAATATAATCAAATTACTTTCCAACCTCTTCCCCTATAAACCCACAACCTCCTACTGAACTAAAAGCACAAAATTAAAAATAATGTTTTTTTATAAATACTAAAAATGTAACATCTATATTAAAAATACAAACAATTCTTATACACAAAAACATACATCACATACATATAAAATATATAGTAAAATACATAACGGTAACAAAAAACGATATTTTTAACAACTGTATTTTGGCAAACTATATTAAACACTTTGATATTTTTAAAATCTATATTACTTACCTTAATTCGATATTCTTGATCTCAATATTCTTGTTGTCGATATTTCTGAACCACGATATCTGCAACACCATATTTGTGCAACTCGATATTCTGTCTCTGCTCCATTGGATATGCCAGGGAATGGGGTGATTGGTGTTCGATATGCCAGGGAAGGAGGTGATCATTATTACATGCATCAGGTTAATGGATCCTCCTGTGTCAGATCAATGGCATGTGCCGGTAATGGGTCTTCCATAGAATGGAATGAGCCATTATCGTATCTAGCAAGAAACTGGACACCCCAGTAGTGGATCCTACATGTCAGTGGGTTGAGCCAGCATCATATCTACCAAGAAATGGGAGGGGCAAGGCCGGACTGGGAAGAGCAACCAGCCCTGAGAGATTGCTTCTCGACTGGGCCCGTGAGGGGGGAGAGGGGGTGCTATTGAGAAGCACCATTCCTGCTTTTGTTACAGGGGGCGATATTGCAGCGCTGCTATAAAACCGCCCCCCACGGGTACCAAACCGGGCCCCACCTGTTCGGCGGACCGGGGAAACGCCTGGTGGCCAGTCCGGCCCTGGGGGCCAGTATTTGTGAGGGTGCTGAAGTGAAAAAAGTATTAATCATCTTTTGTTTAGATGCCCTGAACTTTTGCTGTTTATGTCAGTTTCTAAATCTCATATTTCAGGTTTTAGGAAGGATGGGATGAGGCCCGGAGTTTCACTGCTTCTCTGTATATTTCAGATTGCCTGTTCTTCATCTATACATCTGGGACCACCGGGATGCCAAAGGCAGCTATCGTAGTCCACAGCAGGTGGGTTCTCGGTTGCCAGTCCATGGCTCTGGGTTGGTTTTCTCTTGATCTGGTCATCATGGTGATATGTTTTATAACTAATCTCGGCACCGCTTCCTCTGTCACAGGTATTACCGCATCGCTGCCTTTGGCTATTACAGTTACAGCCTGCAATCTTCAGACATCATCTACAACTGTCTGCCTCTTTACCACACCGCAGGTGAGCTCTGTGGGGTTTCAGGAGCTGAGAGAAAACATTAAAGGTCTTTCTTCTACTCAGTCTCACCTAATGTTATATTTTCACTAATCACTTATTTGCACTGCTTTTTTCAGTTGTCCTAACACACTCTTTCGACCACCAGTTAAGAACGGTGGGTCTTCTTACCTTCATACCACATTGTGTAACTGCGATTGCACGGACTCCTGGGTAAGGAGAACCCAAATGGTGTAATTGTGGCGGAACAGGAATACAACTGATGGGAAAATTCTCACCTAGAGTATGTGCCTCACGTGAATGTGGTGTCATTATATCACGTGGTGCAATTGGTTAATGTAGCTGCCACCCTCCTGTGTTTGGCACGTCAACAGGTGTCTGTGATTTGAGTTCACTTTTAGACTCCTAGATATTCTTTTGTGTTGAATCAAGTTATTGTTAAGGGCATGTATCTAGTATGAGTCGGTAAACCAGCCCTTAGACCCCCCTCTATGTAGCTTGTTAATTGGGTTTCAGGTCCTCCTCTGCTCTTGGGAGGGAATAGGTGCTCACACAGTGCACTCGGCAACTTTGTGGTTGTTACTTTCTTTATAGAAGAGAACAGTGCCCAGACCATGAGCCCTGACACCTTCTCGTAATCCTCTCACGCATAAGTAATCAGGAGGGCAGAAGATTCTTTCAATTGAAGAAACACAACATGTGACATTCAAGAGATGAAGGCCACTTTTAAACCGTGGCAGATAATATTCAGGGGCTTAGACCTCTTCCGCGCTGAGGGCTGCTTCCAGATCAAGGGCATGGGTGCACATAGCCCAGGAGGGACAACCACAGTTCTTCAAACATCTCATTTACCTTTGCTGTTATTTTACTTTTTTCTACTTTTCTGTTGTTTCCACCTCATTCTTGCTCCAGGTAACACCATGGGCGTGGGGCAGAGCTTGCTCTATGGGATCACCGTGGTCATCAGGAAAAAGTTTTCCGCCAGTCGATTTTGGGACGATTGTGTGAAGTACAACTGCACGGTAAGCACCTACGCTTTTAGTACCATGTTGCATTAAATGTTCACTTTGCCCTATCAGAAGTGTTGAGATTTGCATACATGCTTATTCCACAGACCCAGGCCCTCGGACTAGAAATGCCTTCTCTACCAATGACAAGGTGGGGAGGCGGGGCCCACCTCACTTATTGATGGGCCTACCACGCTTCTGCCACGGCACGCACACTTCACATGGCTCTGCATGTGCACAACAAGAGCTCCCTGCTGTGTCATCAGACATGCCTGCTTTGCACTTGCCAGGGCCCCCCTATTGTGCATGCGCATTCTCCTAAGTGAGGCATTGAGTTGTGCCCGAGCCCAGGTCTTAACCTTTCTGCTCACGCCATGCTCCTACTGCTGCTGCATTAGTCCACTACAAATGTCAACTCTGCTTGTGTAGCATAGCTAGAACTGCAGGGAAATCGAAATCAGGTGTTCCTTCCGCCCACACAGAAGCAGAAGTGCCAACTGTGCCGCCCCGCAGTGCCGCAGGTGTCTGCTCTGCCTGTTATCATTGATCAAGGACTGAATCTTCTGCCAGCATGAAGGCCCTAGCCCCCACACTCAGACACCGTGCTTGCATTTAGCCTCGCTCCACTGCAGGAGCCTGGTGTCTGCAGCTGCATTGCTGTTTGCTGAGGTCATGGTGTTTGTCCTAACTGTTATCTGCCATTGTCGACTCCTCCAGGTCATTCAGTACATCGGAGAAATTTGTCGGTACCTGCTGAACCAGCCTGTGCGGGAGGCGGAGGCGAAGCATAATGTGCGCCTGGCAATCGGCAATGGGTTGAGACCCTCGATCTGGGAAGAGTTCACCAACCGCTTCCGGGTGAAGCAGATCGGAGAGTTCTACGGAGCCACCGAGTGCAACTGCAGCATCGCCAACCTTGATGGAAAGGTGCCAGAGAGCTGTCTGTGCAGGGAAAATGTGTGCTGGTGGACCACAGGGGGGATGGGGGGGTGGGGGGGGTAGAGGGTGGCTTGGGGGGGGAGTCGCCACAGACTGGAACACCTGAATCGTATTTATGGGAAGGAATACCCCACTATGAGGTGGAAATGGGCAGTTTCAGAAGTGAGCAGTTGAAGGAGCCGGGTTCCACGTTTTAGACTTACTCTGGAACCTCTGGTCGATGGCTCTTTATTTATTAAAAATGTGGAGGGGAGAGAAAATCATTCACCAGTTTTACTTTGTAGTTCCAATGAACCATGACTCCGAAGAATCAGACTCCTGATTCAAAGTTTAGTTAATTACACAGCCAAGAACAGTTGGACATACAGACACCTCAAAATGAGGGTGTAGAAATATATTGTAACTAATACAAAGAAGAATCTACGGGTAAAGTTGAGACGATGTAACAAACACAGAATAACCAATTCCAGAATCAAGACGCAGAATATAACTGCGCCCACATTGGAGGTTCGTAGGTAAAAATCAATAGTCTGTCCCTACACTAACGCGATCCTGACATCCCTACTTAGCATTCCCCATGCAAGTTCAGGAAAGGGGTCAGCACATGAAGGCTTCCTAAAAAGTACAGTCACGTTGAATGGACCAAGTAGCATATAGCTACAGAGCTCGTTCTAAGATGCTCTCTCTCCCTAACCCCAACACAAGAATCATAGGGCACACCCAACATCTCATCACGCGATCATCCCATCCAGCCGGACACCTCCTCATAGGTAACTTTCCAGCCAGCAATGGTGTACCCAACCTCTGGCTTGATTACCTTGATTCTCAGGCCTCCTCCAGTGAGAAAGAACACCGTCCCACATTATCAGTATCGTTTGCTCAAATGTATCTTCTCCCCCCTAAGCCTAGCTCCTAAAACAAAAGCGTTATTCTAACTAGCAAAGATGACTTTCTCCACCTACAACAGACACATGATAAAGAACAGATTTTGCATACACATGAATTTTGCGGATAAACCCATCTAGAGAGCGCAAGAGGAAAAAATGAGGCCTACAGAATTCGGCTAACGTAAGAAGCAACATGAAAATATATTAAGCGCACATATGTGATCATTATTACTGCACACAGTTAAATCAGTGCATTACAGAGCAAAGAAATTATTTCTCGTTAGTCGCATGTAAAACTCAGCACATTAAGACTTTTCATAAAATAGCATACGATTACAATGTTGATTTCTCCACGTTAGACGAAAAGGTTTGTCACTTCACTTATAATTTGTTACATTGCACGAGCTAATAACCCAGATGTTAACACAACATCTCGTGATTGTAATGCACCCCAACAAATGTAAGAGCAAAATCACGCTCTATCACAGTGATTGAGGTGTTCTGTTGCCACTGAGGCCTACTGGAGTGTGGTTACTACATGGGACTGTGCTGCGAGGCGTGGCGCAGGGATGGGACTTCAGGGTTCTTTCTGCAGGAAGTTGGCTCACTCTGCCTGGCAGCTCTGTTCTACTGTGTGGTGCTCAGTATTTAATGTGTGTGCTCACTGCTCTTGAAACCCCTGTCCCTCCAGGTGGGAGCCTGCGGGTTCAATAGTCGGATTTTGCCAAATGTATATCCGATTCGCCTTGTGAAGGTGAATGAAGACACCATGGAGCTGATTCGGGACTCCAACGGGATCTGTATTACCTGCCAGCCAGGTAAGTTCTAGGACATTCACAACTGTAACACGTGTTCTCCCAGTGGTCTTTTCAGCAGCACTGGCAAAGGGAGACTACTTTCATCAACTCCTACAGACCACATATCGTACCCAACAAGTGTTATGGCTTGTGGGGATGTCCTACTGGTCCAGGCTGTGCTCAGTTCAGTCCATGAGCCATTCTAAAAGCTAGCCCCGATCCCTTGCCTGAGATTTTTGGCAGCCAACTTGGGATTCTGGCAACTCAAGCTTTGAACCTGCCGTGGTTGGCCTCGTAATCTAGTTTGGGGCGCGGGCCTATGGTTCTCAGACCACACATGGAGGCACATCTTTTGGGGCTTCTGTCTCCTGTTTTGGGGTACAGTGATGCTTTAAGTCTGGCTGATTTGCAAAGGCTGCTCCAGGACGCTGTGGTAATTTATGTGTGGGGTGGAGTTTGGGGGAAATGTGATGCTTGTTTGAGGGTGAAGCTTTGAGAGCTGTTCCAAAGAGATGCCTAGCTTGAAGGCGCAGCCTTTTGTGGTTGTATTTAGTGGATTTGAGAACAGACATTAAAATCAGTATGAGCTGCCTTGGAAGTAGTCACTATGAGCGGTAATGGTTTGTTGCCGGTGCACTGGCTGGTTTCCACTGTCAGCCATTGGTAGCTCTTGTGTAAAAAAAAAATATCAGTCATCAGTAGCTATGATGACTGGTTTCCACAGGAATCCATTCGGAAATCTTTAAAGAAGCCTTTTGGATTTATAAAAGCTTTATTTTGCATTCCATGATAAGTAGAATGCCTAGGTTTGGATATGCTCTTTGCTAACAGCAGTTGCGGTTTGTGAACTACCGCAGGGCTTTGGGAACGGCTATGGCAGCTTTAAAGAGTAGTTATTGTCTACTGTAGTGCATGATTAGATGGTGGAAGCCAGGAGATGTGATGTGCTTTATTGCTGGGGTTGCAAAGTTGTGTTGTATCTCCAGCATCTCTGACACAACCTCTTGACTGTCTACAGGGGAGGCGGGCCTTCTGGTGGGGCGAATCAATCAACAGGACCCGCTGCGACGTTTTGATGGCTACACGAACAAGGCAGCCACAAACAAGAAGATAGCGTTCAATGTTTTTGAGAAAGGAGACAGTGCCTATTTATCAGGTAACCTTTTCAATGTGTTGCCCAGTTCAGGGCATTTGTCTTCACACCCCAACAACTCTACTTGTGTGATGTCACTGTTGTGCCTCCTTTTTGATGTGTGCTAAAGATTGAACTCTGTTTACTATCATTTATGTTTTTATATCTGTGTATCTGATGTACAATGTGGTGCTAATTGTCTCTCTCTCGGGATTTCACCAACAAGCCTATTTTTGGATTGCCTCATTGTGTCCCCAGACTAAATTAGCCCTGATGACCACTATTGTGCTACAGCGTCCGCATTCTGCAGTGTCTTCCTGTATTTTGCGTTTCAAATGTGTGATCTATGCATCCATGTGTCTATTAAAAAGTCTTCTAGTATGGTCTTCTTTTCTTTGGGTTCCAATAGGGTGTTGTGACTGGCAACCTATCCATGCATAGACAGTCTCCTACTGAAATACTTATTCTTTCTATGAACCATCTCCTGCTGTTGTCTCTTCTCGTTTCCATAGAAAGCGTCTTGTGGACTGCCTTCTGCTGTTGTCTCAAGTGTTGTGTAGAGTCTTGTGGTGTATCTACACCCCTCCATTGGGCCGTCTGCTATGTGGACTCCCTTTGGTGTCGTAACTTCATGCATGCTATAACTATTTTTGTGTCATCCAGACCTCTTGTGTTGTTGCCTCATCACACCTTTCATGGCTGTGTCCTTTGTCATGAGGCTAGTAGGCTTGTGCTGTTGCATTAAAAAAAAAAAAATTCAAGTGAACATCTTTGTCTATTTATTTATTTATTTATTTATTTAATTTGTATAGCGCGTTATAACCACAGGGGTCTCTAAGCGCTGATTTGTCCAGATTGCGTAGTAAAGTTTGACAGGTACATGATCTTAACAATACATCTAAGAGCTGCTCCATGCTTGCTTGAACAGAACCGTTTTTAATTTCTTCCTGAAGGCTAACAGATTGCCTTCCTTCCTTAGTTCCGGGGCCAATTTATTCCACAGAGCAGGGAGTGTATTGGAAAAGGCACGCCCTCCCATCGTGGCCAACTTAAAACGAGATTGAGACAGGAAGGTAGCATCTGACGAGCGCAAAGTCCTGCTCGGCGTATAGGGAGATAGGCGAGATTTCACATATTTTGGTGCATTGCCATATAGCGCCTTATGCACAATGCACAATCCTTTGAATGCAACCCTTTGCCGAATCGGGAGCCAGTGTAGCTCCTGCATCAGTGGGGACGAATGTGCCGTCCTAGGTTTTTTGTAAATCAGCCTGGCAGCGTCATTCATTACCCCCTGTAGCTTATCCAGCAGCCGCTGGGGTAGCCCTATATACAAGGAATTTCCGTAGTCCAGCCTAGCCAAAATTATGGCTGAGACCACGCGTCTCAAGGTGGAAAATGAGAGTAAAGCTGAAATTTTTCTCAGTTGTCGCATCAGGCCAATGCAGGTACCCACAACTGTCGAGACTTGTTTTCCCATGGAGAGCTTCTCATCCACGTACAAGCCCAAACTTTTCACTGCGGTCTACTGGGGGATTGTGTTGTGCGTGCCACATGGATCATCCATTACTGTTCGCTTTGTTTTAATCGGTCCCATGGGCTATCGTCTGCTTTGATCGTGATTGTGTCCAGGAGACAGCCTAAACAAAGTGATCTTCTTCAAGTGGCTCTTCGACGATCATGGTGAAGAGTTTTTTTTTTTTTTTACAATTGTCTAATTCTTGATTATTGCATATAGCCTTCTCTTGAATCAAATGTCCCAGGGTGAGTTGCACATGGTCTTGTCATAATGTCACCGTGATAGTCTTAGGTGGCCTTATTAGTAAGTCTCGGGGACTGCCTTTCTGTGGCATCCATGTCATGTATTGAATTTATTAAGCGCTTACCCCGGAGTTTCATGGTGCTGAAAGCAATAGAGCCCAACACAGAACAGGAAGAAAAATTATTCGAAAAGGGTTATGATTTGAGTTTCTTCTTGAAGAAAAAGGTGGGAAGAGATGGGCTTTAGGTCCGATTGCTGTCCATTCCACAATCTGGGGGCAAGTACTAACAAGCATTTACAACGTCATTTACAATGCCATACCTTAATCTCTCGCAAATGCGAAACCTATTGCATTTGCACCCACACACACTCACACAGAGCCACACACCCACACACACACAGAGCCACACACACACACACAGAGCCACACACACACAGAGCCACACACACACGGAGCCACACATACACAGAGCTACACACACACAGCCACACATACACACACAGAGCCACACATACACACACAGCCACACACACACACAGCCACACACACACAGAGCCACACGCACACAGAGCCACACACACACAGAGCCACAGCCACACAAAGAGCCACACACACACACGCAGAGCCACACACACACACACAGAGCCACACACACAGAGCCACACACACACACACAGAGCCACACACACACACAGAGCCACACACACACAGAGCCACACACACACACAGAGACACACACACACAGAGCCACACACACAGAGCCACACACACAGAGCCACACATACAGAGCCACACATACAGAGCCACACACACAGAGCCACACTGTACAACATGGCTAAAACAAACACATTGACAAAGCCAATAGCTCTTATGTCGGTGAGGCCTACTGGCTTTGCCAATGTTTTCTTTTGCTTGGCAAAGAGATATACAGGCACTGACTTCTAGGAAGGAGCTACATCTCACTCGGAAATGACCAGTTGCAATGCATTCTACAAGTATGAAAATCATACATATTCCTGCTGTAACATAAAGCATGTCCGGAGAGAAAAGGATTGGGCCAACCATTTGCACCGATAATCCCTTGACGCTAATGCAGGGGAAAAGAAAGAAAAACACTTACTGACGTGACGAAGGCTGGGTAATGCGTCGTAGATGTTCCATATTGGAGGGGACCCGTTTCTCAAGGGCGCTGGTCACTAACAGACTTGTCTTGGTATGGAGTGCAAGTCTCACACAGGTCCCCTTACTAGGGAGGCCCAGGAGACAGTGTCAACCCTTCCACTCTCTGGCAGGGTGCCAACAAAAACACTGGGTCCTTCCTTCTTGGCAGGTACTAATCGTCACTCCCTGGCACGGCCAGCCTACAGTGGCAGGTGGTGCGGCGATCGGTTTCCATCAGACAATAGCCGCCGCCGGCTAAGGCGCGACCAAGCCGCTCCCTAGCCCGAGGACAGTGCAGATCAACAAACGAAGAAGATACACTACGAGCCCTGCAACAAGCTTCACGACCGGGCCCCTAGAGGCGTACAAACCCGATTGCAGGTTGGTTCCACCTTCCCTCTGGCTGCAACTTCCACCCTATTACCATGTCTAATTTCCACAAAAAAACATTAGCAGCAGGTTCTTCCCCGTCCTAGCTGGCTGCATGACCGACTCCTTGCCTGCATGAAAGTTATTTTACTGTACAAGCTCCTCTTTCTTCTTCGTCTAGGCTCAATCTTCTTTACCGGCCTTGTTACTCCTCTGCTTCAACTAGATGTACGCCTCCATCCCTTCCTGGTCAACGTTCCCCTTTCAGCAGATTATTTTCTCTTTCCTATAGTGGTATTGCTTCTTCGCCCGTTGGTGGACCGTGCACACCAGGCCATAGACCCCCAAGCCTACTGCATAATAATAAGGTGTCTCGGCCGCTTAACAGCCTCTAATATGCCGTACAAAAGGAATACAGCAATGGGGGGGTGGGGTGCGGGGGGGTGGTGGTGCAGGTAGCTGCGACCAAGTGCAAGTTCCCCCTTGCACCGTGCGCTGACCAGCATCAACAGCCCGCGATCGAAAAACGGAAACAGTGAGCCTCCGTTACCCCAATCTACACCCGTATTACGGACCCCGGGTACTAGCCATGTGCCCGGCGTGTCCCAAAGCTAGCCTGCAACCTTGATGTAACAGAGCCTCCGCTCCAATCATGTGTGTCCGTTACGCAACACAAAGACACATTCCCAATAAATCTCGTCCCAACCACCGACGCCGGTGCATGCCGCCAGGTAAGGAGCCTCGGCGGCCGACCACCAATCCCCCAGCAAAGAACAAGGGGCCTGCGACATGCTGCTAAGTGCACGGCGGGGATACTCACCGCCCCACTGACCGCCCATGTCCGCACATGCAAGTAGAACTAACATGCAAGCGCCCCATGCTGCAAGACGGATATACTTACAAACCCCGCTTGCCGCCATGCTAGAAGCCGTGCAGACTAAATTAACTCAAACCGATTAAATGCGAGACACGTGCATCGTGCAATCAGACGTGCCATGCTTTTAAGCGGGGATAGTCACCACGCTGCCTGCAGCCGACATCAACAGACCACGAAATGCAGCCACAAACAAGAAAGAGAGACACGCGCTCGCCATGTCTGTAAGCCCCGTCCTTTTGTGATTGGGGGGGGCGTGTTTTTCTTTCTCCCCTCTTCTCCATTGGCTGGAATGTAAACAACGGGCGTATTTTTGACTGTTGTTTTTGCATTCCAGCCAATGCAGAAGAGGGTAGAACAAAACTAAAAAACACGCCCCCCAATCCGAAAAGGATGGGGCTTAGATGGAAAGAATGACGTAACTGAGACCTCTTCTCCAATGGTTGGCCGCCGTTTAGGAGGCCAGCCAATGGAGAAGAGGGGCAGGGTTTAACCTCACTACTCAGAGTCATTAAATCTCGCCGGCGAGACTGCGCACGTGCGCAGCCTACGCTAGCCGAGATCTAAAAAGGTATTTCCCACACAAATAGCTTTAACTCAGGGAATGGTAAATAAAGACCATAGTTGGAGCTGAGGTATGTATTTACTTAGCTTGCCCTTAAAGATAAGTTATGATCTGTAAAGACATTTATGTACCAGAGATGCAACTTTAAAAATTATCTTGATTTTTTAACATTTGCCAATGAAGATTCTGCAATAATGACTTGGCTAAAGCAAAGTGCGGTGTTCAAGAGACAGCCCTGGCAGCTTGAATTTGGACCATCTGTAGTCTATTGATTTGTTTCTTAGCTATACCTATTTAAAGGGCATTTCTGTAATGCAGGCTAGAACCAATACTGGCAGCTCAAGCAGCCTTCCTGCTCAGTCATCGGAAAGCAAAGATGAAATAGTCATAATTTATGCAGAAAAAAGGATCAAAAAGACAACACAGAATGGACTTTATCCTTACTCGCCAAAATAAAAAGGTCTGGGGACCTTTCTTTTGCGATTTTCATTTTCAAATATTCCACAGGTAATATGTATTCTTATCCTGCATGTGTCAATAAATCCAATGTGGGTCTCTGGAGGCTCGTGTACCGGTGCTTAATTTGTGAAAAAAGAAGTGCCTGGGTCGCTCGTCAGGAGGCAGCTTGCACCAGCCCATTGCTCCTATTAGCGCCACCTATAACAGAATCAACTAATGGCCAAGTGGGAAGAGGATGTGGCGTAATGGCTAGAGCTGCCAACTTTGGTGCTAGTGAACCAGGTTCGAGTCTTGGCATAGGCTCAACATCCTGTGATTCTGGGCAAATCACTTAATCTCTCCGTGCCTACCAAAAATGAATATGTCCTTAACTGGTGCTCATGAAAAGTGCTCCAATACCTTTGGGTCGGGTTTGCGCTATAAGTGCCGGTGTTGACGATTAAGTGCCGGTCACAGGAAACCACCAGCTCAAATTAAGCACTGCGATGGACTGGAAGTGAGAGAAACCTTTGTAGTGATAAACCTTTCAATAGTATAAACTGCTAGCCTACGTCTGTTAAGTTAAAATAAGAATTCACTGGGCTTTTCTAAGGAGGTTGTCTGTACTAGTGGAAGAGCTCAGAGTTCTGTAGAGTGTAGCCATGTGTACTACTACTTACGGTGCTCAAAACGAGAGGTACAGGTGCCCTCTGAACCCACTTTCCCCATTTGTGCTTTATTTTAATTCGATTCGACATGTTGAGGTTTAGCCTTACTGTGTTTTCAGCTGAAGTTGACCACAGTGCAACTCGGCGACTCAGTGGACCCTTACCCTCGTAGGTGCTACCCCAACTGTCCTTTACCTCCGCCTCCCCGTCCTGATGAAGACCCGCATATTTACGGCATCTTTGAGTCTAAAAGTCAGTTGATATTCATTCTGATGGACGCTTCTAACTGCAGATTCCTCATCATGTGAATAACCGCCATGTGTCAACCTGGACCTGGAAACGTAAAAGCAGCACTCCGTTCCGGAAGTGATAAGCAGAGCCACATGGAATTGTCGCACATGCGCACTGGCGTTAGTTGCTTTTATTTTGGACTGCTCTTATGCCTGGAAATGATTGCATTTTTGTCCCAAACCAGTCTCCTTTAACCGTCCTTGCTACTGTATCTGTCTTGCAGAACTTGTTTTTATACATACATGTTGATCATCTGTTTTATTACTTCACTCATTGATCCCTGTTTTGAATACTGAGGCGCCACCTCATCTTATCAGTCTAGCACCTGTTGAACAAATTGTTCCATGCAGATCATGTCCTAAACATATGCTCGGAAATGAATTGCCGCCCAGACTACTTTCTGATTGTTGAATTTAGGCTATATCTTGCAGGGTGATGTTGATTCTATTGTCATACACTGTTGATATTTATATTATAACACATGGCTTAGCGTGCGACTCTCAAATCTTCTGGTTCTTGAGCCAGCCAATCCAACAGTAGAACATCATCTCTGAATGAGAGGAACTAGTATTATCTACAATTATTTAAGGTTGGAGTCGTCCTCAACCAGTGCTAGCAGGTTGCACTACAAAGAAGGCACCAAAGCACGTTGTGCCTGCAGAAAGAGAAACTGAATAACAAAAGTAGTGCTCACAGTCTAAATAACATGTAGCGTGTAACAGCCGAAGTAAAGGGGCCAACCGCCATGGGAGGTGACCAATGAAGAGGAGGCGGTACTAAGGAGGTACTAAGAAGCCTACTGAGGAATCAGAAGCCAGCATTTAGGACAAACAATGACACTAGCCAATGGGAAATATAGGCAGAGAGTGGGTGGGGCTTCTATTTGTTACTCCACCACAACAAGTCTTGCAGAGCAGCGCATGCATGCTGGCTCAGGCTCGACCTAAAAAGAGATCTGGGAGTCGAGTGCATAGGCTTCTGGATGAGTCACTGCATGGACGGAAGAATCCAGGCAGTTTGTTATAAGCCAGTGCTTGTTTTGTTATTTGCTTGAGCTAAGCTTGAAGTGTGCTGTTGATGCTATGTTTGGACTATACCTCTTTCAAGGACGTGCTCTGAAATGTGATGTTATCCGTTGACCAGTACGGTTACAGTGCTTAATTTGAGCCGGTGGATTCCTGTGCTCCGCACCGGCACTTAATCATCAGCACCGGCGCTTATCATGAGCACCAGTTAAGGACACATTCATTTACAGCAGATTAAGTGATTTGTCCGGAATCACAGGATGTTGAGCCAACAGACTCAAACCTGGGTCCTCAACTCCGAAGTCGGCAGCTCTGGCCATTATGCTATATCCTTTCCCACTTTCATGGTTAGTAGTTGGTTCTGTTTTAGGCGCTGCTAACGGGAGAAATGGGCTGGCGCAAGATGCCTCCTGATGAGAGCCTCAGCACTTATTATTTTTACAAATTAACGTAATGTCTCTTCGTATTACGAATGAGAAAAACAGCTGTGTTGTTTTTAGGAGAGAAAATGGAGAGGTACAGGAGATAACTTTAAAAAAGAGGGAAAAGCAAGCATTATGCATGTGAGGAGTGAAATGCGCAAGAGAAAGCGAAGCTATGCAAAGATATGATGACGAGAGCTGATCGAAGGATGTTATGAAAAAGGTGGAAAGTGAGGAAGGAAGAGGCAAAAGGCAGGATCCATAGCACAAATAATCAAGAAGAGAGCTTGTGAATCCTGTTACAAATGTCACATTTCATGGTAGCATTCTGTTTGTTACTGGGAGCTTGGTTACCAAGGCACACGTAAATGCAGCATGTTGCCAGCATTACACAGTGTGGCTGAGTGAGAGCCAAGATTAGAACCCAGGTTACCTGTACCCAAAGTTAAAAACTTAGCAGTTTTCCTCACACAGCTGAATTATCTTGTCCAAGAGAACAAACGTGGTAATGGAAAGAAGATAATGAGAGGTGGAGGACAAATGGGAGAAAGCAGAGCAATAGAGTGTATGCAGAGAGAATGGCTTAAGTGCAGAAATGGAGGGACAGATATATAAGTTAGCAAGGTAGCATAGAAAGATACCATGTACAGTGTGTAGTATGCTCTTACAACTCAGATGTTTGTGGTGTATTCTCACAATTCAGTCGTGTGTGGTGCGTTTCCTTGCTCTCTCAGGTGACGTGCTTGTGATGGACGAGCTCGGCTACATGTACTTCAAGGATCGAAGCGGCGATACCTTCCGGTGGCGAGGCGAGAACGTGTCCACGACGGAAGTGGAGGGGACACTTAGCCATATTCTCAACCAGACAGATGTTGCTGTGTATGGAGTGGAGGTGCCAGGTAACTATGGCCTTAATGTCTGGGAGGACTCTGTGGGGTGTCTGATCTAGATCCTGAACAGTAGGGAAGTGCAAAATCCACCAACATCTCTGGGTCTGTCATGAGGTCTGTAACTGCTTCCCTGCCATGAAAAGAAAAGTGATTTGTTCTGTATATATATGCGAGGAAATTTCTACTAAATAGCAAGCAGTGGTGCACTGTAGAGTACTAGGAATGTGTGCAAATTTAGCTCTGACGAGAAAAGTGAACATCTCTGAGGAGAGTGAGCGAGAAAACCCCAGAGAGGGAGAAAAAAATCTGTGACACAGAAGGAGGAAAAATGTGAACTAGGTGAAAGAGTGCACCCCAAACACATGTTTTCATGTTTTTTCTGCTGAACTTTGTTTGCAGAGCCCTATGTTTTACATCTGCTTCTTTATAGTGACCAAGACAGTCCTAGTCCCCATTAAACCTGTACTGATTGTTTTCCCAGAAAGTCACATCGCCTTCTTATTCAGTGTACGAGACCCTACTTTTTTAGGGTTTGCATTTTTCTATAAGAAAAGTTTGTATAAAATCAGTGACACAAGTACCTACACTACAGCTGGTAGTCCTAGGATTTTCAAATAAGAAGCCTTTGTTTATAGCTCCTTCCAGTTTGCCATTTGTAATGGTGAGAAGATGGTAGACTGTTGGATCTCTTTCCCTGCCCTCCCCAAGCTGTCTACACTTTGGTGTTCCAATCTTGTGGTTGTATTCCTTCCACTTTCTAGTGATAAATGCTTCTAAGTTCCCCCGCCATAGTGGCAATGGCTGCCTCTGTTTAATATGATTTGCTTTTTTTAGTTTCGTTTTCATTGAGACCATGGAGGTCCTTTGGTCTTCTAAAAATCAAACATGTCTTGTACCCCCCTGCTAGGTAAAGTTTTTATTTTTTACATTCGTCCCACTCATTCGAATTTTTTCTTCGGCATGCTTGAAAAGGGGGCAGGAAGCCACATCCAACAATCTGTATTCAGCCTTCCTTCGCATTTGGGAGATACAGAACTTCCACTCCGCTCTCTAAAGAGAGCGAATGTCCATCTGGTGGAATCGATCAAGGTTATTATTCATGGAGAGTTGGAAGTGATTTCAAGAAAGTAGGAAAAATCTACTGTGCTGTACAGATTGGGATTTACCCACCAATGAAAGCGCAGAATGTCCAAGGACAGCATGGAGATGGTTCCATCAACTGGTCTGAACAGGAAGAATCCTGTGGCACGCTGTTTGTAGAGCCTGAGCTGTGCTTTTATACATAGATGCATGTCGCCCACAGTTTCCTACGCTTACCCTTCCAGGGCCTAAGCAAATGCATTTGGCACACAGTCAAAGCCAGAGGAGTACCTGAGGAGGACACCGGACTGTGACCTGGAAATTAAGACTGGATTAGCACAGCAGTGTTAAAACACTGAGTGATCATGAAAAGGAAGTAGCAGGCGATGCTGTCATAGGAAACTAACCAGTGCAGAGAGCGAAGGCGGGGCTGTGGGGCATTCAGATTCTTTCTGAGAAGTAGCCCACAGTGCTTGGGGATGATGGGGAACCCCTCATATTCGTCGGTTGTCTGCCAGCAAGGACACTGTTGGGGTGAGCTTCTCACGCGGGATTCACCACAACATCCACTCTTTGTTTAGTACATGTTGGTGGCCATTTTGGAACATGGATTTCTGTGAAGGGTAGAAAGTGCTTGTAGGGTGAGTGCCCACATTTCAAATGCCTATACTAGAATAAATAACCCAGTGAAGCCGGCAGGGTTTTAGACAGAAATATTTAACAAACACTTGCCAGAATAAAACCGGTGTGGGAGCTTCACAGCAAGGGTTGCCTTTAAGCTTGGTACCTGATAGTAGGGGCGAGAGTGTGTGTTGTGTGACGCAGGATGCTCCTGTTCGCCTACTCTCCTGCATTTCCTCGTCTTGCTTAGTTCCACTGCCCTTTTCATAAGTTTGTGCATTCCAGGACAAGCTTCTCTTTCTCTGCACTCCATTTCCTGGTCTGTGTGCATAGCGAGGAACACTGTGTGAATCCTAATCCCTGTGTCAATGTATTTCTTTTAGGGGTGGAAGGGAAGGCCGGCATGGCAGCCATTGCAGATCCAGAAGCAAAGCTCAACACAAACACACTGTACCAGCAACTGCAGAAAGGGCTGCCTCCCTATGCTCGCCCCATTTTCTTGCGCCTTCTGCCCGAAGTTGACAAAACAGGTATTTACAATTTGGGTCAGAAATTCTGTGTATTCCTCTGGACGCATGAGGGGGTGTCTGTATTTTTTTTTCTCAGACAGCTGTGGATTTGGTTCTGTAAGAAGGGGCGTGCATCAGTAACGCGTGTGGAATGAATAGAGGTGACATTTAATTTGTGAGCTCAGGTGTTTTTAGTGAACATTCAGCAGCTGCCTCTGGATGCTCAATAAGTGGTTGCTATGAGACTCTGTGACCTCCATTCTGTGCATGCTTGGGATTGAGTTCAACCCACCAGGGCATCAAAAAGGCTGCTTTACTGCTTTGCTCCACAAAGTCAGTCTTCCTGTGTGTATCCACAAACCTCTTTTGTTGGCTCAGACTATCTATCTACAAATTTGCATCCAAATATAAACAGCAGAGGATAGATATTTCCTTGCTTAGCCTTCAAACACTGTCCTTAATTATTCTAAAGCTTGACACGCTGACTTCACTTGCGAGAAAGTTCTTAAAGAACTCTATCCAAACTCCCCACCCTAGCCGTGTAACCCTGTTCAGCTTGGAGTACTTTCTTGTGTCTTGCAGTCATGGTTAGTGGGGCGATGGTTCGTAGAGTATCAAAAACAAATCAATTATAATAAATAGGGCAACAAAATACTAAGAAAATAACTTCAGTTTGATGCCAGTTTCTTGCTATAAACATTTGCTTTTAACCATAAATCTGTCTTTTTATTTTAGTAAAGTATGGCACTGTCCGATATTTCCCTTGAGAAGAGGAGGGTTAGGCGTTTCATATGTCTAGAAAAATGTTTCTACTGAATAACCCACCTATAGTATACTCTGACTTTCAGATAATGCTGTTTAACCCTGGGTGAGAGAGGGGGATACAAAGAACATCTGCGTCCGATAATATCTGTAAAGGTGTGGCATAGCCATATCAGGCAAAAACCTACATGACCATCTGAATAAAAATGTATAAAGCTTGGGATGGTCCAAAAAAGGGGCGTCCTGGTACTATAGCTGCTAAACATCATGTTTCTGAAATGTCCACCTATCCCAGATCTGTTTGTTCTACTTGTAGCAAATAGAGTGAAAGAAATGACTCCTCAGATGTGCTGTTGCTTTCATAGACTCCCATTCCTGGTGACCTCTTCCTCCCAATGTCACCAATGGTATCATTTGTTTCACATAGTTGTTGGCTGTAGTCTCTATAAGCCATTAAACAAGACAGATGCCTTGTCACTCTTCACTCCAAACCTGGGGGACTACAGTATAGTTTCAGTAGTTGAACCAAAGTTGCCACCCTTACCTTATTTCTAAACCCTGGACGGTGAACTCCAATCCGCTCGCGGAGTTTTCCGCACTCCGCGTTATGCGGTGCTCGCGGAGTTCCGCAAAAAGTTTTGTTACCTTGCTCGCGCTCGTCAACATCAAGTTTGTGAGCGCAAGCGAGAAAAATCCACCTCCCAGCGATATTTTTCCTAATTTGCAAGCGAGGGTAATCAACCTCCTGGCGAGATTTCTCAATGCAGGCGGTCGGATTCCTCAATTCGATTGGCCGCGTATGCTCGCAACCGCTCGTGTTGAGAAACTGTCCGCTCCCATTGAGAAAGCTGCCGCTCAAGTAGAAAATCTACTAGAGCGGCAGAAAGGAAGCAGCACCTACTTGTGCTGTGCATGGTGCCGTTCACTATAATTTTACAGTGTGGACAAACACCTGGTGCTGAAAATTATTGTGAACGGTATTTTTCTAATGCACTCCGCCACTTGCGGAGCTCCGCGTAGAGCAGCAGAGTTTTTTTTGCACTTCTCAGAGTTCCGCAATAGCGGAACTCCGCGAACTCCGCCACGGCTTACTTATTTACAGGGAGGAACTCTGGGCACCAAATCTACCCACTCATTGCAAGGAAATCCCAGATGATCCCACAAAATGTCACTGTGACTACCCACTAACTCCATGTGCCAGGGAGTACCTTCCCAGTACCACATACGTTTTTAGTACAACAGTGATCTTCTAGGGAAGGGGGTGGGGGAGAAAAAGGGAACGGTTTGTTGACATATAAAAACAAGTATCAGCATAATGTTGTATTAAGACACATGTATCTCTGTTTCCTGGTACTAAAATAATAATAAAAAATATTTTAAAAACAAAATAAATAAATAAAAAAACAGTGATCTTCTAAAGACCTGTGATGACTGAAAAATAGAAACAGTGTGGCCTGTGACAAAAAGAATGATTATTGTAAAGCCCTGAAGGAAAGATTTTATAGCAGCCATCAGTTTTCCACAGGAGTAATTCCCCTTTTGCTAAGCCTGATGCTCATTGTAAAAATGTGGTGATGTTGAAGAAATCTGCACTATTCTGTACACCAGGCATGGCTAATGAGATGCCAACCAGTCCTAGTAAATGTGATGCTTTCTAAATGCTTTGAGATAGACACTTCATGATGAGGCAGAGCCTTAGGGCACATAAAGGCAGGTCTGACTTACATCATCAATCCTTACAAGATGTTGGGGTCTGTAAGGGGACAACATCCCCTGTTTTGATGGGAAATGATTCATCTAGCATAAGACTGGATAGATGATCATTCAGGGCTGTGAGATTCCGGGCTTTGAGATCATGAGATTTCCATCTTCACCATGACACCAACTTCCAAGTCACCTTCTGTGAAGCTTCACACACACAGGTGCCACACTGTGCAGGCTTTTTGGTGTTTTTTTCTACAGGAGATCCAACCCAGATCATTCACCCTGGTGTCTGAGGAGGTCGTTCTATTAATGTCATCATAACACCTTATTTTTGGGTCTCGCCTATTACATCCCGAAGGGATGATAGGCGAGATTTATATTAAGCAGACCTAAAAAGTCTACTCACTGCGGATCACATACAGTTCATGTGAGCCAGGCGCGTGCACATCATCGCCAGCCACATCGCACACCACAATTTATCTGTGCCTCGGCATCAGACTTCAAAGGCTGCCGCTCCCCCGCTACCCGCATCAGACTTGAAAGGAATGCACTCCCCCGCCACAGCAATGCCGAGAGCTTCTTTGAAGTGCCTGCTCCTTGTACAATACACTGCCCATCCCTCTTTATATGCCACCCACCTCACTCCGCCTCCACCTGCATCAGCTGCTTGCAGCTCCACACTCTCTAGACGCTGAAGTACAAAGCTTATTCCATACCTCGATAGATGTCTCCTTCTAGATATTCTGGAGTGCGACATCTTGACTCCCAACGTGTGCGGCTCTACTTCATTCCAGGGCAACAAGGAAGGTTTGGGTCCTGTCACTGACCGGCTTGGACTACTCTAATATAGCAAACAAAACGAAAGGCCAGTCAGGTTTACTTTTTTATCATTTGATCACACCCAGCCTGTAAGTGCTGAGCGATCAGTGTTTTATTTCTATTTTTTATCTTCTTATACTTTTTTGTTATCTTTTTTGTATGTCATCAAAAGAACAGTTATCAAACAATAAAGAATACATTAAAAAAACAATGTGCACAATATATACAAGTGTTCAATATGTACACCAACAATACTGAATTTTAAAAACACCAAAGATACATCACAACAAGTAAATTAATATAATGCCTAAACACAATGTCAGAAGTAGGCACCAGTTCTTCAAATTATAACAGTAGACAGGCGGACAACAAAGTTAATAGATACTGCCTGCCTGTCTTACTGAGCCAGTGATTAGGTATTTTTATGGTTGCACTGCTAGGGACAGGAAGCGTGGTATTGATTATATCCCTAGTTGCACCCTTTTTCTTTATCCCTGGCTCGGGTTCAACGCGTTTCGAACCACAAAAGGATTGAGGGTTCTCCTCAGGACGCGGACTGGATGGAGCCGTAGCTGGGTGTAGCATTCGTGGTCTGTTTGGATGGGGGCAGCAGCCTCTAAGGACCGAATTTCTGTCTGGATGGAACGCTCATGTTTTTTTAAAGGTGGGAGCGGGAGCCTCGCAATTCGTGAGTTTTCTGATCTTCAGGCAGGGTGTTTGTGAAAACTGATGGTGCGGCCGTTCTACTTCATTGCATTTTAGTCATTCAATGTTCAATCCGCTCCGCATCTGTACCTCCGGCGTCGGGCGTGTCAATGCCGAGAGCTTCTTTGAAGTGCCTGCTCCTTGTACAATACACTGCCCATCCCTCTTTATATGCCACCCACCTCACTCCGCCTCCACCCGCATCAGCTGCTTGCAGCTCCACACTCTCTAGACGCTGAAGTACAAAGCTTATTCCATACCTCGATAAATGTCTCCTTCTAGATATTCTGGAGTGCGACATCTTGACTCCCAACGTGTGCGGCTCTACTTCATTCCAGCCACTGCCCGGTCACGTTTAACTTCTTGCGATATGTCTCTCAGGTCCACTGCTTCTCTGCTCTCCAAATGCGCAGCTCTGTAATGCCGAAAAACGTGCACGGTCTGCGAATTCGTTGTCTTAAAACATGTACGACTTGTAGATTCAGAGTGGTGGCTGCTTCTTGTAGTCACGCAGTTTAGTGTCACCCTGTTTCTCTGACTTTAACCGTCTCTCTGTATTAGCTGCACTCTACCCCTTGATTTAATTTGGTCTTTCTGTGTCGTTATCACTGTTGCTCTAAGGCCTTCCCTGCCCGGGGCCTAAGTACGTTTCACTCATAGCGCCTGCGCTCTGCATTGTGTCACTCGACTCTTTTCTCGCATCGACAGTTGCGGTGTCAGTCTGTCTATCCGTGCAACTCTGCCCTTCCCTCGGTGTCACCCTGTCGCTCTGTATTTTCACAACCTCTCTCAGTCTCAGGGTGTCTTCAACCTGTCCCTTCCCGGTTTCCTCTTCCATGTACCTATCTGTCTCTTCCACCCATGTACATGTTTTTCTTTCAGTTGTGACTGTACCTTCTCTCCAGTGACACCCTGTTCCAGTAGGCCCCCTCTCTCTTGCACCCAGTGTCTCTGCTTATCATTCTCTTCACAACTTTCTATATTCTCCCAGCGCCCCTCTGCCCTCGAGGGGATGTCTATGTTTGTCTCTTTCTCTGTGTCACTCTTTGACTCTTTCGGTGTCTCTTTCTCTTGGAGTGTCTGCTTCTCTTTTTGCCAGCTTCCCTTTCTGTCACCTTACTTCAGCCTCCTTCAAGTAACTCTGCCTCACCGAGTACCTTTTTCCCCTTGTCGTCTATTTTTCTCGGTGTCATTTTGTCCTGTTCTCAGAGTGTCACTCTCTATCTTTCTTCCATTGCCACTCTGACCCGTCTCTCCAAGTCGCACTCTGCCTCTTTCTCGTCTTTGTGTCCTCAGTGTGATCCAGTCATACCAAGTCTGCCTGCTTTCCTCTTTCTCTCAGCCAGTGTGACTCGCTCGTGTCCTTGTCACCGTGGCCCGCTCCTCTATTTTGTTTAACCACTTTCTCTCTATCTTTCCCTGTCTCTGTGTCAATCTTGGACTCTTTCCTGTCATGCCTCTTACTCTCATGCAGTCCTCCCCACCTCATATCCCCTGTCTTACTCCCTCTTGCAAAAACGCACGCGAGCACTCAAGCACTCTTCCGTGAGCAGACACAGGCGCGAGGCCTCGCATGCACTGTCACTGTCTCCGAGGCCTCCCAGAAACGCACAAGCTGCGAGGGCTATTTCAAGCTCAACATCGGACTACATAGAAAGCGTTGTGTGCACAATACACTGCTGTGACGGCCGCTTGTGCACCAAGAGCTCCTTCCGGTAAGGGTCTCTTGTGAACAGACACCGGCTGCATGGGCCGATTGTGAACTGAAGCACAGCAGGAGACAAGTCGTCAAATACAGGTTAGCTTTTTTACTGAATTATTTATTCTTAATAATGCGGGTCCTTTTTTCCCAGATCCTCGCTCCTTCCCGCTCCTTATGTTTCCCATCCCTCACTTCTTTAGCTTTCTCCAATACCATGAATTTCGCTCAGATTTGAGTCTGCCCATCATTTTTATCCATGTTCTGTTTCCTTCTCTTCTTCTTTCACAGTTCCTAATCTTTCATGCCTTCCCTCTCTCACGAACTCCTCTGATCCTAGGATTTTCCTCTCCCATCCCTAACACCCCATTAGTGCACCCCCTGCAGTCATTCCCACAACCTTTATTCACGCCCGTACCTTCCAATCTGTTTTCATGTATCTTTTCTCTCTACCTCACCAATCATAACATTCATGCTCATCTCTTTACCTCGCTTCTCCGTTTCCCTTTCTCTCTCACCTCTCTACTACATCCTGCCTGTCTCTCTCGGTCTCACTCACATATCTTTCTATCCCATGTCTCCTTATTTCATCTCATCTCTTCTACCTCACTCCTCTTTACCTCTTGTTTACCCTCTTTCTACAACTCTATGCACCTCACCTACAAAACCAGCCCTGCTTTAACTCACCTCTGTCTACCTCACCACTCACAATACACAATTATCAGTGCCACCTCTGTCTACTTGCCTTTTGAATCTTTATCAGTCTTTCACCTGTCTCTTTACCACTTTCTAGGCTTCTCTCTACACCTGTAACAGTAATTCAACATCTGCAGTTTCCATTACAGCTCGTCGTATCTCGCCCCATCTGCCTCACCTCACTCTCAAACTCATCTCTCTTTGGCCCACCTCTCTGTATCTCTTTCCACTTCACTTCGCTCTGTCTCATTCTCAACCTTATCTTTTCAGCCACACGTTGTTTCGAGATTGTGCACTTTTAGAATACTGGAGCCTGGTGGTGTGGTGTTGTTCGTTCTTTTTTTTTTATTTATTAAACTCTTCTTTTTTTATTAAAGTTTTTTTTAATTTTGCACAACCTATTAGAAAGACAGTGTCGTTCGAGTGACAACTATTGCAATATGGCACACAATAACAATCTGTAGGTTCCAGCCCACTGTAGCGTGTCTTGGTAGTAGTGCACTTTGGTGGAACAGCATTGAGGTATGCTCTCGCCAGGATCAGAGGTTGGGTCTGGTGATCTTGCGGCGAGCGCCTGGAAAGGCCCCTTTACAATATAGGACTTTGTGCGAGATACCAGTAGCAGCTGCTGCCAAAAGTCAGTGTCCGTGATCCTGTGTAAACTTCCTGCATGTAGCTAGAAACCGACCTCTGTAAAATACTCTATACCTGCAGATTTCAAAGTGCTACATAAAAGTGCAAAACAATAAATAAAGCCCTACATAAAACTGCTAAGCAATAAATAAAATAGATGTTTGTTAACAGCAGGAATTGGTTGACCGATCCCTTTCCACACACCACCCCACACACACAGACAACCCCACACACACACAACCCCACACACACACAACCCCCCCCACACAAACAACCCCCCACACACACACACAACCCCCACACACACAACCCCCCACACACACAACCCAACACACACACATAACCCCCCACACACACAACCCCACACACACACATACCCACACACACACACACACACACACACACCCAGATCCCTCACACATCCCCAGACCCATCACACTCAGACCCCTCACACACACACACACACACCCCACACACACACCCACACACACCCTCACAAACACCCCACACACCCCCACAAACACCCCACACACAACCCACACACACAACCCACACACACACAACCCCCACACACACAACCCCCACACACACAACCCCCCCACACACACCCACACCCACATAACCCCCACACACACATAACCCCCCACACACAACCCCCCACACACGCAACCCCCCCATGCACACAACCCCCACATGCACACAACCCCCCACACGCACACAACCCCACACAGACACAACCCCACACACATGAAACCCCACACACATACAGCCCCACACACATACAGCCCCAAACACACTACCACACTCACACACAACCCCACACACACAACCCCCCCACCCACACACACCACAACTCCCCCACACACACAACCCCCCCACACACCCCACACACATGCAACCCCACACACACAACCCCCACACACACAACCCCCCACACACAACCCCCCCACACACAACCCCCCAACACACAACCTCCAACACACAACCCCCCCACACACACACCCACACACACACACCCACACACAACGACCAACACACACAACCCCCCCACAAACACCACACCCCCCTCACACACAACCATCTATCTACCTATCTATCTATCTATCTATCTTGTCTGTCTGTCTATCTGCCTATCTATCTAACTATCGCCCTCACTCTATCTCTCGCCCTCACTCTATCTCTCGCCCTCACTCTATCTCTCGCCCTCACTCTATCTCTCGCCCTCACTCTATCTCTCGCCCTCACTCTATCTCTCGCCCTCACTCTATCTCTCGCCCTCACTCTATCTCTCGCCCTCACTCTATCTCTCGCCATCACTCACTCTATCTCTCGCCATCACTCACTCTATCTCTCGCCATCACTCACTCTATCTCTCGCCATCACTCACTCTATCTCTCGCCATCACTCACTCTATCTCTCGCCATCACTCACTCTATCTCTCGCCATCACTCACTCTATCTCTCGCCATCACTCACTCTATCTCTCGCCATCACTCACTCTATCTCTCGCCATCACTCACTCTATCTCTCGCCATCACTCACTCTATCTCTCGCCATCACTCACTCTATCTCTCGCCATCACTCACTCTATCTATCGCCATCACTCACTCTATCTATCGCCATCACTCACTCTATCTATCGCCATCACTCACTCTATCTATCGCCATCACTCACTCTATCACCATCACTCTATCTGTCTATCTAACGCCCTCACTCTATCTATCGCACTCACTCTATCTATCTATCGCATCACTCAGCACCACCACAGCATCAATCTGTGCAACCATTCAACAACTGGTTCAAATATGTTCTCTCAATGTTTCCAGCTTTATTACAAATGTCACAAAAAGATGTTAATATTTCACTTCTGTTATGGGATTTTCGACACAATAAAATACAGTGAACATAATCTTCACAAAAGTAATTTACAAAAGTTTAAGCTATTGCCATTATAAATTACAATAACTTTCATTTAAGTATTAATTATTTTAAAAAATTAAAAGCGATTGTTATTTGTAATATCAATACATCTAAGTCACGTAAATACAACACATATTGCAGTACAAATGCTATAGGTGTCACATTTACGAAAGTTAAAACTATTGGCATTGTCAATGGCAAAGCTATTAATTTCGCTATTTTCAAAACCAACACATTAATAAAAAAAATTTAATTTACAATACCAATAGCTCAAACGTTCCTAATGCGAGACCTATTGCATTGCAAATGCTTGTTCTTTGTAGTTTACCACACCACTTTTTTAGGACTACTGGAACGAGCCTGGTGGTTACTTCTATGTATCCCCTGACCTCAGGAACATACTTTTGGGGCCAGGGCTCACTCCAGCAGAGGCCACCAGCAAGGTCCAGTTGGTACTAGTCATCCGGTCACTTCAGGAAAAAAGGCCTTTTGCAGCTTGTTGTGTCCGTGGCCTACACAGGTCGGCCAACTGACCCTTGGAATCCACTGGTTTGCCTTGGGCACAAGAGGGGGCAGGTCAAGTCCTTCAGGGCACCTCTCAGGCCACCAACAGCAGGTCTGGAAAGTGTTCTTAAGAGGAAATGTTGTTAATGCAGCATTTATGGTTGGGACACGTTAGGAGCTGGGGTGACTCCTGGCTCCTCTATAAACAATGGAGTAAATGTTCCCAGGGCAACCCTTTCCACTTTTCCAGTAGTTAGGATTTGCCCTACTGCAAACAATCACCCAGTGTCATTCACTCCTAAAATCCAAGATGGGGAAAGCGTTTCTCCCTTGTCCAGAGTTCTTGTGTCCTTACAGCGGCATGTCCAGGGAAATGAGCAGACCCCTCCCTTGTGTCCTCTCCAACATAGTTCTCAGTATAGCTCCCTCCCCCCCTCACCCCCACTGTATTCAGAGAATCCTGGATAGTGTGGGCCATGGAAATATACGCTTTCCTTTCTTAAGGGCTCTCCCCACACTAAACTATGATTGGGCAGGCCTCACCTCTGTCCCTTTCAAGTTAATGATATCCCTGCATTCATCTCAAGTTTCCTTCCTGGGCTGATATGGATCAAATGCCCCACATCCATTCCATCCTGTCACAAAGCCAATGTTGCACTCTGGGAGGTCAAACATTTGTTGTGCAGCTAACGGATATTAGCAGCAAGGAGCGTCAGATACAGAAATTGTCTCTTTCTAAAAGTTGCTTTTCCAAAATAAATATTAAAAAGCTGACTTCACCAATAATGGATCTCTTAATAAATATGACAATTAGCCTTTTCCTTTTGAAAGTTACAGATTAAAGTTTAAAATCTGTACTTTGGATCTAGCTACACCTCTGCCAATGAAAATAGGTTTTAGGGATCTATGCACTGCAGAAACATGCCAAATTACATTTTTCTCATGTTTGGCTTTTAAATATTAAAAATTATTTTATTGAAAAATTTGGTTTGCACACAACAAGATGCAATAATAGCGGCAGACAGCTGTCCAGCTCGGTTCCCAAAGAGGCCAACCTACATACGAACCAATAAATCCTCGAATTGTGCCACACCATCCCCAGTAATGTTATACAGTGCAATAACCCTAATGAAACAAGAAAACAACACACCCTCCCACAGCACAACCACTTTTAAATATTAAACACCTTACCTTGTGGGAAACAGTATGTACCTAGGAGCGACTTATTAATATTCAAAAGCAGACAGATTTGACAGCAAGTTTTTAGGGTGCTGCAGTCAGGCTACTCATGGTAGGCCTGAAGCCATGTGCGCTTCAGTCCCCGAGTGGCATTTAACTTGAGGCCATGGCTCTATTTCCTATGCCTTATGCTAGGGACTTGCCTGCAAGTTCCCATGTCAATCATTGAAAAGCCAATTTAACCATGCTTAAGGGGGGGATAACCTAACCAATAAATATGGACCTGACTATAAACTATGTTTATAGCCTGGTTCACTCAACTATACAACATGCTTATTTACCAAATATTGTCCTAGCAGGCACCTGCGGTCTTCAGAGACTCTGTTGGTAAAATAACCAAGATTTCTCAGAAGGCATACTGGAAGAGAGGCATTCTCTTTTGTCACTATTCAGCGTTGGAACACTATACCTTTTGCTATTCCTGCAAAGCCCAACTGTACATGATTCCGCAAAGCAATTAAAACGTATCTGTTTCATTCGTGGTTCTGCTCTGTATGCCTGCTGTTTCTAAATTTAGTGTCAGTACACCACTGATAACCACATGCTTTACAAAACTAAAATTAACTTTACTGCTGTGTAGCAACGGTAGTGTGCAGAGTATAAAAAAGCTACAAAAAAAGGTCCAGAAAAAAGTGAAAGATTGGAGGTGACCATGCAGAAAAGGTGGATTTGCTGCTTACATCACCCCATTCCCTAATGAAACTCTAAAGCAGATGCATCTCTACCTCAAAACATAACTGCTCTCTTCCTTCATGTGCTGTAATGCTTACTTGTAAGTCAACCATTTCTTCACAATCTCATCGCCTGCCTGGGAATTTTCTCATCGTATGAAAAATGACCTCCCCAATCTTTGCACTGCATGTACTTAGACCACGCCTCTAAATAGGCCACACACAGTCCTCATATCCTCACTCCCTCCCCCAGCTCTTTGAGATGCTTGCAATAGATTACAGAAACTGTCAAAGAGCAAATGGGATGACAGGTGAAAGAGTTTGATAGAAGCGGTGCTTAAGATGGAGTACTGCGGTCACTAGACAAACTAACATTGTTCATCTGCAATCTCTTTCCAACTCCTCAAAAAAAGTTGTGACATAACGTTTTTGGACTTCAAAGACCTCTGGGTATAGCTTCAAGCTTGCCTCTCATGGAGGATTTTGAGTTACATGAAAAAAACGAAGTCAGAATGTAGAATCTTTGAATGGGATGAGCCTCTTCGCGTATCCAACCGACACACATCGCGGTCGGCCTAAAATCACACCTTGGTCATTTCATAGAATGTAATTGGCGCTTACTGCTTTTTGGTGCAATTTTTCATTAAAAATTAATTTCTCCAGTTCCCCTTACTAGATTTTCTCATTTTGGTGTCATTTTCTTTAATAAATAATGTTCTATTTTTCTAAATCGGTTTGAGATTGTGATTGTTTGGTGTTTTGTTTTATTACTGGATTGGTACTGTATAAATACTTTACGTATTGCCCTGAGTTGAGCCTACATTGATGTGGGTGATTTTGGAGTGAGCATGCAGTAAGGGGTCTTTATTTGCCTTTTTAACCCATTTCCCCTTTCCTTTGTTTTCAAGGCACCTTTAAAATTCAGAAGACGAGATTACAACGAGAAGGTTTCAATCCACTCCTGACATCAGACCGGTTGTTCTTTCTGAACACAAAGCTGGGACAATACGTTCCACTAGATGAAATCACATTCAGCAACATTCAGACTGGAAAGATCCCCCTTTGAACTTCGGCCTTGGGACATCAAAGCAAGGACAGTGTCCTTATCTTCCTATGTGTGGATGTGGGCTGGCTGCTGTCATGAGGCACCAACAATGGACAGTGTGGTGCATGGACTGAACCTAGGTTACAAGGGTGAAAGAGATGGACGCGGACAGAGGGTAGTCAGAGTTTTTCTTGGAACACTCAGCCACCTTAAGTAGACACCTACTGGTGTAAGGAATACACTTATATAGTAATATTTAGGTATGAACATACTCTGTGGTAGAAACAGGACCTTGTGGTCCAGGGGTACACTAATGGAGGTAAGAAATCTTACATACGGCTGTAGATTTACTTGTCGAGGAAGAGGCAAGACACACCTCAGAACAGTGAGGGGCTAAAGCTGGACCCGTATGTGGTAACTGGGGATGGTGCTATGGCATATAGCAACTTGGTATTGGACAGATTCTTAGACTGCAACTCAGAGTGGAAAAGATTTAGATGGGGAGGAAGGCTTGATTGTTTATTTAAGTGGGCTGTTATGGTTCACATTAGTGTATTCTTTGGCCTGAATTCATTAGGCCCTGTCCTTGATGAAATG
This sequence comes from Lissotriton helveticus, assembly GCF_964261635.1. Lineage (NCBI taxonomy): Eukaryota > Metazoa > Chordata > Amphibia > Caudata > Salamandridae > Lissotriton > Lissotriton helveticus. The sequence continues at coordinate 1,298,703,556 of NC_136057.1, forward strand.
ACAAAAGCGATGGGCTACTCTTCTGTTATTTACATTTATGTGAGGGTCCTCTAACGTCAGGCAATCTGCAATTGTTGCTGCTCTTTGGACTTACCTTCATGAGTAATGAAGACTTGAAGAAGCTGCCCTAACTGGACCGGGACTTGCTGGAAATGAGAGCTGGGGCCACATTTGATCAGTCGCTGCTGTCTTTAGTAAGTGTGGGTGCTAGACTGGACTCTTGGCGGATGTAGGTGCTACTGGTGCTGCTTCCAGAGGTTGTTCTCTTTCTGTGAAAGCATTTGTAGGGAACAGTAGCTCTAGAGAAATCATGGTGTCATGCAAAATTGCAGTGAATCAGTGACTTGTCCATTGTAGATTGTGAGACTGGCCTTTTCATCCTGTGGACCAGTCCGCAACACAACTGCACCCCCTCCACCTGACACCACTTGTTCATTTTAGGTCTCTGACCCTTATGTGGGGTCTGGGCAAACTCTCCTTTCCATACCAGCATTTGGCATTCCCATCCTTTCCACCAGCCCCTGTTACTTTGCTCCTGTGTACCACTGGCTGGCATTTGCACCTCCTCCCCACCCTTACGAGCGGCCCTGCCACTCCCTTCTGGCAATACCCACCCTCCAATATAAGCGCCCGGAACACGCACCCAGTGCAAGCAACTGTAAACCCTGATCCAACTGCACCAGCCTCAGCCCTGGAGCCAGTGCCTGTTAGCCGTGTCAGATTCTGCAGCATGAAATATCCACTATACTCACATGGTGTGCATAATTCCGCCACTTGGTGGCCATTGACCTAGGTATGGCCTGAACATGATGTTGTTACACAATGCCCCCTAACGTGACTGCACTCCTAGATGCCTTTCGCCCATGGTTGTTGCACTGCGAGAAATCACGAAAAAAGTTGTTGAAAACTAGTAGAGAGATCTCAAGAGAGCACTGAGGTTTTAATGGATAATCTCAGGGGTTGTTGACATAGTTTGAGAATTACATTTTCTGAAGGTGAAGTTCCTGAGATTCTTCAATGCAATTATGTAGTATGAGCACGAATTTTAAGTTCTGTCCAGACAGTCCTCAGAAGCTCATTTCAATGGCGATCATTCATTATGCATGTTCTGCCTTCCAAAGAAACTTAAGTCCGAAGACTTCTGCGCATGTTCACTGTTGCAACACGAAACCTTCATTGATATTGACATGGTATTACTTACCCATTTGGCAGCAGCAGACACAGCAGGACTTTCCGAACTGGAGTTGCAGAAGAGAAACGCTTCGTTAATGGAGCAGATGGGTTTCTCGGAGGTGGATGATGGCAAAGCTGAAGAAGCTCAAGTTAAATACAAGGCAGACTGAGACCATGAGGAAACTGCCCAAGAGCCAAGACCCGGTGGGGCATATTTATGAGAGCCTTGCATCACGTTTGCACCACGCAAAGTGGTACATGCATGACGCCAGGCTCTGAGTCAGATTTACGAAGCCACACAAAGCCACGTTGTGTGGTGTTGAGTGGCCTCATAAATGTGGAGTAAGGCTAAGCAGCACAAATACTGCATCACCTTACTCTGCGCAAGGGAGGTGTTCCATGGGTGTTGCAGTGGGGGTTCCCACGCAACTCCCGTGGGTTTTGACACATTCCCAAATTTACAAGCACTTGTAAACCTGGGAATGCGTCATAATCTTACGCCTCCCCAGGACAGGCGTAACGAGTAGAATTAGGTTTATATTTCTTCGTTTTTTTCCTTTTTTTGTGTGCTGCAGAATGTCCTGCACAAAAACAAACCTGCCTACAACATTAACACCCTTGCACCATGGTGCAAAGGTGCCTGCATTGGATCTGGGCGGCAGAAAAATCGCCAGCACAGGGGGAAAGGACAGGAATTCACTGTATTGGATACATATTGTGCATTTGTGCCCTTTCACTTTGAAGTAGGGCAGCGCAGTAAGGTCACTTGCTGTGCTGCCCTATGCCGAAACCCAATAAATGAGATCCTAAGTCTACAGCTTCCCAAAGTAAAAGGTTTTCAGAGCTACCGACTAAAGTGCTGAAGTCAAAAACTTCGAACAAACAAGCAGGACCACATAAACACAAGCACTCAATTCCGAATAAATCTTCAGTCTAAAGAGACCAAGAAACTTTCTACCCAACTGGGTACACAGTCAAGGTCACAAGGAAGGAGGTGCCAAAGACTGTCTGCTTGTCTTCTGAGGGAGATCAAGCTTGGAAGGGGAAGGTAAGGCAGGCAGCCTTGAAGAAAAAGTCACGTGGAGACAAAAACACCTCTGGCACTGTCAATGTTTAGAGAAAGAAAAGGGTACTAGTTGCGGAAATCGAACAGTTTGTCAATAAGAAAAGGTTTTTTTAGATCTGCAATCATTTGAAGTCTTTGTTTTTTAGTTAAGGTGGCCACGTTGACAAGAGGGCAGGGGATGCCACTCTACACTCCTCTTATTCAGACACAAGCTACAGCGGGCCAGTTCAGCCAGGCTGGATAATGACTGTAGACAAAGACACTTGTTTTATGCAGGGGCAAGAAAAAGTGAACACCCCTAGGGGATACCTGCACAGTCCTCATTGCTGGTCTCCCCAACACACACAACACTTGTGGGGGGGGGGAATAAGGGACTTTCAAAGCACCTGGGAGTCCATAATAAGAAAAAAGCAAGGGCTAAACCTGGTAAACATTGGCATTGTTTATAATTCCTCAAAATACTCCCTACAATAACACCAAAACAGCAGATGTAAGGAAAGGATCGGATAGAGATACTTCAAGAGAGAAGCCGAGGAACTATAACCGACACATGCCATGGAAATAGTACTCCAAGTGGAGAGCTACCGAAGGGCATACTTTTGTCTACTTTCTGGTACCAAAAGAAGATCTGTGTGGCCAGTCTTGCACAGACTTGAGGTTTATGAACAAATTCATTCAAATCCAAATGTTCCGGACGGCAACCCTCCAGCGAGTTATACCTTTAGAGAAGGAGGATTACCTGGTGACTAGATTTAAAGGACATCTACTTCCACATACCAAAACAGGCATTGCACAGGAAATGCCTCATGCGTGTGATGACAGGGTTATATTATCAATTCAAGGTATTAAATTATGGCAGCCCATCTCAGAAGTCAGACTAGTTATGTCTACACTTAGAGAACTGGCTGGGAAAGACAAACTCATTCGAACAATGTCAAAGAAAACTTCAGAAGATGGTGAACCTGCAGTGCTAGGGTTTCACAGTGAATTGAAATAATGTCTTCCCTGTTCCAGGGATGAAAACAAATTGTTGTGAGGCAGATCTGGATACAGTGAAGGCAATGGTGTACCATACCTTGAAAATGGTTCAGCAATTGCAAGCTCAAGCTCACCTTTTCCAGACTTCTTAGTCTCTGATGGTGAAAACAGTTATGAAACTGTTGGGTGTGATGGCTTCTTCAATACATGTAATCTCAAACACAGGATTGCACATGAGATCTGTTCAGTAGTGGTGAAGCAATTAGCGGTCTCGGGCGATGGGCAAATGAGAGGTTCTACTAGTCGGAACAGAGGTTGGCAAGGAGATACAATGGTGAATATGTTGAAGGGGATGACAATGAAAACACTTCTACTACAGGCAATCATAATGTATGCGCCATATGTCAGTTGGGGGGGGAGCACACACAGGCAGCTCAAAATAAGGGGATTCTGTTTCCCTGAGGAGACCACCAACTGCATCAGTTGCTTAGAACTAAGGTGGAATAATGTGGCACTGAAAGCCTTTCAGAGTCAAATCAAGAACAAGTGTTTTCAAATCCTAACAGACAACATAACTGCAATGTTATACAAAACAAGTCGGGGCACAGTCTTGTATCCACCCAAAGCTGGCACAAAGCATTTGCTGGTGGACACCAGTGAGAAGCATTAACCTGGTGACAAATAACATACTAGGACGTTCACACAGCTGAACAAGCAGCTCCCATGAATCTGAACTAGAGCAGTCAGAGAGATACGATATTCCAACATTGGGTAACATCAGAAGTAGACCTGTTTGCGGCAGCAGAAAACTAAAAATGGCTGTTCTTCACATCCAGACAGTACTATTCTAAGCTACAAGGGAATACACTTGATAAGCTGGCACAGAGTTACACATACCCTTTTGCTTCACCTGATACCACTGATTTCACTAGTCTTTAAGAAATCCACTGCATTCAATATCTCATTGTTTCTAGTGGCTCAGAGGTGGCCATAGCAGATTTCGTTTTCTCATCTATGCAAATATCACAGAGAACTGTGCCAAAATCCCAAAACACAAAGACCTACAATGCAAGGTGCAAAGGAACAGCAGACCATGGTCTGGTGTCTGAGATAGCTGAAGTTAGTCACTTACAACTACTTGAAAATACACTATATGTCATAAGGGATGTGTGCAAGCCAGACACAGGTACTGGGCTCAGCAGTGACCAGCAATAAAATTGCAAGATGAATAGTGCAGACTGTGGAGTACTATTATAAAAATGACAAACAAAACACTAAAGGTGAAGCCTAAGGCACATTCCACCATGAAGAAAGGTGCCACACTAGCATTCCTTGCCCATGTCTCACCCCAGGACATCTTCAAGACACCATTGTGTAAATATAGAATCACACAAGGAAGTGGCAGTAGGACAGTCACTAGTGCGACACTTGTTCTCATCCACCCCGTCAACAAACCCCTTCCACAGGGGATGTAAACCATTAGATAATCTTTGCACAGTATGGGAATCTAGAAGAGATTTCACATTGAAAAAGAAACAAGGTACTTACCTGTTGTAATTGTGTTCCAGATTCTTGTGCAACCTCGTACTTTCCCAGTGAAGAAGGCTAGTGGAAGAGATGGCAAGAAAAAAAAATCTAACATGGGTGTCATGTTAGGGGGCCTTATGTGCTTACTTTTATCATTATATTCAGGCTCTGTCTATGATGAATCCTACCAAGAGTATAAAAAAGGTTTTGTAATTCTGATATTTCAGATCCAACAAATAGATGGCAGAATTATGCACAGTATGTGAATCCGGGAGAGCTTCATGCGTCAAATCCTTTATAACAAATAAGTAACTGGTCTCTTTTCCAGCACATTCTATTTCTCATAATCACTGCCTTGGAGTATTACCCACTTAAAGATCATCTAATGGTTAGAATATTATGTTTTAATCAGTTGTGAACTCAATAAAACTGACTAAACCTGGATGGCATAAAGATACATGCGCTCAGGTTCCTGGAAATCTGCAAAATTGCGTCTTTTTCTCATCATTGCTGACTGTGTTCCTGATTCACAAACTTTGTTCGTCGATTTTATTTTTCTTACTCTTACTCCAAACTTAGGCATAACTTACTTCTATGTTCCCAGCATGTCAGTTATAGAACAAATATTTGCAAGTCAGACCCTTTGTTGACTAGGAGGATACAGAGATTTAAGGTATGTTGCCACCAAAATATAGTTCATGACCTTTGAAATGCACCCTATTTTTACCCATTTCAGAGTGATTCAACAGGGAATGCTTCAAAAGCTGTTAAAAGCCAAAGCTTTACTCCCATGTATCACACATGAATACTGTTATGTGCTGGTACATGTGATAGAGCGCGCAGGTCACCTGACTATAATTTTACCATATACACCATGGGCCCATAAATTCAATTTACCATATTTATTAATCGGGTAACCTTACACTCTACTATCAGTAACCCAGTTCCTTCCTATTTATTTCCAATGTACTCGACTTACCAATCCACTGTTACGGGTACCTATGATCACAATGGATCAGGGAGCTAGCTGTGAAAGAAAGGCAGACACAAAATACAAAATACCATTTACTATTTTCACACTCATGTAATAACCAGAGACACAGGAAGTTTTCAAAGTCTTTATCTAATCTTCTTCAAAGTCAGAAAGTAAAAGATTTACAGCAATTAAACTATCAATAACCAAGAGCATGAATATCGTGTAACTTTGCAAGTAAAAGATTAGGCCAATCATTAGAACTTTAACGGGAAGGAGAGAACAAGGAACATGCTAATAAGGATTTCAGAGCTTAGACTCAGTATGATGTCTAAAGGACGGGAAAGATAAGGAACATGCTAGAATGTCACAGTTTAAATTTACCCCTCGAAGATGGGTAAGGCAAAAGAACATTAATCAGTCTATAGGAAATTCGAAGATAACCTGTAGCTATAAGGAAGGTAAGTCTGGAGCATACTAACATTCAGAGTAATTACTTCAATTCAGTAAAGGGTGGGTAAAGAGAAGGAACATCTATTTACTCAGAGACAGTATTTATTCACCTATAAGGTAGGGGAAAAAATGGAACAAACTAATGAAAGCACTTTCACGAATTCAGTATTTTATAAAAAGGTAGGGTAAGAAAAAAGGACATATGCAATTACGATTTAGCAAAAGTTCAGGCAAGGATAAGAATAAAGAATGCGAGTGTGTTTCCCTAACAGTTTATATTTACCTAGCACGGTGTGGAGACCAACCCTGGCCACGAGTCAGTTAAGGACAGTAGGAACCCAAGGAAAGACAGTCGCCAGTAGGCCACCAGGTGCAGAATGGAACCCCAGGTCAGGACTGGAAGACCAGATTAGGATCAGGACAGGACCACCAAGGTAAGACCAGCACCCGCAGTTCAGTTGCAACGCCTGCGCTACACCTTCTCTGCAGCTATCAGTCAGAACCACGATTGGGTTATCGAATTCCCCAGCATAGTGCTCCGCCAGCACTTAAGGTTTCCAAAACCCCGATTGAGTCTCTGGAAATTACAGACAGAGTGCTCCGCAGCCCCTCTGTTTCTGGATCAGCTATTGAGTGCGTTGGGTCAGTGACAGGTCAGCTATTCGGGCAAGTCGTACAATTTCTCTAGCTAAACCTAGGCTAGTTATACTGTTTTCGGGTCAGTGTACCACCCCCCAAATGTTGCAAGTGTAAGAATCCCCAATTTCGATTGGTCCAAAGAAAGGACAGGTCATTACACCAGCTAGGATTTGACTTTCTCAAGCTTCATATTTACATCTCTGGGACCTCCCATTGAATTTGGGGTTCCCATGACATCTACTTTTCACCTAACAATGGCATATACAAATTTTATTACAATTGTTTCAAATGTAGTACAGTTCAGCTCCGTTTGCTGGGCTACAGGTCGATTCCCAGGAGCATCTTGACTGTGGCTGCCAGCTGGCTGGGTTCAACTGGTGCAAGGTTTTCTTCCCTCTGCTAGGATGACATGCGCAGTAGGGACTTCAAAGATGGAGAATTAAGCACCTCCCAGGCCCAAAAGATTCGTCACATGAAAAGTAAAGGAAAACAAATTAGAACACAGAAATAAATGATTACACACTGTATACCAGGAATCCCTATATGACTCCCATTACTTTATAATAACTATAGCATTAAGATTAGTGCAAAGATAAACAGCACAGCAAAAGCTGCAGTGCAAGCTTCGGCATGTGCGAACATAAAGCAGCCATCTTAAGTCTAGTGCGCAAGTGCAAAGATTTCCCATCAGAACTGCGAGTACGTCACGTCACGTGTGACCAACGCATGCGCAGAAGAAATTCCTGCGTAGCAGCAGCCATTTTAGTGGCAAGCGTATTAGGATGAGTAAACACATAGGCAAGCGTCTCTGGGACACCCCGTGTAATGTAAAATGTGCAATATTAGTAACACAAACAGGTTGTTTATACTTATTAACATTATTTGAGGTTCTTGATACAAGCAAGTCGGTTTACGTGCGAATCCTTGCTCCATCAATCCCCTCTTTGATGATATTTTATATCATCACAAATTCATGGAGCCAGATGCCAACTTTTCACATTTTTCCCAGTTCAATCACTTCAAACATTCGATTCAGTTTTTCTTTAGTCGCTTTATTAGGGTGAGAATTTTTCACCCTTTTATAAATCTGATTATTCAGTTCCTCTAATTCAAGTTCATCCATATTTCTTTTTACTCTCTTGTTCACAGTGTACTTCTTTTGGTGTTTGCGACATTTACAGCAGATGAATATGATGAATACTGCTATACCTATCCCTGCAATTGGCATCAGTACTTTACTCAAAAGACCTTTTCCTAGGTTAGAAAACTAATGACCTACGGCGGAGAGACCATCAGTAAGGTTCTTCCAGGCACTGTCAACCTCAAGTGGTTTGAGCTCTTTTTCCAAATTTGTAATATTCCTCACATACCCTTTGATTTCTACACTTTTGTCAGGTATGTAAGTGCAACAATGTTGCGCTTTCAACATTCTGCAGACTCCGCTCTCTTTTGCAAATAAGGTATCAAGAGCAAGTCTATTCTGTAAAACCATTGATCTGACCGCAACCATTTCGGTATTGACCATCAGGAAACCTCCAGCAGTGTCAGTTGATAACCGATCCACAACTGTTGACAATTTGCAAGTTCTGTGTGTATTCAGAACCACTCCCACTGTAGGTATCAGTGCACTAAAAATATCTCCTACTATTTCACCAGCACTTTCTCTTTTAGTGCGTACTAATTGATTAGTCTCTTCAGTGCTTCCAGTGATTTTCCCCACATTGTATATCTTTGGGAAGACAATACCAAAATAACAACTCCCGTACCAATGGTCGGGCAATTTGAAGTAAGCCTTATTTCCACATATAAAATAAATTCCAGGAAACACAGGCTCTGACCCATCTTTGAAACCCCACCCTCCAATTACCTTGTAATTATGTTTGCATTCACTGGAACCAATGAAAATATTGTTATAATAACTAGTCATTTCTCTATGAAGACAAAGTTTCCCTTTCTTTTCGAAATCCAGCAACATTGCAGCGTTAGCTCCACCATTTGAGGTGCTCCCTATACTCTCTGCCCATTTAGGAACTTTTTGGTTCTTGTCTTTTGCTTTCTTTTGGAAACTTTCTCTTCTCTTTTCTACCAAATCCAGAAATTCTTTCTCTTTTTCATGTAAAGAACAGGTCAAGTTATTTTTGTGTGCGTCATCTATATTTATTTTTCCTACAGTTAGAAAATAATCACTCATGTATTTAGCTACATCTCTAGTCGTATGTACAGGGTTCAAGTTTCTCCGAACAGGAAGTTCAGAAAATGTCACGTCAAGGTTTGAGTAATAATACTGTAAAGGTCCTCTTTTATAAAATAAACTAGTTAGTATACTACAGGAAGTTCCATATGTTAAAGGCAAGTGGTGGTAAGTCACACCTTCAGCTACAGAAGTGGGTAGCTTCGTGCAGACATGACAGTCGTCTATTTCCATAGTTTCTACATAATGTACTAACAGGTTTGCGAAAACATTTAAATGAGTCTTGTTCTTAATTTTGTTAAAGTGTAATCCTTCCTCATCTGGTGCTTCTAAATCTAAAGGGAGAGGTGTGGCGCCGCGGCCAGGGCGACTGACGCTGGAATCTGGGGATCACTGTTCGATCCCCGGCTCCGGCGGCAGGTTAGCCCAGCACCATGTGACTCTGGGCAATAGCTTGCTTAATCTTCCCGACGGCCCCCAGCGCCTAGAGACCCTTACGGGTGATTGTGCGCTTTACAAATGTGGATTATTATTATTATTATATCTTGGTTTGTTTCAGGCTAAGTGGTTTGTCTAATACGTCTACTCTTTGTGGTGTATTTCTAGTGTGTGATTCTACAGTGTCATCAGGTAGGTTATCATTCGGGTACAGACTCGGGTTTCTACTCATCATAGAAGGAATAGTTATAGTTAGTCCTATCCAAAGTATCGGTACTATTGCTATACTACATAAACATACTTGGCAGCATGTTTTACAACAACCTCGTCTCGGTCTCCCACTCTCAGAAGAATCAGACATTTTGGCTTAAAAAAACTTCAACCCCTCTGTGTAACTCTGCACAGCTTGCTTACTCGAGTAACTTCTCAGGTTGGGGTTGCTTCTTCACTGGTCTGTTCAGCAATCAATTCTTCATCACTTTCATCACTTATTTCCAGGTTCTCAAATTCCTCCAATACAAAGTAAGTCCATTCAGGACTCGCGTACTTGTTATTCAGTTTCTTGATGCGAGCACTTCTTCTCTTTGGTTTTGTCACAACTGGGTCAGTTTGACTCGAGACCTCATTTATCTGTTCAGGCTCCTCGTTTATCGTCTTTAGACGCAATCTCAGCCTCTTCACAAATCTAGGTACTGAGTCACCTTTTCTGAGTCTTCTAACTGGCACTGTGTCTTGGCCTTCTTCAAACACTCTTTTGTTTTCGTTTAGTTGTGGCACATTGGGGTCAAGTTCATCCTCTGTATAATTCCCTACCTGACTAGGTCCAGGTCTTTCATCTGTTTCTTCTGCCTGGTCCCTAAACTGGCCTTGTTCATGGGTATGCTGATTTTGCCTTTGATCTGTTTCGATCTCTTCTTCCTGAATACAATTGTCTAGTCCTATCTGTTCCTGCTCAAGCTCTTCGAACTCTTGATTTTCTTCCGCTTGAACTTCCGCCCTAATCTCTATCTGTCCCTTTTCTGGAGTAGATTTTCTTGGTGGAGTGTCAATTACCTGCTCTCTCCCTATCTGGTCCTCCTCAGAATCCGATTTAAAGTGGATTTCGATGATCTGAGTAGCTTCTTCTTCACCTGTCTCGTCCTCACTATACCACTGTCTATCTAAATTAGTCTGACCTCTAGTTCGTATAGGGTTGATTGTCAGATCGATTATAGGGACCCAATCTTCTTGACTGGAGCTCGGTTGTTCTTCTTCAGCTACTTCAGGACCGATATCTTGGAATCCTTCAGCTGCGCAACCTTCAGCCTCAGTTTCACCAGGTTCTGTCACTCTCTGCGTATGGCTGGCATGGATTCAGCGAGGTACTCCTGCACACTTTACAGCTGTGGTGGTTATCAGGATCACCTGTCGTGGCTTTCCCCACCTGGGTTCAAGGCAACTTTTCTGAGTGTGCTTCTTTATTACGACCCAGTCACCTGGATTCAGGTCATGTGCTGGAGTCGTTGGCCTGGTGACGGCGTCTCCCCCAACCTGGTTAGAGATAGAACGCACTTGGTCAGCCAGCTCTTTACAGTATTCTAGCACCAAATCATCAGATATGCTTATTATTTTGTATCCTGGCACCCATGCTTGCCGCATTGCTCTTCCCATCAGGATCTCATGGGGACTCAAGCCCGTGTTCCGGTCTGGAATACTTCTGAGTCCCATCAACACAAGAGGCATAGCATCTGGCCATTCCAATTGAGTGTATTCACACATCTTTCCCAATCTTGATTTGATTGTGCCATTTATCTGTTCTACCACTCCAGAAGCCTCTGGGCGATATGCACAGTGCAGTTTTTGCGTGATTTTGAATGCTTCACAGATTTGCTTTATTATTTCATTCTGGAAAGGACTTCCTCTGTCAGATTCAATTAAGACTGGGAAACCGTAACGAGGTATAAGTTCCCTAAGCAATAATTTTGCTACTGTGATGCTGTCATTTCTACGTGCAGGGTAAGCTTCCACCCATTTTGAAAACAGGCAGACAATGACAAGTAGGTATTTCATTCCTCGACAAGGGGGCAACTGAACGAAGTCAAGTTGTAGTCTAATAAAAGGGCCTTCTGCCTTTCCAATTTTCCCTGGCAGTACTATAGTTTTCTTTCCAGGGTTAAATTGTTGACAGACCAAACACCTCTGGCAGAGTGCCTCTGCTACTTTTCTGAATTTCGAATTGAACCATGTCTGGCGGAACATGCGAATCATCGCATCTCTGCCTACATGTGTGTCTCCATGTATTAACCTAGCCATAGGAGCAAGCATACAGTCTGGCAACACAGGCATACCATCAAGGTAAACAATGAAACCATCATCACTTCTCCTTCGACAACCAAAATTTTTCCATCTTTGTTTTTCCTGTGGCTCTGCTGCTTCCTGTAAATCTCTCACTTCCTCCCATGTATTCACTCCCTCTAGCATCAAAAGTTGGCAGCTGTTTCAGTTTCCCCCAACCTTTATATTGATTGAAATTCGGTATTTTGTACAATGTTGGGCTAACTGGTCAGCATATCGATTACCTGCTGTCACTTTGTCATCACCAGATTTGTGAGCAGCACACTTGACCACAGCCAATTCTTTTGGTAGCTGGATTGATTCCAGTAAATCCTGCACGTATTTTCCATTTCTGATAGGGGTGCATGAAGAAGTCAGGAACTCCCTCTGCATCCATAGCTGGCCGAAGTCATGCACAACCCCATAACCATACTGGCTATCAGTGTATTTGGTCATTTTCAAATTCCTCCCAAATTTACAGGCTTTTGTCAATGCAACCAATTCAGCTATTTGTGCAGACTTGACTCCATATAAATAGGATGCTTCCACTGGACCCTCTAGAGTGCACACTGAGTAGGCAGCGCTTAGGCCACCTTCCTCATGCCTCATACATGAGCCGTCTACAAACAACTCATAATCTTCACTAAACAGAGGGTTCTCTTTTATGTCTGGGTGGGGTTTGGTACTGAACTCAGTCAAATCAATGCAGTCATGTTCAATTTCCTCCCTCACTTCTGCTGCGAATGAACTAGGTAGTAAAGTAGCTGGATTCAGAATATTACATCTGGAAATGGTTACGTTTCCTGCACCTACAAGGATTCTCTCATACTTAAGTCAGCTGACTAGGAGTGAGATACTGAGTCTTTGTTCTTATCAGTAAAATTACAACAGAATGTGGAACATATACAGTTACTGGATGTCCCATCACAATGGACTCACTCTGTTCAAGACTCGTGCAAGTTGCAGCTACAGCTTTCAAACATCCAGGTAATCCAGCTGCTACTGGGTCCAATGTGGAAGAAAAGTATGCCACTGGACGTCGGGTCAAACCATGAATTTGGGACAGGACTGAAAGTGCACAATTATCTCGTGTGTCACAGAACAGTGCAAAATCTTTTGAATAGTCAGGCATTCCTAATGCAGGAGCAGTACATAGACATTCTCGTAACTTTGTAAAAGCTGTTATGCTTTCGTCCTCCCACTCTACTGGATCTTTGGCTCCTTTCTTTGTCATTTTTATCAATGGTCTTGCTAGGACTGCAAATCCCACAATCCACTGCCTACAGTACCCTACAACTCCAAGGAACATTCTGATTTCCTTCTGGGTATTTGGCAATTCCATGTTTCGAATTATCCTGATTCTTTCAGTGGTAACCTTCCTGATACCCCTCTCTATCTGGTGTCCCAGATATTTCACTGATGTGGTACAGAATTGCAGCTTTTCTGGTGATACTTTATGTCCTTCACCTAAATGGTTCAGCAAGGCAATTGTGTCAGTCACACAGTCTCTTCGACTTTTAGACGCCACCAAGAGGTCGTCTATGTATTGCACCAAAACTGATTTTCCGGGCAATATTAGGGTTTCAAGGGACTTTTTTAGAATCTGATTAAAGATTGAGGGGCTTTCTGTATACCCCTGAGGGACGCGATTCCAGACGTAGACATGACTGTCGAACTCAAATGAGAAAATAAATTTGCTGTCTGGATGCAATGGAATTGAAAAGAATGCATGACATAGGTCAATGACGGTAAACCATCCAGCATTCCATGGAATTTGGTATAGTATCACTGCAGGGTTTGGTACGACAGGACAGCAAGGAACCACAATTTTATTAACCTTGCGCAGGTCCTGTACTACCCTGTACTTCCCACTAGGTTTCTTGATTCCAATTATGGGTGAATTACATGGACTGCTCAACACTTCTTGCAGAATTCCTGCTTCCAACAATCTTTTTATTTCAATGGCAACTCCTGCTTTTACTTCTGCACTCATTTTGTACTGTTTAGTATTTGGGTAGACTGCATCTTCTTTTATGGCTATTTTAATTGGGTCAACATTTGCCATTAATCCTACGTCTTTTCCAGTAAAATCCCATACCTCGGGTTTCACTGTCTCTTGGAGCTCTTCAGGTAAGTCTTGTATTGTCAGTCTTTTAATTTCTGAATCGGGTCTTGCAAACATTAATTTTTATATTCTGTCTTCGTCTGGGGTCTGAATTTCGACGCCATTTGGTGTGCAAAAGATAGTACAGTTCATTTTACACAACAAATCTCGTCCTAGCAGGTTTACGGGACTGGAGTCACAAACAACAAATCTATGCATCTCTTTAAAGTTTCCAATTTTAATTTCCATGGGTTCTGTAACTGGGGTACTAATTAGCTGATTAGAAACGCCCACTACTTGGATCGCTTCTCCCGAGAGGGGTAAGTTTGGAACGTCTGCTGTTCTCACAGTAGATCGGGTAGCACCAGTGTCCAACAGAAAGGTGACGTCATTTCCTTCAACCTTTCCTTCAATGTATGGCCCTGTCTGGTCCACCGGCAAGGAGGCGCCAAGCACGCATTCCTCGTCCTCCCCCCTCAGGAACCGTCAGTAGGGTTCATCACAGAGAAACGTGTCATTCAACAGAAATTGTGAAGTTGCTGTATTTCTATCCTCTCTTCCTTCCCACACTTCGGTGTCTTCACCCTATTGTGCTTTGCTCCTATAATTTGGTCTAGGTGCACGAGGCAACTGATTTTGTTTTACCTGTTGCTGGGTCTTCCGTGGAGTCTCTTTCTGCGCCTGTGGATTTAAATCATTAATTTGAACATTACCATTCTTTACAGCTGGACACTCGTCTCTCCAGTGCCCTATTTGTCCGCACCCGTGACATGGAAACTTCTTTTTTTGGCCTCCTCTCGGCTCATTTTTACTCTGGGCGTCCCTCCACCCCCGGGGCCTTGATTCTGATTACTGGTCAATTTATTTAGGTGCTGTTCCTGGTGTTCTGCTAATTTTACCTGTGCCTACATGACTTTTTCCTTTAACTCTTTTCGTTTATCTGCCAATTCATCCTCGCAATACTTAGCATACTTCAGGACCTCATCAATTGGTTTAGGCTGCCAGCAGATTTTATTGTCTTTTATCCACTGCGAAATCTCAGGCCTTAACCCTAGCACAAATCGATAAATGAAGTGGGTCATGTCTATCATCTCAATGTTATCCAGTCCACTGTACGTTTTGAACACTTGTAATAGTCGTTCATAATAAGAGTGTACAGTTTCATCTCTATTCTGGGTAGTTCTATCTATTCGGGTCCAATCAGTTTCCTTTGCAGGCACTTTTCCTTTTAGATGTAATATTACCTGTGAAGGGTTCAAATTAAATGCTAATGGACCATACTCACCAATAGCCCATATACGTAATAATAATTCAGTCAGCAATGGAGAAGGTTCAATCGTTTATTCATCAAATACAAGCCCTGACAGGGGAGCCTCAGTCTACACGACCCTCGGAGGTGCGCAGAGGAGACTGACTACATACAGATGATACAAGGCATATATACATTTCACCCACATCACAGAGTCGCCTTACTAGGAAAGATACAACTTGTCAGTGAGCCAGCAGGAATACCCATATAAGGCACAATTGATTGCAAATAGCCTAGGCCTTAGCTATTCCGGGGGCAGGTCGGTAAGGTGCCTCCCTGTCTATCTGTAGCCCGGGGAGTACAGGAACGGGCTCTGCTAGAATGTGCGCATCCCACAAGAAGGGCAGGTGTGACCTTGGGTTTCCCTGAGCTACAAATTAACAAATGGAGTAGATGGCTAAGCCAGCCATCACGGGTCCGTGCAGAAGCGTAATCACGTGATTTCAGGGAAACAGTACTTGCACACAGAGAAACGAAACAAAATGGCTCCGGTCATATCAATAGGTTCAGGCGAGCAGAGAGTGAAACATTGGTTATTATGTTACTATAACGAAATCTAATCATACATGCACATGGTTATAGGGTTATATTGTATATATTAGGCCAATAATATGTTTATATCCCATCAGACGGCCCTTTTGGCCTACTATAGCCAATATAACTAGATTCATTCTACGAATATTCCCTCATCAATCTGCATAAGATCTGACACTTCCTTCTGACTTATCTGTTTTTCGACTTTGGCCTGACGAGAAAAGTTTAAAGCAGCCGTTATTCTCGTGGCACAGAAAGAACAGCAAGCCGGGCCACATTGGAGACACAGACAGCAAGTAAATATGACTCCGAAAGCTCCAGCAAGCACCATAAATATCTTCCGACCCCAAGTAGCTAAGAGACCCCAAAACCAGCTACTAAGAGACCAGGTACCGTTGTCCACGTGTGCTTCGCTGGCTAATCGATGGAGTTTCTGTATTGCAAGATGAATGGTAGGGGCCGAATCCGGAATAAACACACAGCAAGAGCTGCCGATCACACGACAGGCTCCGCCCCTGTCTGCGAGGATGACGTCAAGAACCATCCGGTTCTGAAGCGAAACAAGCCTCGTCGCCTGAAGCTCCACAGTAATGTTTGTTAGGATCCCAGTTGTGGTCTGAACCACGTTCTCTACTATTATAGACAAACGCCTTGTACTACGACTGTTGAATATAGGTCCCCAAAAGGGAGTGAGACCTTTAGCAAAATCCTCGAATTGCTGCAGGGAGGTGTCTGTCTGGTCGGTACTTTCAGTATCAAAACTCCTAATGTTTTGGTTAGCCACTACCTCCCTTCGAACCAATTGATGTGTTCTGTGGTAATCAGTTGGGGCAATATAAACTGGAGGATAGAGGAATGAGAGATAACAACGCCCTGCCCATCCCCTTGGGAGCCAAGTTTACGCGTTCTCACCACACACGAAATATACATCGGGAGGGGTAATCATAGGTGGAGTGCTATATACCTGCAGGGTGTAGGTGTAATTACATTTACTCTTTCCTACCTTAACATGACCCTGTCCTTGTATGCAAAAAGGGGAGGTGTATTAATATTAGGGATCGGCAAAGCTTTGTCATTCGTGACATTTCGTTCTTTAAAATGCTGAAAATACATAGTGTAATTGAAAAGTTCAAAATCCTCCATTTCCTCCTGTAACCAAGTCACATTTTTATAATCTGTATATACATTCATGCAAGCATTTGGATCCAGGGATCCCTCTCCTCCATTTCCTTCAGCATCAAATCCTTGATGTTGCTCTATATATTTCAAAATGGCCTTGTAATCTCTTTCAGTATATATCTTTGGTTCAGCTACATAATGGGAATACATCAATGATAATAATTGGAACCAGGCTTCACAGCTAGCTAAGTAAGACAACGGTAGGGAAATGAATAGTTCATGCTGGTGCATTACTGAGGGAAGTAACCTACAGACCCAACAATTTGTTTTGTTTGTGGTACTGTGGGTTTGATGCAACATTTCAATAAAAGCTTTTTTCACATAAGTTTCTCTATGTCGCGCCTTATGAGGGGGCAATGAATAAAAGAGGTGTTCCTCCGGGGCAACAGTAGTTCCTAACAGTTTCTGTACAGGGTGCTGGAATTCTAAGTATACGAATACACACATCAAAATTACAGTGATTATACAAATGAAAACAATGAATGCCACCTTCACTCTGGTGGGCCATCCGGAAAACAAATGCATGTTATCAACATATCGTCGAGGGCCCAGTGGTCTTTCATCCTCCATCGCAAATCGAGCAAAAGGGAACATGCTCTCTATAAGTCCAAATCTACCTCGGTCCCTTACTATAAGTCCAAAACTAACTTCGTATCCACAAAGCACGCACGCCACCAGAGGGGTTCTTCTTCCCTGTGTCCGTTTAGAGTCTCACAGGTAGACTCCTATCGTTCATCAAAAAGAAAACAGCTTTCCTCCTCCAGTAGAACGACCGCAGCCCTTAACTCAGTCTTTCTTTCTGAACAGAGCTATTTAACACAGTGTTCCAAGCTCTCAACGGGTTCAGTGTCTCGCTCAGTACCCCAGTAAGTCTATCCGATGTTCCTCAACTCAAGTCTTTCTCTAACTCCTACCATTGGATTCTGGGGTACCGCGCTGCTTTCGGGGCCGCAGGTCGTATTTACAACGACCAGGCTGCTCCTGGTCAGAAAACAACTCTGTTGCAAGGGCATCTGATGCATTCGAACCCTGTGATGCACCCGAAACAACAGCCTCCGCTGATCGAGCCGCTGCCCTTTCACCTGGGGGCAACACTGCACTCGGCTGCCCCTTTTCTTGGGCGTCTGAAAAGGGCACGAAGCTTTGGAGCAGCTCTCCTTCTTGGCTCGGGATTCCTTCACGGCTTTGCAAATCAAAGGGCAAAGGTAGCGGCAGGCGTTTCAGATGACTGATATGGATCCAGTGCTTTCTTCCAGGCACTTTCACCGCTGATCTCGTTGCAAGGATTATTTGAAAAGGGTCAGACCATTTTGGTTCCAAACTCGATTTCCGTTGATAATTTTTCACCAGGACCCACTGACCCGGTTCCAACCGATGTCCAGGACCCTCTGGTAGCGGCCGCAATGTGTCTGATACCTGTTGATGAATAGAACGCAGATCTTTAGAAAAAAAAACATACAAATAGTCTGTCATCAAAGGATAATCAATATCTCTAAAAGAACTGGGTCTGGGGACTCCCCACACATTGGCAGGACGGCCAAAATTTACTTCATAAGGTGATAAACCAGTTCTAGTGTGAGGGGTTGTTCTCAGAGACAATAATGCTAAAGGGAGTGCATCAGGCCACTTTAATCCAGTGCTTGCGCAAATCTTGGCCATTTTTAATTTCAAAGTGCCGTTATATTTTTCAACCAGACCAGCCGACTGGGGATGTCTGGCTGCATGAAACTTTTGTTTAATCTGCAAACCGTCACAGACACTTTGAACCAACAAAGAATTAAAATGGGTCCCGTTATCGGACCAGATAATCCGGGGCAAACAATAGCGTGGGAAATATTCCTTAACCAGGGCTTTGGCAGTTGCAACTGCAGTGGCTTCTTTGGTGGGGTAGGCTTTGACCCATTTACTGAAAGCGCAAACAACCACCAACACATATTTCAGATTATTAACTCTCTCCATTTGTATATAATCAATTTGTATTACTTCAAAAGGGAGAGATGGCGGTGCAAAATTTCCACTCAGGACAGATTCTCTACCCCCGGGGTTGTAACGCAAACACACAGGGCAATATTTAACTACATGCGCTGCAGTCTTGGGAATGTTTGGGTTATTCCAGACTGGGTCCAACACGGCACAAATACCTTTTGCTCCTATGTGGGCTGGGCCATGAGCCATGGTCACTACAGCATATACCAATACGTTAGGGAGTAACCATCGCTGCTTCTCAGTTCGATCTATCCAACGTTCATTTTTATCTAATTTCCCTACTTCCTGTTCCCATCTCTGTGCCTCGTCTATGGTAGCTTCCTTTTGCAGTTCTTTTACACTTTCAATAGTATTATCAATCGATCAATTAAGGGACCATGTAGAATTTTCTGGCCATGTGTAGTAAAGAAACCCCTCTCCCTCCACAGCCTCCCGAAGCTATGGGCAACGCCAAAGGCGTACTGGCTGTCTGTGAAAATATTTACCCTCAGTCCTTCACTCAATTCACATGCTCGTAACAAGGCTATTAGTTCAGCTGCTTGAGCTGAGTGATGGGAAATCCTAGAAGTTTCCACCACCGTCTTCAATGTCGTAACAGCATATGCAGCTGTTGCAGTACCATCTGGCAGCCTAAAACAAGAACCATCTACGTATAGCTCTCCTTGGGGTTCTGATAAAGGGGTGTCAGTAAGATCTACACGTGCTTTTGTTTCTTCTTCAGTTCTAAATGTACAATTATGAGTGTCATCCTTTCTATCATTGGAGGGGAGAGGCAGCAATGTCGCTGGATTCAATGTAGCACATCTTTTGATCGTAATATGTGGTGCAAACAACGTTAACTCATATCCCGTTAAACGGGCACTTGTAAGGTGCTGGGTTTTAGTTCTATTTAACAGAATATCCACAGCATGCGGTACCATAACTGTGAGGTCCGTGTTCAAGACTATACCCTCCGATTGTCGGATAGCCACCGCTACTGCCGCAGTGGCCCCCAGACAACTTGGAAGGGCTCGTGCAACGATATCCAGGACCGATGAAAAGAATGCACAGGGTCTCTGCTTTCCACCGAAACCCTGTGTTAACACTGAAAGCGAACAACCGTCCACCTCATGCACATAAAGTGAGAAAGGCTTCCAGTAGTCCTTAGTACCCAAGACAGGTGCAGAACATAGAGCAGATTTCAAAGAATCAAAGGCTTCCTGACATTCATCCGTCCAGGGTAGGGGTTCATGCACATCTTTGGTAGTCAAATACAACAAGGGTTTAGAGAGGAGTGAATAGTTAGGAATCCACTGGCGACAGTAAGAAGTTATGCCAAGAAAAGCACGAACATCACGTTGAGTACGAGGTACAGACATGTTAGTAATTACAGATATTCGCTCTGGAGTTAAGCGTCTCCCCGCTTTCGACAGCAAGTGGCCAAGGTAGGTCACTTCCTGTCGACAATATTGAAATTTGGAGAGGGAGACTTTATTTCCCTTGTCAGCCAAAGGATTCAACAATGTCACCGTTGCTTCTTTACAGCCTTCCTCTGTATCAGAGGCCACCAGAATGTCATCCACATACTGGATGATCGCATTCCCTGCTGGTAAAATTAATTCATCAAGAACTGCCTTCAGAGCCTGGCTATATATGCTAGGGCTTTCTGTATAGCCTTGGGGTGCACGTGTAAATCTAAAGCTTCGGCCTCCCAATGAGAATCCGAAGATATGTCTGTTATCAGGACGAATTGGAATGCTAAAGAAAGCATTCTTTAGGTCAATTACTGAAAAATATTTAGCCGCAGGAGGAATCATTGTGAGAATCGCTGTAATATCGGGTACCACTGGATATTGTGGGACCACTATTTTGTTGACCTCTCGAAGGTCAATTACAAAACTATATGTGGTCTTATAATCCGGAGCACGATCAATCGGTGTCTTCTTCAGAATCGGTAAAATCGGACTGTTACCAACGTTAGCAGCTGTTTCTTCTACCACTCCTCTTGTAATGAGGTCTCGAATAATGTGTAACAAGGCCTGTTCACCTTCTCGTGAAATCTTATACTGAGGAATGCGGGGCAGCTGGGCATTTGGTTTCAAAGTTATTGACACGGGGGCTATTCTTAACAGACCAACATCAGTGTCTCCTGTAGCCCACAATGTCCGGGGAATTGTAGCGAACTCAGGGGGCAGGGTTTCATTTTTAGCAAAGTATTGAGCTACTTTCGCAGGTGGTTTCTGCATAGTCAGAAAAACACCATCAGGGGAACAATAAATGTGTGCATTTAATTTCTTCAAAATGTCAACCCAAAAGGTTTTCACCACAATTAGAGGTCAGGAGAAAAGGCGTATGCATGGAAATGGGGACTATGGTAAAGGGCAGAGGTTTCGAAACGGGGTCTACCACCAGTATTATTAGAGAATCCTACTGATACATTATTTTGGCCAGACAGAGCAGCCCCTGGGACCAGTGTATGGGCGACTGAACTATTCATCGCTCCAGTATCCACTAGAAATTTTCCCGATGTACCCAACAGTTCTCCTTGTACATGGGGTCCCTCTTGGTCAACTGGTACTGTAATATGGCCCCGCTCTGTCCATGGCTGTCTCATGCATAACCCTGTCCATCATACCTGTTATCCTGATAAGTCTCGTTGTAGTACTGTCTATTCTGGGGATCATCAAAATAATTCTTTTGAGAACCCTCCTGTTGTGAATCTTCTCTGCGCATACTATTTCGGTCTACATTCCCTCGACCCCTTCCTCGTCCTCTACTAGGTCCATTCCTTGCCAACAGAGGGCAATCCGCCCTCCAATGTCCTTCCTGCTTACAATAGGAACACTGATTTATCCCAATGTTCGGAGGACCTCCTCTACCTCTTCCTGCCACTGTACCTCTCTGAAACGAGCCTCGCACTCCTCATCTTGAATTTTGCCCTCGGCTGACTTGCTGCAATAGCACTCTAGTTTTTAGGTCCTTAGTCTTTTTCTCTGATCTTTCCTTGCTCTCATTTTCATGATGTTCATAATATTGGGCCATGCTGAGAATTACGGACGGAGCAGCCGTAGTCCACGTACTCTCAGCCGATTGGAGACGGGACATAACCTCCGGGAGCAAATTTGTAACAAATCTATTCACGAATAACCGTATTCCCCCTTCCGTGGAGAGGTCCTGGCCACTAAAATCTATAAAAACCTTTTCAAACCTAGTAAAGAAATCTGACACACTTTCATCCTTCTTTTGTTTACATGCTGTTAATTTATCCCAATCTACTTTTCTGGGAGGGAGAAGAGTCTTCATGAATATAACAATTGTATCTGGTACTGCTAACACTTCATCCCTGGGTTTCTCACCGGGCTTCCGTGCCTTATCCCAATCTTTTAGTTGATCCCATGTGCCTCCTAATTCGGGAACATGGTCTGTATCATGTATCTGTCTCCAAATGTCTACTGGGATCAAAAGACCAAAAAATACATCGATATCTGCTATCGTCATAATGGCGGAATTGGCAGCTTCGGTCAATTCCTTATAATAAGCTGTAGGATTTTTACGGGGGTCAGGGAGCTGAGCTTTCAGAGTAAGGACCTCGCTTCTTTTCCAAGGGGTATAGTTCCTGAAGCCTAGCGTCCACTCGGGCCCTTGTAACATTGCCCCCGTTAACCCTTATTTCAGGCACTTCCGGGAAAAAGAGAGGATGCACCTCTCGCATGGGGTGCTGTGCTCCCCACTCGGCACTCTTTCTGTGTATCCGTTCCCGATAATGCAAAAGCTTTGTTACATTTTGATATACTTCCTCGATTTGTAGATGAAATTTATGAGCTCGATCCCTTATGTCACGCAGTATTTGAGGAGGAAGTCCTTCCTCAAAGCACTGTTCCCATAATGAAATCAATCGGATTGCCATGCTCTCCAAAGCCAGTTGTTGTGCAACTGGCTCAAAATCTTTCATGGTGCTCCAAATATCCTCCAAAGTGTATATAGCGTTCCGCATCCACTGGGACGCCTGAATTATAATGGCTCTCCTTTCCTCCACCCCCAACAAAGACCGAGTATACGCTCGTTGATCACTCAAGTCAGATAACGGTCGCTTGGGCATGGTGTCTAAACCAATTGCATTTCGGAGATCCAAATTAGTTTGAATCGGGGGGGGGGGAAACACAGGGTGTTATGGAGAAGGGACCGCCGCGTCCGGCCGAAGGGATATTAAGGGGGAGATAGTTTGTCGAAGAGAAGGAGGGGAAAGCGAAACATCATGTCCCGATCCGCCAGTTGGGGCCGTGGCGACCGTTTCCTTAGGTGTTTTGACGGCCGACGCAGCTCCCAACTGGTCAGCCCGTATCAAGGGCACAGCTGGGTACAAGCCCTGCGGGGCATAAGGGGGAGGTGGTCGGGCTTCCAGTAAATCTTCTAACTCATCTCCTGTCTCTGGTCGAGCCACATAGCTTTTATCTGTTTCTAACCGAAACTGTCTATCCATCCGTTCAATGTTTTCTTCCACCTTTCCCTTATCGTATGCCACAGCCTTCTGAGTGATTGTCTGTCCCAATTTACCCTTTCCCAACTTCTCTTCTCGGATCCGTCGTCTTTTTGCCTCCTTCAACCATAGGTTCAAGGAATCAAACATCGACTGCCGGCTTTTCTTCATAAACAATTTGTTTTGTATATAATTAATCTTTTTCTCATCAAAAGACCCCGTGAGAGGCCATTGTAAATCAGAATTATCTTTGGTGTACTTGTTCCAAAGGGTATTAAACAAAATTGGCTGTAGACCATGTTTAACATACATATCGAAACTGGGGCTGCCCTCTGGAGGGGCAGGCTGTCTTTCTTCGAGCCTTGTACCTCTGCGACAGCAGCACCCAAAACATATTTTGCTAAACAAGGCATTATGGGAATAATCACACAATTCTAATCACAAACTTCAAGACCCATACACACTCGGACGCGTCCTTTTCATCATCCACTCTCACACTGTTCTTTCAATCGTCACAATAAAGTGCTGTAAAACGGTGCAAGGCAATAATTCCTCAAAGTCTATTTTATGCAAGTGACATCTTCAAATACGAAAAGAGCCCGTCGACTCCTGTTCGGGAATCAATTCAAAAGAATTCCAGACCAACAAAATCTAACCAAAAAGGAACAGTCACCAGACTGTTCTGAGATCACCTGATAGGCGAACCACAAACCCTTTTACAGGCCATCCCACGGTCCTGTTGTGGTTGGGCCGGGCATCTGGGCACGTAGCTCCAGAACCCTAGCTTACCCAGTAGCTCCCAGGGCTTTCCCGAAGAGGATTTGGCCGAGCGAGTAACGCCGTATTCCGCTGAGGCATCAGGTGTGGTCTCAAGTTTTCACCAAACAAGTCCGTGAGGTATCCACCCGTGCAGCCCCTTCGCCACAATGGTAGATCCCCAGATTCCCTCGTGGTCCGGCTTCCCCGGCCACCTTCAAGAAACAGTTAACTGTTATCAAAGAAGAACACTTCCTCTGAGTGTTCCTTATCCAATCCAATCTCAAAGTCACTCACCTGGTGCACTCAGGTCGATTGCGAATTCTCAACTGCCGACACCTAGATAGACTGACACAGTCTGTTCTTCTCTCGGGTTAAGCCCGTAGTACTCCGGCGTAGGGTCTTCAGCAGCTGGGAGGGATACTGGGCTCGAGAGTGGAACGGCTTGTTTTCGTACCCCAAACGGGTGTTGCAAATCAGGATCCTCTTTCTGTCCAACCACTCGGCCAGAACTCCTCCTTGTCCCGTCACTCCTGTTTACAGGAGGGGACGACCCTATCGCGGAGTCCCGGCGGAGTCGCCAACTGAAGGGTTCAAATTAAATGCTAATGGACCATACTCACCAATAGCCCATATACCAATATCAGTAATAATAATTCAGTCGGCAATGGAGAAGGTTCTATCGTTTATTCATCAAATACACGCCCTGACAGGGGAGCCTCAGTCTACAGGACCCTCAGAGGTGCGCAGAGGAGACTGACTACATACAGATGATACAAGGCATATATACATTTCACCCACATCACAGAGTCGCCTTACTAGGAAAGATACAACTTGTCAGTGAGCCAGCAGGAATACAAGGCACAATTGATTGCAAATAGCCTAGGCCTTAGCTATTCCGGGGGCAGGTCGGTAAGGAGCCTCCCTGTCTATCTGTAGCCCGGGGAGTACAGGAACGGGCTCTGCTAGAATGTGCGCATCCCACAAGAAGGGCAGGTGTGACCTTGGGTTTCCCTGAGCTACAAGCTAACAAATGGAGTAGATGGCTAAGCCAGCCATCACGGGTCCGTGCAGAAGCGTAATCACGTGATTTCAGGGAAACAGTACTTGCACACAGAGAAACGAAACAAATGGCTCCGGTCATATCAATAGGTTCAGGCGAGCAGAGAGTGAAACATTGGTTATTATGTTACTATAACGAAATCTAATCATACATGCACATGGTTATAGGGTTATATTGTATATATTAGGCCAATAATATGTTTATATCCCATCAGACGGCCCTTTTGGCCTACTATAGCCAATATAACTAGATTCATTCTACGAATATCCCCTCATCAATCTGCATAAGATCTGACACTTCCTTCTGACTTATCTGTTTTTCGACTTTGGCCTGACGAGAAAAGTTTAAAGCAGCCGTTATTCTCGTGGCACAGAAAGAACAGCAAGCCGGGCCACATTGGAGACACAGACAGCAAGTAAATATGACTCCGAAAGCTCCAGCAAGCACCATAAATATCTTCCGACCCCAAGTAGCTAAGAGACCCCAAAACCAGCTACTAAGAGACCAGGTACCGTTGTCCACGTGTGCTTCGCTGGCTAATCGATGGAGTTTCTGTATTGCAAGATGAATGGTAGGGGCCGAATTCGGAATAAACACACAGCAAGAGCTGCCGATCACACGACAGGCTCCGCCCCTGTCTGCGAGGATGACGTCAAGAACCATCCGGTTCTGAAGCGAAACAAGCCTCGTCGCCTGAAGCTCCACAGTAATGTTTGTTAGGATCCCAGTTGCGGTCTGAACCACGTTCTCTACTATTATAGACAACGCCTTGTACTACGACTGTTGAATATAGGTCCCCAAAAGGGAGTGAGACCTTTAGCAAAATCCTCGAATTGCTGCAGGGAGGTGTCTGTCTGGTCGGTACTTTCAGTATCAAAACTCCTAATGTTTTGGTTAGCCACTACCTCCCTTCGAACCAATTGATGTGTTCTGTGGTAATCAGTTGGGGCAATATAAACTGGAGGATAGAGGAATGAGAGATAACAACGCCCTGCCCATCCCCTTGGGAGCCAAGTTTACGCGTTCTCACCACACACCAAATATACATTGGGAGGGGTAATCATAGGTGGAGTGCTATATACCTGCAGGGTGTAGGTGTAATTACATTGACTCTTTCCTACCTTAACATGACCCCGTCCTTGTATGCAAAAATGGGAGGTGGTATTAATAATAGGGATCGGCAAAGCTTTGTCATTCGTGACATTTCGTTCTTTAAAATGCTGAAAATACATAGTGTAATTGAAAAGTTCAAAATCCTCCATTTCCTCCTGTAACCAAGTCACATTTTTATAATCTGTATATACATTCATGCAAGCATTTGGATCCAGGGATCCCTCTCCTCCATTTCCTTCAGCATTAAATCCTTGATGTTGCTCTATATATTTCAATATGGCCTTGTAATCTCTTTCAGTATATATCTTTGGTTCAGCTACATAATGGGAATACATCAATGGTAATAATTGGAACCAGGCTTCACAGCTAGCTAAGTAAGACAACGGTAGGTAAATGAATAGTTCATGCTGGTGCATTACTGAGGGGAGTAACCTACAGACCCAACAATTTGTTTTGTTTGTGGTACTGTGGGTTTGATGCAACATTTCAATAAAAGCTTTTTTCACATAAGTTTCTCTATGTCGCGCCTTATGAGGGGGCAATGAATAAAAGAGGTGTTCCTCCGGGGCAACAGTAGTTCCTAACAGTTTCTGTACAGGGTGCTGGAATTCTAAGTATACGAATACACACATCAAAATTACTGTGATTATACAAATGAAAACAATGAATGCCACCTTCACTCTGGTGGGCCATCCGGAAAACAAATGCATGTTATCAACATATCGTCGAGGGCCCAGTGGTCTTTCATCCTCCATCGCAAATCGAGCAAAAGGGAACATGCTCTCTATAAGTCCAAATCTACCTCGGTCCCTTACTATAAGTCCAAAACTAACTTCGTATCCACAAAGCACGCACGCCACCAGAGGGGTTCTTCTTCCCTGTGTCCGTTTAGAGTCTCACAGGTAGACTCCTATCGTTCATCAAAAAGAAAACAGCTTTCCTCCTCCAGTAGAACGACCGCAGCCCTTAACTCAGTCTTTCTTTCTGAACAGAGCTATTTAACACAGTGTTCCAAGCTCTCAACGGGTTCAGTTCAGTGTCTCGCTCAGTACCCCAGTAAGTCTATCCGATGTTCCTCAACTCAAGTCTTTCTCTAACTCCTATCATTGGATTCTGGGGGACTGCGCTGCTTTCAGGGCCGCAGGTCGTATTTACAACGACCAGGCTGCTCCTGGTCAGAAAACAACTCTGTTGCAAGGGCATCTGATGCATTCGAACCCTGTGATGCACCCGAAACAACAGCCTCCGCTGATCGAGCCGCTGCCCTTTCACCTGGGGGCAACACTGCACTCGGCTGCCCCTTTTCTTGGGCGTCTGAAAAGGGCACAAAGCTTTGGAGCAGCTCTCCTTCTTGGCTCGGGATTCCTTCACGGTTTTGCAAATCAAAGGGCAAAGGTAGCGGCAGGCGTTTCAGATGACTGATGTGGATCCAGTGCTTTCTTCCATGCACTTTCACCGCTGATCTCGTTGCAAGGATTATTTGAAAAGGGTCAGACCATTTTGGTTCCAAACTCGATTTCCATTGATAATTTTTCACCAGGACCCACTGACCCGGTTCCAACCGATGTCCAGGACCCTCTGGTAGCGGCCGCAATGTGTCTGATACCTGTTGATGAATAGAACGCAGATCTTTAGTCAAAACATACAAATAGTCTGTCATCAAAGGATAATCAATATCTCTAAAAGATCTGGGTCTGGGGACTCCCCACACATTGGCAGGACGGCCAAAAATTACTTCATAAGGTGATAAACCAGTTCTAGTGTGAGGGGTTGTTCTCAGAGACAATAATGCTAAAGGGAGTGCGTCAGGCCACTTTAATCCAGTGCTCGCGCAAATCTTGGCCATTTTTAATTTCAAAGTGCCGTTATATTTTTCAACCAGACCAGCCGACTGGGGATGTGTGGCTGCATGAAACTTTTGTTTAATCTGCAAACCGTCACAGACACTTTGAACCAACAAAGAATTAAAATGGGTCCCGTTATCGGACCAGATAATCCGGGGCAAACAATAGCGTGGGAAATATTCCTTAACCAGGGCTTTGGCAGTTGCAACTGCAGTGGCTTCTTTGGTGGGGTAGGCTTCGACCCATTTACTGAAAGCGCAAACCACCACCAACACATATTTCAGATTATTAACTCTCTCCATTTGTATATAATCAATTTGTATTACTTCAAAAGGGAGAGATGGTGGTGCAAAATTTCCACTCAGGACAGATTCTCTACCCCCGGGGTTGTAACACAAACACACAGGGCAATATTTAACTACATGCGCTGCAGTCTTGGGAATGTTTGGGTTATTCCAGACTGGGTCCAACACGGCACAAATACCTTTTGCTCCTATGTGGGCTGGGCCATGAGCCATGGTCACTACAGCATATACCAATGAGTTAGGGAGTAACCATCGCTGCTTCTCAGTTCGATCTATCCAACATTCATTTTTATCTAATTTCCCTACTTCCTGTTCCCATCTCTGTGCCTCATCTATGGTAGCTTCCTTTTGCAGTTCTTTTACACTTTCAATAGTATTATCAAACACAGATGTTTCCGCCACCCATCGAGCCGAAGCACTAGGAAACATGGGAGTTAATTTAGTTTGTGCCGTTTCTTTAGCTACCGAGTCAGCAAAAGCATTTCCCTTTCCAGTAGAATCAATGACTTTCTTGTGAGCACTGCATTTAACGATGGCTACTTTTTCTGGGAGTGTCAAAGCAAATAACAATCGATCAATTAAGGGACCATGTTGAATTTTCTGGCCATGTGTGGTAAAGAAACCCCTCTCCCTCCACAGCCTCCCGAAGCTATGGGCAACGCCAAAGGCGTACTGGCTGTCTGTGAAAATATTTACCCTCAGTCCTTCACTCAATTCACATGCTCGTAACAAGGCTATTAGTTCAGCTGCTTCAGCTGAGTGATGGGAAATCCTAGAAGTTTCCACCACCGTCTTCAATGTCGTAACAGCATATGCAGCTGTTGCAGTACCATCTGGCAACCTAAAACAAGAACCATCTACATATAGCTCTCCTACGGGGTTCTGATAAAGGGGTGTCAGTAAGATCTACACGTGCTTTTGTTTCTTCTTCAGTTCTAAATGTACAATTATGAGTGTCATCCTTTCTATCATTGGAGGGGAGAGGCAGCAATGTCGCTGGATTCAATGTAGCACATCTTTTGATCGTAATATGTGGTGCAAACAACGTTAACTCATATCCCGTTAAACGGGCACTTGTAAGGTGCTGGGTTTTAGTTCTATTTAACAGAATATCCACAGCATGCGGTACCATAACTGTGAGGTCCGTGTTCAAGACTATACCCTCCGATTGTCGGATAGCCACCGCTACTGCCGCAGTGGCCCTCAGACAACTTGGAAGGGCTCGTGCAACGATATCCAGGACCGATGAAAAGAATGCACAGGGTCTCTGCTTTCCACCGAAACCCTGTGTTAACACTGAAAGCGAACAACCGTCCACCTCATGCACATAAAGTGAGAAAGGCTTCCGGTAGTCCTTAGTACCCAAGAGCGGTGCAGAACATAGAGCAGATTTCAAAGAATCAAAGGCTTCCTGACATTCATCCGTCCAGGGTAGGGGTTCATGCACATCTTTGGTAGTCAAATACAACAAGGGTTTAGAGAGGAGTGAATAGTTAGGAATCCACTGGCGACAGTAAGAAGTTATGCCAAGAAAAGCACGAACATCACGTTGAGTACGAGGTACAGACATGTTAGTAATTACAGATATTCGCTCTGGAGTTAAGCGTCTCCCCGCTTTCGACAGCAAGTGGCCAAGGTAGGTCACTTCCTGTCGACAATATTGAAATTTGGAGAGGGAGACTTTATTTCCCTTGTCAGCCAAATGATTCAACAATGTCACCGTTGCTTCTTTACAGCCTTCCTCTGTATCAGAGGCCACCAGAATGTCATGCACATACTGGATGATCGCATTCCCTGCTGGTAAAATTAATTTATCAAGAACTGCCTTCAGAGCCTGGCTATATATGCTAGGGCTTTCTGTATAGCCTTGGGGTGCACGTGTAAATCTAAAGCTTAGGCCTCCCAATGAGAATCCGAAGATATGTCTATTATCAGGACGAATCGGAATGCTAAAGAAAGCATTCTTTAGGTCAATTACTGAAAAATATTTAGCCGCAGGAGGAATCATTGTGAGAATCGCTGTAATATCGGGTACCACTGGATATTGTGGGACCACTATTTTGTTGACCTCTCGAAGGTCAATTACAAAACAATATGTGGTCTTATAATCCGGAGCACCATCAATCGGTGTCTTCTTCAGAATCGGTAAAATCGGACTGTTACAAACGTTAGCAGCTGTTTCTTCTACCACTCCTCTTGTAATGAGGTGTCGAATAATGTGTAACAATGCCTGTTCACCTTCTGGTGAAATCTTATACTGAGGAATGCGGGGCAGCTGGGCATTTGGTTTAAAAGTTATTGACACAGGGGCTATTCTTAACAGACCAATATCAGTGTCTCCTGTAGCCCACAATGTCCGGGGAATTGTAGCGAACTCAGGGGGCAGGGTTTCATTTTTAGCAAAGTATTGAGCTACTTTCGCAGGTGGTTTCTGCATAGTCAGAAAAACACCATCAGGGGAACAATAAATGTGTGCATTTAATTTCTTCAAAATGTCAACCCAAAAGGTTTTCACCACAATTAGAGGTCAGGAGAAAAGGCGTATGCATGGAAATGGGGACTATGGTAAAGGGTAGAGGTTTCGAAACGGGGCCTACAACCGGTATTATTAGAGAATCCTACTGATACATTATTTTGGCCAGACAGAGCAGCCCCTGGGACCAGTGTATGGGCGACTGAACTATTCATCGCTCCAGTATCCACTAGAAATTTTCCCGATGTACCCAACAGTTCTCCTTGTACATAGGGTCCCTCTTGGTCAACTGGTACTGTAATATGGCCCCCGCTCTGTCCATGGCTGTCTCATGCATAACCCTGTCCATCATACCTGTTATCCTGATAAGTCTCGTTGTAGTACTGTCTATTCTGGGGATCATCAAAATAATCCTTTCGAGAACCCTCATGTTGTGAATCCTCTCTGCGCATACTATTTCGGTCTGCATTCCCTCGACCCCTTCCTCGTCCTCTACTAGGTCCATTCCTTGCCGGCAACAGAGGGCAATCCGCCCTCCAATGTCCTTCCTGATTACAATAGGAACACTGATTTATCCCAATGTTCGGAGGACCTCCTCTACCTCTTCCTGCCACTGTACCTCTCTGAAACGAGCCTCGCACTCCTCGTCCTGAATTTTGCCCTCGGCTGACTTGCTGCAATAGCACTCTAGTTTTTAGGTCCTTAGTCTTTTTCTCTGATCTTTCCTTGCTCTCATTTTCACGATGTTCATAATATTGGGCCATGCTGAGAATTACGGACGGAGCAGCCGTAGTCCACGTACTCTCAGCCGATTGGAGACGGGACATAACCTCCGGGAGCAAATTTGTAACAAATCTATTCACGAATACCGTATTCCCCCTTCCGTGGAGAGGTCCTGGCCACTAAAATCTATAAAAACCTTTTCAAACCTAGTAAAGAAATCTGACACACTTTCATCCTTCTTTTGTTTACATGCTGTTAATTTATCCCAATCTACTTTTCTGGGAGGGAGAAGAGTCTTCATGAATATAACAATTTTATCTGGTACTGCTAACACTTCATCCCTGGGTTTCTCACCGGGCTTCCGTGCCTTATCCCAATCTTTTAGTTGATCCCATGTTCCTCCTAATTCGGGAACATGGTCTGTATCATGTATCTGTCTCCAAATGTCTACTGGGATCAAAAGACCAAAAAATACATCGATATCTGCTATGGTCATAATGGCGGAATTGGCAGCTTCGGTCAATTCCTTATAATAAGCTGTAGGATTTTTACGGGGGTCAGGGAGCTGAGCTTTCAGAGTAAGGACCTCGCTTCTTTTCCAAGGGGTATAGACCCATTGTTCCTGAAGCCTAGCGTCCACTCGGGCCCTTGTAACATTGCCCCCGTTATCCCTTATTTCAGGCACTTCCGGGAAAAAGAGAGGATGCACCTCTCGCATGGGATGCTGTGCTCCCCACTCTGCACTCTTTCGGTGCATCCGTTCCCGATAATGCAAAAGTGTTGTTACATTTTGATATACTTCCTCGATTTGTAGATGACATTTATGAGCTCGATCCCTTATGTCACGCAGTATTTGAGGAGGAAGTCCTTCCTCAAAGCACTGTTCCCATAATGAAATCAATCGGATTGCCATGCTCTCCAAAGCCAGTTGTTGTGCAACTGGCTCGAAATCTTTCATGGTGCTCCAAATATCCTCCAAAGTGTATATAGTGTTCAGCATCCACTGGGACGCCTGAATTATAATGGCTCTCCTTTCCTCCACCCCCAACAAAGACCGAGTATACGCTCGTTGATCACTCCAGTCAGATAACGGTCGCTTGGGCGTGGTGTTTAAACCAATTGCATTTCGGAGATCCAAAGTAGTTTGAATCGGGGGGGGGAGAGAAACACAGGTTGTTATGGAGAAGGGACCGCCGCGTCCGGCCGAAGGGATATTAAGGGGGAGATAGTTTGTCGAAGAGAAGGAGAGGAAAGCGAAACATCATGTCCTGATCCGCCAGTTGGGGCCGTGGCGACTATTTCCTTAGGTGTTTTGACGGCCGACGCAGCTCCCAACTGGTCAGCCCGTATCAAGGGCACAGCTGGGTACAAGCCCTGCGGGGCATAAGGGGGAGGTGGTCGGGCTTCCAGTAAATCTTCTAACTCATCGCCTGTCTCTGGTCGAGCCACATAGCTTTTATCTGTTTCTAACCGAAACTGTCTATCCATCCGTTCAATGTTTTCTTCCATCTTTCCCTTATCGTATGCCACAGCCTTCTGAGTGATTGTCTGTCCCAATTTACCCTTTCCCAACTTCTCTTCTCGGATCCGTCGTCTTTTTGCCTCCTTCAACCATAGGTTCAAGGAATCAAACATCGACTGCCGGCTTTTCTTCATAAACAATTTGTTTTGTATATAATTAATCTTTTTCTCATCAAAAGACCCGTGAGAGGCCCTTGTAAATCAGAATTATCTTTGGTGTACTTGTTCCAAAGGGTATTAAATAAAATTGGCTGTAGACCATGTTTAACATACATATCGAAACTGGGGCTGCCCTCGGGAGGGGCCGGCTGTCTTTCTTCAAGCCTTGTACCTCTGCGACAGCAGCACCCAAAACATATTTTGCTAAAACAAGGCATTATGGAAATAATCACACAATTCTAATCACAAACTTCAAGACCCATACACACTCGGACGAGTCCTTCTCATCCTCCACTCTCACACTGTTCTTTCAGTCATCACAATAAAGTGCTGTAAAACGGTGCAAGGCAATAATTCTATTTTATGCAAGTGACGTCTTCAAATACGAACAGAGCCCGTCGACTCCTGTTCGGGGAATCAATTCAAAAGAATTCCAGACCAACAAAATCTAACCAAAAAGGAACAGACACCAGATTGTTCTGAGATCACCTGATAGGCGAACCACAAACCCTCTTACAGGCCATCCCACGGTCCTGTTCTGGTTGGGCCGGGCATCTGGGCACGTAGCTCCAGAACCCTAGCTTACCCAGTTGCTCCCAGGGCTCTCCCGAAGAGGATTTGACCGAGCGAGTAACGCCGTACTCTGCTGAGGCATCAGGTGTGGTCTCAAGTTTTCACCAAACAAGTCCGTGAGGTATCTACCCGTGCAGCCCCTTCGCCACAATGGTAGATCCCCAGATTCCCTCGTGGTCCGGCTTCCCCGGCCACCTTCAAGAAACAGTTAAATGTTATCAAAGAAGAACACTTCCTCTGAGTGTTCCTTATCCAATCCAATCTCAAAGTCACTCACCTGGTGCACTCAGGTCGATTGCGAATTCTCAACTGCCGACACCTAGATAGACCGACACAGTCTGTTCTTCTCTCGGGTTAAGCCCGTAGTACTCCGGCGTAGGGTCTTCAGCAGCTGGGAGGGATACTGGGCTCGAGAGTGGAATGGCTTGTTTTCGTACCCCAAACGGGTGTTGCAAATCAGGATCCTCTTTTTGTCCACCCACTCGGCCAGAACTCCTCCTTGTCCCGTCACTCCTGTTTACAGGAGGGGACGACCCTATCGCGGAGTCCCGGTGGAGTCGCCAACTGAAGGGTTCAAATTAAATGCTAATGGACCATACTCACCAATAGCCCATATACCAATATCAGTAATAATAATTCAGTCGGCAATGGAGAAGGTTCAATCGTTTATTCATCAAATACAAGCCCTGACAGGGGAGCCTCAGTCTACACGACCCTCGGAGGTGCGCAGAGGAGACTGACTACATACAGATGATACAAGGCATATATACATTTCACCCACATCACAGAGTCGCCTTACTAGGAAAGATACAACTTGTCAGTGAGCCAGCAGGAATACAAGGCACAATTGATTGCAAATAGCCTAGGCCTTAGCTATTCCGGGGGCAGGTCGGTAGGTTGCCTCCCTGTCTATCTGTAGCCCGGGGAGTACAGGAACGGGCTCTGCTAGAATGTGCGCATCCCACAAGAAGGGCAGGTGTGACCTTGGGTTTCCCTAAGCTACAAGCTAACAAATGGAGTAGATGGCTAAGCCAGCCATCACGGGTCCGTGCAGAAGCGTAATCACGTGATTTCAGGGAAACAGTACTTGCACACAGAGAAACGAAACAAAATGGCTCCGGTCATATCAATAGGTTCAGGCGAGCAGAGAGTTAAACATTGGTTATTATGTTACTATAACGAAATCTAATCATACATGCACATGGTTATAGGGTTATATTGTATATATTAGGCCAATAATATGTTTATATCCCATCACCTGATTGTACTTTTTCATTACTTCTGCTAAAGGAGCTCCTGTCTTTGAGTCCCTAGGATATTCTTCACTAGGCCAATCAATAGCAATTTTACATTCTGTCCAAAAATCTACGGGAACTACAATGTCAAAGAACCCATCTAAATCTTTCCAGAGACACTTCTGGACCTTCACAGATCTCTCCACCTGTCTGTACCAATCTACAGGTTTTTCTCGTAATTTTGGGAAGTCATTGGTAAATGACACAATATCCTGTCTGGACCATGGAACATGTACATACCCTCCACCTGGCACTTCTCGCATAGGATATAATTTTTCTGCCTTTTCTGCCTTTTTTAAGACATACTCAGAAGCCATTTGTTTTGATCTAATTTCCTCTTTTTTCTTTGCCCACCTGGCTTTCCATTTTTCTAATTCTCCCCATTTTTGTAACAGGTTTAACAATTCTCTGATCTGTACCTTTTTCCCTGACACATTCATGTTTTCTAAATCTTTGTCTGAGAACTCTGCTCTGTAGGGTTTTTGCAACACTTTAGATTTGCCAATATCTATTCCCATGCTGGCCGCAGTGTCCATTAATTTCTCATGGAACACTCTAGTATTACGGGTGATACTTTTGCAAATGAATAGCAATTCTTCTTCAGTCAGGGTGTTCAGTCTATCCAAACCCGCATTTCCAGCCATCAGTTCTTCCAATTCTATTCTCAGTTTGTAAATATCTAATGGTCTCGGCTGAGGATTCTGTTTTTCTAATTCTCGACTCCATCTTTCAATTTCTTCAGGAGTCACTACCGTGGCACTTCTAGTACCCGTACAGGACTCAATCTGCACTTCTCTTGAAGTGAAAGGAGTGTTCTTTCTCTGTGAACCCCTTTGTGGTTCCCTTACTGGCAGATCCATCAAGGAAATTACAGATTCACATTCACTTGCCTGATCATCTACAATTAATGGCTCTTTTCTCGGCTGTACTACAGATGGGGTAATAATTGGAGTCTTTTGACTCCCCTGACTATCCCCGTACAAAGGAACAACTGGTCCAATAGTTATTGGGATTGTCAGAGCTTCAGAACTAGTATTCAGTTGGGAGATTTTCTGAATTAATTCTGTTCTTTGTTTAACTAGAGCTTCTCGTTCTCTATCCTGCAGTACCCTTTCCATGGTTGTTTCGTGTACTATTTGCGTAGTTAGGGTGGGAGTATAATTCGGGGAAGTCGGATGTGTCAAACTTGGTCCTTCACCATAATTCGGTTTCAGGAATGGATTTCCCGTACTTAAGGGTCTCTCGCACTTACGGGTCTTGATCCCTCATTATAAGGGGGTGGATTCTTCATTAATAATTCCTCCAAATAATCATCATCTGAATCCCCACAGGTCATCAAATGCGTTGTTTTCTCTTTCCTTTTCTCTCCCAGGGGCGCTTCTAGTGCTATTACAGGGTACAGTCCTTCTACCATCATATTCTGTCTCCATTCTTTCATTCGTTTCTCTCGGGTCTCTCTATTTACTTTCGGGTAAACTTTTGTTACCACTTTGTCATTTCTGGGTCTGTCTCGCTCAAAAGCCTCTATTTCCCACTCTTCTAAGGCCTCATATTGCGTCAGTCTGGGTATGGGATGCAAATCATTCATTCGGGTCCTCAAATTGAACAAAATCCTGCCATTAAATGTACCTTCTAACGGAAATGCCAAAATTCCATCATTTTTAGTGTATTCCACCCAATTTTCTAACCATACACAAGAATGGTAGCCTCTGTCGAACATCATGAATGATGCAGGAGTATTAGGAGGTGGAATGATAACTCCTTCTCTAGTTTTGATAGGTTTATCTTTCTTGAAATAATTCTTTACTTTATTTGCAAAAGTCATTTTCCTCTTGCTTCCGTACATAATGCAATTTCTAGCTGTTCTCCATTGATCCCTCACAAACCCTTGATATCCAGGATCCGGTCGGGACTCTGGATGTCTCGAATACCACATATACCTTTTCGCAAATTACTCTTTGTTTACAAAATCACTTCCAATACAAATGCGTCTTTTATTTTTCTGCAACCAACCAAATGCGCGATTTCAAAATATTTCAACCAATGGGTGCGCGGCGTTTCTCTTAAACGAGTTCCCACGCTCCTGTGCTCACCCCTCCTTTACAATGCTGTCTCAGTTACACGCCCGCTGTCTCGACCAATACCAGCGCGGCACTGAGTGACATCAGCGCAGCTCCGCAACTGACTCCCTCCTTCACAAGGTAACGGAAAACTCAATTTCTACCCTTTAAAGTGCAAGTGCTCTGTTTAAGTTACAACGTAAACACATTCGCCGCTGTACTCGAGTGTCTAGAAAGAAAAGATTTGTTTCACTGCAAGTAAATCCCTTCCGTTTACTTTTCAAATACTACGAGTAGAACCCTTCTGCCTACTCTTCACACAAGCATTAGAGAACCTGCTACTCCTTCGACTCATCCACTTTGGGATATATATACTAAGCCAAAAGTTTCACCAGTGAACCCCTTTGCTATCAATCAAGCTCAGACGAACCTGCTACTCCTTCCGTGTGACCCTTACTAGGTTATATCACAACAGAAGTTTTGCCAGCGAACTCTTTGCTATCACTTATTCATGCATTTATTCAGAAAACCCTAATTAGTGCTTCCAGTTCTGCCTAACCTGCACCAATTTTCCTTGAGCAACTGACCTCACTGCAACGTGGATTCTCCTCACCACCCGCTATTCTGCCCCCGGGGATTCCAGACAAACATATAACAATCACTAACGAGTGTATTAGTACATATATCAATATAACAGCAAGAAATTTTTTTTAAAAAATTTCATAATTTTTCAAAGCAATAACACTTTTAAATTTGCTCGATCGATCGATATTTTTAGCAGCAATAAAATGTCCACAGTTTGCAGCAAATAACCTATCTACCTATCATAACTAGTCCTACCTATCTTTAACTAGTCCCTAACCATTTCCTCTGCTACCAGAAAATTACTGATAGAGCGCGCAGGTCACCCGACTATAATTTTACCATTTACACCTTGGGCCCATAAATTCAATTTACCATATTTATTAATCGGGTAACCTTACACTCTACTATCAGTAACCCAGTTCCTTCCTATTTATTTCCAATGTACTCGACTTACCAATCCACTGTTACGGGTACCTATGATCACAATGGATCAGGGAGCTAGCTGTGAAAGAAAGGCAGACACAAAATACCATTTACTATTTTCACACTCATGTAATAACCAGAGACACGGGAAGTTTTCAAAGTCTTTATCTAATCTTCTTCAAAGTCAGAAAGTAAAAGATTTACAGCAATTAAACTATCAATAACCAAGAGCATGAATATCGTGTAACTTTGCAAGTAAAAGATTAGGCCAATCATTAGAACTTTAACGGGAAGGAGAGAACAAGGAACATGCTAATAAGGATTTTAGAGCTTAAACTCAGTATGATGTCTAAAGGACGGGAAAGATAAGGAACATGCTAGAATGTCACAGTTTAAATTTACCCCTCGAAGATGGGTAAGGCAAAAGAACATTAATCAGTCTATAGGAAATTCGAAGATAACCTGTAGCTATAGGGAAGGTAAGTCTGGAGCATACTAACATTCAGAGTAATTACTTTAATTCAGTAAAGGGTGGGTAAAGAGAAGGAACATCTATTTATTCAGAGACAGTATTTATTCACCTATAAGGTAGGGGAAAAAATGGAACAAACTAATGAAAGCACTTTCACGATTTCAGTATTTTATAAAAAGGTAGGGTAAGAAAAAAGAACATACGCAATTACGATTTAGCAAATGTTCAGGCAAGGATAAGAATAAAGAATTCGAGTGTGTTTCCCTAACAGTTTATATTTACCTAGCACGGTGTGGAGACCAACCCTGGCCACGAGTCAGGTAAGGACAGTAGGAACCCAAGGAAAGACAGTCGCCAGTAGGCCACCAGATGCAGAATGGAACCCCAGGTCAGGACAGGAAGACCAGATTAGGATCAGGACAGGACCACCAAGGTAAGACCAGCACCCGCAGTTCAGTTGCAACGCCTGCGCTACA
The DNA here is from genome assembly GCF_964261635.1 of Lissotriton helveticus. NCBI lineage: Eukaryota > Metazoa > Chordata > Amphibia > Caudata > Salamandridae > Lissotriton > Lissotriton helveticus. Next base: position 1,298,742,716 of record NC_136057.1, read on the forward strand.
CCTTCTCTGCAGCTATCAGTCAGAACCCCGATTGGGTTATCGAATTCCCCAGCAAAGTGCTCCGCCAGCACTTAAGGTTTCCAAAACCCCAATTGGGTCTCTGGAAATTACGGACAGAGTGCTCTGCAGCCCCTCTGTTTCTGGATCAGCTATTGGGTGCGTTGGGTCAGTGACAGGTCAGCTATTCGGACAAGTCTGACAATTTCTCTAGCTAAACCTAGGCTAGTTATACTGTTTTCGGGTCAGTGCACCCCCCCCAAATGTTGCAAGTGTAAGAATCCCCAATTTCGATTGGTCCAAAGAAAGGACAGGTCATCACACCAACTTGGATTTGACTTTCTCAAGCTTCATATTTACATCTCTGGGACCTCCCATTGAATTTGGGGTTCCCATGACATCTACTTTTCACCTAACAATGGCATATACAAATGTTATTACAATTGTTTCAAATGTAGTACAGTTCAGCTCCGTTTGCTGGGCTACAGGTCGATTCCCAGGAGCATCTTGACTGTGGCTGCCAGCAGGCTGGGTTCCACTGGTACAAGGTTTTCTTCACTCTGCTAGGATGACATGCGCAGTAGGGACTTCAAAGATGGAGAATTAAGCACCTCCCAGGCCCAAAAGATTTGTCACATGAAAAGTAAAGGAAAACAAATTAGAACACAGAAATAAATGATTACACTGTATACTAGGAATCCCTATATGACTCCCATTACTTTATAATAACTATAGCATTAAGATTAGTGCAAAGACAAACAGCACAGCAAAAGCTGCAGTGCAAGCTTCGGCATGTGAGAACATAAAGCAACCATCTTAAGTCTAGTGCGCAAGTGCAAAGATTTCCCACCAGAACTGCGAGTACGTCACGTCACGTGAGTGTGACCAACGCATGCGCAGAAGAAATTCCCGCGTAGCAGCAGCCATCGAGTGGCAAGCGTATTAGGATGAGTAAACACATAGGCAAGCGTCTCTGGGACACCCCGTGTAATGTAAAATGTGCAATATTAGTAACACAAACAGGTTGATTATACTTATTAACATTATTTGAGGTTCTTGATACAAGCAAGTCGCTTTACGTGCGAATCCTTGCTCCATCACATGTATTTACACTGGTGCTGAGCCTTTCTCAATTAATCTATGTGGAAGGCAATGCAGACTTGACCTCATTTTTCCTAGCTATAGAACACCCTACCCGCCTTCTTCTTACACATGGACTTCCTGTCCCAACAACTAATTTCTTCTCAAACTTTTCTGTTTTTACTTTGTTCAGTATGTTATACAGCAGACCGCTGAAAGCTGTCAGTAGGCGAGATCTATGGAAGCTAGATTTTAGGTTTTTGTTTGGTGTTTAAGTTGCTGCCTCTCCTTTTTTGTGGAACGCTTTAAAGAATTTGAGTTTTTCACCCAGAATGGTCAATGACAGGCCTCCAAAATCTGCAACATAATTTGTGATTCCAAGTATGGATTTTAAGGCCGGTCATAGAGAGCTTACTTGCATTTTTTTCTGCTAGCGATTATCCACAAATGCTAGACACTAGGGTAGCTATTTATGTAAAAGTAAGGCAGCGCAGAAAGTCACCTTGCTGCGCTGTTTTACAGAGAAAAAGCAGAAATGTGCTGTTTTTATTACAATACATCGCATTGCTGTCCTTTCCCCAGCACTGACGCACAATGCGGACGACCTAGTGCCAAAACAGGCTCCCTTGCACCATGATGAACAGGTGCCTGCATGGAATGCAAGATTGTTTTTGTGCAAGAAGGGACACCTTCCTGCTCAAAAATAATTCCCTGAGGCATATTCCTCTATGTGTGCTGCAGAATGCAACACAGATGGAAAGAGGAAGAAACAAGGAGAAATGAAGATATTTCTCCTTGTTGTGCCTCGCGTGGGAAGGCTTAGTATTTGGCGCATTCCCAGGTCCACCAGAAATAGTAAATGTGGGAATGATACCAAAAGTAGGGTTTTAAGTATACGGGATGTATAGGCGCTCAAGCACAATTAACGTAATATGTATTTGTCAAAAATAATGGTGCCAGCAGGGAGGGGAGACCCGTAAAACCCCTCAATTTAAGTGTGAAACCAATCACCCTTATAAACATGAACACAAAATCCTGCGCACTCAAACAGAATATAAACAACAATGTGGCAATAAACAGGATTGAAAAGAAATTTCTCCAACGTCGTTTTCCTGGAGGTTCATATATCTCTCCTTTTTAAAAAATGTTTTAACATTTTATTAGATCATCAGATCAGAGATAATATACAGCCAGCCGACGCGTGTTTCGTTGTAGGACTGTACATACACAGTAACTACAACTCTTCAGGGCTCAATGGCTGAATCCTCAGTAGTTCGGCCCAGTTCTGGTGATAATTCCAACCCGGAAGTGAGTCTTCCGGATTTCAGACGCCAGTCTAGCGAGGGCGATTGTGCCAGAGAACTTCGTGCCACACGTACCGTGGGTTACGGACTAATTACTGAATGACACTTCATGGATACGTCCATACCTACTTGAATTTTGAAATTAGATGTATTAGCTGGCGCCTTGGATGGTTTTATATATAGCGGTGACCACTATATTTTGCGCATACCACTACAGGGAGTACCCTCCTGGGTTGGAATTATCACCGGAACTGGGCCTAACTACTGAGGATTCAGCCATTGAGCCCTGAAGAGTTGTAGTTACTGTGTATGTACAGTCCTACAACGAAGCATGTGTCGGTTGGCTGTATATTATCTCTGATCTGATGATCTAATAAAATTTTAAAAAAAGGAGAGATATATGTAGGGGTGGGCGAAGCACTACGCTACGCTCGCGGAGTTTGCGAAGTTTTTGCAACTTCGCACTACGCGAGCTGCACGTAGCACAGTGCGAACATGCGTAGTGCAGCGTAGCGTAGTGCAGCGGTCCTTTTTTGCTTGTTCGCGGTCCTGAACGTCATGTTCGCGACCGCGAGCAAGCAAAATGACATCCGGGCGAGAGATTCTCAACGCGAGGAGGTCAGGTTTCTCATTGTGAGTGGTTGCGCATACTCGCGACCGCTCTCAATGAGAAACTACCTGTTCGCGTTGAGAAAGCTGCCGCTCGAGTAATAATCTACTCGAGCAGCAGAAAACTACAGCTCGCACTGTGCAAGATGCCGTTTTCAATGCTTGCACAGTGCCGGATGCTTGTCCGCACTGTGCAATCATTGAAAACGCATCTTGCACAGTGCGAACATGCTACTACGCAGCTCGCGTAGTGCTACGTGAAGTTCGCGTAGTGCGAAGTGCACTTCGCGTAGCTTCGCGTAGCACTACTTCGCGAACTACGCCCACCCCTAGATATATGAACCTCCAGGAAAACGACGTTGGAGAAATTTCTTTTCAATCCTGTTTATTGCCACATTGTTGTTTATATTCTGATGAGTGCGCAGGATTTTGTGTTCAAGTAAATGTGGGAATGCATTGAAATTCATGGGAGTTGTATGGGAACATCCACACAATGCCCATGGAATGCTTTTCCATGGCTAAGTAGTGCAACACAGCGATTTGCACAGCGTTGTGTTACTTCTGATTTATCAAGCCACGCAAAGAATCGCAAAGTCGCCTTGCATGGCTTGATAAATCACATTTTATGGTTTGCGTCTCGCATGCACCACACTTCGTGGTGCAAATGCGACACAAACCCTTGATAAATAGGGCCATATATGAAAAAGGCGATGGTACTCATACATATATATGAATGCATTTCCACAGAAGAAGGTAAGAAGGACTTAGTCAAGTTTAAAGCTAAACCTGCTTCATGCTGGATAACAGAAAGGCTCCGGAATGAGTTTCCTATATTACCAAAAGAACAAGTATTGTAATGTACCATCTGCTGGGTGATAGTCCTCAGAGTATCTATAATTTATTTTTGTTTTCACTGCGGTTCCCAACCCATAATCCACTGCTTCATCGACCCTTAGCCTTGTTCTTCAGCTCTTTCTAAGAACAGCATTCGACCTTCTTTTGTAACAAAGTGTAAATTTGGAACGTCCCCCTTGTTTTTACTTCCACGTAATATATAAAGTTAGAGGATGCAATGATTGATTACTACATTGTAAAGTGCACTATTACACAAGGGTGTCTCAGCAGAAAAGTCTTGCTAAGATCCAGTGGACCAGAAATTCCAGGGTAAAAAAGATGGACATTACAGCTCTTATGGGTGTATAAAGGATTAGGTATAAGACTAAGTTTAAGAGGAGTTTGTAGCAAAGTTTGGCAGCACAGAACCAAAAGGAGCAGCCTCCAAGTCTCGTACTTCAGAATACATATGAGAGTCAGATTATCAGACCGGAGAGCTTGTGACAGAGAGAGAGCAGTGTGTAAACACTTTCGAAGATAAATAGGACCTGAACCATAAAAGAAACTGGATCATGCAACTGGTCTTATTGCAGATTCTTTTAGACACCGGAAACAAAGGAAGGCAATCTGGTAGAAATATGCCCATTGTATTGTGTACCAGAAGATAGCTAGGAAGACCGAGGTACAGTGCATTGAAATAATCAGGTTGAGAAGACAAAATGTTGAGAAGAGATAGCAACCTCAATAACACGCCAGCGTCTTTCAAAAGGGAGAAAAGAAGTATTTTCTTCAAAGTATGAATTAGCAGAAGGCACGTGGATGCCACCTTACTGATCAGCAGATTTAACGACAACCAAATTCAGTCGAAGGTCAATGTTCCGAGCAGTGTTGACTGGAGGGAGAGAGGCTGTTCAAAGGAACTAGCTTGTCCAGCCACCAAGCGGAGGTCAAAATTGAAGGAAGTCTGCCCATTACTAAGACCTCTTTTTTTTTTTTTTACCAGAGTTTGGCTTGAGGACATTTTAAGCCGTCTCATTCGTCATGTCTGATGTACATGACTATATCTGTCAGTGTCGGATGCTTGAGAACCACCTAAACAAATAAGAACTGGTATGTCATCAGAAAAAACAAAAACATGAAATAAATACGGATTGAGGAGGTGGTTGAGCTATTGCTTGGACTCTGTCATGAAGAGCTGGATGATGGACTGTGTCAAATGCCACAGGTCGTCGAGTAAAATTATGGCATCCATTCCATCGTCATCCAGTACAATCCTAACATTTTCCAAGATGGCGGTAAGAGCGGACTCTGTGCCATGAGGAGGGTAAACGCCAGGGCACGTGACTACAAGGACACCTGCACAATCATGAAAGGATAACAGTTGCACATTTACTGCCTTCTGAAGGATTTTGGAAGTGAGAGAGAGGACGGAAGCAGCTAAAACTTCTTCCCCAGTGCCTCTTGAAGGATTTTTCAGTAATGGGATGAGAATAGTTTTTTTTCACTGAGAGAGGAACAGTGGCCCTGGAGAGTGAAAGATTTAAACTTTTACAAAGAGTGCCGGGGAGATCGGCCATAGGGAGAGTCTCCATTACTGCCAGTCTCTGCTCTACACCTCCAGATGCGTGGTGCACACACTCTACAAGAGATAGCCAGTGATTAGCATCTTGCGCTGCTCATATAACTGCCGCAGGGCAGTTACTTAAACTAAACCATGTGCCTTCAACAAACATTCTTCACAAGTATCTGATTCTGAGCATCATTTTGCACTGTATGTTGTCACTAACATGTTTTTGCGACATCTGTGTTGTGATTTTTCGTCTATTCGTAGTCGCTCAAGGGGGACCTCTATTTTGACATCCTCTGCTTTTACCTAGCACCGACCACCAACCTCCTCACCTGCAATATCTGTCGAACCACCGGACTAGTGAAATTGAATTGACAATAGCCTTTATGCTCCAGGAAAGCGTGCCAGGGCGGCTGCAGGAAAGTGCGCCTTGGCGCACGTACCTATAGAGGTATTAGCCATACATGATTACAGTTAGGAGAGCTTTGAGTAGTATAATTTGTTTTCTGGCAACCCCATTTGTTGTTAGTAGCTTTGCGTTTAGGTCACCTGTTGACATTAAAGGAACTTCTTGTTCGTCTTGTGTGGTAAAGACTGCTTGATATATCCCCGTAGGTCAGGGGATCTCCGCCCTTTTGAGTAAGTATAGCTACTTATGTTAATCAAAAATCACAGTGAGTTACTAATATTATTAGTGTTGCAACAGTGACCACATCAGGCAAGCTCACATTACTGACCATGTCCACGAGTACCATGAATGAACACCTCAGTGCATCAGTAGGGTGCCAGCAGTTATGTGAAAATGCCTTTGTCAATTTGGAATACCTATACTCCGGTAATACACAGCAGCAACAGCTGCAGTGCACCTGGCACAAATGTAATCATATTAGGAATAAGTCCCAGCACATGATTTATCGCTAAATAATCGCCATTAAAAATACTTTGGAAATTCATGCCATTTTTCTCCAAACATCAGCTTATGAGACATATTTTTGTCATGGATTACTCAGTTTTGTCATACATACGTTAATTTAACCAAGCAAAAAGTAACAGTTCAGAGGGCTGTGATGCACACAGGAGAGATACTGACAGGTGGCTGCAGAGCTACCAGAAGATCACGAGTTTCTCGTTGGAGAAGCCTGGCAACATCCGAAGAGTTTCCAAAACTGCACAAATATGGAAAAAATTGAACATGTATCTATTTATATATATATATATATATATATATATATATATATATATATATATATATATATATATATATATATATATATATATATATATTATATATATTATACATATATATATTTCTATGTACATTTGTATATTAAGTGCGTTGAAATACTTTTCTAAAACAAATAGGAACATTCGAATTAGTCCAATAAAGTATTGGGTGACTGCAGGCACGCAATGCCCATTGGAATCATAGGGCTTCAGCGCCCCCCCCCCTCGAGTGTGGCAGCCCGGGCTCAGACAGCTCCCGGGCACACACACAGCCGCACCCGAGCACTTCACAGGTCTAAGACCGTGTGCATGTTAAAGAGGCTTTGTTGATGTTTCACCCCTTCTAAGAGCCCCTGCAGCGCCACTCCACCTACTGCTTAATGTTTCAGCCCCCCCCCCCCCGCGATATTTTTTCTTAGCCTCCCCCCCCCCCCCCCCCCCCCCGAAATGTGGCTCTAGTTGCGCCTCTGGGTGACTGTTCCTTGTGCTTTGAGAACTGTCCTAGAATTAATGCCCTTTCTCGAATGAAGACGGTTTGGTTTTCATGGATCAACACTGCGCACGCGCGGAGGCTGTGAGGGACAGATCCGATGGCAGAGCGGTGACTCAGCAGGCCTTTCATCCCTGGGCCCCCGGCTGTGAATGCCCGCCGGCGGGGGTGACGCCATGGAAGCGGTCACGTGACACGCGAGGCTTGTTTCCTTCATGAAGTGTCGCCTTTGTCCTGCGCCCCCTCGGACCGGGAGTTACGCTGCAACCTTTTTGTCCCGGAGAAGGGTCGCGTCGTGACTGGGAATGCTCGGCAACGAGGAGCACAAGGCCTCGCTTATGCAAGTTGTTTCATCCTGCTTTCTGTTCTCATTCGTAAAGCACAGCTCGCTTCCTGCCTGGAATAAAGAATCCGCGGACAATGCAGAGGATTGAACAACACGGACAATTGTTTAGGCTCTTCTGCAAGAAATCTTGGTTATTGCAGAACATTTATCACCGCTGCAAAGTCAGGGTCACTGCACCCCTCTGCATAGTTATCTTTAGCAAAGTCCTGGGCAGTAGATTTTAACAAAACATGTCCAGTGTGTTCAGTAAGAGTTCAAATCCCATCACAGAGGGTGTAATCTGGCTCCACACATTGCCAGAGGGAAGATTCCAAGCAAATCTGTATATGGTTGGAGATCTGCCACCCACATGCACTTGCGGGGGGCAGATGACCCGGTCACCCCCTCCAAGCAGGAAGCTCAGAATCGTCAAATTCTCTGTACAGATGAGGGTTCCAGCTTCATTCTGTGCATACATGAGGAAATCCCGCACCAAATAAAAGAGCATGTTCATTCGAATATTGGGATTAATGCTGCTGACCTAATGTGCTTACAAAAGGATATTTTGCTTATATGTATATTTGAATAAAAACTCTTTGGGGTGGAGTTGGAGATAGAGAAGTCTCAACTCGTCCCGTTTAAATGGTGTTTAAAAACCACGGAGGTTTAAGATTACTGCTTTTACAAGGGCATAACTTGTATGTTCCTAAACAAATCCTTGGGAGAGGTGGAGGGAAGTCCTACCTTTGAGACAAGCTTAAAACAGGGCAAATTCTTCGGAGTGCCAGACCACACCAAGTCAGGGATCCAGCCCAACCCAACACCGTTCACAAGAAGAAAAGTGCCATTTTGCCCTGCACCCAACTTGCCTTTAGGTCTGTGTTCTCCGCCTAAATTGCATTGTGGCCAGCAATTGCTGTAACTATTTCAATCATCTGTGTGGGAGAATTACACAGTGTCCTGCTAGCAGGAAGGTTCTGTTCTAATGAAAACCAAAAACCGTCTGCTTGCTGTGGAGACAGTGAACAGCAGCTGGTGTCACTCTGCCTGGCTAGAGTGAGACCTGCAGCCAGTGCTTAATTTGTTTAAAAAAATAAGTGCTAGGGCCCTCGTCAGGAGGCCACTGCAGCGTGCACCAGCCATTGCTCCTGCCAATGACACTACCTACTCAACTATTAACCATCACACTCTAATGTGTGACAATTTGGAGTATTCTAGGCCCACAAAGCTATAAGAATGGTTTGAGTGGCAGTTTTTGTCATTGTTAATGAATATTCTATTAATAAAAAGCTGTTGTGCTCACCCGTAATAAGGAAGACAGCGCCACCATGTGGCAGACTCATAAGAGCTCTTGCAACCACCCGCTTAAATTAAGCATTGCCTGCAGCTCTGAGAGTTATGAGGTGAAATCACATTTTGGTCCAGCATTGCTGTCTATTCTAGGCACCCAAGAGGATGGAGCACTGTGAGCTGTGGTGATGTGGTGCCTCTGAAAGGCTGGGAGAGCCAGGGCAAAGGCAATTACGTGAAGCAGAATGCCTCAATTATTCTCTTGGCTAGTATGCAAATGAATCCATCCCAACCCTTCCCGTCCTTTTATAAACTGCCAATTGGTGTCAAATCCTCCTATTTTTAAAATCCTTTTTTAACCCTTCTATCTGTGATTTTCCCTCTAACCCCACCGCTCTTGAATCATTGTTAACCAGGTGTCTGTAAATTTACCACTGCCATTTGTATTTTTTTTAAGTAATCTTTGGGGTGAAACTCCAAATGTTCTGTAATATTGTGTTTAATTCCTACTGTGCTTTAAGCAATGGTAATAGCCTTTTACCTACAGAAGCAATGTTGTATTGTTGTGTCACTGTAATGGCTGTGTGAGTGTTTGTAGAGGATGAATAATGAGAAGCTGTGCATCATGGCCCTAAAAAGTGGTATCCACGTGAAGCGTAACGCTTCACATTTTTTGTTTTTTTAAAACCTCTCCAGTTTCACAATGTTCACAGCCTTTCCTCGAAAATCTAAAAAAGCACCATTAAAGAGTCCAATGAATGTGGGAGGACCTTACTGCTGCCACTCAGGGTTTCAGACATACTGCCTGCCAGTTTATGGCCACTTCTTTAATACTGAGGTCTCAAAGCGGGACTTCCATCAATCAGGTTTTTGTTTAGAGTGCACTACTCAGCCGTGAGGGTCTCAATGCGCTGGGGGGAGGGGAGGGGAGCGTTGTGCAGCTCCGGATAAGTCGAAGAGCCAGGTCTTAAGGCTCTTCCCGAAGGTGTGCAGAGTGGGGGAGCGTTTGATGTTGACTAGGAGCTCGTTCCAGGTCTTTACTGCGACGTATGAGAAGGCTCTTCCACCTCTCTAGTTCTGTGGATGCTTGGGGTCTCTGCCAGGGCAAGGTCGGTGGAGCAGAGGTTCCTTATGGGTACGTGGAAGGAGACTTTCATTGAGGTATTTGGGTCCAATGTTGTGGAGGGATTTGTAGGCGTGGGTGAGTAGCTTGAAGGTTACTCTCTTCTCGATGGGGAGCCAGTGGAGGTCTTGTAGGTGCTGAGTCATGTGCTCATGTCATGGGGTTCAGAGTACAAGTCTGGCTGCGGTGTTCTGGATGGTTTGAAGCTTGTGTAGCAGGGTTTTGTTGATTCCATCATAGAGGGCATTACCGTAGTCCAGTCTGCTGGTTATGAGTGTGTGGGTGACGGTCTTTCTGCATTCAGGGGGGATCCACTTGAAGGTCTTGCGGAGGGAGCTGAAGCAGGTGGAGGTGACTGCATTAATCTGGCAGTTCATGGTGAGAGAGGAGTCTAGAATGATGCTGAGGTTTGGGCATGGTCTGATGGAGTGGGTGGGTTTCCGAGGGCGGAGGGCCACCAGGTGTTGTCCCAGGAGGTGGAGGAGGGCTAAGGATGAGGACCTCTGTCTTTTCCGAGTTGAGCTAAAGCCAGCCTTTGTTCATCCAGGCTGTGACGTCTTTTATTCCTTCCTGGAAGCCGAGTCTGGTGTCTTTGGGGTTCTTCGTAAGGTAGAGGATGAGCTGGGTTTCGGCGGCGTAGGATACTATGCTGAGCCCATGCTGTCTACGATGGCGGCAAGGGGGGACATGTAGATGTTGAAGAGCGTGGGGCTGAGCGAGGATCCTTGAGGTACTCTGCACTTCATCTCTGTGGGTTCGGAGAGGAAGGGTGGGAATCTGATCCTTTGGGTTCTGCCGGTGAGAAAGGAGCGGATCCAGTCAGGGCGGTTCCCCATATGCCGGCGTCGTGGAGTCTGGCGGGGAGTGTGCGGTGGGAGACTGTGTCAAAGGCTACGGAGCGGTCTAGTAGGATGAGGCCCGCTGTGTGGCCCTGGTCGAGTAGCATGCGGATGTCATCGGTGGCGGCTAGGAGGGCGGTCTCGGTGCTGTGGTTGCTGCGTAATCTGGACTGGGAGGAGTCGAGGATGGCGTTCTCTTCGATGAAGGTGGTCAGCTGGAAGGTGGTCAGCTAGGCGTTGACTTCCGACAGCCCTGCATCTCTGGGCTTCTAGGTACAGTTCAGAGCACAGAGGTCAATTTCCTGGACGTTGATGTGCTGTGGCAATACAAGCTGCAGGCAGGAGGGCAGGGCTGTTGCAAAACTGCGGCAACAGTACACAATTCACAAACCCATTGTTACAAATTCTGGTGATGTTCTAATCAACCACAAGTCTGAGTGTTTTGCAAATGCCACTAAGTCAAGAACATGTTATCGGTTATGTATTTTGTACACTTTTGTGAAATGGGAATGAATCATTTAAAAACAGCTCAAAATAACATTGCTGTGTGCGGTAATGTACTGTACTATTTTCCAACCTGCTTATTTGTTGAAATCTGTAATTGGCATAGATAATGTAATTTCCACAATTTATGGAAAATAAATAATTCATAGTTATGACACAATTTCTGTGAATATGAGTTTTGAACCCATTGCTGAAAGGATGTTAATTATGGTTGTAAACCTAAAAACACTGGTTTTCACCATGTATGTTCGGTATGGTCCTATATCGCACCTAAATTCGAAGCTCGTGCACTTCAGTCATACCTTTTAGTGCAGCACTCCTGCCTGTGTTAACCATCAAACGGGGGTATGCCTAGTGGGCATTTCAGCCTAGGGACAATACTTACAGTATGCCTTGTGCGCAGCATGCCTGGCCAGAGAGCATAACCCATGGTCTGCATCAGTGCCCTGTGCTCGGTAACCTTGCTTTGCTTTACAAATTTGGCACCAGGCAGAGATCACTGCAATGGTCTTTCCATAAGATACTACATAACATAAGCTATGTAAAGTTTGCTTAGTCGACACTTCAAAAGTGGACAGATCTTGTAGGGGTTTTAGCCAACTGACCTTCAAAAACCATTTGTTTGTTTTTGACTGCTCCTGCATTTTATTGAGCCGTCCATGCTTCTTCACGGTCCTACCATGTCGGCCGCCCTGGAGCCTGGCCTGCCTTTAAATCAACTCACCAGTGTATTTGACCCCGTATTCTTATATATAACCCCGACTCTTCATCTACCCGCTTGCAAGTTGCTGGAGCCACTCCATCCCGAAAGGCATTGTGGCACAGTGGATTACTGGATCCCGCCTATAAGTATTAAAGGGTAACCTATTATTCAGGAGCACAGATAAACAAGCACTTTAACTTTCGCTATGGTGGATGATAGCTTCAGAGCTACAATTTCACTATCCAGCCTCTTTGCAGCATAGGGCCAGGGGTTCAATTCCCCCCTCCCTCCAGCGCCTTGAGACCCTCATGGGTGAGTAGCACGCTTACAATTTCCCTGATTGATTGATTATGTCTAGAGCGCATACAACGGCTACAATGTGGCTGTGGCATGTAGATGTCTTAATATCTGCCCTATGTCTGTGGGAGATACTCTTCTGGTATCTATTCTAAGGTGAATAGTCTGTGGTTATATTAACCTTTGGTAATGCACTTTGTGGGGGATACTCTGTCAAACTGCAGATTCCGCACTGCCCTCCCAATCCTTGTTGTGTGGAGTGGCCTCTTTTTAACATCTAAAATGTCCCAAGTTAGTGATCAGCATACTATTACCAATATTTGTTCAAACTCTGTGTCTAAGGGCCTTGAACGGAAGTAGAAAACAAAGTTACTTTAGCTCAAAAGGATGCTGCTTATACATAGCTCCTCTCCATCACTTTTGGTAAAGTATGAATTCTGAAAGGAGCCCACAATGCCATTTATCAGCATGCGGGAACATTGCTATAAAATTCTCTAGATCCTGTCTTGCCCCTGGGGTACATTCTAGGATGAGGAATCTGTGGTTAGATAGAATATCCACTAGAAAGAGCATTGTGGAAGGTAAATAGCTTGTTCTTATGACATAGTTTCACCTACATGTTGTAGGACTACTGAATACTTAATTTAGAATAAGACATGTATATTATATTATATTATATCGTTTATTATTTTATTTATGAAGCTCTAATGACTCAAAAAGAGCTAAAAAGCATTGAACATAGATTCAGTAAAGTAACAACAGACTTGTAAATAAAGTTTTCTGAATATTTGGAGAATGCCTGAGTAAGGGATATTCAAAGGCAGGCTATTCCAATAGGGGCCTGATAGAAAGGTGCTACCTGCCCCTGCTAAGTACCATCCTCAAGATCCTTATCCAGAGATGGTAGTTTAAGAGCAGACTCGGAGATTTTATCAGTATTTTTCAAGTAGTGAAGGTAATGTCCCAGCCTATATGATGGCTTGAAGGTAGGATTTAAATGTTGTGTATAACATGACTGAATGCCAGTGTATTGGCTAAGGACTATGGGGCATATTTATGAAGACCTTCTTCACATTTACGCTGTGTCACTTTTTGTGACACTGCGGTGATGTAAATATTGTGCCATGTTGCGCCATATTTACGAAGTGACGCATCTAGGCAGATGTGTCACTTTGTAAACTCCTGTACTACAATATACTTGCTCCAGGTATAATATTTGCTGAGTGGGCGTTCCCCCGCATCAAAGCCTCGTAGAAGTTTTTATTTTATTTAATGCGTTTTTATATAGCGTAGACTTTACCCGAATGTGTCAGAGCGCTTCACAAGAGGAACAGTACTGATATATGAGGAGAGGATTACAAGTGAATAAATTACAAAAGCAAATGTTAAGTTACATGAGCCAAAAGTGACAATTGTGAGCAAACAAAATACAAGAGGTAGCAAAAGGTACATTACAGGAGGAAAAAGTGACGTGTGCAGGTTACAAAAGCGAACAAAGTACAAGTTGAGATATAGTAATATAATAAATGGCAGACACTCTAACACAAGAACAAACGTTACGTAGGCAATGGTGGCACTTGTGCAAGTATCTAAAGCAAACAAAATGTAAGAGGTAGCAAACGGTGTGTTACAAGAGAAAAGTGACGTGTGCATGTTACAAAAGAGTACCAAACACAGGTAGAAGGATAATACTGCAATAAATGGCAGACACTCAAACCACAAGAACACACTGGGAAGGCACTTCCATAGTCATGGATAATATAATTTTCTATAATGGAAGGTCTTCCTTCAGATAATAGAGAGGGTGTGAATTAAAATTGTACGTGTCTTTGAAGGAGGAGAACTTTAAAGTCAGATTTGAAGGCCTGGGAGGAGGTGGTGGTCCGGAGCTGAGGCGGAAGTGAGTTCCAGATTCTCACCGCGTTGCCTGAAAAGGATTGGGCCATCGATCTTTCCTTCTTGAAAGAGGGAGGTTCAAGTAGTAAATTTTCCGCATTACGTGATGGTCTAGAGCCTCCAGAGAGTGTCAGTTTATTTGCCAGGTAGAAAGGAGAGGAGGAGTGCAAGGCTTTGTGAGTGATACAGGCAGTCTTTGGCGATCGATCTTGCCTCGTTGGGAAACCAGCGGAGGGTGGATAACATGGGTGTGATATGGTCGCTTCTTTTGGCCCCATAAATGAAACGAGCTGCTGAATGGAGAACAGATTTAAGGGGGGACAGGTGGGATTTGGGGAGGCCAGTAAGAAGAGAATTGCAGTAGTCCAGTCTGGAGAGGACCAGCGATTGGGCCAGGGTTTTAAGGTCTTGCTCTGGGAAGAAGAAGCGACGAATTCCCCAAAGAAGGCGCAGTTGGTATCGAACAGACTTTGCAGTGGAATTTATGTGAGAGATTAGATTAAGTTTTTTATCGAGTATGACACCAAGGGATTTTGCGCCGTCGACAATGATGGGTTTATTGTTAAGTAGATTCATCTGATCCATCCATGATTGAACTGGGGGAGGAGAAAGTGAAGAGGAGAGGAGGAGGAATTCCGTTTTGGAGGGATTCCGAATCAGATGATGGGTTGACATCCAGTTTTGAATGGAGTCGAGAATAGAGCTTAGGATGGAGAGATCGTGAGTGGAGGCAACCTTGAGGTAGATTTGAGTGTCGTCTGCATAGAGATGACAGTGGATCCCGGATTTATTTAGGAGGTTTCCCAGTGGTTCAAAATAGAGATTGAACAATGTGGGTGCAAGTATAGAGCCTTGAGGAACATCTTGACCTACCGCCAAAGGAGATGAAAGACTGTTCGCTATTTTGATCATTTGGGATCTATCAGAGAGGAAGGAAGCAAACCATTTAAGCACAGTGCCCTCCATGCCCATTCTCTGTTGAAGAGTGTTGAGGAGGGTGTTGTGATTGACAGGGTCAAAGTCTGCAGAAAGGTCAAGGAGAATTAGAAGACAAGACCCCTCCGAATCGAGTATCCGCAGCGTGTCAGGGCAGGGCTGTTGTTTCAGTGCTGCAGTTTTGGATGAAGCCGGACTGAAAATTGTCAAGAAGATCATTGTCCTTGATATGACGAGATAGTTGTTTCGCTGCATATCTTTCTGTTGTCTTCACAAGAAAGGGTAGGTTAGTGATGGGGCGGTAGTTGTTGAGGTCATTCGCATCAGCAGTGGGTTTTTTAAGCAGAGGGGTGACCTGCCGAGTTTTGAAGGAGACAGGAAGGGAGCCTTGATAGAGGGAGAGGTTGACCATAGTGGTCCAATAGGAAAGAGAATGGGTATAGAAGTCAGTGGCAATGGCACTAGGGATGGGGACAAGAGACTGGTTGGAGTGCTTTGTTTTGAGGAGGGCATCTTAAGAGATGGGGTCAAAGTTTTGCCAAATGGCTAAGGATTGCGCTCCTCTGGAGGAGTAGGATGAACGACCTGATCCACAAGTGATTTCATTTTTTCGTCAAAGAATATAGCGAAATCCACTGCTTTCTTTGTAGAATCCTCCAACTTGGAGGTTGGGGGAGAGAAGTTAGTATTCTTGATGAGATCAAATAGTTTTTGGGGTCTATTTTTGGCTGAGTCATAGAGGGTTCTGAAGTGCGACGCTTTCCCAAGGAAGATGCGCTTGTGTTACTTGGATCTTGCTAAACGAAGCGTTGCCAAATTATCGGTGCTTGCCTCAATTGTTTCTCCAGGAATCTTAGGTGCTTCCTTTCTTCATAGAGGGATTTGTTGAACCAAGGTGCTGAGGGAGTGGGCCTTTTCTTTTTGCTTTGGAGAGGAGCGATGTGATTGATTTCGACTGCAAGGACTGTGAGGCATTGGGAGGTGAGATCGTCAACATCTAGGTTCGGATCTAGCCTTCAGAGTGATAGCAAAGCTGATTCACTGAGGGAACTGATGTCAATAGTTTTAGAGTCACAGAACCAGGAGGTAGCCCTCTTAGGTGGCCAAGAGTTATAGAGTGTGATAGGTGAAGAGAGAATGCTTTAGAAATAACAAGGTCCAGCATTGAGCCCTTAGAGTGTGTTGATTCTGTGCAGTGTTGGATAAGATCGTTTGCAGAGAGGAAGGTGGCCAGCAAATTCGCAGAAGAGTCTTGCGGTAAGCCCCAGTGGAGATTGAAGCCACCCACCAACGTCTGATTGTCACTTTGCGAGTATTGGTCGCTGATGAAGTCAGTGAGTTCCTCCATAAACGAAGGGCCGCTACAAGGCGGGCGGTAAATGGCATGGAATCTGAGGGGTGAGCGGTGGTGTAATTGAAGCTCAAGAGATAGGCATTCAAAAGTGCGGAAGGAGCTGATAGTAAAAGCCTTTAGTTGAAGGGAGTTTCTAAAGATGACTGCAACACCTCCCCCAACTTTGTCAATTCTGTCCTTCCTAAATATAGAATAGCCTGTGGGTAATAGGAGATCAAACATAGAGTGAGAGGTAACGTTGAACCAGGTCTCTGTTAGGAAGAGCATGTCAATATTGTGAAGGGTGATGGTATCGGAGATTTCAAGTTTGTGTTTTATTGCAGATCTGCAGTTGTGGAGCAGACAGTGTAGCTCTGTCAAGACAGCTTTGGTGACGGGGCAGTTGGGCTTTGTAGGGTGATAGGGATATTGTGCTTATATGGGGGTGCTCGGGAGGGTTTAGGTGGATGCTTGGTTCTGACAGAGGAGATGGTCGGAATAGTGTTCAAGGGCTTATGTGAGTTAACGATGTTTGCAAACGACAGGTTATGCTTGGCTATAATGGGGTGGGGGGGCAAGGTGCATCTAGTGGGAAGGTGAGAGTTTTCCAATGGAGTTGAGGTGTATGGAAAAGTGGAAATCTTGGAGCTTAAAAGTGAGATGGTAGCTACAAGCTGGGAGATGGAGGTGATAAGAGAGCCTAGCTTATTTTCCAGAGAGAATAGGGTAGAGTACGGAAGGTTGGGTGGCTCAATGGAAACAGGAGGGGGTGAAATTGGTGGTGGAGGGCAGGGAGAGGTGGGGGACAGGAGGAGTGTTGGGGTATAGGGTTCATAGGTGGGGAGAGGTGGAGGTTGAGAGCGGGAGTTGGTGTGTCAGAGGTGAAGGGAGAGTTGTCTTTGTTGGCGTTGCAAGAAGGGAAGAAATTGAGGACATATTTAGGGGGAGATGGGTGCGGATCAAGGAGGTGGGCTAGAAGGAGAGGGGAGGACTGTGTGGAGTCATAGGAGGTTTGGGAGGAATAGAGGGGAGGTGATCGGAGAGGTCCTGTCAGCTAGGAGAGGTGGCTGTGAGGGAACGGACATCTGGCAGAGTGAGGGGGGTTGGGAGAAAGGAAAGTTGAAGAAAGGAAATGGTTCTGCTGGGCCCGAGAGAAGGAATGGAAAGGGTTACCAGGGGGGGAGAAGGGGTAGCACAGCATTGCTGGAGGAGTGGGGGGAAGGAGAGAGATGCAATGGGTTTGTGGAGAAATCGGGGTCAATAGTGAGGGGGGAGGGGGTAGAGAAGAGGGGGAGAGGGAGGAATAATGGGAGCGTAAGGAAAGTTAACTGGGGAGAAGGTTGGAGAAGAGGTGGACTAAAAAGGGGGTGGCAGGTAGGAATAGGGGGAGGAGATGAGATTGGAGTACTGGGACGGTGCAGATTGGACGAGGAGCGTATTAGTTAGAGGTAAGGCTGAAGTGATGAAGAGGGGCATACTGTGGGGGGATGCGAGAGGAGGGCACAGGGGAGGGGGGGGAAGAGGGCTGAACTGTGCTTCTCGGGGGTGCAGCCTATTGGAGTGTATGGGGGTCAGGGGAGGAGAAAGGAAGTAATGGGTGGAGCTAGATGAAGAGTCAGGGGATAAATCGGTCGCATAGGAGGGGAGTAGGGAGGGGAAGAGGTGGTCAAAGAGAGAGAGAGACAGGTGTCTTTGTCTTGGATCATGACAGTACCGTTGTTATAGAGTGAGATAGTGAGGGAGCCATTGAAATACGCAGAGGGGGACATTTTTAGTTGTTTCCATTGAGGGATAGAGGAGGAGGAGGTGGCGTTAAGGGAATTATATAAGCTGGTGGACCAAGAGGGGGGTGTCGAGAGTGAAGAAAAGGAAATCGTTTTTAAGCCTCCCAAAACGACCATTGTAAAATTGATCAACAAAAAGAGAATCCGGGAAACATTCAATGGTGTTATGCTTCAATCGTTTTACTGAAGCTTTGGTCTGGTTGAGAGGATAAATGATTTTGTAGTTGCGTCTGTTTTCAGACACACCCCAGCAATGCATCACTTTTGCGCATACAGACATGTCAGTAATACTGACATATCTGTAACTCCTTGCGACATGATGCACCATACTGTAAATACAGTGCATCAATGGTGTCACAAGGAGGGCACACTGAGAAGTGTCACATCGCTGCTTTGTCGCAGCTAAGCCACACTTCTAATGAATAAGCCCCTTTGGGTCATATGGTTACTCAAGGTTCTGGCAACAGTTTAGGATGACTGAATTTGAAATATCTGGAAATAGACCAGCAATGTCTACAACAATATGGATAAAGAATATTAAAATAATCAAGGTTTGCATCTGTTGTTGTCTGTGTCACTGTAGTAAGGTGTGATACCACAGGCAATGGCTAACCCTTTGGGAAAGAGTTAATAAGCAACGATCTGACGACGGAATTAACGTGGGCCTCTGTAGACAGGGTGGAGACCAGGTAAAAATGGTGGTTTCATCTTTCATACTAGACGGACCCAGAGTTGAACCATCTTGTAAGACTACAGAGCCGCTATTGACACCTGTTTAAGTGCAGAAGGGCAGAAAGGAAACTCCATATTTACATAACAAAAGTTTAGAAAATGAGTCTTCATCAATTTTAAACATTGCTCTGTGCTTCAGAAAACTGTGCGAGAGAGCAAAAATATTTCCAAGAAATTTACAAGTCGTGAGTATGTAGTCCGTTTATGCGGTAAGATACCACTAGTAAGTTTACAAACTGTGTAGTTAGCTTACATACTAGAGTGAACCCTGCAGACAAAGTAACTCCTGCAAGGGCTATATTCCTGTGTTAAACAGGGAAACAAGATTCCAGAACCCTGAAGGGCACCAGAAGTAATTGGAGACCATTGAGACTCAAAACCATCCAGGGCTACAAATAGTTTGTATGACGCTAT
The DNA here is from genome assembly GCF_964261635.1 of Lissotriton helveticus. Classification (NCBI taxonomy): domain Eukaryota; kingdom Metazoa; phylum Chordata; class Amphibia; order Caudata; family Salamandridae; genus Lissotriton; species Lissotriton helveticus. The sequence continues at coordinate 1,298,761,997 of NC_136057.1, forward strand.
ATCAAGGTCCATAATATCGACCTACAATAATATTGCATCAGTACATAATACCATTACATCATTATGGTACATATACAATTTGTATTCGTATTCCACATCCATCTTGTGATGTATTGGATGCAATATTATTGGCATACAATGTAATTTAGTAAGGGTAAACCAGCATAGCTCCTGTAATAGCACAGGGAAGCAAACTAACCTTTGAATGACCTTGGAACCCGCCTGTCATTCTGCAGCACACATAGAAAGAGGAAAAAGCCTCGTGTGTTTGTTTTTGTGCAGGAAGATTTCCCTTCCTGCACAAAAATAATCATCCCTGCAACGCACGTACCCGTGCACCATGGTGCAAGGTGCCTGCGTTGGCGCACAGCAGCCCATTGTTAGCCAGCGCAGAGGAAAAAGACAGGAATGCGCCGTATCTGATAGATACTGTGCATTCCTGCCCTTTTCTTTTGCCGTAGGGCAGCGTGCGGCGCTGCCCTAAGGCAAAACCTCATAAATGAGGCCCTGAATTTCTATGGGAAAGCCTGTCTCCTCTATCCCCCTTCAGTGTCTGGATTCCTGACTGTCTGGGAAAGCAACCTCAACTACACGTGTGCACATAAATAGTCCATCTGCCCAAATGGAACACACAGGCCTTCATCACTCTGGTTCACTCAGGTACTCATGCAAACTTCACCAGCATACCTGCACATATCCTGGTGCATGGGATGTCATGCGTTACAATTATGGGTCACCAAGAGTATTGGACCTTTTAGGTGAATGTGCCAGTACCCTCCCATTCATGTGATGGAGGTTAAATGGCCTTCTTACACTATAATCACTACAAAGCACAGTAAGCTGCCACCATGCACGTGTCAACTCTTGACAGAGACAGCAGTCTAACTGTACCTCCAGAGGGTCAGCTTGGTGGTTCCCTCTATGTCTAGGACAGTTGTAAGGGCATTCTTAGGTTTTCGCACACATGCTGGTATAGCTTTGAGGCTGTAGCCAAATTTTGAAAACCAGGATACCAAATATTCGCAGTAGGATTTGCAGGGCAGGGGTCATGACTGTACGACGTGCAGAGGACATTCTCATCCTGACACTGCCACATATTCAAAATGTTTCAAAAAAAACTGAAAGATTGATGAATGGAATCTGAAAGATCTTACACTGTCACCTGCCCACGTGACCTCTTAGGACACAAGGAGTGCAGTCTCGGTCCCACTCCCTGGATGAAAACCACATCGCTCCAGTTGTTAATTTTTAAAAATAATTAAGTGACTGGACTCTCATCAGGAGGCAGCTTGCACAAGCCCATTTCTCCTGTTAGCGCTGCCTAAAACAGAACCAACTGCTTACTAACCATGAAAGTTGGGAGAGGATGTGATGTAATGGCCTGAGCTGCAGACTTCAGAGCTAGAGTACTAGGTTCCAGTCTCGGCATGCCTCAACATCATGTGATTCTGGGAAAATCATTTAATTTCCCTTTGCCTACCATAAATAAATGTGTCCTTAACTGCTGCTCATGAAACAGCAGGTGTTGATGATAAAGTGCCAGTGCTGAGTACCGAAAACCACTGGCTCAAATAGAGCACTAGATCACTCCCTCCCTAAAATTTATTTCACCGCAGTTCTCGTTATAACTATTTCAAATATTTGATTAAGATGTTTTAGTCCTCAATTTTTGAAATGTTGGTTTTTGTAAAACAAAGAACAGGGCTTTATCGAAAGGGTTTTTAAATATCTGCAACTTTTGATCTTATGAAAATACCACACGAGCGAGGAAAAAACTCCACTGCACTATGCAGAGTAGAGTTTTCTGCACACCACGAGCTCAGCGGAGCGCGAAGTGCAGAAAATTCCACAAACTCTGTGAACGGACCGGAGTTCACCCCCCAGGCCTAGAAAATACATTGGAGCGTTAAGTTATTTACCTTGATCTTCCAGGTTTCCTGAACTGAGCCAATTGGAATTTCTTGATTGTGTTTTAATGGATAGATGGGAAATGCAACTGAAAGTGGCTGCAAATGGATCTAGTCACTGCTGGGGGTGGGAGCTGAATGACTGTGTGGAACTGGTCATGCCAGCTCATGTTCCAAGTAGGAAACCTAGAATCACCAATCGCAGGGAAAGTTGACAAAAAACTAGGTTGATCAGCACATTCGAAGTATCCCACAATTGGCTGCCAAACACTGGTAAATTTATGGGAAGAACATTCAGTGAGCAAGGGACTTCATCAGCTAAGACACTAGACCGAGGCTGCTGTTCTCCTGAGTTTCATTTCAGTGATTACAAAATTTGTAAGTGGAGCTCAAAGAATCTATCAAATGTACATGTTCAGTCAATTTGGATTCAGGTTCACTGTGCCACTGGATTCAAACTAGCCTGGCTAATGAGGGGTGATACCCCGAAACTGGTCCCGTGATGCTTGTTTCTGTTCCAGGGAAGACCGGGCTTGGCAGTCCAGGGCCGAATGTTCCCATGAGGATCAGGGTCAAGAATGATTGGCATATGGCTGGATCTAAACTGGGGTGGCATGGTGAGGAAAAGAAAAAAGGATTTAACCCAGATCTCTTAACTGGGGTGAATGCTTGATATGTTCCGCATTCCATCTATCATTTGTGTGTCTTTTGCAGTCAATTTGGATGGCAACTCTCAACTCGAAACCAGCAAGTGGGATTTGTAGGTGCAGAGTGCATTGGAATCTCTGTTCGAGAACTGTACCCAATACTCAATGGCTTATTTTTTTGAAAATCCAAAATCACCAAATATGTGAACCATCCATTGTCAGTAGTGAAGTTCGAGATTAATATTAATCAGGACTTTATAACCTGCATGAAGTAGGTATCTTTCAAAAGGGCGGATATTGACATTTAACATGAACACGTACATGCCACGCAACAGTGGTGCCTCGCTTCAAGAATGTGTTATTCGCCAGGTTAAACATACACTAAAATGCAAGGGTATGGTTTGGCCCTGGGGACTACAGCCTTTTTCCGAAGCCCTCAGGAAGGATGCAGTGAACCTGATATCCATGAATAACAGTAAATGCAATTTAAAGCTAGAGCAACCACATTTGAATTAATTGTATACAGTTTTTGTTACAGCAAAGTAATTTAATCTTTGCTGGGCTTCGGTCCTTTTTTCTTATGCATGATTTTCTCTGTTGAAGACGCCAGTGCAACAGTGTTCACTCTAAGCTACTTCGGGGTTCTGGCTTGCCGAACCAAAGTAAGGCAGCTTTGGTGTGGCACCCAATAGCGGTGCAAACATGACTGCAAAATACATGGCAGAAAATGCCTTTTTTCAGCATGTGAGGAGCGCTCCAACAGGCAAAATGCTGTATCAACAGCAACGTTATACATTCTGGGATAGTTCTTCAACAGAATGACATTTCATGATGTGAAATCGTTGTTGTTACAGCGGGTTAGACACAAGGGATGGAGCGATGATTGCTTGTGTCTTACAAGCTCACTGGGAAAATCAATTTTTAATACACAGATGGAACCACATTCGAGGTACGGCTGGCTCAGCCCTCCGTTCTTCTGAGGTCGAGAAACATTCAGTGGCAGCTCCTTAGTGCGTTATCACTTTCTCCTACTTCTGCCCGCAGCTTTGCGTGAGGGGGCGGGGGGCAGAGGAGGAGTGGTAGCACTCTCCTAAAGTGCGCCGTGACTGCTCTGTCCGTTCAACACAGTCTTACGCGCTTTGCATGTTCTCCATGCAGGCTGCATTACAGCATAAATAGAGAACCTGACCAGGTCCCCAGTCGCCGTCTGAGCGTCGAAACACAGCGCTCAGACCAAGCATAACACTGCTAAGGCAGTGTTGTGATTGGGTGACTGGTCGCCTGGGTGTGCTTCCGGTAAGGCAGAGCGAGGGAAGGATTAGGAACTGACGAGAAAGGTAAGTTTTGATTTTATTTTTTTTATTCTCGCTTCCCACTGCGTCCTCCCCCCCCCCCCCCCCCTATCTCCAAAGAGTCCTGGCCGCTTCTGGAAACATGGAGGCATATTAGCAAGAACCTCGTTAAAATTATCACAGTTTTAGTGGCAGATAACTGCTGCTAAAATGGCGATAATGGGCTTGCTAATGTGCGTTATAGAATTCCAATAGAAGCCCAGGTTAGATGTCCTGCACATCTAACCTGGGCTTCTATTGGAATTCTATAACGCATATTAGCAAGCCCATTATCAACGTTTTAGCGGCAGTTTCCTGCCGCTAAAATGGCGATAGTTTTAACGAGGTTCTTGCTAATATGCCCCATTATTTTTGTAAAGGGAATCGCGCTATTTACAGCGATTCAAAACTGAACATTTTCATTAGGAAACGCGACATAAAACCAGCCATTATTTATTTAAGTTCAAAATAAGAACTTAAACAAATATTAATAAAGGCAAATATTAAGTCTGAGTTTGCAGCCAATAAATAGAGTGTTTCGCCGCTCGCGCGAAACCTACATCCATACCTAACTGGTCTCCTGTTCACCCTAAACACAGGCATTCACCTCCAGGCCTCTGAGGGAGTAAAAGTGCTTCGGCAAAAACACAAAAGTAGTGCGATGTCAGGTACATTGTGTTCTCCCTGTGCCTCGGTTTTCACCGAAGAAGCTGGGTTCCTCTGCAGGAGGTGTTGCCAAATTCTCCTCTTCGTATCTGCTGCCATCTGCTGGAGGTCCTTAGAACTGCATTACCTACTAATAAAAAGTAAATTCTGTTATCTATCGATTTAACTGAGCGGAAAAAGTAGAATAACTGGACTGGGACATTCGTGTTCCAAAGCCATCGAAATTGTCATGACAAAAATGTAAGCACCGATTCTCTTTCAAGGTAATCAGTCGAATGGCATTCTCGGTGCAAAGCTTTACATTTTGCATCTGATGTCAGACTTGGCCAAGTCTGCGGTGCTACGAAACAAGGAAAGGGACATCACTCAGACAGGGTCGACAAGATGTCCGGTTGCATGACTTCTTTCATTATAAAGCCGATCGTGTGCCTGCTTGAAGAAATGCGTGAACCATTAGACCGGATGTGAGAACACAAGCACACAGCAGTGGAGAAGAGGCTGGTAACACAGATATGAGTTACAGATAAAGAATTCACTTAGGACAATAAAGTAGATTGGGCGACCATGAATCCCCGGTGCTTGGGGGTTATAACATTCCAGCGCTACTGTTCGCAGACCACATGCTATTGATTTTTTTAAAAAAAACAATGGGTAGCAAGACTCCTCCTAAGGTTCCATTCATTCTGCCTTTTCTCTGGACTGACTATAAACATATCCAAAACTAAGTTTATGTCAATCAATCCTCACAGGGGCTTCAGAGGGCCATTGACTTAGTAGAGGGGCTGGAATTGGAGAGAGTTCTCGAATTTGACTATCTTGAAATCCGGCTCTCCACTTCCAACACCTGGGACAGTCAAGTGTTTAAGAGTTCGCCATGGTTAAACCACAGGGCCGCTGCTATTCTAAGATTTGCCGGTAAGACTACTTTCCACCCTGTTTCTCTACTTCTGGAAGTTTGGAGAGCCCAGGCAGTAGCAGCTACTACCTAAGGCGCAGAGCTTTGGGGGCATAGTTAAATAGGTACATTGGGCACAGCTGAAAAAACATTTTTGAGGATGGCCCTTAAACTTCTCCAGAGAACTTCCTTGATTTTTAGGCAAGACCTTGGTATCCGCCCTATGATTTCTCTGGTGCAACTGAAACCACTACTGGCTATGCCTTTGGTCTGTTCCTGAGCTGTCTTACTATTGGGCGGGTCTGACTGACATCTTGGGTAGAGAAAAAAAGTAGGGCTTTGGTACCATGGCTGAGTTATATCAAATAGACCTTCTACTCAGCAGGGGTGCAAGAGTTTTGAGTAGACACTTCTGCCATCATACACTCCTTAATTAAAAAGCTGAAGTCTCGTTATTGGGAACACTAGGAGATGAAGCTGATTAACCAGCCAAGTCCGGGTTACCTTAGCGACCACTTTATAGGGTTCAAGCCCTTTTCGGCTTTTGAGGCCTACATGGACCAGTTTGATCCTCCCTCCACCAAAGCCCTTTATATAAGGTTCCGATTTGGCACTCTTTCCCTCGCTTCATTTGCCTCTAAATGGAAACGAGGCCCGGGGGGAAGTAGCCTCTGCCCAGCATGCAATGGGTGTGAGAAAACTGACGACCATCTGATGTCTTTTTTGCCCCTTTTACCTTAAGCAGAGCAAATGCTGGATCGTCACCCTGCTACATTTGTAAGGAGTGTGGCAGAATAAGGTTGCCCTGAGAATTTGCAGTCAGCACTTCGCCCACCATTGAGTTTTCGATCAGCACGTTTTTAGAGAGTGTTTGGCCATTCCTGCGTAAAGCTATTACACACTAATGTTTAGGGCTGAGATCAATTTTTTTGTCACATAACTATACCAAATTGAACCATTCCTCTTGTACTACAGTGTTTTAATTGTAATATATGTGTACATTTTATGTGTAATTAAAAAAAACGAGATTATCTTCCTATTTATGGGCTTTTAATTATTATTTTATATTATGGTTTTAAGATTTATGGTATTTGATTTGCTGTCACCAAAGTGAGTCCACATTATTTTTCTTAAAACAGTGCGTTTCATGAATAACTGTGTTTTTTAACTGGCCTTATGTACTGTATTTTTCTTTCCCATCTGTGACTTTTATGGTCTATGACTGAAATAAAGTTCAAACTGACTGACTTACATATTTACAATTGCTTTTGTAAAGTTGCACAATGGTCAGCTGCAGGCAGGTAAAACAGCTTTTTAATGGCATTGCAGAAAAGAAGCTTTTCACATTGTTGCCCCTTTGACAGAAGTGACTTCTGCTGCCACTGCCGTTAGAAAAGATGGCATATTGTTGGTAGACTGCTTCACTGCCAAACGGTGACCCCTGGGTTTTGTACCCAGTGATGGGTATGGTGAAAAGGCTGCAGTGAAGTGACTGGTATACAATAAGATGTTTAGAGCAAAGCAGCTTTCAGAAATTAATACAGAAGATTGCCTACAGAGCACCGGCATTCATTTCCCGGCAGTGGAGAGGGAAGCCAGGGAGAGCCTACCAGCTGGGTGCCAGCAGACGGCTGCCCTGCTGTCCCCTGTGCATCCTGTCCCCTCCCAAAGGGACGGAGACTTAAGCCCTGAACGACGTACGGGGCGCCAGAGGGTGTGTCGCAGACTGGGACCGATCAGCAACGAGGAGATGGAGAAGAAAGGAAACACAGGAGGGATCTCCTCTCCTGGGTGCTTGTGGATGGCTGCCTGTCCTGATATCCATATGCAACCAACTCCCTCTCTGAGGAATGGGAGTCTACGAGGGGGTGCAGCTGTGTCCAGACACTGCCTCTCCCACTCTCCGGTGAGCCATCGACCTATCGAAGCAGGTGATAGAGTGAACGAGGCGGCTATGTTATCTGAGGAAAACCCACCACCACCCATCTGTGCCATCAGCCGCCCTCAACCTGCGGTGCTCGACAGGCCGTTGCTGGGATCAGATCATAAGGCCCCACTGGCACCAGACTCAAACAAAGGTGGATACATTAGAGGTGCGACCGCGACTTGCTCCCCAGCTGCCCCTCTGCCCGCTCATATGGACGGCCCCATGTCTGGGCCAGCAGTCGATTTAGAGCTGTCTGAAGGGTGAGGCAGGCATTTCTGCCCCTTGCACCCTTACAGGCGCGTGGCTTGCTGGACCTGGGGTTGGGGAGATGGGGAGGCAATGGCTCTCACTGGTGGTAGAGTGCAAAGGGGCAGCAGCAGCGTGACTCGAGCCCCCGGGGCATCTTCCCCTCAAACACCTGAAGCTCCTGAGTCCAAGCTAGGACGCAACCTGAGTAAAGTAGACACACAAGGCACAGTCCCTGATGGCTGCAGACAAAGGGACTGCCATGTGTTTAGGTCTACCACCTGTCTGAAAATGGATCATCCTATACTTCCATCGGATACTATCCATCGTATACTTCCATTGTATACTGTCCATGGTATACTTCCATCGTATACTGTCCATCATACACTGTCCATCGTATACTGTCCATGGTATACTTTCCTCGTATACTGTCCATCATATACTTACATTGTATACTGTCCATCGTATACTGTCCATTTTATACTTCCAGAGTATACTGTCCATCGTTTACTTCCATTGTATACTGTCCATCGTATACTGTTCATTGTATACTGTCCATCATATACTTCGATCGTATACTGTCCATCGTATACTTCCATCGTATACTGTCCATCGTATACTTCCATCGTATACTGTCCATCGCATACTTCCATCGTATACTGTCCATCGTATACTTCCATCGCATACTGTCCAACGTATACTGTCCATCGTATACTGTCCATCATATACTTCCAGTGTATACTGTCCATCGTTTACTTCCATTGTATACTGTCCATCGTATACTGTTCATTGTATACTGTCCATCATATACTTCCATCGTATAATGTCCATCATATACATCCATCGTATACTGTCCATCACATACTTCCATCATATACTGTCCATAGTATACTTCCATCGTATACTGTCCATGGTATACTTCCTGTATACACTGTTGTATTGTGTGGCAGATTATGTTAGTTTAAATTTCACATTTCTCGTACACACCATTGTAATGTTTTCTTTTTGTGCTTACTAGATGCATGTATCTGTTTCGTATCTGATATACCATATATGTACTCTATAGTCCGTTTGTAATGTAACTGGTTCCATTTTAAAGTGCTCCGACACCTTCTGGTAAAGTATGCGCTATATAAAAATACATAAGTAAATAAGGATTCTGCAGCACGCATAGAAAGAGGAAAATGCCATCAATGATAGTTTTTGTGCAGGATGTTCTCCCTTCCTGCACAAAACAATCATCCCTGCAATGCAGGGCACCCTTGCAACATGACACAAGGGTGTCTGCGTTGGCGCACGGCTGCTGTTTGTGCGCTGGCGCAGGGGAGAAGGACAGGAATGAGTTGTATCTTTTAGATACGGCGCATGCCTGCACTTTTATTTTGACGCACGGCAGCACAGTGCGTCAAAATATAGTAAACGAGGCCCAACCTCTCCCAAACAGTCCAGAGGTGATTTTCAAGGGAAATCCCTAAATATACTGATACCAATTCAGCCATTTACCTAGTCCTAGACCTATTTGCCGAATGGCACTGAGATGAAACCACGGGTAGAAAGAGCCACCTTGTGCTCTTTCACAAAGCCTTCAAACCACAGCCTTACAATGCAAGCCTTCGGGGCCAGGCAAGTAAGGAGGAGTAACCGGCACAAATGCCCCTGGGATTCGACACCCACTTCCAAGTGGCACCGAGTGCAGATTGGCCTTTTGTGTTCTTCTGAACGGGGGGCACAGTGCGTCAGATTCAAACTTCAATAAATGGTTTAAAAAACCTTTCAAACAAGATTTTTAGCAAGCTACGTGCGAAGAGAGTTCGTATAGGTGGGAGCGCCTTTAGCTATCTTGCACCCAAGCTTTAGAACTCTCTTCCCCTGCAGTTAAAGCAATCTAAGACAGACCCCTGTTTCGGGGAAAAATTTAAACCTGTTTTTTCTTCTAATTAGGCATTTGTTGTTCTTGTGCTGCTGAAATTTCGGTCAGGAGCTTTGCCTTTAGCACTGGGACTCTCCTATAGGAAAAGCTATAGGCTTTATAATGCTTCTTTATAATTATTAATACTAAAACAAACCGTGATAACTTACCTTGTGACAACAAACATTCTTTTATCAGGAATATAAGTATTCATCTTTGGCAATTAAATATTCATTTTCCGGAAAGCCACCCTATCTCGGTGCTCCAAAATTAGAAAACCATTTCTTTTTTTCTCCAAGTTCATTGTAAAACTGTCCCACAAGCGTCTCAGTAGAATTCAAACGAGATTTCAACAGTTCCCAAATAGACATTAGTTGCAAAATGTTTTAATGAGTTCACCCCTGAGCTTTCACTGACCAAACTAATGCATTCCGGGATTTGTAATTCCCTTTTCAATTGCATACCCTCATGCCTTGCAATTAACACTTCTAAAACAGCACTCAACCCATTACTTTCTCAAAGACGTACATGGACAAAGGAATACATACAGTTTTTGCTCTGACGTGGCATTCTTCGAGGACAACAAATAGTGACACTGCTTTATTTGTGTCACTGTTGTTTTTTGTTCTTTGTTTAACAAATGTTGGAATTTAAAATAGTTTTTGTTGTTGATTGTACGGAAAATAGAATTATTTTAAATACATTAACAGCAGTGCTAAGAGCGGAGTAACAGTGTTTATCTTGCTGTCTTTGCACGTTCTTCACATTTCAGGAGCCTCTACCTAACACCGTCCATAGAAGCTTGAATGTAATGTGATTGGTAAACAGGATCTCAAAAAACTATATTTTGTAATAATGTCTAAATTAATTTTAGTGGCAGCTTAATCTGCAGTGTTACTCTGGCATTTTTTTTACATGATTTGTTTTTTCCATTAGCTGTTTATTTAGCAGCTTGACACACTTGTGTGGTCTTCACTCCCGCAAAGAAACCTTTTGCATTTGGAGAATAATATTTTTTAATGCTTGGAACTGCAGAATGCCCTTAATGGGTGCCAGTGGGGAGCCTGGGAGACCATTGGATAGGGCACTATCACCATCCATATGCGTGAGCACGGGGGCTTGAGCAGCAGTTGGAAAGTTACTTTCTTTAAAAAATGGTTGACTTTCATTAGAAGAGAAAACTGGTAAAAGGCTGTCTTCATTTTTTTGGGCAAAGTGTTCCTTGCGGGTGAGACTGGTTAGGAGGGTGAATCCAAGTGACCTAGCCTTCAGTGAAAGTTGGAGTTTGAAGTCAACAGAGTTCATGTCATTGTGCCAGGTTTCTACTGTGTCTTGTTTGCGTTCTCGGAAAATAATGGGTATTCTATCTTGATCAGCTTGAGCTTCAGGTAGACGCTGGACAGTAGATGAGGTGCATGCAGTGGTTGAAGCACTAAATGTATGAAACAGAGTAGACATTAAGGTATAGTTGTGTATCATTGACATATTGGAGAATCTTGATGCTGGGAGCTGTGAATAAAGTCCCCAAGGGGCTCATCTAGTGCTTTATGATGACAAGGGACAGTGTGAAATCCCATGGGACTCCACAGATAATAGGATTCTTCTGAAACCTGGAAGTGCTCATGTGAACAAACTGGTCTTGGTTGGAAAGGTAGGAGGAGAACCAGCAATGCCTATTGCCAGTGAATCTCATTTGAAACTCCTGGATGTGAATGAGGGACGGGCGGTTGACTGCATGGAAGGCAGCTGAGAGGCCCAAAAATATCAGGAGGCAGGGGCCATCTTCATCACTGCTTACAGACTTTTCTAGTCTGTTTCTACTTGTGAGATGCTTGAATCCTTGTCACCTGACACCGTTGGTGAGATTCACAAATGGCCACCGCACTCATGTCGGAGGGTCTGCAGTTGTGACGGGAAGTCCGTACTGCAGTTACCCATTGCTGGCCCCACCCCACAAGTGCAGGCCACTCGTGCTTGGCCTCTGCCACGAGTTTGGAGGTCCTTTGTGAATCGGTCCTCATGTTTATAGCGATACCCTCGGTACTAGGTCTCCACTCACAACATAATGCTGAGTATAATAATGATTAAATACAGTCTGAGAACCGTTCAAGAGTACTCCTTTTTCCTACGCAATGCCTTATAGCATTTTAAATAGGGAAACAAGCTCTCTAGTTATCCTAAAGTTGTTTTGCTTATATATTTCTATGGGAATGTTATATCACCTGCCTAAAATAATATAAGAGGGCAGAATTAGCACAGACACTAATTATTTTAATTCTGTGTAATATGGAGTCACTAATAATGGTATCTATTTCAGGCTACAAGAGGAAAAGCTAACATGTTGGGGAAAAGACTTTCCTATTCCTACAAACCCTTAAGCAGGGTTGGATGCGCCCGGTGTGACAATCTTAGTCGGCGCCCCTCCATCCCACAAAAACCTCCTTCTTCACTGAATCCTTCACTACCATCCTCCAATTGTGCCTCCTTCCTCTTCTTAGCCACTCTCTCAAATTTATTTATTAATTTTATGGCGCTACTCATCCCAATGTAGAGTGTCATAGCACTTTACATCATAAACATATTATACAGAACAATGAGTCATACAAGTGTGTATATCAACATATAGGAAATATTACGTAACACAATGAGGACTACAAGGTGTAGGAGTTGGTTGTATAACAGAAGCAGGCATGGCTAAACCATGAGTGCCTATACTACGCGTCTCAAACAATGAATGCGCCTTAACCACGCATTCCTTTACCACGCATGCCTTTGCCGTGCAATTCTGTTGTAAAGGCATGATTGGTAAAGGGATATGCGTGATATCGATCACACCTCGGGGCCCCTGCCCTGATCTCTAAAACTCAGCCCCATATACTAAAACTTTCCCGACCCCCAGACCCACCCATGAACCCTAAAACTGCCCCAAACTTGAAAACTGTCCCTCCCCGCCCTGAGCCCAAAAACCCAGCCCCCTGATCCCTAAAAATAAGCCAGACCCTACCCCCGAGCCCTAAAAACAACTCCGAGCCCTAGAAACAACCTGAACCCCCATCACTAAAAACAACCCAACCCCCAGCTTGAAAAACAACCCCCTACCCCAAGCCCAAAATACAACCTCAACTCCCCCCTGAGCCCTAAAAACAACCCGAGCCCTAAAAACCACCCCACCCCTAAAGACATCCCCCTCCCACCCCCCAAAACATGGTCCCAGCCCCATTTACCAGGCCACGTCCCGGCGCTCCCTCTCCCAATCCTTCCTGTTCCTGACCCCGCCCATCCGCACATCTAGACCACACACTGCCTTAGCCACGCATTTGCGTGGTTAACGCATATGCATGTTTTTGTTGTTGTTTTTTTTATTTATTTTTGCACAATACATGAGACAGTCAAAGAACCTGGCACAAAATCACAGCAAGATTAATATCAGTGGAACATCCATAATGCCAGAAAAAGAACTGAAGAAGAAACAAAACAGGCAGTCAATAATTCTGTCATACATTGTGGAACAATAGAAAATACATACCTAAATTATACAAGACAAAGTACTCGTAGAAGAGGGGTTCATATTTCTGGCCCAAGGTAGCGCGAGACTGCGCCCCATATTTGTACACCCAGCTTCTTCCTTCGATGGGCTTTGAGGGCATATAAACTATACTCCATGTTGTATACTGCAAAGAACCGTGCCCTCCATTCCTCGAAGGAGGGTGGCTCCTGTTGCAACCAAGAAGAAGCTATACAGAATCTATAAACCGCGGTCACTAAAAATATTAAATTAGCATATTGCATTGCAGTTCCGGTGTCATCCAGTCCCATTTCTACGCCTAGGAGGATTTGTGTCGCAGATAGTTGGATTGAATTGCCAGTAATCTCTGATAGACATTTTTCCATCAACCTCAATAAACGTGCTGAAGCTGGACACCCAAAAAAAATATGAACATCATCTGCAGGTGTAAAACCACACCGGAAACATTTCCCAATTGCATCCCCTGGCCATTTTGAAACCTTGTCAGGTGTATAATATAGATTAATGAGGGATTTAAAATGCTGAGCGGATAATTTTGCAGTTAGAAATACATTTTTAGCCATCCCCAAAGAGATTTCTATTTGTATATCCTGCCTACCCAATTTAATCCCCCATTTAGCGTTTTGTTGTTCAATATCATCCGCCTTTGTATTTAGCATGTGACAATATAACGGGCCTATCCTTGCAGCTTTCATATTATCTTATATCAAGGGATTAGCCTGAATAGTGACTCTGCTATTAACAAGAAAATTCCTAATCTGCAAATACTTAACAAAATTCTCCCTAGGGAGGTTGTACTGTTCCCACAATTGTTCAAACAATTTAAGACAGCCTTCAGAATAAAGGTCTCCCACTACCTTTATTCCTTTAACCCTCCAACTATGCACCACACGGTCCCACAGATCTACTGGAAGGAATATTGGAGATACTAATGGTGTATACCATGAAATTTTCTCAAAGCCAAACATACCCCTTACTGTTCTCCAGACCTTATACGCAGCTTCCAAGGTCTTAAACCTCGTGCGCTTGTAATAGCTCCACTCTAGGTACAGGAACAGACAATTTTTAGCTTTTACCCCCAATAGCATTTGATATATAGATGGACATTCCGCAATATCCATCGGGCCTGTCCCTGTAAGTAAAATATTCATACCTTGAATCAAGCACGCATAGTGATATAACATAAAGTCTGGTACCGCCCATCCTCCTAGATTTCGCGGTAGTATCATGTATCGTACAGCTCGTCTGGCCTTACGTCCAGACCACATAAAACGCATACAAATTGCTTGGAGCTGCATCAAACTCGCCTTAGGGACTTCCAGGGGGACGCATCTAAAGAAGTAAAAAAAAATCGGGAGTATCATCATTTTTAGTAAATTACATCGTCCTACTAGAGAGAGATGCAAACATTCTGTCTGGTCTAACTGTTTCTTTACTCCCAACAGGAGAGATTCTCAATTTGATTTCACCAGAGCAGTTGTAGAAGCCCTAAGCTTAACCCCCAAATATGTGACCTCTTGACATACCCTTGCGTCAACAAACGTGGGTATGTTGGCGGTTAGCAACTGTGTCTTAGCCGCGTTCAACTTGTATCCAGAAACCGCACCAAACTCTGCGGCTAAGTGTTCAATCGCCTGCATCACAATAACTGGGTTCGGCGTAACAATGGCCACATCGTCTGCATAAGCAAGTACCTTAAACTGATAAGTTTGTATATTCAGTGGTGGAATCCTAGTATTAGATTCTAACATTCTTCAAAACGGTTCAATATATGATGAAAATAAAAGAGGCGAACAGGGGCAGCCTTACCTGGTGCCCCTCTGTAGTAGAACGACCGCCGACTCGAGTCCCATGGTGCTGATCCGGGCTACAGGTTGACTATACAATGTCTGCAGTGATTTAATAAATTCAGGTCCAAAGCCCTGGGACCTCATGACATCCTATAAAAAACACAATGAGACCCGGTCGAAGGCCTTCTCGGCTACTAATAAAATTAAGCAAAGTGGTTCCCTAGTTACATTCACATAATCAAAAAAGGTTATCACACGGTTTACATGATTTGCCGTGCCACGCTGTGGGATAAACCCATGTTGTATATTAGAAGCTAGTCTAGAAATGACAGGGGACAGCCTATTGGCCAAGATCTTTGAATAAATCTTCCCATCCGCATTTAAAAGCGAGATGGGACGGTAGGAGCCAGGGAGGTTCGCCGGTTTGTCTTTTTTATGGAACACAACTATGCATGCTTCATTCCAGGTTTTAGGGGAAGCACCTTTCTGAGCCATTCTCATTGTTGCCAACAAATCTGCCTTTAAAACAGGAAAAAAAGCTTTATAAATTTCCACAGGTAACTTATCTGGCCCTGCCGCCTTGCCCCTGCCAACCCCTTTACTGCTAATTCCAATTCTTCTAACGAAATAGGAGCCTCCAGCCCTGTTATCTCTTCTACAGGTAGATCTGGCGTACAATATTGACTAATAAGAGCGGCCGCTCCAGCCTCATCATACTCAACTCTTTGATACAATAACTCATAAAATTGTCGAAACACCTCCAAAATCCCACTTTCATTTTCCACAGAACCCCCGTTCAAATCTAAAATTTTATCTATCAGTTGGGCTGCTTCCTTCAATCTTAATTTTTGGGCGAGGCATCTGCCACTTGCCTCACCATATTCATAATGGATTTGTTGTTTAATAAAAAAAAATGTTTTCAGTTTCCTGGGACCAATTCAGATTTACTCTTGCTTTGAGCCGTGCCACCGTCGTAATCAAATCAGTTATATCTATACCAGCCTGAATGCCCTGCATAAGTACTTCCTCTGCTTTTATCAACTCCTGGTATAGCTCTTGAGATTTAGCTGCCTGTTTTTTTTTGATTATATAAACCAAAACTCAAAGCTTCCCCTCGGAAGGCAGCCTTAAAACTATCCCAGACACAGGCCACACTACTGCTCCCCCGATTAATATCAAAAAAAGAATTAATCCATTGTTTCATATGCTCAATAAATTGCGGTTCCAATAGTAATTTACGGTCAAAGGAAAATCCCCTTGGCCTTGTGACTGCTACTATACCGTTAATAGAGATCACTACCGGCCCATGGTCAAATGTGATTCCCGGGTATACCTGAATCACAGCCTGATTTAACAACAATTGAGGAGCAAAAAAATAATCCAACCGGACTAACTTCCTATGGGGAGAAGAAAAAAAAGTATATACCGGAGCCCCCCCCTTAAGAAAGCCCAAACATCTACCAATCCATGTGCCATCATTAATACCTGTAAGGCTTTAAAAACACCCGGCTTCCTACCACTGTATTTCAACTGTTCATTACATAGAATATTAGGTGCTAGATTTATGTTGAAGTCTCCACACAGAATCAGTGGTGTGGGCCACATCGATAACTCAACATTTAAGAACTCAAGAATAGTTTCTTCATCTAAATTCGCCCCGTACACTACACAGATCGTAAATATTATAGGGCCAGCTACACATTCTGCAATTGCCCACCTACCTAATCCATCAGTTAAAATTCTACCCGTGTTGCCTATGTGTTTTTTACCAAGAATTGCCACTCCTCTAGCCGTACCAGAATATTTAGTACAGGCTATTAAACTAAATCCCAACTCTTCAAGCAGATGCCGTTTAGACCATACTATGTGGGTCTCCTGAAGACAAATTATATCGCAGTAAAGAGCTCGTAACTCCTGCGCCACCCGCCGCCTTTTATCCACTGAGTTCAGCCCTCTCACGTTCAATGTACCTATCCTAATACCCCTGTCCGCCATTTAAGTGTATATTGATTCATACCCTTCTTCCACAGACTTCTTAAAGAGAAAAAAAAATCCACTGGCTGCCTGGTTAAGGCAAGAGTGGTTTAGCTTGTGGGGAAATGGCACACTTGACTCAGCCCGCGTTGTAAAGGATGTTTCCTGTAGGAGTATCATGTTATCAATACTTTTTTAAAAAAAATACATTTTCTATTGAGCAGAGCATTAGGTACATGAAAATAGATGATGTACTAAAACACATTTACACTGATATTAACATCAAAGCCAGTTACAAAATTAGATTGACAACCGAAAAATACATAATAGAAAAAGACAAGAAGCTAATACTAGCGCAGCTGATTGTGTTTTCATGAAAAAAAAAATACAACTTTGTCCTATGACACAGTAGTAATAAGAGAACATTCCCAATACTTCTACATTGCAGTATAGATAAAGTGCTAGTGCCATCTTATCGCCTAAGAACCAACATAAATACAATTTGTTTAAATTTGGTGGCAGTAGCAATTTCTTAAATTCTAGGCCAAAGTGCAAAATACATATATAAAGTGCCAGAAAAAAGGCAGATGCTGTTAAAGTGCAATAAGAAAAAAGTGCTAGTGCAATTTACCAAGGAGCTGCTACATCAATTAACCATCCCTGGCACTATGATCTCTCTTTAAACTCTATCAGTTCATTAAAAAACTTCAAATTCTTTTCAAATTTCCTGATAGCTCCAACCCTCCTAGCGTAAGCTCCCTCAAATTTTTGAGGAAAAAAATTCTGTGAAATATTACTGCTATCGGGTATTTCTTGGCCGGTCAGAGGATCCATGAATTTATTTATAATAGATGATTCTTGTTTTTTCCTTGTGGAGTTTGCCAGAAATTTACTAATTAACTGTCTTTCTTCATAAACCTGCTGTTGAAAAATTTGTGAATTGCAAACCTCTTCTAAAATAAAAAAAAGTCACTCAGCGCTGTTCTTGCCTGCTCATATCGATTTGGAAGAAGCTGAAGTTGGAGAGCATACTCTCGATCCACTTTGGTTTGCAGCTGGGCTATCCTAGTCCTCCGGGTACTGGACTGAGCGGCCGTTTAAGCTATTATCTGCCCACGGGCAGCTGCATTAAACCCTCCCCCCACACAGAACAAGCATTGGAAATGCAATAGGTCTCGGATTTATTTGAGTTAGAGCTAATGGCATTGTAAATGGCATTGTCTTTTAGCCATGTGTTATGGAGTGTATGCATGTGGTGTGTAGTGGAATTATGTGGGTTGGATTGGAATTGTAGCAATGGTGGCATGCTGCGCTTTAGATGAATATGTTTAAAAGTAAAGTGCACCATACTGCGATTGCTACAATAGTTAATTGTGGATGCATTAACAATTGATGTGTGCCCTGATGGCTGGTGGTGTGTGTGCCTGTAGAAATTGTGCACTGATGGCTGGTGGTATGTGTGCCTGGTGGAAGCGTGCACTGCCGGCTGGTGGTGTGTGCCTGGTGGAAGCCTGCACTGATGGCTGGTGGTGTTTGTGCCCAGTGAAAGCGTGCACTGACGGTGTGGTTGTGTGTGTGGTTGCGTATGTGGTGGTGAGTGTGTGGTGGTGAGTGTGTGGTGGTGTGTGTGTGTGTGGTTTTGTGGAAGCTTACGCTAGGAGGGTTGGAGTAATCAGGAAATTTGAAAAGAATTGGAAGTTTTTTAATGAACTGATAGAGTTTAAAGAGAGATCATAGTGCCAGGGATGGTTAATTAATGTAGCAGCTCTTTCGTAAATTGCACTAGCACTTTTTTCTTATTGCACTTTAACAGCATCTGCCTTTTTTCTGGCGACCGCCCATGGCCTATTGCGTGTTCTGTTTCAAAAGTACACGCACGCAAAGGCCAATGAAAATGGACCTAGGAAATAACACGCACGAGCTGCATGGAATTCCTAGGACCATTTTCAAAACCCCAGGAAAAGGACTGAAAATGGGTTACAGCCTATGCATGCATCTTGAATCCGAAGGGATCTGGAAGTGAGAAAATAATCTATTCGAGATGCTGTCCTAAAGCGATATGAGTAGCAGGTGTAAAATTCTTTATCTAGATGGACTTTCCGCCATGGGTCCACCAATTGGTATTCTTGAATAATGGTTCCCATTATTTTCTTTGTATTAGGTTTTAGTTGTTTTTTATTTTTATTCGAGGTGTCTTTCCTAACATCATATATTTAATTAAAGTCCCCACCAAATACCACCTGCCCGGGGGATCCTATCAATAGATCATTAATCTGGGTCAGAGGAACGATATCATCTGAGACAGGACCATAATAATTTATAAAAGTGAACGTTTCCCCCTGTAACTTGGCTACTACCCATATCCACCTCCCATGTATATCCCTATGGGGAAGCGCCCAGCATCGGTGTCAAAACATCGCGGTGCTATCGCACCGCGATGTTGACATCGCATCGTCGTTCACATCGCATGCTTTTCGTACGCATGCTACGACAGCGCACTGTCATTAACATCGCATGCAATTACAACGCATGCGATGTTAATGGCATTGCAACGCATGCGATGATGCAAAACGGGATTATGCCAAACGGGATATAAAAATAAAACGGTTTTATAAAAATGCAGCGGATTTAAAAGCGGTTTTATCTTTGAAAAATCAAGGGTTTTGAAAAATGCTGCGGATTATGCTAAATGGCGTTACAATGCATATTACAAAACAGGATTTTAAAAGGGGTTTTGTATGGATGCATGGATGGATGGGTGTATGGGTGAATGGATGCATGGGTGCATGGATGGATGCATGAATGATTAATGGATGGATGCATGATGGGTGGATGGGTGTATGGTGGCTGGATGGATGGGTGCTGGGGGATGGATGGATGGATGTACGTATGGATGGATGGATGGATGGGTGGGTGGATGGGTGGATGGATGCATGAATGATTAATGGATGGATGCATGATGGGTGGATGGGTGGATGGTGGCTGGATGGGAGGGTGGGTGCTGAGGGATGGATGGATGGATGGATGGGTGTATGGGTAAATGGATGCATAGGTGCATGGATGGATGCATGAATGATTAATGGATGGATGCATGATGGGTGGATGGGTGGATGGGTGTATGGTGGCTGGATGGCTGGATGGGTGGGTGCTGGGGGATGGATAGATGTATGTATGGATGGATGGATTGATGGATGGGTGGGTGGATGGGTGGATGGATGCATGAATGATTAATGGATGGATGCATGATGGGTGGATGGGTGTATGGTGGCTGGATGGGTGGGTGGGTGCTGGGGATGGATGGATGGGTGTATGGGTGAATGGATGGCTGCATGAATCATTAATGGATGGATGCATGATGGGTGGATGGGTGTATGGTGGCTGGATTGGTGGATGGGTGGGTGCTGGGGGATGGATGGATGGATGGATGGATGGGTGGATGTGTGGATGGATGCATGAATGATTAATGGATGGATGCATGAGGGGTGGATGGGTGTAGCAACATAGGGCAGAAGGGCACAAAAAACGAGGGCAACATAGGGCAGAAGGCCACAAAAAACGAGGGAAACATAGGACAGAAGGGCACGAAAACGAGGGAAACATAAGGGAGACACTTACCGATTGCGATGGGGGATATGGCTGAAGCTCATGGGGGGGAATAGCTGGCGGGCAGGCCAGTGATGACCAGATTTTGGTGGGACATCATGGACATCTCAAGATGCAATTTGATGAAATTTAAGCCATTCAGTGGAAAACAACCCTAATATTGATAGCTACCCATCTATAGATCTATGTTGCAGAAAATAAATGGCATTCCCATCTATAGATCTATGGTGCAGAAAATAAATGGCATTTCCCTTTGTATGAGTGTGTCTAAAAGATGGCAGAGATCAAATGGGGACCAATTTAGAAAGACACCTGAGCGTTTAAGTTTGGTGTGCACGGACAAATAGCCTTTTAACTTTGTGAAGCGGTATTCATGTTTCCACGATCAAAAATATGTTCCCAGTGGGGCCCATTGTGTACACCGAAGAAGGCAGTTGGCCATGTGCAGTATACACCCTGTATCGTACACTTATAAACATGTTAAACTTCATATGCTGCAGTACATATTGAAACCTGCAAAGGTCTCGAGTTTCCAATGTCGTACTGGAAACATTTATAGATTCATAAATATGCTTCTAGGGCGTTGTGAATGTATTTTAGGCCATGCATCACCGATAAGCTAATATCGCTTTTTCACTTATAGTACAATTTTTAACAGGAAAAGAAAATGATTTTCGATTCAACTCAATCATGCATATACATTAATATCAAAATGTTAATTGAGAGATGAAAAATGCTCCAAGGACGTGTGTGCCGGGTCACGTAAACAGGAACCAGAAAACACCCTCAGGAACTAAGATTATATAACCCTTCGCTTCTTAATTACAGCCAACCTCCGCCCATCGCGTTGTCATGTCGCGCGATGTAAAGTCGCCCATGTGACACGCGATCCTATTACATGGCCGCATTTGCGTCGCAACTACGTGCGATGAGAAAATGGCCGGTGTAACTGCATTTGCGATGTAATTACCGCGATGCGAATTCCCGCGATGACGTTGCGGCCGATGGATCGTCATACAACCATCCCTATGTACTTGTCTGATTTCCCAAGGAAGTTTGCTAGAAAAGTAGATTGCTACCCCTCTAACCGCAAAACCTGAAGAAGCAAAAAAAGCTTTAGAGAAAATCTTAGGTATAAACAGAGGGAGACATCCTTTACAACGCAACTTTTACCACGCAGTGCCTTTACGACGCAACTATTAAAACGCATGTCATTACAACGCATTGCGCTGGGGGGGGCGCTCTAGGATATGGAGTAGATTTAATTTACTATCCAACACCTTCCCTACTATCCACGGGGACTGGAGTTGGAATAGTAAATTAAACTATTCACTATCCAGCACCCCTTAGCGCTATGCGTTGTAACAGCATGCGTTGTAAAAACTGCGATGTAAAGGCATGCGTGGTAAAAGCATGCGTTGTAATGTCATACATTCATAAACAGATTAGGAGAATTAGATTTAAAATGCGTCTCCTGTAAAAACAATACTTGGGGATTTAATGAAGATACCCATCTAATGAGAGCACCATATTTCCTTTTGTTTAATAAACCATTAGTGTTGACTGACAGGATCTTATATTTACTGGTCTCCATGATTGGCCCTTACTTGTGCATTTCCTATACTTTCTGAACCTTTTACTCATGCTCCTTTTCCTGCTGTGCCTCGATTCCCACCCCAGAAAAGAAATATCCACCCCTTGAAATGTGGGAAAAAAAACACCACCCACGCTACCCACATTTCGCCCTGGCTCCCCGGCAATCTTAAAGAGAAAAAATCCATCTAAGTGTATACCAAAGTCAATACGCAAAATATTGCCATTGCTACTGATACCTCTCTATATATATCAATATTCACATGCTAGACCCTGTTAAAATCTCTTTTAGCAAAGCCTGTGCTTCTTCCAGGTCTGAAAACATTAAAAACTTTCCTTTAACTAGAACTCTTAGTTTTGACTGTTGAGCAATTGATGCTTGCGGGCCATGGGCTTTAAACAAATGCAAGATTTTTACAAATTAGTTTCTCCTGCGTGCAGTGGCAGCAGTCATATCTGAAAATATGCGACATTTGTTAGTCCCATCCACAGGAAACTGCCTTTGCTGAATCGCTCTTGTCAGAACTCTCTCCTTGATACGAAAGTCCGCGAAATTCAGCAGAATAGTTCTAGGTATTGTAGAGTTAGGAAAAGGTTGGGCTGGAACTCGGTGAGCTCGTGTAATAGTAAGGTCACCCTCGATGTCAGGTAGAACCCTCTGTTTAATAAATGTGTTGACCTATTGGAGGGGTTGAGAGCCTTCTTTCCCTTCTGGAACCCCAACAATCCGGAGGTTGGACCTCCGAGAATGATTTTCCAGTTCCTCCAGTTTATACTCGAGGTAGGTTTTCTTTTTAGCCGCCTATTTTACCTCTCCCATGGCCACATTCATTTGATCCTCCAATGCGGAAATTCTAACTTCTGCCTCCTGCAATCTAATGGGAAAGCCAGATATTACTTCCTAAATTTTTCCCAAACGTTGGTGCAGGGCAGCGATTTCCATTTGCTGTGCTTTTTTCATTTCACGTATTTCTCCCAAGATTAAATTCAACATGTCTCTGATGTCTAGTTGATAAACCCCGTGGTCTCCATATTTTGACTGGAGTTACTCAGCGAGTCATCGGTGCCAATCCTTATACTGCCCATCTTCTGATCTACCTGTGCTAATGCAGCTTCTGGCCATTCCTGCCCTTGAGGTTCTGATTGAGGTCGGAGTTGGGATTGTTGATGCAGCTGTGATGACAAGAAGTTCGCAGAGGTTTCAATCAAGTTCTTTTCAACTTTATCTGCAGAATCTAAGGCCTGCGAGGGAATTGATCTAGACATAGTCTTTTCTATTGCACTCAAAGAGGCAGAAAGCGTATAGGGCGCTGCTATGGCTTGCACTTGAGTTAGATCCTGCTGTTGCTGTTGGACTCCTAAGTGCTCAGTATCAAGATTTTGCTGCATCGCTGCCTGGTCTTTAGGCACTGATGATCCTGGTGAAATTGATCTTATCTCCAGCAGTGGAGTGTTGGGCGATATTAAAGCTGAGCCCAAGATCAATGAAGAAGGTGGGGAGGAGGGTTGTTGGTGTGGAAGTTGTAGAGGTTGTGGGGTCGTTTTTTTTATAAACAGTGGGAATTTCTTCACTTTAAATGTGCCCTTCTTCGGAACGCCTTGAACTGGACTAGTTGATAGAGTGACCGCTTTTATCTGCGCCGACGTATCGTTCTCCTGTTCAACCACTGATTCTACTAGTTCGGGCTGCCCCTGCCCATGCCTCTGTCCCCGTCCCTCACACTATGGGGAGGCTGAGGCCAAGGTGGGGGAGGGTTCATCCTCTGAACTCTCAAGAGTGCTGTCAATACCAGTGGAGGAGGAGTTGTTATCCATGTCTTTATCCTTGGCGGCTCGCAGTGCAGCTTTTTTTGCCAATACTCGGCGTGTTTTCATCTTAAGGCAAGCTGCAGCATCTACTTTATTAGGTTTATTAGCAGCATTTCCGTCCTTCTGCGGCTTGCCCATTTTCCCACACTACACATTTATCTTCAATATGCTGTAATCTTCTGTACTTCTTCTGCTGCCCCTGTAATCTCTCTTTCTGCTTGAATCTGGCACTAGATTGCCATCAAATTGTTATTAACTTGCCAGGGATTTTTAAAAAAAAATCTTTTTTTCGTTCTTTTTTCCCCCTTCCTTAATCGCAAGCATCCTCCCACAGCCTCCTCACCTCCTTTCCTGTCTCCTTTAGTCCGGTTTTTATCTCCTATATGTCAGCAAAAAACATGCCCCACGATTCTTCCTGCTGCTAGAATGATAGCAGAATGATAGCCGCAGAGGAGAGGAAAGCCTGAACCACGATGCACAGTAAGGCTCTGAAAGGCTCTGAAGGGCCGCACACTGACCATGTCCCATAGGTTGCGGGCGCGCCGACCTCCCCGCTGTTGCCTCGGCTACCGTAAAACCACCTCGAACCCGCATGGTCTTGGACTGCCGGCCACCTCCCCCCTTGAACACCGACTGAATTACCCAATTCAACCAGTCAACACAATGGGGGTCTTTGGAAGTCAAGGGGGGGTACGGGCCCCCCCCCTGGCCGTATTTATTAAAATATAAAAACAAATCAAAAATTTTAATCAAATAAACATTTCTGACAATTATTAAAATGCACACTTTTCAGAAAATTAGATTGACATCCGTTTCGACATGGTATGATGGGCTAACCTTAACAAATAGCTAGTACAGCGTGTTTCCTAACGTAATCTAATCATCCTGAAAATTAAACTGCATTCTAATAAATTTTAATAAAGTCCTACGGCAAGGTCGCCAACCGGTGTCAGATCCTTTTACAGCTGCGCTCTCACGTTGAAGATGCGCATGCGCAACCCAAGGCACGTTACACCCACGTGCGCTCCCTGAACTCCATTTAACCATAACAGGAGGGCCCAGACACTCGCGCACCTTAGTGACGTCATAGTGTTGTGAGGGGTGGCTACCAGCCTGAGGAAAGCGTAGACTCCCTCCCCCGCACCCTTTAAATTACTGGAGATCATATCCTGCCCCTGAAGTTCTGAGAGAGACCAATGGCCCCTCCCGCGGGCGGCCCCTTTCGTGAATGGGTCCGCCCCCCCGTAAGGACCTTAAAATGCTGCTCACCGATTAATGACCTTACCGCCAGACACCCATAATAAATACGACATTGCTATTCTAAAGGAAAAAAGGCCTAAGGATAAAAATTTTAATACACAGCAAAGCACAACACATCTACATATACAGATACTCCTGTAAGCGGGAAAAAAGGGCCTAAGGAAAGAATTAGTTAAATATCACGGCACTGCACAAAATGTTTAAAACTGTTCTACCTTCCAGTAAACGGGAAATTCCAGGCCTACTGAATCAAGCTCCCCTACACCTGTATTCCGGCACATTGACAAACCTGATACTTACCATTTGCCAAGCCCCAAGGTCTGCTAATTAGGGATGGAGGGTGGGGAAAATTACACGGCCCCACGGTGGGGCGAGGAGCGAGCCTGGGAGCGCGGGCACAAAGAGGCCGCTTCCCGCGCTCCCCAGGCTTTTAACCCTTTCGCCGCCGCGACCCCGCCCCCTCGCCCCGGAAGCACACCTGTACTTCCGGGGCGAGGGCGCGGGGCAAGCGGCTCCGAAAGGGACGGGGTGTGGGAGGGGCCGGGCCCCGCCATGCTTGCGTGGGGGCCTATTGGCCCCCCCTTGTATCATGGTCTTGGACTGTCGGCCACCTCCCCCCTTGAACACCGACTGAATTACCCAATTCAACCAGTCAACACAATGGGGGTCTTTGGAAGTCAAGGGGGGGTACGGGCCCCCCCCCTGGCCGTATTTATTAAAATATAAAAACAAATCAAAAATTTTAATCAAATAAACATTTCTGACAATTATTAAAATGCACACTTTTCAGAAAATTAGATTGACATCCGTTTCGACATGGTATGATGGGCTAACCTTAACAAATAGCTAGTACAGCGTGTTTCCTAACGTAATCTAATCATCCTGAAAATTAAACTGCATTCTAATAAATTTTAATAAAGTCCTACGGCAAGGTTGCCAACCGGTGTCAGATCCTTTTACAGCTGCGCTCTCACGTTGTAGATGCGCATGCGCAACCCAGGGCACGTTACACCCACGTGCGCTCCCTGAACTCCATTTAACCATAACAGGAGGGCCCAGACACTCGCGCACCTTAGTGACGTCATAGTGTTGTGAGGGGTGGCTACCAGCCTGAGGAAAGCGTAGACTCCCTCCCCCGGACCCTTTAAATTACTGGAGATCATATCCTGCCCCTGAAGTTCTGAGAGAGACCAATGGCCCCTCCCGCGGGCGGCCCCTTTCGTGAATGGGTCCGCCCCCCCGTAAGGACCTTAAAATGCTGCTCACCGATTAATTACCTTACCGCCACAGGCCAGGTAGTTAACCGACTATCTGGCCCCCCCCCAGAACACACCCCTTCTAGAAAGGTCATACTCTCCCTGCAAAAACTTCCACCCATGCCAGGATGTTTCTTATAAAAAGGGCATTCCCCTCCTCTGTCAAGTGAACCCCGTCCCGCAGGTAGAAGTGCTCCCCCCAAATGCAACCATGAGGGATGGTCTGTAAGACCGGAGTCCTAAATAACTTGTCCAGCTTGTTGTTGACCCTCTTTAACGAGCTATTCAACGCGCTGACTGAGTTTCCCCCTCTCCATTGCATTCTAGGTATCAGTTGTGACCATACTACAACACTACCTGGTAACCGCTTCGCTAGCCAACCCGCTGCTGATATAATTTCTTCCAGGAGGACCCTTCTACCCAGACCTGCCAGATCATTCCCCCCTAAATGAAGGATTACCGCAGAGGGAGGTGTAGTATGTCGTGCTAGTAAGTCCGACATATAGTCCCTGAACTGATTGAGGCGGAGCCCGCCCCTGCCATGGAAGGAGACCGTGCACCCCCTACTTTCCACCCTCTGTTTGCCTGATCCTGCAAGAAAAATTTGGTTAGCACGCTTGACATATGAATGCCCCACTACCCAAACGACCACTGTCTTCTGTCTGTCCTCCTGGTTCCTCCATGCTGTAGTTACGTTGCCTTGATGATCCATGGGTAGTTTCCGTCCTGCGTCACAGGCCCGTGAAACTGTAAATAACCAGAAAACAGCAGGCATTAGCAATACTCAACATGGCGGCAGCTCTCACAACATGTGCAACCGCACGTAACGTTTATAAGCGCTTGAGGACCATCTCCCAATTCTTTGCACACTAGTTGTGGTCAAACCCCTGGCTGTTGCTTCCGTGGCTGCCCCTATCCGGAAGGAGTGTGTCCCAAACTCTTTGTGGTTATAACCAGCTTTTGCCATGCTCATGGCTAGTACCCTCTGGAACTGAAATCTGGTCAGAGGAGTCCCATCCCCATGCATTAGCAGTGACCCCACACACTCCTGTGCCCGCTGTCTTATCAGTTCCTCCACATGTGTCACCGGGCAGCAGGGATTGTTCCTTGCCCGATGTAACGCCAGGCTTTGGCCCCTCGCATCCTGATCAGTTTTAGATTTCCTGATGCTGATCCACATAGTGTCGCCCCTTATGCTGATATCCCGCAGCTGAAGGCCGCCTGTCCTATCACCTTTGTTGGCCGCCACCAGTTCGCCCACCCTGAATGCCCCATAGAAGGCTAAAGAGAAAGCAGCTTTAAAGAGGCCCACCTCAGACGTAGAGCTACATGTGTCCGGTAGCGCGAGGAGAACAGCTGATAGACGTTCAAAACCTATGGGTTTCCTAGAATCTATGGAGGGGGGCTGCATGCGCCGCCATCCTTTTAATGCCTTCTGGGCCTGGAAGCTGTTCGTAGGGTCCCTGCCCCCTTTTGCCCGTGCGAAAAAGGAGATAGCGGCCTTGTGCCTGTTGGCTGTCGCCACCGTGCGCCCTTCCCTGTGTAAGTTGCCTAAGTACCCATTGAAGCTAGCCTCCATAGTCCAACTACTCTTCCAGCCCTGTCCCAGAAAGTGACAGTAAGACCTGAACGCCCCTTCGTATGCCGTCCTGGTCTTGGGTGCTAGGCTGGCTGCCACGAGGTCATGTAGTTGGGGGCACCAATTTGCCAAAGAATCGCCGGGAAGTGAGCTGGCGTTGTCTCCGCCTCCGGCAAGTGATCCCTGAACACCTGCATCTTAAAGCGAGAAAGGGCATCAGCTGCATTGTTTAACACCCCTGGGACATGTTTTGCTCTGAAAAGTACATTCCTTGTCATGCAACACAGCACAATCTCTTTGATCAAGCGTAAAATGAGTGGACACCTTGCAGCTTGTTGGTTGATGCATTCAACCACTGACATATTGTCTGACCAGAATATTACCGATCTGTTGGCCAACTCCTCGGGCCAGACTTTCAGTGCCACCCAGATTGGGAAGAGCTCGAGGAAACCAATGTTCACCGTCAGCCCGCTCTCCTCCCACCAGGCGGGCCACTTCTGTGCCACCCATTTCTTGCCAAGGATGGCACCAAACCCAACACTGCCTGCCGCATCGGTCCATAAACCAATGTCCTCCGAGGACACCGTGGGTGCACCCCACAGCACTCTGCCATTGAAATCCGCCAGGAATGCAATCCATATCCGCATGTCCTGGCGCACCTCAGCAGACAGCCGTGTCCGGTGATGTTTTTCACGAAGACCCCTCATGGCCTGTGCAATTGAGCGTGAAAAGGGGCGAGCCATAGGAATTACTCTCAACGCAAAATTCAACTGCCCCACTGTCTGCTGCAACAGTCCTAAATTCACTTTCTTCGCTTGTAAGCACACACCTAGAGTCTGTTTGAATTTCTGGATCTTTTCTACTGGTAATCTAAAACAACCCTCAACAGAATCCAGTTCAATGCCTAAAAATTCGAGGCATGTTACTGGTCCAACTGTCTTCCCCTGTGCCAACGGGACCCCGAAAGAGCGCATGAGCACGCAAAATTCCTGCAATGCTGACGCACACTCCCGTGAACCCGCCGGGCCCAGAAAAAGAAAGTCATCCAGGTAGTGCATAACCCACTGGTGACCCGTACGCTGCCTTAATGCCCATTCCAAAAAGGAGCTAAACTGTTCAAAATAAGCACATGAAATTGAACAACCCATGGGCATACACTTATCCATGTAGTACTTCCCCTTGAAGGAGAAACCCAGCAGGTGCTGGTCCTCTGGGTGAACCGGGAGTAGTCTAAAGGCTGACTCAATGTCTGATTTAGCCATCAGTGTTCCCGCGCCCAAACTCCTCAGCATGTCCGCTGCCTGATCGAAGGACGCATACTTCACAGAGCAAATTGTATCATCAATAGCATCATTCAATGATGTCCCCCTCGGTGCGGCCAAGTTGTGGATGAGCCTAAATTCCCCTTGTTCTTTCTTAGGCACCACCCCCAGAGGAGAGCACACAAAATTCTGCGTGGGAATGACGTGAAATGGTCCCGCTACCCTACCCAAACGCACTTCTTTAGCAATTTTTGTTGACACCAGGGTTGGATTGGCAAGGACTGATAGCTGATTTCTACACTGTGGTCTCCCGACATACCCCCCAGCAGGAATTCTAAAACCATGTGTGAAACCCTCTTGCAGTAGCCTGGCAGAAGTGTGATTGGGGTACCTGTTTAGCCAGGGGATCAAAGCTGACAACTGAATGGGTGAATGCGCTATTATGGGGTGGATCTTATTATTCAGGTTTCTTCCTACCCCTGTTTCCTGAACCACTGTTCTTATTGCGGCATGTTGTCTCTGGGTGGGAAGGGTGCCCACATATGTTGCACGCGTGCCTGAACTTACAGGTACCTGGTGCCCTGTGACATGTCCGCCTGTTGAAATCCCAACATACCCCCTTCGCCCCTCCATTTGTTCTCTGTTTTTGGGCCGTCTCCCCCCCTGGTGCTGATCGAAAGGGCTGTTGGAACGGCTGCTGCGGCCTGGGGGAATAACCTCTATTCGCAGTAGCGCTAGTGCTTGCACCTTGACCCTTCTCAAATTGGTTGTGCCATGAGATAGAATCCACCTTGTCCCACGACAAAGTTTTATCAAATTCCTTGGATTTTCTGAAAGCGATATCATATTCCTTCCATACATCCCCTGCATGATTCTCATGGAACATTGTTATTCTGCTCTGATAGCAGTTCATGGCAGGTTGCATTCCCTTAAAGCGTTCGCCCATTACCGCGCCGTACACTGCAAAAGCCCTCACCCAGTTGATGATGTTTTCTTCCACCCTGAATTTGTACAACTTCGCTCTCCATTCACTGGGCAACAACATATCCTTCTGTGACTTAGCATATTCCCATTCCCTGTTATCAACCAGCAATGAAAAAATATTCACATACTTGTCAGCCCATATCATTTCCTTCACACTTTGTGACACATGTTGTGCTAAGCACTCTCCCCTAGAGGGCAATGTTCCCTCGCCCAGCAGCGGCTGTGCAATCTCCTTACCATTGTTGTCGGGTAACGTTGCTTCCGCGGCCTTGGCACCGCCTCCATCATTTGCTGGACCTGTTTGGGAAGAAACTGGTGCAGGCGGCGTGGCACCCCTACCACTGGCCAACAATATCTGAGTCACTAATGTTTGTTGCTCCGTTGTAAGGGCCGTATTGACCGGCAACGCACCCCCCCCTAACCATGGGAGAATAGCCGCCACCTGAGCTGCCAGGTCTATTGGCACTGGCCCCGACGCGGGGATGGGAGTAGAGGCTGCACTTAGGGGCACCGGGGCCTGTGGTGGCGCGGCGGGTGGCACCGGTGCCGCCGCCGGCATTACTGGCACAGTTGGTACTGCCACTGGCAACTGGGGCACCGGGGCTGGAACGGGCACCGGGACCTGGGGTGGCGGGAGTGGGGCGGCAGGGGGTACCTGGGGTGGCGGAATTGGTGCAGCAGGAGGTAGAATGGGAGTAATACTCTGTGGCTGCCCCCCCACCCTCCTATTTCTTGCCCACCTGGGTGGTGTCACAAAGACGCCCCTTGGCTTGGGCGGTACTATCGTCCGCTTGGGTCTTCCAGATGGACCGGCCTGGGCATCTACTTTGGCCCCCAGTTCCGCTAAAGTCCTATCCAATTTATCAAACTTCCCCAGTCTCTTATCCATTGCAGACATTCTGCGCATCATTTTTTGTAACATTACACCCACATTTGGATTGACACGCCCCCTTCTTTGAGACATATTTATGAGCACACCGTGCTCCGTACCTGACCCAGTTGAAGGTGCCCGAGCTGGATCACACGGACCTAGGTCCTAGGCTTGTCCCCCTGAAATTAGAAAGTACGTTATATCCTATTCAAGCAAGCAAGACAAGCAATCAGATCACCCTTCTCAGCGGTACAACCAAAGGTAAACCTTTTAGAAAACTTTAGCAACGCACTTTCCTTATCTCCCGCTGCTGTACCTAGAGACACTTAGAAATGAGAAACAGTAAAATACCAAATACATAGGGAGTGCCCCTTTTCTGTAATAATTCAGCTCTACCAATTATTTGAGCACCTAAAACCCAACCTAAAAACAGGCGGGGCACCTTTAGCGTGTTAATTCCGTTAAATTCTAAAACAAGTCAACTCTAGTACTTTGTTGCCATTCTTTTCCAGAAAAACAGTGTATGAGGCAATAAATCACAACGTAAACCGGCAGGACACCTTTAGCGTGCCAATTCAGTTAAAATATAAATCAGTGAAAAGAGGCAATAAATCACAGCATAACCAGGCAGATGCACCTTTAGCGTGCTAATTCAGTTAGATTATAACACACAGTCGACTCTAGCACTTTATATCAATTCCTTTTACTAAAAAGGTATATTTGGTCTGTTAAAATATAAAACAGTGAAAAGAGTGCAATAAATCACAGCATAACCAGGCAGATGCACCCTTAGCGTGC
This sequence comes from Lissotriton helveticus, assembly GCF_964261635.1. NCBI lineage: Eukaryota > Metazoa > Chordata > Amphibia > Caudata > Salamandridae > Lissotriton > Lissotriton helveticus. The sequence continues at coordinate 1,298,793,830 of NC_136057.1, forward strand.
TAATTCAGTTAGATTATAACACACAGTCGACTCTAGCACTTTATATCAATTCCTTTTACTAAAAAGGTATATTTGGTCTGTTAAAATATAAAACAGTGAAAAGAGTGCAATAAATCACAGCATAACCAGGCAGATGCACCTTTAGCGTGCTAATTCAGTTAAATTATAACACACAGTCGACTCTAGCACTTTATATCAATTCTTTTTTACCTAAAAGGTATATTTGGTCTCCCGTCCAGCTCCTGCCCTAGCTGTCCCTGCTTAACTTCGTTTCCGTGTGTTGCAAACACCGAGCTGTGCCCGGAAAAACGAGTCTTTAAAACACGCCCGCCCTCAGATGCCCCGCTTACCCTGGCTGTAAGACTGTCTGCAAACCGGAGTTACGCGATCAGGGCAGATGGCCTCCAACAACAACCAGCTCTTCTCTGCACGTTCGCAGGATCGCTGACTAACCCCCGCCCGCCCCGCAAAATACCTCGTGTCACGATGGTCTCACTGCTGCCTCGGCGATGCGCTCGCCCCCGGGTCCCGGCCTGAGCTCCGACACTGCACTCCTCCGTAAACACGAAGTGAAGGTGACGACCTGAAAACTCCCACACCGCCGTCCTCCGTGGATACTATTCTCCGCTTGGACCCCGCTCCGCCTCGGAAACGCGTCGCCTGATGTTCAGTCAATCCTCGCTGTCCTCCGCCGCTACAGATCACACCTGAACACCTGAAAATACAAAGGGAGAAAATTACACGGCCCCACGGTGGGGCGAGGAGCGAGCCTGGGAGCGCGGGCACAAAGAGGCCGCTTCCCGCGCTCCCCAGGCTTTTAACCCTTTCGCCGCCGCGACCCCGCCCCCTCGCCCCGGAAGCACACCTGTACTTCCGGGGCGAGGGCGCGGGGCAAGCGGCCCCGAAAGGGACGGGGTGTGGGAGGGGCCGGGCCCCGCCATGCTTGCGTGGGGGCCTATTGGCCCCCCCTTGTATGGAGACGTCCCGAACTCGGTGCCCTCGTCCTTGCGTTTCTTACATGTGTCCTTCAATGCGCTGTATCTCAATGCCTCCATGCCGCCAGAAGAAAAATCGCTGGTATCATCCTCCAGCAGCAGAACGGCAGTTCATTGCTAGGTGAGCACCACCATTGCCGGGGGGAGAGGTCTCGGATGACTCACGGCTACATGGAGGCGTGGTACTCCGTAGCCGGCATCCGCCAGACTGATAGGCATTATATGTTGAGTATTGATCTGGAGAAATGAAAGGGGAAATATACTAAGTTTTCACTGAGTGCAGGAACTAAAATTGCTGTGCTGAATTATGTCAGGAGGGAACACAACAACACCATATTTACTAAGGTATGGTGCTGCTGCTCTCTCTCCTCTAGTCCGGGTGTACCTTAGGCTGCCTTGTGCCAATACACAGACCATTGCTCTAGCTGAATGTCAAGCATAGGATTTATAGTGCAAGCATACCCTTCTGGCACAAAACTCTATCAGGCACATGCATCAAAGCCTTTTGCGATCGCAAACGGTGGGATTCACAAAAATCAGCCGTTTGCGATCGCAAAATTAGCTTTTGCGATGCATCACGGGTCAAGGCTCGCACAATTTGAGAATTCACAATTAATTGCGAGTTCTCAAATTGCGATTGCATTTAAGGAATCCCATTTTGCAATTCAATGCAACAACCACTTTGTGGTAGCGATTTTGCTACTAGGGGGCGCAAATTACCATGAAGTTGAACTTCATGGTAATCTGCAAAAACTTTGAAAAATGCACTAAAGTGCATTTTTCAAAGTTCCAGTTTACACACACACCGTGTGCAAGATGTACTCATATGCAGATTTCAGGGGTGCAACAGGGTGTCCTTTTGACACCCTGGCAACCTTGAAATTGCATTCTCAATTTGCGATTCTCTAATTGAAAATCGCAAATTGAGAATGTCTTCCAATTCATTCATATGAGCCTCTAGGCCCATAGGAATGAATGGGGCGGTATTCCTTAATTGCGACTCGCAATTTGAGAGTCGCAATTAAGGAAAGTTTAGAAATCGCAATTTTTTAAGCGATTTCTAAATGCATAGGCTTTTGTGATTCCTTAATTAAGGGCCTTAAAAATCGCAATTAAGAAATCGCAAAAGCCAACATTGATGCATGTGCCTGTATGTTTGACAAAGTTTAACACTTTGTATGTTTGCTGTACAGTGCAGCACTCACACAAAGCTGGAAAAGTTTAGAAAAAATAAATGTTTTCTCCAAACTTACGCTTGCCTCAAGGAGATGTCATTTTTTTGATGCAAATCCCTTTCTGCCACCAAAGTTGGTAGATATGGATTAGCGTCAAAATCCATGGTTGGGTGCATGGGAACGCCCATGTACCACCCATGGTACGCCTCTGATGCAAAGTAGCGCATAGTGCTACTTTGTGTTACTTTAGGGCTACTTTCCAAAGCTATTCAGGATTTATGCTGGAAAATAAACACCAAAACAAAACTTTGCTTCAGGTTTGCATCACTTTTGTGATGCAAACCCTGCGGAATGTACTAGTAAATCTGCCCTGTAAACTCTGGATTTGAAACATAACACTATGATTAGTTGTGTCGTACTAATAAAGTTGCAATACTTCCCAAAGGAATATTATTGTTCCTGGTCTAGATGCCCAGCTAACACTCCCTGCTCTTTGTCCGATACAGACACCGCCTTGCTTCTTTTTTGCTGAAACTGCAAGAGAGGCATGAGTCTGATGGGGCCAGCCACCCTGTGTGGCAACAATGGCCCTTTACCCACACATTAACTCTCCCTTATCCACAGATGTCCTCATACTCTTGAACAACATCCCTGTTGCGACACCTCTAATATATTCATTGTTGACTCTTATCACAACTTTCAACACGTCTGTGGTTAGAATTTTTTTTCGCTTTCCCTTCTGGCCTCTTTACCGGTCTTCATATGTTGTCACAAGTTGCCCTTCAGTGCCCACTGTTACTTTTGCCCAGAGCCTGTCCTGCTCCACTTTCTCCTTTTCAACGTTCCTCCTTTCCGATTTAGTGAATGAGTTCCCCTTTCTTCATCTATATTTGCACCCATTTCCGGTTTCACTTTAGCATGCTCAGATGTACTGAGTGCCTCATTTGGATACGGGTCAGACACCATTGGCAGAATTTTCTCCACAATAAAATCTCTATCCTGGAAAACAATCCAGCCAAGGGCTTCTACTCAGTATTTAAAAATTCTAAATGAGGTCCGTGGTTATACTGGTGCATTTTAAAACATTCCTGCATGACAGTGTTTACTCAGGCAAATCTGCCAACTCAACTGAAGTTTAAAACATTTCCTTTAACCCCTTGCCTGCTTATGACGGAACCATGCCGTCATGAGCCACGGGCGACGTGTGCTCATGACGGCGTGGTTCCGTCATGCAGCTGCCGCTCCACCCACGCGGCATTAATTCCCCGCCTGTGTGGGTGAATTAATGAGCGGGTGGGGTCGTGACGGAACCATGCCGTCATGAGCACATGCCGCCCGTGACTCATGACGGCGTGGTTCCATCACGAGCACCGCAGCGCCGCGCTCACCTCCTAGTGCCCCCCCACGCGCAGTGGCAAAATTCGCGGCGAAGGGGTTCAATCTGTTTTTTTATAGTGTACAATACACAGGGCCAATCGATAGGCCTATTATGGACAACAGTCAAGGACACACAGCCAAACACCAGCCACCTGCAAGAATCTGAAAGTCTGATTGGCCATATGAGCAGTAGCCCAACCAGTGCTTAATTTGAGCCGGTGGTTTCCGGTGCTTGGCACTTAATTGCAGAAATCTGCACTTATGACAGCTACTAATAATAATAAAATTAATAATTTTAAGATTAGCAGAGAAATGTTTTTTGTCAATTTAATATACATTAAAACCGGCTAATACCTGCCACCCAAGCCATTCTTAGAGCTTTGGTGGCCTCAAACAGTCTGAATTGTCATACTTGTAGCAGTGTGTGGTTAGTTGTTGGGTACGTACAGTGTCAATGTGTGGTGCAAACTGTTTGGACTCCTGACAAGGGCCCTGGCACTTATTTGTTTACAAATTAAGCACTGAGCCCAACCCCTCTCATTCAGTGGGCTGGAAGGATGGCCCAGCCTGTACATATCCACTGTCAATATAAGCACTGCTCTGTCTCATTCTGTCATACTGGTGTGGTCTGGCGTGTAGTGGTCAGGGACCACTTGTGAGGTGAGTCCTCACAGTGCTCCTTCTTTGTCTTTGCAGCGCTGTGATACACTTTCTTTCTAGCTGCTTGCTAACCCAGTGCTGCGACATCCAGGGCCTGTCTAAGGATGCACCATGCTCAGGGCAGAAAGCGAGAGGCCGCTGTGCATATCTCCTGACGTCACAGGAAGTAGCCAACTGACTATTAATCCTCTTTGGCGGCATTGACACAACTTTATAGGAAGTTAGGGCCAAATGCATGAAGAACCTGTTGTTCGATTTCCTAATTGCGAATCCTTGCGATTCACAATTAGGAAATCGCAAAAAGGCATGCATGAAAGTGTGTTGAACACTTTTTTCGATTCCTAGGGGATGGCAAATTACCTACCTCATGAATATTAACGAGGAAGGGTGCCATTTGGAATTGCAAAAATCACAGGGATGGTGGCCTGCTGGGGTCAGCAGACCACCATATCTGTGATTGCTTATAAATAAAGCAATTAATTTTAAATGCAACCTGTATTCCTTAAAGGGACACAGGATGCGTTTCTGAAACAAAAATGAAAAGTTTTCTTTTCAGTTTTTAAGAGTAGATAGTGGTCCGTGGGACCACTCCCTGCTCTTAAAAAACGCTGTAACAAACATTCACAAAGGGGAAGCGGTCCCTTTGGGACCCCTTCCTATTTATGAATGGGTTGCCACCTACTTCAGTAGGTGGTAAAATGTGAATGTCTTGCAACCTCATTCCTACATACCAATGCGATTTGGTATTAGGAAGGGATGCCATAAACACGCCCCTTCCTAATTGCGAATCGCAAACCCATTTTGCGATTTGCTAACAGTTTACCGAATCGCAAAATAGGGTTTGTTACATCTGAAAAGTATTTTTTGCGTTCTGTGAATTGGCCCGTTTGCGAAGACAAAAATGCTTTGTGCATGTGCCCCTAAATTCCTAATTAAAATACATGCCTATGTTCAGTGGCGTCACTAGGGGGGTGCGGGGGGTGCGGACCGCACTGGGTGTCACCCCATCTGGGGGATGACACCAATTTGCACTGACGAGTCTACCTGCGTCCTTTTTTTTTGTGCAAGAAGCGCGCCAACACGGCACCCCGGCCCGCCGTAGCTACAGGCACCATCCGCCATCTGCATTCTGCACGTGCACGGAATGGATGGGTCACAGAAGTCAAAGAGTCAAGGGTTTGGGTTTGCATTGTTGTTCTGTGATGAAAGTTGAAACAAAACCGAAGCCAAATCAAACCCAGTTATGCATATACTAGGCAGGCAGGCAGGCAGGCAGGCAATGGCATCGTTGACTTACAGTTTGGTTTCACTGACACTTGCCCAGCAGTTTGGGTCCCAGGGCCAGAGGGAGTAAGACAGCAAGAGAGGGAGACAGAGGGAGCTAGAGGGAGTAAGATAGAGAGAGGGAGCTAGAGGAGGTGAGACAGAGAGAGGGAGCTAGAGGGAGTAAGACTGAGAGAGAGGGAGCTAGAGAGAGTAAGACACAGTGGCGTCACTGGGGTTGGTGTCACCCGGTGCGGGTAACTCATGGTGTCACCCCCTCACGACTTACCGCATGGACCACCTCTGTCGAAATGTACGGCGCTAGGTACTGTCTTACTCCCTCTAGCTCCCTCTCTCTGTCTAGCTCCCTCTCTCTGTCTAGCTCTCTCTAGCTCCCTCTCTCTGTCTTACTCCCTCTAGCTCCCTCTCTGTCTTCAGCGCGGGGACACGCCATTGGCGTCACCAGGCGCTTTACAAATGCCCTAAACTAAACTAAACTGTCTTGCTCCCTCTAGCTCCCTCTCTCCCTCTCTTACTCCTTCTAGCTCCCTCTCTCTCTCTCTCTCTCTCTCTCTCTCTCTCTGTCTTACTCCCTCTTGCTCCCTCTCCCTCTGTCTTACTCCCTCTGGCTCCCTCTCTTACTCCATCTACCTCCCTCTGTCTCTGTCTTACTCCCTCTAGCTCCCTCTCTCTCTGTCTTACTCCCTCTAGCTCCCTCTCTCTGTCTTACTCCCTCTAGCTCCCGCTCTCTCTCTCTTACTCCCTCTAGCTCCCTCTCTCTCTTACTTCCTCTAGCTCCCTCTGTCTCTGTCTTACTCCCTCTAGCTCCCTCTCTCTCTGTCTTACTCCCTCTAGCTCCCTCTCTCTGTCTTACTCCCTCTAGCTCCCTCTCTCTGTCTTACTCCCTCTAGCTCCCGCTCTCTGTCTTACTCCCTCTAGCTCCCGCTCCCGCTCTCTCTCTCTTACTCCCTCTAGCTCGCTCTCTCTCACTCCCTCTAGCTCCCTCTCTCTCTGTCTTACTCCCTCTAGCTCCCTCTCTCTCTTGTGTTACTCCCTCTAGCTCCCTCTCTCTCTGTCTTGCTCCCTCTAGCTCCCTCTCGGTCTTACTCCATCTAGCTTCCTCTCTCTCTGTCTTACTCCCTCTAGCCCCCTCTCTCTTACTCCCTCTAGCTCCCTCTCTCTCTTACTCCCTCTAGCCCCCTCTCTCTCTTGCTCCCTCTAGCTCTCTCTCTCTCTATCTTACTTCCTCTAGCTCCCTCTCACTCTGTCTTGCTCCTTCTAGCTCCCTCTCTTTCTCTTACTCCCTCTAGCTCCCTCTCTCTGTCTAGCTCCCTCTCTCTGTCTTGCTCCCTCTAGCTCCCTCTGTCTCCCTCTCTCTCTGTCTTACTCCCTCTAGCTCCCTCTCTGTCTTGCTCCCTCTAGCTCCCTCTCTCCCTCTCTTACTCCTTCTAGCTCCCTCTCTCTCTCTCTCTCTCTCTCTCTCTCTCTTACTCCCTCTAGCTCCCTCTCCCTCTGTCTTACTCCCTCTAGCTCCCTCTCTGTCTTGCTCCCTCTAGCTCCCTCTCTTACTCCTTCTACCTCCCTCTGTCTCTGTCTTACTCCCTCTAGCTCCCTCTCTCTCTGTCTTACTCCCTCTAGCTCCCTCTCTCTGTCTTACTCCCTCTAGCTCCCTCTCTCTGTCTTACTCCCTCTAGCTCCTGCTCTCTCTCTCTTACTCCCTCTAGCTCCCTCTCTCTCTTACTTCCTCTAGCTCCCTCTGTCTCTGTCTTACTCCCTCTAGCTCCCTCTCTCTCTGTCTTACTCCCTCTAGCTCCCTCTCTCTGTCTTACTCCCTCTAGCTCCCTCTCTCTGTCTTACTCCCTCTAGCTCCCGCTCTCTCTCTCTTACTCCCTCTAGCTCCCGCTCTCTTACTCCCTCTAGCTCCCTCTCTCTCTTACTTCCTCTAGCTCCCTCTCTCTCTGTCTTACTCCCTCTAGCTCCCTATCTCTCTTGTGTTACTCCCTCTAGCTCCCTCTCTCTCTGTCTTGCTCCCTCTAGCTCCCTCTCTGTCTTACTCCCTCTAGCTTCCTCTCTCTCTGTCTTACTCCCTCTAGCCCCCTCTCTCTTACTCCCTCTAGCTCCCTCTCTCTCTTACTCCCTCTAGCCCCCTCTCTCTCTGTCTTGCTCCCTCTAGCTCTCTCTCTCTCTGTCTTACTTCCTCTAGCTCCCTCTCACTCTGTCTTGCTCCTTCTAGTTCCCTCTCTTTCTCTTACTCCCTCTAGCTCCCTCTCTCTGTCTAGCTCCCTCTCTCTGTCTTGCTCCCTCTAGCTCCCTCTGTCTCCCTCTCTCTGTCTTACTCCCTCTAGCTCCCTCTCTCTCTGTCTTACTCCCTCTAGCTCCCTCTCTCTGTCTTATTCCCTCTAGCTCCCTCTCTGTCTTATTCCCTCTAGCTCCCTCTCTCTCTGTCTTACTCCCTCTAGCTCCCTCTCTCTGTCTAGCTCCCTCTAGCTCCCTCTCTCTCTCTTACTCCCTCTAGTTCCCTCTCCCTGTCTTGCTCCCTCTAGCTCCCTTTCTCTATCTTAATCCCTCTAGCTCCCTCTCTCTGTCTAGCTCCCTCTCTTCCTGTCTTACTCCCTCTAGCTTCCTCTTTCTCCCTCTCTGTCTTACTTCCTCTAGCTCCCTCTCTCTCTGACTTACTCCCTCTAGCTCCCTCTCTCTCTGTCTTATTCCCTCTAGCTCCCTCTCTCTCTGTCTTACTCCCTCTAGCTCCCTCTTACTCCCTCTAGCTCCCTCTCTCTGTGTCTTACTCCCTCTAGCTCCCTCTCTCTTACTCCCTCTAGCTCCCTCTCCCCGTCTTGCTCCCTCTAGCTCCCTCTCTCTCTATCTTAATCCCTCTAGCTCCCTCTCTCTGTCTAGCTCCCTCTCTTCCTGTCTTACTCCCTCTAGCTCCCTCTGTCTCCCTCTCTGTCTTACTCCCTAGCTCCCTCTCTCTCTGTCTTACTCCCTCTCTCTCTCTCTGTCTTGCTCCGTCTAGCTCCCTCTCTCTTTGTCCCTCTAGCACCCTCTCTGTCTTGCTCTCTCTAGCTCCCTGTCTCCCTCTCTGTCTTACTCCCTCTAGCTCCCTCTCTCTCTCTCTTACTCCCTCTAGCTCCCTGTCTCTCTGTCTTGCTCGCTCTAGCTCCCTCTCTCTATCTTACTCCCTCTAGCTCCCTCTCTCTGTCTAGTTCCTTCTCTCGCTGTCTTACTCCTTCTCTCGCTGTCTTACTCCCTCTAGCTCCCTCTGTTTCCCTCTCTCTCTGTCTTACTCTCTCTAGCTCCCTCTCTCTCAGTCTTACTCCCTCTAGCTCCCTCTCTCTGTCTCACCTCCTCTAGCTCCCTCTCTCTATCTTACTCCCTCTAGCTCCCTCTGTCTCCCTCTCTTGCTGTCTTACTCCCTCTGGCCCTGGGACCCAAACTGCTGGGCAAGTGTCAGTGAAACCAAACTGTAAGTCAACGATGCCATTGCCTGCCTGCCTGCCTAGTATATGCATAACTGGGTTTGATTTGGCTTCGGTTTCGACTTTCGTCACAGAACAACAATGCAAACCCAAACCCTTGACTCTTTGACTTCTGTGACCCATCCGTGCCGGTGCAGTGTTGGCGCCTTCTTGCACAAAAAAAAGGACGCAGGTAGACTCGTCAGTGTAAATTGGTGTCATCCCCCAGATGGGGTGACACCCAGTGCGGTCCGCACCCCCCCCCCCCCCCCGCACCCCCCTAGTGACGCCACTGGTAAGACAGAGAGAGAGGGAAACAGAGGGCGCTAGAGGGAGTAAGACAGCGAGAGAAGGAGTAAGACAGCGAGAGAAGGAACTAGACAGAGAGAGGGAGCTAGAGGGAGTAAGATAGAGAGAGGGAGCTAGAGCGAGCAAGACAGAGAGACAGGGAGCTAGAGGGAGTAAGACAGAGAGAGGGAGCTAGAGGGAGTAAGACAGAGAGAGAGGGAGCTAGAGGGAGTAAGACAGAGACAGAGGGAGCTAGAGGAAGTAAGAGAGAGAGGGAGCTAGAGGGAGTAAGAGAGAGAGAGCAGGAGCTAGAGGGAGTAAGACAGAGAGAGGGAGCTAGAGGGAGTAAGACAGAGAGAGGGAGCTAGAGGGAGTAAGACAGAGAGAGAGGGAGCTAGAGGGAGTAAGACAGAGACAGGGGGAGGTAGAAGGAGTAAGAGAGGGAGCTAGAGGGAGCAAGACAGAGAGGGAGCTAGAGGGAGTAAGACAGAGGGAGAGGGAGCTAGAGGGAGTAAGACAGAGAGAGAGGGAGAGAGAGAGAGAGAGAGAGAGGGAGCTAGAAGGAGTAAGAGAGGGAGAGAGGGAGCTAGAGGGAGCAAGACAGAGAGGGAGCTAGAGGGAGTAAGACAGAGAGAGAGGGAGACAGAGGGAGCTAGAGGGAGCAAGACAGAGAGAGGGAGCTAGACAGAGAGAGGGAGCTAGAGGGAGTAAGAGAAAGAGAGGGAGCTAGAAGGAGCAAGACAGAGTGAGAGGGAGCTAGAGGAAGTAAGACAGAGAGAGAGAGAGCTAGAGGGAGCAAGAGAGAGAGGGGGCTAGAGGGAGTAAGAGAGAGAGGGAGCTAGAGGGAGTAAGAGAGAGGGGGCTAGAGGGAGTAAGACAGAGAGAGAGGAAGCTAGAGGGAGTAAGACCGAGAGGGAGCTAGAGGGAGCAAGACAGAGAGAGAGGGAGCTAGAGGGAGTAACACAAGAGAGAGAGGGAGCTAGAGGGAGTAAGACAGAGAGAGAGGGAGCTAGAGGGAGTGAGAGAGAGCGAGCTAGAGGGAGTAAGAGAGAGAGAGCGGGAGCTAGAGGGAGTAAGACAGAGAGCGGGAGCTAGAGGGAGTAAGACAGAGAGAGGGAGCTAGAGGGAGTAAGACAGAGAGAGGGAGCTAGAGGGAGTAAGACAGAGAGAGAGGGAGCTAGAGGGAGTAAGACAGAGACAGAGGGAGCTAGAGGAAGTAAGAGAGAGAGGGAAGCTAGAGGGAGTAAGAGAGAGAGAGCGGGAGCTAGAGGGAGTAAGACAGAGAGAGGGAGCTAGAGGGAGTAAGACAGAGAGAGAGGGAGCTAGAGGGAGTAAGACAGAGACAGAGGGAGGTAGATGGAGTAAGAGAGGGAGCTAGAGGGAGCAAGACAGAGAGGGAGCTAGAGGGAGTAAGACAGAGGGAGAGGGAGCAAGAGGGAGTAAGACAGAGAGAGAGAGAGAGAGAGAGAGAGAGAGAGAGGGAGCTAGAAGGAGTAAGAGAGGGAGAGAGGGAGCTAGAGGGAGCAAGACAGTTTAGTTTAGTTTAGGGCATTTGTAAAGCGCCTGGTGACGCCAATGGCGTGTCCCCGCGCTGAAGACAGAGAGGGAGCTAGAGGGAGTAAGACAGAGAGAGGGAGCTAGAGAGAGCTAGACAGAGAGAGGGAGCTAGAGGGAGCTAGACAGAGAGAGGGAGCTAGAGGGAGTAAGACAGTACCTAGCGCCGTACATTTCGACAGAGGTGGTCCATGCGGTAAGTCGTGAGGGGGTGACACCATGAGTTACCCGCACCTGGTGACACCAACCCCAGTGACGCCACTGCCTATGTTTTCATGTTCTAATAAGTGGAGATGCATTCCATTAGTCTCACTGGGTGGAATAAAGTACCCCCAGTAGCCATGACTAGTAACATCAACGTGTTACCATTGATTAGTATACAGTTCTGTCATTTGGTACAGTAAGTTACAAAAAGGGCAAAAATAAATAATGTGTTTTATCAAGCACTTCCTATTGCACCTAAGTGTTCTGTAAAAGATAATAATATTACCCAAATAAATTGCAAGGTGTTTTTTGGGTCAATTATATTATGTTTTTGAATCATCCCATTTAATATCGTGATTTTTTTCAACACTTGTGGGATATTTGTTCTTGTGCACAGGAGGCTTGTATTGAGACTAAATAAACTACTTAAATGTTTTGTTAATATCATTGTAAAATTAAAGCTGACTTCACATACCAAAGAGCCTCTCCCAGCTAAATTAGTACATAACCTAAACCATATCATCACCCCGTGTTGGGCAAAAATCCTTACTGTCTCCCTTGCCTCTGGGTGTACCGGATTCCCTTCAACTAGGTCAAATCACACCTATACTCAAAAACCCCAGGGCTGACCCTGACGATCTTAACAACCTCCAACCTATCTCTAACCTCCCGTTCCTAGCGAAAACCATGGAGAAATGCGTCTTACAACAACTTGACAGACACATAGGCTAATACAACCTACTTGACTCCTTCCAATCTGGTTCCAGAAAAGGCTGCAGCACAGAAACCGCCATGCTCAACATTGCAGATGACATACATTGCTCCTTAGAGAATGAAGATGCTTGCCTTCTCATCCTACCGGACCTCTCAGCGAACTGGAATCTCTTCTTACCTCCAATATCAAACACAACAAATCAAAATCAATTCTTGCCTCCCAAATCTAACTCCGGTCTCTCTTGGTGTCTGTCCCCCAGGGCTCAATACTCTCAACGTCACTCGTCAATCTCTTCATGGAACCCCTAACTAGCATCCTGAAACAAGCAGGGATCAAATATCACCTCTACGCTTATGACACGCAACTCTACAACAAAATCAAATCGCACAGCGACATCCTACATCTTAACATCAAATTGAGTTAGATTCAATCCTTGTTTTACTCCAACCATCTAAAATGTAACCCCAACAAAACAGAAATCATTCTATTCTCCCCTAAAAGTAACAACCTCCCAAACCACGGCTGGATTACTGATCTCAATGCCCTAAACTGTTTGCTCACTTTATCCAACTCGGCTAAATCCCTAGGCTTCACCCTGGACAAAAAGTTGTAATTGAAAGACCATATCAAAAACTCAGCCAAAGGAGCACTTTTCACACTTAAACAGCTCAAAAAAATTAAATCATTCATCCTATCAGACAATTTCAAATGGGTCATTCAATCACTGGTCCTCTTTAAACTTGGCTATGAGAATGCTATACTCACCTAGACCCCGAAAACTCACCTTGCCCCCCTCAGATCAGTACTTAACATAGCAGTTTGGCTTATAACAGACCTTAAACGGTAGGAACACATCCCGCCTGCCCTCAAATCCTTAAACTGGCTTCCCATTGAAGGAAGATGCATCTACAAGACCGCCTGCATCACCCATAAAGCACTACACTCTCATTCTCCAGACTATTTAGACAACAAACTCACAAGAGCAGGAAGTGCCAGACCTATGAGAAGCTCCACCACTCTTCTCCTTGTGACTCCGAAACTAAAAAAGGAAAACTACACAGACTTGCTCTTTTGCAAGTAATGCTCCCAGCATCTGGAACTCCCTCCCGAGGGACCTTCACTGCAACCCCTCTTTCCCAGGCTTCAAAAGAGAACTGAAACGCCATCTCCTCAATAAATACTAGAGCCCATGAATCATGCTGAATCTGATTTCTAATAGGCTCTTATGATCAGTTTGTACCCCTGTTGATCTGTTAATAATAATAATAATAATAATACTGATATTTATAAAGCGCGAACAGCTACCTCACAAGGAGGTGTCCCGGCGCTGAGAATGCAGAACTTGTTTAGAGGGAAAAGCAAAAGAAAGGAGGGAGAGTGCTTATCTTTTCTGGGCAAAGAGCCAGGTCTTTAGTAGCTTCTTAAAACTGGATTCTGTGGTGGCAGCTTGGATGGTGGCAGGCAGGGCATTCCAAAGTACAGCCGTGCCAACAGAAAAGGACCTGCCTCCAAGTCTCGCTGTTTTGGCGCGTGGGACATGGAGCTGGAGTCGAGAATTGGAGCGCAGGAACCTCACCTGGTGATACCTGGGGAGTCTGAGTTTTAATGAGTTGGGACAGGACCCCTTGAGTGCTCTAAACGCCAAGGTTAGAGCTTTAAACTTTATTCTACTAGCCACAGGGAGCCAGTGCAGATCGTGCAAATGCGGAGAGACATGCTGTCTGAAAGGGATGTGTTTTAGCAGTCTCACAGCCGCATTCTGCACAATCTGCAGGCGATGTACCAAGTATTTGGGTAGGCCAAGATATAGGCCATTCGCATAGTCCAATCTGGATGTAACTGTTGCATGGACCACCATTTTTCGGCAGTCTGCAGGCAAAAGAGCAAGGAACTTTCGAAGGTTCCGAAGTTTGAAAAGACAGCCAGTTGTGACCTGTTGTATGTGTGACGAAAAAGAAAGACCCACGTCCCATCTTACACCTAAGTTCTTTGCATTGGTGCTAGGTAGAGGGGCTGGACCCATTTCAGGAGGCCACCACAGGTCCGAGGGGGGCAATTGTGTTTGCCAAAAAAGACAACCTCCGTTTTGCCAGCGTTCAATTTTAATTTGTTGGTATTCATCCAGCTAGCAATGTCCCAAAGACTGGCCCTCAAATTGCTGAAGGCTGCCTCAGATACGTCAGAGAAGGGGAAGACTAATTGCGTATCGTCTGCATACGAAATCGCCTTAACTCCCCATTTTGAGATCAGGGTAAAGAGAGGGGCTAAATAGACATTAAAAAGTAGTGGGCTGAGAGCCGACCCCTGAGGGACGCCACATCTAAGGTGTTTTGGTTTTGAGGTGACGGTGCCCAGCGCTACTTTCTGGGAGCGATCTGTTAGATAAGATTGAAGCCAGCTCAATGCTTTGTCTTTCAGACCTATAAACTTCAGCCGTGACAGCAATCTGCCGTGATCCACAGTATCAAATGCGGCTGATAGATCCAGGAGCACCAGCATGGCTGATGCTCCTGAATCTAGAGACCACCTAATAGACTCAGCCACCTCAATAAGGGCTGTCTCGGTGCAGAAGCCCGATCTGAAACCTGACTGAGTTTCAAGCAGAATCTCCTTGTCATCAATGAATCTGTTCAACTGACGTTGTATCAATTTTTCAAGCATTTTTCCGGGGGCTGCTAGGAGGGAGATTGGGCGGAGATTACTTAGATCATCTGAGGCGCCGTTTGGTTCTTTTTCAGGGGAAGGAGGGTGGCGTGTTTCCAACACTCAGGGAATATGCTTGATGCAATGGAAGTGTTCCAGATGTGTAAGAGTGGTGTCGCAATCGCCTCGGACATCATAGACCAAAGCTTAGGCGGGCAGGGGTCATCAGGGGCCCCTGCTTTGCATTTTTGTATTTCCATCAGGGCCTCAGCAAAGGAAATAGGGTGGAATTGAGCTAGGGAGGGGGAGGGCAGCACAGTATCAGAAATATCCGTCATAACTGTGGGCTCAGGACTAATGAAGGAAGCATAGACCTTCTTGATTTTATTATCAAAAAAGTCTGAGATCTCCTCACAGAGTTTCTCAGACGGAGTGACTTCAGTCTCAATAGCCGTAGGTTTGAAGAAAGATTGAACAATCTTGAAAACTTCTTTGCTAGATTGGTCTGCTTGCTGAATGGAAGATGCAAAGAAGAGCTTTTTTGCTTTCCTTGTGGCTTGGTGGAGACCACGGAGGGCTTCTTTATAGTCAGTTTTTGCTGAGTCGCAATAGTTTGCCCGCCATAGTCGCTCAAGCCTTTTACAGTTGCTTTTTTTTCCCCTCAACTCAGTAGAGAACCATGGGGCGGAGGGGGATTCCCTGCGTGATGTAGCGACTGTTGCAGGGGCTATGCTATCCACCGTGTTACCTATCCAGCAATTCAGCGCTGCTGCATCAGTGTTTGCGTCCATAGACAGAGCTAGGGGGGTAGCAGCGAGAGCGGGGCAGAGGGAGTCTGGTGATATATTGTCCCATTTTCTGCGTACATATGAACGCCTCCCATTTGTTCGGTGCTGGTGGGGGAGGGAAAACGAGAAAGGGATAAGAAAGTGATCCGACCATAGTAATGGCTGTGGGGGTTTGGCTGTTATGTCCATGATGTTGGAGAAGATCAGGTCCAGCATATGACCTGCCTTATGTGTAGGTGCTGAGATAATTTGAGGTAGATTAGCAGCTTCCAGTGTTGAAATAAGTTGCAAGGCCAGGGGGCAGTCAGGATTATCAACGTGAATATTAAAGTCGCCAGCTACAATAAAATATGAGTGAGCCAAGGAGCTTTGGACTACAAAGTCCATTATTATTATTATTTATTTATTGAATTTATATTGCGCTCAGCTACCCGTAATGGGTTTCCCGGCGCCAGGGACAGACTAGAGAAGAGAAACAGGTAATTGCTGAGGAAGGGGAGGAGCAAGAACAGTGACCAAACTAAAACAGAAAAGTTTTCAACTTCTTGCGGAAGGCAAAAAGATTGGTCTCTGTTTTTAGCGCCAATGGAAGAGCATTCCACATCTTCGGCCCCAAATGGGCGAATGAGCGACCTCCCATTTTTGCCAAGCGGATTCTAGGAATTACAAGATTGGCTTTATTTGATGACCTGAGAGGACGACTGGGCTGATATGGCTGAACAAGATTGTGCAGGTAAGTGGGGGCAGAACCCTGACGAATCTTAAACAAGAGACACAAGGTTTTAAAAGCCACACGGTCAGGGATTTTTAACCAGTGAAGGTCACACAGGGCTTGCGTTGCAGATATTCTTAGTGGAACATTGCACAAAAGGCGGGCAGCTGAGTTCTGTACAACCTGGAGTATATTCATTGTAGCTTTATCGGCTCCTAGATAGAGCACATTGCCGTAGTCGATACGGGACATTACAAGGGCCTGAACAACAGTTCTTCGAGTAGACTCAGGCAACATCCATAGGATCTTCTGCAACCAGCGTAAGGTATTAAAGCAGATTGCAGCAACCTTAGTTGCCTGTTGTCGCATCGAGAGTTTCTCGTCGATTAGAAAACCGAGGTTACGAACAACTGGCACGGGGGTAGGCAGTGGACCCATATCACTGTGCCAGTGTCTAGGGCCCCACAGATCTTTATGTTTGCCAAGTATGATAACCTCAGTCTTATCACCGTTGAGCTTTAGCAGATTGACTTGCATCCAGGCCGCAACACGAGAAAGGCCGATTTTAAGGGCAGAGGTGTCCTGAACCCTGCTGCCAGACAAGGAGAACACAATCTGCGTGTCGTCTGCATATGAGTATATGGACAGACCGGCGTCCTCTACGATAGTAGCGAGGGGTCTGATGTAGATATTGAACAACAGAGGGCTCAATATAGACCCCTGAGGGACGCCGTAAGCAGATGAACAGATCGCCGATTCAGCTTTGTTTGAAAATACCTGAAATGTGCGCTCATTAAGAAATGAGGTCACCCAGGCAAGCGCAGATCCAGCAACACCAAGGGAGTGAAGGGACTCCAATAGAATGGAATGCGACACGGTATCGAAAGCCGCGCTTAAATCCAGAAGGATAAGCGCAAAGGTCTCACCACTATCAATACCGTGTCGGAGTCGCTCAGTCACCCCTAGGAGTGCGGATTCGGTGGAATAATTGGCGCGAAAGCCTGATTGGGATGGATGAAGATATCCCGTATTTTCAACAAACTCGTTTAGCTGGATGTTAACATGGCGTTCCAGTATTTTGGAGCAAGCTGGCAGCAGGGATATAGGCCTGAAGTTGGCCAGGTTAGTAATGTCTGCACCAGATTTTTTTTGTAGGGGAACGACCATGGCATGTTTCCAATCCTGTTCAACACAGGATTCACTGAGGGAGATGTTGAGTAGCCTCATTAGGAATCTACGTGGTTCAAGGTCAAGTTGTTTCAATATCTTCATAGGGACAGGGTCCCGAGGAGAGCCTGACCTAATGCTTTTTAAGCTCGACAGGAAGGAGACATCGTCAAATAATTTCCAGTTGTACAGAAACTCAGTGGGAGGGACAGAGACATTACAGCAGAAGCCAGGTAAGGAAGGGTCAGTAGAAGGTGGAAGGGAAGCTAGGGATTGATGGATGCCCTGAACCTTCGATATAAAAAAGTCCGCAATAGCATTGCAATGTATACCATCTAAAGCCGGCAACGCGGGGACAGTGTCAGCACCTGTAAGTTTCTTGACAGTAGCAAAAAGAGTCCGAGGACAGTTCTGCACTGAAGTGATTGTAGAGGTAATGTAAACAGCTTTGGCACGTTTACAGTTGGCGTGATAAGCTTTTATCTCATCCTTGTAAATCACTTTAGAGGGAATGGAATAGAACCTTCTCCACTTCCTCTCCAAGGCTTTACATTTAACACGTTGGATTTTTAACTCATCCGAGTACCAAGGTGCTGGGGGACGCAAGGATCGAAATTTACTGCCAGAACGAGGGGCATGAACAGATACTGCATCTGTTAGCCACCTAGAAATGGGGGCATTCAAATTTTGCTCAGTATTAATGAGAGAAGGAATTGTCTCAGTCAGATGCAGATTAAAAGCAGCTATATCAATCCTGTCCCATCTATAGGAAGGTTTTGTTTCCTCTACATAATCACTAGCTATATGGAGACCGGGCGGTAGCACAAAGTGTACAGCATAATGATCGGACCAAACAAGCGGGCGTGCCAAGTGAGTACAGTCAAATGGAAGAGTGGAAATAACTGGGTCCAAAAGATGACCGGCAAGATGAGTAGCTCCAGTATTGCAAAGTTTGAGGTGAAAAACCTCAAGATCGAAAAGAAAAGATTTAGTAAGGGAATTGTTGACATCATCTAGATGAATATTTAAATCACCAAGAATGGTGAAATTCTTTGATTTCAGAAGTATTGCTGATAGGCAATCAACAAGTAAGGGAATCCAAGAAGCAGCATTCCCCGGTGGCCGATAAATTAACAGGCCAGAAAGCGTCAGTCGGGGATTAATCGTAAGTTTAAACAATGCAGCTTCACTACCTGGAAGATGTAGTGCCTCCAGTTTACATTGGTAGGTGGATTTAAAAATAATAGCAATTCCACCCCCTTTACCTGAGGGTCTATCCTGATGTAGCATAACATAATTGGAGGGAATAGCTGCAGCGATGTCCGGACCCGAACTGGCATGTATCCAGGTCTCGGTCAGGAATAGGACATCAGGAGATTCCTCGGTTATGAAATCGTAGATGTCTAATTTATTCTTGGGGAGCGATCTACAGTTTAAGCTCCAAAAATGGAGCAGAGAGGGAGGAGAAATACCACCCTTCGTAGGCTTCCTTTTCCCCCTACAATGCTTAGTGTACTGTTGGGTTTTAGAGAGCTGCATTTTGCCAGTAGTGAAACCACAGCCGGAACATGAAAAGTAATGACACGGCAGAATACAAGAGGCACAATAAGTGGGGGCAGAGGGTCGCAGTGAATGGAGTATCGCGGATGAATAACATACGCGACCGTCCCGAGTTAACATACCTGAAGTCACGTTAGCAGAGGGCAGCCCGTCCTGCAGCCCGTCCTCAGCGCGGACGGGCGCAGACGGGCAGGACTCAGGCACGACTCCGGCTAAGCGAGGGCGACCCATCTGCGCGTCCCGCTGCGCGGTAGAGGAGAGCATTAAATAGGCACTCCAGGCCCAGCGCGATCGCGAGGGCGTTCCAAAATGGCGCCCGTCGATGTGGTGAGGAGCCCAAACTAAGATGGCTCCCAGGCAGGGCAACCCCCGGGACCCGGACTCGCCAAAACGGCGATGTGCTTTCCGTTAAATGCGGTAAGAGGGAGGGAGAGATGTAAGACCCAGCCTGATCCCGCCTAAAAGCAGGGGAAAACGAAAATTAAATAGGCAAAGCAAATATCCAACAGGGTAGGTTTAAAATACAGATAGCGCTAGCAGCAGCGCAAGCGCAATGGCAGCAGTACCTGTCAGTTCGCAGGTGTGAGTTCGCAGGTATTTGTTGAGGAGCAATCCGGGGGTCGGTAAATAATCAGACCGGCTACGGATAGTTGAGGATTAATTTGGAGGCAAAAAAGTAACCCCTCTATGCCAGAAAGAGTGGTAGGTGTTGAAGACGCCAGTGTGAATTTGTTTTTAAAAATAATAGCTACCCCACCACCCCTTCTACCCTTTTCTCTATTCGAAAAACTTATTTTAAAACCCGGTGGGACTGCCAGTGATATAGAGGCCATATTTTCCTCAGAAAGCCACGTTTCCGTAAGAAATAAGGCGTCCCATTCAGAATCTTCCAATAGTAACCAGATGTCATCAGCATGTCTCGGGAGGGATCTGCAGTTTAGTAGGCCAGCCTTGATAGTCGTGTCAGAGTAGTTAGTTGACGGATTCGTTTTTGTTTTTAAATGTAATATTTGTGACGAAGAGGCGTTGCGAAGTGTTTTGCCGCATTTTAAGCATGTCAGTGGTAGGGCAGTTATGGCCAGGTCGGATCTAATCGCCTGACACGTGTTAGATGTATTCAGTTCTAATAATTCCGTTCTGGACCATACAGTCGTCTTATTCGCCCTACTCTCACCGGCAGCGTGGCTGGCACTGGCCGCGATCCGGTCACGGACGTCGGCGCGCAAACGGCGCTCCCGCTGCACTCGTCCGCTGCGCTTCCGAAGGAAGCACATATTTTATAGCAGCAGATAACGTCAGTAGGGGGCGTGGCTTCGAAAAAGGGGCGTGGCCTCACTCGACGATGGAATGGCGGCAGCGCTGAGCTCTGCTGCAGCGCCTCCCAACGAAGAGTTCACGTGCCAAGAGGGAAAGCGAGGAGGTAGGAAGTGCAACAAATAAGTATGTGACTTTTAAATGTTAAAATCCGATTTAAGACAGGTTAAAACACACACTCCCGGCTTTTCGCCTCAGGAGAACAAGAAAGCATCCACAGGCGCTTGTACTCAGCGTCCTTATGAATGCTCTGTCAATTTAGCGCGACCTCGAGGGGGGCGTGGCTTTGAAAAAGGGGCGTGGCCTCACTCGACGACGGAATGGCGGCAGCGCTGAGCTCTGCTGCAGCGCCTCCCAACGAAGAGTTCACGTGCCAAGAGGGAAAGCGAGGAGGTAGGAAGTGCAACAAATAAGTATGTGACTTTTAAATGTTAAAATCCGATTTAAGACAGGTTAAAACACACACTCCCGGCTTTTCGCCTCAGGAGAACAAGAAAGCATCCCTTTCTTTCCTTGTTCCAGGCCTTTCTTTCCTTGTTCCTTTATTGTTCTTGTTGTCCTTCTCTCCATGGCCCATAATTTGTTTTCGATTGGACCTCATTTCAGTAATTTTCATCCTCGATGACTTTACAATTTTTTCTATGCATATATTAATGTGTGCCCCTCTATAGACTTTTACTTCCCTTATCTTATAATTTTATGTAATCTTGAACCTATTATTATTGCCTTGCTCTTGATCTGTACAGCACTCTGATACCACAGGGTCCAGCTTAGCTAGCACTTTATGGTCCCGAATTTGTAATTGTTTTGACCTAATTTCAGTAATTTCCATCCTTCATGACCTTACAATTGTTTCTATGTATATATTAATGTGTGCTCCTCTGTAGACTTTTACTTCCCTTATTTTATAATTTTATGTAATCTTGAACCTATGATTATGGACTTGCTTATGATTCTGTAAAGTGCTCTGATACCTCAGGGTCCAGCTAGCGCTATATAAAACCTTTAACATAAATGAATAAATAAAATAAATGTTACATTGCTATGAATATCAAACCTATAATATCATAAGAAAAGTAAATAAACATGTTCTTTCAAAAACTGCATCACATACTGAAACAAATTTTGGCAATGACATTAGTTTGTCTTACGAATGAAAGTGCCTTTTGCATCACTGATGTGTTTAGGCACTCATGTCATCATAGATGCACGCTGCACTCATTTTTACTCTCATACACCCATTTATCCATCCACTGACTCATTCTTGCATTCACCCTCCGTCACAACAGTGACACACAAACTCAACATCATATGCAAGGTAAATTAAAAGAATACCAGTAGAAAAAAAGAAAACATGCTGCTATCAAAAAACAACAGGCTTATGCTTGCAGTAACAAAACTAAGCATAGCAGCAGATATCTGCCTTGCTGAGGTATTGCCAATTCTTTCATTGTTTTAAAGTTCAAGCATTTAATTCCAACACGTTGGCCTTCTAGGAATGGTAAAACAATGATACACTATGAGCAACAGCATTCCATAATGGCCTCCTGGTTTAGAGGATGTCGCCATGTGGCGCACTGCAAATTAAATGAGTGGCAATTAAGTGACCCGTTAGTACTGCCAGGAGATCTGTAGTATCCTCTTATAAAATATTAAAATAAAAAGAGGAAAAGCAAAGAAATTATATATTCTTCCACCAAACACTTCTTGTAATGCCACCAAAATTCAGGAGCAAGCGCCCCGATTTCAGAATCAGGCTGAAGAAGTAGGCGTCGCGTGACTCAGGTCTCGGCAATTCCTTTATTATTTTCATCTTTTTTCCATTAAGTGCGATAGTGCAGTCATGGCTGACACATTTCGGCTGGAGACTTCCACTGGGACATAGAGTTTACAGGTGCAGAGTGACAATTTAAAGGGACAAAGCCCATTTACCACCACCTATTTAACAAGCATTTACAATGCAACGGTTTCGCCTTTGTAAAAGTTAGAGCTATTGGCATTGTAAATGACAAATTTTTTATTTATGTGTTTTGTTTTTGAAAACTGATAAATAAATGGCATTGTCATTTACAATGCCAATAGCTATTGCAATAGCGAGACCTATTGCATTTGCACCCACACGCGCACACACACAGAGAGCCACACACACACACAGAGCCACACACACACAGAGCCACCCACACACACACAGAGCCACCCACACACACACACAGAGCCACCTACAAAAAAGCTAGCCACACAGACAGAGCCCCAACACACACAGAGCCCCAACACACACAGAGCCCCAACACACACAGAGCCCCAACGCACACAGAGCCCCAACACACACAGAGCCCCACACACACAGAGCCCCCCACACACAGAGCCCCAAACACACAGTACAGAAATAAGTTGAGGACTGTGCACCAACGCTCTGTAATGAGTACACATTTGCAGGCAGCTGCACACTGTAAAGAATGCATGCTTATTTTGTACATATATATTCAACCTAGCTAGTTCACATATTTTAAGCACTCTGCTATGTCACCTATACTGAGCAGACCTATGTCACCAAAATACACTGCAAGCACCCACCTATGTAGCCTATGATGTGCAGTTCAACTACCATACTCTACACATGAAGCTTTATACAAAACACACAGCATGCCCAGGTCCGTCACCCACGATACACAGTGCAAAATCAGCACCACCAGCTGGAAAACAAAAACCTAGCTGCCAACCACAATACTTTTCTGAGCCCGCTGACATCTGTGTCATACTGAGCACTCAGCTTACAGCCACCGGGCATTACGCACATCAACCTAGAGTGGGTAAAATACGATATTACACCGCCCAATGGGGCACACACGGGTTTATTCTCAACTGGCATTCACCGTGGCCCTGTGGGCACAGGGGTGCCAGGTTTGGCACGGCAGCCAGGCATGTGTATATGTGCACACAGTAAAAGACCTGCTCCGAACATGGAGCCAATAGAAAGTTTGTTTTTAGTTTCAGCGTCAGCCAAGACTTTTCCATTTAGCTAACATTACATGTGTGGCATACTTCCTTATATGATCTTTCACCCAACCCTCTTCATCCATTGGTCTGTTATTGTTGTCATTCAGATATTGCTTCCTCCCATTGGCTCATTTCAATGTGAGTGACAGCATTCAACCTCCAACAGCAGCACATCCATACACAAAGTGATTTTTTTGAGGGCCCGGCAGCTTTCACAATAATACAGATTTACAAAACCACTGGCAAAACCAAGCAGGTATCGTCAAAGCCTGGCAGGCAGGCCGGACCTATTGGCTTTGCCTGTGCTCATTTATTATTCACCCCTGGAGCAGGGGACTGGGTGCATCATGCATGCACTGTTCACGGGGGGAGTTTATACCGCAGATCACAGGCGCTTCCGGTGTGCCGCTGGCCTGGCACGCTGCCACCCTGCCCACATAGGGGAGCCCCCCCCCTTCCTGTGGGAGTGCATAAACATGTCTCACATGAGACGCATTACGTTTTAAGAAATGTTGTTAGTGAACATTTTACCAGTTTTCATTTTTCTCATTTTCATTAAAACATGTATTGCGAAGACATACACGAGAAATACGTGCACTGGGTTTATAAATCACTTCGAATCTGCCCCCCCTCCCCCGACCCCCCTTTTCATGTGTAGTTGTGCCGCCTGCTATCTGAATGTTACAGTGCGCATTTTATAGCGCTTGTTCGCCGCCTCGTGGCGCTGCTTTCTGCACAGGAGGAGGCACCGGCCCTACAATACCCGTAACAAGAGTTTTTTAAAGCCAGGCAGAAAGTGGGCCATTACACGTAGGAAAAGGGGGGAAACTACTCTGTTCAGCATTGTTTGAGGAAACAAAACGTTTCTCTGGTGGAGGCTGTAATGTTGTCTTATTAACTCATATTTGACTCACTGCGAAATACATTCGACAAAGGGCACACGTACTCCTGGTCCAACGGCATAATCTATTTTTAATTCATAAATACCATTTTCGAAGTTAGCAAATATTTGGGGGCGAAAAGGGGGTGAGTAATGGATCACTTAATGTTCTTTTAAAAGACACACACACATAGACAATACTTCTATACAAAGCATATAACTCATCCTCAGCAATCTTCAATATGCTACGATCTGCAAAATGGCAGCATGCTTTGTTCAGGAAGTGATGTGATATTTTAGTAGTGCTATTACGTGTGTATTTTGTGGTGTTTTTCAAGGCATCCGAGACGCTCTTCTTTCCGGGATGCTGCCTGCCCTTGTTGAACCATTTACTTCCATTAAGCATTTATTTTTGTCATTAAACAAATAAATAAAAACTAATGTTTTGCAAGTAACTTTGCACAGTATATGGTCCCATTTTGTAATACTGTAAATAGCAAGTGATCCTTTCGCTAACTCGGTGACACTCATTTAATTAATCTAAGGAGGATGAAAGGCTACAATTCAAACTTTTGACCTTAAAGATATTTAAATCCCATCAGAATGCACAAATCAACATGTATAGCCACCTATTTACACACACAGTTCACATGCCTGGAATAAAAATTACAAAAAAAGTAAATCAATAGAACATTCCTTAGGCAAAGGTAGACACCATTTTGCACCACAAAATTACACCAGGCCGAGGCAGGTGCAAAGTGGAAGAAATGTTTATTTCTCAAACGCTTTCTTACTTTTCATGTGTACTGCACTGTACAGAACACAAACAAAGTGGGGAAAGTTTATATGTAAGTAAAAAGTATATTTAGGCATAGTATTTTATACTGGACGGCTATGCTTCCAGTACATAAGCCATTCCAAAACACCTACATATGCGTGGCTCTTAAGCAGCCCTGATTGTGTGCCATCACTTTGCAAGAGCGCAGCCGCCCCATAGATAAGGTGCTGTCCAGATCGCTCCATTTCATGCAAAGCAGCGCATCAACTTTGGACTCCAGATCTATACCTAGAAACGTGCAGTAGCCTAATTCATTGCTGTTGCTTGCCTGATTGGATTATTAGGCAGACAGCCGGAACGCAGTCTCTTGGAAAGAAAACAAAAAACAAACAAGGTGCGAGCATTTTTTAATGACATTGGGCGGTTCGGGGTTCTTAGAGATGAGCCTGGTATGACTGGCCAGACAAAGCCGAATTACCCGAATAGCCTAGTTGTTTTCCTCTCAAGCGTGCACTGTACCATTTCTAAGTATTTTTATAAACAATTGAGGTTTGTGAGTGGTGGGGCTGGGCTTGGTCAGTTGGGGGGGTGTTCAAGATGTTGGTTGCCATTTTCTATCAAAATCTTTTCAAACAGAAATGGGATAAAAGCACGAATAATAAGAATATAGGCCTGGCTTGTTAGACAAGCCTGACCTCCTTTAGCAAAATGTAAAACAGGGGTTGGTATCTCCCTCACAGCAGGTTTGTATTTAGATAATAGGATGGGTAGGGGGTAATAATCACAATGCATCTCTAAAACCAGAATAATAAATAGCAGAATTAAGAAGGCTCGCCCAAATGAAAAACGTAGTCAGGCCATAAATTGCATAATTTGTGCCCAAAACAGAGATCAGTTTGTACTTTCTTAGCCATGGTATTTATCAAAGGACAGTCTTTCCTGAGAGAAAGAAACAAATGGGGTTTGATTGAAAAAACAGATTGAACATGAACAATACACTTGCACATATTCAAGAAACTTCAATATGTTTCTCAAATTATTTCCAATCCTTTAGGACCTGACTTCTTCAGCTTGATCTTGTGCTTTAAATGGGGGCTAAAGGTGTTTTGATATTATTTTTAAACACCACCTGGTATTTTTACACCATTTTTAAATGTTTGAAATTACACCTAATCTGTAATGTCAGATTTGCGGTCTACTAATATACTTGCTTTCATGATAATTGTCATAGAGGTGCAACTGTTCCGTGCAGGAAACGCTAGTTCAGTAGTCTGCAATCAATGTCTAAAGCAATTTAATACTGATTCACAAAGCTATTTTTGCTTACATGTTTTCACTTGCGACTGCCAGCAATTCACAGAAGGCGACCCTGCAGTCAAAAACCTTTTTATTACCTCGTAAATGATATATTTCAATGGCTTGTGAGGAGCGGGCAGTCACTCTGAAGCAAGAGTAGTTTTCTGCCATGCTTTGCGAACACCCAAACGTGAGTTTTATATTTTCTCACAATCTCCCCTTCAAGTTCAACCTCTTTTCTCCAGTAAACTAGCAGAGGTTTATTTTGGATTTTAAAAAAAAACTGTGCATTTACACGAAGGGACTGGCAACACAACCGCCGGTGTATAATTATTAAAGACAATCAAAAGCAGGAATGTCAGTGCTCAGCCCGGGGCCAGGAATTCGCAATACAAAAAGTGTGACACTGGCTAACTCAGTAAAGTTATTTCTGAAACTTGCAGGAAATCGTAAAACTGCACCTATGCAAGCAAGATTGCT
Organism: Lissotriton helveticus; assembly: GCF_964261635.1. Taxonomy (NCBI): domain Eukaryota; kingdom Metazoa; phylum Chordata; class Amphibia; order Caudata; family Salamandridae; genus Lissotriton; species Lissotriton helveticus. Next base: position 1,298,820,131 of record NC_136057.1, read on the forward strand.
ATAGGCGTCATCACCTGCTTAGACATTAATGGCTTCCCTTTGTAATGTGAAGTATAAAACTGGGCCTGGGCCTTACCGGCTGGTGGTGAACTTCTCAAGTTCACATAACAGTCTGCACACCGTCACGACGTGACAAGTCCCACTCCCGACAGCAACCTGTTGTGCCCATGGACTAGCTGCTGCAGCCTCCCAGCAGTAATTCAGGCTGCTGTCCAAACCAGCAAACTTTCAGCCAGTCACGCTGCGCAGCAGTATTTGAGAAATGGCATCCAGTGCCGTCCACAATAACCATGATTAACGGACGCGCGGGAACTGAAGCAGCGTCAGTCACTGCGCAGACTCGAGCCTCTGCTTCCTGACTACCACGCCCTTTCCCAACTCGTCACAGGGGTGTCCCACCCACGCCCTGTAACGAGTTGGGAAAGGGTGGGATTACAAGGCTCCTCACTCTGTGATTGACGTGGAGGTTTTGTTATCCCGGGCTTGCATTTAAAACGCCCGGGACAGACTTTACCTCCACGCCATCAGGGGGAGGAGACTGGGCTTTGAATCAAATTCTTTGCCGAGCTGATGACATCACAGCCTTCAGGGATGTGAGGTTATCGCCCGGCAAACACTTAGACTTCTTTCAGCCCGCCCGAGAAGAAACAAGCAATCACGTGATGGCAGAGTCTACAATGATTAATTGACAACTCAGGTCAGGTGTCGATGGTGATTAGGGAAGACAGACAGTACTCCGTGTTCAAGGTGATGATAAATTAAATTAGAACGAGGAAGCATTTTTTATTTGTACATCATGGGGAAACAAAATGAGCATTCAGCTGCTGCTTCAACATTTATTATTGCTGGATGTAACGAGGGCGGAGCCCCGACGCCCATAGCGAGAAACCGCCACTGGTCAACACTGCCATCTAGCAGTCACTATTTGAGTAATTGCAGTGAACAAGAACAACACTCGTAAAAAGCGCCAAAGCTTCCAGTCTACCAAACCATGAATGAAAACAAGCAACGGAGAGTGAAAGGGGAGGGGGGGTGGGAACGGGCACACGGGGAGGGGGGCGGAACGGACACACGGACAGCGGGAGGGGGGGGCCGGAAACAGAGCTCACGAGCCAAAGTACATAACAGCTCACACGACACGGCCGAACCGACAAAGGAAACAAAAAAAAAAGACATTATATAAAAAAATGCTCCTTACCTGATCGCTTCGTGGGAACTCAAATCTTGCAGCCAACTCCAACAACAATCACTTGTAAAAAGAAGAAAACAGGCCGACTAGAAAAAAAAAATAACACACACCCACCTCCGCGATGACGAACAGAAGTGGGTGGAGAGCGAAAAAATCGCGGGAACGCCCCCGAATCTGGTCCGGCCCTGACGGACAGATCCGGCTTCCAATGGCTAGCCTCCATTTATGGAGCTAGCCAATGGGAGCCGGGGGACGTTCCTATAGCCAATATTGTAAACAATAGATTTCGCCTGTGCGAACTGCTTGCGCAGATCGCCAGGTCGAAACCTAAAAACGTCTAGGATGCTCAATGTTTTGATTCTCAGTCTCCCACATCATCCATCATTTTGGTGTTTTCTCTTCAGTTTCTGTTTACAATTGTATACATTTCGTTTTAGATTCCTACATATACTCAGAGAGAGAGACCAAAGAGCGGATTCAATTTTCACAATATCCACATAGTGTCTAATCCAGTAATGAGAAATAAATCACAGTTCTGGATAAAGTACCAGTGTCTCTTCTTCTATCAAACCAGTCCTCACTATGTTACAATTTCATACCAAATGTGAGCATTTTGCTGCTTTACCTTTTTGGACTCTAAAGTTATTTCTTGTGGCAACATTACAAAGCTCTTTTTATTTATTTATTCAAAGAGTTTTATATAGCGCTGGCAAGATCCATGGGTATCAGAGCGCTTCACCAATAAAAGTATGTAGAAGGTCTCAAATTCACATTTTATTACAAACTTTGAGGGAAACAATACAGTTGTTGCAAGATTATATTTACATGCAGCAGCATACTATCATCTCCAAACTCAATATAGAACCCTCTTTTCTTCTTTTTGTCTAGCCTTTTACTGATGTTATTTAACTTTTCTGTTCCAAGAACCTGGGTCTGCTTGATTCAATTGTTTATCATTTATAAAGTGCGAATGCTTAATATTAGTAAGTGCCTGTAAAGTAGATGGCATTCACAATAAAGTACGCACTTTATAAAGTGCATCTAGCTCAAAATTCTGTATTTCACATTCGTAAAAATTGCATGCATGATAAAGTGCATAATGCTCACAAGCTCATATTAAACATCCCTACCTTTAAGGTCCTTGGTTATTAACTTGCTCTCTTCCTCTTTACAATTTAAAAGTGCATGTGCTTCATTGTTGTTCCTATATGGCTTTATATGACCCTTACTCTCAGGATCCCCCCTAGTCATAATAAAGTGCATTGTGTATAAAGTGCATACCACCTTTTTTTTCATGTCTTATTCGCATGCAGTAAATTCGAATAAAGAACATGAAAATGATGTGATCCCGAGGACCTTCATCAAATAAAGTGCATTCTGAATTTTAAAGTGCAATCATGACTATACGGCATACTTGTTAATAATTCTATGCCTCACAGTGCAGTTCTTCCTAAAAGTGGTTCACAGCCAGAAAACATTTGTATTTGTATAGATGAGTTCTAAAGTGACCACTGTAAGGACCTTCTTGCCATAGCTGCCAGATGTATTATTAAATAACGTATCAATAAAAAAACATATTATTTCTAGTTAAGGGGAGCGGCATGAAAAATGTCATATGTCTGTTTATGCATTTAATTCCAACATGTTGGCCTTCTAGGAATGGTAAAACAATGATACACTATGAGCAACAGTATTCCATAATGGCCTCCTGGTTTAGAGGATGTCGCCATGTGGCGCACTGCAAATGAAATGAGTGGCAATCAAGTGACCCGTTAGCACTACCAGGAGATCTGTAGTAACCTCTTATAAAATATTAAAATAAAAAGAGGAAAAGCAAAGAAATGATATATTCTTCCACCAAACACTTCCTGTAATGCCACCAAAATTCAGGAGCAAGCGTCCCCATTTCAGAATCAGGCTGAAGAAGTAGGCGTCGCGTGACTCAGGTCTCGGCAATTCCTTTATTATTTTCATCTTTTTTCCATAAAGTGCGATAGTTAAGAGGGGAAAGGTATATATATGACCATGGAGTCAGCACCTGCATTTAATGCCCATGGGGTTTCTGCCACCATTAAAATTATCCATTTGGACTTTGATTGTAGCAATGACGATCAATGCCCTCACGATCGGTTCGATGCACAATAGGGTTCAACTCTCGATAGCATCAATTTTGTCTGATATTAAAGCACAGAAGTTTGAGGTAATCAAGTGAGGGAAGGAACGGGAAGGGAACAGCTGGGAAGGAGACCTGGAATAAGCACAACCTACCTTAATGACTCATCACATTGTTTAACATAATAAATATGTTCCCTATATCTTAAGCGTTACCTGTAACAAAGCAAAAGAATATTTCTGCTCTTGTAATTCCAATATGAGGAAGAGGTTGTTTCAAAAGTAGTATGTGTGTTCTTATGCTTGTCTAATCACCAAGCTCAAAAAATAAGAAGCAAATGTCATTTATTTATACTATTCACACTCAAATGCAGAGTGCCTCTATATGAGGAAACATATACCCACCAAAAACAAATAGAAGCTGTGCCTCACAGGGGAAGAACCAAACCTCCTGGACTCTACTTGACCCCCTGTTAATTTTAGTAAAACTACAAAACAAAAGAAACCAAATGAAAACATCTTCATGAGAGAACACGTTCTCCAAGCACAGCGTTTCTTCCCCAAAAAATAATGACTTCTGGTAAACAATCCATGTATATTTCATCATACATTAATGAAAATGAGAAATAGTTATTTCTTCAAATAGATAAAGCAATGTTATTCCAAGAGGGGTTTGTAGAAAGCAAAGTGTTCAACTCTTGATTTAATTAAGCAGTAACTCTGGTGTCCTCACAGTTTAAGCAAGCCAGCAAATAATTAACTCCGTTAAGGTTTATGACTTCTTATATTGACCTGCAGACCAATCAGGGCTGACTTTAGCGCTGGTGGCGCCCAGAGCGACAATGTTTGTTAGCACCCCCAATGAACACCTTCATCACAGATTCTCTCACTAGCACTCTTTAACATTGACCAAGTCTCCATAACCACTCTCTCTCAGATGCATTGAATTAGTTATATAGCGCCACTCATACCAGTAAAGGATGTCAGAGCACTTTGCATCACACACACACACATATTACATAGAGACAATCAATTATACATGTGTAAATCAGTGTATAGGAAATGTTACATAAGCTAAAGGACTACAACTGTAAGAGTTACGTGTCATCCAGACTGGTAGGCAGTATAGTTTAGGAGTGCTTGGTGTGCAGAAGCATAAACTCAGAGTCGAAAAAGAAACAGCATAATTGGGAGTTTTCTTTAATAATAAGAATCGATTTCTACCCATATTAACCCTTTTTGCAACATTAATCCATGCTCTAATGTATACTTTGCAGTGTGCATGCAGTTCTATGATGAACGTAAGCAGCTCACCATTCTATATTAGGACTTTAAGTTATAAATTGCAAGTAACAAAAGGATGTCTCTTTTAAAAGCAGTAACCTGCTGACCTATTTAAATTATATGCACTCTGTAATCTACATAGTACAAGTTCTTTGCAGCAGGCAAATTAGCCCTCTGCACTACCTTCAGATAAGTCATGACCTCAACTATACAAAACTCCGATCTCTCTCCCGGACAAACGTTAATCACAGGAGTTATCTTGACATTTCTGTGGTAATTGCTGGAGGAAAAGGAACGCAGCAGCAGGTGTTTTAAAACCATAATAAACTTGCAAACACTGCTCACCCAAGAAGCCAGCACCCAGTGCGGTGGCACCGGTCACACCACCCTACAGCCGGCTCTGACACCAATTATAGCTTCATCTGATTTCAAACTGAGGAACATGGAAATGTAAAAGAAAACACTCTGTCAACTGAATATGAATAAATACCGCTTTTCAGAAAATCAGCACTGTTATTGAAAGCACTCAGTAGACAAATCTTTACTCTAATGTGACGGAGAAAGCACAGACTTAGGGGCATATTAACAAGGGCCGGCGATAAATATCGCAAAGAGCGTTAAGCGCTTGCATATTTATCGCCGGCTATTCCTGGAATGTATCGCCTGGTTAGCGTGTTTTCAACAACGTGAATCGCCGAGGCGATAAAAATTCCAGAGATAGTGTGGATGTCGTCGTTTTCCATGGTGGAAAACGGAAATATCCTAGATGATAGGGCCTGTGGTCTTAGCCATAGAATCCACCCCCCATGTTAAGTATCCCATAGTCAGGAATTTAACAGACGTTAAATTCCTGCGTTAAGGCATACTTAATGCGATTTAAATAATCGCTACTCTTCCTTGTTAATATCGCGAAGCTGCCTTCGTGAATATTGTCCCTGGTTGGTTTCACAGCCACGCCTACTTTGAATTTCATTAGCGATGCAAAGTTAGGCGTGCTGGAAACGGGTGCTAAGTCAGCAAAACACGCGATAGCGTGTCTTTGCTGATAAGGCGATAAAATGATCGCCGCTTTTCGGCCGAAAACGGCTGCAAAAGAGGCAATCATTTTATAGCACTGCCTTGTTAATATGCCCCTTAGACTTTTAGAATGTATGAACAAGGAATCCGTGCAAGCACCCTTACCACGTCACAAGTACGAGGATTTTCACGAAAACAGCAGACGTACCGGATAGGATCCAGAGACGGAATAATCTGCTTCGTTCTACAATCAGAAGCTCTTTTTATAGCTCTTCCGGGTTATTGTGAGTCATACATTACAAACGGTTATAGAGCAACTGACCTCTACAACGATTTATGGTACATGTATTTCTAACCTTCTCCATCTGAAATTCTGCTTCTGTGATGCCCTATGAATTCTCTCATAAACTCAACCATCTTGTGAGCTTATGAAATTATGTCAGTAACTTCTGTTCTCCAGTAATCTCTACTGGTAAATCTGCTATTACGGAAATGTTTTTCTTTGTGTCAGCATTCATGTCCTGTTTACCCCTCACACTTGTTTTAGTTGTAACACTGATCTTCTCAGAAATAGCTCTATATCACCTCCTCTGGGCTTCTTTATTACATGTTGTATTCAATAAAATCTTAAATCCATTTTATTTCCATTGTGGGTTTCCCATATGCGCTTGGCCATCGTATATGTGAAGTCTTTGTTCAAAGTCAAAGTCAAAATAACCTTTATTCGGATATTACATTATCCATAAAAGTATACACATAGTTATATACATGGTCAAATATAAGGATCACCGTTGGGCCAGCAACAATATATACATAGGACATATATCTAAGAACGTATCAAACACATATTTTCTAAAAGGCATAGAACATACATCCTGATTTTTTTAAACTGTCTGGATAAAGAGCACAGTGTAATAACAGCCAAGGATCAGAGGGTGAATTAATATCTATGTCTCCATATTTTACTACGATACTGACACGAGAGGAGTAGTACACATATTTACAAATGGCAGCATAGGTTTTAAAGTGCCGATGTGCAAAAGTGCAAGAGATCTTAAAGTGTCAATGTGCAAAGGTACAAAGAAGACCTCCTTCCAATCTTATTAAAATAACATGGCAATATATGCGTAAAACATATCTAGCAACATTATGTTGATCACCAGTTATCTAAAGTGCATATGGCATACATCCTAGTTATTGGACTGTCTTAATAAAGTGCATCGTGTAATAGCAGCCAGAGATCAAGAAGCGAGTTGTTATCTATATCTCCGTATTACTACAGTATTGGCAAGAGAAAACAAGTTCATGTGTTTACAGATATCAACATTGATTATAATGTGCAAATATGCAAATGCGCAAAGAAGCATCCTCCCAAACTGTTAGGGTAACATAGTTCATATAAAAGTTAATTCATAGAAATGTGGCATCGTACGGCCATTTTTAAAAAGGTACACACACGAAATATTAATCCATCACCTTTAAGCTGTAAAACGGATTTAAATGCCACATTAAAATCGTTTATGCCTTTGGCTCTGAAAAATGGTATCAAGAGGGGCTTACTATATTTTTGATAATGGGAACAAAAGAACAAAAAATGCAGTAGTGTTTGCTTTCCAGCGTTCTGACATGGGCACACCAAATTCTCAATATTACAGTGGTAGCCCAGGGGAAAACACAATAAATACATTATAGGTCCTGCTCTCAGGCGAAACAAAAGGCTGCGCTCCCAGCATGTAATTTCTTTGAGGAGGTAGCCAACTGGTGTGGGTAGAGTAGATACAATATCACCATCTATTTGGGTATAACGCTTTACAGAGGATTTCATTAATTCTACAATGTATCTAGTCTCCCCATAGTGCCTGTAGAGGATATTCCTTATTATCTTCACGTTGGTCCCCGCTAGCCCATCTGGATTGTTAAATATGTGTCCAAGATTGACTGCTACCAGGCTTGCCTGAACTTGGGCAAGCCATGGGATTTTAATACCCCGATCACATTTTAAGCAGTCTGCCAAAATATCTCTTGTCAATGAGGCTTCGGGGTTTTTCCAAATCTTAATCCAGAACAGCACAGGACGTGCCTTGATATAGTCCTCCAGATAAAACAATTTTAGTTCATTGTGGGTTATAAAGGTGGAAGATGAAATTGATAGCCTCAAAAACCTTCTGAAAAATCTATTCTCCTCTGCCTGGATGTTTTTTAGGTTTGAGTATCCCCAGATTTCGGCCCCGTATGTCATAACGGGGACGCATTGTGTTTTATAGATCTTTAACAGGGGCTGAACCACCTCAAATCTCTTAGGCTTGGGGAGAGAAAGTACTGAGTTTATGGCCTTAATAAATTTAGTACGACCATATGCCAGATGGGGGGTCCATGAGCCATTATCAGAAAATTGTTGACCCAGATAGGGAAAAGTGCGAGTGCATGACAGTGATCCTTGATCTAAGACAATCCTATTAATGTGCCGTTTATTGGGGCCACAACACATTAAAAATGATTTTTTTAAATTGGTATTAAGATCAAGATTATGCATAAAATCCACAAATCCCCTCACTAAAATCCTCAGGGCATTTGGTGTACGACCCATTAAAACTGCATCATCTGCATAGAGTAGGGAAGGGAGTTTGGTGCCATTTATTATAGGGACATCAGAAGTTAAAATAGACAGGGCGTTATGAAGTTCATTAATATATAAAATAAATAAAAGAGGGGCAAGAACGCACCCTTGTCTGACGCCTCTGCCAACCGTTATGTCCCCTGAGACCGCTCCATCCATACTTATTCTACTCTAGCCTTTAGGTCTCTATGCAGGTATGCCAGAAAATATACCAGATTATTATCAAGGCCGTAATCTAATAGGCGTTGCCAGAGTTTCAACCTATTGACAAAGTCGAAAGCGGATGAAAGGTCCATAAAAGCCAGGTACAGTGGACTGTGTCTGGCGATGGTATATTTTCCTATAATTAAGTTCAAATTCAAGCACTGTTCCACTGTACCCAAGTGGCTCCGGAAACCTAACTGGCATTTGTTTAAAATATTTTCTTCTTCTGCCCATGCCCTGATTTTATTAAATAAAACTCTTCCCAGTATTTTGAGGGTATTGTCAATTAAAGAGATCGGCTTATAACAGCTAGGATCCGATCTTGATCCTTTTTTAAAAATAGGTACGATTACAGAAGTTGACCATGTCTTAGGTATATCAGTTGTGGTTAAATTATTAAAAACATTTAATAATAAGGGGGCCCAGAATTCCTGTTCTACTTTTATGAGGTCTATCGGTAGGCCATCGGGGCCTGGGGCTTTATTACCCATACTCTGGGATATTGCCTCCTCGACCTCGTCTATAGTTATTAAAATTTTAGTAGGGCACATAACAGGCAAGGAGTTATCACAATGTGATGGGGGAGCGTATATTTTGGAGAAGTGATTAACCCATGCTTCATTAGAAATGTTACAGTCTAGAGGTGTGGAGGGATTCCCAAAAGTTATTAGAGATTTAGCAGCAGACCAAAAGATAGTTGTACTTTTGGTATTGGCGGCGCAAGCCAACTTATCCCACTGTTCTTTTAAGATGGTATCGCGCCTGGTTCTTAGGGCCCTCTTATAATTTGTCCTTAGAATGCGGATAACATTGGATCTCTAGTATCTGCTGACAGAGCCGCTCTCAACTCCCGATTGGCTCTGGAGCAGATGTTGTCAAACCATTTTGGGTCAAGGTTACGGGTACCCACTTGTCTAGAGATCAGGATTTTTATGCCTTCACATAGTTCTGTAAATGCAATAACTACTGAGGGGTTGGGATCTGATAGGGCCAGGCACGTTTTCCATTGAGTGGGATATGTTTTTATCATCTTAACAAAGAGTTCTTTATAATCTAAACCTCTCCATTTGACTCTCAGTGTGTCAGTGGAGAGGAGTAAATCACACGCTCCTGGTTTCCTCCTAAAATTTTCACCACATGCTACCTTTAGTAGAACGATTATGGGGTTATGGTCTCCATAGGAAGACCACTTTACCTCTGCCCCAAGGAGCTAACTTTGTAACGAGGGTGATAAAAAAACATAGTCAATAATTGACCCTCGTCCTAGTCCTCTATAGGTAGGCGTTGAGTTCTCGTTATTATTAATTTGGCGATATCCATAACATTTAGGAGACTTGAGTTAATTAAATGGTCAATCAGCTCATATCCCCTTTTGCATGGGTTATGGGTATTTGGATCAAGGGGGAATCCAACGGGGCCTCTCCCAATCCTAGCGTTAAAGTCGCCCTCCAAGAAAATGCCTGACAAATTATATTTCTCTAATAGGTTATCTTGATCCATAATAAAATTAAAAAGTTGGACAAAATTGGGATTCGGGATTGTTAAAAAATCATTATTATAAAAATTAATAAAACAAATAGAGGGACCTCGTGTGTAGATTAGAGCTTGGAAGTTGGTGTGGCCTGTTGGGATTAGTTTTATTCTACCTCCTGAAGCGATTCTGATCCATATTGATAGTCCCCCTATCGGTCTGCCGTGGCTGGGGGTGGCGGGGATGGTGTTAAAGCATTCATGTCCTTCGAGATATAGCTCTTTAGGAGCCCAAGTCTCTTGGAACAAGAGGACATCATATTCCCTGATCATATCCACCCACTCTGATGATTGTAACTTTGAGGCTAAGCCTGCCACGTTCCAGCTCAGGACCTTCAATATGGATTCAGATATCTCAGCTTTACAAGGGATAGTTGCTTCACAGCTAACAGGGACAAATATGTCCGCGTTCTCACATACCGGCGAGTCATTAAAAATGGATGACTCAGATCGTCAGTCAAGTGTATCCAGATCAGAGAGGGCCAGGTATTGATTTGTAAGCTGGGGGAAGCTAGGGACTGGGTAATGTAACTGTGGGCGTTTATAAAAAAAAAAACAGGGGCAAAGCGCAGATGTTAGTTTGGCTGGAGTCACTGATTTCCTTAACTTCAAGTATGGATCCAGCAATCCGCGGGTGTGAAAAATTAATAACAATGCAGTCCCCTTTGATTGTTTTTGGTGCATGGCCTACCCAGCCCACCCGACGGACCATTAGGATTTCGCTCATGTCAGTCCTTTTAAACCTTTTATGTTTAGCCAACCAACCCATACATTTGTTTCTAAGCTGGACCCATGACTCAGATTTATTTTTCTGTAGGGGGTGAACCCCTGCGAGAACTATGACGTATGGGCAGGATGGAGGTGGCAAGTTCAGAGTGTCTTTATTGGGTTCGTCAGACACTTTGTCCGTGGATACAGCTATGTTGGCATTATCTGTCGTCCTGCTATGAGCATGGTTGGCGTTAGTGTCGTGTGACGAACCGGGACATGTAGATGTACTACAATCATTGGTGACTGACACAGATTTGGTGATTTGTGTTGGTAAGGGTACTGGTGCAGACAATGGTGTCCCTGAGGACTTAGATACCGCAGTTTTAGATGCTAAGGGTGGGGGAAAAGTCAGTTGTTTCCCTGGAATGTTGGTTTTCCGAGGGTTGACAGAGTTGGTAAATTCGTTAACTTCCTTATTAGGCAGGGTAGGTTTCGAAATTAGACTTTCCAAGCGGTCTAATCGTTTCCACAACCTATCAAAACTTGAGTCTATCAGCCCTTTGATGCGGTTACAGACTGTATCTACAATAATGTCGATAGCTGTGTCCCCCAATGTGAAATCAGAAAAGCCAGTTTGTGTGGAGTGTGTATCTTTAGAATTACAATGTGAATCCTCCCCTGTTACAATAGGGTCATAGCATGCTCCAATGCGGTGTCGATAGCATTTAAGTTAGTCCCAGTAGCTATGGCACCGTTCTTTCCCATTTTATATTACAAGTCAGCACCGGAAGATAATATAAATGTGGAGGCGCTCGCCGGCCGTGAGTTGAGAAGAAAATGTAAGGGATATGGCCCTGCCCTGCCTCCTCCTGCCCCGGACGACCACAGACGGCCCGCCCTCTGCCCGGGCTCAGCCCAGCTAGTCCCGCGCGCGTCCCGCGACGTGGGGGAGATGCCTCGCCTATAGCGCCTCCGGGCGCGGGAGTGGGCGGGGTGGAGTGAGCAGGCGGCGATTTCCAAGCCCCCGGGTCAAGCAACAAGGTAAAGTAGCCTCCAACAGCGGGTCCGATTTAGTTTTCAAGAGCCCCGCTCCGCCGGAGAAATGCCTCGCCTATAAGCGCCTCCGGGCGCGGAAGTGGGCGGGGTGGAGTGAGCAGGGAGACCTGGGGGCTGTAGTCCCCCCCCTCGGCAGCCGCATATTGTTTGTAGCGGCGGCGGGGGAGACTCGCAGCTGATTTCCAAGCCCCCGGGTCAAGCAACAAGGTAAAGTAGCCTCCAACAGCGGGTCCGATTTAGTTTTCAAGAGCCCCCTTTGTTCATAATGGCTCATAGGTGTTGCAGGATGCATAATTTTTATTTTTTGCGGTACTGTCCACCTATTTCTTTATGCATCCCCATTCAAGCACATAGACTACGTTTGTGGTGTCCCAGGTGATCCATGACTTGCTTTCCTTTGTTTGTCCATGTTGAAGATCAAAGTTAGTTTTGTTTAAAGCATGCATTGCATTTTGAGCATTTCTAGAAGCCTTTCCTTTTAACTTTTAACCAACTCTGTATTTCCAGTTTATAATTCATCATAAAACTTCTCGTCAGGCGATTTTCCAATGATGGAGTTTTTTTGTATGTGACATTTGGGTGGTCTGATTGCATCTCATTTAGGGCTTCATAGATCTTTAGGATTGGCCAATTACTTTTGAGAGTTCCTTCATATCATGATTTGACGTGTTAAAATCCATAATGTATCTTATTTCCTTCTGTCTATTTATATTCCTTGACATTGGCTTTTTGTGCTACCATTAGATCCTCTCTCTTTCTGTCTTTATATGTTTTTAATGCATCATCCAGCACCGTTGTTGGATAGCACCGGTTCTTGAATCTTGTGTACTTTTCATTGGTCTGTTATCCAAATTCATCATATTCAGAGCAATTACGGCTTGCCTTGAGAAACTCACCATATGGTACTGTCCATTTTAATGCCCACTATAAGCATGGAATATGCTGTTGCAGCTTATAGGTTTTCTGTGGATCTTGGTACAGATTTTATTGTTATCAATATATATTCCTAAGCCCAAAAAATTATTTGTGTTGCATTAATGTGACCCTCAATGATTTAATAAAATCCTCAAGATCTTTTCTTTTGCTTTCCCGTAATAAAAACAAAAACATCAATATAACAAACCCACAATATCACTTGCTCCAAAGTTTCAGAATTCTATTCCAGCCACACAGTCTCTGCCTCCCACCACCCCATTGTCATATTTGCATATATGGTGGCGAAAGATGTACCCTTTGCGGTTCCTGGCTTTTGTAAATACTAGTCATCTTCAAACAAAAAGACATTGAGTCTGAGGCAAAAATCCATCATCTTCACCAGCATTTCAGAATGTTCCATCAGACTCACTGATCTTGTTCTGAGGAAATACCTACATGCACTTAAACTATCTGAGTGTTGTTATGACATGTCTAAATACACAACGTCCATGAGATAATTGGACTTTCTGGTGTTTCCATTGAGTCTCTCAAGTATGATGGAAAATTTGGTACATAGGAAAATAGGAAGATATCTACAAACCTAGAAGTATTTTCCAGAAGTGAGCCTATTGAGCTCACAATAGGCCAACCTCAAGGGTTTTCAATGTTTTTATGCACATTTGGTACAAAGTGTAATGTTGGTCTAATTGAATGATCTTTATTGAGATAGCTATATTCATCATCATCATAATCAAGTAGGTCTCTCTCATACCAATTCTTTAATGTTTGATGGTAACAGATGGTAAACTCGTTAGCTGGATCTTGGGATAGTTTCTCATGATGTTCTTTCATTAAGCTGTCTTTTGGCTTCCTTAATATATTTCTCACTGTCTATCATAACGACATTTCGTCCTTTATTGGATGCTTTAATCAGGAACGGCCTGTGCAAGTAAGAACGGTAAGGCGGGGTGGGGAGAGGGTCGACAGACGATGAGGGAAAATAAAATTTAAAAAAAGAAAAACACTCACCTTGTGGTCGACGTACGTTTCGACGAAGAGGGAAAATTAAATTTAGAAAAAGAAAACCACTTACAATGCGCTTGACGCATCGCCGACTCAGCGATCAAAGGCATGTGGTTTTCTTTTTTTTAAATTACATTTTCCCTCCTCGCTGGCGGCAACTCCCTCCCCACCCCGCCCAACCGCTCTTACCTGCACAGGCTGAACCTGCCTTTAATTATTATGTTCTGATCTTGCTAGATGTCATTCAAATCTATGCAATCATCCGTTGTCATATTATTTCTGGTATTTCTTTTACTTTTCTACTGTTCCTGTTGACTTATTCTTTTCAAACACAAAATCATAAATTCCCTGGAACAGATCTATTTTGTTACCTGCTGGTAATTGTGGACAGTATTTCGATATTGATGTACCTATTGTTCAAATATTTTTCTATTTCAAGATTCTGGCACACAGTTATGAAAAGATTCTGGCAAGTGCAAATCTTCTTCCCCTAAGGTTTGTTAGAAGTGGCACCAACATCAAAATCTTTCCCAACAAAGGTAATTTGTGACATTTCATGTAGCTAAATACCCCCTCCGTAGGCTTTAATACAGAGTAACAACAGTCTACATTAAGCGCCTATTGAGTTTTAAAAATATTTCACACAATCAATGTGTCAGGTCTTTATTGTAACTTTTCATTATAAACAATCAGGCCATAAATTTTATCATTGGCTTGTCTTTATAGCCAACTCGGACCTACTGTGTTGGTCATAAGCCTTCCTGCAAGGCAACCCTCAGATATACTGTAATAACGTTACAAATATGTACAAATACAGTTCAATTATGTAGTTCTTTTATTTATAGAGAGTTTTATAAAGCGCAAACATGATCTGGGGTTATCAGAGTACTATGCAGAATAAACAAGAAACTAAAAAAAGTTACAAAGAGGATAGTTAGGTCCAGAACAACAAGCAAACATGATAAGTTACAAGAGGTGTACGGGTAGGGCAGATCCAGTATGGCTATGGGAGAGTTCTCCATATATATTCTCATTGCATAATCATGTCCAGTCAGTGCATTAAATGTTTTTTGACCAGGAGAGATTTTATGCTCTTCTTGAAAGCCAGAGAGGAGGGGTTTGTATGTATCTCCAGAGTTAGAGAGTTCCAGATCCTGGATGCATTTCCAGTGAAGGTGTGAAAATAGGATCTCTCTTTCTTGAGATGAGTCGGCTCTAGGAGTAGAGAGTTTGAGTTTCTCAGTGAGAGACAGCCTCCAGAGATGGTGAGTTTCTAGGTCAAGTATTTAGAAGTCCCTTAGTGAAGCGCTTTGTCGGTGATACATTCTACCTTTAAGATGCAGCACGCTTCAATAAGGAGCTACTTAAGAGTGATCAGTGAGGGAGTGATATGCTCAAAGTGACTTTCTCCCAAGACTAGTCTGGCAGCCAAATTGAGCATGGCCTTTAGTGGCTCATGGTGAGATTTCAGTGTACCAGCTAGAACTGTACTTCCATAATCAAGTCTGGAGATTATAAGTGCGTGTACCACAATTTGAAGTACATGTGGAGGGATGAAAGGCTTGAGTTTTTGTTTTGCCTGAGTTGTATAAAGCACCCTTGGTAGTGGAATTAATGTGAAAAATAATGTTCATGAGTTTGACTGGAGAGATCTCAAGAGATTTAGTGCAGTCGATTATCTTTTTGTGCAATTGAATGCGTTTAGGTAGGGGAGCAAGTTGTGGGTTGGAAGAGAGTTGTGACGGGGAGAAATGATAAGGAAGTCTGTCTTCAGTGGATTAAGTTTTAGGGGGCTAGTTGGCGCCCAGATTGTATTTTTATAGAGATGATTTTGGTGAAGTACAACCTGTAGAGAAGATATTTTAAGGTAAACTTGCGTGTCATCTGCATATAGATAATAAGCAATATTAGCCTGGTGACGGACTGAATTTAAGGGCTCCATTAGAGATTGAAGAGCAAAAGTTAGAATGGAATCCTGAGGAAACGCATGGTTGACAGGGGCAGGGTTCGATAGGTAGTCCTTTAGTTTGATTTGTTGGAGATGGTTGTTGAAGTATGAGGGGAACCATTTCAGGACTGTGCCGCCAAGCCCTATCCGTTACTATAGGGAGTCAAAGGCCAAAGTGAGGTCAAGGAGTTCTATCAGATAGGATTCCCCTTTATCTATAGTAGAGAGGGCATTATCCATAATGTTGAGGATAGCCGTCTCTGTACTGTAGCCAACCATAAAGCCGACTGGAAATTGTCTAGGACCTTGTAGTTGTGTTGGTTAAGTTGTGATAGCACATATTTTTCGAGAACTTTGGCTAAGAAAGGGAGTTGAATCACAGGGCAGAAGTTGTTCATATCTTCATGGTTGGCTCCAGGCTTTTTGAGGAGTGGTGTGACCTGACCTGTTTTCAAGGCAGTCTGGGACAGCCCCTTCTGACAGTGACAGGGGTATGGATTCAGCAATTTGTACTGGATACAATTCCGTTGAGTTTGTCTTCTCTTAATACACTGAAGTGAGCATTGTTTTTGGATTCGGTGGTGAGTGTGTAAGGTTGACTGTCTTATTGACACCAGTGCCAGGAGTTGCCCTAGAGAGTGGATGCAGGAGTATTATCAACAGGCACATTAGGCAGAGTAAGTTCAATCATCTAGATCTTGTGTGTGTAGAAACTGGAGAAAACTGCACATCTTTCTGTTGAGTAATCCATGGCTGTTTAAGTTCTGGTAAAATATGTTCCCTAATGATCCTGAAGAGCTTGTTAGGTTGTTTTTTGCTGTGTGGGGTTGGTATCTGATGGACGAGCCTTTTGCTTAAAAAATATATTTCTTGTATCTATCGCTCTCTGATCATAGTAGTAATAGATGTAGAGTTAAGGGATCTTGTCTCCATCTTCTTTCTTCACTTAGATCCTTATTGACACATGAGCAGGAGAGGTTGCATTTTTTGCAGAGGTGCTACTGCCTGAAGTATATCCAAAATGGTTGCATTGTAGTGTGAGGTCAAGCCATCCTCGGAGGATGAAGGATTGAATTGTTTTTTGCGGAGAATTCAGTTGAGTTGATTTGTTTAGTACCTCTGAACTAATGTTTCGGCCTATAATTTTGTCCTCTTACGTATAGTTTTTTGAGGTACAGTGGAAAAGGATGATGTGGTGGTCAGACAAGTCGACCAGTTGTATGAAGTACATGATGATTGACTCTTAGTTGCATATAAGGTAAAAAGTAATGCTCTTGGTGTACTGTTGACCCTTGTAGAGTTGGTTCAGGACACTGTTCTACCGAAACTCTTTGAAATGGGCTGTTTGGGCATTTCTGGTGTAATTCTAGGGTAGGTTGAAATCCCAGAGTAAAATATTCTTGGAGGACAGAATTGACTGTTGGGTGATGAGATCAATTATATATTTGGTGAAAAGTTACTTGTCATATGGCCGGTAGTATAATATGTCAAATTTGTCACAAGGAATTCAACCCCCACACTGTAGTAGATCAAATTGTAGAAAACGATCTCTATTCACTCCGTCTTGGTTTAAGTAGAAAGATTTATTTCATGTTACACGGTAGGGAGCCCACGACAGGGGCGTTGGGAAAGAAGAAGAGCAACAGCAACTGCCTTGGAGGGACAGAACTTGGAATGACAGAATGACCTAGGATTCCATAAGTGGAATAAGGATAATTAAAGGAAGAGGTGAAGAATAAATGACATGTGAATAAATGACATACTACACACACATTCAAAGGTGGGGTGTGTTTGACATTGAATCAATTGAGTTGCAGGGAGTTTCAGTGGATGACAGTAATACCACTCCTGCCTCAACCCTCAGGGTCAAGTTGTTGGATGGAGAAGGAGTTGGCCTAACCGCTAGGGCGGTCGACCTCGAATCTCGGGAACTGGGTTTGAGTCTCGGCAATGACGCTGAACATCCTGTGATTCTGGGCAAATCACTTAATCTCCCCCTGCCTAACAAAAATGAATGTGTCCTCATGTAATGCAACTGGTACTATGTAAAGCGCTCTGATACCCGATACCTTCAGGTCAAGTTTGGGATATATAAAACTCCGCGAAAAAAAAAATAAATCGGGGAGAAAAGGAGGTCGATCAGTGGGGAGGAGAGGTTGTTCAGCCATATTTTCGGAAGGAATAGGATGTGAATCCCATCCTATAAGATGAAATCAGCTATATCTGTGTTATGTTTTTTTTTTCTTGGAATATGTTTATTGCATATTTTCAGGTATCGTACAACATTACATATAAGTAAACGTAAAGTATACACAGTGTTGCTTTGAAAATCGGGCATCCTAGCTCTGTGTCGATAACGTTACACATAAAGGAGCTCAATGTCAAAGAGCAGGATAAAGGCAGTGGAAATGAAGCAACATGATTAAGGCAATAAAGTCTGGCTTACATGTAAGGGAATAACATTTTGTAATTGCAGTACTAGGTGACTGAGAAGGTTGAAACCGTTTCCTCATGGCATTGCAGACTTGTTCATCGGACGCACAAACGGTGTCGAAACAGCAATGCTAAAGGAAAAAGGGGCCTAGAAATAGCTCAACATACATTCAAAGCTGTTTTTTCCTATTAAAGCAATAAGCTATAAAGAACAATCCAACAAACGTTAGAAACAAAATAGTGGGTGGTGACTAATAATATAGCTCGTGCGTGTGTGATGGTCATGGGGTAGGCAACGAGTGGGTCCATGCTGCCTCACATCAGTCATGCGGGTGTATAGCGTAGGGGTAGGTGCGCGGGGGTCATCTAGAGGGGGGGAGGGGGGGAGGGGGCAAGTGGTCCCACTATGCCGTCCTGTTGGCATATTTGGTGATAGGATGCCAAGATGACATCCCAGTCTAGAGCTATTGGGAACTTACGGAGCCCCGCTGTCTCTTCCCTATGGAGCGATACACTCTCAGCTCTTGCCCAGTTATCCAACTAATTACGCCAGTGTATTGGCTGGGGGGGGACAGCATGTTTCCAGCGCTTAGTAATGAGGCGTTTCGCTGTGATCAGCCCTAGATCCCAGTACCGCGCCTGAACTTTCGTCTGCTTCGTCCTCTTAAATAAGCCCAGCAGGCATGCCTCCCATGTAAACGGCAAGTTGCCCCCCGTCGCTTTCGCCAATGTTCTTACCACTGCGGCCCAGTAGGTGTATAATGAGAGGCATGTCTAAAGGATATGCAGGAATTGCGCATCTACAAGTCCACATCTGGGGCATGCTGTTGTGGTAAGCCCAAAGTACCGGTTGATCTTATCAGGGGACAAATACGCCCGGTGTATGATGTAATAGTGTATGATCTTGAAGCGTGCATTGCGTGGTATATTCCGTGTCCCAGCCAGTATTTGCGTCCACTCCCTGTCAGTCCAATCCCTACCCCTATCCTCTGCCCATTTGTCTCGCAACCGCTGTGGGGAGAATTGAGTATGTGAGTGCAATGCCTGGGCGAGCCAATGTACCACGTGGGAGCCGTTGCCCATCACATGTAGATACTGAATGAGGAGGTGTGTCGGCGGCTCATCCGCTAGCGGGCCCCAGGCCTGTGTCAGTGTATGTAAGTGTTTTGCATATGTTAAGAATTGCCCGGCTGGCAGTCCCGTGCTGTCCGCCAGTGTCGCAAAAGGGAGTAGTGTACCATCCTCAAAGAGGTCTCCCGGTCCCTCTATGCCAGCCGTCTCCCAAGTATCTAACATTGGCGACGTAAATGTACCCTCCTCCCAAGGCATGCCAAGTAGTGGTAAATTGGGTGCATAGGGTTTCACTGTAGCAGTAAGTTTCAAGCTTCGCGTGTAACATTTTCTCGCCACTGCTAGATATAGCTGGTCCGGAGTGCGGAGTTTAGACAAGGGGTGAAATAGAGCGTGTATCTGTGGGACTGTCATTACAGCAGTTTCTGTGGCAGTGTCTCTCAAATTCCTCCCACTCAACCAGTAGGCAACCCATTGTAACTGTGCAGCTAGGTAGTACAGTCGTGATTGGGCACCGACAGCCCACCACTCTCCGCTGCAGCGTAGAGGGTTGTCAGCGCGACCCTGGGCCGCCCCTTGCTCCAGATTAACCGCCTGGACAGGGTTTCCAGTTCACGGAAGATTCGGGTCGGGACATACACTGGCAAATTCGCATAGAAGTACAGTAGCCGAGGAAGAGCGACTGTCTTCGCTAGAGCGATGCGACTGGGCACATTGAGCGGAAGTGTTTGCCAAAATGAGACTTGTGACGTTAAAGACGATATTGTCCTTGTTAGGTTACCGTCAAGTATGTCAGCAGGCGTACGGTAGATCTGTATTCCTAGGTATCGGAAGGCGGTCGGGTACCAAAGGAGTCGCTCTCCCTTTACAGCGATCTCACACTCCGGAGTCCCTGCGGCAAAGGAATATACACCTGATTTCATCCAGTTAACTCGGAGCCCAGACATATCGCCGAAGGCGCTGAATATGCCGGTGAGCGTGCTCGGGAAGTGACTCAGATCTTTAACATAGATCAGTAGATCATCTGCATACAGGGACACCGAGTGTATCCCATCAGCCAAGGGAATGCCCCATGTCTCGCCTGAAGCACGTAGTTGCGCCGCCAACGGTTCCATCATGAGTGCAAAGATCAAGGGGGAGAGAGGACACCCCTGTCTGGTGCCCCTACCAACACGTACCGGAGCAGAGAAGAGCATTCCCGTGCGCACTCGCACCACGGGCGCGGTGTATAGAAGTTCCACCATGCGGAGGTAATCAGCACCTAGGCCGAATTTATCCAACACCAGCACGAGGTAGGGCCATTCCACCGAGTCAAACGCTTTCTCGAGATCGAGAACCACGCAACCCGAGTGGGGCCACCGGGTTACGGCCTGGTGTTGTACACGAAACAGTCTCCTAATATTGTAAGAAGTGCCACGGGTGGGAACAAATCCGTTCTGGTCAGTATGGATCAAGGTGGGGATCAGAGGCGCTAGTCTCTGGGCCAGCACAGCTGCTAGTATTTTGTAGTCCGTGTTAAGGAGGGCAAGTGGCCTGTAAGACCCCATGTTTAGTGCGTCTCTGTTGGGCTTCAAAAGCGATATAACATTCGTTTCGTTTAGTGACAGCGGGAGAGCAGCATCATGTATTGCCGCTGCATACACCCGCAAGAGTTCCGGGATGAGAATGGTGGAATATGCCTTGTAAAACTCCGCCGGCAGCCCATCCGGGCCCGGAGACTTTCCATTGGAGAGAGAAAAGATAACAGTGCAGAGTTCCTCAGCCGTAAACGGCGTGCCCAATTCCTCACTCTGTGTATTGGTGATCGTCGGTATGGGCAGGTCAGACAGGTACTCCGATATGTCATCCCTAGTGGCTCGCAAACATGAACGGTATAAACTTTCATAGTGGGTCGGAAAGGCCCCATGTATAGCCTTCTGTGTGTGTACCACAACACCTTGCGCTGTGCTAATCGTCAGTAATGGCGACGTTTGAGTGTCTTTTCGTGTCAGCCAAGTCAGCAGCTTACCAGGTTTGTCCCCAGCGTGATGTGTGTGTGCCGAGTGTGCGGCGTAATTTAAGTTCCGCAGCCTATCCAGAAGTCTCGTATGTTCCCCTCTACTTTCCACTAAACCTGCATCATCTCCTTCTACCGCCGCGCATTCTGCAATCAGTAGATCAGCCTCCACCCGCGACAATTCCCTATCCACCTGACGCCTCAGTCCCGCCTGTGTTCCTAGGCAGTGTCCCCTCGTGACCACCTTAAATGCATCCCATTCAACCTGTGGGGTGGATGCAGTATCAGTGTTATCCTCAAAATAGCGCAGTATACAAGTCGAGAGCAATTCCCTGAAGGGGGCATCTAATAGAACATCAGGCTGGAGTCTCCACGTGGGGATCGGGGGCGTGGGCGTTCCCAGGCAAAATCGAGAGTATGAGGGTTGTGATCGGAGTGCGGCCTAGATAACAGGAGTCAGTGACAAGGAGTAGTAAGTCACTAGTCAGCAGAAATCTATCAAGTCTAACATGCAGCGCATGCGCTCCTGAGTAATATGAGTAAGTTCTCGTGTTGGGGTTGCGACTACGCCAGGCATCAATAAGATCCCAGTGCATCGCCCAATCTGCAAACGCTCTCGCCGTGGTGTGGATCGCTGCATGTGGCGGAGGGGGGGATGACCTATCCAATAGGGTGTCAAGAACGCAATTGTAGTCGCCTCCTAGCAAAAGGAGTACACCCGGCCATGCAGCTAGCGCCGCAGACAAGCGAGTGAGAAATCGTCCCTGATCAACACTGGGGGCATAAATGGAGGCTATAACTATGTCTTGTCCATCAAGTTTACCCTGAAGTAACACATATCTGCCCTCAACATCTATGCGGCTGCGCGTGAGTGCAAAGGGGACCCCGGGACGGACCCACACCAGCGTCCCTCGCGCGTATGCTGAAAAACTCGTGGCATATATTTGTCCCCTCCATCTACGGCGTAATGCGCGTGTCTCTGTGTCTGTCAAGTGTGTCTCCTGCAGCAGTGCGATTTGCACTTGATGGCGCTTGAGATATGAGTTTCTGTCATAGAAGATTCCCTTTGGGCACCTTAGTTCCGAGACAATAATTCTATCTAACACATAAACATATATTAGACCACACAAAAATCTATCAATTGAAGCAATGCATAAGAATAATAATAAAAACCAATAACTTCAGCTAGCACAGTTTATTCATTTACATTAAAAAACAATAAAATGAAAACATAGTTAAAATATAGTTAAAATTGGGAACACAGACAATATAATGAAGGAACAAATTATACACAAAAATTCATCAATACTTCCTATTACTACAAAAAGGGAAGGTACACAATAAAGGTTAACGTTCTGCAACAGTCAGAGTAATCCTTGATTAGTATATAGTGTACTTCTCCCTTGTTTCAACGCGTTTCGACGGACAGTAAAAGTTTAGCCGCCTTCATCAGGAATATATTAACTGTCTTCCCAAAGACTTCTGAAATTCAAACAGAATTCGTTTTAGAATCCAGAATTTATTTAATTAAAAATAACCTGATGCTTAATCAGCTAAACCTAAAAGGTAAAATAAAATTATCAATACATTGCTCCAATAGTAGATACATTACATAATTAGACACATCAGCGCTTTGATGCTACCGACCTAGTTCGACACAAAAATACATATTAGACAACTCATATATCAACATTTAAACATATATTGAAGAAACACAGAGAAAAACTCATATGCAATTTTTAAAATATGCTCACATAGGAATCATATTACATTTCCTCATTCATATCACAGCAATAATTTGGGTATATGCTTTCCACATACTACATTGCCATTAATATAAACCTAATAACATATGTATATGCTACCCCTTTAGAATGGTTCATGCTGGCTAGGAGTTTATAATAGCAGAGCGGTCAGTAAGTCCCACTAAGTGCTATAGTTTGTGACAAACACATACCTTAAACGACCTATAGTCTCGGGGTCAGTAACCTCCTTCCTAGATGTTAAAGTTCTCGTCCAACGAGACAATAGATTTCTAGTTTCTAGCCACTCAGAAATATCTGTAATATATAATATATGAGAGGACATAAGATATGTATACTACTCCTACATTAAGCGAGACTGTACACATTTCTACATATCTACCTTGTATAGGCTCTAATCCTAGGCAGACTATACTTCGTCTGTTTTCAGCACTGGATGGATAAATATGATGAAAACTGTAATCACAAGGGAAAATGGATGTTGGATCGCACCACTTCTCAATAGATAATCTTTGATATACGCATCGAACGACGCTATACTCACATCTTAGTCCCATCTAAGTACTTGGGAGTAGATCATATATTGCTTGCACGATGTCTGTGCATATCTTTGGTTATGTAGACATCAAACGTGAAAAATATATATGTATATCCGCTTAGTTCTCAACTCGCCCCAGAAATCAGGCAAAGTTTGTAAGAAACCCGATCTTAATACTCACTTAAAAAACGTTCAATTTATAATGAATGTTCACGCGGTAAGGTAGACTCATCGATAGTAAAGGAGCATGTGAAATGTATATATACACGTCTCCTCAATCGTAGTGCTTTAGGGGTAAAGGATAGAGAGGGACTCCAGTTAGTATCACTCTTATATGTGGCTTATAGAGTCCAGATAACAAAGTCAGTCTACTTACATTTTTACTTTTGTATGGATGGGCCTCAGCTTAAAGAGCTATGTCCAGCCTCTCAGCCTTAATCCTTTAAATATATACAGCCTCTGTGAAGAGAATCACAGGCTCAGATTAAATATACTAGATATATAGGTCTAGACTATCCTAAATTTCACTATCAAACGCCTTACCTTAAGTAAGAGTGCACCAGCGTCCCGCGTGCAGTCCCGATAAATTTGTAGACAAAACGCATGAGAGATAAAACGCGCGATTTATATATCCCCGAGATCGCGTACAACCCACTTTCTCCGTCATTACGTGGGAGCTAAGAATTCATAGAAATCAATAGAGGACTTGGACAGTCGACACAAAAGGTGGACAACTCACCTCTTGGCACGCTATATTTGTATTCACGGTACTCACAGTGCCTAGACTCCCAGTTCATGGGCAGCAAGAAAGGACTATGATTAACGACACAAACAGAGGACACCATCGTCTCTCGTCGAAAGCACTACAGCGTATTGGTCAAAGTCACTCCTTCATATTATTTGGCAAATAAATTAGGCTAGATTCAGCCGAGAAATTATTCCCAATATCATAATACGGCTCTGTAGTGAGTCGAAATAATAAAACACTTAATATCGATGAAATTGATAATCTTTTAGCACCAATATTTAAACCTCATAGTGTTTAAGCAGTGCATATCTAATTAATAAATATGTATCTCGGGGCAATAACGCGTAACTTATTCTGAGAGAGCCCAAAGGTGCGGCTTTACTATCCTCTCATCTCTCAAGGGGCAATCATTTACATTCGTAAAAATATGTCTTTTGTATATCAAATGGGTCGGAATAAACCGATAAACCTATAGGGACATGTTATAGACATCACATTTCTCTTACAGATGACATTTAGGAGAATATAAATATCCAGGTAGATACGAAAATTCTAATTCATGGGGATT
This sequence comes from Lissotriton helveticus, assembly GCF_964261635.1. Lineage (NCBI taxonomy): Eukaryota > Metazoa > Chordata > Amphibia > Caudata > Salamandridae > Lissotriton > Lissotriton helveticus. The sequence continues at coordinate 1,298,844,854 of NC_136057.1, forward strand.
AGTTTATTAAAGGGTCGTGCAGGGTGAGAACATATTTGTACATTAGTATACACCCCTATGGCAGACAGAACCAATATTTGTTAATACGTGAGATACACCTAGGTTCTTAAGCACGTATCTTAACAGTCAAATCTTAGTTCGCCAACAAGCCACCTAATTCCCACCAATGATTCCCACCCACTCTTCTTGTGAGTTAAGTCCATTTCTCACTGTGTTAAGGTAGGAAATGTACCACTGTTCTCTATGTTTGCGAACATTAGCAATATTGCCACCTCTTTTTCCTATCTTAACCCTCTCCAGAATTAACCATCTAAAGTCACATTCCCCATGTTTCTTTTCCAGAAAATGAGCAACAATAGGAGCTGTTATTTTTTTGGTCCTAACCGCTGACCTATGTTCCTGAAGCCTGATCCGTGCTTCTCTCCCAGTTTCTCCAACATAACACAGCCCACATGGGCATATGGGAAGAATGGATAACATTTTTGCTCCTACAGTTATTATGGGTTTTACATTTCACAGTCATGTTGTTACATGTGATTTCCGTTGACACTATGCATTGATCACAGATGTTACACATTCCACATTTGGTGGTTCCCACAACTTTGGTATTATCTAGTGTCCTTTGATTATCCGCCACATCATCTTTGTATGTGTGTACTAACAGATCGCGCAAGTTCTTATTCTTTTTAAACGCGAAAAGGGGTTTCTCAAGGGCAGTCTCCTCATCATAATTCAAAATGTGCCAATTTTTGTTAACCACATTTTTGATTTGATTACTTATTTGAGAAAATTTGCTAACGAACACCACTTTATTAAGTGGACTTTTTTCTTTCTTTGTTTTTTGGATCAGAGCATCACGAAATCTATTGTCTCGTTGGACGAGAACTTTAACATCTAGGAAGGAGGTTACTGACCCCGAGCCTATAGGTCGTTTAAGGTATGTGTTTGTCACAAACTATAGCACTTAGTGGGACTTACTGACCGCTCTGCTATTATAAACTCCTAGCCAGCATGAACCATACTAAAGGGGTAGCATATACATATGTTATTAGGTTTATATTAATTGCAATGTAGTATGTGGAAAGCATATACCCAAATTATTGCTGTGATATGAATGAGGAAATGTAATATGAGTCCTATGTGAGCATATTTTAAAAATCGCATATGAGTTTTTCTCTGTGTTTCTTCAATATATGTTTAAATGTTGATATATGAGTTGTCTAATATGTATTTTTGTGTTGAACTAGGTAGGTAGCATCAAAGCGCTGATGTGTCTAATTATGTAATTGTAACGGGGTAGGGGGAGTGGGAGTAACAGAGTCTGAGGCTTTGATCAAGGATTTTAAGGATGGCTTTATTTTGATGTAGGCTTTTCGTCTCCTACTAGTCAGTCTTTCTCTTGCGAATACAGCCGGATCCGTCTTTATGTTCTTAAGGGGCTCCAGGGTGTCTTTGCCAGTCAACGCGTGGCCTCGAGAGGTCCGATGCTCCAGGAACCCAAAACAGGAAAGAAAAGAACAGACAGACCAGGGTTACTGGTACGTTCCAGTACGTCTCGCAAGGACCGGGAGTGAGGGAAACCTTGTGCTCAGGTGGCCCCTATAGCTACTAGAAGTGCTCAAGTGCTCGTGAAGGGGGGGGGGTCAGTGAGAACATACGGCTGTACAATATTTACACTAGCGGGCAGGTTTCTAGGCGGCAGGCTAAAAACGCCGTCCCACCCAACCCGCTACTTTGCCCAGTACCTCTGAGAGCCACGCCCCTCCCGTGGGTGCGTGGCTGGGCGGCACGTGGGGTCGATGGCCTCCTGGCTTGCTGGAAACGCCTGGGCTCGCCTCGTCCTCGTCAACGCTGCCCTCCGTAATCCGCTCTCGTACTCTCCTTCTCTGCTCCCACCGTCCTTCTTCCTCCAGGGAAATGCCGTCCGCCGTCTTCCTGGTTCGTCCTTCTTTTGGCTCGGTTGCCCTGATGACGTCGGCGTCGGAGGGCGGAGTCTCGTCAATCCGGAAGGCGCTGTTAACGGCGCCCTGTCCCTGGTCTTCTCCGTACTCCCAGGGGTGTCCGCTGTCCCTCGTGAGCCAATCTTCCTCCAGATAGGTGGGCTCGTGCTGCGAAGAGGTAATAGAAAGGGGAGATAAGGGGACCCCCGACCACCAATCACTTTGTAGGGTGCTTTGTTCATTAGGGGGACGTCCTGCCCCGTCACAGTAATGTATCTACTATTGGAGCAATGTATTGATAATTTTATTTTACCTTTTAGGTTTAGCTGATTAAGCATCGGGTTATTTTTAATTAAATAAATTCTGGATTCTAAAACAAATTCTGTTTGAATTTCAGAAGTCTTTGGGAAGACAGTTAATATATTCCTGATGAAGGCGGCTAAACTTTTACTGTCCGTCGAAACGCGTTGAAACAAGGGAGAAGTACACTATATACTAATCAAGGATTAATCTGACTGTTGCAGAAGGTTAACCTTTATTGTGTACCTTCCCTTTTTGTAGTAATAGGAAGTATTGATGAATATTTGTGTATCATTTGTTCCTTCATTATATTGTCTGTGTTCCCAATTTTAACTATATTTTAACTAGGTTTTCATTTTATTGTTTTTTAATGTAAATGAATAAACTGTGCTAGCTGAAGTTATTGGTTTTTATTATTATTCTTATGCATTGCTTCAATTGATAGATTTTTGTGTGGTCTAATATATGTTTATGTGTTAGATAGAATTATTGTCTCGGAACTAAGGTGCCCAAAGGGAATCTTCTATGACAGAAAGTCAGTTTGGTACCCTATCCCTTTGGTGTTGGGGTCCCTCTCTCTTTTATTAAAGAGCTTGAGATATGAGTACACCTGATAACGGCGTGAAGGGGTGTGTATCCCTCTGACATTCCAGGTGCAAAATTTAGTCATAGACATTTCGTTCAATCTTCCCCACCCTCGATCTCCACCCCCCGCGCCCCACATCACTATCAGTAGCTCTACAAAGCATAAGAACATCATGCGGCACATATTCGGATCCCATCATCACTCCTCCCCACCAGCACACATCGGAGTTAAGAATAGGAGGCACCAGTCCCGTAACTAAAGAAAACAAAAGTACAATGCCAAAAGGTCGACTGCGGAACATGCTGTCGTCCAAACGCTCTAATGAGCTCTAACTATTCCAAAATTCAAGGGGGTTCACTGAGGTATGCGGTTATGTAAACAAAAGGGTCATGCAGTTAGGGTGTGGGCGTGCTCCCTCAACCACAGGTTGTAAGCGTCTCTTAGTCCACTGCTAGCAAAAGTTCCCAACGATGAAGGCAGAGCACCGGAAGGGGTTGAGAGGCAGGGGGCCATCGATCATACTGAACGAGCCATAATCTGGAACTTACCACAGTCCGGGCTCACCTCCGGCAGGTCTGGTCACTGCAGCGTTGGGGAACCCGGCAAACAGACACTCAATGTCCGGGTCATCCCCACAACAAAGTGTCCGCCCATCACTGGCGGAAATTCGCGTTGCACAGCGCTGGTAGTCAACAACTCCGTGGCAACTTCAGTGAATTAGATCAGCCGTCTGTGGCGTAACCTCTGGGAGATCCGCCAATCTCTTGGAATCTGGCAGTCCATATATGTATTCGTCGTCGCTCACTTGACCCTCGGGGCTTGCTCCAGGGGCGGGGAGTTCCGTCAGTGAGCCACTGATCTCCGCCACTTTGCGAATAGCTTCCTGCTGCTCTTCTTGTCGGTGTTGAGGTGGGGGCCCCGCAGTTGTCTCCTGTCGCATCGAGCCGGCCGCCGAGATTTGTCTTCGTCTTCGCGGTCGAGCACCTCCGCCGCGACGCGTCCTTGGGGGCACTCCACCGGTCTCCGTGTCAATTCCCGAGTCGAGCCAGGTCTCCACAGCCTCTGGGGTATTGAAAAAGTGAGTCTTATCCTGAGCCACAACCCGCAGTCGTGCAGGGAACAGCAACGAATATTTGAGAGCTAGGCGGCGGAGCCGCTGTTTCACCTCCAAGAAGGAGTGACGCTGACGCTGTACTTGTATTGTATAGTCTGGAAAGAACATTATGGTGGCATTATCAACCCTGACTTCAGGTAGTTTGCGAACTTCGCGTAGGATAGTGTCACGATCGCGGTAGTTCAGTACGCGAATGAGCATGGGTCTCGGATTTGCACCCTCAAGGGGGGGTCGGGTGGGCACGCGGTGGGCAAGCTCCACCACAAAGTGCTGTGAAAGGGCGCAATCCGGTAGGATGTCTTAGCCAGCGCTCCATATGTTCCGGCGCCTCCCTCGGTTCCCATCTCTCCGGTAGGCCCACTATGCGGATGTTGTTGCGTCTCGCTCTCCCTTCCGCGTCCTCCGCACGATCTTCCAAAAATTCCACCCTATTAAGGAGACTCTGTACGTGTTTGTCCATCTGGGTGATCTTGGGGGACAGCTCAGTTACCGTGGTCTCTAGCGTGGTCGTTCTCTCTGCCAACTTTTTGTGATCCGTTCGGAGATGCGTCATATCTATGGCTACTCTATCAATTTTGATCTCTAAGGAGGTGCGGGTCAGTTGCAGCGACTCCTCCAGCCTTTCCATGGCCGCTAACATCGTGTCTAGTTTAGATGTTGTGTGGTCCACCTCTGGTTGCATCGCCATTTTACCTTTCACTTGGGTGCCCCTAGTCACAGCCCTCGTTTTAGGTCCCACGTACATGGGAGGCGCCGTAGTATCCAGGGATAGGTGTATCTCAGGAGATCTCCCTATGACGTCCGCAGGGCAGGGTTTCTCAGTGGGGCGCTGCAGGGACTACTCCAGGTGTCTAGAGCTACAGGACTTCGGCGATCCTCGCCGTGTTCAGAGTGATGACGAGTGATCCGTATAGGGACAATAAGCACAGTGCTGCAGGCTGCCAGCGCAAGGAGGGGGCAGTAGGTGCAGTGAAACCACAGGCAAGAACAGCTGATGGACAGACGTGGCGTTGTGGGAAGCGCAAGTCAAGCAGGACTGACGCACTTGGCGGTCGTTTACCTCTGGGTCATCATCAGAGGCACCTGGCAATATCCGATGGCCCCCGGTCGTGATCTCTCTTTCCTCAGTCAGGCTGCCTCTCAGTTCGAAGCCGGGTCCTGGATCGAGTACCCAGGTTGCAGCTGTCGTGGCAGCAGGAACGGGCAGGCATTCGAGTGTACTGCGTGGGGGGTCCCCGCCTCACTCCCTCGGTGGCAACCTGGTGAGCCGCGCTGTGAGGCTATGGATTGCAGAGCCCACACTTTATAACTGGCATGCAGCGGGGGGGAAGCCTGTTGCAGAATTCCTCCAGCTCTAGGCACAGGTATTCTAAGGCCGCGTCCCACCAGTGAACAGCATGGGCATCCACCTCTAGGCGCCGGGGGCAGCAGGGTCTCAAGCACGCTCCTCGTGTGGTCTCAATGTCCCACGCGCCCCCCTGCCGCAGCAGGCCTCGTCCCTGGCCTCAGGTGACAGGCTCTGCCTGCCGGAAGCCGCCCCAGCTCAGGGCAGCTCAAGCATAGCTCCGCGGGACCGGGAGGGGGCGAGCCGTCGAGTGTCACTCTCGGCGAAACTGGGGGGGTAGCTCACCTCCGCACCAGCCGCCGTATGCAATTTTGGAGTTACAGCGGTCTCCACAGCCCAACGAGGCGCCGCTCGGGGTCCACGGACCGTTTTCCGCCCTCGTGGCAGGTATCAGAGGGGGGAGGGGGCACCGTCACCCCGGCCCCCACAGGTCCACCACCGGTCTCCGGTCCCAGCAGCAGGGGCAGGCGGGGCTCGTTGGTGTCACAAGGTCCACGCTCACCTCCGCAGGGCCCGTCTGGCTGGCGAAGACCCCGGCCTCAAGTGCCTCTCCTCGCACTCGCACTCGCCGGTCGGGCTCACAGGACCAAACAGCGCCGGGGCGGCGCGCTTGGGGCGATAGTCTCCCAAATTCAGCAGCAAGGTGGCCGGTGTGGCGGGCGCCCTCGGTGGCGATTTCGGGCTGATTCGGGCAACTGTGTCGGAGAAATCTCCTGTGGTTGGGGAGCTTCTCACAGAGCTCTACCCAAGCACGTCCGCCATAGTTGCGTGCTCAGCCACGCCCCTATATCTGTGTTATGTTTGGCCGCAGATCTGCAGTTATGTAGAATATATTTTATGTTGTGTTTTGATGATATGGTAATAAAATCTCAGACAATAGGTACTTTGATTTTGTATTTTAGAGGTCTACTCTCATAAAGTCATTGCCTACCATTATTGTGTTCCACGATCACCAGAATATTATGTGAGTTCAGGTGAGATACTTTAGTGCAGGAGAGCTCATATGAATTGAGGTGGGAATTTATGTCCTCCATGAGATTATTGGCAGCTCTTCTGGGTCTGGTACGTAGGTTGCATATAAGTGTGGTGTGCCTGGGGAGTCAGGTGTGTTCACCTTTCCACTTGAGTTGATAGAGTTTCCAGTTGTTTACTGAGGTTGTATGTTGTGTGATTGAGTCCAAGTTTGTGGCTATTGATTTCACGTCTTTACCTAAATAGTCTAGTTGCCCATTGTGGGGGCAATTGGACTGTATGGGTCTGTGGAGAGGATGGGATGAGTACAGTCCACTGTGTACATTGTGGGTGCATGTAAGTAGTGTGACATGATGTCAGGTCAGAGCTTGTCAGAAGAGAACCTATTCTGAGTTGTAGGACAGCTAGGTGGGGTCTAGGACAGGAGGTGTTGTTGCTGTGGACTCGGGACAAGGGATGGGGATTTGGATTACTGTAGGTCTGTAGCAGACATTAGGAACAGAGGGATGAGAGCATGCGGAGGTTTCTGGAGGGGATAGTACACAGGGTGCTGTCAGGGGGAGACCGTTATAAGAGGTCGATCATGAGGGATACTGAATGAGGATAAGGCCAGGTTACGGCTTTGGCTGGTGGTTAAGTGATTCAACAGAGTACAGTTGTGAAGATTGAAGACTGTGAAGTTGTGGTCCAAGATGTTACCATTTTTATAGATGGAGGCCATGACTTCCACACTGAAACTGAGCAAGGGTGAGATAGGGAGTTTGCGACCGGAGGGAATTTAAGTTGATTGAGGTAGTTACATTGTGGTGATTATTGAGTAGTTCTTTCCAATTCACACTGCTGTGTATGTAGAAAAAGAGATCAATTTTATGGAATCCCTTTTAACGGCTTGGCTGCGGCGCAAATTCACCCGCTGTGCGGGAGTATTCCATGCGTGTGGAAAACGGATGGCCCCAGCCGTCTTCCGCACATGCCCAACGTGACGTCAGATGGCAGGGGGCCGGCCGACGCACCGAAGAGATTATGGGCTGCATTGTGTAGTCCACTGGGTGGGTATTATTTACCATAAAGGGCTTGAAGCCCACCCTTTGCTTACCATTCGTCCTACTTTTATGTCTGGCCTGTCTTGGTTTTTGCTTCTCCATTACTGGTCACTCTTTCATTACAGCGTAAGCTTTTCACAACCAAACTTTATATTTTATGATGGACACTAGATGGAGCTCCAAGACTATTTTTGTGGTAACCCAGTCTTTAGAAAGTTGCATTTTACTTCTTCAGTGACTGTTGTTAAAATTTTTATCCTTTTTAGGTATGACTTGATAGGGGAGCTGTAGCCAGACATAATGTGATCAACCTAAAAAAGGGCCTTAAGAAGCACTACCAGCAGAGGGGCTATGGCTCTACCCACATGTTGGTAACATGGAGTACAAGTTTTGACTGGGCAGAAGTTATGTGCTTCCACAAAAAAGTAGTTGCCCTCCAAGTAGCTGTGATTGCCTGGTCTTTAATTTTCAGGGTCACACATGACATTGTAATACTATTAATGTCTTAGTTAACTTAGATAATTTACATTATTTGTTTTTTCTTTGGTAGCAGCACAGATGGGAGGTGGTCAGTCTTTAGACTTCAGAGTGCAGCTTTGTGCTTGAGAGCCCTGGGCTACATTAATTTACATGTTTATTTAGGTCTGGTTAGGCAGAGCAACTGTTGCTTAACTTTTTGTGATCAACAAGAAGAGCATTCAGGGTCCTACTGAGAGAGTTTATTAGGCTCCACCATGTTGGTTCTCCAGACTACAGGATTTGATTAAGCCGAATTTGTGTGCTTCCACTAAAAAGACTACTTGTGTTATATGTATGTAAGATGAGAATGTTTTATTCTATATTAAAGCCTACAGATAGCCACTTTGTTACATTGAATCACACAAACGACCGTAGTGTGCAATGGTTTTGGTATTAGTCACTCACCGTGCCAATCCGTGGACATAGAAGATTTGCTCTGTGAGATGCTTTGTTAAGAGGTCATAGGAGAGATGGTATTTTGCTTAACCAACTATAATTTTATCAACATTTCTATTTTCATGACTATGTGCCTGGTGGTTAGCTTGTGCTCAAAACTGTAGGCCTAGGTTAGTTATGGTGACAAGCTATAGGCCTGATTGGTACTAGGGAATGTTACGTCTAAGGCCATATTTCTGGTCTGCTTATTATGAAATGTTATGATAAAGGCAGTCATCTAGCTTAGTTGTGAAAAGGATTTACTGGTTTACTGGCTTAAATAAATGTTTTTACAATTATTAAGCTAGACTACTGCCGTTCTCATAATGTTTTATAATAAGAATACCAGATCTATGGCATCGGACATAATGTTTCCTAGTGCTCCAATCAGGCCTTTAGCTTGTCCCCATAACCAACTCAGGCCTACAAAATATTGAGCCTAAGCTTCCCCACAAGGCAACCATCAAATACAAAGTAATAAGTGAGAAAGTTGTACAAAACTACAGCTGGTTAACCAAAATATTATCTCTCCTAAGAGGGTCTGACAATGATTCTCACAGAGCAAACCTTCTATATCCACAGTTTGTCACATGGACCAAACAACACCAACATCATTGCCTGCTCCGGAAATCTGAGTTCTATGTAACAAAACATATGTCTGTAGGCTTTAATATAGAGTAATAACAACACATGAATATGCCGATTGACTAAAATAGGCTTTCACAATAAATACATCAGGCCTAGTGCCTTTATTGTAACATTTCATATTATACAGATCAGGCCTATGGTCATGATCATTGGTTTGCCGCCATCACAAATACAGTCAGGCTGTATCATGTATAACCTTTGTCACAAGCCAGAAAATGTAATACAATTTTAGTGGATGTACGCAAATTCAGCCAAATTATATGCTGTTCTCAGGGGAACTTTGACTGTTTTTAAACAGTGCCACAAACTGACCATTGAGTGATATTATTGTGGATACTGTTTGGTATAGCTTGCTTTACTATATATCAAGTGCAAGCCTCCGTGGCTCCAAAGTTATTGCCTGCCTATTTTGTATGTTTTTGCACTATTTTTTTGTTGTCTTTTTCCCTCACTTCCTTCCTTATGTTGGGTACAGGATCGTGCCCACTTATATTTGTCTGTGCTTCTATTCATTTCATTTTATACCCAAAGATTGACTGAAATAAAATTCCTTGTCCGGCTGGGCATTGGAAATATATATATAGAACTCATTGTAGTCTATATTTAATCGTTGTTTACAAAATCCTTGTTAGCACAGGACTATTGTTTCTTGTAATAGTTCTCAGGGGAACCAACATATATGTGGGGCCTATTCCCCTCTCTCAGGGGTACTCTGAAACCTTGTTTTTCTTTGATCACATAAGGTAAAGAAATAGATGCACTGTGAAGCCAGGCTTAAAAATCCACGTAGATTAGTGTAGCGCTGGGCATCTTATACTGCTCTGAAAAACAAAGCTGCACTCTGAAGTCTTAAGTCATGACGGAAAGCAAGGGTACTGGGACTGCAATACATTATAAACCCACAAAGAGGTCTAGTAGGGCTTTCCCCACCCAAAAAAGGAAGTACTGCTCCAATATCAATTCTGACACATACTAAGGGGGTCATTAGGATGGCGGATTTCCCGCATACTCCGGGCCAGCGGAAGCCACCGCCGGCCCGGAGTATGCGGGAAATCCGCCGAGGAGGCCTGAAAGACCCACCGCCAAATCAGGATGGCTGGTGGGTCTCCCAATCCGTCCGCCGCTTTTCCGCCGCGGTCGGAAGGCGACCACGGCGGAAAAGCAATAACATGGCTGGCGGTGTCTATCAGACACCGCCAGCCATATTAGGATGCAGGGTGAGTCATGCTTTTCCGCGGCGGCTTTTCCGCCGTGGAAAAGCATACGGACAGTCACTTTGGGGGCCCGTTGCGGGCCCCCTGGGTGAAGGTTGCGTGGGGGGTGCACATGGGGGGTACCTATGGTACCCCCCTGCCCTTGCGTGCACGAAGCGGCAGGCACCGTGCGGTGCCTGCTGCTTTGTGCATGCAAATGCACACCTTTCGTTTTTTGCATTGCGGCGGATGCTGCTTCAAGCAGCATCCGCCGCAATGTAAAACATACAGGATGTGACCGCCAGGGTGGCGGTCACATCCTAATTGCTATGGAGGGACCGCCGCTGCCCATGCGGACGGTCCCTCCAACTCAGGGGTGGCGGACGGACGCAAGTCCGTCCGCCATCCTAATCGGCCCCTATGTACGTAGGTGGATGTGGAAAAAAGGATCAGACAAAACAAACAGAGAGCACTGCGCTGTTAGGACGAGAACCCTCACTCACCCGAAGGTGGCATGCTACAACATTGGGTTCCCTCCTCACACTGGGACGGCAAGGGATCCCAGTGTGGGCTACAACTCTCCAAAGAAAGCAAAGGGGAGGAGCAGAGGTGTTTTGTTGTAAGGATGAGCAATGTCGATGTATAGGAGTGAGGGGCAGAGTGCACGGCTAGTGCAAAAAGCGTGAATAAAATATCGCATGGTGGGCAAAAATTGGCCTTTATTCTGTTGCACCCATTGGATAAAGTTAAAAACTGAGTGGATTGGGGTTACTTTAATTGCCCTATGTTATGTCTTACGTGGTCAACATGTTTCTGCCAAGGAAGCCTAAAAAAAGTTCAAAGGCATTCATCAGGACCAGAAGATGTATGTTACTCTGCTATTGTTTTAAAAAAAGAAATACTAGCCATACATTCAACTTGGTGGCTATTCTTGTGACCACGTCAAAGCAATCAGAGAGGAAGAGAAGAGAGCGGAGAGGAGAGGAGAGGAGAGGGAGAATAGGTGGATGGAAAAAAGAGATTATGTGAGGAGACTACTGAGCTGATTTGAGCATTTTTGCAATGCCTGCTTTGATTCCCCAGTGTGGCCCTGAATGTGATTGTAAAGTGTCACCGACTGAAACCCACATGGAGAACTAAACTCATGCCCAACTTTTGCCTGGAGCACTAGAGGCAGGCACCAATTCTTTGAACTTGTTTCTTCTGCGATTCTTCATGAACTCTATGATGAATTTAAAAGTGTCTGGATTTTTAAACAGGTCATTAAGTATATGCATTGGGACTGGGGCCAAAGGGTGTGAGTTCCCACTATGCCCCAGTGAGTGTGTGATCAAACCAAGGGATGGTGGCCCAATTCTGTATGTTCCATGGCACCTTTACTATGCCACTGTCACCAATGCATGCTGGACAAGTTAAATTAAAATGTCAACTGTGAGGCCCCAACCACAATGCCCTCTTTTATTTGCCATGCCGGAGTCTGATTAAGGTCTCGCAGCCAGAGCTCATGGCAGAGGACTTGGCCATACCACAAAACGATGATACAGGGTCCTGTGCTACCCATGACTCCTGCTGGCCCTGCAATTCCACTCAAGCACATCCCCTGGCCAATGAGTAATCCAATCTCGGCTGAAACTCTGCAAATTTGGTGACAGTCAGTATTGCGTTCGCTAACCATAATGTGAGACAAAAAAGCACTGGTGGAGGTGCCACTGAGTCATTTAGGTTTTCAAAGCTCAGCTTGCAGGACGCAGACTGTCAATCTGCAGCTGGGATCAGCCTACGTCCAGCACTTAAAACAGCAGCAAGGAGCTCTCTGGCCACAGACTGGGCCACTGGATGATAAGGAAACACTCCCCATTGAACTGTAGTCACTCACCTGCACTGGGTAGCTTAAATTGTTGTTTTAACTTCCAACATGAGAAAGTAGTATTACTGCCAGCATCTCTCCGAGTGTCTTAACTTTGTTGACAAAACACAGACCTTAACCGTGTTATGTCTTCAAAGCCAATGTCACCTTGAGTGTTTGTCCACAAAAGACAGAGAGCAACTTCAGGGCAGGTCTCAGCTGTTCAGAAGTGTAGAACCCTCTCCCTACTGAAGCTAAGTTCACTCAAAACAGTAAATGCACTAACAAAAACATAATATATGTAATTATGTTTTAAGAGAGCACCATGATCTAATACGGCTCGTCACATTACAAAGTAAGTCACTTACAAAACAACCCTGTAACTAATAAGCCAGCTTTTTTATTGTAGCTCTGCTATATTCATGTTCCCCTGGTGCTGGCATAAGCAGCTCATCAAGTTTGATTTTTTATTTTGCAATATCTGATTTGTAGCTCTGTTGATCAAACTGTAAAATCAGGCGTTCAAATACATGAATGCAGAGAAAAAGCTAGATTGGATGAACTATTTAAGCATGGAACTGGGGGAAACCTGAAACACTTGTAAAAAAAATGTTTATAATATTAATATTAACCTATTTAGTTAGCTTTTCCTTCATGCCATAGTTTTTAGGTCTCACCTGAGACAGAGCATGCGCTGTCGCTTGCAAGACATTTTGTTTACACAGGGGGCTTAGGGGCTGCCCATTGCTTGCCATTGGTTGGCTTCAATGTCACTCTCATTTGCTTGCTTTTCATAATTTGGCACTTGCAGAATTCACTTCCACTTCTCGTGTTTGTCCGTCCCTTGGAGCATGGCCCAAGAACTTTGTTGTTCCACTGCTCCCTTAATTGGGAGCCACTTCTTTTCTTTTTGTTTAAGCACTCGACCAGAGTGTGCATCTTCTCCAGCATTCTCTCTTGTGTACTCATCCTCCATTTGCTTTGGGCCCCCACACCCCTGTCCTGCATGTTGATTCGCCTCTGTGTTAGCGCTCTCCCTCCCACCTCACCCACTGTCCATGTTGTTGCGTGCCCTCTCCTGCTATCCACGCTGATGCTTGCCCTCACTCGCTATGCGTGTTGTTACTCTTCCGCCTACCTCCTCCTGCTGTTGTGTTGTTGCTCCCCCTCCTGCTACCCGTGTTAGTGGTCTGCCACCCCATTTCACCTACCGTCCCTCCTTATTTTTTCCTGTCCCTACCCTGAAATAAACCAGATATGACTTGGCCAGCGCTGGCTGTGTCATAGCACTTCATTCCCGATGCCCTCCAAACCGGTTGCCCCTATACGTCCTCCCTCCTTGTTGCACCAACTCCCCCATGCAGTAAGAAAAAAAGCATTAAGATGTGGCCAGAGATGCCCATATCATATGCAGTGTTTTTTGTTTTACTTAGTGTTTTTAGCCATGCTCTAAAGCAGAAAGGCTGCTGTGCAGCATGGCTGAAAGCAAAAAACGCTATGACACAGCCAGATCTGGGTGCCATTTAGTGTGTTTTTTTTACTTTCGTGGACAAGAAATATTGGCTTTTTTAAGCCATGCTGCACTGCAGCGGTGCACAGTACAACATGGCTGAACATTTACAAAGCCACTACCTCTTGCCTCGTCGGTGAACTATTGACTTTGTCAGAGCACTGTTAAACAGGTGCTACCTGTTACCACGTGAATAGTACTCATGTTATATATCTGCCTTCTATGGATAAAAGGCCCTCCTGTGTACAGGGCAGTTTTTAGAACTCTGTGTAGGTTAGTCAGTATTATTAGGTCTCATCTAGGGTGTGCTTGCACTGTCTCTTCAAGACTTGTTGTATTCAGCATGTGGGCTTTAAGCTCCACCCATGTTTTTTAATTGACCCAGTTGACGGCCTTTCCAAATGGTTTTGTTTCTTTGGTTAATAACTTTACTAGTCCCTCTTTAGTGCCACCTTTTCACCTGTTGTATCCTCCCATGAGGACTGCCCCTCTTACATGTGTTATTACTCAGAATCTGCTATTTACAGTTTGTGAGTTATGTAACAATGGGGTAACCTGAAATACCACTGGACTTGGGTAAAGTACAGTACAGTAGAAAATGGTCACAGTGGAGTTAAATTATACATGATACGAAATTAAATCATTTAAACATCACCATGACAAATCAGATAAATGCAATTTTATTCTCTAATCCTTGCATGTTTATAGAGGACAGCATGATTGTCTGTACATTTGGTAAAAATGGTGCTCGAAGAAGGGGGGATCGAGTACTCAGGACGGATTGGGTGCTTGTGAGGGTTGTAGAAAAGGAAAGGCAATGTGGAATACATAAATCAAAATTAGCTGACTTTTCAGTTTCAACAGGAAAAAAGCAGGAGCAGATTTGTTTGCATTACTTTTGAAAAGGGTTCCAACTGAATCAATTACTCACAAGGAGATTAGTGACAACCCTTTTCGGGCTTGTGGGAATCTAGACCCACCAATCCCCGTGGAGTTTTGAGGCTTCAACGCCCATTCACTGCTGAAGATTATTCATGACCAATCCTCACACCTTTGAGAGCCTACGGGCCTATTGTCTCATAATCACTAGCCTGATTGTGCACACTATCAATCTGTGTTTTCCCCCTTCTCTTGTCCTGATGAAGACCCCTGGCTAACCAATTCCCTTTTCTGCACATAGGGGTCGAAACGTCGGCAGTCCTTCTCTGTTTCTCAAGCACAGACGACAGAGATTAAGTATCTGTGCCTACATTTATGCTATGTTTATTTTGTATTAATTTGCCTTAACTAGGCTGGATGGGTTTCAGTTAATTTTAATGTATATATTGCACTTTGCCTTTCCTTTCCTACAACCCTCACAAGCACACATTCCGTCCTGAGCACTCTATCACCCCCCTTTGAGCACCATTTTTACCAAATGTACAGACAAGCATGCTGTCCTCTATAATCATGCGACAATTAGAGAATAAAATTGCATTTATTTGATTTGTCATGGTGATGTTTAAATGATTTAATTTCGTATCACGTTAGATTTACAGTTTGTGAGCACTATTTTTCTAATTACTTTATTGGCGCAAAGGAGTGCATCATGCTGCGCTTCACCTTGAACAATGGTGGCCGAGCATTCTTAGTTTTCTTATGCGCGGCTCACCAAACTTTTGTAAGCAGACTGGCATGCGTGTTTGATCTTGAACAATGGCGGCCGCGCACATTTCTTATAGCGCGGTTCACCAAAATCCTTTTTCATTTAATTATAATATTTAATGGAGTGCGGCCACTTGATCTTTATGGTGGCTATGCATCTTTCTTTTATTTTGCCCGCCTTGCCGAACTGTTTTTTTATTATTCATTTTGCGAAGCAAGGGCGGCACGGATCCAGTAACAGCAACATGCTCACTTCAGGGACGCCGTGCTTGATACTTCACACATAAATGCACACCAAAGCTGCGTGAGCACTCGCCATCGCTTGAAAACAAGCCACTAAAACATTCAATTAAGAAATGTCCCTGTGCTACCCCTCAGCATGCCACTGCCTGTTATTTTCAGTTATTTCATATCCTGTGCCGTGAGCTCTCCACTCATTAATGTCTCTTCCACAATTCCCTCTTGCAGCGCCTACACAGCTTCTCTCTTCCCCATGACTCCTTTAAGGGACCCAACGAAAAAATAAACATGCACATACGTTTTCCAAACCAACATTATTCTCTTTATTTCAGTCTCTCCCGCTGTAACCCCCCTCCACTCCCACGGATCAGCTTGGGTGTCACTGCCAGAGATGTCTTACTGCAGCTCCCGACATGTGCAAAGTTGAAAGACCCCGAGGAACATGAACAGCTAAGGGCCCTAAAGACCCTTGGACCACACGAACCCACAGAACCCCTTACGCAGCAAGCATCCACCTGAGGTTCTGGTTTCCACTGCTCCTCCCAGGCCTTTTCCATGCATCTCTTTGAGAATCTGCTCCTGCTCTAGAAGGAAGGCTTGCAGTCTCTCGCTTGCACCATCTGTGTTTCCCTCCCGGGATCTGGTTGGCTTTACAGCCCTCTCCCTGCCTCATCCTTGCCAGCCCTCTAGCCTGTCTCTCATCCCCACCCTCTCTGCTGACGCCTCTCATTGTGCTGATGTCTCTATCTTCTGTAGGAGGGCTCTGTCTTAGTCTGTGACCCTGTCATCTCTCCCTCCCTATTTACTGGGCTCTTTCTATGTATCTACCCTAGCTCCGTATCTTCTCCTGCGCTCACCCTATACCCGATTCCGTCTCTCTTGCCATAAACAGGTTTGTATTCCTTAGTCTTACTTCCTCACTTTCTCTTCTCACCCATCAAGCCTCTTCCTGTTCCTCCCAATTTGTCCTCTCCCTCTCTCTGCTGGTACTGCCTGCTGTCTTATCCCCCCTCTCTCTGCTTCTGCTGGCTGCGGGATGAGAGTCACTGCAAGAGAAGTCTTACTGCAGCTTCAGACATGCACCGACTGCCTACCCAAGCTCTTCCAGCTCTCGACTCTCACACCCTCCCCCACTCATTCCTCCGCTGCCCCCTCGATCTGTCTGTAGTCGCCACTCCCCCCCCCAAACACCAGAGATCAGCTTGCTGTAGGAGTGTGTGTCACTTACAGATATCTCACTACAGCTCCTTGCATGGCCTTGATGTCTCCCTATCCTGTCCCTGTTGTCTCTTCTCCAGCCCTCTCTATCTCTCTCTCTCTCTCTGTTCGGCTGTCTCACCTATCCCTGCAGTCACCAAGACGTGGTTTGTGGCGGGGCACTTTCACATTTGTGCTATCTCTCCTTTTTAGGTCACGCGCCTAACGTTGCAGTGTGCAGCACTGTCCATGCAGCGCGAGACCTCATGTAGGGGGTTTTGAAAGCTGACCACACGCTTGTGCGTATGGTTTTGCTTTCGCCAGCAGGCATTGGCTTTAGCGTGTTGTTTTGTTTTTTAAAAAGGCACGCAATTGGGCTAAGGCGGGCGCAATTCCCGCTTTTGCAATTCCCATTCCCATCCGTGTCTAGCACACGCAGCAGCACGCGTTTGCCTCGCTGCCACGCTCCCTCGCCCCACTCCTCTGTGGTGCGCAAGCACCACTAGTTTCGATTCCCAGCCCTGCTCCTCTGTGGTGCGCGCGCACCACTGGTTTGTTTGGTTATTTTTTTTTTATGTACGCTTTATAGAATTTGCGAACACACGCATAACTTCTCTCAGGCGCCGTGCTCCATGTTTCAGCACAGTGCCTGCTTTTATTGTATATGTGCGCCTGCTTGTCTATAATGCTTGCATTTGATTTTGGGCATGCATAACTTTTCTTGTGAGCCGCGCTCCATGTTTCAACACAGAGCCCGCTCCGTCGTCAGCTTTATGTGACTCCATCAATTAACTGCTGATAAGAAGGCTTGTCGTTTCTTTAGCTTCCGTTCCCCACCCTCTCATTCTCTATGTTGCTTTCAATGCCGCTTCCTCCTCAGGTCACATTTTTGCTTGCAGGGTGGCAAAGAACTGGCCAGCCGATCTCACGAAATCCACTCTTTCAGGCCAGCGCACCTTCCGACCTCCTAGCAGCATGCTTCATACAAGCCATACCACCCCCTACTGCCTGCGTCTCACTAGCTGAGCCACTCTTTATTATATCTCTTTCGCCGTGCACAAGTCAGACCTGTCACTACTGGAGCATGAATCTCTTCATCGCTGAGCAAGAATCAAAGCTCTGCCTGAAAAATATGTTCTTTATAAAAAAGCCCACTGGTCTGTAGAGCTGTCCAAAGTATGTCGGAGAACCCACGTCTGGTTTCTTCTTTCAGCGCTATGCTATTTTATACAGCCTCATCCGAGTAACAATAAAAATGTGAGTGATTTTGTAATCCTGGTTTAGTAATATTAAATTATATGCATCCCAATCTTTAATACCTGCATTATAGGATTTCAACTGTATGTGCCATTGAGTATGGGTAGCAACTCTTTCCATTACTAACGATATTGCCACACCTCCCTCTTTCCAACAGTCTCGCCACATGATGTCTCCCTGCCCTCCGACTCCCAATCATCATCTCTCCACGCCTGAAGCTCTCTCAACATCTACCCCCTCCTTTCCCTCTGTGCACGGGTTTGTTCCCCTCTCTTCCTGCCCATTCTGCCTCCTCACTAGGATTTGTTTTCCTCTCGTTTAGGTTGCCCATTTGCTCGAGCAAAAAGGCCGGCAAGGGCAAAAAACCTCAGTAAACGTACACCATTTATTTCTTGCATATTCTCTAATATAATTACCAGACACTTAAAATATCATCTTAACTCCGTTGCTGCACATTGTATTTATGCATAAAATACTCTCCAAGTTCTGCATTAAATCTCTCCTTTGCAATGCTACAAAGAGCACATGATTACTTATTCCACCAGCAGTGACCACTGTTGTAGGAAGCAACAGGGAGAAGCTCAGTCCTACTACTTCCAGCATTCACACTGCATTCGGCCATTGCTTAACTCCTTCACCCCTGCACACAAACTAATACAATAGGAAACAAGCACAAAGTGAAGTTAAATACAACATATTTTGTTGTGAATTCACCAATTTGTTCATTCCTTTTTTACAAAAAATACTGAACGGTCGACAGTGCTAAATAAGCATTTGCAATGCTAAAGGTCTCGCATTTGTGAGAGTTTAAGCTATTCGCATATAAATGACAATGCCAGGTATTTATGTTTTAAAAACCAACACGTACATAAAAGGCATTGTCATTTATAATGTCAATAGCTAAAACTCTCGCAAATGCTAGACCTATTGCATTGCAAATGCTTGTTATTTCAATATCTCCCTTCCTCTCATCTCATGCTGTAACCCCACCCTACTGCCAGGGATCAGCTTGGGTGTCACTGCCAGAGATGTGTTACTGCAGCCCCAGACATATGCATAGTGTCTCCTGCACTGCTCCTCCTCTTTGCTATGTCTCTCCTTGGTTTTCTGTCGCCTTTCTCCCTCTCTGATCCCCCAACTTCTTGCAGGGGATCAGCTCGCCCTTGTAATGGTTGTCATTTGCAGAGATGTCTTACTGCATCTGCTGACATTTGCAGTGTGTCTCACCTCCTCCTGGCTCGGTCTCTCCCTGATTTTCTGTTGCCTCTCTCTCTCCCCCGCTTTCTCTCTTCTCTCCCCCACTGCATTACACAAGGTCAGATCCTGTGCATCTTTTATATGTATTTATTGATTTATTTACGCTGGAAAGGGATCATTAAACACTTTTACGGTGCCCAACTCCACTTCACTGCATAAAACACATTGTCATTTACAAAGCCAATACCTCTATCTGTCGTAAATGCGAGACCTATTCCATTGCAAATGCTTGTTTTTATTAGGTAGAGCCAGGGCAGCGCATGTGCTGTTCTGCGAGGCATGCTGTATTCGAGCTTGAACATGAAGTCCCGCTCACTCTCCTCCTATATTTGCCATTGGCTTGTGTCATTGTCTTTCGTAAATGCTGGCTTCTGATTTGATAATAGGCTTGTTAGTCCCTCCTTATTACCACCTTGTCTTCATTTGTTAACACAAGGAGATGATGGATGGAGCACTGAAACTTTTCAGACACTTACCCCCAGTCACAGATCTGGGTTGAATCCATCATCGTTCTTTAGCTCACTTCACCACCCCAGGTCAGACCCAGCTATGTGCAAATCAGTCTTGACCCTGTTCCTTATGGGAATAGTCCAGCCAAACTGCCAAGCCAGGTCTTCCCTGGACCGGAAACGAGCACCCGGGGACCGGTTTTGTGGTAACACCCTTCATCAGCCAGGCTAACTGGAATCCAGTGTCAAAGTGAGCAAGGGACCCACGTCTGGGCATACCCTGCCAACTTAGGGTGAACAAAGCAACCACAAGGAGATGATGGATGAAGCGCTGAAACTTTTCAGACTCCCACCCCCAGTCACAGATCTGGGTTGAATCCATAATCTTTCTTTAGCTCACCCCATATCTGTGACTGGGGGTGAGTGTGTGAAATATTTCAGTGCTCCGTCCCTCATCTACTTGTGGTTGCTTTGTCTTCATTTGTAACAATCCATGAAGACTGGCCCTTTTTAGGTTTTGCCTAGCAAAATGCGTACGAAGTACGCATGCGCTAGGAAAACCTTATGTCTTACAGTGGGGAACAGGGACTCGCCCCCTGCTCCCATTGGCTAGCTCCATAAATGGAGGCTAGCCATTGGCAGACATTGCTGTCCGTCACTCTTTGCCCGTCTGGGCGCGAATCGGGGGCGTTCCCGTGCCTTTTTTAAAGTCCCGCCCCCTTCTTTCGTCAGCCGCCCCTTTTTTCGTCACGGCTTTTGTCGCCCGCCCTCCGCCCCTTTTTTCGTCACTGCATTTGTTTGTCGCCCCTCTGCTTTTTGATTACCCTTTCCCGCCCCCCGCTCCCGCTGTTCGTTCCTTTCCCGCCCCCCCCCCTCCCGCTGTTCGTTCCTTTCCCGCCCCCCCCTCCCGCTCTCGTGTGCTCGTAGGTGCTTGTTCTCATTTGCTTGCAGGAGTATCGCTCGCAGATGGGAGGGAGCGCGTGGAGTGAGCGCTGCAGCAGTGCGAGGGAGGCTTCGAGGCGGCGCTTGTGTCTTCATAGCGTCTGCGCTCCCAGGGCTCCTGCCCACAGCTCATCCGGAGGGTCCTCTCCCTGTGAGGTGCCACCGCCTCTACCCTCGCAGATCTGCCCGCAGGAGGGTCACCGGCGTCGCTGCGTCTCCTGCCCGCCGGAGGACTTGAACCCGCGCCTCGGATCCGGGCCGCTCTCTGGTAGCTGCTGCCGGCTCAGGGATCACCATGGGGGACGTAATTTCCACTCACCTGGACGAGGGCAGGCGGCAGTACATCTCCGGTAAGAACCAGTGCCACGTGCCGCTGCCCCCACTGGGAGGGGGCTGTGAGGAATGGGGGTGAACGCACTACAGACCATGCACGCATGTTCATTAATGTATCCGCTGTGCTGGGCCCGCCCAAGGAACGTGGCCGGTTTCTACTCCAGACATACGGGCAGGGCACCTTCAGTTCTCCAGGCTGTGCAGGGAGTCCGGTCGCTGAGAGACGGCCACTCTGAGTGCAGCATTGTAAGATTGCATAGTCTCCGAAACGTACTCAGACCGGCCCCTGAGATGTAATCACTGTGATCATGTTTAAAGGTACTCTGTGTGCAGTGAGCGTTATTCACACTGTACAGTGGGGGGAGTAACACCGCTGTTGCTCACTATGAGAGGTGTCGGGGTGCGCCAAGAGTAAGTGGCCACGGAGGGTTACTCGCAGTGAGACTGTTCATAGGCATGAAGGGTGCGCTCTGACAGCGTCATTGAGGATTACTAGGATGCGCAATCGTACTGAGAATTTCCCTGGCTGGTCACTTCGAGTTCTTTAGACTAGTCACTGGGGGTTATTTATTCAGAATAGCCGCTGACATGTCCCCAGGATGGGATCTCCAGACAAATTGAAACTGGTCACCGAATGTTGCCCAGAATTCTCACAGGGATTTATGCAGCATGGCCAGTAAACAGCTCGCAGTGGTCACTGAGAGCTGCAGAGTGGTCACTGAGCTGAGGCTCCCTCCCACTATTTTACTGCTGCTGCTGGGCTTGGAAGGTAGGACACAACCCGAGTAATATTTGCTGTGCTTTTATAGTGCCCAGTATGAGCTGAATTGTATCTTTGCGCTAGTTGGAGAGCTTAGTGGGTTAATGGATATTTCAACTTGCTACCTGGTGGGTCCCTCAGATTTGCTTACAGCAGTTTAGTTAATTTTTTCTGTTGACTTCTGCACTCAAAGTGCCTGTAAAAGCGCCTTGAACCCTCAGCGACCGAGTTGCGCTATCTCAACGATAGACTACTGTTTTAAATATGTGCGTCCTCGTTTATAGATACTACATAAGGTGAAATGTGTGCTTAGCGTTATTAACCCTGCTTTAGCCTTCTCCCACGTGACTGGTGAATGAAAAGCAGGAATCATAAACAATGCAAGTTTCCGCATTTATGCGTGGAGTATTTCATTTTACCGCCACTTTCTGTTGCTGGTAACGCTGACATTTTTGCGACGTGATGAGGTAATTGATAACGTGCGTTACCACCACGATTACCGCATGTTTAGCGCATTTTCGTGCTAATCTACAGTGAGAAGATTGTTGTAACAAGCGAGGTGACATGTCTCGGTCTCATGTTGTGTGAGTTGGGGGTGGGGGGTGCACATGTCCTGCTTCACATCCAGCATGGACCACTGGAAAACAGTAGGCACTAGTGATACATTCACAAATTCGACGTTTTTACTTCACAAAGCGTGTATTTGTAGAGCGCTAAGTTGACCCCAATGTATCCCCCTAGCGCTATTGACACATTATAGATGTTTAGTGTTTCCTACCTCAAGGGTAGGCATGTTATCGACCTGTTAAGGATAAAATCCTGAGTGGGCTCTTTGAATTCGAAACTGTGGCCATGCATTTGGCCTCATTTCCAGCCAGCACTGAACACTGGACAGCAAAAGGGTCAGTTTCTAATTGTGAATTCACACATTTTGAAATGTATTTGCTTCGCATAATGTGTATTTGTAGAGCGCTGTATTGACCCCAGTTAGGCCTCTTAGCGCTATTGACACCTGGAAGCTGTTTGTTGTTTCCTAACTTAAAGCTGTGCGGTTTATCAACTTCGTAAGGATGAAAGGCTGAGTATCTGTGTATGTGGGAAGCTTTGTGTGGCTGTGTGTGTGGGTGTGTGTGGGGGGGCTCTGTGTGGGTGTGTGTGTGGGGGGGGCTCTGCGTGTGTCATTTGCGAGAGATAAAGCTAGTGGCATTGTAAATGACAATGCCATTTATTTATGTTAAAAAAACATAAATAAAAATGTCAAGAGCAATGCCAATAGCTCTAACTTTAACAAAGGCAAAACCATTGCATTGTAAATGCTTGTTCTTTGGTTGTTACACGTCTTATTTAGTCTGTAAACACTATTTTTTTTAATGAGTTTCACCTAATGCAGAAACGCCATGCTTTCCTGCAAAGCGCTTTCATTTTCCAAGCAGCCCAGGACAATGGCAGCCACTTCCTTGAAATGAAATAGGTCTCGCATTTACAAGAGTTTGAGCTATTGGAATCGTAAATGGCAATACCTTTATTTATGTGTTAATTATCAAAACAGATAAATAAAAGGCATTGTCATTTACAGGGCTCGAGTCGGGGGACCACGCAGGTGGACGGCGTCCCCCCACTTATTTCACCGGGTGGATGCTGTCCCCCCTGCCAAACAATATTTACAAAGATAATAGTGTAAAGACGTGCAAGTGTTTATACGTTCGCAATAGCATCACTGAAAGGCTCATATAAAAGATCATAGATAAACAACGCATAAACACAGTAAAAAAAACAAACACAGTGCTGACATGTTAAAGTCACACATATAGCGTCCATAGCACCTCTTGTTTTGCTGTCTCTTGCTGGTCTGTCTTCATGGGCTAGCTAGTTTCTCCTTTATGTTCTTTGGACCATTTGTTCATCTCTCCTACTTCTTGGGGACACAGGCCTGTCAAGTATCACGCAACGGACGTGACTCTAACGCATTTCAGTGTGGTGTTCCGCATCACCGCATTGAAATGCATTGTCACGCATTTTTAAAAGGCACTGTCTCTCTGCTGTACCAGTCGCGCTACCCAGACTGCTAGCGCAGCACCGGTGTGCCGTCATTTTCCACTTCCCATCTGTATGCCCTCCCCCCTCGCTTTTGCGCATGTGTGTCATCATACGCACGCCTATGGAATTTAAGCTCCCCTTGTATTTTCCGTTTTAGTGCGAATGCGCGTACGCATGCGTACTAAGCAATTAATCATGATTACCGAGGCGAGATCACGTCAAGGAGTCGTCGATGACCACCTCAACCTAGCCTGGGCAAATAAAGGCGGGCCGGGTTGGCGGTAACTATGTGCCGTTTGAGATTGCCGCAAGTGATGGAGCCCAGAGCTAAGTTCACATGACCAGCCGCCAGAATCAATGACCGGGCATTTCCATTCAGTGTCATCGGCCGGCCGGCGGGTCTAGAGGGCCTCACCGAATTGCTCTTCTCGTCTCACCCGGCGGTGCTGAGAAGTAAGTGCCTCCGGTGTGAGAATGAATGACTTTATTTTAATAACACTAAGTTGCTGCTTGTGCTATAAATAAATTTGCCCCCATTACTAGAGTTGAGCAGAGATGCCCCAGCCAACAGCTCTGTGAGCGAGTGGCAGGCAGCTGGAGGCACCGTGCGCGCGGCTTGTGTTATCATCTGGTGCTTGCGGCCAGGTCTGTGTGACTGGCTGGCTGCCTGAGCAGTGCAGCCGTGAGCTGTAAACATTAAACAACTTTGGTGTTTTTTAAATGCAGCCAGCCTGAGGTTGCCTGTCTGTGACCTTTAATGTGACTGATGAGTAGATCAGCCTTTCTTATAATCGTCAACACTGACTCTCCGATACTTAATGTCCGGTGTCGTCTGTGGCACCAGGCAACTCGAGTGCGTCCGCTGATTTAGTGTGACTCTCTAGGCAGCAGCTGATGATGAGATCCGACCATGTTTGGGGCATTTCACATCCTCTTGGAAACTCAAGTGGCAGCCTGCCCCCCTTGCCCGGGCCCTACGTGAGTGTAATGTGTGCCACAACTCTCTGGAGCACTGAGCAGATGACAGTATGATCATCTTAGAAAGGGGAGGAGGTTAGTCAACTTCTTTTTCAGGTATTTTGTAGCAGTTTCAGTATCTTTTTAGAGCGTCTCATTGTTCGTAAGTGTGTAATTTCTGATATTTATTTCACTGAATGCACTCATTGCTTGGTTTGACTTGCGAAAAAGTGGCAATCTAAGTGTCACACTTGTCATTGAATTCCAGTTCTAAGCACACAGAAATCATAAAATGTGATACATAAGAAGTCTGAAAACTTGCAGTTATGTGTAAGTACCTGCGTGATGGTATAATCTCCTAGTTGTTCTTACTATGTACTTGCTATGCTATAAAATTTGCTTTTTTAGGCTAGCGCACAGTCATGAATCATCAGATTATTTAGTTCATCTTCAGACCAGCTGCAGTGCCTGCCTACCCTCTTTAAGTGGAGTCCTGGTTAGTACCCTTCCATTTCTTGTGCATTTCAGTGGTGTCAAGATCTTAGAGTTTTTTGTTGCTGAAATGGGTGTAATTTCTGCTACTTATATGTTACCCTCGTCTTCATTGCTTGATATTGCTCGCGAGAAAGTGTCACTCATAGTCGGTGAAATGTCACTCATATTTACTCTGAAATTATGAAAATGTCACACATGGCAATTTGGAACCTTGGCAGCTATGGGGACATTTGCTTCGTTTTATATCCAATACTTGCCCTCGTTTCTACTTTCTAGTTTTCATTCTGCCTTGCATGTTTCACTATACTAATTCAACACTAATCCTCTATGGGTCCTGGAGAAGCGTGCTACCCGCCGAAAAAGCGCTTCGACGGCTCGTCAGGGGTAGTAGGCACTATATATATACAATTACAATACCTTTCCCCTGCTTCGTTTACTCTCCCGGTGCCCCACTTCCGTGTTGGTCTACGCCACACTTCCCGTGCGATCCTTGCCCCACTTCCGGCCTCTCCGCGTGCCACACTTCCTGTCCTTTTCTTGTCCTTACCTCATCCTCTCGTCCTACTTCCGGCCACGCCTGCACCCGACTTCCGGACCCGCCCCTGCTCCCGCCCCGCTGCTGCCCGCCGCATCCCAGCCAGGAGTCCAGCCATGCCGGGCTCGGGGCGCGCGCAGGTGTCGGTCTACCCGTCGGGCCCGGAGCTGGGCGCCTCGCTGGCGGCGCTGGTGTGGCAGGAGGCGGGCCGGGGCTCGGGGCCAGGCGGGCGCTTCTCGCTCGGCCTCTCGGGGGGCAGCCTGGTGCAGATGCTGAGCCGCGAGCTGCCGCGGACCCCCCAGCCCTGCTCCCACTGGCTGCTGGCTTACTGCGACGAGCGACGGGTGCCCTTCGAGGACCCCGAGAGCACGCACGGGCAGTACCGGGTGAGCGGGCACTGCCAGGGCAGGGGTAGGGGTGAGGGAACAAAGCACCTGGTGGGCGAGGGATGCAGGGGGCATGCTAGGATGAAAACAGGGCACACACACTGAGGATGCAGTACAAGAACAGGGTGGAACGGGTAAGGGGTGTGTTTAGGTCATAAAAAATCAAGTTTGCAGTCGGCTGTCACCAACTCTTTTTTAGCATAAATGCAGGCGCCGTTTACTTGCGGATGTGGGTGCATTTCGTTTGCGAGGAACCTTTAGGTGCACCGTATGGACTGCATATATAATTCTGCACATAAACTGTTCCAGTATGAGGGCAACCCATGTCAAAACCTGGTTATATAATAACAATATCAGCTGCAAGAGTGAACAATACATCAGCAGTCATTTGTTGCGAAGAAGTCTCCAAGACATTATTGAGGCTCGCTCGCGACACTGCGTTATGACATTGTTGGTTATTAGGAGATTATGGTCCTGTAATGTCCTCCTATTTGACCTGTGGCTGTGAAGTCTCTTCCCTTGCGAGCTCGTGCTAACCACAAACCCACTCGAGTGGGAGGGTAGAATGGGTTACGCACCGTCCTTTCATGTATGTCGGCTCAGTTTGCACTTTTCACTGCTATTCAAAATTTCGTTTCTGGCGAAATGCAGTTGTGCCGAGTTATAGCTATGGTGATGTCTGGTGGCTTAGTGGTCTAATGCGTCCACTGTGTGGTCCTGTGTTCGACCTGATTGTCACAGGTTCAAATCCTAGCGAGTCCACTCAGCCTTTTATCCTTCTGAGGTAGATAGAATGAGTACCATTGAGATGGGCAACAACAAACATATATTATTATTCGGCGCCAAGATACCCTTGGGTGAGCCTGCGCTTTATAAATACACGTTATTATTATGTATGACTTGGACAGAGCCTGCTGTCGTCGACCTGTCTCAGGATGTTATTTTGTGCCCCGCAGGATGATAGTGCCCTGTTTCTAGTACAGCAGATCCTATTAGTGATGTTTGGTTGCTCCAGCAGAAAGGATTCTATTTCAGGTTATTCTCCTGGGTCACTCCTCGCAGCAGATGATGTTTTGGGTTCTTTAGAGAGTAGTTTATTTTTGTACGTGCGTTTGTGTCGATCTCAGGTGGGGTGTTCTGCTGCTGCCGCAAAACTGGCTCCCTGGTGGTACTTTCTTGTGTGCTGATGGAACAGGTGTACGCTAGGATGCTGTTGAGCTAGGCCTGCGGCGTGCTCTGGCTTCTCAGATACTTTTCCCTATGAACTAATGTTCAGTATTGGCTGCATAACGTCATCCATCGTTAATATTTAATTTCAGCGCTGCACTATTTCCGTACCGCTGTGGTTCCTTTTGATGCTGTTTCCGCACATATTGTAGTGGCTGCAAACCGTGATCTCACGTTGGCCATGCTACGATTTAACTGATGGAATGAGCTCACATTGGACCATTGCTGTACATTCAGACCTCACGTTAAACGCTCTCGTCAGGCCAAGTCTCTAGATATAAGCGGTTTTACTGACAAGAGAGCGCCTTTATGCTCAAAGTACAATTTATACTGGTTTTGTGAAAAATAGTTTTCATTTCAGAAGGAAGTAATTGCAGGGGAGGAAGCTTTTTACTTTAAATTAAGTGTGGTTGTAATTTAAGTGGCATGTTACCTTAAAAGACGCAAAGATCAGGTTGCAGCCCTCATTGCTTGTATTTTTCTAGCATGAAAATGCTGCGGTATATGATGTGAACATTTACATGACCATGCATGTTAGT
Source organism: Lissotriton helveticus (assembly GCF_964261635.1). Lineage (NCBI taxonomy): Eukaryota > Metazoa > Chordata > Amphibia > Caudata > Salamandridae > Lissotriton > Lissotriton helveticus. The sequence continues at coordinate 1,298,872,560 of NC_136057.1, forward strand.
GCAGTAGAACTTTCCCAGTGTATCTATTGTGCTCTGTGTTTTTAGGTCTGGCTTAAGCTTTTCTCTTGCCTCATGTAATTAAAACAAAATCATCATAAGTAACAGACTCACATAGGTGGTGCTGTAGGTCAGATCTCTTCGTCCATGGGCCAGTTCGTGTCATCCACATTTTACTTCCTCCCACCACACTAAACAGCATGACGAAACAGGGTTAAGTCACTTAAGCAATTGCACAATGATTAACAGCTTTTTGCCCATATCATGTGTATCCGTCTGCCTTAAAAAGAGGCATTTTAGTGCCACAATAGGTAGGACAATACTTAGCCAGTTAGTCGATTCTTTGTATTTAACGTCACCCATGTGTGTTAAACCTATGCTTTCAGGTTACTGTAACTCGGAACCAGTATTAGTTTTTTTGTTATCAAGAATCACATTTGTCCATGAGTTGCATTAAAATGGTTTTGACGCCTTTTGTAAGCTCAAAACCTGTTAGGTAGCACCGGTACTGTTCTGTAAAACTTACATGCAATGTTTGCATTTTTAATTTAAACTTTTATTGCAGGCATGTGGCTGCCACGTTTACATAGCTCTGTTGTTTCTTTTAATTTTTTATGTGACATATGCTTATCTCCAACTTGTCGTGGCTAGATTTATACACGTGGTCAATGCTTGCTTACATTTTTTTGTGTCAGTTTGGTTTTGGGTCGGTCACACACCTTACCCTAGACTTCTGAGATTATCTAGTTGTGCTTACCCATCCGTGTTCTATTGTCACTGCATCTTCTGTTACGGCGACACCCTCATGCGTTTTGTCCTAGCCTCACTTGTGGCTGTTTCCAATCATGCCATGTGATTCCTGATTTGGTCACGTGACAGTAGTTTGGACTTTTTTTCTTACCTGTGTTGCATGTTGACTTAAATTCAATTATTTTAGTCAATGTATAGTTTTTGATTGTTGTCCATTTTTTCAGACTCATCTCCTGCCCAAAATCTCCATCCCTGAAAAGCAGGTGCTAACGATTAACCCCTCGCTGCCAGTAGAAGAGGCTGCCTCTGATTACAGCAAGAAGCTAAAAGAGGTAATAACAATCAGGTTACTGGGTGGTTGGGCTATCTCCTGCCCTTTCTTACAACTAATCTCTAAGTTTTTTTCCATTTGTACTGCTTCTCTCATTGCACTTTCATTGAACAAGCAAGGTTTGGCCTGTGCCTTGAAAACCAGAGCGTGGCTCCCACTCCCATCTAAGTTTCTCTCTTTGTGCTCTTGTTTTGTAGGAGTTCCCTGGCCAAGACATTCCTGTCTTTGATCTCCTAATTTTGGGTATGGGACCAGATGGACATACTGCCTCCCTTTTTCCAGATCACCCACTTTTGCAGGTAGGAAGTACTGCCACTGTGATTTACCTAAATGCGTCTTGTGGGCCTTTAAAATGTAATAATAGTTTTTCATCGAGGAGTATGTTTCAAGTTCATCAAATTACCCAGTAGGTCAACAGAATGTATCCTCTCAGTTCGGTGCAATCCGAAATCTTGACTGGCAGATACAGGAGTGGCCTATATGAACCTATAAAGGTAACTGCTACAGGTCTGAGCTGAGTGAGCCATCTCAACCGCCATAGGCAATCACAGGCCCTGACAATGTGAGTTGTAGTTCACCTCAGATCCTCACTGTGATAGCGTCCAGGTTTCTGCAGATACTCGCACATCCTTTCCGCCTCTGCAGGTGGACAGAGACCTTGAGGCAGAACCCTGGATCTTCCACAGTGGGGTGTCCGTGTGTCTGCAAATAGACAAAGGTCCTCGTCGAGTGAGCAGCTAGTGTGGCTAGCCGCATATCCCTGTTAGCTACCAGTTCCTTTAGTGGTTACAAGTTCTCATGGGGTGATCTGGGGGTGCCTCCTAAGATTACTGGTTCTTTTTGATCCTTTTAGAATAAACAAACAGCATCTATAAGTCTTCATACTCTCTATATACGGTGTATACTCTCAGACTTTGCATGTCTTGGTGTAACACTATAGATGGCAAATTGTCTCCCCTTCCCTCGTGCTCCCCAGACATGAACAGAATGCAGCCTTTCATTCTGTTTGTCTTCCGTCCCCACAGGCCCAACTTTTTGACATTTGAAAGTTTCCATTAGTGATCTTCACTAACCGCTTGGCATGTGTGAACTTTAAGACCCGCAAGTATTCTTCTGTAACAAGTGTTTGACAATCCGCAACATTTGTTGCTTTTTTGACTTGCCCAAATTAAATTGTAAAGAGTATTGCATGTAGATTGGGGCGTCCATGAGGACCGCATCAATTCAGGGTTTCTCTGTAACCATTACGTAAGTGACTTCCATAACTTCATAGTAGGTACATTTCTCTTGTATGCCCATCCTGTAAATGAAACATAGACCGCCCTTCCTTAGCATATAAGGAACACCTGCTGTGGAAACTTTACACACTTTTTAAAGGTGAACAGAATATGACCACAAAATCGGCAGCCTGTCTTGCCAACTTTTAAAGAACCAGTATTCCTCAGTTGGCCTGTCAACCCGTAGAATCATTGGTGTGCTGATATTGAACAGGCACTCAACCCTAATTTTGCAATTCCACAGGAGACACAGAAAATAGTTGCTGCTATCAGTGATTCACCAAAGCCACCGCCGGAGCGGATAACAATGACTTTACCAGTTCTCAATGCAGCACACACTGTGGTATTTGTGGCAGTCGGCGAGAGCAAAGCCTCCATTGTCAAGGTAGTGTTTCTTGTTAATGCTTTTGATAAGAGCGTTTACACTTGTTTACCTTTGATAAACATAAATATTGCCCCTTGAGAGCTACCTGTAAATGTTCCACCTCCCCATCACTGTCTGTACCCTTTGGCTGCCAAGTTATCTCTGAATTCTAGCGCCAGGACACCTACAGGTAACAGTGCGCTCTATAAATGCTATAACATAACAATTCGCAAGCCCCCCCCTCCTCCTGCCATCTTTGTTGTTCTCCCTCCTGTTCACTTTGTTTCACCTCATGTCCCCTTTCTTCTTCCCCTCTCCGCACCCCTTTGTTGCCATCTCGCCTACCCGTTTGCATCCCCCACTGCGCCTGCTCTTTGGTGGCACTTCCTGTACACTTTGTGCCCCTGCCTCCTTTGTCGACCCCTCCCCTTCAGCTCCTTCCCCATGGATGGCACCCCCCCCACCCACATGTCTAGACCCTCTACCCCCCCCACCTGTCCCCTGTGTCGCCACCACACACATTCCCCCGTCCTCCCCAGCCCCTCCATTTGCCCTCTGCTGCTGCCCCTTTTGTTAAACAGTATTGTTTTTACTCCTCCTACTTTTCATTATTTGCCCCTTGGTTCTTTCCCGCCTCTCTATTCTTTCCCTCCTATGTTTATCTTCTTCCCGCTCCTGTATCATCTTGTTCTTTCCCGCTCTTCTGCCCCTTTTTTCTCTCACGCTCTTCTTCGCCCTTGTTCTTTTACGATTCTATCCCTTTTTGCTCCCTCTTGTACCTTCTTTTCCTTCCCCCTCCAGTCTCAGAAGTTTTTTCCCACTCACTTGTTCCCCGCATTATTGCATTGTTCCTCCTCCTCCCCATTGTTCTTTCTTCCTTCTTTACCCTCATTCTTTCCTTTTCAGCTGATATTTCATGCTAACAGCCACGTTCAGCTGCTGGTGTTAATGTTTCCTATACTAGTTCTGGCTTTTATATTTTTCTCCGATTCGGCCTTATGCCCCTCCATCCTCTAGTCTGTTCTCCCCACTTCCTGCTTGTCGCCATACCTTGGATGTCCTCTTTTGTTGTCTTACCACCACTGCATTGTTTTCCTTCTTTGCGCTCATTGTCTGTACCTATCTGCCTCATTGGACCTTACTACACCCCGTCCCCCATCTCCTATGGCGTTGCTGCAAATCTAACCCCATCCACCTCCACCACCATTTCCCCCGGCGCTGTCTCCCTTGAATCCTGTTGGTCTCACGTTTCTACTCCGGCCCTGCTCGCTTTCTTCTCCTTTCTTGCTCCTCTTTCTGCTGTGCTATTCCCTGAGTCCCTGACTCCCTTTGCTCTTTTCCACTAAAGTCCTACCTCTGTGTCTTGTACCTGCTCATACGTTTGATCCGTATGCAATCCACCACGTCCTAACATAACTGTATTTTGTTGGGTAGCGAATCCTAGAGACAGAGGAAGAGAACCCTTTGCCAGCGGCACGAGTCCAGCCAGTGCATGGGAAGCTGTTCTGGTTCCTGGACGAAGCTGCTGCTAAGGAGCTGACTGGGCCAGTGGAGAAGCACTCAGTCCTGTAGAACCAGTGACTGCATCCAGCAGGGGACGGGCAAACCAGAAGCACTTCCCGCCGAACCGGCGCACCACTTGCTGCGGAACGTATCGGATCCAGGGGACCAGAGCAGAAGGCCCACAAGAGGCACTAACCTAGCACTTGTCATTCCGATGTTTGTATGTGTGTATTTTTTACGGATCAGAGGGTAGCACTTTGTGGGGGTCACTTTCTGTGTGTGATGCGTAGGATCAGGTGGAGGGAGGGTGGTTGTGTGATTAGGCGCATAGTCCGTCTCCGGCTCAGTAGTAACGAGGGAGGCTGCTGTGAAGGTCTGCAGCCATTATGTGTGTAACTGTTACCGTGATGTAAAGTGAACGCCAAAAATAAAGTGCACATAGAACGTCTGAGTTTTCTTTAAGGGTGGTTTTTGCTCTTTCTATCACTGAGCTTAATGAGTCGCTTGTATGCACTACCACACATCATCTGACATGTTGTCCTCCTCCACATCTCTGAATATTAGTTGCTTCTGTTGCTCTTATTCCTCTTAGACTCGAGAAGAATCTTAGTGCCTCTGCAGCTGGGGAGTCCAATGTTTGCTTTACTGTTTTTTTTTCCTACATCACAGGGTTATTTTCACTGGTTTTTGCCCAAAGCTTACTGGAAAATGCAGGCAGAATTTCTCTTTGCTAGGTATCCTTTGTGCAATAATCACACGCCATACCACCATTTAGCGTAAAAGGCCATTTATTTGGACAGCATTGCAAAAGCAGGTAATAAACCATAACACAACATTAGCAAACATCAAAACCTCTTTAATACTTTATTCCCTTCTTCTCCAAACACTTCTAACATCTCACCAAACTTTCACCCCAATGCCCCATACCTTGCTTCATTCTTTCACTCTCTGAACTCCTTCCATTCCCCAGTCACCTTCACTTTCACTCCTCCAATGAAAGCTCTATGACTTGTAAGAAGAATCCTGTGCACCGTCTTCCATCGCCTGTGCTCCCTTGACCACCCCCCCGGGTGATATTCACGCAGGTGACTCTCCACCCCACAAAATACCCCCTACACACCAGTGCAACCTGTCCTATTCTGGCAAACGCTGTGCCAAGGAATCCTCTCCCCACTCTCTAACATGTGTAGGGTGGGTGGTCCTTTAAAAATATTCCCCCACCCCTGTGGTACTTAGGAGTCAGGAAGGGCCGGCTCTCCTAACTCCTTTATACCTACTCTTCCATTCACCCCTTCACCCTAAATCTACTGGTCCCCCTGCTGGCCCTGTTCTCGAACAAATTACCCTGGAGGAAGACTAGTCTGTGACTCACTTCCCCCAGGGCCCTTCATCATGCAATAATCACACACAATAACACCACTTTGCATAAAAAGCTATTTATTAGGACAGGGTTGTAAAAACAGTTAAAACTTAATACATTTAACAAACTTCAAAACATCTTTAATGCATCATATTCTTGTCACATCTTACCAAACATTCACCCTAATGCCCCATACCGTGCTTCACTTTTTCCCCTTTCACTCATTAACCTCCTTCCATTCCCCAATCTCTCATTCGCTTCCACTACCAAACAAACTCCAGTGAAAGCTCGTTGACCTGGATGGAGAATCCTGCACACCGTCTTCCTTCGCCAGGGCTCCCTTCACACCCCACCCCCAAACAGGGTGTATACGTCGGCTTGTGACTCTCTCTCCCCCCCCACCCCCAAAAGACCGTAGTCAAGGAAAACCCTGTAGGGCGTTTCACTGCCCCCGCCCTGTTAAAAAGAGACACCACTATTCCACTTTTATGCCCACATGGGCTATCACCTTGATGTCTCTAGCCATGCGCAACACTGCAAATGCACTATTGAGCTCCCTCCGTGCCTTGTCAGTTGCTCCCTCCATTGTAGATGTGGCACAAACTCTGTCCATACCAAACATGACCCAGACAAGCTTTTTGATCGCCTCCAAGTCCTGCTTTATGTGCAGCAGCAGTGTCAACCCTGACAGCTGGACGAAATCCTTCTCCCCCAGGTTCACCAGGAACATATCTGGGCAACCAATTTGGAGGACCAGCTTCACCAACCCTAGCAAAAATTGCCCAAGCTCACGTTGCGCCCCCCCCCCCGTCCAATACTCCGACCATATGGACTGCCCTTGCTTGCAGCTGGGCAGTCCATAAATCTGCTCCTCTATATACTCTGCTTCCCAGTGCATTAAAGTGTCCAACTATCCAGGTCCCCAGCGTGTTCCCGGGACCCCTCATGCATCCTGCTGCAAAAAAGGAGTTAGCGTTGACCACACTCCAAGCCGACCCCCCTCCCTTCATTTACGCACATAGCGCTCACAACATCGCTACCGTCACCAGCCTATTTGTCTTATCGGTCTCCAGTCCCACCCCAAACATGGCGGTGCAGTCTGCCCCATCCTAATGGGCTTGTGTCCCGAAACTGGCCAGATTCCTCCCTAGCTTCCGCTACACAATGCGCAACACTGCCAGTAACTGAAAAGCAGTAATCCTTTCTCCTCTTGCATGGCAAAGTATAGCCTGCACCCATGCCAAGGCAGAAACCAGCACCTCACATTCACCAGGTACGCCTCAAGACTGCCTCCTCCATGCAACCAGACCCACTTGCCCCTCCCTGCCTGATCCATCTTGGTTTGTCTCAGCCAAATTCCCATCTGTCCCCACTTCAACGTAGCACCTCTGCGTCCCAGGCTGACCCCAGCAATTCAAACAATTGAAAAACATTAAAAAATCATACATAACCGGAACACAGCCACTTCAAAAACATCATAACAATTTGGCACCGCCATAAGAACACCCTGTAACAAACCAAACGTAATAGCATTCCGTAACGCACCCCCGTGCCCCACTTCTTGCCCCACCCCTTCCTCCAAAATCCACCCCTTTAATCTCAATGTGATCCTGTAACATTGCATTTTGAGGCCCTCCCTCAAACTCGTTCAATGCCAAACGCAGCTCCTTCTGGTAGAGATAGCCAAAGACCTCTCTCACTCCCCCCCCCCCCCCCCCCCCTTCAAATGTTGGCAGACAATAGTGTCTTGTGCTCCTGGTGCCAATCCATGGAAATGGTGCCACTGCAAAGAAGATCATGATTTCGCTATAGCATTGTTTACACCCAGCACATGTTTAGCCCTGAAAACAATGTTCCTGCGCAAATAAATTAGTATTAACTAACTTGGCAGTCCGAGAACTCAAACCTCCCTGTGTCTGTCCACCAAGTCAACTACCGTCCTGTTTGCCAATTCCCTCCCCACACTGTCAGGGCCACCAGTAACGGAAAAAAATCCAGAAAGGCGTCACCATCCTGTTCATCAATTCCCTATGCCACACTGTCAGAGCCACCAGTAACAGGAAATATTCCAGAGAGGCGATGCTCCACCCCTGCTGCAGCCAGTGTGGCAGCAACTTCTCCACACACAACCGTGCATCCTAAAACTGTCCAAAACCATGTGCCCCTGCCAAATCCGAAAAAAATCTGTGCCTGACAAACTGAGATCCCCTCCAGAAACATCATAGACACTCCATTGAAATCATCCAAAATGGTCTCCACCCTCACTGCCAAAGAAATCTGTGGTGTGGCAACACAGCGCCTGACCTCGCCAACTCAATCCTCTGTTCACTGATCACCTCAGTCAAAAATGGTTGAATCTCCTGCGCCTTTGCCTGAGGGAACCGTGCCACCAACAGGTCTGTGTCCAGCTCAGTACCCAAAAATGTCAAAACTTCACTGGAACCTTCTGTTTCTCTGGAGGCTGCGGAACTCACAGGTTCCCCTCCAATGTCTCAAATTGTCTCTGAGCCCTGACGCAATAACCCTACCCACAAACGAAAAGACACTCAAATAAAGGGGACACCTTCCAATGTCCACTCTTCTTAGTGAAAACCCACTGCAAAAATGTGCTTAAAGCCTCAAACAGTGCACACGGAATGGCACACCCCATGGGCAATACCCTGTCCACGTAAATGGACACACTGCCTCACCAAACAAATTGCGTCCGCAACTGGCGCATATACCATTTTAGCATCTTACCCTGCGATTAAATCAGTGACTGAAACTCCTTCCAGCTAAGACTAGTGGTGTATCATTCTGAACTCCCCATCTCCCTTCTTCGGTACCCCCCCAAGCAGAGATATAATCAAATCTGCCAGCTGCCGATCAAAAACTGGCCTGCAATCCTCCCTTCCACTTCTTTCTTTAATTTTCCTGCCACCTCTTCAGGGGCTTTTATTTGCTGTTCGTACATTGTCCGCCCACCTACGTACTCTAGGGCCCTGGTAACCCACACGAAAACCCTCCTTTAAGCCCCATTCCAACTTCAAAGCCGCCTTCCTGTCTGGGTAGACAGCGAGCCTTGGGATTAGTACCTCCACCTTAATGGGCGCAGGAGCCCTTTGGCACAGCTGGGCCCTGTTATCCTTTCCCTCTGGCCGCCATTGTTTGTTATCCTTGCGAAGTCTGCCTGAGCCATTTTTTCAGCAGTGTTTCCCTTGTCCACGCTTGTCCTCTGAAAGACACCAACTGCATTTTTTATTGCCTCACCTCTTCCTTTCATTTGCATCCCCGGCACCCCCACGTCGCATTTATCACTCGGCTCACCTTTCCACTCATCGCTGCCTTCTTCATAGTCCAACCTCAACACATCTTTCCTGCACCCTCCTCACAGATTGCTCGACACCCCTCCGCCACTCTTTCTCGCAAGCATGTCACTCCAACATAAGCTGACGCTCTTGTCTTGTATCACATGACTGAGCCCTCGGCGTAAAGAGCCTCGCCACAGACCCCCTACGTCTTCGGGCCAACGTCCAGGGGCTGCCATGCACCCCATTAGCATCGCCAACTGCTTGCCAGCCTCACATGCTGGTGATGTTGCTCCGTCACCTGTCAGGGTGTCACTCCACCACCAGGCCTTCGAGCCGCACCAGCTCCCACGTTCCTTGACCATCCTGCACCCATAGCCATCTCCCTCTCATGCTGTAGCCTGGCTCCATCGCCTTTGTGGCTTGAGCCTCACCCCAATGTTGGCTCTGGCCAAGTGCAGCCTCTCTGGCCCTACACTTGCGATCCCACCTGGCTTCCGTCTCTTGGATGAGGTGGCATTGTTCCTGTATGCTGACCTGCAAATCCACACCCTGCCACCTGGACACTGTCGCTGGGCCCAACCCACCTGGCCCCTGCCTCACCATATCATTATCTGCCTGGACCTGCACACTCCCAGACACCCCCACCCCCAATCCTATGTGTATCTACATCATCTACCTCCCCTTCTTAGTTTTCTTAAGGGCTGGGCCGAGTGCCGCATTGCTCCCTGCCCCAGGGGACATACTAGCTGCCAGGCCTAGAGGCATATCATACCCCTCCCTCCCCCAGGGTCCCAGCCCGCCTATTTTGAGGTCCTTGTGTGTGCTGGAGCTACACGGCCCCCGCTACTTCTGAAAGTACCTGTCCTGCCGCCGAGTCAAGTTGAGTGGGAAGGCTCGTCGCCTCACCGGGGGTCTTGCTCGTGGCGCGCCTCTCCGCTTCACCCTCCTCTGCTTGGCTTTTTCCTTCCCCCTGGGTAGAACACGGATAGCTGCTGTCCCACACACATCACGGCTCTAACCTACCCAGGTGTGGTCCAAGATACCAAGCCCGAGCAGGTCCGCCCGCCCTGCTGCGCCCAGGGTACTGTATCGTTTTGGGTCTCTGCTTCAGTCTCCTGGTCTGTTTCTTCCTTCCTTCCAAAATGTTCCCCCATCCCAGTGGTGCTTAGGGGTCAGAAAGAGGCTGGACCCAACTTTTCAGACTCCTTTATAACTACTCTTTCACCAGCCCCATCCCCCTAAATCTACCTATCCCCTGCCTGCCCCTGTTTTAGCACAAATTAACCTGGGAAGACTAGTCTGCGACTGTCACTTCCCCTGGGGCCCTTCATTGGAGAGCTTTACTGTGCAGAATGGCATTGAGTAGAAGAAAACTTTCCTGCGAAGTACATCTTATGTTGAGCGACTTTGTTTTTTTGTAAACATGGATACGTTGAAGACAAATTGTAAAAATAGTAATTTTTCACGTATACTTGGGAAAGTTCAATATTTTGCAGCCTTCACAATGCCCCAAAATTTACCATTGGGAGTTATGAGGGTCCTATAGATATTCGCATGGGCTTCATATCACAAACCTCCACAGTTTACCTTGGATATTCGTCAGGGTTTCAAGAATGCAGTCTTCATCAGCCCATGCAGCGGGACCTTTGTACGCTACTGGTATTTTTTTGTGCACATGTGCCATTGGCATGGCCTTTTGGCGCTGCTGATTATCATGAATGGTTCCACAGGACTGTGAATGTGGGTGCAGACCGGAGTCCGGTTTATGTAGGTTTGTTTCACCTGTTGTGTTCGGAGTTGTTTGTCGGTGAGTGTGCGCATACCGAGTCAAGAACTCTTCTCGTGTGTTTTGACGTTCGCAAGCCCGTTTTGCGGTGTGTATTGAGTGAAAGATTTATTTGGGGGGGCTGCAAAGGGGTCTTAACAGACAAACTTTGAATGTGCGTGTGTGTTATGTGAAAGGGTATTTGAGTGCGTGTAGAGCTGCAGAAATGGGTGTCTGGTGTTTGTGTACCTTTGGAGAAAGGCATTCATCCGTTACTAATCGGAGTGTGTATAGGGGGAAACATGGTTAACTGTTGCATACACCTGTGTAAAGTGGCAGATGGGGTGATTGATGGGAGTTCTTGTGGGGTGCTCTATATTACAGCAGTTAGTCTCTGAAGCTGCGCAGAAGTGATTGGTGCACATAGAGAGTCACAGGTTGTGTGTGAAGCTGCACATATGGGTGCCCGTGGTGGCACAGATGTTGGTAACTGTGTACAGCTTTAGATGTTGGTGACTGCGGATAGTCAAATATTGGGATTTAGTCCTGCATCTTTATTACTGGTGTCTAAATCGCTGGCTCTTGGGGGCTTGGATTGGTCTTGGGCCAAGGTGTCTCCATATGTTTGAGCTGCAGAGCATCCTACGGTTGTGTAGAAGGGGTTCAGCATCGTCTTCAGGTCTGTTGCTATTTTATGGTTTATTGATGCAGAATATGGTATTGGAACACTTTGAAGGCCAGTTTCCGAAGGCCGGATGTGTGTGCGGTTCGATGTTGCATAACATCCCACACAATGCAGCTGAAGCGTTGTTCTAAATGACAACAGGAAGATGAACCAAAGAGAGAGAATGCTCGGCGTTGGCTGCCCTTTCAACATGCTGGAATGGCTGGACACCCGCCAAGGTTTTACAGAAGGCCTCATCGTTTTGGTGTTTGGACTCCGGAACATGGAGACATGAATTCTAATCCGGCATTTATGCATGACCGAACTACGGAGGCCTGACTAGGCCAAAACCAGTCTGGGGTTGCCATCTGGAGGGAGGTTAGAGTGGCATGTGGGTGAAAAACGAAGCACCTGCATGAGTCCCTAAGCAATCAGCAGTGGCTGAGATTAATTCAGGCATTCCTTCCTTCACTTTGTTCGACCTTGGTTTAGTTATCGGGAAATGTAAAGAAGACCTCAGGATGTATTGGTTAGCTTGCCTCTTTGCTGTTCCAGTTCACTTATTTGCCTACTGTCTGAGTGGCACCTTTTTTTTAACTACAGCAGGTAACTTCGAGGCCACTGATTGGTCACCAGTATTAAACTAAATATAGCAAAAAAAAGGTTTGAGGTCTGTTTCAATGTGTAAAGGCGTTAAGAGGAACCGAGAGCAAGGCCAGGTGCAGAGCGGGGGGAACAGTGCCCTAAAGCTCGCATCTGATGGCTCTTTTCGCATGTTTGGTTTTGTCACAATCAGACCCGTCCATGTGGTGCCAATGCGCATCCTCCCATGGTGAGAGAGCTGGTATCCTGCGTCTAGCAGAAAGACTGCAGTGGGGGCAACCAGCATTGGTGACCAATAGCCCAATATCACCCGTACCCCACCACCGCCTCCCAATGTGCTAAGGGGCAAACATGTTGGGGGTTTTCAGGAACTTTAATGACCTTCTGAGGCGAGGGGCAAGGCAAACGAATCTGTTTACTAGGGGCGTCTAGCGAACGTCTTTTCCATCCATGGCGCCCCTTGGGTAACTGGTGCTGATCCGGGTGGGTATCCCCGGGAATGGGGAGATGCTGGGAGGGCTCACAGCGATGACCTTCAACTGTGGAGGTTTCTTCTAAGGCTGACAGAGACGGGGGGAGGGCGGCCGAAGGACAGGGCAGATCCAGATATGATTTAGTGCCGCACTTTGAGGCTAGGGGTCCTTGTCTGTGGGTGCGAGCACCGGCCGTGGGGTGGGACCCTGGCTGTGGGTCAGCGGGGTTCCTTCTCGTCGTGTTGTGCCAGCTGCCTCCAGCCTCCCTCTATTAGGAGTGGGCACGCTGGCACGCTAAGCTGGTGTTGTGCACACTGCAGCTGGCCCCTCCTTGGCTGTTTTCTGCTCCGCGTGGGGGCCAGAGAGTCTGTTTTGAATATTCATAGCTCCCCAGCAGGGAGGTGTCTGACGGAGGCACCCTGTCCACTCACTGCCCGGGACTGCCACAGCAGGACGGCTCTGCCCACCAAGGGAGCCTGCGAGCCCCGGGCCTCGGAGAGGGGCCCATGCAAGACCCCAGTATATGAAGCCGGACGATGGGGGGCGGACACTCCCAGCAGCCGGATGTGGCGCAGCGGCGCTACCTGCGAGGTACCTCTGTGCATGTATCACTGCGGGTGGCAGGGGCGTCTGGGCACCGGGCTCACCACGTGCACTCCGCGGGAGACACTTTGTCTGACAAGAGAACTTCGCTGATTGTTGGCTCTGCTCGGGAGCTAGAGGCGGGTGGCAGCATTGGCAGGTAGGCTTTGCCCAGGGCGGAGTACTGGCAATGTATTCGCATTGCAATGCAGGTGGCTGAGGAGGAACTTCAGAGCAGCCTCATAGGTGGGCATCGTTATGTGGTATAGGGACTCGAAGGGATACATTGCTGGACATAACACAGGTGAAGAGAGGCTGCAGCTGGGGTGGTAGAATACCACCGACATGCTGACACGGCTCGGTTAAATTCCTTCAGGCTTCACTCCAGGCGCTACAGAGGGGCTTTGCCGTGCTGGCTGCGGCTGTAGCCCATATAGCAATGCCTTGAGGCCAACTTTAGTGTCACAATTGGTACATGGGCATTGCTGGAATAGCGGCACTGCAGAGCAGGCGGGCATTGCCCGGTGAAGAGTGATGGGAGGAAGTTGCTGCTTCTGGTCGTAGTGCTAGCCTGGCAGCTCCATTGGCATTCTATAAAAGGCTGCAATTATTGAATTGGAGGCATTGCTTAAAGCTCCTGTTGTTTTTGGCTAAGCTGAGCAGGGCAGTAAGCGCTTTATTGAGGTGATTTATGTAGCACCTAGTCCTGCTTTCAGGCGCTGTCTGAACACCTCTAGTCACTGTAAAATGCAATCGAATGGAAATGGATATCGGAATATAATTGATGCACCTGTTTGCTATTCGTTTTGAAATAATATTCCACCCTGCCATCAGTACTTATCAACCTGGGCATTTAAATAGAGCGGTCAAGAAAATGAATTGCCTCTCGGCGCTTCAACCACGGGCGTGTTCCTGTTATTTAACCCCTTCGCTGCTAGGCCTTTTCCCCCTCCTGTGCTAAGGCTTTTTTTGGTGTTTTGGGGTAGTGCGCGCTTAGGCCCTTGTAACTTTTTGACCACATAAGGGATCCGCGCCAAATTTGCGTCCTTTTCTTCCAACATCATGGGGATTCTAAAGGCGCCCAGGGTTTGTGGATTCCCTTGGAGGGGTCCCAGAAATTAACCAAAATATAGTGTTTTTTTTGTTTTTTTCAGAAAAATGGGAAAAACGGGCTGCAAATGAAAGCCTCTGGCTTTTTCCCTGAATATGGTATCAAAAAAGGGTTTGTGGGGCTGAATTCTCCATTTTCTCAGCTTTTAGGGAATGACAGTGTTTTGTCAGAGAACCGAAATTTTTCACTCAGTTTTGGCATTTTTCTGGGACATAGCCTATTTTTGCTATTTTTAGAGCTTTCCACCTCCTTCCAGTTAATGGTAGAAATGAGTTTGAAAGCAATAATGGATCCTGGAAAGCTTTACATTTCCGAAAAATAGACAAAATTCTGAATTCAGAAAGGGGTCATTTGTCTAAATCCATGAAGGGTTCGTTATAGAAACTAACAGTTAGATATTGGAATATTTGAAAATTTGTTGAAAACAACGGCCTTTTGTCTCAACGTTTTCACCTATAACTTTCTCTAATTTTGACAGCTCTTGGAAAGCAATATACCGTTACATCCGTTAGACCTTCCTGGTTGTGGGGATATATGGGACTTGTAGTTTCACCAAGAACCCGACGAACCCAGATCCAAAAACTGAGCAGCAACTTGCAATGGTATTTTTTCATTTACTGGGTATAGTGCACTTTGTCTTGGAAAATGTACACATGGAATAATCTGCATGAAAGACACCTATGTATGTATGAATTGGGTACAAATTATAGAGTTCAGAAACAGTATATAATTGCACATTTTCAAAGTTGGGAATACTCATACTAGCATGAGAATTATTGGTCATTTTTCATAAAGTTTTTTTTTCTACACAATATCTTTCATTCAAAGGGAGAAATGCAAGAAAGCTCAATTGGTAATAACAGTTGATTTACAAATCTGAATTACCCCAAGTGTCCCGATAAAAACGGTACCTCACTTGTGTGGGTCGGCCTTGTGCCTGCGACAGGAAACGGCGCAAAATGCAACGTGGTCACACCTAAATTTTGCAGTTACAAATTGACCCTTTTTTGGCAAAGTGCCTACCTGTAGTTTTTGCACCCTAGTTCTTCCGGCACCTAGGGAAACCTAGCAAACCTATACATTTTTGAAAAGTAGACACCCAGGGGAATTCAGGATGGGATGACTCGACTGCCTACCACCAGGTTTTGTTACCCAGAATCCCTTGCAAAGCTCAGATTTTGAAAAAAAAAACACATTTTCCTCACATTTCTGTGGTGGAAAGTTCTGGAATCTGCGTGGATCAACAAATTTCCACCCACCCAGCGTGCCCCCAGGTCTCCCGAAAAAAATGGTACCTCACTTGTGTGGGTCGGCCTTGTGCCTACCACGGGAAACGGCACAAAATGCAACGTGGTCGCTCCTCAATTTCCCAGTGAAATCTTAAGCTCTTTGGACAAAGAGACTACCTTTTGTTTTTGAGCCGTAGCTCAACCAGCACCTAGGGAAACCTAGCAAACCTATACATTTTTGAAAACTAGACACCCAGGGCAATTCAGGATGGGGTGACTCGTCTGCCTACCCCCAGGTTTTGTTACCCAGAATCCCTTGCAAACATAAATATTTGACCAAAAAAACACATTTTCCTCACATTTCTGTGGTGGAAAGTTCTGGAATCTGCGTGGATCAACAAATTTGCACCCACCCAGCGTGCCCCTAGGTCTCCCGAAAAAAATGGTACCTCACTTGCGTGGGTAGGCATAGTGGCTGCGACATGAAACCGCGCAAAACGCAGCATGGTCGCATCTCAATTTCCCAGTGAAATTTAGCACGATTCGGACAAAAAGACTACCTTTTGTTTTTGCGCCGTAGCTCTGCCAGCACCTAGGGAAACCTAGCAACCCTATACATTTTTGAAAACTAGACAACCAGGGCAACTCAGGATGGGGTGACTCGTCTGCCTACCCCCAGGTTTTGTTACCCAGAATCCCTTTCAAACAAAAAAATTTGACCAAAAAAACACATTTTCCTCACATTTCTGTGGGGGAAAGTTCTGGAATCTGCGTGGATCAACAAATTTCTACCCACCCAGCGTGCCCCCAGGTCTCCCGAAAAAAATGGTACCCCACTTGCGTGGGTAGGCATAGTGGCTGCGACATGAAACAGCGCAAAACGCAGCATGGTCGCACCTCAATTTCCCAGTGAAATTTAGCACGATTCAGACAAAAAGACTACCTTTTGTTTTTGCGCCGTAGCTCTGCCAGCACCTAGGGAAACCTAGCAAACCTATACATTTCTGAAAACTAGACACCCAGGGCAATTCAGGATGGGGTGACTCGTCTGCCTACCCCCAGGTTTTGTTACCCAGAATCCCTTTCAAACAAAACAATTTAACCAAAAAAACACATTTTCCTCACATTTCTGTGGTGGAAAGTTCTGGAATCTGCGTGGATCAACAAATTTCCATCCACCCAGTGTGCCCCCAGGTCTCCCGAAAAAAATGGTACCTCACTTGCGTGGGTAGGCATAGTGGCTGCGACATGAAACAGCGCAAAACGCAGCATGGTCGCACCTCAATTTCCCAGTGAAATTTTGCACGATTCGGACAAAAAGACTACCTTTTGTTTTTGCGCCGTAGCTCTGCCAGCACCTAGGGAAACCTAGCAAACCTATACATTTCTGAAAACTAGACACCCAGGGCAATTCAGGATGGGGTGACTCGTCTGCCTACCCCCAGGTTTTGTTACCCAGAATCCCTTTCAAACAAAAAAATTTGACCAAAAAAACACATTTTCCTCACATTTCTGTGGGGGAAAGTTCTGGAATCTGCGTGGATCAACAAATTTCCATCCACCCAGTGTGCCCCCAGGTCTCCCGAAAAAAATGGTACCTCACTTGCGTGGGTAGGCATAGTGGCTGCGACATGAAACAGCGCAAAACGCAGCATGGTCGCACCTCAATTTCCCAGTGAAATTTTGCACGATTCGGACAAAAAGACTACCTTTTGTTTTTGCGCCGTAGCTCTGCCAGCACCTAGGGAAACCTAGCAAACCTATACATTTCTGAAAACTAGACACCCAGGGCAATTCAGGATGGGGTGACTCGTCTGCCTACCCCCAGGTTTTGTTACCCAGAATCCCTTTCAAACAAAAAAATTTGACCAAAAAAACACATTTTCCTCACATTTCTGTGGTGGAAAGTTCTGGAATCTGCGTGGATCATCAAATTTCCATGCACCCAGTGTGCCCCCAGGTCTCCCGAAAAAAATGGTACCTCACTTGCGTGGGTAGGCATAGTGGCTGCGACATGAAACAGCGCAAAACGCAGCATGGTCGCACCTCAATTTCCCAGTGAAATTTAGCACGATTCGGACAAAAAGACTACCTTTTGTTTTTACGCCGTAGCTCTGCCAGCACCTAGGGAAACCTAGCAAACCTATACATTTCTGAAAACTAGACACCCAGGGCAATTCAGGATGGGGTGACTCGTCTGCCTACCCCCAGGTTTTGTTACCCAGAATCCCTTTCAAACAAAAAAATTTGACCAAAAAAACACATTTTCCTCACATTTCTGTGGTGGAAAGTTCTGGAATCTGCGTGGATCAACAAATTTCCATCCACCCAGTGTGCCCCCAGGTCTCCCGAAAAAAATGGTACCTCACTTGCGTGGGTAGGCATAGTGGCTGCGACATGAAACCGCGCAAAACGCAGCATGGTCGCACCTCAATTTCCCAGTGAAATTTAGCACGATTCGGACAAAAAGACTACCTTTTGTTTTTACGCCATAGCTCTGCCAGCACCTAGGGAAAACTAGCAAACCTATACATTTCTGAAAACTAGACACCCAGGGCAATTCAGGATGGGGTGACTCGTCTGCCTACCCCCAGGTTTTGTTACCCAGAATCCCTTACAAACATAAAAATTTGACCAAAAAAACACATTTTCCTCACATTTCTGTGGTGGAAAGTTCTGGAATCTGCGTGGATCAACAAATTTCCACCCACCCAGCGTGCCCCCAGGTCTCCCGAAAAAAATGATACCTCACTTGCGTGGGTAGGCATAGTGGCTGCGACATGAAACAGCGCAAAACGCAGCATGGTCGCACCTCAATTTCCCAGTGAAATTTTGCACAATTCTGACAAAAAGACTACCTTTTGTTTTTGCGCCGTAGCTCTGCCAGCACCTAGGGAAAACTAGCAAACCTATACATTTCTGAAAACTAGACACCCAGGGCAATTCAGGATGGGGTGACTCGTCTGCCTACCCCCAGGTTTTGTTACCCAGAATCCCTTGAAAACATAAATATTTGTCCAAAAAAACACATTTTCCTCACATTTCTGTGGTGGAAAGTTCTGGAATCTGCGTGGATCAACAAATTTCCACTCACCCAGCGTGCCCCCAGGTCTCCCGAAAAAAATGGTACCTCACTTGCGTGGGTAGGCATAGTGGCTGCGACATAAAACAGCGCAAAACGCAGCATGGTCGCACCTCAATTTCCCAGTGAAATTTAGCACGATTCGGACAAAAAGACTACCTTTTGTTTTTGCGCCGTAGCTCTGCCAGCACCTAGGGAAAACTAGCAAACCTATACATTTCTGAAAACTAGACACCCAGGGCAATTTAGGATGGGGTGACTCGTCTGCCTACCCCCAGGTTTTGTTACCCAGAATCCCTTACAAACATAAAAATGTGACCAAAAAAACACATTTTCCTCACATTTCTGTGGTGGAAAGTTCTGGAATCTGCGTGGATCAACAAATTTCCACCCACCCAGCGTGCCCCCAGGTCTCCCGAAAAAAATGGTACCTCACTTGCGTGGGTAGGCATAGTGGCTGCGACATGAAACAGCGCAAAACGCAGCATGGTCGCACCTCAATTTCCCAGTGAAATTTTGCACGATTCGGACAAAAAGACTACCTTTTGTTTTTGCGCCGTAGCTCTGCCAGCACCTAAGGAAACCTAGCAAACCTATACATTTTTGAAAACTAGACACCCAGGGGAATTCAGGATGGGGTGACTCGTCTGCCTACCCCCAGGTTTTGTTACCCAGAATCCCTTGAAAACATAAATATTTGACCAAAAAAACACATTTTCCTCACATTTCTGTGGTGGAAAGTTCTGGAATCTGCGTGGATCAACAAATTTCCACTCACCCAGCGTGCCCCCAGGTCTCCCGAAAAAAACGGTACCTCACTTGCGTGGGTAGACATAGTGGCTGAAACAGGAAACGGTTCAAATCGTACGGTGGTGAATTTACATTACCTTATTGCAAAACTACCTTGATTTTGGGGGGGGGGATCTGAATTTGTGGCCCGGGGCTCGGTGGTATTCTTTGCAAAGTAGCAAACCTAAACAGTTCTGAAAACTAGACACCCGGGGGAGTCCAGGGAGGTATGGCATGCATGGGTCCCCCAATGTTTTCCTACCCAGAACTCTCTGCAAACCTTAAAATTAGGTAAAAATGGCACTTTTCCAAACTTTTTGGCGTGGGATCGCCGTGCCGGCAAAAAAGTCGTACCACCCTGTGTTCCCCTTGTTCTCCCGAGTAAAAGGATACCTCACTTGTGTGGGTGCCCCAAAGCAGAACACCCCAAAAATGAATTTTGAAAAAAGTAGTTTTTACTCATATTTACGTTTCACAAATTAAGCACCCCAGCCTAAGTCACTTGCCTTTGGCCCACCCACACAAGTGAGGTATCATTTTACTCGGGAGAACAAGGGAAACGCTGGGTGGTAGGACATTTGTTCCGGCAGCGAGATCCCACCCAAAAAAGTATGGAAAAGTTGGTTTTTGGACCAAAATTTCAGGTTTGCAGGGGTTTCTGGGTAGGAAAACATTGGGGGACCCACGCATGCCATACCACCCTGGACTCCCCCGGGTGTCTAGTTCTCAGAACTGTTTGGGTTTGGTAGTTTCCAAAGATGCCTGCCAAGCCCCGGGCCAAAAGCTCAGGTGACCCCCTCAAAAAATAAGATTATTTGGCTAAAGGTAATGTTTTCGTCTCCACAGTATGAATTGGGCCTTTTCCTAAAGCAGCCGCTATGCCTACCCACGCAAGTGAGGTACCATTTTTATCGGGAGACCTTGGGGAACGCTGGGTGGGAGGTAATTTGTGTGAGCCCAGTGATGCCACGCTTTCCCACACTAAAACGTGTGAAAAAAAAAGATTTTTTCCAAGCAAAAAATGAGGTTTGCAAGGGATTCTGGGTAAAGGAACGTTGGAGGATCCACGCAAGCCATACCTCCTTGGAAGCCCCCGGCTGTCTACTTTTCAGAAATGTGTGGGTTTGGTAGGTTTCCCTAGATGGCTGTCTCGCACGGGGCCAAAAACCCGGGTAACCCCTCTTGCAAAAGCTGGTGGACATGAATTCTCCAGCTTTTGCAAGAGGGGTTACCTGGGTTTCTGGCCCCGTGCGAGACAGCCATCTAGGGAAACCTACCAAACCCACACATTTCTGAAAAGTAGACACCCGGGGGAGTCCAGGGAGGTATGGCATGCGTGGGTCCCCCAATGTTTTCCTACCCAGAACTCCTTGAAAACATAAAAATGTGACCAAAAAAACACATTTTCCTCACATTTCTGTGGTGGAAAGTTCTGGAATCTGCGTGGATCAACAAATTTCCACCCACCCAGCTTGCCCCCAGCCCCCAGGTCTCCCGAAAAAAACGGTACCTCACTTGCGTGGGTAGACATAGTGGCTGCAACAGGAAACGGTTCAAATCGTACGGTGGTGAATTTACATTACCACCTTGCAAAACTACCTTGATTTTGGGGGGGGGGGGGATCTGAATTTGTGGCCCGGGGCTCGGTGGTATTCTTTGCAAAGTAGCAAACCCAAACAGTTCTGAAAACTAGACACCCGGGGGAGTCCAGGGAGGTATGGCATGCATGGGTCCCCCAATGTTTTCGTACCCAGAACTCTCTGCAAACCTTAAAATTAGGTAAAAATTGCACTTTTCCAAACTTTTTGGCGTGGGATCGCCGTGCCGGCAAAAAAGTCGTACCACCCTGCGTTCCCCTTGTTCTCCCGAGTAAAAGGATACCTCACTTGTGTGGGTGCCCCAAAGTAGAACACCCCAAAAATGAATTTTGAAAAAGGTAGTTTTTACTCATATTTACGTTTTACAAATTAAGCACCCCAGCCTAAGTCACTTGCCTTTGGCCCACCCACACAAGTGAGGTATCATTTTACTCGGGAGAACAAGGGAAACGCTGGGTGGTAGGACATTTGTTCCGGCAGCGAGATCCCACCCAAAAAAGTATGGAAAAGTTGGTTTTTGGACCAAAATTTCAGGTTTGCAGGGGTTTCTGGGTAGGAAAACATTGGGGGACCCACGCATGCCATACCACCCTGGACTCCCCCGGGTGTCTAGTTCTCAGAACTGTTTGGGTTTGGTAGTTTCCAAAGATGCCTGCCAAGCCCCGGGCCAAAAGCTCAGGTGACCCCCTCAAAAAATAAGATTATTTGGCTAAAGGTAATGTTTTTGTCTCCACAGTATGAATTGGGCCTTTTCCTAAAGCAGCCGCTATGCCTACCCACGCAAGTGAGGTACCATTTTTATCGGGAGACCTTGGGGAACGCTGGGTGGGAGGTAATTTGTGTGAGCCCAGTGATGCCACGCTTTCCCACACTAAAACGTGTGAAAAAAAATGATTATTTCCAAGCAAAAAATGAGGTTTGCAAGGGATTCTGGGTAAAGGAACGTTGGAGGATCCACGCAAGCCATACCTCCTTGGAAGCCCCCGGGTGTCTACTTTTCAGAAATGTGTGGGTTTGGTAGGTTTCCCTAGATGGCTGTCTCGCACGGGGCCAAAAACCCGGGTAACCCCTCTTGCAAAAGCTGGTGGACATGAATTCTCCAGCTTTTGCAAGAGGGGTTACCTGGGTTTCTGGCCCCGTGCGAGACAGCCATCTAGGGAAACCTACCAAACCCACACATTTCTGAAAAGTAGACACCCGGGGGAGTCCAGGGAGGTATGGCATGCGTGGGTCCCCCAATGTTTTCCTACCCAGAACTCCTTGCAAACCTTAATTAGGTAAAAATAGCACTTTTACAAAAATTTTGCCGTGGGATCGCCGTGCCGGCAAAAATGTCCTACCACCCAGCGTTCCCCTTGTTCTCCCGAGTAAAAGGGTACCTCACCTTAACAGAGTTACTCAAAAGACAAACATTCAAGCACGGCTATCTATTCCTCAAAGACACACACATACAGGTTGGATTTGGCACGAGGGCGAGTGATGGTTCAGTATATAAAATTTTATTAACAAGATATTTCAAAAAAATGAAATGCTCTGTCAATAAATAAATGCATAAAAACCGAACTAGTGACTCGCAACTCGTGAGCTGTAAAGCCACGACAAGGCACCAACCGTTTTACAGGCCATTCACGCACCTTTCATACCTGATACAAACAAGACCACTGACACCATCTGGAATAAAAGCAACACATTACAACAATCACAATAAGGGACAAGGTACACCCTAATGCAGAAAGAGAAAAAAAACAATTATTACTGCACACCCATCTAATCCGCAAGCACACACACATACTGGTTGGATTTGGCACGAGGGTGAGTGATGATTCAGTACATACAATTGTATACACAAGTAATTTCACAAAAATGAAATACACTGTGTATAATTGCAAGTATGATAAACTGAACCACTGACTCACAGCTCGTGAGCTGTAAAGCCACGTCAAGGCACCAACCTCTTTACAGGCCATTCATACACCTTTCGTACGTGTGACACATTCAAAACATTCACACCGCCAGCCGCGGACCCATCACATTTCAACACTCACACCAGCAAACAGCGCCATTCAAGGGCCCATCACTTTCACACGCCCACATTTCTGACACTGGAACTACACAAATTGATGGACTGCGTGGAGTGTCACTCAACAAGCAGTGTGTGCAGTGACCAACAGAAAGTAACTACTCACACACCGCCAGCCGAGCGCCAGTCCACCCACACCACCAGCCAAGCACCAGACCATGCACACCGCCAGCCAAACACTCAGCGCACACCACCAGCCAAGCGCCTCTCCACGCACACCGCCAGCCAAGCACCACTCCGTGCACAGACAGCTAAACACCGCTCCACGCACACCCTCCAGCCAAGTACCACTCCGCAAACACCACCAGCCAAGCGCCACTCCACACACACTGCCAGCCAAGCACCATTCCACACACACTGCCAGCCAAGCAGCACTCCACACACACCGCCAGCCAAGCACCACTCCACACACACCGCCAGCCAAGCACCACTCCACACACACCGCCAGCCAAGCACCACTCCACACACACCGCCAGCCAAGCACCACTCCACACACACCGCCAGCCAAGCACCAGTCCACACACACCGCCAGCCAAGCACCACTCCACACACACCATCAGCCAAACACCACTCCATGCACAGACAGCCAAGTACCACTCCACGAACACCACCAGCCAAGCGCCACTCCACACACACCGCCAGCAAAGCACCACTCCGTGCACAGACAGCCAAGCGCAACTCCACACACACCGCCAGCCAAGCACCAGCCGGCGCACACCACAAACACATTTAGAATTCTTTTTTTGAAAATGACACTAAACAAATGGAAATACCTACAAATCAGGTAACACAAATTCTTAAAATAAAAACTTTGCACTAATGCCAATCCTTGAAACAAACTAAAAATGTTTTACAGAATGCAGACCAAGCAATTCACTTTACAGCTCAATCAAACTCCCAATAGTTCTTTTGCGTGTGGTACGATTTAAAACAAGCTGACATACACAATGCAGGCTTAGAAGGACAGTCAGGACAGTATATACGAGACTCCTTCCGCACGCCTCTTCGCCAACAGACTCTGCATCTTCTAGTCGGAAAGTCTCTAGCAGTAGTGGAAGGAATAGATTCAGGAAAGTGGCGATCTTGCAATCTAGCCACTTCCTCCACCACTCCAAATCTAGGAACACTTGCCTGCTGCACAAGTACAAGGCTGCCTATTATAGACTCCTGAAACTTAAGAAAAGTCATCTTCGTCCCAGGACAAGACTTCTGGTACACAACGAAAGCATTAAATGATGCCAAGTGGAACAGATGGATAGCCAACTTCTTGTACCAAACGTAAGCCTTTCGAAGAGCAGCATAAGGTTCCAACCTCTGATCTACTCTGTCAACACCACCCATGAACTTATTGTAAGCTACAATGCACACAGGTTTGCGCACTTCAGCACCCTGACCCCAAACAGGCACAGGTACAGTACTTTCATCGTGGATAGTAGTCAGCATGTACACATCTCTCTTGTCTGAATACTTCACAGCTAAAAGCTCCCCACATCGCAATGCCGTAGACTGTCCCCGCACAAGCCTTTTGCAAACAAGTTCCTTTGGGAAACCTTTACGGTTACTGCGCATTGTGCCACAAGCAACAGTGCCCACTTTGGCCAACTCCTTGAACAACTGCACACCAGTGTAGAAGTTATCTACATATAAATGATGGCCTTTGTTAAATAATCCTCTACCTAGTTCCCACACAATTTTCTCAGTTACTCCAAAAGTAGAAGGACAACCGGGAGGGTTAATGCGGGACTCCTTACCAGTGTACACCCTGAAATTGTAGACATATCCAGTCTCACTGTCACACAGCATATACAGTTTGATTCCATAGCGTGACCTCTTACTAGGAATGTATTGCCTAAAAACCAAGCGGCCCTTGAACAACACCAAAGACTCATCCACTGCAATTTCTTTACCAGGGACAAAAATCTCAGAAAAACGATCAACAAAGTGATCAAGGACAGGCCGAATTTTAAACAAACGGTCACAATCAGGGTGATCGCGTGACAACGCTAAACTATTATCAGCAAAATGCATCATCCGAAGAAGAAGCGTATACCGATCACGACTTATGACTGCTGGAAATACAGCTGTTACCATCAAGGGACTAGTGGACCAATATGAAGTAATTGATGACTTCCTTATCAAGCCCATCAAAAAAGTTAATCCCAGAAACTTCTTCATCTCTTCAACATTGGTGGGAGTCCACCGGATTGCTCTACAATAGGGCTTAAGGCTGGCACTGTTGGCCCTCAAATATTGTTCTGCATATAAATTGGTTTGCTCAACAATCTTTTGCAAAAACACATCGTCAAAAAACAACTGAAAAAAATTAATTGGCAGAAAATTCTCTGTATTCACTCTACACCCAGGAACACCAGTGAACTCTGGCAATGCCGGCTGCACCAAGCCAGGGGGAACCCAGAGGCCATCCCTATCAACGGGGGGAGCAGCCACCCCAGCCTGCAGCACCGAAACATCTTGCTGCTGTTCTCCAACGGGAAGCCTAACAGCCACAGATACTTCTGGCTGCACAACACCAACAGAAGACGTAGCATCCCCAGAGGGCTCTTCCTGCACTACACCAACGGGAAGCCCAGCAGCCTGAGATGCTTCTTGCTGCACTACACCACCGGGAAACCCAGCAGGCCCAGATGCCTCTTGCCGCTCTACACCAATGGGAAGCCTAACAGCCCCAGATGCCTCTTGCTGCACTACACGAGCAGGAAGACGAAAAGCACCAGATGCCCCTTTGCGCACCACAGCAATGTGAAGCCTTTTGGGTGCAGGCTCCAGCCCACATGCCTCTTGCCGACGTAAAAAGAAAGGAAACCTTGCGGCCCTAGGCAGCAGCACAGGTGCCTCTTGGCCCACTACCGGCAACACAATGTCCTCCTGTACCATAGGCCCTTCATCAGCACTAGAAGAAGAGTCATCATCCGATTATGATGATTCCATGCGAAGAGAAAACTCACTGCCTGAATCTTCTGCCACTTCCTGGGAGTCCGAATCGGACTCAGACTCTGAACCATGGTCCGAGGAAGACTCAAAAAGCAAACCAAGAACCTGCTGAGCAGTAATCCTGCGACTAGCCATTATCCTTACAAAGCAAGAAGACTGCACACACAAGTGAACAACAACCTACACTGTGCAAAGTAAGAAGTAAACAAGGTAAGGCTTTCACTAAAAGATAAATACAATCCAAAACAATTTCACTCTTACAAAATATAGCTACACTCACCAGCACCTACTCTGTTGAGACACAGCGAAAAGAAATGAAATCCCACTAGAAAGAAAAAAAGAAATGACATTAGAAAACAAAGTGCACATCAAACACTAATCCTGAAAAAAAAAACACAGAGCCACACAAACTGCTAGAGGTACAACCTTTTTCAAAAAGACAAACATCAAGGAGAAGTAGTACAAAATACATTCACTTACCAAGCACAAGCAACTACACAAGCTGCAAACAGACACGCAACCTACAACAATCCAAACAGCAAAAGCCTGGAACAAGACAAAAATAGAGAAGAAAAAAAAATTACTACCACATTTCACAAACAATATAACAATTAAAAAAACAACACACAAATTTGCCCCCCAAATTAAAATTCGGCCAGATGGGCCATCAATTAGGGCTTAGACCAAATGAGATTAGATGAGTTTTAACATCAAGACACTGGATAATTTTTTGAATTTTTGTAAAGTGCCTGACCACTTTGGTGCCAGTCAGTCTTTTGCTACTACCAGTACCCATATCACACAGGGGCAGTAAGGACATTCATACACCTTTTGTACGTGTGACACATACAAAACATTCACACCGCCAGCCGCCCATCACTTTCACACGCCCACATATCTGACATAGCAACTACAGAAAATGATGGACTGCGTAGAGTGTCACTCAACTAGCAGTGTGTGTAGTGACCAACAGAAAGTAACTACTCACACACCGCCAGCAGAGTTCCAGTCCACCCACACCACCATCCAAGCACCAGACCATGCACACCGCCAGCCAAACCCCACTCAGCGCACACCGACAGCCAAGTACCACTCCACGCACACCATCCAGCCAAGTACCACTCCCCACACACCGCCAGCCAAACACCACTCCCCACACACCGCCAGCCAAACACCACTCCACACACACCGCCAGCCAAGCAGCACTCCGTGCACAGACAGCAAAGTAGCACTCCAGCACACCACCAGCCAAGCGCCACTCCACACACACCGCCAGCCAAGCAGCACTCCGTGCACAGACAGCAAAGTAGCACTCCACGCACACCACCAGCCAAGCGCCACTCCACACACACCGCCAGCCAAGCAGCACTCCGTGCACAGACAGCAAAGTAGCACTCCACGCACGCCACCAGCCAAGCGCCACTCAACACACACCTCCAGCCAAGCAGCACTCCACGCACACCACCAGCCAAGCGCCACTCAACACACACCTCCAGCCAAGCAGCACTCCGTGCACAGACAGCAAAGTAGCACTCCACGCACACCACCAGCCAAGCGCCACTCCACACACACCGCCAGCCAAGCAGCACTCCGTGCACAGACAGCAAAGTAGCACTCCACGCACACCACCAGCCAAGCGCCACTCCACACACACCGCCAGCCAAGCAGCACTCCACACACACCGCCAGCCAAGCAGCACTCCGTGCAGACAGCAAAGTAGCACTCCACGCACACCACCAGCCAAGCGCCACTCCACACACACCGCCAGCCAAGCAGCACTCCGTGCACAGACAGCAAAGTAGCACTCCACGCACACCACCAGCCAAGCGCCACTCCACACACACCGCCAGCCAAGCAGCACTCCGTGCACAGACAGCAAAGTAGCACTCCACGCACACCACCAGCCAAGCGCCACTCCACACACACCGCCAGCCAAGCAGCACTCCGTGCACAGACAGCAAAGTAGCACTCCACGCACACTAACAGCCAAGCGCCACTCCACACACACCGCCAGCCAAGCACCACTCCGTGCACAGACAGCAAAGTAGCACTCCACGCACACCACCTGCCAGGCGCCACTCCACAAGCACCACCAGCCAAGCACCACTCACCGCCAGCCAAGCACCATCCAGCCAAGCGCCACTCCACACACACCGCCAGCCAAGCAGCACTCCGTGCACAGACAGCAAAGTAGCACTCCACGCACACCACCAGCCAAGCGCCACTCCACACACACCGCCAGCCAAGCAGCACTCCGTGCACAGACAGCAAAGTAGCACTCCACGCACACCACCAGCCAAGCGCCACTCCACACACACCGCCAGCCAAGCAGCACTCCGTGCACAGACAGCAAAGTAGCACTCCACGCACACCACCTGCCAAGCGCCACTCCACAAGCACCACCAGCCAAGCACCACTCACCGCCAGCCAAGCACCATCCAGCCAAGCGCCACTCCACACACACCGCCAGCCAAGCGCCACTCCACACACACCGCCAGCCAAGCAGCACTCCGTGCACAGACAGCAAAGTAGCACTCCACGCACACCACCAGCCAAGCGCCACTCCACACACACCGCCAGCCAAGCAGCACTCCGTGCACAGACAGCAAAGTAGCACTCCACGCACACCACCAGCCAAGCGCCACTCCACACACACCGCCAGCCAAGCAGCACTCCGTGCACAGACAGCAAAGTAGCACTCCACGCACAACACCAGCCAAGCGCCACTCCACACACACCACCAGCCAAGCAGCACTCCGTGCACAGACAGCAAAGTAGCACTCCACGCACACCACCAGCCAAGCGCCACTCCACACACACCACCAGCCAAGCAGCACTCCGTGCACAGACAGCAAAGTAGCACTCCACGCACACCACCAGCCAAGCGCCACTCCACACACACCGCCAGCCAAGCACCACTCCGTGCACAGACAGCCAAGTACCACTCTACACACACCACCAGCCAAGCGCCACTCCACACACACCGCCAGCCAAGCACCACTCTGTGCATAGATAGCCAAGTACCCCTCCACGCACACCGCCAGCCAAACACCACTCAGCGCACACCGACAGCCAAGTACCACTCCACACACACCGCCAGCCAAGCACCGCTCCACGCACACCATCCAGCCAAGTACCACTCCCCACACACACCACCAGCAAACATGCCCAAGGGGTCGCTTCCTAAAAACTTTGTGTTAGTGGGCATTTTCCGCCCCCCCTGGGGGCAAAACGGCAAAAAAAACAGGCCGATTTGCCCCCAGGGTGGACAGAAAAACAAAAACACAATCATGTCCACCTGGAAGCGACCCTTACCCAAGGGGTCGCTTCCCAAAACAAACACATTGCCCCAACAAAAATCCCTGGTTCTAGTGGGTAATTTCTGCCCCCCCTGGGGGCAAAACGGCCGAAAAACAGGCCGATTTCCCCCCAGGGGGGGCAGAAAAACGAAAACATACTCAGACCCCACCTGGAAGCGACCCTTGCCCAAGGGGTCGCTTCCTAAAAACTAAAATTACATCCCTGGTGTCTAGTGGGCATTTTCTGTCCCCCCTGGGGGCAAAACGGCAAAAAAAAACGGGCCGATTTGCCCCCAGGGGGGACAGAAAAACGTAAACAAAATAAATGGCCGCCATCTTTGTACAAATCTATATCCCTGGTGCTAGTGGGGAATTTCTGCCCCCCCTGGGGGCAAAACGGCCGAAAAAACGGGCCGATTTCCCCCCAGGGGGGGCAGAAAAACGAAAACATATTGCCAGCCAGCCTGGAAGTGACCCTTGCCCAAGGGGTCACTTCCTAAAAACTAAAAGTATATCCCTGGTGTCTAGTGGGGGCATTTCCGCCGCACAATCGCGACGCTGTGCGCGATCGTGAGGCAGAAATGCCCTGCAAAGAGACATCAGGGGAAAGGAAAATCTCTTTCCTCTCCCCTGATGCCTCTTCGCTGCCCCAAACCCCCGCCGGAGTCCCAAAACCTACCTTCTTCTGAAGCGCGCAGGAAGCAAATGGCTTCCCGAGCGCTGGGAATCCCTGATGATGTCAGCGCGCGCTGTGCGCGCTGACGTCATCAGGGATTACCATGGGGGGGGGCGGGGGCGGCAGCGGAAGCTCTTCCACTGCCGCCCCCAGCAAAACAATGACGATCTGAGAGCCTCGGGGGGAACGCCAGCGCTTCCCCCGAGGGTGGGGCTGATGACGAGCTGGCCTTGTCATCCGCGCAGGACAGGTAAGCGCGATGACGAGCCCAGCTCGTCATTAGCCCCGAAGGGGTTAAGCCAATCGCGCACCTTTTGGGGTACGCTAATAAGAGAAGGGATGGACTGTCCTGACCAAGTTCTAATTTGTGATCTACATATAACACAAGGGCTCCTGAGCCCGACTGACTCCACGTTCTTATTCTGTCCCCGTGTCAGTGCTTAATTTGAACCAGTGGTTTCCGGTGCGCGGCACCGACATTTATGACAGGCAATCATATAGTGGTGCTGTTTGTGTGCTTTAGAGATAAGCACAGCAGTTGTTTACTAATTAACTATACATTACAAATGACTAATAACTTTCTCCCGAGCTATTCTTATGGCTTTGGGGACCTGAATAGTCTGAATTGTCACACTTATAGGAGAGTATCACTTAGTTGTTATGTTGGTACTACCATTTGGAGTACTTGCAGGGGCAATGGGTGGTGCA
The DNA here is from genome assembly GCF_964261635.1 of Lissotriton helveticus. Taxonomy (NCBI): domain Eukaryota; kingdom Metazoa; phylum Chordata; class Amphibia; order Caudata; family Salamandridae; genus Lissotriton; species Lissotriton helveticus. Next base: position 1,298,903,043 of record NC_136057.1, read on the forward strand.
AGCTGTAGTGGACTCCAGGACTCCTGACGAGGGTCCTGGAACTTACATTTGTACAAATTAAGCTCTGCCCCTTTTGAGCGGCCTGGTTCGTCCACAATGGGTCCCTCTGCCTGTCTGTTTTATAACCCGCTGCTCTCTTCCCCAACCTCGGAGGGTTTATGCCAAAATATAATTCTTCATGATTTGCCCCTGACGTGGGCGTTGTTTTGTGTAAACTGCTGGTCTGATAGTAGTAATTAGTGTTGTGCTTCTTTTTAACCCTGGTGCCTCGTTTTTATAGAACGATGTATTAACTTATTAAATTATTTAATTTTATTATTAACTGTTCCGCGATTCATGAATGTTAATCTTACTATGAGGTACTGTTGCTGATAGCGATTCCTCCTTAACTATAATTTTCCTCGGGCGGTCAAATATTGTTAAATATTGTACTAGAGTATGTAAGAAATGTAATGTATTATTTTAAACTGTTTCTTTTAAGGTTGTTAACCGAAATAAAGAATAAATGAATGATAAACTGCTGGAGCCGGTGCGTCCCTTGGGGCTTTGAGGGGGTGGGCGGTGCCATGAAGCCCTTCTTTTGCATTCCCTCGGCACAGGTGCTGCAGACAAAATGAAACCAAGACACGGGCCTCGTGGGACCCCCGGGGACAACTGAACATAGCAAATGCTAGTTAAATTAACGAATTAGTGGCGCAGGTTCTCAGCGACAAGATGTGCGCCCTGGCAGAAGGCTGGACAGATAGAGCGGCCAAGTAACAATTGATGCTGCGGTGACCACGACTCCCTGGGGCTTGAGGCTCCAGAGGCCTGAAAACGGGGAGTACATTGTCTCATCAGGGGCCTCTTGTACAATGCAGTCCCGCACGGTTTGGGCTGCGAGTGGGGGGAATTGTGGGTCCAGCGCGGGCTATGCAGGCATAGCGTGCTGTGTAGTTTGTCTCATGGAACACCCCTGTGCCCTCCCCCCTTCTACCAGATGGTACTTCCTTCCAGGTGTCCCCTGGTGCCCCTCATTGATGAGCCCGAACTAACACAAACCCTGGTGTCTGCACAGAGACGTTTTAAGGCATGGGCAAAGTGGGCTGTGACCCAGGGCCCCAGCCTTTCAGGGGCCCCAGTGATACAGCAGAGCCTTGCCCTGATGAGCTTGAATAATTGTAACACAGAACGTTTTAAATAACGTTTTTCTTTAATTTATATTTAATTTATTTAGGTGATGCGTGGAAGTCTACAAGATACATCTTGCAGAGAAATTTGTATCTTTACAACGTTTCTTTTAGATAAAAACAATACCTCAGGTATGAAAAATGGGCCACATACATTATTTCAATAATATGAGTGAGCTGCTGTTGTATTATAATATTGAAAACACACGTCACTGCCCCTAAATATTAGATGTAAAGACCTTTAGAATGTGGACCAGTGTGTCAGTGCAGTGACAGTGACCTGGCCTAAGAGGGCATGAAAGAGATTAAATTGGATCATAAATTCAAACCTGCTCCGAACAGGGGGCCCCAAATTACTTTTGGCCCAGGGCCTCTGAAATCCTTAAGATGTCCCTCAGTCTGCAGAGTGCACACCCACAGTCCTTCAGTCTTGCAGTATGCCCAACCACATTCCAGAGGTCCCATTATCTTCCAATTTGTGTGGTGGGGCTGCACTGATGCTGCACACGGTAGGCTTTCATCATACGATGTGTATCACCCATGTGTACTGCCACAGCCCAAGGCAGCTGACGTAGGCCTCAGGCCTGTGGTCCGTTGCTGTCCCCCCTCTGCCGGAGCCTGTAGCTCTTGTCTGCAGCCCTCAGGCCTGAAATGTTCTCAAAGCCTCTCTCCACCTGACCCAATGGCTTTTGTTTCAAGCTCTTCTAAGGAGTCAGACTTTTCAAATTGTGGAACTAGCTCAATCTTTGTGGGTAAGGCCCGAGTAGGTCTCAGCCAGGCCTGTGTTGTCTCTTGGGCCTATGGCTCTGGTAGGGGTCGGTGATAAATTCTGTTCCGCTGGCAGAGTTTGCAGAGTTTTGCAACTCCACATTATGCTTGTAACATGGAGTTCCAGCCAAACTCCGCCAACTGCTGCGTAGTGGAGTTTTTCCTTGTGCGCAGCTCGCCAATGGTAAGTTGGCAAGTGAGAATTGGCGTCCCCTAGCTCAATTATCTGGCTCTAGGAGGACACCCAGTAAGATTTTCTAAACATGGGCGGTCACAACCATCGCAGTGGGAAAGCTGCTACTCGAGTAATAAGTCTACGCAAATGGCAGCAAAGAAGAGGTGCCCTCTGGCGCATTGCATAGTGCAGTTCACGCTGATTTTACAGCACAGAGCAAGCTCCCAGCACTAAAAATCAGCGTAAGCAACGCATTGTGCTGATTTCTGCCCTCTCACAGAATCTCATTGTTCTTTCATGTAACTACATGGAATTCAATGGAGTGAAACTCTGCTAGCTCCACCCACCCCTACTCTTGGGTAATGCAAACCCCACCAGTCTATGCCTTTCACTTGCTATGCCCTTTTTTGGGGAAGCTCAGCTATTCCCCCCTAGGGTTCCGTCTCCATATCTGTGAACATGGGCACTGGCTCATAGGACTCTTCAAGTTATCACTTTCAGGAAAACTGCACAGTACAGCCCGAGTCTCCCCTCTTGTTGATAGTAGCGGCTGCAAGCATTGTGAAGTGGTGAGGCAGAGAAGAGGGACTACAATCAAGAAGACATAAGTAAAAATAAAAACAATTGTTCTTACCTGCCACTGCGGTCGCTTTCGCCTCCTAATTCCTCTCTCCCGATCCTCAACTCCGGCAGCTGTTGCACACTGCGTGGCCTCTCAGATGCCAATCCCAGCTCTTCTCTCATGCTGGGAATGCTATTCTCAACACGAGAGAAGAGCTGGGATTGGTCTGAGCGCCCTGGTTTGGTGCTCAGACAGGGACTGGGAGCCTTTGTAAGTTCTCCACCTATCTGTACAACACAACCCGGTGGCGAATTGCTAAGCGTGTAACATGTTTGGCCGGCCCAAGACGGCGGGCCTAACCGTTATGCGCACTTATGGTGCCCACCAATACTTGTCCTCCCTGCTCCGACATCACATAGCCCAGCCCCGCCCTAACCTGGCTCCATAATAAAAATAAAATGACAATAATGGAATGTTTTTAACGTTGTGTTATCATTTCATTCTTCGTTTGTCCTGCTCAGAGAGCAGTGGGTCGATGCTCCTCCACCTTAGCGGAGGAGCTGTGGCTGCTCCCTACTCACCCGCCTCTGACGCTCACTGTAGCCCCGGCCCCTGCTCAGATCGCACCCTGGGCGTAAGTACATTTGCCTTCCTCACTGCTGCTGGTGACCAAAATGAGGCAGCAGGGAGTCCTTTCCACAGTCCCTGGCTGTGTCCCTCAATGATTTGCCTCAGAACACAAACATCTCCTCCCTCTCCCACTTTACCTGAATCACCCCCAGCCTAGCTCCATCATCCTAGTGCCAAGGTGTTTGTTGGGGTAGGGACGGAGTGTTACTGTGTGGTGGCAGAGGGAGAAGGGAGGGCAAAGAAAGGGGTTGATAAGGTATTTAAAGTAGTGGCTGTGGCACGTTGTAAATGATTACACGCGATTTAAACTGAATCACTGGAGCCACTCTCCACCCAATACCCTGCACCCCCTCCTTTTGTTCTTTCTGACTTCTCGATTCTCCCTGTCCTCTTCTCTCCTTTACCGTGGAGAAGTGTGGCTCAATGGTTAGAGCGGCAGACCCTGATGCAGAGGTCTAGCCCGGGACCAGGGTTCAATTCCCCGCCTTGGCAGGTCTTGGGCTCAAATATTCCACTGACCTGATAATTCTCGCCTCGGTGCCTATTCCAATCATGGAGTCCCACTCTGCAACTCTGGGCAATAGCTTGCTTAATCTCCACAACGGCCCCCACAACGCTAAGGATGCCTGGCCTCCACCTTGGGGGTGCCCAGGAGCGGACACCTCACAGGGAAAGCCAGGATGGGTTCCACAACGGTATTTGTACAAGCGCCTTGAGACCCTTGCGGGTGAGTAGTGCACTATACAAGTATCAATTTTTACCATCTCTCCCGCGCCCTCAGTGAAGGACTGTGTCCTCACGTGTGGCACCATTTTCAATCCCAAATCCCTTATTCTCTGATATCCCCATCTCCTCATGAGACTTGTAATTCTTACTGCCATTCTGGTTCTCTCCGTCCTTACGCCCTGCTTTGACGACCCTGCCACAGCGAAGGGCTGCCAGCTTACCAATGCTTCCATTTTCGGGCCTCTGTCACTTGTTCCTGGCTCTCCACGCGCCAGCATTCCAGACGTGTGCGCCCCCTGTCCACGCACAGAATGTCAGAGGGCGAACTGGGCCCTCACACTGGACGCATATTGTCCAACTGCACCGGGGGCCTGGACGTCTCCACAATCCCACAATTGTCCCAGCCGTCTATTTCTGTGCACAAGACTTTTCCGAGGCATGGAAGGAAAATGTGAGCACCAGGGAAAGGGGACCAAAAAGAGGGAGTGGGAGGCGCCCCGGGGGGACCCTGGGCCGAAGATTGACATTGAGTCTAGAGGCAACTTCCTGTTTATAGACGGACAGCAATGAATGTAACACTAGGCACCAAACATGTGTAGGCCCTCACCTCCACCTCGGCAGCTTAGACCACTCATGGTAATGCAGTCACCACCTCGATGGTATCCTCAGGTGGATGATGGACCCCCTTGCTCCCACAATCCTTTGCTTCTCTGTTCCCTCTGTTGGTGAACATAGCTGGCTTCCTGTGTCCCTAACGGCAACATTTGCTGAAGACCCATCATTTTTAGATATGTTTATTTATTATTGTGATATTTATATAGCGCAGGCCTCGCCGCGTTGTTAAAGGAGCCCTTCACATAAGACAACATGTTGCAAAGAACTCGCTCCTAATAGAAGTATTATCATTGTAGGTGTAACACAGCAACTGAAAGCAAGCTACGACAAGCATACGAGTTAACATATGCAACAACAGCAAAGAAAAGGGCCACTAATGCTCCGATGCATGCCCAGTGCTTACACTGTTAAAAGAAGCATTGGCAAAGCAAATAGGTCTCGTCTTTTGGACACATTGTCTTTGACAATGCTATGCAGCGTCAGTAAAAATACAAAAAACAAAGGCTCTGTACCTACCATTTCATTCTGTAGACACATGCATGCATCAACAGGCGCAAGTTTCATTCTTTCTTTTTTTAAATCTACAGTAGTACATGAGAGCAAGAGAACAACATTGAGTGCACAGGGGCAGGTGTTTGAGCGAGGGAAGCAGCATAAGCAGGAGAGAGACGGAAAAAAATACACTCTTATAACGGTGAAAGGAAAAGAGAAACATAGTTCCCTAAAAGTGAGGAGTTTCACAACCACACAACTTGCTTATAGAAAGTGAGAGAAAAAAAGTAATACATGCAGGTGGCTAAAGTTTACAAATACGGAGGTTGCAGATTAGCACGGCTGCCTAGTTTTAATTCCACATCATGACTCTTTGTTCCACCACTCTACATTTCAGTTTTATTTTATTTTTTGTTTGTGGGTCTTTTTTATCTCTGCTTCCTCCCTTTGTCACAGTGTTGCTCTCTTTATCCTACATTAGCTTTCTCCTACTTCAACCTTTCTCTCTCTTGCTCCGGGGCATAGTCTGATGATGAAAAGCAAGTCCAGTTCTGCAAAACTGAATGCCAGTGCCCACCACCTGCACGTTAAGCACTGTGCATGCACAAATAACCCTCCAAAACTTTACATGAGAGCCACCACTGATGGATGATGATAACCACCTTTTGCTTTTCCGTTCATGAAAATATTGTGTGCCAACAAATCCTGACCAACCTCATTTTCATCCTCCTAGCCTGGTCAGTTTCTCCAAAATCTTACCCTGCTGGTGATTGGCATCTCTATTGATAGCCTCCTGGACCTCTGATACAATTAGTCGAAGTTGGTATAATTTTGTAGATGCAAGGCTAATTCGCTGGACGTCTGAGTTACTTAGCCAACAAAATCAAGCAACTTAATAAGGGTATATCTTATCGGTGACAGAGTCCAGTCTTTCTCCCAATGCGTTTGTCATAGATCGAACGCTGACCATGCTAGTACTCCATTCATTTGGTCAAAGCATACCGCATTCCTCCCAATGTGTTCACCAGAGATCTTAAGGGGGCAATGCAGCTGTTCCATCAGGTTGGCACTAGCACCATTTGTTTTCCCCAAAGCACATGTATAGAGCCAATCATGACCAAGCTAGCATTTAACATGGGAGCCAAGGCCTTACGCTGCCTTTTGCCTGTATCTGCCTCCCACTCGCAGGTCGCACAGAGGCCGTGGTGAAAACCTTCATCCCCTACTATCATCGACAAGTGGCGGCGGCCATCCTAAGAAGGCTGTGGAGTGAGGGGGAGCCACAGGGCCGACACAGCCAGCAACTCATGCAGTGTCAGGTGAGTAGCATGCCCTGAATTCCCCCTCCACCAACAAGGCTGAGCGAGTTTATCCATAATCTGTATATACCATATATGATGGAAGGAAGGAGGGTCTTCCTGAGGGTTGAGCATGGGAAGTCTGGTCATTTAGTTCCATACTCTCCTATGCCAGTAGACATGAAGAGACTGGAACTATATTACACATGTACTGTGACTGTGATCTGTTGTAGAAGATGGAGAAGCACACACAAATACCAAGGGAGTATGGATTGTATGGCATGAAAACATGATCAGTATCACAGAAGAAAAGATTGTTGAAAAAGACAGTACAGAATTTTGTATGAAAGTGCTCTCCCAGTGTCACAAATGAATGACACACCTTCAGGGTAAAATTGGACACAATATACATTTTATGGAGCATGTTAGACACCTGTTATCAAAAACAAACAATTGCCAGTTAGCTTCTTGCCAAATTAGTTCCATTTGTGTTCTAAAGAAGGTTGTGTTTTCATGCAAAGCTCACTTTTTACTCTTTTTGGGCGCTATACCTGTAGCTTAGAGCTCCTCCGTAACTCCTTTCTTGAATTTCTTGTGCCAATATCTATGGGTGTAAAGCATCACACCAGCTTTTACTTTCTTAAATGGTAGATATAAGAGTGCTTTTCTATAAAATCTGTATGTAGACTCACAATCTTTAGTGGGGCACCTCAAAAATTCTGAGCTGAGAAAGAATAAGAATGCATCCAGCCTCAATTTTCACCCACTCAGCATGGCCAGTTTTATGCAGATGGTAGCCTGTATTAATGTATCAACATATTTGTCTCTCAATTTTGCTAAAGCTAAGTTGACATATATTTGGTTTCTTATCCTCAATATGTTAGCAGTAGACAAGTGGAGGATATATAACGGTTGCAGAGGGACCGTAGCCCTCTGTTGCAATGGTGCCATAAACCATGAGGCGGCACACTGAGTGGGTTGTAAATATCACCAGAAACCCCAAGATGGCAATATAGCGACATATTACCGGTTGTATATTTTTATGTATTAGATGCTAATTTATGTGCAGTTCCAAACAGGGAAATGTTTGTTGAAAACAGTATATGAAAAAAACATGAACTGGACAGGTTCATTGTCTGTTAAAAAGAGAAACGATTCCCATTATGTAGTTAGGAATGCACACTTTTATAGCTAACAGACTTTGCTAAAAAGCACATTATGTCTGTGAATTCAGAGATTTTTTGAAGTGGTTGCCAGCAAGGTAGAACTACCAATGAGCTCTGATTTTAAATAAACTTTTTAAGCATTTCATGAATAGACTTCTGATTAAAAAACAGAAAATGGATAAGCTCAAATCTTGTAAGCCTTTCCCAGCACTGTTGTGCTAACAGCAAAGGTCCCCGACGTAATAAGAATATTAGGGCTGCTTAGTATTCATGACGAGGTAGCCAATTGAACAATAGGCAATACTGAACCTTTATATTGTGCTTTGGGCTATCATCTAAATACATTGCCATGCTTAGAGGCCATTTACCTGGAGGGTATGAAATGAGATAGAAATTGACCTCCCATTGGATGGAATCCGCATTCACAGGGTTTTGTGAAATAACACCTTCTGCCTATAAAATATGACTTATAGCAGAACTGCATTTTATACAAAACAGCACCCAAACATAAACCAGAGAGTCAATAACAAAGATGTTGGGTAGATAGTTAAGATGCTTAGTCCACTTAAGGAATGTATTTAAATAAAAATACTGGTACAGTAACACCTGTATAGCTATGGTACAATGCATTGTCCATTAAGAAAAGAAAATGTGTTTAATGCGTAACTTTGGACTTTTTAAAAACAAAGTTCATCAAGTTTTGACTAGTTTCTTGGAAATGTGTGGCTCACACTTATCTAAAAAGTGAACATTGGTCAGGGTTGTAAGTTCTGAGGTCACGAAAATAGCACTTTGCATGGGTTCTTAGAGAACATAAACAATTAAGATGGCTCAAACGTGTTCACACCAAATTTCACCAAATTAATAGTGTTTAGAAGCAACTGGGCGCTACCAAAATTGTGGTAATTATTACGACGAGAAAAAAGAAGAGTAAGCAATATCTGGAATTATGGACAGTTTGGGCATGCGCAGAACAAACAAAGTCCCATTGGATGGATGTCTGGAAAGCATGTTAGGTACTCACAGAGCTATTGCAAATAGACATGCCTGTGTGGCCGGACAGAGCGTCATGTGCACTAGTTTAAAGTGCTATTATGAAGGACGCCTGTTTAGTAATTGTTTGAAACACTTGGAACTGAGCCCAAACCAATGTTCATTTGATCCAAGGAAAGCACAAGTAAGTGATATGTTGGCGTCATTAGCGTGTTTTTTTAAAATTCACTAGAATCCCTAAACTGTATTCTGATATTTCACCTGGCGCACCACACCTAGCAAGGCTTATATAACAAAGCTGCTTCTCTTAATAAACTGGAAGGGGCAGCAGCTGTTTTCCTTCCTTGTGTGTGTTTTATTTTTTAAGTTGAAGGTGACATTTAATGTTTGAAATGGAAATAGGGAGGGTGAGCCACTTTACATTTGAAAGCGTTTGTTGCCAGAAAATAATCTGGCTGTTGATGGCTAGAGATAAAAATCACTTCTACGTCAGTCAAAATATTTGCAGTGCTAGTTCCATTCCAGTGATATCACACACAAAACAAACTGCATTATATATCATTTTTGCATGTGCTCAGAGTAGTTTTATACCACGTTCTATGCGGTTAGTATGGCCTCGCAGCACTATATTCTAAATTTGTAAGAAAAAGAGTAATTTTTTCTCCCGAAATTATGCGTAAATTAAATGAAGCGCACTTTGTGGTAAATTGGAAAATTGAACCCAAGGTCATACCTCATATTCAATAGTGACTCAAAATACTGGCAAGGGAACTGGTTCACAGAGAAAATGTCTCCAATGTACCTGTTTTACCGCCACAGAATGCTGAGAGGAGAAACTTTTTGCCTGGTTGAGGAACTCCTTTGCGGAGGTTGGCTTGAAAAGTGAGTTGTGAGGCCTATGAATGGTGGTGGATGGGGCTTGGGAGTTGGGAGGGGACTGCAAGTAGATTTCCTAGGATTTTTTAGTTAATGTTCTTTGCTAAAACCAGTAAATCCTACCGAAACTGAAATCTTATGACTTTTGGGCAATATGTGGAAAAGGCTATTGAAAGCACGTGGCTTTGTTAACTGGTATATAAGGTTGGGTAAAATGGGGTACATCCTTTACGACGCGGATGTTACCCCGCACTACAGTTACGACGCGTCTTTTACAACGCAAGTCGTAACCACGACTTGCGCTGGAGGGCACTCAAGGACAAGGAATAGTAGATTTACTATTCCAACACCTTCCCTACTGTACGTAGGCTGGTGTTGGAACAGTAAATGTAACTATTCTTAGTCCAGCACCCCTACAGCGCAAGTCGTGGTAACGACTTGCGTTGTAAAAAACGCGTTGTAACGGTACGCGTGGTAATACCACGCATTGTACCATCGTACATCTGTCCAAAATGAGTGGAGTCACTGAGCCCCATCAACCCTTCCTCTTGGACAGGGCTCGAATCGGGGGTACATGCAGGTACACGGTGTTCCTCCACTCTTTTAACAGGGTGGACGCCGTTCCCCCTGACAAGAAGACACCGGGACATGTTCAGAATGTGACGTCATGAGGTAAAGTCCCCCCACTTCTTTTTATAGGACTTGTGCCCTGCTCTTAGAATGGAATATGTGGCATTCTGCGTGCTTCTGTCCCGCCCAAAAAACATGGCCTCCGTACTTCCAGGCTAATCCGATTGTCCGAAATACTGGTCAACTCCAGGGAACTTTGTTGCGTTCTGCACCCATTAAACCACAAGTTACTATGTAGCACACAGGTTACTCATGAGCTAGTGGTAGCTCTCGACCTACTTGTAAGTAGCTCTCCTGCGTACAGCCCAGCCTACTAAAATTAGGAGATTTTGCTTGGTTGAATTAATATACGTTGACCAAAAATCAATGGTGTGCATTGTAGTCAAAAATATTTATTTTCAGACCTCATAATTTCCAAAATATATTTAAAGCTGATATTTGAGTGGTAAATAAGATGGCGCTTGGGAGACATTACTAATAATATGAACTTAACTTGGTGTCAGTGGCATTGCTGCTATGGCAGTTATGTATTATCCAGAGTAGAGGCATTTCAAATTTATAACACCATTTTTATATCAGTACTGGCAACCCTGCCTGATGCTTTGAGGTGATCACTGCTAGTCGTCTTGCATATGGTGACCACTAATGTAATCTAGTCTGATATGGCCGCTATTACAACCCTAATGGTATTAGTAGCTCGGATGATTTTCATTGAACATAAGTAGCTCTTATTACTGAAAAGGTTGGAGAGCGCTGCTGTATCATATCATTTTTCTGCAACAGTGTTCAGGGGCCATCTTGGATCTGGAAACTTGACCAACCACGTACAGAGTATGACTTGTGTTTTCAAAGTTCAGACTCGGGAGAAGCCTCAATGGCAGTGATATAAGTGTACCAGTGCCTCACCCACCTGTAAACCCTCCCTCATTCACCCAACCTTCTTTTCATCCGCGCCTCGACTGAAACACACACCTTCAGCTATCCTGAGCTGGTCTTTGTTCAGCCTTAACCGCAGTGACTAATGAAAGGACAAACGGACACTCCTCGTTTAACCCAATCCCGGCTTGACATCTTTTGTGCGCGTGTTTTGTGCTTTGTAAGTTCTTGTTCCAACAGGTAAAAGTTGGCACTGCACCTTAATGTCTGTAGAAACCGATTGTGTTTTTTACGTGAACAAGATGTAATTAATGTGCTTTTTTTCATTAAATATAAGTGTATTTTGTTTATTACAACGACCTAAAAAGACAAATGAAGGATATATATTCACTTCCCATCTTATACATTCTTACAACATAAAGGAAACCCCATTGTTAATGTTAAAAAATTACAATTTTCATGAATGCATTACTTATATGTGCGTAAGAAATTCATTATTACATTCGGTGTATGCTTTTTACATGAATTCATTTGGTTCACAAGGAAAACCGCTGGAAAAACTGGAAGAGGGGCTCTTATCTGTTGCCTCTGTGGGTCTGCACAACTGGAATGTGTCACAGCAGCCAGGCCAGCCATTGAAGCAGACATACACATTTGTAGAGGGCCTTGTGGGTAATAGGATAATGAGCCCTAGTGCTTGACCTCCCAGAGAGTACATCAACCATTGGAAAGGCTCAACCTCCCACTCCTCCTACAGAGAGGTAACCAGAGTAGACAGGAAACTTCACCCCATTGTGTATGTTTGCACTTAATATGAGGGGCTCTGGTGCGCACGGGAAGAGACAGGGGTGACACCAAAGTTCATATCCGGGTCATCTGCTACTGCAGAAGAATCAGTGTGTGTGAAGAGGGGCATTGAAGGCGAAGGGTCTTTGTGATCACTACCATCATCGGCGTAAACACAGAGCATTCGAACTTGTGAATTCACGAGGTCTTCGGAAACCTGTGCAGGTTGCAATCTTCTCAGTAAGTTTCACACCTGGGTCTCATTTGAATTAATCTCTGCCTTTATATTGTCGAAATATGTGGCATAATTTGACGGCAATGCTAAATATGGGAAACATGTTCCTATCAATTGTGATGTTCGACAATTATAGTTGGATTCCTGTACACTTCACTCATATGATGCCATCTGCACCTCTCATCCATCTCTGGCACTTCATGCACATGAAGCCATGTCTGACTCTCATCCATCTCTGGTACTCCGTATACATGATGCCATGTCTAACCCTCATCCATCTCTGGCACTTCATGCACATGAAGCCATGTCTGACTCTCATCCATCTCTGGTACTCCGTATACATGATGCCATCTGCACCTCTCATCCATCTCTGGCACTTCATGCACATGAAGCCATGTCTGACTCTCATCCATCTCTGGTACTCCGTATACATGATGCCATCTGCACCTCTCATCCATCTCTGGCACTTCACTCACATGATGCCATCTGCACCTCTCATCCATCTCTGGCACTTCATGCACATGAAGCCATGTCTGACTCTCATCCATCTCTGGTACTCCGTATACATGATGCCATGTCTAACCCTCATCCATCTCTGGCACTTCATACACACAGTGTCTTTCCTGACTCTCATCCGTCTCTGGCACTTCATGCACACAGTGTCTTTCCAGACTCTCATCCATCTCTGGCACTTCATGCACATGAAGCCATGTCTGACTCTCATCCATCTCTGGTACTCCGTATACATGATGCCATCTGCACCTCTCATCCATCTCTGGCACTTCACTCACATGATGCCATCTGCACCTCTCATCCATCTCTGGCACTTCATGCACATGAAGCCATGTCTGACTCTCATCCATCTCTGGTACTCCGTATACATGATGCCATGTCTAACCCTCATCCATCTCTGGCACTTCATACACACAGTGTCTTTCCTGACTCTCATCCGTCTCTGGCACTTCATGCACACAGTGTCTTTCCAGACTCTCATCTATCTCTGGCACTTCATGCACACGGAGTCTTTCCTGACTCTCATCCATCTCTGGCACTTCATGCACATGGTGGCTTTCCTGACTCTCATCCATCTCTGGCACTCATGAAACCAATGCCATGTCTGACTCTCATCTATCTCTGGTACTTCATACACATGGTGTCTTTCCTGACTCTCATCTATCTCATGCACTTCATGCACACAGAGTCTTTCCTGACTCTCATCCATCCCTGGCACTTCATGCACATTGTGTCTTTCCTGACTCTCATCCATCTCTGGCACTTCATGAAACCAATGCCATGTCCGACTCTCATCGTCTCTGGTACTTCATACACACAGTGTCTTTCCTGACTCTCATCCGTCTCTGACACTTCATGCACACAGTGTCTTTCCTGACTCATCCCGCTCTTGCACTTCATACACACGGTGTCTTTCCTGCCTCTCATCCATCTCTGGCACTTCATACACACGGTGTCTTTCCCTACTCTCAGCCATCTCTGGCACTTTATGCATACAGTATCTTTCCTGCCTCTCATCCATCTCTGGCACTTCAGGCGCATTACTTTCCTGGCTCTCATTCATCTCTGGAACTTCATGCGCATGATGCCATGTCTGACTCTCATCCATCTCTGGCACTTCATGCATACAGTATCTTTCCTGGCTCTCATTCATCTCTGGAACTTCATGCACATGATGCCATGTCTGACTCTTATCCATCTCTGGCACTTTTCGCACATGATGCCATGTCTGACTCTCATCCATCTCTGGCACTTCATGCACATGATGCCATGTCTGACTCTCATCCATCTCTGGCACTTCATGCACATGATGCCATGTCTGACTCTCATCCATCTCTGGCACTTCATACACACATTGTCTTTCCTGACTCTCATCCGTCTCTGGCACTTCATAGACACGGTGTCTTTCCTGGCTCTAATCAGTTGCTGGCACTTCCTGCTCACAGTGTCTTTCCTGACTCTCATCCATCTCTGGCACTTCATACACACAGTGTCTTTCCTGCCTCTCATTTGTCTCTGGCACCCCATGCTCACAATGTCTTTCCTGCCTCTCATTCGTCTCTGGCACCCCATGCTCACAATGTCTTTCCTGCCTCTCATTCATCTCTGGCACTTCACACACATGATTCCATGTCTGACTCTCATCCATCTCTGTCACTGCATGCATACGGTATCTTTCCTGCCTCTAATTCATCTCTTGCACTTCAGGCGCATTACTTTCCTGACTCTCATCCACCTCTGGAACTTTCATGCATATGATGCCATGTCTGACTCTCATCCATCTCTGGCACTTCACTCACTAGGTGTCTTTCCTGACTCTCATCCATCTCTGGCACTTCATACACACAGTGTCTTTCATGACTCTCATCCATCTGTGGCACTTCACACACACAATGCCATGTCTGATTCTCATTCATCTCTGGCACTTCACGCACTAGGTGTCTTTCTTGACTCTCATCCGTCTCTGGCACTTCATACACACGGTGTCTTTCCTTGCCCTCATCAGTTGCTGGCACTACCTGCTCATGGTGTCTTTCCTGACTCTCATCCATCTCTGGCACTTCATACACACAGTGTCTTTCCTGACTCTCATCCATCTCTGGAACTTCATGCACATGATGCCATGTCTGACTCTCATCCATCTCTGGCACTTTTCCCACATGCTGCCATGTCTAACCCTCATCCATCTCTGGCACTTCATACACACAGTGTCTTTCCTGACTGTCATCCATGTCTGGCGCTTCACGCACATAATGCCATGTCTGACTCTCATCCATCTCTGGCACTGCATGCATACGGTATCTTTCCTGCCTCACATTCATCTCTGGCACTTCAGGCGCATTACTTTTCTCACTGTCATCCATCTCTGGAACTTTCATGCATAAGATGCCATGTCTGACTCTCATCCATCTCTGGCACTTTTCGCACATGATGCAATGTCTGACTCTCATCCATCTCTGGCACTTCGGCGCATTACTTTCCTGACTCTCATCCATCTCAGGAACTTCATGCACATGATGCCATGTCTGACTCTCATCCATCTCTGGCACTTCACGCACTAGTTGCCTTTCCTGACTCTCATCCATCTCTGGCACTTCATACACACATTGTGGAGAAGCGTGGCTCAGTGGTTAGAGTCGGCAGACCCGGAAGCTGAGATCAGCCGTGGACCAGGGTTCGATTCCCCGCCTTGGCGGGTCTCGGGCAAAAAAATTCCACGGACTCGACAATTCTCGCTCCGGTGCCTACTCGACTCACGGGGTCACACTCTGCGACTCTGGGCAATAGCTTGCTTAATCTCCACTACGGCCCCTCGCGGCGGGATGCCTGGCTTTCACCTTGTGGATACCCTGCCGGGGTATCTCACAGGGGAATACCAGGACGGGTTCCCTAAGCAAGCGCCTTGATACCTTCGGGTGATACGTGCGCTATATAAGTCGCAATACATACATACATTGTCTTTCCTAACTCTCAGCCATCTCTGGCACTTCATACACACATTGTCTTTCCTAACTCTCATCCATCTCTGGCACTTCACACACATGAGTCCATGTCTGACTCTCATCCATCTCTGGCACTGCATGCATACGGTATCTTTCCTGCCTCTCATTCATCTCTTCATGGTGCAATGAGCTAAAAAACGGTGTTGGATCTAGCCCAGATCTCTTGACTGGGTGAGAGTATTCTGCTTAATTCAGAGACTCTGTCCCTCACCACCCCTTGTTGTAAATATTTTTGTCCACCCTAAGCGTGGAAGGGTACACTCAGACATGAGTCCCTTGCTCATTGCACCATCAGGATTCAAGCAAGCCGGGCCGAAGACGGCTGTAATGCCAGAAACCGGTCCCCAGAAGCTTGTTTCCTTCCCAGTGTAAGAATTGGCTTTTGTAGTCTGGTCTGCCCTGTTCCCATGATGCACTGGGCCAGGGACAGACTAATTTGCATACAGCCAGGTTCTGAAACTGGGATGGTGCAATGAGCTAAAAAACGGTGTTGGATCTAGCCCAGATCTCTTGACTGGGTGAGAGTATTCTGCTTAATTCAGAGACTCTGTCCCTCACCACCCCTTGTTGTAAGTATTTTTGTCCACCCTAAGCGTGGAAGGGTATACTCAGACATGAGTCCCTTGCTCATTGCACCATCAGGATTCAAGCAAGCCGGGCCGAAGACGGCTGTAATGCCAGAAACCGGTCCCCGGAAGCTTGTTTCCATCCCAGTGTAAGAATTGGCTTTTGTGGTCTGGTCTGCCCTGTTCCCATGATGCACTGGGCCAGGGACAGACTAATTTGCATACAGCCAGGTTCTGAAACTGGGATGGTGCAATGAGCTAAAAAACGGTGTTGGATCTAGCCCAGATCTCTTGACTGGGTGAGAGTATTCTGCTTAATTCAGAGACTCTGTCCTTCACCACCCCTTGTTGTAAATATTTTTGTCCACCCTAAGCGTGGAAGGGTATACTCAGACATGAGTCCCTTGCTCATTGCACCATCAGGATTCAAGCAAGCCGGGCCGAAGACGGCTGTAATGCCAGAAACCGGTCCCCAGAAGCTTGTTTCCTTCCCAGTGTAAGAATTGGCTTTTGTAGTCTGGTCTGCCCTGTTCCCATGATGCACTGGGCCAGGGACAGACTAATTTGCATACAGCCAGGTTCTGAAACTGGGATGGTGCAATGAGCTAAAAAACGGTGTTGGATCTAGCCCAGATCTCTTGACTGGGTGAGAGTATTCTGCTTAATTCAGAGACTCTGTCCCTCACCACCCCTTGTTGTAAATATTTTTGTCCACCCTAAGCGTGGAAGGGTATACTCAGACATGAGTCCCTTGCTCATTGCACCATCAGGATTCAAGCAAGCCGGGCCGAAGACGGCTGTAATGCCAGAAACCGGTCCCCGGAAGCTTGTTTCCTTCCCAGTGTAAGAATTGGCTTTTGTAGTCTGGTCTGCCCTGTTCCCATGATGCACTGGGCCAGGGACAGACTAATTTGCATACAGCCAGGTTCTGAAACTGGGATGGTGCAATGAGCTAAAAAACGGTGTTGGATCTAGCCCAGATCTCTTGACTGGGTGAGAGTATTCTGCTTAATTCAGAGACTCTGTCCCTCACCACCCCTTGTTGTAAATATCTCATTCATCTCTGGCACTTCAGGCGTATTACTTTCTTGACTCTCATCCGTCTCTGGAACTTTCATGCACATGGTGCCATGTCTGACTCTCATCCATCTCTGGCACTTTTCGCACATGATGCCATGTCTGACTCTCATCCATCTCTGGCACTTTCCGCACAGGATGCCATGTCTGACTCTCATCCATATTTGGCGCGTAATGCACAGGATGCCATGTCTGGCTCTCATCCATCTCTGGCACTTCATGCACATGATGCCATGTCTGACTCTCATCCATCTCTGGCACGTAATGCACAGGATGCCATGTCTGACTCTCATCTGTCTCTGGCACTTCACACACAGGATTCCATGTCTGACTTTCATCCATCTCTGGCACTTCATGCATACAGTATCTTTCCTGCCTCTCATTCATCTCTGGCACTTCATGCACATGATGCCATGTCTGACTCTAATCCATCTCTGGCACTTCACGCACACGATTCCATGTCTGACTCTCATTCATTTCTGGCACTTCATGCATATGATGCCATGTCTGACTCTCATCCATCTTTGGCACTTCACACACATGCTGCCTTGTCTGATTCTCATCCATCTCTGGTACTTCATGCACATGATGCCATGTCTGACTCTCATCCATCTCTGGCACTTCATGCATATAGTATCTTTCCTGCCTCTCATTTATCTCTTTTTCTTAATGTAACAAGGGAACCCAAACAGTTGGCTGAGGACCGTGGGGAATTATGCTTTGAAAGACAAGGGTCCTAAGCTTATCATAATAAAGAAAGTAAATGAAATATAGGCCATAATAGGAAGCTATATTTGTCCTCTGTCCAGCCGGACAGGGTATTTATTTTAAACAGAATCAGAAACACTTATATGAATAATTAAAGGCACAGTCCTGTACCTTACTCAAGAAGGACAAACAACACATGGGAAAAGGTTTCCACAGGCAAAGAAGAGCAATACTGGCCACTTTTACATCAGTGTTAAATTAAAGTTTTTGCCAGTCAGTACTCAACACAACTAAGGTACAGCACAATGGCTAGGTTGCGGAAGTACTGCTTATAGTCGACGTTTCGAACCCTTTACGCTCTAATTAAATGGGATCATCATCAGGACAACATTTGAAAAACATTTGCCTGTTTGTATTTACAATGCGACCGCCTGTTGAGGAGGAAGAAGGGAAGAAAAGAGAAATAAAATCATAGCCGAGGGCTAAGTTAGATAATGTGCCTTCAACAAGTCAAACAGTCCATCTACTTTGTACATCTCACAATTATTCGGAATCGGCTTAACGTGTTTATAGTTGGTGTGTTTAAAAATAATGTGACGGTTTCAGGGGCTTCCATAACCGAGTGCGTCAGTGAATGGTGTCAATTGCATTCGATCTTCAACGGAAAACGTTACTCTATCTTTTTATTTCAGGTCCATGGAGTTAATACAACACTACCTGCGGTACAAATTCGCGAACAGGCACCCGTGTACAATCATATCGTGTCCGCGGGGGGGGGGGGTTATGGAAGCCCCTGAAACCGTCATATTATTTATACAAACAGGCAAATGTTTTTCAAATGTTGTCCTGACGATGATCCCATTTAATTAGAGCGTAAAGGGATCAAAACGTCGACTATAAGCAGTACTTCCGCAACCTAGCCATTGTGCTGTACCTTAGTTGTGTTGAGTACTGACTGGCAAAAACTTTAATTTAACACTGATGTAAAAGTGGCCAGTATTGCTCTTCTTTGCCTGTGGAAACCTTTTCCCATGTGTTGTTTGTCCTTCTTGAGTAAGGTACAGGACTGTGCCTTTAATTATTCATATAAGTGTTTCTGATTCTGTTTAAAATAAATACCCTGTCCGGCTGGACAGAGGACAAATATAGCTTCCTATTATGGCCTATATTTCATTTACTTTCTTTATTATGATAAGCTTAGGACCCTTGTCTTTCAAAGTCTCATTTATCTCTGGCACTTCAGGCACATTACTTTCCTGACTCTCATCCACCTCTGGAACTTTCATGCACATGAAGCCATGTCAGACTCTCATCCATCTCTGGCACTTCATGCACATGGTGTCTTTTTTGACTGTCACCCTCATGTGTGGCACTTCATACACATGGTGTCATATTTGTCTGTCATCTATATGTGACACGTCATACACATGGTGTGTTTCCTGGATCTCTTTAGTCAGTGACTCTTTGAATATATTATGTGTTCACTGCTGCTCCTTAACTTGTGTCACTTCATGCACATCATTCTAGGAGGTGCACTTTATGCACACAGTTTCTTTTCTCATTGCTCTTCATGTGAGGGACTTCAACCACATGTATCTTATATGACTCTCTTCCACCGATTACACTTTTCTCTTGTGTTGTCTTGTCACTTGTTCCCCTCAGTGCCTGGATGCCCTTACGAGGGTATCAGTGTGCCCTATCATTTTATACAGATTGTTGGGCATGTGTTAAAGGAGATAAAGCCACCAGAACATCACTTATTTTTACGTTCTAGTGGTGTTAACTCTTTCGCCTTATTTACAAGGCGCTGTTAAGTTACTTTTTGTGGCTTTGCGCCACCTTGTAAATAATGCTCCTATTCACGCAGCACTTAGCGTGAAAGGGGCATGCAATGGGTGTTGCAGGGGGCCGTTCCGCAGCAACACCCATTGCTTTTTGACGCTGCCCCTTATTTACAAAATAAGACCAGGCCAATCCTGGTCTTAAACAGGCAATACGAGGAGAAATGTTTTATTTCTCCCCGTATCTTGCTTTTTCCACGTGTGCTGCATTCTGCAGCACACATAGAATCAGCAAATCGTTTTTCAAGATTGTTTAAGTTCAAGATGGTGTCCCTTCCTGCACATAAACAATTGCCCTTGCAGCACAGGCACTCTAGCAAAAAGGCGCTAAGGGTGCCTGCGTTGGTGCTAGGCAGCTTTTTTAGCGCCAACTTACTGGGAAACACAGTGCTGCACTGTGTTTTTGTAAATACAGTTTATCCCTGCATTTTAAAACTCTCGGAGTGCAGCGTTACCAATTTTGGAGTAACACAGTGCTCTGCCAGGTTATTGTAAATATGCCCCTGTGTGTCTTACAACGCTCACACTTTATGCACATTATGCTCCCACCTCTGCTTCCTAATGCAGATGGCATTGGCCCCTGGCAGGAGGGCTTTAATTCTCACTACATTCCACCCTTTGAGGCCTGCATGTGCTAAATACAACTTGTTGAGACGGCGGAGGTGTGTTGCATTGTTAGAGTAGAGGGCACATAACAGAGATTAAACGCCTTTTGTCCATCCATGGGCTGTAACGGGGCTCCCAACACCCTCCGCGCGTGCTAGAAGTCTGTGCACAACAAACACATCATGGAGCAGTAATGTCCTGCTGACCAGCAGAGCAGAAGGGCTCCTGGGTGCTTTCGGTCGCATGGGCAGGTCACCCCTAAAAAAACTTCAGCGATTAAACAATAGCCTTTCTTGATAAAAAATAATATTATTAATAATTTCTGTATAATGCTTCATATGGCAGTTTTGTCGTCTCTGAGCTATGCACGTAACAGGCTTCCTAATCACCCAACTTGCCACGTTTTCCTGAGTGCCGAGGGTGAGCGAGTAAGCAGTGAGCAGCGAGACGCTTGAGGCCGCAGCAGCCGAGCTCACGGCCGGGCTTTGCTCTGCTCTGCTTCTGCCGGGGTCTCGAGGTCTCCCCAGCAGCGGCACAGTCTGCAGCTGCTCCCAACCACAAAGAGACCTCCGTAGCGGCGGGTAAAATTCGAGAATGGCCCGGTAGCGGCGGGAGCCGCGGGGACCATTGTGGTAACCCGGGAAAAGCCAGGTGGTGTCGGGGACCCAGCAGCGGCACCAACAGCTGGCAGAACCCACGGAAAGACTCCCCCAGAGGCGGCAGGAGCCACAAGACTAACACGGAGCCTGGGAGCTAGCGAGCAGCAGAGGGATCGTAACAAGGTTCACCAAAAACTATTGATCCTTAAACTTGATGTGTGTTGCTGCCAGAGGCCACTAGAGCGCAGCAGGGAGCAAAAAACTGTGAAAACAGTAGCAGAGTCTGCATCAGAGAAAAAAAAAAGCCATCAGTAACAAGCATTTACAATGCAACGGTTTCGCCTTACAGAAAGTTAGACACGCTTTCAGTTTTAGTAGAGGAGACCCCTTGCCTCCCACTGCAGCTGAAGCATTTCAGCGCTGTGAATTAACCCCCTCCTGGGAGAGTTAGCTCTACTTTTTCAGAGAACTTTTAAGGCATCTGCAAAGTGGACTCTGGCCCAGGGCCCCAGCCTTTCAAAGGGGGTGGGAGTGAAGGGGAGGTGTGGTGTGAAAGAGCCAGCTCTGTTCTACAGATTTTTGCGCTCATCACTTAGATTAATTTTTAAAGACAATCTTGGAAATAGTTTATTTTTTTATTTATTTTTAATGTATATTACAGACATTTTGCAGACAAAATGTGTTATACAAGGAAGCCATAGCTGGATGGATTAGTGAAAGTATGAATGGATGAGTGAAGGGGTGAATGGAATGATGAGGGAAAGGATGGATAGATGAGTGAATGCAATGGGGGGCTGAGCAGAGAGTGCATCAGTGAAGGGACGGTGCAAGGAGAGGCTGAGGAGAGTGCAGCAGTGAAGGGACAGTGCAGGGACAGTGCAGGGAGAGGCTGAGGAGAGAGTGCATCAGTAAAGGGACAGTGCAGGGAGAGGCTGAGCAGAGAGTGCAGCAGTGAAGGGACGGTGCAGGGAGAAGCTGAGGAGAGTGCAGCAGTAAAAGGACGGTGCAGTGGGGGGCTGAGCAGAGAGTGCAGCAGTAAAAGGACGGAGCAGTGGGGGGCTGAGCATAGAGTGCAGCAGTGAAGGGACGGTGCAGTGGGACTGAGGAGAGAGTGTAGCAGTGAAGGGATAATGCAGTGAGAGGCTGAGGAGAGTGCAGCAGTGAAGGGACGGTGCAGTGGGGAGGAGGAGTGAGTGCAGCAGTGAAGTGACGGTGCAGTGAGAGGCTGAGGAGAGTGCAGCAGCGAAGGGACGGTGCAAGGAGAGGCTAAGGAGAGAGTGCAGCAATAAAGGGACGGTGCAGGGAGAGGCTGAGGAGAGAGTGCATCAGTGAAGGGACGGTGCAGGGAGAGGCTGAGGAGAGAGTGCAGCAGTGAAGGGATGGTGCAGTGAGAGACTGAGGAGAGTGCACCAGTGAAGGGACGGTGCAGGGAGAGGCTGAAGAGAGTGCAGCAGTGAAGGGACGATGCAATTGGAGGCTGAGCAGAGAGTGCATCAGTTAATGGACGGTGCAGGGAGAGGCTGAGGAGAGAGTGCAGCAGTGAAGGGATGGTGCAGTGAGAGACTGAAGAGAGTGCAGCAGTGAAGGGATGGTGCAGTGAGAGGCTGAGGAGAGTGCAGCAGTGAAGGGACAGTACCGTGAGAGGCTGAGAGAGAGTGCAGCAGTGAGTGATGGTGCAGTGGAGGAGTGAGGGCTGCAGCCTGGATGGTGGGGCTGAGCAGAGAGTGAAGCGATGGCGCAGGGAGAGGCTGAGGAGAGAGTGCTGCAGTGAAGCGATGGTGCAGTGAGAGGCTGAGGAAAGTGCAGCAGTGAAGGGACGATGCAATGGGGGGTTGAACAGAGAGTGCATCAGTGAAGGGACGGTGCAGGGAGAGGCTGAGGAGAGTGAAGGGACGATGCAATGGGGAGCTGAGCAGAGAGTGCATCAGTGAAGGGACGGTGCAGGGAGAGGCTGAGGAGAGTGCATCAGTGAAGGGACAGTGCAGGGAGAGGCTGAGGAGAGAGTGCAGCAGTGAAAGGATGGTGCAGTGAGAGACTGAGGAGAGTGCAGCATTAAAAGGACGGTGCAGTGGGGGGCTGAGCAGAGAGTGCAGCAGTGAAGGGACTGTAACAGGGAAGAGACGGTATAGTGGAGCTGAGGAGAGAGTGAAGGGATGGTGCAGTAAGAGGCTGAGGAGAGTGCATCAGTGAAGCGATGGTACCGTGAGAGGCTGAGGAGAGAGTGCAGCAGTGAGTGATGTTGCAGTGGAGGAGTGAGGGCTGCAGCCTGGATGGGGGGGGGGCTGAGCAGAGAGTACAGCAGTGAAGCGATGGCGCAGGGAGAGGCTGAGGAGAGAGTGCAGCAGTAAAAGGACAGTGCAGTGTAAAAATAAAAATATGCCTTACCTCTAACATAAACTAAAATCAACATACATACCTGTCTGAACAACTCCGTGCACAGCGGTGCACATCGCTGAAGGGAATCGCCACGGGCCATGTTGAACCTAGAAAAGAGAGAATAAACATAAGATTAGCAAACAAAAAACAAAATGCTTACCTCTGAACGAAAACAGAGACAGAGAGTGAGGTAGTGAAAGAGAGTGAAAGTGACTTAGTGATATAGAAATAGAGAGAGTGAGGTAGTGAGACAGAGAGAGTGAGGTAGTGAAAGAGTGAGTTAGTGATGGAGAGTGATTTTGGTGGTAGTGAGATAGAAACAATGAGTGATGTTGTGACATAGTGAGATAGAGAAGGACTGAGGTAGTTTAAGAGAGAGTGAAAGTGACTTAGTGAGATAGAGAGAGAGTGAGTTAGTGAGATAGAGAGTGACGTAGTGAGTTGGAGAGAGAGAGTGAGCTAGTGAGATAGAGAGTGAGTCAGCGAGAGAGTGTTGTAGTTATTTTTTGAGTGAGTGACTTGTGTTATAGTTGAGAGTGATATGGAAAAAGATAGAGTGATGTTATGGAGAGAGTTAGTGAGAGAGAGAGTGAGATAGTGTTATAGATATAATTTGAGTAGTGATGTAGTTATTTTTGTTTTGTGGGAGAGTGAAGTAGATATAGAGTGAGGTAGTGAGAGAGAGTGAGGTAGTGAAAGAATGAGGTAGTGAGGGTGAGAGTTGTGCTGTATTGAGATAGAAACAGAGAGATGTTGTGAAGTAGTGAGCTAGAGAGAGAGTGAGGTAGTGTATGAGAGAGTGAAAGTGAGTTAGTGTATTTGAGAGAGAGAGAGAGAGAGAGAGAGAGAGAGAGAGAGAGAGAGAGAGAGAGAGAGCGGTAGTGAGATAGAGAGAGAGTGAAGTAGTGAGTGAGAGTGAAGTAGTGAGTTAGTCTCATGCGCTGTGGCTGTGTCTGATGGCACTCAAACACTCAACCCAACCCAACCCAACTTGGAACAGCCCACCTGGCAGTCAGGGTCCAGCAGCAGGTAGGCAAGTACCAGATCAGGTTTCTTAACGTATTTGTCACCCTAGAGAATCTGAAGTTTCCCTTAACCCTGGAGGCCACATTGTTCCAAAGGTTACCTAAATAACTTGGCCTGTGGCCATTTGAAGATACCTCGGTATTCCTAACACAATACACAAATTCCCCATAATCCCAACAGAGACAAAACATGTGGCTACGATTAGCCAGTCCTAAAATGCATGCAGAGCCACTAAATTATGTGATTCTATAGCGTGGACGCAGCGCTTTCAACATAATTATAGATTTGCCTCTTTTGCCACATATTCCATCATCTTCTGCATAATTTACAGATTTGCCAAAAGAAATAATTATTCTAGCTCAAACAGATCATAAATTAACAAAAATGTGGGGGCGCGAGTTGCCACGCAGAGGAAGGCCCTACCTGCGAAGTTCCACTGATCACATTTCGATTGCTTATTGCTGCATGTGAGTGATAAACTGTTACTAATAATTCGGAACCTTTGCCCATATAGTGTTAGCATGAAGCAAAAAGACAAAATAATGCAAGAATACTGTCACAAGATGCGCTTCATTACGCCAGATAATCTGTCTTTTCTTGCTATATAATTTAGTTAACACTGAGCATAATTTGACCCCCGCCACTAAATTGCTGGTGCCCATGATACAGGATGATGAAAAAAGTTGCTCACGTAACCCGGAGCCCTGAAAACAAACCTTAACAGAACTGGCCACTTGCGACCTATTGGTTTATTTATCCACTTGGTAATCCCAATCGGGAACTGCAAGCCTTGTAGGCCCCTCAGCACCGTCGAACAGTTACAAAATATGCACACAAAAAATCCAAAGCCCTTTTAAACAAACAAGCAACTTTCAAAATAGGTTTATTTGACTTTTACTAGACTTATGGCTCAAAACATCACAGAAACATCTGAACCAATTGAGGTGCCACGAATGCCTAGTTTTGATGCGCCTGTCTTGTGCACTGAGACACATTCTATTCTTTGACTGACTCTCAAAGTCATTCTCAGAGTGATTCTCAAACACCTGAGCGGTTCTCAGTGACCGGAGGAACCAATAGTTTAATGTTAGTATTGTTTTATAATAACTGCTCATCTATCAATAAATAATAATAAAGTACCACTGGACTGCACTAGTAACATATTAGGGTGCAATGGGCCTCAATTCAAGCAAGAGAAATTACTCCTCCAGCCTCCGCATGTGGAGTGAAAGAGAGACATGGTGGTGGTTCAGTGGACCCATCATACACCTGTGCGCAGGTGCCGCTGCACCTGTTGCACTAATAGCAACTGCTGGACTTAGGTAGCTGCGTCTCTGCACAGTGCCAAGGATGGACGTCCGACATTTTGTTGTATGCAACATGATTCGTCTAGTTTTCAGTTTTTCACTTTAACTAGTCTAGATTTTTTACTATATATAATCGACGCATTCTTTTGCTGGCGAATTCCCAAGGCTGTACTTTCGCCATTGCTGTGACAACGTATGTTTGAATATGTAGTGTAAAGTATATTCGTAACCAACGCTCACGCCATCGCCTCGCAGTAGGCCCTGGCTGCTCGGCTACTGCTAACCCCGGGGTGTGAGGGGGCTACCAATGGAAACTAATGGAGGTGTCGTGGATAACCTTCCCAAGTGGTAGTACCCGGTCACCGGGGCGAGCGGTGAGAAAGGACCGTTGTATTACAACCTGATAAGTGCTCCCCTTTAAACCCCCATGCTTATATATAAAACCTGACTCTTCTCCGCAACCCCCAACCCCGGTGTCATCAAATAACCGAATCACCGCCCTCCTCACCACCGCTCCCCTCACGCCACTACCTAAAAATCGCCCTCCTTTGCCCTAGCCACTTTCCATCTCTTTATCCTATCTCCAGCAAATCACCTCCCTGTTTTCACACAACCATCTCACTGCACCAAATCAGTCTCTCTCCTTCGCCCACCCCCTCATAGTACCGCACTTTCTCACTCCTAAACCACGTCCCTTCCTCTTCCCTACTCTCCCTGACCACCATGCACCCTACCACACCACCAAACCAGACCCATCGCCCAAAACTGACAAAACATCACTACTACGGCCTCAGTTCGCCCCCCCCTCCTCCACCTCCCCTGTATATCTGTCCCTTTTCCCTCAGTACTCCCTCAGTACTCCCAATAGCTCTTCTTCACCACTCCTTTCAACTGTCTCTTTCATCTCCCCAAACAAGTCTTCCTTTGCTCTCTCAAACCTATTCACCACTTCTCCCTTCATCCTTCCTTCTCCCCGCAGCCCCACACATCCCATTTCCTGCAACTTGCTCGAGACACCCACTACTCCTTCTACAACATCTTACATCACTTTCACGCCACCCCTCTCCTCCTCTACCACTCACCGCGCTGATTTACTACCACCAACATCCTTCCGCCATACTCCCATAAACTACCCCTCCATCCACCCCACTGCTCCAAGTCCAGGTGAGCCTGCCCTTCTGCCCCCACCCCGGATATATCAGGCATTCCCCATACTCACCGCTCCATGGGGGCGCCGCTGCCTTCACACGAGAAGAAGGGTGGAAACTGCCGCATGTAATCCACAGTGCGCCTAGAGACGCGCTTCTCTGCGCCCCAGTGTCTAAGCCGCCAGTGCCCGCCTCTCTAGCTTCGGTGGCTGGGGCGGGAATGTGCGCGCGCCCACCTGTGGACCGCAGCAAGGCCCCCCGGGGTACGTTCAGGTCCTCCGCACACCTGGCTCCCTCCTCTCCGGATCGCCTCGCGCTCACTCCACCGTTTCCCAGTCAACTGCTGCAGAGATAGCGGGGAGGCAGCCGCGCGCGAGGGTGGGGGCAGTGGGAGAAGACAGGAGCGCGAGAGGGTAGAAGGAGAGAGCAGCACGCGAGGGGGCGCCGCGCGCAGGAGGGGGCAACAGAAAAAGCTGCAAGGAAAGAGGCGGGAACGGCGGGGATTGTGAAGGAGAGGTCCTGAGAGGCGGGAAAGAAAGGGACAGATGGAGAGGTGACTGCACGAGAGAAAGAGAGAAATGTGAAGGCAACAGTATGGGAAAGAAGCGCACAACAGAGAGTGAGAAGAGACGGGCGGTAAATAAAAACAAGTCAGGTCCCGGGCCGCGCTGTGATTGGCTGACGTCACGGGGGTGTCCCGGCCGGCAGCCAATCACAGCGCAGCCCTGGAATGACGTCACGGGGGTGTCCCGGGCCGGCAGCCAATGGCAGCGCGGCCCGGGACAAAGGGGCGGGGCTTAAAAAAAGCACCAGAAACGCCCCCGAATCGCGTTTTCGAGAGAAAACGCGATTGACAGCCTCTGCATCCCAATGGCTAGCCTCCATTTATGGAGCTAGCCAATTGGAAACAGAGGCTGTCCTAACCTCACTATTAAAAACAACAGATTTCGATCTGGGAGGGGCTTCGCCCCTCGCCAGGTTACGAAACCTAAAAACGAAAAGTCTTGGCAGACCAGACCTGCCTCACTACCTCACAGCCTTGCTGCCTGACACGCTCTGCACGCCCTACTCTTCCTGCTCACCCGCCTGGTAGAAAAGGAGGCAAGGCGAGACCAAGACCAAGGCAAGGCAACTGACCGAGCAACACGCTCATACAGCATGCAGTAACCTGGAGGGGGGGAGAGACGCGAGCGCGGCAGCCGATAGAGGCGGTCGCGAAGCAAGAGCCCCGGGGCTGGGGCCCTCCCGGCGCGCTCCGCTCGCAAGCGAACCAGGAACCCCCCAGCGACATCTCCGCAATCTACAGCCCTTCAACTGATCCACCCGACCCCCCTTTGACCCCGTGGAAGACTCTCCCTTGCACAAACAACAGCTCGAGGGGGTGCAGATAACAGGGGCGCAGAAATAGGGGTAAGGCCCCCGTTCTCGAACTGTTCCATTATTGTCCAATCACCTAACCATCACCAATCGTCACCGATCATTCCATCACCTAAGCAAGTGCGGGGAGCCGCGGTGAGAGTCTAAGAGAGTAGAGCGGAATGAGGTCTGGAAAGATCAGGGGCTCACCGGAGTCAATTCCAAGCAAAAAAGCAAAGACGAAAAAGGGGGTCAAGAAAACAGACACCGACGGCGCAACATCCCCCAGAATGGAGCAGAATCTTCTCTCCTTAACCGAGCCACCATCGGGTCTGGCCAACACTACAGCAAAACAAGGGCACCCAACGGTCCTGCTCCAAGTGTCACCAGCTACTGAGCCACTTACAAGGAAAAAGCTTCACCAACCCAAAATTTACACAAAGTTTGAGTTCCTAAAGGATGCAGGCTCAGCCTTTTTCTCGAGCAACAAGCATCTCCCGGGATTGCAATCCCCGCTGTCACCTTTACCGCTGCTGGGAAAATGTGTACCACTGCGCGACACTATCACAAGCACCAAAAGCACCTTGGTCCAGGGAACATCCGCGGCCAGGGTAGATCCTCATCAAAGTGGCACCCCAAAGCACAGGTCCACAAGTGCAAGCGCATCACTCGAGCCCCTAGTGTACTCATCGGTACTAGGAAAGTCCCCTGACTCGATCTGCAAACAGCAGCCACCACCTGCTCACTTAGCCAGCTGCACTCCAAGACCGCTACCGGAAGAGATCACAATTAGCCCAAAACCCACTTCGGAGACGAAAGAAGTAGACAAACTCAACAACCCGGACCCCCAAGACAGTTGTTCAAGTACGGGGGAAGCAGGGGCTGGTCTACAGCCTCCACCAACGACTAAGATACAAACCTCGGCCACTCCCAAGGATATCCAACCAGACTAGGGTGGACACATTAGGAGCCCCAACCATAGCACTCCCATTAAAGCCCACACGGCTGGCACAGGTGCCTCATCACTCACAAGAACTGGGCAACCATGCCTCAGCACCAAGTTTCTTGCACAGCGCGGCATTTAGCGCGGCATTCTGCCAACACAATTCCAGTCAACACAATTCGAGCCGGGAAGCTGAATGTAGGGCTACACCGCTTCACCCGAATGCTCAAGGGCGAGAGGACAGGTTAACAACCAACAATCTAGACCACAAAGACCCGTTTTTCCTCAACTCCCCTTTGGCTGACAACAACATCACCAATACTGTCCCAACTGCAAATTCCCAATCTGCAAATGAGAGAGAGCAGGGAAAAGATCACAACACCGGAGCCTGGATCTCCCTTTTAAACACAATTCAGCTAGCCGTAGAAGCCCTACAATATCAATCGGACAAAATGGATCTTCAACTCAACCTCCTTAACACACTGGCAGTCTTCACTGCGGGGATTGACGACAAGCTAGGTAATTTGAACACTCTGATACAAAGAGCACAAACAAATACCTACTTAAGCTGCAATTGCAATCAGGCAGTAGACAAATTAGCTACACTGCCTTCAATGCTAACCGACTTAATAGGGGACATTAAGTCACTGCACAGAGGCAAAGCCCCCAAAGAAATGGGCCCTACTAACTTTGCAGAAGGTAAAATCAGCAGCAAACCGTCTGACACAAGCTCAATTGGCCAGGAATCCCCTGCAAATGAGGAAACCACCCGGAAGAGATCGGAGTCCCCAAAAAAACTTAATGCAAAACAACGACGACAACAAAAAAGAAAAGGGCGCAAGCAAAATCTGTCGACAACTACAACAAAACTCTTTCCTATCTTCTCTGGCACTATTGGAAAACGCATGCAGACCACAAACACGGCCAACCCCTCAGAAGGGGAAATCCCAGCAGTTACCAGCCCAACCCAGACGCAAAATACAATCAGCAGCCCGCTGCATCAGGAAGGTCAAGGGTCCCAAGTCCAACCGGCTGCTAACTCTTTTGCACTTTTAGACACACATACAACTATGGCGACAAGTACTAGCCAGCACACACAGTCCGCTGAGTCCTTCGCAAAGCAGGAGCTGGTTACTGAACGCGAAGTGGCAGCCCTGATATCGTCAAACAGGGAAGCCTCTTACCGAACGGCCACTCCCGCCGAGCGCACTAACCAGGCCCATCTAACCTCAGCAGCAATCAAAAAACCCATCCCACCGATCAGCAAGGAGGGGGCAAGGGAAACACCCACAGGTCACATGTCAAGTCAATCGCAAGACGACCAAACTAGGGCCACACTTATGACAACTGTAACTATTCCCTCTGCCCACAGCCAATCTGAGCACTCAAAGACAATCTGGCCACGAGAGACGCAAACAACATTTAAGCAACCAACGCCAACCAAAGCACCAACCCACAGTTCCAACACGCCAGGTGAAGGCAGAAATCCAGCAATGCACAAACCTCCGCCCGATCTTGGCGCAGCAGCCTACGTCCATGCTGCAAATGCAAAACGGAAGGCAGACGGTAGTAGAACACAACTAACTGAGACTCTTGTCTTCCACCCGGAATACACATCGAAAGGGCAGCAGGACGTGCTGAATAGAGGCAACATTCTCAAAGTGATGAAATGCGCCCCTACCTTAGGGGGCATAAACTCCAATGATCTACTTTCGGTTGAATTTCTGCCCGCTGCGAACTCAAACAGTCAGGAGGTGACTAGGACGATTTAGTCCTCCAGTGACGTTGTTGACCTAATTATGTCAGAAGCAGCTCAATTCAAGAACTGGGGTATTGAGCTCGTTCCTCTACAAAGACCAGCCTACCCCTCGCCACTCGGTTCTGAACCAGCGAGGCAACAGGCTAACCCCTGCAGTGTCCTAAGGGGTGCGTTGGGAAGATCACCGACAAAAAGGGAGAACAGCATCTGGCAGCAACCATTGGATAGGCTGTCAATGACAACTGGCTAGGAACCAGTGCTCACAACAGGGAGGCGCAACTCAGCCCCAAGGAACCAGCAGCCTCGCACACTTACCACTGCCAACTTCGAGCGAGACAGCCTGCTAAACAAGTACTTACGCACCACGGGAGAATGGGTAGAAGTAAGTATATCTCCCAATTCGATATTGTAATCCTGCAGGAAACCTGGCTCTCAAGCACAAAACACATCCCGGGTTTCACCTGCTTCTCAACAGCCAGAACCAATAAATGTAGTCATCAGTCAGGCGGTTTGGCGACATATGTTTCCACCACCTCAATATCCTCGGCGGCCCAACTGGTCCCACCAACATCCCCAACCCTATCCGTAAAGATTAAGCTATAGCTGGGCACCAAAGAGGAAGAAGTCTGCTTTGTAAACGCATATGTTCAACCCAAAAACAGAGCCAAAGACTCAAGGAACATCTTGAACCAACTGGCGGAGCACGTCACCCAACTGGAGAACCCACTCCTCTTCTTGTCGGGGGACTTCAACCAAAACTTATTTGGCTCGTCATTAGAAGACGAAGCTCTGGGTCTTAATAAAATCTACAGTATACCAGCACAAAGTACTCCTCCAAATTGGAGAAAGCGCCAAAATAACGCTTTTCTCCAAGACTTAGAACATCAAAATCTTTGGGCACTAAACGGCAGATTTCTGACTGACTCCCCTCCAGTAGCTTCTTTCTACTCTCATAGAGCCAGCTCCATCTTGGATTACACTTTCGCCAGCCTGGCATTATTTCCATACATCCGGGAATTTAGAATGGGGGACCAGGGGGAAAGTGACCACCGCCCTCAGGAAAGCCAGCTGACAGCAAAAACGCCAATGGTAATCAGGCCAGACAACACACTGGGGGAGATTTATACAATCAACCAAAGGAAAATCAAATGCTCGCCAACCAACACAACCACCTTGGCTGAAGCTGCCATCCAAATGTACAACATACACACATCAGATGCGGCTGGGCTCATTTCTCACTGGGAGCAATACACAGATTCACTGGTAAACAAACTGGCAAGAAAGACTGCTCCTAAAGGCAACCATAATAAAGAGCATAGCAGTATCAGCCTAAAGAAAGGACAAAGAACACAACTACGCTCACAAAAAAGAGCTGCAAACCTATCCCTACGGAGGCTAAGAGCAGCGTCCCAAAACGAACAATTACGAGCCACACTGAAAAAACAAAGGGCTGAGCTCAAACACACAAAATGAGTAATAAAAAAAGACGCAGAAAATGAAGGTTGGGCAAAACGTTTATACGACTCCAAAAGCAACAACAGTGCCCGTTTTTGGCAAACAGTAAACAAGATCCTACGCCCAGACCACAAGGACCTCGGTTCACACATTGGGGAAGATCAGTGGCTTAACTACCTCGGCAGTCATTTCAACGAACCCTTGGGACAGACAGGGGCACAAAGAAGTACCAACGCAGAGCAAGCACCCGCAACGACCATGTCAACGCCGACAATCCCGGGAGATCAATTTCAACCTAGCGTTACCCCGGCACCATCAGCAGCCCAGCAAATAGCCCTAATAAAAAAACAGATGTGTAAGGGCAGGAAAGAAGGCGCTCCAGGTCCTAATGGCAACCCGCCAGCCCTGTTCAAGGAGAAAGACACAGAATGGGCCACCATACTACAATCTTTATTCACAGAAGTCAGACTCCTAAATAGAATCCCAGATTCCTGGAGAGGGTCAACGATTGTCCCCATACACAAAAAGGGAGACAAAACGGTCCCCGACAACTACCGTCTAATAGCCCTCCTTGATAACGAGGCCAAATACTTCGCTGGAATAATCTTAGAGGAGACTGTGACATGGGCGGACTCAAAGCAGATTATACCATGGAACTAGATGGGTTTCCGGAAAAAAACCGGAACAACAACCAACATCCTGGCTATCTCGCTGCTAATTGACGGAGCTAAAACAAAAAAACTGCCGCTGTACTTGTGCTATATCGATTTCAGCGCGGCCTTCGATAACATCGAGAGAGGCATGCTGTGGCGGAAACTTGCACAATGGGGCATACCTCAACCGCTTTTAAATATGCTGAAGTTACTTCACTATGACACCTGGGTGCAGGTGAAGCTGGGAAGTGGGACCCATCTGTCTTCCAAAGTCTGCATGACAAAAGGGCTAAAACAAGGGTGCGTGCTGGCCCCGACTCTGTTTAACCTGTTTATGGCAGACTTATCAGGCCGACTCGACACATGCAACTCCCATTCTCCGAGGCTGGGAGGAAAAACCCTAAGTAATCTATTATACGCGGATGACGTGGTACTTCTTAGTCACACACATATTGGCCTTCTGAATTTGCTGATCGAAATGCACAGCTACGCAATGGAAAACAACTTAAAAATCAATCCAAGTAAAACGCGCACGATGTCGATCAATACCAGGAACAAACACCAGAAGTCCTGGACTCTGGGCGGCCAAAAAATAGAGTCTTCACGCGAATATAAATACTTGGGACTTATCTTTGACACCGACGGTTCATTTGTTAGGCAGATGCAGGAAACCAAAAGAAGAGGGGCCTTGATCGCCATCACACTGAAAAATCTAGCAAACCAACTATCGGGGCCAACCCTGACACCATACTTAAAAGTCATTCAGGCTAAACTGCTCCCCTCAATTTCCTACGGCAGCGAGGCACTACGAGGAAGAGACTCCAGGAACCTAGATACCATCCAGGTAAAAGCATATAGAACTCTGTTCTCACTCCCGTCTTACACGTCGCCTGCCCAAATACGGCTGGAGTTCGGCCTAAAAAAACAAGACCTTGCAAGACAAGGAGCCTACATTATCTGCTGCCACAAACTCCGCTCTGCCTCCAATGACACCTTAAACGCGGTGCTGTGGCAAGATATACAAAGCAGGGATGTATCTCAGGCACGCTCCTACTTGAAGGCAGCATTGGGGGCTGTCAAGGCATCCGCACTTTGGGACATGCAACTGGGGCACAACCTGTGATTTGGAAGAACGTAAAAACTCTTTCCCTAACAGAGGACAAGGCCGCTTTTGCTAAAAGAAACCATACGTGGATGACTTTAAATACGTATAAATCCCTGACACCACAACTTTAGTTCAGCCAGGGCAACCCAAAAATCACTAAACTGAAGTTTTTGAAATATAGATTAGGGCC
Organism: Lissotriton helveticus; assembly: GCF_964261635.1. Lineage (NCBI taxonomy): Eukaryota > Metazoa > Chordata > Amphibia > Caudata > Salamandridae > Lissotriton > Lissotriton helveticus. The sequence goes on from NC_136057.1 coordinate 1,298,937,270, forward strand.
AGCAGAGAGCACCAACCACCATGGCTCAGGAGCAATGGCCATGAAGCCTGTCATCTCTGCAACCTAGCAACAGGAGACATACTCCACCTGACCTGTCTCTGCGAAGAGCTCCGACAAGCCCGCCGACAGCTACTAAGGGACCAGCTCAAGTAGATAGGGACCAGCACGCGAAGGCAGGCTGTGCTTGCATGCTTGAACCCTGCGAACACAAAAGTGAATTGTAGATACGTCAAGTTTCTGACTACTATAGAGCAAAGACTACCAAATCTACAACTTGCAGCAACCACTGGTTCTGGAACCTAACGGACGAACTTTGGGCTACAAATGCCTAGCCCGCCCCGGCTCAGGGAACACTGCTAGATAACTACCCTCGGTCTCTCACCGTATGGTCTTCGGTAAGGACGATTACACAGACTACCTTTTTACCACATTTTAATTAATTGTTTTAAATGTAACGATTGTACTGGTTTTAATTAACTATACATATAAAACGTACTTACTTACTTACTAATCACCCAACTTAAAAGCGCACAGGTGATCGACCTCGGTATCATGATAGCCTGCGCCTTCCCTACAGGTATGAAAGCATGTGACATGCGGCTAAGGATCAGTTCTCGGCAGAGGGCTCTCCCCCACTTATGTTTCCGCACCCTCCCTGTGTATGTTTCTGTCTCGCTGAGCCTGTAGGCGTTTCTTGCTCTCGATCACATTGTCCTGTTTTACGATCTGTCACGGGTTGTCTGTCCCCTAGGTCTGGAGGTCACCGGAGGCGCGTCTCCACCAGGGTGCGCTGTTGTACTTTAAAGCGAAATCCCGCAAGTGGAAAGAGAGCTGCCTGGCCGTGCGGGGAGATTACACGCTGGAGTGGGACGAAGAGAAACCGGTAAGGAGGAGGCTAGGAGCTGCCCTCTGATGTTTGAAACCTCTGTGCTATTGGAAGCAAGCTCTGTCTCCAGCTCTCTAGTATTGAGATACTGCAACTGAATGCATGATTACGCCATGAATGTCAATTCACCGAAATGTCATGGGTAGGTAGCAGATGTCACATCACATGTCCTTTGACCCCAATGCCATCGCAGGATGTGACGTCATATGACCTTTGACCCGTTGTCTGTTTCTCAGTTGTCTGTATTTTTTTTACACCGTGCTCCACAGTCTTTGTCACTTCCTGCTTTCTCTTAATCACCCTCCCTGTCCCCTGTTCTATGTCATCGTTGACTTCCTCACTGTTTTACTTATATTCTAATGTTTCTCCTCTCTCACTTGCTTCTCTCACCTGATTTTCTCACCAGTTCTGTCTTATGTCACCTTTCTTTCCCTGTCGCACACTTCTTACTCCCTTGTCTGTCCCTTTCCTACCTGTCTCTGCCTCGATGTCCGCAACACTTCTATATCTCTCACCTTTCCTCCTCCCCACCTGCCTCTCAGCTGTTTTTCCAACCTGCCTCTGTGTCTCTCTCTAAATTCTATAACCACCCTGTCTCCCATTCAGCTGTATCCCTTCATCACTACTCTTTTAATTGTCTCCCTTTTTTCAGCTGTCACTTTCTCACTTCTCCAGCTCCCCCTTCTCTTGCTGTCCATCTAGCTGTGTCGTGACTCTCTCACACCCATCCCCCCATCTCTCTAAGCTGTCTCTCTTACCTTTGTCTTCATTACTTCTCTTTGCTGTCCCTGGCCTCTTCTTCTCTCTCAGCAGACTCTTTTTCGTAATCTCTCACCTGTCTCCCCCACTCTCTCAGCTGCATCTGCAATACTCACCTTACATGGGCATCTCTGACCAGTACCTTTCTTACAAGTCTCACCTCCCCCTCTGCCACTCAGTTATCTATCACCAGCTGCCCCTCTATTACTTTTCTCATACCTTTTTGTCTTTCATCTCTCTGTCTATACACGTCTCGTAATGTTACCCAGTTTCACCTGTCTTTGCCTCTCTCTGACTCTCAGCTGTCACTTTGTCTCCTATGTGTTTATCAGTTATCGTTTTCTCTTGCCTCACTCTTTTCACATCTGTCTGTATCTCCCACACCTGTCACCCCATGTCTTTAATTCCTCTGTCTCTCTCACATATACAACCTGCTCTTGTCTCTCGATCGATGACATGTCTCATTGCAGTGACCTCTTCCTTTTATTATTATCTCTTACTTCCCCTCAAAGTCTTCCCCCACCCCCCCACCCCCCCTCTCTCTCTCTCTCTCTCTCTCTCTCTCTCTCTTTCTCACTCTTTCTCACTCTCTCTCACTCTCTATCCTCTCCTCTCCTGCCCTTCATGCTGCCCTACGTGCTCTGGGGCAGCAGGGGACATAGAGATGGCCTTTGCGTCTGCTCCACTTGCAACAATAAATAATTGTTTTGCAAGTTTGTTACTTACCTCTGTGGGAGGGTTCACAAGCACAGTGCTAGGGATCTCAGGATACAAGACAGGGGTCGCCCTGGTGACTCCTAAATGGGGAACTAGGGCTACACTGTTGGGAACAGGATCTCAGTACAAGCTGTGAATTTACCTGCACACAGGCTCTAAATGCAGGCTCTGTACTATTGAAACAAATCCGCTCACAGGCTCTAAACGCAGGCTCTGTACTATTTAAACAGGGAAACATCACTTACAACGCAACTTTTACCACGCAGTGCCTTTACATCGCAACCATTACAACGCAAACCATTACAACGCATTTCGCTGGGGGGTGCTCTAGGATAGGGAATAGGTTAATTTACTATCCAATAACCTTCCCTAGTGTCCACGGGGACTGGAGTTGGAATAGTAAATTAAACTATTCACTATCCAGCGCCCAAAAGCACTATGCATTGTAATGGTATGCGTTGTAAAAACCGCGTTGTAAAAGCATGCGATGTAAAAGCATGCGTTGTAATGTCGTACATCCATTTAAACACATCCGCTCACAGGCTGTAAATGCAGGCTCTGTACTAGTGAAACGCATCCCCTCACAGGCTCTAAATGCAGGCTCTGTACTATTGAAACACATCCACTCACATGCTCTAAATGCAGGCTCTGTACTATTGAAAAGCAACCCTTCACAGGCTCTAAATGCAGGCTCTGTACTATTGAAACGCATCCCCTCACAGGCTCTAAATGCAGGCTCTGTACTATTGAAACACATCCCTTCACAGGCTTTAAATGCAGGCTCTGTACTACTGAAATGCATCCCTTCACAGGCTCTAAATGCAGGCTCTGTACTATTGAAACGCATCCCTTTACAGGCTCTAAATGCAGGCTCTGTACTACTGAAATGCATCCCTTCACAGGCTCTAAATGCAGGCTCAGTACTATTGAAACGCATCCCTTTACAGGCTCTAAATGCAGGCTCTGTACTACTGAAATGCATCCCTTCACAGGCTCTAAATGCAGGCTCTGTACTATTGAAACGCATCCCTTTACAGGCTCCAAATGCAGGCTCTGTACTGTTGCATCCTGCTCAACATCCGCTCCATCCACAGACACGCCATCGAACTCTGGAACCTGCTCGACACAACTTCACCAGACGTCGCCTTCCTCACGGAAACCTGGATGAACGCCTCCTCTGCACCCGACATCACCATCGCCATCCCAGACGCATACAAGATCACCCGGAGGGACCGCATCAACCAGACCGGAGGAGGCATCGCCATCATACACAAGAACACCATCCGCATCACGACCGACTCCAACGACACCTTCTCCGCCGCAGAGCACCTCCACCTCCAGATCCACGCTGACCCAAAGACGACGCTCAGAGGCACCCTCGTCTACAGACCCCCGGGACCACGCACACAATTCAGCGACGACATCACGGACTTCATCAGCACGCACGCCCTCCCCTCCACTGACTACATCCTCCTAGGGGACCTCAACTTCCACCTGGAGAACAACAAGGACCGCAACACCGCCGCCCTGCTGGACAACCTCGCCAACCTCGGACTCAAGCAACTGGTCAACACCCCCACCCACTACGCCGGCCACACGCTTGATCCCGTCTTCTCTTCCAGCAAGCACATCACCTTCAGCCACGCCACCGGACTCCACTGGACCGACCACAGCTGCGTCCACTTCAGCTTCAGAAGAACCACGACCCACCACCACCCGCAACAGGTTCCTCACAGGAGCTGGAGCAAGATCACTGCCGAGCAGCTCACCACCTCCCTCAGCCAGAACCCACCCGCCAGCACAACGGACCCCAACGAAGCAGTCCGCAACTTCACGCAGTGGCTGACCGGCTGCGCCGACGACCTCGCGCCACTAAAGAAACCTCCCAGCAGACCCAGAAGCAAGAAGGCCTCCTGGTTCACCGACGAACTCAAGGACTCCAAGAAGAACTGCCGCACCCTCGAGAAAGCCTGGCTCCGCGACCAGACCACAGACAACATGACCGCCCTCAAACACGCCACCCGCAAGCACCACCAGCTTATCCGCACCACCAAGAAGAAATCTCTGAAGGAACGACTGGACAACAACTCCCACGACAGCAAGGAACTCTTCAACATCGTCAAGGAGTTCTCCAACCCCAGCACCGGCAACAACGACATCACTCCTTCACAAGATCTCTGCGACTCTCTCGCCTCGTTCTTCCACCGCAAGATCGCCGACATCCACAACAGCTTCGACGCACCATCCACGCACCCTACCGTCGAACCAACGCCTCCCACCGCCACCCTCCGCACCTGGACCACGGTGACCACCGAAGACACAGCCCGCACGATGAGCGCCATCCACTCCGGATCTCCAACTGACCCCTGCCCCCACCACGTCTTCAACAAGGCCGAATCCACCATCGCACCCCAACTCCGGAACATCATCAACACCTCCTTCAACACCGCCACCTTCCCGGAGAGCTGGAAGCATGCCGAGCTCAGCACCCTACTGAAGAAACCAACAGTGGACCCCACCGACCTCAAGAACTTCAGCCCCATCTCGCTCCTCCCTTTTCCTGCCAAAGTCATCGAGAAGACCGTCAACAGACAGCTTGCCGCCTTTCTCGAGACGAACGGATCCCTCGACCCCTCGCAGTCCGGTTTCAGAGCCAACCACAGCACCGAGACCGCCCTCATCGCAGCCACCGACGACATCCGAGCCCTGCTCGACAACGGGGAAACAGCGGCACTCATCCTCCTGGACCTCTCTGCAGCGTTCGACACTGTCTGCCACCGCACCCTAGTTCAACGCCTAAGCAACATCGATATCCAAGAGAAGGCGCTGGAGTGGATCACCTCGTTCCTCGCCGGAAGAACACAGAGAGTCCGCCTCCCCCCGTTTTGATCCGAGGCCACCGAAGTCATCTGCGGCGTCCCGCAAGGATCATCACTCAGCCCCACCCTCTTCAACGTCTACATGAGACCTCTTGCAGCCATCGCACGCCAGCACAACCTCAACATCATCTCGTACGCCGACGACACACAGCTGCTCCTCTCCCTCACCAGAGACCCCGTCACCGCCAGAACTAGCCTACACGAAGGGATGAAAGACGTCGCCGAATGGATGAAGAAAAGCCGCCTCAAACTGAACTCAGACAAGACGGAAGTTCTCATCCTGGGACCATCGCCCTCCGCCTGGGACTGCTCCTGGTGGCCCCCCGCCCTGGGCACCACTCCCAAGCCAACAGACCACGCACGCAACCTGGGCTTCATCCTGGACTCCTCCCTCTCGATGACCTGACAAGTCAACGCCGTCTCCTCATCGTGCTTCAACACCCTACGCACGCTCCGCAAGATCTTCCGCTGGATCCCGACCGTAACCAGGAAGACGGTCTCCCAGGCACTCGTCACCAGCCGACTGGACTACGGAAACACCCTCTATGCCGGAACCACAGCCAAGCTACAGAAAAGACTCCAACGCATCCAGAACGCCTCCGCCCGACTCATCCTGGACATCCCCCGATGCAGCCACATCTCCGGCCACCTGAGGGACCTGCACTGGCTCCCCGTCAGCAAGAGGATCACGTTCAGGCTCCTCACCCACGCACACAAGTCTCTCCACGACCTGGGCCCCAAGTACCTCAACGACCGCCTGACTTTCTTCACGCCCACCCGTCAGCTACGTTCTACTAGACTCGCCCTCGCCGCCGTACCACACATCCGAAGAGCCAACGCCGGAGGCAGATCCTTCTCCTACCTGGCGGCCAAGACATGGAACTCCCTCCCCATCCACCTTCGGCTGACCCAGGACCATCTCGCCTTCAGGAGACAACTCAAGACCTGGCTGTTCGAGCAATAGCAGACCCCTTCCCCCAAGCGCCTTGAGACCCTTCCGGGTGAGTAGTGCGCTATACAAATGGTATGATTGATTGATTGATTGATTGATTGATTGATTGATTGTTGAAACACATCCGCTCACAGGCTCTATTGGGAAAAGGCTACACACCCTATCAGATTCCAAGCTCTGAAGTAAAGGGAAACAACTAAACACTGACCCCGAATCTGAGTTCTGTACCACAGGGATACATTTGCACACAGGCTCTCACTGCATGCACTACTCTAAAGCAAAGCAGCTACACTAGCTGGGACTGCAAGCTCTAAACTAAACGGAAACAGTTGCACACTGGCTCCTTCTGCGAGCTCTACACCAAAAGGAAACACCCACGCTTAGATGCGGACTGTGCGCTCTGTAGTAGAGGGATCCGGCTACCCGCTCGGTTGTGAAGCGAAACAGCTACTCACCACTTCTGTGAGCTCTTTAGTAAAGGAGAGAGCTACACCCTGGATCTGACTACAAGCTCTGCACTAAACTGAAGCAGCTACACATAGGCTCTGACGGTGAGCTCTATAGTAAAGGGAAGGAGCTGTACATTGCAGTAGCGGCTGCTCAGGATCTGCAGCCGTCGAGTAGTGAGGGGGGGAGGATACAAAAATAAGGATACTTACCTGCCCCTGCGGTCGCCACATGCTCCTCTCTCGCTCCTCAACTCCAGGGCTGGTCCACGCTGCGCAGGCTCCCAGATCGCAATCCTGACGCTGTTCTCATGCTGGGAATACTATTGGTCTGAGCAGCCAGGCTTGCCACTCAGACAGTGCCTGGAAGCCGGTGGCTTTTCTTCACCCAGCTGTACCACAGAGACGGGTGGAGAAATGCTAAGTGCACATGAAGGCTTGGCCGGCCAAACCATCCTGCATACTTAGTAGTGCCCATCACCACTCCTCCCCACTGTTGCACACAGGGTGCATGGCCCCACACTCGCTGGCAGGCTGCAGGTAAGAATAGAAATAAAATAATCATAAAATTGGTTTATTATCATTTTATTTTTCATCTGTTTAAATCTGCTGCCACCTAGTGGGCGACGCTCCTCCGCCATAGAAAGAGAACTTTTCCCTGAAGGGAGAGCGCTTCACAGTCACTCTGACCACGAGCTCTGTAGTAAATGGAGACAACATATCAGAAAAGGTACCCGCTAACAATGCTTTTAGGTCCAAGAGTGAGGGGGGAAACAACAGTAACTATAAGAGTACTCTTGCCAGACCTATATTGTTTTTCTAGTGGCCTAACGAGGCTCTTTACCTGGGCAATTCCACACCATAGAATCCTTCGCACAAGAATGAATGAATGCACTCTATAAATGGATAAATCAAATCAAATGATGCAAAATGTATTACTTTTTGTTCAAAGGTTTTTTTATGTGCAGCTACACACTGGATCTGACTCTAACCTATATACTATTTGGTAAAAGCTATATATTGGGTAAGACTGCGGCTCTACACTCACTGCAACAACTACACATTGACTCTGACTGCAAGCTCTGTACTAAAAGGAAAAAGTTAAATACAAGATGCTAACTTTGAGCGCTGTACTAAACGTAAAGAGCTAAAACACTGTATCTGACTGTAGCAGCTCTTAATTTGAGCCGCTGGTTTCCGGTGCTCAGCTCTAGCACTACATTGCTGACACCGGCGCTTGTGACAGACTGACATTAGGTGGCACTGTCTGGGTAATTTAGAGATGACCACAACAACAGTTAGTTATTAATTCAATGTACATTAAAAATGACTATTACCTGCCCTCCAAGCCATTGTTATAGCTTTAGGGGCCTGGAGTAGTCCAAACTGGCACACCTGTAAGAGTGTGATGGTTAGTAGGTATATTGTCACTTTCATTGGCAGTTTAGCGGGAGCAATGTGTGGTGCAAGCTGCAGTGGCCTCCTGACGAGAGCCCTGGCACTTATTTTTTTTTACATATTAAGCACCTGACTGTAGTGAAGGGAAACAGCTGGACATAGGCTCTAAATACAAGCTGTTTCTATTGATTACCAGTAAATTGTGTCCAAAGATGGCACTACTCTCAACTCCCCTTTATTCTCTCTTTCCTCTCCTACTTCAGTTTCAATATGACTTTTTTTCTCCTCTCTTCCAAATTCTCTTTTTGTTCATGTATACCTTGCTTGAAGGGCTTGGATCTGCTTATCTGCTGCTTCTTGAAATGCATCAAAGATTACTTCAAGGATTTTCTGTTTAATGGCAATCCCACAGCGATGCAGGGCTTTGATTGCGTGTTTTGTATCTACAGGTCCAGGCTAAATGCGGTCGATCTAAAGCATGTTCGAGTCTCTCCGGGTACAAGCTGGCCACCTCTCTCCAGGAGTATGCGCAGCTTGTGAGCGCCTTTTCTCGGGTCCTGACAGGTAAGACCAGCTCATCATGGGGCGCGTTGGGGCCAACAGCTGGGTCCTCTTCTGTGAGGTTTCCAGCATATGAGGGCACGAGAGTAGGTGGGCTGACTGAAAATAGTGACAGGTGAGGAAAGAAACCCCTTAGAGCAGGTCATCACATTTAGAGCCCAAGAGAAGGTTATACAACATACAGAGCCCAACAGAAGACCATAAAACACACAAAACACAAGAGAAAGCCCTAAAGAAATCAAAGTCCAAGAGCAAGCTGCATTAATGCTGCAAACCCAATACCAGTGGGAGACTTCCGATTTTGTTAGCCCAAAACAGCTTTGCTTCAGCTGTCTCCTGATTAAAATTGCCTCTGCTTCCATGTAAGTTAATGGAGAAAATAAATTCTCCCTCTTTGCAGTCTGAAAATGGTGGCATGTATGAAGCTGTGAAAAACACAGAGCAGGGGAGAAAACTGTAAAGCACACAGACCACGAGAGAAAGACATAAAACACACAGCACCTATGAGAGCACTGTTGAACACACAGCCAGTGAGAATTCATAAAACACACAGATCCCAACAGAAAGCCACAAAATGCATACAAGAGAAAGCAGCAAATCACACAGAGTACAACAGAAAGCTGTAAAACACACCATAAGGTCATTTTGGAGTGGTACACACAGGGCTGGACCCTGTGTTTTTCCTGAAAAAGAGCATTGGGGAAGCTCGAAACATGTTGACGTCTACTAGGGACCCCTAACTTATTATAGCTAGGCCCACTAGAGACCCACCTCCTTTTTAATATGCTAACTAGGAGCCAGAATAAAGGTTTTATCGCCGACTAGTTAGGTTCTTTTAAACTCACCCCACTCCACAACACCACTGCTCTTCACATAGCTCCTCACTATATAGTGCTCCTACGTCTCATTGCAAGTCGTAGCACGCCTCAACCCGCAGCAGGTTGAGATGGCCCCAATGATGAAGCATGTCACCGTGGGGAAACCCTGGTGAGTGAGGGGACTCAAGAAAGGAAATCTTTCCTTTCTGATCGATTTTCCAACTCAGAGTGAGTGATAATCCTTTTTACAACTGTGGAGAGGTGTGGCTCACTGGTTAGAGGCAGCAGACCTGTAAGCAGAGAACGGCCCGGGACCAGGGTTCAATTCCCGACGCGGCAGGGTCTTGTACCAGGGTCAACGGACTCGATAATTCTCGCCTCAGTGCCTACTCTAACCAGGGAACACACTCGGTAACTCTGGGCATTAAGCTTGCCTCATCTCTACAACGGCCCCCCACAGACGCCGGGGATGCCTGGTTTCACCCTGGAGATACCCAGAAAGGGAGCATCTCACAGGGAAAACCAGGACGGGTTCCCCAGCGGTCTACAGCGCCAGGACACTCGGGTAGAGTAACAGTGCGCTTTACAAGTATCCCACATTTACATTTACATTTATACAACTAGGTCCCTATCCGATATCTCGGATTTTGTAGGTCTCCAAAAATACCCATACATTCTATGTGTGGTGAATCGCATAGCACATATCCAGTACATGGGATCCTTGTTAGTTTGTCTAGGATTAAAAAGGTATTGATAGAGTATGCGTCCAGTAAAAATCCTATGGCTGACAGCGCTCATGCACCTCTGCACCATAGATCAAGGCTGTGCATTGCTCTGTGCATCCTGTTTGTGTCAGTGGCATAACAAACCTTGAGGGGGCCCCCCTGCAGGGTACGTGAAGGGGCCCCCTTTGGACTCAATCTAGAGCTCCCCAGCAGAAGTGTGGTGCTGACGGGGCCCCCTGGAGGGTGAGGGCCCCCCCTTGCACTGCGGGGGCTGCAGGGGCCTGTGTTACGCCCCTGGTTTGTGTGTTGTGGGGGGGGGGCAGAATCACACCAGCAGCAGGCTGATCTTGGTAGACACAGATCTGTGCTGTGCTCACCCCATTGTGAAATGTAGCAGAGCAAATTTGGTTGCTGCACTGCATTGTATGAAAACTTATGAAATCTTCCCATAGAGCTCAAGAGACAGCTGTTAAAAACACATAGTTAATGGGGAGGCTGTAAAATGCACAGACCACGAGGGAAGCATACAAAATGTAAACGGTAATATAATAATAATAAATAATTCCAGATTTATAAAGCGCAACTTATCACCCCTAAGGGTATCCAGGTGCTGGGGGCTGTTGGGGAGATTAAGCGAGCTATCGCCCAGAGTCACATGATGCTGAGCTGAGCTGCCGTTGGGGATCAAACTACAAGCCCCGCGCTCTGGAGTCAGCCACTCTGGCCGCTGCGCCACACCTCTCCCCAGTACAGTACAGTAGGTGGTCAACCCTTGAGCTGAAGGGCAAGTAAAGTTGCCTGATACACATTCCCTTGGGAGAGTGGTATATTGTATAAGTACAAAGAAAAGGCACTGGTGAAGCCTATCCGACTAGACACTAATAATGTTATTTAAACGTGCACACAACACATAGGTGCCTGGTACTGGACACAGGGAGGAGTGTTCTCTGCACAGGGTGCTCCCTCAGTGCACTCGAACCCCAGGATTGTGTTGCTGTATTCGCATTGTGTTTCTTTCAGTTGGGAGCTCTGCAGACCGGTGGCCTTTCCTCCCTACAGACTTTCCTCTCTTCCTCTACCACCCCTTCTGCCGGCACTACTTCTTCTGTTGCAGCTCGGCGGAGTCACACCACGCCTGGAAGTGCGCCCTTCGTGAAGGGATCCGTCATCACAACACAGGTATGTCAGCAGGGCTGGAACCAGGGCACCCTGACTGGAAGCAAGAATCCCCTTGTCTGAAGGGTGTCTGACAGGATCCACCTCCATAGAGGCCTCGGGTGGACGGGGCATAAATACACTGCCATGCAGATTCAGTCCTGTAATTCTCTAAGAAAGAACACCCATCCAGTTGCATTCCTCTTGCACTTACGGTGCACACCAAGAGGCGTGTTTACAAGCCCCTTGTGCCGCCAGTGCGTCACTTTTAATGTGGAAAAAAGTGGCATACAAGAGGCTTGTAAATAAGCCCCCAATTCTGTAGCTGGTTGTGCATTTCCAACCTCTTGCTTCATCATCTCCACCTGTTGATGTGTGTGTTTATCCCACCTGCTTCTATGCTGTGCATACCTTTTGTTGTTGGTGTCTAAACCCACCCAATCCTGTGGCTGTCTATGCGATCCCTTAGTGCTGTTCTCATACACATCGTGTGCCTCTCTATGTCAATGTTTTCCTCTTTATGCACAGCCCATTCTTTGGTCTCTGTGCTCTCTCCATGTCGCTCTCCATGCATACCCAGCCCCTGATATTCAGCAAGGTTCACTGTTCCTTGCAAGTGACCTTCCGCCTCTGTCTTCCATCAGTTCTGCAGAGAGGAGACTCGTCCCACGTGGAGGCCTTCTTGGAGTCAGTGCGCTTCTTCCGGCAGGAGAAGGGACGCTACGGTGCATGGGACCACCTGCTGGGCACCGAGCCAGAGGTTTGTGAGTCCCCCTTGTTTGTGCTTGGCTAGGCCGGAATCATTTGCCCCCCTTGACCAGAGCCCATTGACGCACATTCTTAACCTTTGGACTTCTGTGGACCCCTACTTAATTATTGCTGGAATCAGAGGTGATCATTATTGGATTCCGGGGACCCTGGCCTAAGCAGTTTTGATGAAATGAACTTCAGAGCAATACACACAATTTTGGAAACACACATTCGTCAAACAAATCTCAAATGATGAAATATTTTATTTAATTCATAAAGAAATATAAAAAATCATAATTTTAATTTAATGAGAAATTTGGAGCTTTTCTAAATTCAATTGAGGCCACTCATCATCCATACTACATGTCAGGGCTCAGTCCGGGACACTGGCAAGTGTCAGGGACTCTGGCAAGGACTAGTGGCAGGGAAGACAAAGTATGCCGAATACTGGGTATAGAGCTGCCCCAGGCCACACAATGAGACAACGGAGAAAGGGAATCCAAAGAGGAAGCTCTGTATAAGAGAATAAGATGGCTAAGGTTCAGAAAGGGCTGGCATTCAAAAGGCAATTTAGCATTTTGTATACCTAATACCCAGGATTGATGGGCAAGCCATATATAGAAAACAACATTAACAACAAAGGGAATGTGGGGTAAAGCACTTGGGAGCTCCACACGGTAAGACTGAAGCTCGGTAAGTTCCTCACCTACAATTGCTGTTACAGATACTGACTGCAAATACCCACATATAGGGATACATGCAAAGGCAAGGTCTGTGGAGTTGATACCTATAGTGATGTTATAAACGTAACTCAAAGACAATACTCACAGTGAACAAGAAACACCACTGAGGTTATCAGCTTTACCCATGGGTCCTGGCGATCAAACAGGAACCCGCAAGGCAGTAACAGCAAGGGTGTAGAACTAAACACAAGCATGATAGACAAGGAGCTAGCAAGGAGGAGTGCTTAACAGGAAAGGAAGAAAACCACCGGGCACACTTGGCAGAAAGCAAGTAACAGACACACAAGGAAACTAGAAGCAAGACAGTGGGAATAGAAAGCCCGCAAACTAGGAACTGGAACAAAGGAAATGGGAAGAAAGGCAAGGACTGCAAAAGGATAAACAGAAAGAGAGGCTGCTACAAAGATATTTTAGAATAGTGCTGGTTAGGGAATCAAGGGAACAAAGTTGCACTGAAGGCGGTGCTGGTTATGGAACACGAATTTAGCTAAAGCACAGGAGTCAAGGTAGCCCTGCAGGCAGTGCTAGTTCAGGAACAAGGAAAAACTATAGCTCAGAAACAGGAACAAGGAATGCCAGGGCTCGGGAGTCAAGGTAGCACTGCAGGCAGTCTAATTCAGGAACAAGGAAAATAGCTACAGCTCACGAACAAGTAATAGCTATAGTGCAGAATCTCTGGAAACAAGGATATCAAACGCTCAGGAAACAAGGGTCGGTATCACTGGTACACAGCTACAATGACCAACGCTGGACTTAAGGGAGCTGGGGCTTAAAAGAGCTCATAGTAATCATGTGCATCAGGTATAAGTAGGCTAGCAGCAGCCAGCCACAGGTGAACTGAATTCCTCCACCCATCCTTGGCCTGCAGGGGTTGAGATTAAGCAGTGAGCAGGGGATTATGCGAAATGGAGTTTCCAGCATGAGCAGACTGGCTTCCACAAAACCCGGCATGGATTGGGAATGGATGTCAATTCCCAAACAGTGTCCAAATGGCTGAAGGGCAGGATATGCATGCATGGGAGTGTCTTGAAGCTTACTAGAACACAGGAAAGTCACACTACGCAGCACCCTGGTTGTGGGCATGAGAGCGCAGGACGCGGATTGTTTCAGCACATTCTGTTTGATTCATTTGCACTGCTCCTACAAATAAATCTGAGGATACCAACCTATTTTTTAGCCTCCAATTTCAGATTCCTTCACATTTACAAGACAATTTAAGATTTTCAGTTTTACATTTTGCTTCTTTATCTATTAGTATTATTTTATTTTCTAAGTAGTTGCAGACTTCCAGAGTAGGTGTTGCAGACCCCCAGGGGTCTCTGACCAGAGGATAGGAAACATTGCCTTAGAACGCACTCCGTGGCTAATAGGCATGACCACTGGAATTATGCGGCAGGAGGGGGCCAATTTATGTGGTAGGATTGAGTAAATTATGCAGCATAAGGTGCTACACTTTGTAATAGTATTACTTAATTATTTTGTCATTTCTATACTTGGTAACACTGTCTGGACATTGGTTGCACCTCATCAGTACCAGTTTCATACCCAAATATAGAAATAAACATCGAAAAGGTGATCAGTCCAGCTTTGCAAAGGGCCTCCCACTGCGCAGCAGCACGTCGCTGTATGTTTATAATAATTTTACCCATTCCAGTTAGAAACAAAAATGTTTTTGTTAAAATCTGCAGATTATGCAGCAGTTGATGGATTATGTACAAATGTATAATTATGCAAAACTCGCCACTGTTGCAAAATCACATAATTCCATTGGCCCTGCTTATAGGCCATGTTTATTGGTAACAGAGTTCCACTGAAGGCAAGTTAAGGATCTGGCTTCATCTAGTGAGAATAATTAATGGACAGGATTCTGAACAATGTTAAGCACTCACTGCCAGTACAGAGATCTGGGCCTAAATCCATAGTTCTTTTGCTCACCACACCACCCTAGTTGGGACCTAGCCAAATGCAATTCAGTCTTCACCCTGCTCCCCATGGGAACAGTCCAGCCCTAACTGCCAGTCCAGGTCCTCTCTGGACCAGAAACAAGCATCTTAGGACCGGTTTCGTGGTATCACCACTTATCAGCCAGGATAGCCTGAATCCAGTGGCATGGCAAGCACGGAACCAACATCTGACCCTCCCTGTCCCACTTGGGGTGACAAATGCAAAAAGAACAATTGATGGACGAAATGCTGAACAAGGTCAAACAATCACCCCCAGCACAGAGATCTGGGCCTAAATCTATTGTTTTTTTGCTTACAACACCACCCCAGTTTTATTCTTTCTATGTGTGCTACATCCTGTAGCACACATGGAAGGAACACAACACTGGTAATGAGTGTTTTTGTGCAGGAAAGTGCCCCAACCTGCACAAACACAATCATGTAGGCAACGCAGGCACCCTTGCACCCTGGTGCAAGGGTGCCTGCATTGGCGCACAGCTGCTGTCTGTGCGTCGGCACAGGGGTGTGCCATATTCTTGTAAATATGGTGAAATCCCTGCATTTTAAAAATTAAGGAGCCTGGCGCAGCAAAATAGCTTGCAGCGCTGCGTTGCACAATTTCATTGCAAATATGCCCCCAGTGCCATAAATTAGGTGATAGTAAAGTCTGATATTTATAGCAAAAGTATACTACGTAGTGGTATATAAAATGTTGTTATTACTACATGCCCTTCTTCCCTGGTTCTACACTTTATTGAAATACTTCTATTTTTTTTTCTATTTTGCGCTCACAGATCCTTAGTAACCTTGTGATGGAAGATTTGCTCCCTGTCCTGGAGTCAAGCGCTGCACCACTCAGAAGAGGGGCTGAATTACGGCAACAGAGTGCCTGGTTCCAGGTGGGTCCCTCCAGCCTGAGCCTTCAACAACCCCTCGCTAAGACTCTCAACGATCACTCACCCAACGCCCTGACGTGCCTTAATACTTAAAGTACATGTTCCTCTGAGACCCCAGTGTTGGTTTTTACATTGCATTCCGGTACTTGTTCTGCATTCCTAACACTGACTACTGGCATCGAAAGAAGCAGTTTGTGTGACTGTGAAATCTGCATTTTCCAAATTAGCATGTTTATTTTGAGATAGCCACTAATGTTCTTGCATGAAGTGCGTTCATGCTGGTTCCGATAGGAAGCGAGCAGTGGTTAATTTGAGCTGGTGGTTTCCGGTGCTCAGCACCGGCACTTATGACAGTCTGCCAGATGGTGGTGCTGTTTGTCTAATTTAGAGAGAAGAGCAACAACAGTTTTTTATTAATTCAATATACATTAAAAACGACTAAAACATGCTGCCAAAGCCATTCTTATAGATTTGGGGGCCTGGAACAGTCGGAACTGGCCCACTTGTAGTAGTGTGATAGTCAGTAGTTAAAATCTTACTGTAATTGGCAGCGCTGACAGAGGCAATGGGTGGTGCAAATGGAAGTGGCCTCCTGACAAGGGCCCCGGCACTTATTGTTTTACAAATTGAGCACCTGAAGCGTGGTCCTGCGGAAGCGACCCTAAGCGACCCGAAGTTAAGGTTCCAAGTCTTTCTACGGCTCGCTTCATTCTTACGTTCCTTCAAGATATTAACTCCCTGCTGTTTTTCTCGGTTACTGCAGAACGGGTGTTGTGTACTCCATGTAGTTCCTGCATTAGGTGCACTAACTGCTGTTTCTCTGAATTCATGCAAGCGCTGCGCAAACCGCTGTTTCATTCAGTACCGGCATGACATGTAGGCCCTGCTGTTCCTCTCAGTTCCTGAAGGACTGGGGGCCTCTGCAGTTCCCGTCTGTTTCCATCACTTCCTGCAGGTGTTGTACTCTCTGCTGTTTCTCTCAGTTCCTGCAGTGGTGGTACTCTTTGCTGCCTCCATCACTTCCTGCAGGTGTTGTATTCTCTGCTGTTTCTTGCAGTTCCTGCAGGAAGTGTACTCTCTGTTGCTTCCATTACTTCCTACATCAGCAGTGCTATCCTATGTATCCATCACTTCCTGCATGTGTTGTACTCTCTGCTGTTTCCATCAGTTCTCACAGGTGTAGTACTCTCTTCTGCTCCAATCACTTCCTGCAAGTGTTGTAGTCTCTTCTGTTTCCATCACTTCCTGCAGGTGTTGAACTCTCTGCTGTTTCCATCAGTTCCTGCAGGCATTGAACTCTCTGCGGTTTCTCTCAGTTCCTGCACGTGTTGAACTCTCTGCTGTTTCTCTCAGTTCCTGCAGGTGTTGAACTCTCTGCTGATTCTCTCAGTTCCTGCAGGTGTTGAACTCTCTGCTGATTCTCTTAGTTCCTGCAGGTATTCTACTCTCTGCTGTTTCTCTCAGTTCCTGCAGGTGTTGAACTCTCTGCTGTTTCTCTCAGTTCCTGCAGATGTTAAACTCTCTGCTGGTTCTCTCAGTTCCTGTAGGTGTTGAACTCTCTGCTGTTTTTTCTCAGTACCTGCAGGTGTTGAACTCTCTGCTGTTTCTCTCAGTTCCAGAAGGTGTTGTGCTCTCTGCTGATTCTCTCAGTTCCTGCAGGTGTTGAACTCTCTGCTGTTTCTCTCAGTTCCTGCAGGTGGTATATTGTCCTCTGTTTCCATCAGTCTCTGCAGGTGTTGTACTCTCTGTTATTTCTCTCTGTCCCCTGAGGTGCTGTTTCTCTCAGTTCCTGCAGGTGTTGAACTCTCAGCTGATCCTCTCAGTTCCTGTAGGTGTTGAACTCTCTGCTGATCCTCTCAGTTCCTGTAGGCGTTGAACTCTCTGCTGTTTCTCTCAGTTCCTGTAGGTGTTGAACTCTCTGCTGTTTCTCTCAGTTCCTGCAGATGTTGAACTCTCTGCTGTTTCTCTTAGTTCCTGCAGGTGTTGTACTCTCTGCTGTTTCTCTCAGTTCCTGCAGGTGTGGTACTCTCTCCTGTTTCTCTTAGTTCCTGCAGGTGTTGAAGTCTCTGCTATTTCTCTCAGTTCCTACAGGTGTTAAACTCTCTGCTGGTTCTCTCAGTTCATGTAGGTTTTGAACTCTCTGATGTTTCTCTTAGTTCCTGCAGGTGTTGAACTCCCTGCTGATCCTCTCAGTTCCTGTAAGTGTTGAACTCTCTGCTGTTTCTCTCAGTTCCTGCAGGTGTTGTACTCTCTGCTGTTTCTCTCAGTTCCTGCAGGTGGTGTACGCCCAGCTGTTTCTATCAGTTCCTGTAAGTGTTGTACTATCTGCTGATTCTCTCAGTTCCTGCAGGTGTTGAACTCTCTGCTGTTGCTCTCAGTTCCTGCAGGTGGTGTACTCCCAGCTGTTTCTATCAGTCTCTGCAGGTGTTGTACTCTCTGTTATTTCTCTCTGTTCCCTGAGGTGCTGTTTCTCTCAGTCGCTGCAAGTGTTGAACTCTCTGCTGTTTCTCTTAGTTCCTGCAGGTGGTGTACTCTCTGCTGTTCCCATCAGTCCCTGCAGGTGTTGTACTCTCTGTTATTTTTCTCAGTTCCTACAGGAGGTATACTCTCTGCTGATTCTGTTAGTTCCTGCAGGTGTTGAACTCTCTGCTGGTTCTCTCGGTTCCTGCAGGTGGTGTACTCCTCTGTTTCCATCGGTCTCTGCAGGTGTTGTACTCTCTGTTATTTCTCTCTGTTCCCTGGGGTGCTGTTTCTCTCAGTTCCTGCAGGTGTTTAACTCTCTGCTGTTTCTCTCAGTTCCTGCAGGTGGTGTACTCTCCTCTGTGTCCATTAGTCTCTGCAGGTGTTGTACTCTCTGTTATTTCCCTCTGTTCCCTGGGGTGCTGTTTCTCTCAGTTCCTGCAGCTGTTGAACTCTCTGCTGTTTCTCTCAGTTCCTGCAGGTGTTGAACTCTCTGCTATTTCTCTCAGTTCCTGCAGGTGTGGAACTCTCTGCTGTTTCTCTCAGTTCCTGTAGGTGGTGTACTCTCTGCTGATTCTCTCAGTTCCTGCAGGTGTTGAACTCTCTGCTGTTTCTCTCAGTTCCTGTAGGTGTTGTACTCTCTGCTGATTCTCTCAGTTCCTGCAGGTGTTGAACTCTCTGCTGTTTCTCTCAGTTCCTGCAGGTGTTGAACTCTCTGCTGTTTCTCTCAGTTCCTGCAGGTGTTGAACTCTCTGCTGATTCTCTCAGTTCCTGCAGGTGTTGAACTCTCTGCTGTTTCTCTCAGTGCCTGCAGGTGTTGAACTCTCTGCTGTTTCTCTCAGTTCCTGCAGGTGTTGAACTCTCTACTGTTTCTCTCAGTTCCTGCAGGTGTTGAACTCTCTGCTGTTTCTCTCAGTTCCTGTAAGTGTTGTACTCTCTGCTGATTCTCTCAGTTCCCGCAGGTGTTGAACTCTCAGCTGTTTCTCTCAGTTCCTGCAGGTGTTGAACTCTCTGCTGTTTCACTCAGTTCCTGCAGGTGTTGAACTCTCTGCTGTTTCTCTCAGTTCCTGCAGGTGTTGAACTCTCTGCTGTTTCTCTCAGTTCCTGCAGGTGTTAAACTCTCTGCTGGTTCTCTCAGTTCCTGTAGGCGTTGAACTCTCTGCTGTTTCTCTCAGTTCCTGCAGGTGGTGTACTCTCCTCTGTGTCCATCAGTCTCTGCAGATGGTGTGCTCTCTGTTATTTCTCTCTGTTCCCTGAGGTGCTGTTTCTCTCAGTTCCTACAGGAGGTGTACTCCCTGATCCTCACCCAAGTCTCCAAAGAGCTCGAGGGTTTTAAGGAGGAGAAAGAGACCCTGCACAGAACATTGGAGAAGAAAATCCGCCCAGATTTGGATCAGCTGCGGGCCCTGAAAGACCAAATTTCAGAAAAACTGGAAGGTGATGTGAATTTTGGCTGATTTTGTTAGGGTTTCCTGTGACTGTCTACTGCTTTCATGTGACTAAAGCACCAGATTAAAAGATGGACCAGCCTCAACTGGGAATCTGGAAAGTTTTTCATGGGTTGGTACTTCTGGAGGTGATAGAGCTGGGGAGGAGTCAGTCATCTGCCAGGCTGATCCTTCCCACCCCTGCCAGCCTTAAATCGTTGTATGAAATATCTGAGTATTCCCGTAGCGCCCCCTGCCTTGTGTGAGGTCCTAACCACTGTCACATTACAGTCACTACATGCACATCTGTGATAAATATCACACTCAGCAGCAGATTCACTAAGATTTTACACCGTTTACATCGTATTTGGCGCAAAACTTTTGGTCCGATTTTCTTAAGTAACGTGAAGCAGCACATAGCGCTGCTTTGCATTAGTTAGCGCCAAGGGTGCGTACCAATAGTGGTGCATGAGCATTCTCATGCAACCACCCAAGCCATGCACCACCCAAGGTTTCTGACACTAAACCCAATTTACTAAATAAAGTAGATTGGGTTTAGTGTCAGAAAATAGTGCACCCTTCAATCAAGTGCTATTAACACCTTCCATGCGGGGCTAATTCCCCCGCGGCGTGGGGGGAGGGGAGCTGCGAACAGCGCCGCGGTGCTCGTGACGAGCCCAGCTCGTCATGCTGCACACTGGAGCTGTGCTCATGATGAGCTGAGCTCGTCACGACTCCGCCCACTCCCATGGAACGCCCGCACAGGAGGGGAATTAGCCCCACTGTGCCTTGTGACGAGCTGAGCTCGTCATAAGCGCCAAACGGGTTAAGGAGAAATGCATTTTTTCTCCTTTATTTTCTGACTACATATTTATGCTGAACTGTACAGCGCACACATGCAAACTGGGAATTTATAAAAAAATTAGTCTAAGCATAGTATTTTGTTCTGGAAGGGTATGCTTCCAGTACAAAACCTATGCTTGTCTCACGGAGACACCCTTGCACTATGGCGCATAGAGTCTCCTTTCAGCGCCCGCGCTAGGGAGAGGGGAGGAGAGTGCCATATTTCTTTAAATTTGGTGCTCTCCTGCACAGCCATACTGGGAACGCAACCCGGCCCCAGCAATTGAGTCTGATCGTCCCCCGGGGAGGGAGTGGGCATGTGGAAAACACTGCAGCAGCTTTTGTTAAAGGGGGCCGATAAAACTGCCCTCCGGAAATAAAAACAGCCACTCAGGGGTCCAAAACCAGCCCCCACCCTGGAAACGGCCAGTGCCCACTAAGGCCAGTCCGGCCCTGCTCTCCTGCTCTCTCCTTCTTACTCAGCGCAACGCAGAATTTGCTGCTGCACTACGCCATATGAGAAATTGGTAAATCTGTCCCTTAGTATGAAGGCCACAGACTTTCCTTCATCGGCGCTCCCAGCCATGAGCACCGAGAGTCTCTCAAAGAGCCTCTCTCATGCCTCCTTCACCACCTTTAGCCGCTGCTTGGGTCATCATCTAAGTAGCTCTCCTATCTCCGACCAGCAGGTGTCGCTCTACCACTTCCTCTTTAAGCACAAACCAGTAGGTGTCAGCATGAGACCCACAGTGCCAGCTCATGAAGACCTATTATCCCTGTCACAGCCACCAGGTGGTGAAATAACATTTACATCCAAAGCTTCAAACACGCTATTATTACACTGTAGGACAACCCTCAGTGTAAACCTACACTCTAGGTACTGGCTAGCAGCTCTACAACTACTGTCAGCGTAAGACATGCATCTTTTTAAATTACACACAGTTGGCTATTGGGTGTTTAGTGCATAATTTTGCTGCCTATGTGGTACTTCAGAGAGCCTATTGTACATCCCAAAAGTACTCTCAATCATCACACATTTTTTTTTTCTCATGGATGTAAACGCATACAGAAAGCAATCATTTTGTTTTATTATTCAATTATTCAATGTACAAGTTTTCTTTCAATCTGTTTTAGTCAGGACTTCAAATGCAAGCCAGGCTGATAGGCTTTGCCAATGTTTGTTTAATACAGTGTTTTGAGGTGCACTTCTACTATTTCCAAGTACTGTAAATTGCAGAAGATACTGTTACTCAATTTATGGTAGTCGGAAGGATAAGTCTGCTGTGCTGGAATACAAATGGACAATTGTCAGCGACAGCTGTTCCGCTCGCTGAGCCATACTCTGGGCTACATAACTCAGGAAAAATGATTGACTTTTATTTATTTTGGGATTTAGGATTTCTGTACAAATACCATCTTACACAAAGGTGCCAGAGTGATTTACACTTAACATGAACTTTTATATTAAAATACAAAATGTATATAATAATATATTCATATAGCAAAAGAGAGATGTGTATACCTTATACATTTTTATACACACTATTTACATAAATAATCAAATAATTTGATATAAATACACACATAAAAATGTAATTAAATATATATTAAACTTTGGAGACGTGAGACACTTGACATCTCAATCACACAAAACAAAAAAATGATCTGCAAATTCCTATATTCAAAATCTCAGAAATGCAGTATTTTTTTTAAAGTTTTATATAGCGCGAATTAGACAGACCCCCCCCCCCCCCAGGATATAGCGGCATGGATTAGCAAATTTAGCGGCACAAATATGGAAATTTAGCGGCATTTTTCCGACACTTTATTTAACTCATAATTAAGGCTCCCTGGTTTCCGTTTTTACTGATTTTTACAGATACAGACAGAAAACTATTTATTTTCCTGGATGTATTTATCTATAAATGTGGATAAAAACGGAAATTAGTCTATTTTTTTGAGTGATTTAAATACTGTCATTCATGACTGTCAGTCCAATAGTTGTGCAGATTTACAGGTAAGCGGTTAAATAAATTATTGTTAAGAGGCTTTAATTCCAGTATATATGCAAAAGGTTGAAACTGAAATGTTCATATTTCATATATGTGCATTGATTTATCATCTGTCGGACTTCATACTATTGAAATCGGTCATACATTCAGATAAGGAGTATACATTTATTGTTTAAATAAATGTGGAAATGTACTAATTTTGCCTCATTTGTCTTGCAAACCCCGAAATAAAAATGGATAAATACAGATAAAATTTGCAAAAAATAAATATGGATAAATACAGACGGAAAGGTCAAGAAAATAAACACCATAAAACCGGGAGCCCAACTCATAATCATTTATTTTCAGCTTTAAAACAATGGAAACTCTTTTAGCAGAGTATTCCACTTTGAAATAGGCCCTGATGTGATGTAATTTCCTTTGATGTCCCTTCCACTACCCCTAGCATTTTTGTGAATTGACGTCCATGCTCTAGTTGACCATGTTACCCCCTCACCTTTAATGTCCAATGTGCCTGTATTTAAAATATATCTTGATGCGTTGAGACAACCCATACTTTCATATATTAATGCAACTTCTGAATTAGAAAGGTTTATTCTGTCCTACACGGAGAAACAGGCGGCTAAGCTTAGGGTCGCCTTACTGGATGTGGCCGAAATAGGATTACTGAAATGACAGTAAAACCATGTATCTTGTTTTTAATTACACAACAAACAGCCGCCTTTTGACTCAGGTTGGCGGACTTACTCCCTCTGACAAGGCAGCTGTTGAAAATTCACCTTATGAAGGATTAACCAGCAGGGCACAGGAGGGTTGTCCACCAAAGTTGCAGGATCCACCATGGGAAGGAATACTTTGGTGGGTTTTGGCCTTAATGTTTTATCACCAAAGTGGCTCCTCCCATGGGGGGTGCAGATACTCTGTTGAGTAAGATCCTACGCTGAGAAGATTCCACCAGTAACATAGCATAAGTATTTGTAAAGCAAACGTTCACCCAAGGGCACCTTGACGCTGAATAACAGATGTTTGTTACCCAACTCCATGGTTTAATTTTATTGACCTCAGAAAGATGAAAGGCTGAGTGGACCCACCGGATTTGAACCTGTGACTATGAGGACCCGGCTTAACCATGGCCACTGGGAAGGTAACACAAAGTGGAAATAAAAGGTATGCACCAAATATCAGCCTGGATTTGGCACAGATTTGGGGTGCCATGACTACCTTTCCATGAAGGCCCACCACTTACTCCCTGCTGTTCTTGCACAGAACTAACTCCACTGGCCCAATACTGGACCAGCCACAGCAGACTGGTCAGGGGTTCTGCACCTATGTGGTTAGTGACAACTAGACATTAGTGGCCTCAAAGGCAGTGCGGGAGACGTCTACACCGGCTTAGTCCCCCCTTGAGTACACTACACAGGGTGCTATCATGGGTGAGCTATCCCTTGCCACCATCCTCATCATCCACCAACCAGAAAGATGTGGCCATCTAAGCATTATTTTATGCAGGCCAAATTTTTTTAAAGGTGACTTTGGCTTTCTGTTGGAACAATAATGTACTCTTAAAAATAATACACAGCTGTGTACCCCATATGTTAATCCATTCTGTCAAATATATCATTATTTTATTATGTTTAAGAACAGTCACATAGCTTGCTTTCTCATGGAAGCCATTAAACTTACACATTCACAGTGCGACATGCGGGAAGATGTAAAGAGCTTTATGTCCTGTGAGTATCCAGATCAGGGCCCTCCTGCTAGTAATGGTGTTAACTGAGGTGCTGTGTATACTTAACTTCTTTATGCAAACAAAAGTGTTGGTGTTGATATTATCACATTCAGTTACCGGGCACCCAGAGCTCACTGCCAGGCTCATGAGCGTGATGGAGGAAATATGTCATCCCTGCACAAATAGGAGCCAACATTTATCAGAGGATAGTGTGCAGGAAAAATCTGGTACATGCGAAGTTCAATGTCCCATCACTAACCCATAATAGGAGATATTTATCACAACCAGTTAATACCTCGCCCAGGAGTGACATTATTTACCGGGTGCAGTAAATTCTTCAGTATTCCCTGCCCACTTCATATTCAGGGTCCAGGAAGAAAGCGTTACCCCTAAAAGTGATTCAATATGATGCCCAACCAGTTGTGGTTTTTACAAGTATTAATTTAAATGATTGAAACTTTTACCTTGGGTTGCTATCACTGTTTAGAATCTCCCCTTTCAACCTTTAGCAAGTACAGTTTTCCGCATGAATGTTCTTTAAAAATTGGCTGTTGGGAATCCACTGATGTGTACAGATTCACACTGACCTTTATGTAAATAGCATACACTATCCTATAAGATGAAGAAACAGCAGGGGATTGCCACATGAGTCACGTCGCCAAAATTCCTGAGTGTGTACAGCATGGCAGAGTTCCTCATCACTGGAGGCCATGAGACCTGATTGGTTGTAAAATACACTCTACTAGGATGCATTACAAATGCAGGTACAGGAAGATATATCTGATCACTCTGGTCACCACACACAATGTCATGCAATCACATTACATTGAACACCCTCTGCATCATCTGGAAGGTAACTCAAAGATCCCCCAAAATACCTCATAGAGTTAGTTACTCAGGCCAAGTCTGGATGAAAGCTACACTCTAACAAAGACACTAACCTTTTCATCCCCGAATGGAGGAGGTAAATACTTGGAGGGAAAATAAACTTGCAACGAAGTGTACTGAACTCTGGAACGGTCTCTCACATGAAACAAGCATTTGCAATGCAATAGGTCTCGCATTAATTAAGTTTGAGCTATTGGCATTGCTAAATATTGCAACACCAATTGCAACAAAAGTCTATAAACTGCAGGCCAAAAAATGTGTATTTATTTTTGTAGCACTGGTGGCATGCTGCGCTTTAGATGAATATGTTTGAAAGTAAAGTGTGCCATACTGCGATTGCTACAATAGTTAATTGTGGATGCGTTAACAATTGATGTGTGCACTGATGGCTGGTGGTGTGTGTGCCTGTAGAAATTGTGCACTGATGGCTGGTGGTGTGTGTGCCTGGTGGAAGTATGCACTGACAGCTGGTGGTGTGTGTGCCTGGTGGAAGCGTGCACTGACGGCTGGTGGTGTGTGCCTGATGAAAGCGTGCACTGATGGCTGGTGGTCTGTGTGTGCCTGGTGAAAGCGTGCACTGACGGCTGGTGGTGTGTGCGTGCCTGATGAAAGCGTGCACTGATGGCTGGTGGTGTGTGTGTGCCTGGTGAAAGCATGCACTGATGGCTGGTGGTGTTTGTGCCTGGTGAAAGCGTGCACTGACGGCTGGTGGTGTTTGTGCCCAGTGAAAGCGTGCACTGACGGCTGGTGGTGATTGTGCCCGGTGAAAGTGAGCACTGACGACTGATGGTGTCTGTGCCTGGTGAAAGTGTGCACTGACGGTGTGGTTGTGTGTGTGGTTGTGTGTGTGTGGTTGTGTGTGTGGTTGTGTGTGTGGTTGTGTGTGTGGTTCTGTGTGTGGGTGGTTGTGTGTGGTTGTGTGTGTGGTTGTGGTTGTGTGTGACTGTGTGTGTGTGTGTGGTTGTGTGTGTGTAGGTGTGTGTGTGTGTTTGTGTGTGGTTGTGTGGGTGTGTGGTTGTGTGGTTGTATGTGTGTGGTTGTGTGTGTGTGGTTGTGTGTGTGTGGGTGTGTGGGTGGTTGTGTGTGTGTGGTTGTGTGTGTGGTTGTGTGTGTGTTGTGTGTGTGTGGTTATGTGTGTGGTTATGTGTGTGGTTGTGTGTGTTCTTGTGTGTGCTTGTGTGTGTGTGTGTGGTTGTGTGTGTGTGTGGTTGTGTGTGTGTGGTTTTGTGTGTGTGGTTGTGTGTGGTTGTATGTGTGGTTGTGTGTGGTTGTGTGTGTAGATGTGTGCTGTTTTGTGTGTGGTTGTGTGTGGTTGTGTGTGTGGTTGTGTGTGTGGTTGCATGTATGTGTGGTTGTGGTTGTGTGTGTGTGGTTGTCTGGTTGTGTGTGTGTGGTTGTATGTGTGGTTATGTGTGTGGTTGTGTGTGTGGTTGTGTGTGTGGTTGTGTGTGTGGTTGTATGTGTGTGGTTGTGGTTGTGTGTGTGGTTGGTGTGTGTGGTTGTGTGTGTGGTTGTGTGTGTGTGTGTGGTTGTGTGTGTTTTTTTTATTATTTTTTATTTTTTGTATGTCCTCATACGCCAAAAGATAATCTCAGAGTACCAAATCCATACCATCTGCTACGCAGCAGATGGGCCCCTCCTTAAATAAATTGTAACTCTGAAGATCTTAAAGGATGCACTTTCTGCTGATACCCACAGGATACCAAAAAGAGGTAGTCAATTCAGTCAGTCTATCTTCCCAGGCCCTAGAACTGATCCTGGGGTGATGATTCACACTGCAAAAAGGCATAATCATTGGACAACAACAGTTACATCCTATTCAACCAATGAATGCAGGGAATCCAGAAATGCTTCCTTCTCTTCCAATCTGCCCTGTCTAAGTTCAATGTGTGTTTGATTGCGTTTATCCAATCTAGGTATGAAGGTGCAGTATCTTTAACCCCAAGTTTTCATATTTCTCTGCAAGCCAGAATAATTAAATATAAAGACAACTTATTTATATCTTGAGGAAGTGACTCATAATTACTAAAAATACCCAAAAATATAAGTGATATACAGACCTGTATATCAAAGTTAAACAAATTCTTCATACCTTCCGATACAGTAGACCGAAAATTGCGTAGAACAGGACAAGTTAAAAACATATGAAGGTCGTCCGCTTTTTCCTGCTTACACTTTGGGCAACAGGGAATCGGGCCTTTAGAAAATTTGGTAAGCCTAGCAGGAGACCAATATACTCTGTGAAGAGAATAAAGATGGTTGCGTTTTAAATTGGCGGGAGAGACTGTGGTATGTAGGAAATCAAAGGATACTTGCCATGACTCCTCCAACTCCGCATCCGGAACATGCTCTCCCCATAGTTGAACTGGCAAGGTAAAATCGGCATCATCTGCTTCCAGAATGGTCCAATACAGAATTGATGTCTTGATCTTCCTGCTCTTCCCCTGAAGAAGTTCCTCCAACACAGTCTTAACTCCAATTTCCAATCCAGTCGCCTGATTCCAGCTCTTAATTTGAAGATATTTGAACTTAGATAAATGATTCTCTGTCAGGATGCAGATCTCATTATTATTATTATTATTATTATTAAAACTTATATAGCGCGCAGCTACCCTGGGGCATCCCGGCGCTCTGAACAATGCATCAACCGTGGGATCAAGGAATAATAATAGCGACTCACAAGGGGAACAGATGTGTTTTCACCCCTCTGCGAAAGCGCAGGGTACAAGTCTCAACACGGAGTTTTAGGGGGAGGGAGTTCCAGAGCATTGCTGTCTGCACAGAGAATCGTCTCCCGCCCGTGCGTGATCTTTTTACTCTCGGGACCTGGAGGAGACACCTCTGGTCCGACCTCAGTGCTCTGTTCGCTTTATAAGGCACTACCAAGCTCCTTAAAAGAGGAGGCCCACCGCCCTGGAGTGTTTTATGGGCGATGGACAGTGCCTTAAACTGTACTCTCTCCCGCACTGGTAACCAGTGGAGTGCTTTGAGAGCGGGTCTAGCGGATTCTGTTCGGGGGATACCCATAAGGAGTCTAGCTGCCGCGTTTTGCACCTGCTGCAGCTTATTAAAAGTCGATTCAGGGGCGCCTAAGAACAGACTGTTGCTGTAATCAAGGCGAGATGTTATCAAACCCTGAATCAGCAACTTCCTTGATGGAAGAGGAAGAAGCGGGAAAATTTTCCGCGCAGCCCGCAGCAGGGCAAAACAAACTCCCGCAGTTCTTTTGGCGTGGGTTCTGAGGGAAAGATCTTGCTCCAGCCAGACTCCCAGGCTCTTAATCTCCTCTTTCATGGTTGGAAAGTCACCCATACAGCTTGGCCAACATGCCGGTGACAATAGCGGCGCTTTGTTTCCAAGCAGCATAATCTCTGTTTTAGAGCCATTCAGCTTCAAAGCCGAACTGCTCATCCAGGTGTGGACGTCCGCCAGACATGAGGACAACAAGTCAGGGTTCTCCACCAGTTGAGGAAGGGCGACCACCAGCTGAGTATCATCAGCATAGCTGATGATTTTGATGTTATACGGGGTCACCACATCCTCCAGGGGGGCCATATAAACATTAAATAATGTGGGGCTCAGAGACGAGCCCTGCGGCACCCCCCACTGGAGAGAAATAGATGGAGACTTGTTGCTTCCTTCCCAGACCTGATAGGAGCGATCTTCCAGAAATGAACTAAGCCATTTCAGGGCGACACCCGCCACACCCACCTTTGATAGCCGTTGGGTCAGCACCTGATGGTCAACGGTGTCGAATGCCGCACTCAGATCCAGGAGGATCACTGCCACTGATCCCCCTGAATCTAAGATACGCCTCGATTCCTCAACGACCGCCAGGAGGGCCGTGTCGGTACCCTGGCCGGGACGGAAGCCGGTCTGCGAGTCTCGGAGCAGACCATTCGACTCAAGAAAGTTGGACAGTCGATGGTTGGCAAGTTTCTCGGCAATTTTGCTGAGACCTGGCAACAGAGAGATGGGCCTAAAATTGGCCAGCTCAGGCGTGTCGAGGTTAGATTTTTTTAGAAGAGCCTTGACCACAGCTTTTTTCCAGGTGGGTGGCACCAAACCACGAGAAAAGGAGGCATTAATCAGGTTCGTGATGGGCCCTACCACAGCGACTGCCGCTTGTTTTAGAATTTTAAAAGGGACAGAGTCCGTGGGAGAACCGCTTTTTATAGAAACTATAGCTTTCAATGTTTCCCTTTCGGAGACTGGGCCAAACGTGTCAAGGGAGAAAGGACACTCTCTTATTCTCGTGGGGAGGGGTTCTTCTTGTATCCCATGAGGAGTAACACTCTGGGGTAGAGAGTCGAGTATTTTTACAATTTTGGTGTGGAAAAAATTAGCCAGCTCCTTACACCTCTCAGGGTCATGGGTGACTGCTGGCTCAGGAACTTTTAGCAGTTCTTGCACCACCTTAAAGGTCTCCCTGGAGGAGTTTGAGGCAAGTTGTATTCGCTCCTCAAAAAATTGTGCTTTTGCCAGGCGGAGGGCCGCTTTATAGGCTCTCATCGCTGTCCAATAGTCCTTACGCCTGGCCGCATCAAATTTCTTCCTCCAGGCCCTTTCCAGTCTCTTGCATCCTTTCTTAAGCCGGCGGAGCTCAGCTGTGAACCAAGGGGCGGAGCCCACTCGTTTCTCCCTCTTCTGTAGGGTTTTCACCGGTATGAAGCCATCAAGCGAGGCAACCAACCATCGGTTGAGGTCAGCATCTCCTTTAATCGGGTCTGCCTCAAATACGGGTTGCGAGTTTGCCAGGGCCTGAGTCCAGTCACCAATCGGTAGTCTGGACCATATACGGTCCAGCACCACCTCTTGAGATGTCGGTTTTGGGGGCAGATTGATTTGCCATTCCATCGGCACTAAGGAGTGATCTGACCATGGAAGCGGAAGAGCTGGTCTGGCCCTCAACCGAGGGATGTTCGAAAAAACCGGATCCAGCAAGTGGCCCTTCACATGGGTGGCTCCTGTGTTGACTAACCGGAGCTCACAAGCAGATAGATCTCCTTTGAGGTCTGCCGCGATCATATCCGCAGTATCCTCAAAGTGCAGGTTCAGGTCCCCTAGCACGATAAAGGAAGATGTGGAGGTTGCCAAGAGTGTTACCGTTTCCATCACCGAGCCTACAAAATTACCGACCTTACCAGGGGGTCGGTAAATCAACAGGCCCGCCAATGTGATCGTTGGTGATACCTGTATGGAAAAGTGGCAACTCTCACAATCTGCCACCAAACCCCTCCAGACCCTACACTTAAGGTTATCACGGTAGATAACCGCAAGTCCGCCCCCTCGTCCCTCAGATCTATCCAAATGACCAATAAGGTAACTTGGAGGGAGGGCAAGTACCATGTCTGCATCAGAACTGGGAGTAATCCACGTCTCCGTCAGAAACAAGATGTCCAGCTCATGCTCTTGAATAAGCAAGTTAATTTCTACGGCATGACGTGGAAGTGACCTGCAATTAAGCAGGCCCCATAGTAAGGTACTTGTGTCTAGAAGAGGGTGAAGCACAGCGTCCGATCCTCGTCGAGGAGGTATCCGCACACCCAAGTTGCCGACAGGGTAATTTTCCGGGGAATTAATGCGTAATGCAAGTAGCTCATCTCGTGAATAGATGATACGCGGTGATAGGCATCCCATCTTAACAACAACCCTTCAGGCAACAGCTGACCCCAACATTTTAGATTAACATCCAACAAGGGTGTAACCAAAGAATCTTTAGTCCACTCTGGAGAACCCGGCGACTCCCAAATAGGAGCCATAGCTGAGTAATATGGAATGCTCAACGATCTCCTTATTCTGGCCCAAATATAGGCCATATCTCTCAACTTCTTCAGACGAACTTTCTTGAAGAAACGCGGATCTCCGAACTTCAGCAAGAAACCATGAGACCCTCCTTGAATTCCTGATAGCATTATCTCAAACATTATACCTGTTTCAGTACTATCTGGATTATCAAATAACATTATCGCTGCCTTCAATAACAACGTCCAGGCATAAAGTTTCAAATCTGGAGCACACAGGCCTCCTTTACTTTTCTTTCTTCGCAGCTTTTTCCATGCAATCCTTATTCCCTTGTGTTGGACCCGGCCTCGTGGCATGGTCCCACTCCTCCCGCAGGGCGGGCCCCGGACTACATCGACCCTTGTCCTCCAGCATGAAGCTACCCCCTCCGACCTTCATGAGAGCCGCCACCCCTGGCGACCCCCGGCTCTCCCCCTCCGGAACACGGCGACCCCTGCTCGCCCCACTCTGCTGGGCCGACCCTTATCCCGGGCCACCCTCTCAGGCCCCGACGCCATCTTGGGCCTTCCACGTCCGGACCTCGTGGCCTCAGCCCGACCTCAGGCCCGGCCCCAGCGAAACCCCGACATCGAGGCACCAAGATCCAACCAGGTGGTAAAACGGCCACTTGACGGATCAATGGGGAAAGGAGTTTCGATGGCCCTCCAGCCGTCCCCTGACGCCTTGTTTCGATCGCCCTCCGGCCTCCCTGGGCGCTAGCTCCACCCCCCTGCTGGGTGTCTGGACACTCTCATCCCGGCCCCTCCGACCTCCAGGTGCGAGGGTCCGGACATCAAAGGACTCCAGACCTATATCTGGGGCAGCTCTGGAATGGGCCGGCAGTTGTATCCTGGAGTCGAGAGCCCTGCTGATGCTGTCGCGGCTGACCCTGAGACAAACTCACTACGGAACCCTGAACCATCTTTGGAGCCTGCTGGCGCTGCCGCGGCCTAACCTCGCTGAACCATCTTTAGAGCCTGCTGGCGCTGCCGCGGCCTAACCTCGCTGAACCATCCTTGGAGCCTGCTGGCGCTGCCGCGGCCTAACCTCGCTGAACCATCTTAGAGCCTGCTGGCGCTGCCGCGGCCTATCCTCGCTGAACCATCTTAGAGCCTGCTGGCGCTGCCGCGGCCTAACCTCGCTGAACCATCTTGGAGCCTGCTGGCGCTGCCGCGGCCTAACCTCGCTGAACCATCTTTAGAGCCTGCTGGCGCTGCCGTGGCCCGACCCCGAGGAACCCCCCGGCTCGAGGATTGAGAGCTGAGCGCAGGGTATTCCTGTACCAGGCTGGTACCAAGACTGTCCCGCTACCCCCTTCCCACCATTACCGAGACTCTAAGAATCCCTAGATCCCGTTGTACCTCTATATTGCTGAGATAACCTGCTTGATCCTTGATAAAGATTTCATGAATCTACTCCTGTGTGGTGTCCCTTTGTAGTGGTGTGATTACTCATCTGTACGATCATAGGAGAGGAACCTCACCGGAGGTCTCTCGACGGTGCTCGGCCAGCTCTAAACATAGGGGCGGACCCCGGGGTGGTCGGCTAGACAAACTCTGCCTCCCCCCTAGGATCGCCTTTCTAACATTGGTGGCAGCGGTGGGATCCGAGCCAACGCAAATCTTATAGAGAGTGACTCACCCACTACCGACCATGACTACCAAAGAAACAAGACCGACCGCAGAGTTCCAGAAGGAACGATTGGAAGACTATAACCACAAAGAATTAAAACAATTCTGCAAGGACCTGGGCATAGCTACCACTGGACTAAGCACCAAGGACGATTTTAAACAGGCCCTACAAACATGGGTGGAGGCAGGATCGACGCCACCCCAGAACGAAGATAACTCGGTCCCAGACACGCAACCCGAAACAAGCACAACCCTCACAGAGGGAGGAAATGCCAACACGGGCCTCTCCCATGAAGACGCCCTAGAACGAGAAAGGAGCCGACTCCACGAATTGGAGCTCGTCCGACTCCGCCTAGACGGAGAACTACAGCTGGCCGAGAAAAAAATAGCCCTTGAGCAACTACGGCTACAAGGAGACCTGGAGGAAAAACGAAGGCAAAGGGACTTGGAGGAAAAGAGGCTCACGTTCGAGCATGAGCGTGGCTTAAAAGAACTAGAGATCAAGGCCAAGAATGGGGAGACCAGCGCCTCCGGAAACCGGGGCCCTCCTCCTCCTGCGGACACAAAGGTCCACATCCCCAAAGATGTCGTCAAAGAATACTACAAAACGACGACATCCAACAATGGTTTAAGGCCTACAAGGTAGCCATGACCTCTCATCGGGTACCCCAAAAAGACTGGGGTGCCGGCCTGTGGGGGAAGTTCGTCAGGTAAGGGAGGGACGCTCTGCTGGAGCTCCCCGACACCAAGATGACCTCGTACGAACATATGAAAGCCGCCCTCCTTACTCGCTATGGACTCACCCCCGAGATGTACCGGCAGCGATTTCGAGACTGTAAGAAAATCCCCGGTACTACATGGGTGGAATATGTGAACTTCTATAGTCGAGCCCTAGACGGGTGGATCAAGGGCAGCCAGGTCACCACCTACGAGCAGCTGTTCAACCTCATTGTATGGGAACACCTCTCCAACAACTGCTTTGTCGAACTCCGGCAGCATCTCCTCGACAGCAAGCTGACCGAGCTGCGTAAACTCGCCATCGAGGCCGATCGATGGGTGAGCAACCGGGTCCACCGGAACTCGGTGGGGGACTCCGGCCGTGCCCCCCAAGGATTCCACCATCCCCGAGGCGGCGGGGGACACCAGACCCGGGGCCGAGACTTTCCAGCAGCATCTCCCCCAACCAACACATCGCCATCCCTGGCCAGACGGGGGACCCCTCCCGCACGGCCGGGGCCCCGCCCTAATGTTACCTGCCACAGATGCCTGCGGCCCGGTCACTATCCCAATGACCCCAACTGCCCGATGAACCAGCGGCCCGGCCCCACCGGCCCGCCAAACCGCCAGATAGCAGCCGCCTCCCTGGGAGAGGAGAGGGGCGAAGAAGAGACCTATGATGAGGACACCACCGAGTGGGAGCCCGCCGCCATGTCCCTGGTATGCCTGGGAGAACGAGACATGGTCCCCCGGGCCCCGATCCCGGGCAACACTCAGAAGTACCGCCAGTGGGTCACTATTAATGGACACCGGGCCGAAGCCCTCCGCGACACGGGAGCCAGCGTGACGGCCGTCCGTTGCCACCTGGTGACCCCGGACCAAATCCTGCCCAATGTACTATGCCCCGTACGGTCAGCGGACAATTCCGAGAACCTGTGCCAGATGGCCCGAATCCCCTTTGAGTGGGGGGGAGTGTCGGGCCTACTGAAAGTGACCGTCCGGGACGATGCCCCCGTGGACTGCCTCCTGGGGAACGACCTGGAAAGTTCCCCCTGGGCCGACGTCGAGCGAAGAGAGCATCTGGGGATGCTAGGCCTCCCCGAATGGGTCTGTGCGACCACCCGATCCATGACCGCCCGGACCACCACCCCCACCGAAGAACCAGAGTGGCCAGAGCCTCCGCCACCAGCCGTCTACGAAGGCTCCGACTCTGAGTCCAGTCCACCGGAACCCATCCAGGAAGAAATTGCCCCGCTCAGCGACCTCCCGGAACTGGCCCAATGGCGCCAAGAAGGTCGCCCCACGCGAGAACAGTTCCGCCAAGAACAGAAAACGTATCCCTCCCTCGAGGGGATCCGACATCAAGCCGCTGCTCAAACCGCCGGAGACCCCTCAGGGTCCCAATGGGTCTATTGGGAAAACGATCTCCTGTACAGCGAACAAAAGATTGCAGAGCTGGGGGCCAGCCGAGTGCTGGTGGTCCCCCTCCGGTTCAGAGACTTCCTCCTGAATCTGGCACACAACGTGCCCCTCGCCGGGCACCTGGGGAAGGACAAGACATACAGCCGCCTGGTGACCCATTTCGCCTGGCCCAAGATGAAGAATGATGTAAACAACCACTGCCGGACTTGCCCTACATGCCAAGCCAGCGGAAAGAGCGGCGGGAAGCACAAGGTCCCCCTGCAGCCATTTCCAGTCGTCAACACCCCATTCGTACGAGTGGGGATCGATTTTGTGGGGCCCCCGGAGCTCCGAACCTCTCAAGGTCACCGCTTCATCCTCGTCCTGGTGGACCATGCCACCCGATATCCCGAAGCTATCCCTCTCCGGACCGTGACGGCTCCCGTGGTGGGCCGGGCCCTGATGGGCATCTTCTCCCGAGTGGGCTTCCCCCGAGAGGTCGTCAGTGACCGGGGTACGAACTTCATCTCCCGCTACATGAAGTCCCTGTGGCAACAGTGCGGGGTCACGTACAAATTTACGACCCCCTACCATCCCCAAGGGAACGGGCTGGTCGAACATTTCAATCGAACCCTCAAAGGGATGATCATGGGCCTGGAGGAGCCCTTGCGACGCCAGTGGGACGTGTTGCTGCCCTGCCTCCTCTTCGCCTATCGGGAGGTCCCTCAGAAGTCCCTGGGATTCAGCCCCTTCGAACTATTGTACGGGCACCCCGTCCGGGGTTCCCTAAGCCTGGTCAAAGAAGGGTGGGAGGTGACCGCTCAAAGTGCTCCCCCCGACGTATACCGGTACCTCCTAACCCTCCGGAACCAGACTTGGCGGTTCCGAGAACTTGCAAAAGAAAACCTTGAGGCCAGCCAAGAGGAGATGAAACGCTGGTATGATCAAAACGCCTCTTCCATTGAGTTCGAGCCGGGCCAACAAATCTGGGTCATGTCCCCGGTCGAACCATGTGCCCTCCAGGACAAATGGACAGGCCCCTTCAAAGTGGTAGAGCGCAAGAGCCCTGTCACCTACCTGGTGGACATGGAGTCCCCCAGGAACCCCCTCCGGGTCCTCCACGCCAACAGGCTCAAACCCCACTTTGTCCGGACGGAACTTAGCCTCCTGATGGCTATGGACGGCGGAGCCGAGGCCGACTCCGACCCTCTACCGGACCTCCTGAACGCCTCCGAGAAAGATGGCTCCGTGGAGGGAGTCAACCTCTCCTCCGCCCTGACTCCAGAACAACGCCGAGACTGCCAAAAGCTGTTGGGACAATTTGCAGACTTGTTTTCGCTCATCCCCGGAGTCACCCCGTGGTGCGTCCACGATGTCGACACAGGGGACAGCCCGCCTGTACGACACCGGGCCTACCGGGTCCCCGACCGAGTCCGGACCTGCATTCAGTCAGAAGTTTCCAAGATGCTGGCTCTGGGGGTGGTCGAACCCTCGGACAGCCAGTGGGCCAACCCGGTTGTCCTGGTCCCCAAAACTGCCGCCCCTGGTGCTCCTCCCGAACTAAGGTTTTGTGTCGACTACCGGGGATTGAACGCCGTCACCCGGACCGATGCCCACCCCATTCCCCGGGCTGATGAACTGATTGACCGCCTAGGGGCGGCCCGCTACCTGAGCACATTCGACCTAACCTCCGGCTACTGGCAGATCGGACTCACACCAGGCGCCCAGGAGCGCTCTGCCTTCTCGACCCCCGATGGCCACTACCACTTCCGAGTGATGCCCTTCGGGATGAAAAACGCCCCCGCCACGTTCCAGAGACTGGTGAATAAGGTGCTGGCAGGGCTAGAAGAGTTCAGCGCCGCCTATCTGGACGATATCGCGGTGTACAGCCTCCCCTGGGCCGAACACCTCCAGCACCTCCGGGAGGTCTTGACAGCCCTCCGTCAAGCAGGATTGACCATCAAAGCCAGCAAATGCCAGATCGGCCAAAGTTCCGTGACCTATCTGGGACACCAAGTGGGGAGCGGCCAGGTGGCCCCCTCCAACCCAAGATCGACGCCATCATGGCCTGGGAGCCTCCGGTCACCCAGACAGCGGTCCGAGCCTTCCTGGGGCTCACTGGGTATTACCGGCGATTCGTGAAGGATTATGGCAGCATTGTGGGCCCCCTCACTGAACTCACTTCTAAAAAGCAGCCACAGAAGATATACTGGACACCCGAGTGTCAGGCCTCGTTTGAGACCCTAAAGACTGCAATGTGTACCGCCCCCGTGCTCCAGGCCCCCGACTACAGCCGGGAATTCATAGTCCAGACGGATGCCTCCGAGCACGGAATCGGGGCAGTCCTGTCCCAAATCAACGCCGAAGGAGTTGACCAGCCGGTGGCCTTCATCAGCCGGCGTCTGCTGGCCCGAGAGCAAAGATGGAGCACCATTGAACGAGAGGCCTTCGCCGTGGTGTGGGCCTTCAAGAAACTCTGGCCCTACCTCTTCAGCACCCACTTCCGGGTGCAAACTGACCACCGACCCCTGAGGTGGTTAATGCAGATGCGAGGGGAGAACCCGAAGTTACTACGCTGGTCCATCTCCCTGCAAGGGATGGACTTCACTGTGGAACATCGCCCGGGCAGCGACCACGCCAACGCTGACGGCCTGTCCCGCTTCTTCCGCCTCGGCGAGGAGAACCCCCAAGAAGATGGGTGACTCTCCCTGCCTTCAGCTGGGGGGACGTGTGTTGGACCCGGCCTCGTGGCGTGGTCCCACTCCTCCCGCAGGGCGGGCCCCGGACGACATCGACCCTTGTCCTCCGGCATGAAGCTACCCCCTCCGACCTTCACGAGAGCTGCCACCCCTGGCGACCCCCGGCTCTCCCCCTCCGGAACACGGCGACCCCTGCTCGGCTCCACTCTGCTGGGCCGAACCTTATCCCGGGCCACCCTCTCAGGCCCCGATGCCATCTTGGGCCTTCCACGTCCGGACCTCGTGGCCTCGGCCCGACCTTGGGCCCAGCCCCAGCGAAACGCCGACATCGAGGCACCAAGATCCAACCAGGTGGTAAAACGGCCACTTGACGGATCAATGGGGAAAGGAGTTTCGATGGCCCTCCAGCCGTCCCCTGACGCCTGGTTTTGATCGCCCTCCGGCCTCCCTGGGTGCTGGCTCCACCCCCCTGCTGGGTGTCTGGACACTCTCATCCCGGCCCCTCCGACCTCCAGGTGCGAGGGTCCGGACATCAAAGGACTCCAGACCTATATCTGGGGCAGCTCTGGAATGGGCCGGCAGTTGTATCCTGGAGTCGAGAGCCCTGCTGACGCTGTCGCAGCTGACCCTGAGACGAACTCACTACGGAACCCTGAACCATCTTTGGAGCCTGCTGGCGCTGCTGCGGCCTAACCTCGCTGAACCATCTTTAGAGCCTGCTGCCGCGGCCTAACCTCGCTGAACCATCTTAGAGCCTGCTGGCGCTGCCGCGGCCTATCCTCGCTGAACCATCTTAGAGCCTGCTGGCGCTGCCGCGGCCTAACCTCGCTGAACCATCTTAGAGCCTGCTGGCGCTGCCGCGGCCTAACCTCGCTGAACCATCTTGGAGCCTGCTGGCGCTGCCGCGGCCTAACCTCGCGGAACCATCTTTAGAGCCTGCTGGCGCTGCCGCGGCCCGACCCCGAGGAACCCCCCGGCTCGAGGATTGAGAGCTGAGCGCAGGGTATTCCTGTACCAGGCTGGTACCAAGACTGTCCCGCTACCCCCTTCCCACCATTACCGAGACTCTAAGAATACCTAGATCCCGTTGTACTTCTATATTGCTGAGATAACCTGCTTGATCCTTGATAAAGACTTCATGAATCTACTCCTGTGTGGTGTCCCTTTGTAGTGGTGTGATTACTCATCTGTACGATCATAGGAGAGGAACCTCACCGGAGGTCTCTCGACGGTGCTCGGCCAGCTCTAAACAGAGGGGCGGACCCCGGGGTGGTCGGCTAGACAAACTCTGCCTTCCCCCTAGGATCGCCTTTCTAACACCTTTGAGGCCCATACAAAAGAGTTCCATTTAGCTTGGATTTTCCTTAACTTAATGTCCTTGAAGGCTAACGGGATGTTCTGAAATAAGAATATTAATTTGGGCAGCAGCATCATCTTAATAATATTGATTCGTCCAATTAAAGTAAGAGGAAGAAATGACCAGCTCTTCAAGGATTCAGCAGATTCTCTCTCGATTTTAGCCAAATTTCTGTCTGTTAGTTGTTGTATATCCTGCGTGATTTGTACCCCCAGGTATCTTATCTCGTGTTTCAGGATCGAAATTGAGGTTGTTAGGTTCCAGGCCATACATTCAGACTTGGACTGATTGATCTGGTAACCTGATATTTGACAAAACTGGGCAGCAGCACTATAGATTAGGGGAATTGCTTGTATTGGATCTGAGGTATATATCATCATATCGTCAGCATAAAGAGACACTTTTTTCTCCCAGTTCTTATATTTAAAAGGGAGAATATTCTGATCCTGCCTGATTTTTTTCAGCCAGCGGCTCTATATATAAATCAAAAAGCATGGGTGAGAGGGGGCACCCCTGTCTTGTGCCTCTGTTCATTTTTATGGGTGCTGTGTGTGGTTGTGTGTGTGTTGTGGTTGTGTGTGTGCTTGTGTGTTGTGGTTGTGTGTGTGGTTGTGTGTGTGGTTGTGTGTGTGGTTTTGTGTGTGGTTGTGTTTGTGTTTGTGTGTGTGTGGTTGTGTGTGTGTGTGTGGTTGTGTGTGTGGTGGTTGTGTGTGTGTGTGGTTGTGTGTGTGGTTGTGTGTGTTTGTGTGTGTGTGTGTGGTTGTGTGCGTGGTTGTGTGTGTGGTTGTGTGGTTGTGTGGTTGGGTGTGGTTGTGTGTGTGTGTGTGTGGTTGTCGGTGTGGTTGTGTGTGTGTGTGATTGTGTATGTGGTTGTGTGTGGTTATGTGTGTGGTTGTGTGTGTGATTGTGTCTGTGGATGTGTGTGTGTGCTGTTGTGTGTGTGGTTGTGTGTGTGGTTGCGTGTGTGTGTGGTTGTGTGTGTGTGGTTGTGTGTGTGGTTGCGTGTGTGTGTGGTTGGTGTGGTTGTGTGTGTGTGTGGTTGTATGTGTGGTTGTGTGTGTGGTTGTGTGTAAGTGAGTGTGTGTGGTTGTGTGTGTGTGCTTGTATGTGTGGTTGTGTGTATGGTTGTGTGTGTGGTTGTATGTGGTTGTGTGTGTGTGTGGTTGTGGTTGTGTGTGTGTGGTTGTGTGTGTGTGTGGTTGTGTGTGTGGTTGTGTATGTGGTTGTGTGTGTGGTTGTGTGTGTGGTTGTGTGTGTGGTTGTGTGTGTGGTTGTGTGTGGCTGTGTGTGTGGCTGTGTGTGTGGTTGTGTGTGTGTGGTTGTGTGTGTGTGGTTGTGTGTGTGGTTGTGTGTGGTTGTATGTGTGGCTGTGTGTGTTTGTGTGTGTGGTTGTGTGGCTGGGTGTGGTTGTGTGTGTTTGATTGTGGATGTGGTTATGTGTGTGTGATTGTGTGTGTGGTTGTGTGTGTGGTTGGGATGTTGTGTGTGTGGTTGTGTGTCTGTGGTTGTGTGTCTGTGGATGTGTGTCTGTGGATGTGTGTGTGGTTATGTTGTGTGATTGTGTGTGGTTGTGTGTGGTTGTGGTTGTGTTTGTGGTTGTGTGTGTGGTTGTGTGTGGTTGTGTGTGGTTGCGTGTGATTGTGTGTGTGGTTGTGTGTGTGGTTGTGTGTGTTTGTGTGTGTGTGTGTGTGTGTGTGTGTGGTTGTGTGGTTGGGTTTGGTTGTGTGTGTGGTTGTGGGTGTGGTTGTGTGTGTGTGATTGTGTGTGTGGTTGTGTGTGTGGTTGTGTGTGTGGTTGTGTGTGTGTGGTTGTGTGTGTGGTTGTGTGTGGTTGTGTGTGTGGTTGTGTGTGTGGCTGTGTGTGTGCTTGTGTGTCTGTGCTTGTGTTTGTGGTTGTGTGTGTGGTTGTGTGTGTGTGGATGTGTGTTTGTGGTTATGTGTGTGTGATTGTATGTGGTTGTGGTTGTGTGTGTTGTTTGTGGTTGTGTG
The DNA here is from genome assembly GCF_964261635.1 of Lissotriton helveticus. Taxonomy (NCBI): domain Eukaryota; kingdom Metazoa; phylum Chordata; class Amphibia; order Caudata; family Salamandridae; genus Lissotriton; species Lissotriton helveticus. The sequence continues at coordinate 1,298,977,834 of NC_136057.1, forward strand.
TGTGTGGTTGTGTGTGTGGTTGTGTTTGTGTGTCTGTGGTTGTGTGTGTGTGTGGATGTGTGTGTGGTTATGTGTGTGTGATTGTGTGTGTTTGTGGTTGTGTGTGTGGTTGTGCGTGGTTGTGGTTGTGTGTGTGGATGTGTGTGGTTGTGGTTGTGTGTGGTTGTGTGTGTGGCTGTGTGTGTGTGTGTTGTGTATGTGATTGTGTGGTTGTGTGTGGTTGTGTGTGTGTGGTTGTAGGTGTGGGTGTGGTTGTGTGTGTGTGAATGTGTGTGTGGTTGTGTGTGTGTGGTTGTGTGTGGTTGTGTGTGTGGTTGGGTGGTTGTGTGTGGGTGGTTGGGTGGTTGTGTGTGGTTGTGTGTGGTAGTGTGGTTGTGTGTGTAGTTGTGTGGTTGTGCGTGTGGTTGTGGTTGCGCGTGTTGTGTGTGTGGTTGTGTGTATGTGCTTGTGTGTGTGGTTGGATGTGTGGTTGTGTGTATGTGGTTGTGTATGTGTAGGTGTATGGTTGTTGTGTGTGTGTGGCTGCGGGTGTGGTTGTGTGTGTGGTTGTGTGTGGATGTGTGTGGTTGTGTGTGTATGTGTGGTTGTGGTTGTGTGTGTGGCTGCGGGTGTGGTTGTGTTTGTGCATGTGTGGTTGTGTGTGTGGTTGTGGTTGTGTGTGTGACAGTAATACTAAAAGCATCTCAAAATAAAGGAACACAAACATCGAGTTTGTGGAAAGAGAAAGCACGTTGTAAGTCAAACGGGCAGGAGCAAAGCATTAACCCAACATGTTCTTTGATGTTCTTTGAATGAGAACATCAAAGGGGCATCGCGAAAGTGATCGCGGACGAAAGTGAAAGTGATCGCGGGCGCTCAATGAGCATGACGAGGTTTGCCATATGGCGCCTCTGCTCCTAAGCGCGCGCACATGCACTGTAGCTCTAGGCTGGCCATGGTAGCATTTTTTGAGCCCTCACTAAAAGTCTCGCCATATCAGCACATGCGCTGGGTCAGGCGAGACCTAAAAAAGACCCATCTCTGTGGCCTTTCAAACCCAACCTGAAAAAGCTTCAGATGACCTGACTATCTCTTGCCTGCTTAATGACCTCCTTATCTGCATGTATTGTCCCCTCTTGCAATTCTGTTCTCTCCTCACATGACATTCCTTCCTCCCTCCCCTTCTCCTCTCCCCAAACTTCACTCCCCACCTCCTTCATTTTCGCGGGCACTTATGTAAAAATCGTGGCATTTTTACCAAAAGTGCTGATTTCGCAGCAAACCGCGAAATCGCGAAATCCTGGAGACATCGGTACATGAGCACCAGTTTTGTTACAGATGGACACATTTATTTTTGTTAGGCATGGGGAGATTAAGCGATTTGCCCGGAATCACAGGATGATGAGGGCCCCTGTTGGGACTCGAACCCGGTTCTGCAGCTCCGAGATCGACCGCTCTAGCGTTAAGGCTACATCATCTTTAAGAGAAAAAAAATCCTGCATGTTCTTTTGATTCTCTACATTACCTCCATAGAAACTAAACTCGCTCTGCAAAATAAAAGGCTCAGGTTTGTCAGTTATCAGCTGATCCAACTTCCAAGGCATAAGGAAAATTGATAGGAATGGCAAAACACAATGTTAATCTTGCAAAAAAAAACAAAAAAAAACACAACAGTAATCACTACAAATTGTTTTCCCAAATCTAATAATATTTTGTACTGTCTCCGTCCATGTATATCGAAATCCCTGTGTGACTACCTCCAAATCGGAGTTCCGTCATGTTGGCAAAGCTGCTGCACTTCCATTAATTTCTAGCAGAAGGCAGCTTTGCACCTGGATTTACATCTAAAATATTAATATCATAAAGGTGCTTAATACTGAATATAATTGTATTGATACTATTAACGTGTTAACACTGCCAATGGTGATATTCTTTTAATAATACCATTTTGTATATTTATTACAGTCATTGTGAATGCTATTGGCGTTATTGTTTTGCTCAATATTGATAATATATATATATATAATGACAGTTATGAGAACTCGCAATGATTGTTAAAACTCTGACTCTAGGCGCTATGGGCAGTGCTGTGCGAGCGTGTTTCAGGGAAAGTGTGCACCCTCACCTGGAGCAGGTACTCGACGAGCTGGTGGGTCCTGTGACGATGGGCCTGGAGGACGCGCGATCAGCGTTCGATAATCGAATAATCGAAATGATGGAGGACACCGAGGGCAGCTCGCCTCTCGCCCTGCAGAAAGAGGTGAGGAGGCCCGAGTGATGACGCGAGTGAAGGGTGGCACGGGGTATCCCCGGGGGCCGGGGTAGCATTCTTGAGAAGGACAGGTAGATAAAAGGAGGTACAGTGAGAGGAAAGGAGGTGTAGGGGAGATTGAAGATTGTGTGGCCTTTGCTCCATGGCCTAGTCGATCAGTGGGCACAGAGGACACGGGTAAATGGGCACAGAAGAGCAGGGCTGACGCTAGGCGTGGGCAACGTGGGCAGCTGCCCAGGGCCTCGCACTCAGCCCACCAGCATGGGGCCTGCACCGATTGTGTGACCTGTTGTTTCCCTGTCTCCTTGCAATTAGGGTCCATGGGAGGGGCCCCCTCTCCGGGCCTCTCAGGGATGGTGTTGGGGGGCCTAGGTGAGGGAGACTTCCTCTTGTCTCAATTTCAAGTAGACCCTTCAGAGACACCTCGGGACGCCCATTGTCCAGCATTTTAGCGCCCCCACAGTTTTAACTTTCAGCCCACAAGCAATTCTCACACCTTCAGCCTGATAGGTGTGAGAATTGCTTGTGGGCTAAAAGTTAAAACTGTGGGGGCGCCAAAATGCTGGACAATGGGCCTCCCACAGTGTCTCTGAAGGGTCTCCTTTCAAGGGGTCACTTAGAGGGGCCTCGCACATTCCCTTTTGGCCCAGGGCCCGGCAAATCCTAGAACCGGCCCTGCAGAAGAGAGTGTAGTTGTAGTAAAGTTTACGGAGGAGGGGTTAGAAGAGGTATAGAAGGCACGGAGGCCAAAGAAATTGGGCCTACAAAGTGGGTTATAGGTATACCAAAGGGTGCAGCCAGGTATTCATGCTGGAAAACGAGAAAAACCCCACGTGGTGTGCGTGGGCTGTATGAAACGACGTCACTCTCAATAATATCGACCTACAATTATATTAAATCCAGGGGCTCACCTACCACGAATATATGACGTTACAACGAATTCCGTTGCAACGCATGCCTTTACCACGCATGCGTTACAACGGAATTCGTTTTCCACGCATTACATTTACCACAATTACTAGCGTGGTGACGTCATACGTCGTTAAGAGAAAGCGGAAGTTTATTTTCCGTTTTCTCTTAAACGACGCTGATACCCGACGTGACTTCAGGTGAGTTTCTTTTTGGGGGGGGGAGACCCCCCCAAGCCCCTCTTTTTTTACTTTTTACCTTTACCACATATACCTTTACTACAAACCTCGTAGTAAAGGTATGCGTGGTAAAGGCTTTCGTGTTAACCACGCATGCGTTGTACTGCATGCGTGGTTAACGATTTCGTTGTAAAGGCTTCGTTGTAATGGCCGTTTCCCACCTACCACTAGGTCAGATAACTAACCACATGAAGTACTGCATTTATCTATTATCCTTAACTATTATACTTACCTTGCAGTGTTGGTTTACGTCCATGTAGAGCGTGCGATATGTGTCATGCGATATCATGCATATCATATAGTAGGGCTCGTGGTGCTGGAGTGGTGAGGGGGAGCTGGCCTCGTGACCAGTGAAAGCAGGCATGGAAGTGGAAGGGGATGCGGCACTGGAATGAGGTGGGGGAGGGGTTTCTGGAGGTAGAGGAGGTACGACAGAGGTCCTTGGAACCCCGCCCATTATTCTACCTGATTTCTCTGCTCTTCCTAAATCTAGACCGCAGCCGCAGGGGACAGCCCTAGGCTTGCTTATATTTATTTTATTTGTTGAGTTTTATATAGCGGGAACTTGACCCGAAGGCATCAGAATGCTTCACAGAGTATGTATAATAGTAACTCTGTGGGTTACATATTGGGGAGGGTATAAAGACATAATGGCGGTACCTAAACGAAATTTAGCAAAGGTATTAGGAGCAGTAACTGATACAGTTTTGCGGTAGAAACAGTATATATATATATATATATATATATATATATATATATATATATATATATATATATATATATATATATAACATTTAACAACGCATAGTAGCAGGTGCATAGGATTAAATGAGGAATAAGTAAAAATACATTGTAACCATAGTATAACAGAGTTACAGCGTGCAGTAAAATGGCTGGGCGCTATAGTTCAGTGGTAGCCAAGGAGGGGGCTCATTCTACCGTAATTCCTCTGTGTTGTGCTGTGTCTGCATTTGGGGAGCATGTCCTGGCGCTCTGTACTGACCGCTCCCACTGATTTCTCAAGTATGTTTGCTACCGGTGCATACATACCTTGCAACTCTCTCATTCTCACCCCTGCTGTCACTGCTGGATATACTCTGAGAGTTCATGCCCTGGACTCTGTCACCTAACTCTGCCCCGCTCCCTCTCTTCTGCCCCAGGTGTACGCCCTGTCCGACATGCCCTGGGACTCGGTGCTCCTGCGGCGCTGCTATGAGAGGGTCTTTCCCTTGCAGGAGGGTCTGAGAGGTCTGGGGGACCGGTTCGACCTCCGCGCCGTGGACTGGCTGCTGTTCCGGGCACAGAACCTCATGCAGCAGGTAAGCTGAGGTCAAGGGTCAAGAGGTCAAGGCATGCCACAGTTAATGAGGTGAGCGGGCCAACATCTGTGAGAGAATCTGTTCACACCTGACAGCAATCATCTCCTGGGGCCTGGAGCAAAGCGGCTGCACACCGGGCTAAAGGGGGGAATTTACCTTTTAGGTCTCACCAATCAGCTGTCTTCTTGCAAAAGACCTATTGTGAACTTACAGTGGGCTTACAGCCAGCTCACTGCTTCCCATAGGTTGTCTTTAATGTCATTTGCTTGCTTCTCATTGGGTGGGTTGCCCTCCTCATTTCGTGTTTGTCCCTCCCCAGGAGCATCGCCTCTTTACTATTCCTTTGATTTACTAACTAGCACTACTCACATTTAGGGAAGTACTTTTGATTTAGCACTGTATGAGGATGCATGTCTTTTCTAGTTCTCCCCCTCATGTGCAGCTTTCCCCCATCAAAAACCCACCTGAGTTGAGTTGATCCCCATGCTTCCCAGGTGGTCTGTAAAAGGACAGAAACAGGGATATTTTTCCTGTCATATAGCAGAAGCACAAACTCTAAGGGTTGTTTTTATCTCCTGCATTCCATATCTTTCATGAAAGCAAAGCTTCGGCATATAAAGGCTTTTAAGGCACTGGGAGAAGGGCCACTCGTGTACTCACTCGCTGTCATCTGAGGCAGAAGGTGTACTTACCATTACACTTCTCATGCAGGATCATAAATCTGCTCCTTGAACTACCTCAGTGGGACAAATAGCTGAATGCTATGAAATATAAATATGGCCTTAGCAGGAGTTGCCATTGCGTTCTGCCTCCTTATTTTAAAAAAAAATTCTGTTCAGAGTTTTATGAATGAAAATTATTTGAAAAATAAATCATACCATTTATCAAAATTTAAAACACTGACTTCAATGTACAGTTTAGATATATGCTTGCTTTTTGTTCATTATTTTTCAATGTTTTTTCTTTTAATTTTTCTAAACCAATACTGACAAACAATGGCAAAGTCAACCGCTCAGCGCTCACATTATAAAGGCGAGATCTATTGGCTTTGCCAATGATTTTTAAAAGGGTGTGACTGCTTTGAGATATTTTTTGGGTCACCTAGTAAGGCCTATTCAGCACTAGCCCTGGGTGGAAAAGCTGAACTTACAGGGGCAAGCTGGACCTAGGTTGGAGACGTGTGGTGTGAATCGAGGGCCAGTACTATAATATTGCTCAACGGTTAGAGGATATTTAGATATTATTCCCAGGGTAGGATAGCTGTGAAGTACAATCCCCAATATTGGAGAACTGTGTTAAAACAGGCCTCTGGGCCAGGGCAGTGAGACAGAGGGATACATGTGACGTCTGTGGGATACATGAGGCTGCTGTGAGGTACAGGGAGGTATAACACAATGGGGTAACCCAGTAACCCTCAGAGCCCGGGTGAGTATATAACAAACTACAGTGGCTCTGTCGGGGAGGTACAGGGAGTCCAGACCCGCTAAGGAATGCTGTGACCTAAAGGGACACTGCAGGCCCAGCAGCTAAGACCTCTGATGTACAGGAACATCCCCAGGCACAGCAAGGGGGGCCTTTGATCAGAAGGAACAGACAGGCTCAGGATGGGACGGCTACGAGGCATTGGAGCACCCTAGGCCTAGCTCAGAAGGGATGTGAGCCACATCTCCCCGGCAAAGGGACACGAAGGGCCCAGTACACAAGGGCTGTAGGGTGCAGGGACACCACCAAGCACAGCAAGGGAGGGTTGGGAAGTACAGAAATGTATATACAAGTCAATTTTGAGAGGGCTGTGAAAAAAAGGACCTGCTCAGAAAAACTGTCAGCAACAGAAATGCCCCCTGCCCTAGCACCGGTGGGCCTTGACATACAGACTCTTGAAGGCCCCGCATCAGAACCCCATGATAATCAACAGCGTGGGACTGTTCGGAACTAGTTACTGCTTTTACTTATGAAGCCTTCTCTGTAGTTCTTGCAGAACACAGTCTACACCTTCCAGCAGCTCCTGGGTCCTCATCTGACCGCCTCCGCTGACATCACCAGGCTCGTGCAGACTTTGGGAAAGGTAAAAGGACGGGTGCTAAAGGTGAGACCCACTTGTCTGTTTTACCTGTTGAGCATCATGAGGCACCCTATACCTCAACTGGTATAGGGCCTGTAGGTTACACAACCACACTCTGCTCTGCTGTGACCTGTACTTTACACTGGTGGCACTCCGGTGACACATGATTACCCAGGCACGGCCAGCACAGGTAAGAGCAGTGGGGCGGGGAAGGGTGGAGGGGGGAGTCAACAGGTGACCTGATAGGTAAAATAATTTAATAAATAAATAAAAACACTTACCGTGCACTTGTAGCATCGCTAACTCAGCGATGAGGTGATAGCAAGGTAAGTGGTTTTATTTATTTATTTAATTTTACCTTTTCCATCGTCTGTCAACTCCCCCCCACACACACGCCCTGCACCACTGCTCTTATCTGTGCCACTCCAATTTGTGCACCAATGGTCAAAAGGCACTTATCCCTAGGTATGCCTACTAAAGTTGCAGTCCAAGCTAAAGTGCGAATCAAGGCGAATGTCCAAAAGACGATAACCATGCAGATGGTATATTCAAATGGAGAAGTGTGGCTCACTGGTTAGAGCAGGCAGACCCTGAAGCAGAGAACGGCCTGGGACCAGGGTTCAATTCCCGACGCGGCAGGGTCGTGGACCAGGGTCAGCGGACTCGATAATTCTCACTTTGGTGCCTACTCGAGTCACGGGTTCACACTCTGCAACTCTGGGCATTAAGCTTGCTTAATCTCCACAACGGCCCCCCGCGGCGGGATGCCTGGCTTTCACCTTGGGGATACCCAGTACGGGTTATCTCACGGGGAAAAGCCAGGACGGGTTCCCAAGGCAAGCGCCGAGATGCCTCACGGTGATTCGAGCGCTATATAAGTAGCCTAAACAAAAAAACAAAAAATGAATAATTAGAGATTGATGTACGAATCACAATTGGCATACCTACTGATAAGTGCCTTTTGACCATTGGTGCACAAATTGGATTGGTACAGTCTATTTACATATGTTCTGCCCTGATGAAGTCCAATGTTTAATGGACGAAACGTGTTGGCTGATGGCTTTATAGATGGAATACACAACAATAAAGGAAGAGAAAGATATATGGGGCATATAGAGACTGTTATTTACAAATAAGTGTCATATTTGATTGTGAAATCTTAACGTTCTTTTCATTTATTTGTTTGCTTTTTTATGGTGTAACAATGATAAGTAACCAGAAAGCCCAGGACTGGATCACTTTAAAAAAACAAACTATTTTCTCACCCTACTATTCAGTTCCCTCGCAGTACAGCTCACCCCAAAACTTGTATTAAGTTTCACCCATGGGTCTATTATCACTGACCCCTTCGCTGAATAAAACCCTGCTACATGGATAACTATTAACAAATGTAAACATTTGCTGTACCTCTGTTACCTACTGAGGCACCCTGTGGTCCTTACTGTTGTCTGCATGGAGAAAACCACTAATTAGAGATCATGTCAAAATGTAATCTGATACAATTCTTCTTCATTTTATGGCTGTATCTGAATTTTTCTGAATAGTGATATATCCTGCAGAAGGCTATTGGCACCCAGGGAAAGTTGAAACATTTCCATTTTGGGAAATTTAATAAAAGACATGTACATTATCTGTTCTATTATTCACACTGTTAGCTAATTGTTATAAATTGGCACTGCCTACTTGCATGACAAGCTGTGTGGTCTAAATGAAATTAATTGTGTTTGTGTATGATACACTGAAAAGTCAAAGGGCTATCCCTGGAAGAGTTAGCCGAACGGATTGCTATCTCATTCACTCATAATCTAGTCTAGTTACTACTCAAATCACTGGTCACAAACTAATTCATAACGTTCACAGTCTTTTTATTAAGAAACATATTGGTTAAAATTTCAGTGAAGAGTCAATTGAATTCTACTGAAAACATAAAAACATCTCCTATTGTACAACAAATTAAAAAAGAAACTAAAACATTTGAGCATTTATACAACATATAAAAAAAGAAGAAAATACAATTTCTAGATTATCCACATAGTCCTACCACCAATCACAAGACAATGTTTTGAAGCAAACAATAAGAGAAAACCCCTGAAATAAAGCACTTCTTGTTACTACAGATTGTCAGATTCAACAGCCTTTACATCAATAAAGGAGCTGACCCACCTCGTTAATGTGGAAAATTTAAAAGAGGTAGCAACTAATAATGCCACGGTTAAATTAGATACAGAGCAATTTGATTGTCTGATTGGCATTATGGAGGCGAAAATCACCAAGTTAATAAAACCTTTAATGGCCAAAATTGTCACTCTGTCTGCAGAAATTGTGAAATTAGGCAGTCTCCTGGGACCTCGTATCGATAAAGCTGATAAAACTGTTGAAAAGGACCTAAGGGTTATTAAAGAGTCAACAAAGCCCACAAATGAGGGATCCTGTTCGGTAGAAAATGCAGCCCCTATACCCCTGGAAACTGCATGCAAAACTATACCACCTGCAACATGTTTAGGGAGCAAAAGAGGGACGGCAGAAGGAAAGACTGGTCGCACTGTTAACGCACAGCAAGACCTACCCCCTGAATGTGCCCCGTTTGTTGCAGTGTTGACAAATGTACCACCCTTTACAGAGGCTGGTCACCTAAATAAGCAAGAATCCCACGATTCTCTGAAGAATAAAACTGTTTCGTGGCTAAACAGAGAGTGTGGGTTTCCAGGAGCTTTATCACATGAGATTTTAACCACCAGGAGAGTCGCATGGATAGGACGATCCCAAAAGAACATCAGGGGCGATTGTGTCATCATAAATTTCAGTAATCCACTCCTTGTTAACAATGCATTGTTAAGAGCTTCCTCGCTGCCACAGTCTGAACAGGGCATTACACTTCGCTCACTGGGGTTCTTTTATAGACACTTAATTCAGCAGCCCGTTAACAATCTATGTAGGGGCAGAGAAATTGGCACCGAAGGGTTTACCAGCCGTGGGGTTCCCACATTCAATCGATACCAGCCCCTGAGTGATCTAGATTCAAATGATTGACTTGAACACGGCCGGGACCATTCCATACCTGTTGTTGAAGCTACTCCTTTGGCTGTGGAGGAGGAATGTGGGTTAAATGGAATTCCAGCAAGTATTTGTGGGGATGGAAACCTCAATGTTATGAATACTGTAGGGGTCGCTCAAGCTGGTTGTTTTGATGGTACGGTGGTAGAGAGGGCCCCACGTCTAGGAACGAGGGTCCTCAGCTGGAACATCGCCGGGTTGAAGAGCAAAGAAAATGACGCAAAGTGGAGGGAGTGTTTGACTGACTGTGATATCATTGGGCTCCAGGAAACTTGGGACACAAGGAACACCTTTTTCTTGGATGGATATGTGGCCTTCTGGTCGGCAGCAGTCCCCTCCCCTATGGGGAGGGCGAAGGGGGGTCTCTTAACCCTTATTTCACTTAAACTTGAGGGGACTTACACTAAAGTGGAGGCAGGCAAACCACACTGCCTAGCTGTGGAAATTCTTACTGAATCCTCTGGGAATTGGCTTATTGTCAACTTTTATAACTCATTTGAAAAGTGTATTTTAAATGAACATTTAGTCAGTCTATACGATTTTTTGGAGCTGTAAAATGTTAACTGTACCATTTGTTATTCGGTTATTGTGCTTGGAGATTTTAATGTTCACCGTTGTAATGGTAACTGTTTTGTATGGGATAGTCTAGGTCCAGAGAACCAAGATCATACTCATTTTTTACACACCCCGCAGGGTTTGTACTTGGAAGATTTGGTGGCAAGTAATGATTTGATTTACCCTACCAAGTCTATAGGAGACATCCCAACTTATAAAGAAAGAGGTTCCGGTTCAACAATTGATTATTATTTTTGTGAATATAGCAAGCAGGGTCAGCCAGTATAAAGTGAGCTGGTCTACCTATGGTGATCATAACCCTGTCAGGGTGTTTCTGACAGACGATCTAAAGAAAAAAGTCAAATCCAACCAGACAGCTGGAATTCATGATATAAGACCTATCGACCAAGCTCGACGACTGAAATGGTGCCGAGTGGTGCCGTTAGATTTCAGGGAAAATTTGATGGGAAAGGTTGGGGAAGATATGACCACCTGTTTGAAAGATGATGCCATAGGGGATGAGGTCCTATTGGCCTATAGCAGAATATGCACTCAGGTTGATAGTGACCTCAAAAAAACAGTAAAGGGGCAACCCAGGATCGGGGAAAAATGGTTTGATCACAACTGTTCAATAGCCCATCGGAAGTTGATGGTAGCACTGAAAGCCGTTCCGCCTGACAAAGCGGAAATTGCTGCCCTTAGGAACACTTATAAAAAAGTACAAAAAAAGCGAAGAAATTAAATTAGGGAGGAAGCCTGGAATGAGCTTTTATCAATAGACGTAATCAAAAACAGTGCCAAATTCTGGTCTGTGGTGAATAAGCCCTTTTTTCAGGATAAAAGCAATAGTGAGCTTGATTGCGGTATCCAGGAAAAAGAATGGCACAGTCATTTTAAACAAGTTTATGATGGAAATGGGATGCTGGAAGGCCCAGTTTTAAATATGGAGAAATATTCTTTGTCCTTTACAGAGTTAGAGGTAACACAGGCCATTATGCAAATGACGAGTAACAAGGCCCCAGGGCCGGATGGAGTCCCGGCAGATCTTTTTAAATCTGATGTAAAAACCTGGTCGAAGATTTTATATAATGTCTTTGTAAATGCCTGTCAGTTGGGCTTGCCCTCTACATGGGCAAGATCTGTCATCATACCCATATATAAGAAGGGAAATAGAAGCGACCCGAGCTGTTACCTTCCGATATCCCTAATTGATTCCTCGGTGAAAGTGCTTGGTAGGGTGGTCCTTGGCCAACTGACTGGTTGGCTGGAGGAATCTGGAACGTTGTCTGCGACCCAGTATGGCTTCAGAAAAGGGATGGGCACGACGGATCAATGTTTAAATTTGCAACTACTAATAGGCAAATATACGGTGGCAAAGAAAGGCCCACTATTAGTAGCCTTTATGGACCTCTCCTCGACCTTCGACCGAGTAAATAGGTCGAAGCTGTGGTCCATGCTCCTAATCTGTGGAGTAGACAAAAACATTGTCTATTTCCTAGCTGACCTGCACAGGGATTTATCTGCAACGGTGAGGTATGACCAACAGGGTAACTGTACGGAAGACATACCCATATCTAATGGAGTTAGGCAGGGGTGCATTTTGGCGCCACTGCTTTTTACATTATATATCAATAACCTAGACACGGCCCTAATTGCCTCCTATAAAGATATTCCTCGTGCAGGGAAACGCTTGATTCCCGCACTTTTATATGCGGATGATGCCGCCCTCCTAGCAAGGACGGCAGTGGGACTTCAGTTAATGTTAGACTCTTTCTCTGTTTTTATGAAATCATTAGATTTGAGTGTACATTTCTCAAAATCACATATAATGGTTATTGGGCAGAAATCCTCAAAGGTTAAAACGTTTTATTGCGAGGGACACATATTAACCAGGGTGACGTCATTCCCCTATCTGGGTGTACTATTTGATGACCAAGGATCCTGGGTAACCCAAATCACAGCGAAAAAAATCGTATTGATAAGGGCTACCCTGGCTGTACTGGGTTTTGCCAGAAAGTTAGGAGCCAGACCAATGCAGGCCCTCATCCAAATATACAGAGCCAAGTGCATTTCACTAGCTATTTATGGGGCCGAGTTGTGGGGCATTAAAAACCACAAAGAACATACAGACGGTTGAAGAAAGGTTTTTAAAGAACCTTTTATCTGTCCCCAAGACAACAGCTAATTACATTGTCCATCAGGAGCTTGGAATTGGCTTTGTTGAAGACGCCATTGCTGTGGTTCCTCTACTGAAATGGATAGCCACCTGGTTAAACCCTGATTTAGTGCTTAACCACATTATTCTGAAATACTGTATGTCACTCGACCGCGGACTGAGTATGCCCTGGCTCAAATATATTCAGAAGCTTGCAGGTAAACTGGGTCGACCAGAACTATATCACTCCCCAGAAACTTTAGTGAAGGGAGACATAAAATGGTCTAAGGAAATGTACTTGCGCATAGCCACCATGGATAGGGAACAGAGAGAGCTGGTAATGGTGACAGTAAGGGCCAACCAGCTATGTAAAACAACACTATCCATGGAACCGTATCTCGGCTATGTCACAAGCAATAATCATCGTTTCTTATTGACTAGATTTAGATTCAACCAATTTCATTTTCTCTCTGGTAATCAGAAAGGTTGGAAGAGGGCTGACGACCTTGGCCCTTGTACTTGCGATAATTTCTCGCAACAAGACATTATACATTTCCTCTTTTTCTGTGAACACCTTATTGTCATTAGGAAACGTTTTATTCTCCCAATTCTAAGTAACAAGGGCTTCGTGCAAGTGAGACCAGCCCTTCTTCACTTGCAAATGTTGACTGATGTCTGGGAAACTTTTAACATCGCTAATTTTTTATCAGCAGCTGTAAGAATCTTGAGAAAATCAACTTAAACACTATATCATGTACATTCCCTTTTTAATATCATGTCTAAAATGAAATAGTTTTTAATGGTTTTTAATGATTGATTTTATACGTATTTATGAGTCTTGATTATGTTTAATGGATTATGTATTTACAACTGTTCATATATACTGTTTTTCTTGCTTTTATGGTTTGCTCATAAACCGAATAAAGACATTTGACTGACTGTTCACATTTAATGTTTTACTTACTCTTGCATTCATTAAGAGTATATGCTTTTTCAGGTCGGTGTGTCTCTGTAGTTTTTCATGCAACATATTGCTCATTGGTAGTGCATAGTGTGGAAAGAGTCGCTCCTATGTGGCTGTGTGAGTTCAGGCTTTGTGTAGGTCACGATCAAAAGCTGTGGATTTCAGATCAAATGCAGTGGTAATTTCTCACACCGCCTGTCAGAGTCATAAAGTGGTTCAAGAGTGCGTGACAACATTTTTTTTGCAATTTGTGATTTCTTATTTGGACTGCACTAAAATGGATTGGGTAATAGTGGTTGCAATGTGTGCACTGATTTCTACTGAATGCATTGGTATGTTGTGAACCCACCTATGTATTAAAAGGTCGATTCTCAAAATACCGAATCCTAGTGGATCGCAATTTACCCTGCCTTATTTATATGCATGAAGTAGGTCGCAAATTCCTGGCCTCTATGATTGGCCAAAACCGCAGGAATTGTGAATTTCTAAGGTCAGCAGACCACCAAGTCCGTGAGTGCTTTTAAATAAAGCACATTTTTTTATGTAGCCAGCATTTCTTAAATGAAAATGCAATGCTTTTTGAAAAAAATTTAAAGTTACACAAACCTTTTGCTGGAGTAGACAGTGGTGCATTAAAAAAAAATTGTCAACATTCACAAAAGGGAAGGGCTCCCCTTTCCGTTTGTGAATGGCTTACCACCTATTTTGAGTTGATTGTAAAATATGAATGTTTTTCGATCTGATTTTTGTTGGAAAACAATAATACTTACCAACAGGAAACGTATTTGGAAGGGACGCCCTAAAGACGCCCCTTTCAAGTACCAATTCATTATTGTTTCAAAAACCCATTTAACAATTCAGACAACCTTTCAGAATCATGAATTGGGTATAGTGAATTTCAGAAAGTGTATTAGCGGTCAGAAACCCCCAGATTTACCAAATGTCTGCAACTGTTAAAAAACTTTGTACATGAGGCCCCAACGTGAGCAGGAATGCTGGGTGGGGTATTACGTGTGATATGTTTTCATACATCATCACAAACAGTATTTTAAAAGTGGATTTGTTTGACCATTAACTGGTACCCATTGCTGCAAACTTTTTTAATTTGCAGAAATTTGACTCAGACAGCAGCCGCGCCAGGAGGCGGTTTGCTCGAGACACCTTGGTTGATATCTTTCTTCCATTCCTGCTGAAGCGCCTGGAGCCCCATTGCAAGCGGGTGAGTTTGGAATGTATATATGAATTCCTTCAATCTAGCTCTGAGGGTTAAGCGCCTGCTGCAGAGATCAGTGCATCTAGAAGTTCACAGATTTAAAGCCCAGTCAGACACACACATCCTTTATCATTGCAAAGTCGATAGACCAAATACCAATGAGTTTGTTCAATGATAGCTAGGGTGATCAACCGTCTGTTAATTTTACGGATCGCCTGTAATTTGGACTTCACTTCCATTGTCTGTGAGGATCCCTTTTACGGATGCCTTTTGTCCATAATTTTGTGCCTTGCAGGGAGTAGGACTGTTCTCCTGCGAGAGGCCTCAGCTCCCTGATGGGGCCGCCTCACACTCATCCTCCTGGAGCACAAGAGAGAGCCCCACCCCGCCCATTGTCATTCTGTATGCAGCCTGATTGTCACATACAGAATGCCAATGGGCCAGTTTGAGCTGTTACAGCATGTGGAGATCTGCTCCTGCCCCTGTCTAGGGCAGGGCATTTTGTTAGGGTTAGGTGGAATAAATGTACAAAACAAATGTACAAAAACGCCCATGCTGCTATGGGAGTTTTTGTACACACTGCGGGGGCAAGCACTGGGGACACTCTCACCTCCTGTGGCTTGGTGACCTAGGCTCGATCCTCCCTCTTACCCGCCCCGGTCCGACGCAGTAACCAGTACCGTTGCGCGGAGGGCGGGGTAGGGAGAGCCAGGCACTTCCGGTAGACCGGTTAGCGGTCTAGTTGCAGGGGAGTAGGCAGGCATAAAGGTGTGTGATGCAGCGGGCACGTTTGCGGTGAGTGGGGCTGTGGCAGGGCCCATGACTGCTTTAACGCTACTTGCTGAACTATTTCTTTTAAGAACTCACAAATTGCGCTCTATTAATTTTAACTTTCTGGCATTTTAATTGACACACTGCGGGGGCAAGCACTGGGGACACTCTCACCTCCTGTGGCTTGGTGACCTAGGCTCGATCCTCACTCCTACCCGCCCCGGTCCAATGCGGTAATCAGTACAGTTGCGCAGAGGGCGGGGTAGGGAGAGCCAGGCACTTCCGGTAGACCAGTTAGCAGTCTAGTTGCGGGGGAGTAGGTAGCTATTAATTCAGATGATCCAGCGACCGCATAGCGGACGCGCGCAGCGGGCGCCGCTGATGCGCCGCTGGTGTGCCAAAGGCAAGTCCGTCTACGCCCATCCACAGCCAGTCGGGGCCCGGGGCCAAAGCCCCTGGTTGTGCCGCAGTAAAGCATCAGTACAGCTCCCGGAAACTGCTTGATCTGTGCCCGCCTATGGCGGATCTGTGCAGGCACAGCCTGGCGGGAGGTGGGAAGAGTGGGGTTTGTAGTCATTGTTCGTTCAAATTCAGTGCGGGGAGTGAGGGGGATGAGATAAACCCTCTCTTGAACTGCTGTTTGCTGAATTGCCGGTCACTTAGGAAACATAGACTGGAGGTCTACGACCAGCTGGTAGATGGTCAGGTAGATGTATTGTTTCTTTCTGAGACGTGGCTGGACTAAGAGTCGGCCCCAGGAATTGGTGAGGCACTACCCAGTGGCTATGCGATTACCAGAATAGATAGAGCTTCTGGCAGAGGCGGCGGAGTGGCGATCATCTTTAGGCATTTTAATTCAGTGCACTCTCAAGCCTATCGCTATTGCCGATAGTGAGGCAGGGATCTTCACTATTAAGGCGGATTCGAACTATATGTGAAAGGGCTCCTGATCTATACACCTCCTGGCCCGGCCAACAACTTTTCTTCTAGTTTGATGGATCACCTTACCCAACCGGCACTATGGTATGATAAGTTTCTAGTGCTGGGTGATTTTAATCTACATTTTGATGATGGGTGCTGCACGGTGGCGGGTGAACTTTGTCAGGAAATTGCTACACTACAACTTAGCCTAATGTCTGACTCCCCTACCCACCTCAAGGGTCACATGTTGGACCCCCTTTTTGCAAATTGGAGTTATATTGCTGTGTACCCCCTAGCCCTGTTCTATGGACGGATCGTTTTTTGGAGCCTTTTGCTATGAGACTATTGGGGCCAAAGATACGGTAAAAAGCAGAAAGGGGTTTAAGGTGTCGGAAATGGCCAGGTTTCTCACAGGAGAAGTTTAGCAGCGCCCTCTTGTTGGGGGCCCACCTGGCGGCTTAGATGCTGAAGGGGCAGGAAATAACTTAGATAGGCGGATTACGGAAGCCCTGGATTGCGGATCACTGACACAACATCGACAGACAAAATATCGAGAGGACAAAATATAGAAGTAAAAATATCGACTGCAAAAATATCAACTTCCTATCTTCAAACAGGCAAGTACAAAAATATCGACTCCAAAATATCGAGTGTAAAAAATATAGACTGTCAAAATATCGATTTTTTAAAATGTCTTAAAAAGTAATTTAAAAGTAATATAATAATAAATTAAATTAATTTAAACATATTTAAAATACTTAAATAAACGTAAAATTGAGAAATAATTAATATAACTAAAAAATATATATTTTAAATACATATATATATATATAGTAAAGCAATGGCGGTTCACTCTGGAGCGCTCTGTAGCGGGTGCGTGCGAGGGACCAACCACAGGTCCAAGAAATCTTTTTACCCAAAATGAAAACGCCGCACTCTGGAATTATAATTAACTCTCCTTTATTCGGCAAACTCCATCATCAGTCTGTCACGCGGCGTTTTCATTTTGGGTAAAAAAAAAAAATATATATATATATACATATTATTTACAAAACATATACAATATTTTTACCGTAGGATAGCGTAGGGGTAAAAATTACTATTCCCACTCCAAAGAGTGCAACAGTAGGGAAATCGTTGGATAGCGTAGGGGTAAAAATTACTCTTCCAACTCCAGCGAGTGCAACAGTAGGGAAAGCGTTGGATAGCGTAGGGGTAAAAATTACTATTCCAACTCCAGTGAGTGCAACAGTAGGAAAAGCGTTGGATAGCGTAGGGGTAAAAATTACTATTCCCACTCCAGCAAGTGCAACAGTAGGGAAAGCGTTGGATAGCATATGGGTAAAAATTACTATTCCCACTCCAAAGAGTGCAACAGTAGGGAAAGCGTTGGATAGTGTAGGGGTAAAAATTACTATTCCCACTCCAAAGAGTGCAACAGTAGGGAAAGCGTTGGATACCGTAGGGGTAAAAATTACTATTCCAACTCCAGCGAGTGCAACAGTAGGGAAAGCGTTGGATAGCGTAGGGATACAAATTACTATTCCAACTCCAGAGAGTGCAACAGTAGGGAAAGCGTTGGATAGCATATGGGTAAAAATTACTATTCCCACTCCAGAGAGTGCAACAGTAGGGAAAGCGTTAGATAGCGTAGGGGTAAAAATTACTATTCCCACTCCAGCGAGTGCAACAGTAGGGAAAGCGTTGGATAGCGTAGGGGTAAAAATTGCTATTCCCACTCCAAAGAGTGCAACAGTAGGGAAAGCGTTGGATAGCGTAGTGGTAAAAATTACCATTCCCACTCCAGCGAGTGCAACAGTAGTGAAAGCATTGGATCCCGTGGGGGTAAAAATCACTATTCCAACTCCAGCAAGTGCAACAGTAGGGAAAGTGTTGGATAGCGTAGGGGTAAAAATTACTATTCCCACTCCAGCGAATGCAACAGTAGGGAAAGCGTTGGATAGCGTAGGGGTAAAATTTACTATTCCCACTCCAAAGAGTGCAACAGTAGGGAAAGCGTTGGATAGCGTAGGGGTAAAAATTACTATTGCCACTCCAGCGAGTGCAACAGTAGGGAAAGCGTTGGATAGCGTAGGGGTAAAAATTACTATTCCCACTCCAGAGAGTGCAACAGTAGGGAAAGCGTTGGATAGCGTAGGGGTAAAAATTACTATTCCCACTCCAGAGAGTGCAACAGTAGGGAAAGCGTTGGATAGCGTAGGGATAAAAATTACTATTCCCACTCCAGCGAATGCAACAGTAGGGAAAGCGTTGGATAGCGTAAGTGTAGAAATTACTATTCCCACTCCAGTGAGTGCAACAGTAGGGAAAGCGTTGGATAGCGTAGGGGTAAAAATTACTATTCCCACTCCAGAGAGTGCAACAGTAGGGAAAGCGTTGGATAGCATAGGGATAAATTTTAATATCCCCACTCTAGTGAAAATAAATTAATATAAATCACATAATTATAAATTAAACAATTAATACATTTTAATTACCACTTAATAATTAATTAATTACCAATTAAAAATTAATTAACAATTTATTTAAAATAAATACCAATTAATTAATTATCTTGTTTAATTAATTATATTAAATTACTTCCCACCCTATTCCCCTATAAACCCATAACCCGCTACTAAAAATAAAATAATATTATTCACATAATTATCAATTAATCAAATAATAAAATGTAATTATCAATTAACAATTAATTAATTACCAATTAAAAATAATTGACAATTTATTCAAAATTAATACCAATCAATTAATTAATTAACATATTTAATTAATTATAATTGAATTACTTCCCACCCTATTCCCCTATAAACCCACAACCCACTAAAGAAAATAAAATATTCACATAATTGTTAATTAAACAATTAATTAACAATTAATTAGCAATTAACAATTAATTAATTATCAATTAAAAATTAATTCAAAATAAATACCAATTAATTAATTAACATATTTAACAATTAATCAATTAAAATTAATTACCAATTACATTTTAATTAATTACCAATTAATAATGAATTAACAATTAATTCTAAATAAATAAAATAACATATTTAATTAATTATAATTAAATTACTTCCCACTCTATTCCCCTATAAACCCACAACCCACTACAGAATTATATTACTCAAAAAATAAAAATTAATATTAACTTACCCAAAATTCGATATTTTTGTTGTCTATATTATGTCTAGTCGATATTATGTCCATTCTATATTTTTGATTCGATATTATGTCCATTCTATTCGATATTAACATTTTCTAGTCGATATTTTGGTAGTCTATATTATGTCTAGTCGATATTATGTCCATTCTATATTTTTTACTCGATATTATGTCTAGTAGAAATTAAAAACTCGATATTTTGACTCTACACCCTGGATTGCACCGCCCCCTGGTCATATAAATTACCGGGCAGAGCACAGAAATCGGCTCCGTGGTACTCTGACGCCTTAAGAACGGCGAAAACAGATTGTAAACGCCTGGAAAGGCGGTGGAGGAAAGATTTCCCGGACCAGGGGAGGAGGGAGTATAAAGAGGCATTGAAGAGCTACCATGGGATCATTAGGAAAGCTAAAGCAGGATACTATTTGGAGAGAATTGGATCGGCGGGCAACTCTACATGGGAACTGTTCAGGGTCTATAAGGATATAACCTCCTTGTCTGCGTCAGTGGCTCCGACTGTGGGATCAGAAGAGCTATGTAACTGTGTGGCAGATTTTTTCTCGGACAAAGTGGAGGAAATATACGCCACTTTCCCTGACTCCGCCCGTGTAGGAGAGGAGGTGATGGAGGAGACAGAGTATGTCTGTGAGGGCGAAGGGTTGAAGAGCTTCGTCATGCCCCACCCAGTAGAGCTAATTCAAATCTGTGCTAATATAAAATCGGGCTCTCCCAGAGATCCGGCACCCCTAAGGTACTGAGAGGGAGCCTGGATACCCTGGAGCCATATATTAGATACTTGGTGGAGACTTCTTTTAGGACCTGCACAGTACCTGGTTGCTGGAAGAAATCTTTGGTACTACTGCTCCCTAAAAAACCTCATATAGGCCCAGACCAACTGGAGAATCTTCACCCCATCTCCCTCTTGCCATATTTTGCCAAGGTCGCAGAGAAAGTGGTAACTATGCAGCTGACAGCGCATAATGGGAGATTGAATCTCCTGCACCCCACTCAGTCCAGATTCCGTGCCCGCTATTCTACAGAATACACCCTGCTCTTTGCCACTGAGACCATTAGACAATATGTGGACGCAGGCCAGACGCAGGCCTTGATCCTGTTGGACCTAAGTGCCGCCTTCGACACTGTTGCCCATCATACTCTGGTGCAGTGTTTGAAGAAAGGAGGTGTGTCGGACAGTGCCCTGAGTTGGCTGAAATCTTTCCTCTTGGGGCGCAGTTTCCAGGTGAGGCAGGGATAACATTACTCAAAAGTAATCGAGTTAAGACAGGGGGTACCGCAGGGATCGACCCTGAGCCCAACCCTATTCAATCTATAAGTGGCTCCTTTAGCGGAGATCGCTGATGGATTTGGGATCAGGGTCGTGTCCTACGCCAATGACACACAGCTGGTGGTCTCCCTCACACAGGCACTGGATACGGCAGCCTTCAACTTCGTAGCGTGTCTGCAAGAACTGGCCGCATGAATGGCTAACAACTGCCTGAAGTTGAATGGTAATAAGACCGAGGTGCTTGTGGTGGGGCGAGCTCCGTCGGTTTGGTCATCTGCCTGGTGGCCTCAGAGCTTGGGGACTACGCCTGTTCCCTGTGCGCAGGCTAAGAATCTGGGGGTGTGATTGGACACAAGGCTCTCTTTTGAGTACCAAACCAGGCAGGTGGCAGGCGCCTGTTTTGGAGTCCTGAAGGTCCTCCGCAAAACCCTGGATATGCTACCGACGGCTGCCAGGAAGACAATGGTCCATGCCCTAGTAACATCGCGCCTGGATTATGGTAACATTCTTTATCTGGGGGCCACGACAAAGTGTATGCTCCGTCTTCAGGGGGTGCAGAATGCAGCAGCATGGCTGGTTCTTATGCGCCCGAGGAAGGCTTCAGCGAAGGCTGCGCGGGCTGCACTCCCCTGGCTATCGATAAGGGAGAGAGTCCTGTTTAAGGCAATGTATGTTTGTCACCGCATTCTGCAGGGGACTATTTGTCGGAGCTACTTACCCCATATGCTCTTACCCGCCAATTAAGATCATGTGGGATGGGTTAGGTGTGCGTTCTTGCGACCAAGAGAGCTAGGATGGGTGGACGCTCGTTCCGCCTGTTGGCTGCCCAATACTTGAATAAACTTCCCGTGCACCTCCGGTTGGAGGATCGAGAGAGCTGTGTCAGGAAAGATTTGAAGACTTATCTTTTCCCTAGGGATAATTAGGAAAGAGGCGGTCGGGTGGATTTCTTGCAGTGACACCGCAGTGGGGGGACACACTGGCCGAGTGTAAACATGCGCTTTATAAATGTGCTTATTATTATTATTATTATGGGCCAGTTCATGAAACGAGGCTGGTGAAAGAAGTTAAAAAGAAGAGATTATAGTTCTTAAACAATCTAATCGTTTCAGAGCTGAACCATTTTTAATATTGTAAACAACGAAGCCATAGTTGCTGCTTTTTTATTTATTTTATGCAACTAGCATCCATTGACAAAGCCAACAGTCATGGCTTGTTGTAGGTCTAATGTTACTGGATGCAATAATAGGAACCGCAAAATACCAGTCGGGTGGCACATTATGCTCAGCACATATTTTTATCTTAGGTGTTTTAAAACACACCCTTAATTACATCAGACATGCCTCCAGTTTGTTCATCCCACTTAAAGCCCTGGAAACAACACCATGTCACAGTCACCTCACGTCCTGGCACTGTGCATCATGCATGACTCATGACTTCCAAGTTTTCAGATTGCCTATGAGCAGGGGCATCCTGAACCCTCCCCCACCCCTTGCTTTAGGAACTACAGCGAGGGTGAAGTTCTTTATGGGCCTCTTTTGTCTGCAACTCAGTAGACAAAGGCTCAGCTCATAATCAATGTGAAAAGGTGGATTAGTGAATAAGTGAAGGAATTGGTAAATGGCTGGATGGATTAGTGAAAGGATGAATGGATGAGTGAAAGGGTGAATGGATAGACGATGCGTGAAAAGATGGATGGATGCATGAGTGGAAGGATGGATGAGGGTAAATAGATGGATGTGTGGGTGGAACGGTAGATGGATGGGCAAAAGAGGGGATGGATCAGTAAAAGGATGGATGGATGTGTGAAAGGGTGGATGATGGGCAAGTGAATGGGTGGATGGTTGAGAGAAATGATGAATGGGTTGATGAATTGATAAGTAAAAGGGTGAATGAATGGTTGGATGGATGAGTTAAAGGGTGGATGTAAGGATGGACGAGTGAGTGAAAGGGAGGGTAGATGGACAAAAGGATGGATAGATGAGTGAAGGGGTGGATGAGTGAGTGAAAGGATGGGTGAGTCATAGGGTCAATGGATAAAGCAAAGAATCATCCTAAAAAGCTATGCGATCTAATCAAATCCCAATCTAAAGGTGTCTCGCACCGCCCCAAGCTAACGCAGACAATCAATCAATCAATCAATCAAACAATTTGTATAGCGCGCTACTCACCCGGAAGGGTCTCAAGGCGCTGGGAGGGAGGTGTCCGTTACTGCCCGAAAAGCCAGGTTTGAGTTGCTTCCTGAAGGCGAGATGGTTGTGGGTCAGCCGTAGGTGGATGGGGAGGGAGTTCCATGTCTTGGCCGCCAGGTAGGAGAAGGATCTTCCTCCGGTGGTGGCTCTGCGAATGCGTGGTACTGTGGCGAGGTAGAGGCTGGTCGATCGCAGCTGGCGGGTGGGCGTGTAGAAAGTGAGGCGGTTGTTGAGGTACTTGGGGCCCAGGCACACTTGGGGGCACATTACCCAATTGCGAGGAATTTGCCTCCTACTTCACTAGGAAGACTGTAAACATAAAGACAGAACTACGCAATGACCTATTAGCCCATACAGATATTCACATGGTCACTCTCTTATGCTCCACAAAGTTCCACCTCAAAAACAATGCCTGCTGGTCCTCCTTCAATACCTACAGAGAAGAAACTATATTGAAAATGCTCACAGCCCTGAATCCCTCCAACCATTACTCAGACCCTCTTCCCGCAAACTACTTAAGAGACTACATTCCTATGATATTGCCCCTATGGACCAAGATTATAAACACCTCTCCCCCTTCAAGGAACAATCCCTGAAATCCTCAGAACAGGAAAAGTATGCCCAATCCTAAAGAAGCTGTCGGCGGACCCTTCAGACTTTTTTTTTTTAATAAAGTTTTATATGGCGCGAACATGACCCAAGAGGGTATCAGAGCGCTTTACATTTAGGATCGTTGCGTTACAAGTTACATCAAATACAGGAGCATAGTACGGTACAGTGCACATAAACAATGTTTCAATAATTCGTAGGAGGGAGGGGAGGGAGGAGTAAAGTGGGGAGACAAGGAGGAACTATGCCCAATGTCCGGCTGGGTAGGTGACGGTCAAGGGGGAAACCAGGGCCAATCTCCTCATTAGCTGTCAAGCAGCTCCATCGGTCATCAGCCATGTTGCTCAGGTCTCAGAGTTCAGGAAAAAACAGTTTTTAGTTTATTTGATTTGCGACGGTTATATAGCGCTATCTAGACCCGGAGGTATCAGAGCGCTTAACCAGGGGAACGTTGCATTAGAAGGTACATCAAAAGGATTATAAAGCGCTGGCTAGACCATAGGTATCAGAGCGCTATAACAGAGGAACATTGCGTTACAAATTACATCAGTTGCAATAACGTAATAATGTACAGTAAACAAACAACGAGGTTGAGAGAATTCATAGGAAAGTAGGGGAGGAAGGAGCCATAGCAGTGAGATGAGGAAGAACTGTGTCCAATGTCCGTCTGGGTAGGTGACGGTCGAGGGGGAAACCAGGGCCAATCGCATCATTAGTTGTCTAGCAACTCCATCAGCCATGTTGCTCAGGTCTCAACATTCGGGAAAACAGTTTAGAATAGATGTATAGGCTACGAGGATAGAAGTAAAAGAAGAAGGTGGAGGGAGGGCATAGAAACAAGCCAGAGAGAGAGCTGAAGACACAGCGGGGAGACAAGGTGAACTATGCCCAATGTCCTGCTGGGTAGGTGATGGTCAAGGGGGTGAAGCCGGGGCCAATCTCCTCTACAACTATCTAACAGCTCCACCGGGCATCCGCCATGTTGCTCAGGTCTCAGCGGTCGGGAAAAACAAGAATAATCAATTTAGAGTAGGTATATTAGCTACAGTTGCATAGTCAAACATAGAATACCAAGTCCCCAATAGAGGATAGAGAAGAGGCCACCCTGCTGGGACTCCAAGCACAGGGAAACATCCCCGCTGAATGGCGTTGCTGCTGAAATCCACGTGTAGGCGGAGATGGCGACGCTTGGTGTAGTCCAGCTCGGTATCTGAGAAGGAACTGGGGTCTGTCATAGTTGCTGCCGGAGAAACAAAGGCAGCGGAGGCCGCCATTTTAAAGTCAGGCATGTCAGGACCGGGCCTATGTAAATCCCTGTGTAGGCGTAGATGAGGTAGATAAGTCTCCACCACGATGAAGCCCTGCTCGTGAGAGACCAAAGACGGCCGGGATGCCAAGCTGGTGCCGAGAAGCGTGGGGCAGAAGCAGTGGAACTCAATCTTTATCTGCGAAAGCACCACTGAATTATGTCCAAAGGAAGGGGGCACAGGACACCGGAGCCCCCCCGCCCACACTGGTCACCAGGGGTCCCAGGGTCACCGCCTGTTATCCCTCGGTGAGTGAAAGCAATGGCGGTCAGGCGGTCACCACGTGCAGCCAGCGCTGTGTCCTCACTTCAAGGAGCGCATCCAGGAAGAACAAGGCCTGGTGAGTTTCCTTCATCACGTTCTGGTAAAATTCCTTCTGCCACTTACGTTACACAAGAACACATTCGTATTTTTAGTGTGGGCACGGGGAGATTAAGTGACTTGCCCAGAATCACTGGATGTGGAAATCGACCCCAGGACTCGAACCTTGGCTTCCCCGCTCCAAAGTCGGCAGTCTAGCTGTGAGACCACATCCTCTCCAAGTTTGTTACTTGTGGGTCTGCTGCACCTGGCTCTGAGGTTAGGGTGGAGACTGTTGATTATTAAGACATAATACAGAGGTCTTCAAACTATTTTGGTCTGAGCCCCCCTTGCCAAAATGTTTTGAAGTTGGGCCCCCCTCCAAAACTATATGGCAAGGATTTGGGGAGTGGGAGGAATGATCACAGGGGGCAGAGATCATGAGACCATTTCAGATGTTCTTTTCTGTAGCTCGTAATCCACACATAGGGGCAGATTTACAAGTCCTGGATGCCATATTTGCACCGCCTTTGCGTCATTTTTGTGATGCAGCGGCACCGTAAAGCCAGCGCCATGCTGCCGGGTATTTATAACGTGACGCATCTGGGAGATGCGTCACGTTGTAAAGCCCTGCACGACATGTGGGCGTCCGACGCGGGGGGGCGTTCCGGAGCAGGAACGCCTCCTAAAAGTGGCTGAGTGAAATCTACAAGATTTCACTTAGTCACTTTGAAGGCCATGTTGCGTCAAAACCCTGCACCTGCTTGAAGCAGGCGTAAGGATTGACGCAGCATGTTAGGCATAGAGGCACCCCGAGCCTTGCTGGAGCTGCGTCGCGCTTGCAACGCAACTCCAGCAATGCGTCACCTTTACGGCAGCAGATGCGTCATGCATCTGTCTCTTCTTGCCCCATGGTAAATGTGGCGCATCCATGGTGGCGCAGGAGGTGTCTGCCGTTATGCAGGGATGGGCCAGTTATTGTAAATCTGCCCCTAAATATGCAGCACCAAGCAAGAACAGAATAGATGCCCCTATCTGCAAAACCTCAAAGTCCTTTTCCAATCGTCACTGTGGTGCAGTAATTGAGTGCAGGACAAGTCACCATCATGTCTGTTAATGCCCCAACGATAATGTTAGGTGATGAATGCCATCCATGCACCACTCTCCTGCATGTAATCTCCACACTTGAAAACAAAATCGAAAACATTGCGAGCAGTTTATTCTCACCAGCTCCAAAATACAAAAATGCAGCAGTATGTTCTGTGAGGTTGTAGTTGGGCAATTATTTTTCACTAAAAAAGAAAAATCCCTTGTTTGTTGTGCCTCCCAAAAAGTAGTTCTTAAGTACATTTCTATGTGATAAATTTCAATGACCACTGGCAGTTTGGAGGGAAACTCTGTTTATATCACCCACCGCACCTTTCCGAGTTGCTTAAACACTTTCGTAGTTTAATGTGCGTTTCTATATGTAGTTATTCCAAGGTGAACAGAAAACAATAGAATGCAATTTTTCCCTTCTTTTTAGCCTGGACTTTGACCCTAACATCACACTTGCTAGCCTCCCCAGTGCCACTAACTAATACGTCCTTTCACTTTTTTTGTGGCGTTTAATTGCTGCATGTAAATGAAGACAGCCTAGACCGGCGCCTTTCGCGCTTAAAGGCTATCTTCATTTGCATGTAATTGCAGACCATTTGGCGCCCCCCTGGCAGCACATCCATGCCCCCCCCCACGGGGGCGCGTCCCACGGTTTGAAGACCTCTGACATAATAGGTTTGAAGTCACCTGCTGCAGAGTTCGAGTTTCTCGTTGCTCAAACGAATGCGATTTCTGATATTTGTCTGTTTCCAAGGACATAATTGCATGATTTTGGATGCAAAAAAGTTTCACTCATAGTCGTTGAATGTCACTCATATGTGCATTGAAACTATGAAAATATCACACATAAGCAATCTGAAACCTTGGCAGCTATGCACTTGTGGTTATGTCGTTGCCAGACTCGATCCAAAAGCAGAGTCATATGAAGCTCTAACAGGGGAATGGCTTGATGCAACTGCACATTACCTTAACCCTCTCCAGACTGCCCCCTCCAGCAACACCAGTAGCCTGCGGTGAGAGGCTCCTGCTCCCCCGGGGAGTCAGCGTTGTTTCCAAGGTTCCACACCCCGCTTTTCATCATCCTCATCTTGCTCGATCAATTCCAATCGGGATTTCGGCCAGGACACAGCACTGAATCAGCCATGACCCACATAATAGAAGAAGCATTAAAACTCCTGGACCAAAACGAAGTATGTCTGTTAATCTTACTAGACCTATCTTCGGCCTTCTACACCGTCAAACACGACAACTTCCTTTATCTCCTGAAGCACAGAATGGGTCTGTCCATTTCTGTTCTTAATTGGTTCTCCTCCTTCCTTCGAGATAGAACACAAAGATTCAAGGTCAATCAATCATTATTCAAGCCCACTCCAGTCACCCTGGGAGTACCACAAGGATTATCCCTCTCACCTACACTTTTCAACCTTTTTATGAACCACTCACCGAACTTTTCAGGTCCTCTAACATCCATTATCACATGTATGCAGCTAACACATAACTTTACATAAAGATCCACTCACTTGAAGGCATCAAGTCTCTCAATGCAACGCTCCAACAAACACAGATCTGGATGGCCAAAAACCATCTGAAACTAAACACCCTCAAAACCGAACTCCTCTTCATAGCCCCCCCAACCAATCGACCATTATCCTCGAGTGGTTGAAACACCTAACTGCGCTCAACGGTCAACCCCTCATTATCGGCTCAGCGAAATCGTAGAGAATAATTCTAGACAAAAAGCTAAACATGCAGAAACACATCAGCGCCTACACAAAAGGAGCACATTTTCAGATGAACATGCTGAGAAAACTCAAACCCTTCCTGCCCGCAAATGACTTCAAACAGGCAGTTCAAGCGCCAGTAATCCCTAGTGTGGACTACGGGACTGCCACTCTCTGCAGCATTCCAAGAGCTATGACGGCCCCTCTAAGAGCTTCAATCAACTCAGCTGCTAGACTCATCACAGGCTCCAAACGAAACTATTGCATCTCCTCTGACTTGCGTGCCCTCAACTGGCTACCTTTCGAGGCGGTTATCCACTTGAAGATCACCTGTTTGAAACACAAGGCACTACATCACAAAACACCTAGTTACCTAGCTGACAAACTGGTGCTTTCTTGTGGTATCAGATCCAACAGGAGCTCAAACAACCTACTATTGAAACCACAACGATTTGCTAAGAAGACAACTTACAATCTGACCTTCTCAGGAATGGCTCCCAGGATTTGGAATGCCATGCCCCCAGAAACGAGATGGAACCCTTCCACGGCATCATTAAAAAAAGAAGGGAAATCTATTCTTATGGCCAAATTCACCTGAACTAATGGTGTATCCGTGCTTTTATTTAGTAATTTTATTTGTTAATTTGTACTTGTTTACTATATCTGTTTTAATCAAATCTATATTTTTGCTTTTCCTGTCTTGTGTACTCACAATTCCCTGTAAAGCGCTCTGATATC
Organism: Lissotriton helveticus; assembly: GCF_964261635.1. NCBI lineage: Eukaryota > Metazoa > Chordata > Amphibia > Caudata > Salamandridae > Lissotriton > Lissotriton helveticus. Next base: position 1,299,006,680 of record NC_136057.1, read on the forward strand.
CGCAAGGGTCTTGTTCGCACTGTATAAAACCTTCAAAATAAAAAAAATAAGGGATGGATTCATGAGTGGGTGGATGGGTGAATGGTGGTTAGAAGGATGAGTGGCTAAGTGAAAAGGGAATGGAGAGAGAAAGGGAAAATGGATGGATGTAAGGATGAGTGAAAGCATGGATGAATGATTGGCAGAATGGATGGGCGAATGGGTGCATGGATCAGTGAAAAGAAGAATGTAAAGGTTGGATGAGTGAAAGAATGCATACATGAGTGAAAGGGAGGGTGGAGAGCTGGAAGAAAGGATGGATGAGTGAAAGGTTGAAAGGGTGGACAGATGAGTAACTGGGTGGGTGGAGGAGTAAGTGAATGGATGGCTGGATGTGTGAACGGGTAAATGGTTGGATGGATGAGTAAATGGGTGGAAGAGTGGATGGATGAGTGAGTGAAAGGGAGGGTAGATGAACAAAAGGATGGATAGATGAGTGAAAGGATGGATGGATGAGAGAAAGGATGGATGGATGAGTGAAAGGATGGATGAGTAATAGGTTCAATGGTAGATTCATGAGTGAGTGGATGAGGAGTAAATGGATGAGTGGGTGGATAGGTGAAGAGTGGATGGAAGGATGGGTGGCTAAGTGAAAGGAGAGATAAAGGGAGGATGAATGAATGAATGAATGGATGGATGAATGATTAGCAGAATGGATGGGCGAATGGGTGCCTGGATGAGTGAAAAGAAGAATGTAAAGATGGATGAGTGAAAGAATGCATACATGAGTGAAAGGGAGGGTGGAGAGCTGGAAGAAAAGATGGATGGATGATTGAGTGAAGAATTGTGTGGGTGGAGAGATGAGTGAATGGGTGGATAGATGAGTAAGTGAAAGGATGGCTGGATGTGTGATAGGGTAAATGGTTGAATTGATGAGTGAATGGATGGAAGAGTGGACGGATGAGTGAAATGATGGTTTGGGTGAAAGGGTAAATGGTTGGATGGATAAATGAATGGATGGATGGGTGGAAGAGTGGATGGATGAGTGAAAGTGTGGATTGGCTGAAAGGGTGGATGGATGATGGATGGATAAATGAAACGGTGGATGGAGGGATGAATGAGTGAAATGATGGCTGGAAGGATAGATGATGGATAGGTTTACAAATGGTTGAAAAGGTTTGAATATGGATGGGCACACAGATGGAAGGACAGAATGAATGGTGAAAGACTGAATGCTGGATGAAATAATTAATAGATGACAGAATGTCAATTTGAAAGGGTGGATATCAGGGGTTTGATGGAAGGGTGACTGACTAGATCCTTGGACTAGAGACCTCTTCTGGGGAGGGTTGTGATGACTTACTTTGCTTTCTTGGTGCCATAAGAGCTTTAGTTCACAGTGGGAGGCATTTACATGTTCTGTCTACTCCCCTGCCCATGTGTTACTATTCTGTATTTGCTGTGTGCTTATGTGTGGGATCCATGCATCATGCATATGACATTTTGAGTGACACCCAACTGCTTCTTGAATGGTACACTAGTAATTGTAAATGGCTGTATGGTTTGTTTTAGGGTAAGATTTTAGGAAGAGCCTCATAGTGCCATGAGCTGTGCTTGAGATGTATATTGTGTTTGCAGCAATAGGCAAGGAGTCAAAAATAAACTATGTAATAGTGTATCAACAGTACCTTCTTTATGAAAACTGCAGGGAAAAGCACCTTGCGACTTCCGTCAGCTAGTGCAACTCTCTGCGAAGCTCCCATAAGCAAAGTCAGATTCCATATTTTAAGTTCCACTTGCTGAAACAACCATAATGTGTTCCCTATGGTAGGTTCATTACAGAAATCCGCCCTTTAGTTCACCAATGGGTGCCTCTTAACCTCTCACAATGGCACTCAGATATGAGATGCTAGTACAAAGTTTATACGAGCAGCTCTTCAAGCATTTCCTACTTACAAATGGCTTTTAATTTCTCATAAGTGATTTATTATATGAAAATAATAATACACAACATTGCATTTAGACTATCAACTTAAAATATAGAGATGCCACATCAATTGTGTGCCGTGCTTGCTTTAATTTAAGATGCTTACATTTATTCTGGTAAATTGAAAAGCACGACTGCAGCTCCGTTGAGTTTATATTTTTTAGAACATGTACTCTTAAGCCCCACTGAAATTCTTCAGCGTGTTTGCAGTGTCCAACGTTTTATGGAATAAAGTTGGGTGGATGATGAAATTACTTTACGCAAGAGGTGTGCCATGACTTTGGGAAAATGGGAACAGTTCAGCTGGGGATTCAGAGTGGAAGGAGTGACCTAGGACCTGATCCAGGAGAGGAGAAGGCATGCCAAGTTTCTAGGCTAACCATTGAATATGCAAATAAGTTGTGTTTAGATGCATGTGTGAAAATTTTCCTCCTTAAAATCTGGCATTGTACCACCACTGGCATCACTGGCTTAGGTGCCCTGCTGAGCGGGGTTACTCCTAGAGGGGAAAGATGCCCTTGAGACTCACAAACTAGAGAAGAAAGCACAAACGCAGTCTGAGGGCAAGCACAAACTAGGCAGCTGTATGGGGCGCCATCAGCAAGGGGCTCCAGATTGCCACTACTCAACCAGTAAGGATGCCCACATATCAGCTGTGGAGTGGCACACTGCCACAAAGTCTGTGCCCTGGTCATAAACAGTGTGAAGCCAAATAGAGAGATAACAATCTTAGATATTTGTCCATGGTGACTTGTAGCCCTTGGAGAAACCATTCATCAGCCAGCAAAGGTGCAGCTTTGAAAAACAGTATTGAGGTGAAACCTGGGCTTGAAAAGTTGCATGGGTTCACATGCCAAGTATGTACTTGAGAAGGTTAATGTTAGTAGGAGCTTGGTTCTGACATTGGCGGTGAAGCAGCTTACCAGGCCATGGTGAGGTGTACACTGGTCTTCACACATTCCCTCATAAAACCTGGGCAAGGGCAGCAGCTCTGCTTTGCTGGGCTGCAGACTTTGCCACTGGGCTAGATTGCCTGCCAATCTACCCCATGTATTAATGGGGCATGCTGGGACTTGTAGTTTCAAATTGTTGAACTTGTGGGAGGAGTTGTATGGATTGCACTGCTATTACTTGACATGTTCTGGCGTATATAATGTGGATTTTTGCCCCTTTAGGAGCTTCCTAAATATGACTGTTATGTGTTTGCGGACTACAGTGCCATCTTACACGTGGAAAACATTTACGAGGACATTGTTCGTGGAGTTTTGTTGGAGGCAGTAGATGAAGGTAGAAGATTTCACGTCACTTACTCACAGCTCAAGTCACCCACAGGACGAAATGCATGTTTTCTGTTCTGTTCTGATGCCTGGTGTCCCTCTCACTCCCTCGTACATCCCTATTTACTAACCAGCCATATGAATATTTAGGCCCTACTTATTTCCTGCCTTGATGGATGTTGTCCACCACTTCCTGTTATGTCCTGTCCACATCCTGTTGTAATGGATGTCTCCATTTAAATGTAATTACCTTTATTCAGCCCTGTACACTTCCTCTCAAGATTAGTGCATCAAATTTCTCACAACTTCATTTGTTAGACCCTACACACTTCCTATTTCAATGGATTCCTATAGATATGTGCCACTTTTTATATGGGGCCCTGCCTACTTTCTGGTCTGATGGATGCCACCAGTTATATACTACGTTCTCTCTTGAACTCTTACCCTAATGCAGAGGTCTTCAAACTTTTGTAGGGGCGTGCCCCACAGATTGAAGAACACTGCCCTAATGGATGATACCCATCTTTTCCTCTGTTGGGCTTCTGCCACTGCCTTCCTCGATGGCTTCTGCCCATCATTTCCTACATATATCTTCCTCCGACAACTTCCAAATGTTTTCCATTGTCGCAGGGATTCTGCTTGGAAACAGTACTGAGCCTTGGGATAACTGGACAACAGACAGAAATTTCTGGACTCGATCGCCACGCGCACATTCCGGGCATATTCAGCGAATAACATTCAATACAATACGTTTTTTATGGTTGTTGCATGAAGCTAACATTTCTCTACAAATAGTAATAGACTCCCTCACATCAATTACATTAAAAAGAAATTAAACAAAACGGTATTTACAAGAATTTGTTTAGGAATTATTCCAGTCCGTCAGGGAAAAATCAGAACTGTCTCTATCAAGGGGCCCCTGGAAGGCTGGATTGCAGTGCATTTAGATGTCTCCTTTTGTAATTTAGGATGAAAACCTTAATGGGGCACGACATGCCCATACTTGTGTACAGGGGTGAGTGAGGCGACCATATGAATTTGGGTGCGCATGTTAGTGCAGAGTGGGGCGAATGAATGCATGGTTAGTGGTGGGCTTATTCGAGTGAGATTGCAGATTTAACAGTGAGGGGGACAGGTGAGTGAAGTGTCACGAGTGCAGGTTGAGTAGTGTGCTCATGTGACTGCAGGGTGAGGTACAGGGTGAACAGCGCAAGTGCATTGTGAGTGCAGAGTGATCCCTGTGAGTGGAGGGTAAGTGGGTGAACGGTGTGAAAACATGATCAGTGTGAGTGCAAGGTGAGAAGGTGAGTGGGTGAATAGTGTGAGTGCAAAGTGATCAGTGTGCGCGCATTGTGATCACTGTGAGTGCATCGGGGTCAGTGTGAGTGCTGGGTGAGAGTGAAAGTGAAGGGCGAGAATGAGGAGTGAGTGGTCTGAATGCAGGGTGCATTCCCAGATACTTAAAGTAACTGAGCATGTTATTGACGGCAGCGTAGGGTTTCAAATGTGTTAAACTATTGTTATTATGGCAGTAACCAGGGATCAGGGTGGAGCAAATAAATAATGTGCTGATCCCTCAACTAACTTCCAGTCTTATGATTAGGGTTGCCAGCCCATTATTTTGATGTCACAGATGGTATAAAAATAATCAGTCACCTAAAGATGTATTTTCAGCACTTGTCTGTGCATACTTTGAACAGCAAACATAAATAGAAAGAACTTTTGTTTTCTAGAGCTGCATGAATGATCCATGACTGATAACAAAAGGGAACAAATATAGAAAAGCCACTTTACAAATGAATCAACAAAAAGAAGGGGGACCGGGAGCTCGTTAACATTACAAATGAATACATACTTCCTATTTATAACCATATTTAGCAACTTGCAAGCTGTTTAAACAACACATTGCTGACTGGTAATTTGTGTGCCTGTCTGTGTAATTAAATAAAAACTTTCAGGGACGTTTTAAGGATTTTGGGGCCTGTGGGCCAAATGTATTTTTGGGGCCCCTGTTCGACCAGCTTTGATTTTATGATCCAGTCTCAGCTCTTTCATGCCTTCTTTGGTCAAATACTAAATGTGTGTATATTGGATATTCAGGGATAGTGATGTGTGTTTTCACTATGTAACACAACAGCAGTTCACTAATATTACTGCAAATAATCTGTCACACCCTTCTATTTCTCATATGTGAGGTAAAGTATTGATCCAAAATAAACTTTTTATATGGATGTCGCATGACGCATAAACACAAGTTGTCTGCAAAATGTCTGTAATAGACTTTTACACATAAAAAATGAATAATTGAAAAACGCTATTTACAACATTGTGTTTAAAAATGATTCAAGGTCATGAGGGCAAGACTGTAGAACAGAGCTGGCTCTTTCAAACCCCCCCTCCCTCACACCCCCTATGAAAGGCTGGGGCCCATGCCGTAAACTTCTCTGAAAACTTTGTCTCCATTCTGCGAAGAGCTAACTCTCCCAGGAGGGGGTTAATTCATAGATTTGAAATGCTTCAGCTGCAGTGGGAGGCAAGGGGTCTCCTCTGCTAAAACTAAAAGCGTGTCTGTTTGTTTTCTTTCGGTTTTAGCAGAAGAGACTCCTTGCCTCCCACTGCAGCTCGAGCTTGTCACCTACAAATTAACCCCCTCCTTGGAGACTTAACAACACAAAAGATGCCATCGATCTCCCCTCCCTCCCCCTTTCAAATACCGGAGTCCTCCAAGAAGACAGAGAACGCATGGAACAAAGGTCAGCTTGGAGTGCGCGCCCCCCCCCTGGGAAGGTGTCGCTCCCCCCCAGGGGGGCGCGCCCCACAGATTGAAGAACACTGCCCTAATGGATGATACCCATCTTTTCCTCTGTTGGGCTTTGCCACTTCCTTCCTCGATGGCTTCTGCCCATCATTTCCTACATATATCTTCCTCCGACAACTTCCAAATGTTTTCCATTGTCGCAGGGATTCTGCTTGGAAACAGTACTGAGCCTTGGGATAACTGGACAACTTAATGTAGGGACTGAGTATCTCTACCACATCAGTACCTGAGGCCTAACTACGATCAGCTCACAGTGCCATACCTGAACTCCTAACCTTCCCAGAGTAACAGGTGATTTGGCAACCTAGAACATGACCCTCTAGTCCCCAGGGGAACCGTGGAAACAGATCATCACCTTTCATTTCTCGCGCATGCATGCCCACAATAAAACAAAAGAAAGACAAGAGGAAAGTTTACAATATTTATTGAAACTATCGTAGTCTATTAGGAAGCAGTTGTGCTGCGATTAGAAAACATATACAACTAAGCAGAGAAGTCAAAATTACTAGCAAACTGTATCCAATGAACAGCCCTATCATGGCAAATGATATATCCGCCAAAGCCTGCCCTACCTATGCGAGCACAGGGATATACAAGTGATCTCTGGGATTAGCACCGGGCCCCATACCTGGTATTTGGAGTTAGGTGGTCCGCATCATAAGTGAATACTCAGTTTAAACAGGACTGGAGCGCTCATTCAAAGACTTGTCCTAATACTGGAATTATCCTCTCGATTTTCCAAGAGGGCGAGTCACTTGTTTATATAATAAGCACCACTGTGTTGGAAAGCAGCAGCTGCGCCACCGTGTTTTGTCTAAAACGTTAGGAGTTGTTGCTGACTAGGCACAAGAAAAAAGTACACCATCTTGTTCGACCTTGTACGAAATGTTCAGACTGAATCCTGAGAAGAAGAACTAAATAACAAATAACATGTGCAGCGTATTTCTAAAATAATATCATGGCACAAAATAAATGTGTTATGTGTGGCTGTGCAAAGCTAAGGCAGCCTAAAGCGCGTAATGCGCACACCTAAGGGAGAACCAAAGTGGTTCCAATAAGGAACTTACTACACCATGGCTCCTATTTTCAATGAGGCCACAATATAACTCCATCTGTTGAGGCCCCAGTGGCTTTGTGTTGCTTGCTTTACATGGCTTCCTTGTTTAGGCCCATTCAGCTTCCTGCTCGTTGTCAGTCACTTCCTCTGTGGTGTTGTGTCCACTGGTCGAGCCTGCACTGGCTTCTTCACAATCCTATTCATCTCAGCAGTAAAACTACAATAATACACTGTATATGTATATTCAATGCTAACATCGTGGTTAGTTAGACTGTGCTATTGAGACTTTCACTATGGTGCCTCCTGAGTTGTGAGACTACAACTTGGGATATCTTGTGTAGTGAAACTCAGGCCTGCTTGGTAAAGCAGAGTGGCTTTCCCAAGAGTTTACCTATTTCTTATTCCACGCTATTGCACGCATTCTGCAAGGCATGCAATGGCATGGCTTAGAGGGTAAGGGGGCCCCCTCCAAAATAAGAAACCCTACCCCCACACCACCGGGGGCCTCCGGTATGCCCCTGGTTCTATGAGACTTGACATTTAAAGCCAGTTTTACTGTTGTCTCAAAATGTGCTGTTAATAAACAGGCACTAAGAATCTGGGCAGAGATCCCAACATGAAGGCGTTTCCTGAGAGAGCAGTCCTGTGGCCTAGGGTTCAAAATCTCCATCCCCGCAGTGAGGGTGGTGTAATAGCAAGTTGGAAACTGTCCAATTATGAAACTTGGTGTTCAATCTTGTCCTCCCCATGTGTGCACTTTTGGAATACACTCCTCTGCTCACATTTTTTTCTCCAAAGATTAGAAGTACTTGAAATTCAGCAAAACGCAGGCAACAAGTGTGTGATACAAAAACTAGAACACAATACACATTGAACATCACTATTGGGGTACACAACACCACCTGTTATTACAATCTACTTTCTAAAATGCTTTTTGGTGGGAAAGTTATGATCTTTGAAACAAACATTCCTGCACTGAAATCTTAGTGGCATATTTACGAGGAAGTGGCGGAGCGCAAACACAGGGCGGCGCCATATTTACAAGGATATGGTGCAGCCCGGTGTTTCCCCATGCGCTGGCGCTAATTTAGCCACCTAGTGCCAATGCAGACACCCTTGCACCATAGTTGCAAGTGAAGATTGTTTATGTGCAAGAAGGTGTGCCTTCCTGCACATAAACAATCTGAAATGGCATTTTGTAACTTCTATAGTTGCAAAACGTAATTTTTTTAATGATTGTTTATGTGCAGGAAGAAACACTTTCTTGGACATAAACAATCAATGACCTTTTGCTGTTTTTATGTGTGCTGCACAACACAGCACACATGAAAAAAGCAAAAATGAGGAGAAATTAAACATTCCTCCTCATTACGGCAGCGCCAGGGTAAGACCAGGTTTTCCCTGGTCTTCATTTTGGCGCTGCCCCATATTTACGCCACCCGTGTAAATATGGGGGAGCGTCAAAATGAATGGGTGTTTCTGTGGAACGCCCACCACAACACCCGTTGCCCACACCTTTCAAGCTAAGTATAGCATGAATTGGTGCCTTATTTACAAGGCCGCGTTAAGCCACATTAAGTGGCTTAACACTGCCTTGTAAATAAAGCAAAGCCCCAATCGCCACCACAAAGTCCGTAAAGTGACGTTGTGGTGGCGATAGGGGCGTGTATATGCCCCTTGGGTCTTCTACTTGACCACTTTGTCTGATCTTGGGCAAATTACATACTTCCTATACTTTTGTCCCAAAATCTGCTATAATTCTAAGAATACAGGTTAAACACAAAAAAGAGCACCAAGAGCATATTCCCGGGCAATTTCCCAGCACCGCTCTCATTCATACAGGATTATGATTTTATCAAAGTTTAATTAAATTGTGGATTGTTGCTCACATCTCCAGTGCCTGTCTTTTCTGTTACAAAATATTTGTTCTCTCTGCTCTTGTGGTTGCTTACTGCTAGTTCACTAGGATAGTTAGCTACCTACTTATTATCCAGTACCATCTGTGCTGGTATGAACTGTTTGTTCCTTGCTTTCCTGGTGCCAACAGGTTGTTTTATGATATTTGTTGACCAGAACTTACTTCCTGCTTCCTTGTAAATTGCCTTTGGGCCAAGTCTGCACTATATAAAAACAGCAATAAATAAAAAAATGAAAACTCATATTTTGATTGCTAAAGTTGGGATTGTCGGCAAGCAATGACCAACTGGACATCCAATGTCCCTGGTTATCGAAAGTTAAAGTGGTGTCTTAAGTTATAGACAGCAATACAAAAGTAATTAGGTATCCAAGAGTGGTGAAAAATAAATTCCAGAGATTCATGAAGTCGCAAAGTTGCATTTTCCTTTTTACAACTGGGAAAGTTGCTCAAACACTCTGCTTAATGAGGGGTTTCAGGATATTTCGCCACTCACTGGTCATTAACACAATCTGGCTAATTTAAAGTCTTTAGATTTGCGTCTGCTTCTGTGCATGTGTAGAGCCACTTCCCTCTGGATCACATTCCTCCTGATGAGCACCTCAGAAGGCACGTCTGATACTGACGCAAGATGTGCGGTACACTGCCATGGTGCACGCCCCCCTCCCAGTTACCATTCCAACAAATGCTGATCTGCACAGCGCGTGCTCAGTGGAAGTGCAAGACATCCTGCCGGGTCATCTGCGGCTTGTAGCAGCGGGTTTATTGAATATACTCCTGGACGTTGAGCATGAACGTCAGTTCACCAACAGGCCAGGGTAGCAGAAGTGATATTACCCTAATAGTGAATAGTATTATTCACTTGTAGGGTAATAAAAAAATTGACAAACAAATAGGAGATTTTAGTCCCACCAATGTGCATAAGGACGAGCGCCCCTGTCTTCCTGACCCTGAATTTGCCACCTGAGACCAGGGTTCTCAAATGCAGTGCCAGGGGTTGCAAGGAGAAAGCCAGGGGTCTCAGCTGAGACTCAGACATACACAAATAACCCGACAGTAAAAGGGATTGCACTTGAGGGAGCACATATAACGTAACTGGCACTAGAGGCGGGCAAGCCACTGAAGAGGGTCAGCATAGCTCTAAGAGCACAAGCAAGAGTCAAGTTGACAAACCCAAGTCTTCTCAATCCTGAAAGCCGGTGCTGGCGATGGTTGAGACACCAAATGAAGGGCTGGCTTGTTACACACTCTTTCTGTTTCCCTCTGTGCTGAGGACCTGCCTGTTCCTTTAGGTAAAACTACATTTTCCTGCTGAGGCTCACTTGTAAAGTGCTCGCTGGACACGCCTGCTGGATGTTGATGGAAGGAGGAATCATGGGGAGGTGGGGTGATGGGAGAACAGAGTTTAGCTTAGGAGATGTTCAAAATGTAAAACTCCTACAGGGCTATGCTGACCAGCGTCTCTTATCCAAGTGGAAAGCTGGTGTTGTAAAAAACAAAAAAATTGAATTCTCCAGTAAAAGATAAATGTTCTTCTTTACCTGCTCGGCTTGGACTTGTTTACTCTTGCACGCTGCTGCCAACTTTCCATTATCAATTTGTAGGACATGAACCGCATGAAGAGGCACACTGCCCGCATGGTGACACTTTGCGTGTGCATGGAAATCCATTTCTTGGGGAGCAGGGGGGACTATGAGTGGCGTGGATAATTTCTGAGATTTAATTCTAAGCCTCTCCCTGCAAGTCAGGCCATCTTAAAAGATTTAACTCAATCCATAATTGAGTTTATCAATTATGAATACTACTTATACTGTATTTGAATTCCTATCCCTTTACCACCTCCTGAAGTAAGCTTTGGCTGCTCACATATGCAACTCTTGAGACCAGTTTAGAAAAGGACCAACTCAGATATCCATGTAAAATGAAATTGTCTGAATCTTAGAAAACACCAATGGGAAGTATCAGTATACATCACGCATACATCCACACGACAAAAGAGACGGGTGTGAATGCCATAACAAACCTTGACAGGACCACTAACAAGGTGCCATGTCACCGGGAAGGTCATATCACAGACACAGATATCTTCCAGTGGACCATGAAACTAAGAAACCTGACATTTAATCTCAGCTTTGCCATTTCACTTAAATATCGTTTAAATAAGCACTGTATTCCAAAGCTGGGCAGGACCAGCAACAAACACAACATGCCCTGGAAAAGGCAGTCCCTTGGCATTTCCATTAAAATTAATTGCCACAGTAGTCGTGGTCTAGTGGACTAGCTGCAAATTGTGGAACCAGGAGACATAGTTTCTAATGTCGGCATCCATGTTGGCTAAATTGTGTGCTCTTGAGCAATCACTATTTGTCACTGTTTCCTTTGCTCCCTTTTGGCAAGAGTGTGAGTATTTAGATGCAATGTAAAAGTTGCTAGTACGTATGCTTAAAAATAGCCAATAACTGAAGTGGGTCGACCCATTTCCCCATGGTGTATGCTGTAGCAGGCAGATGAAAAATGTGAATGACGCAATAACAGACCTATGGATAAAGAGTGCTGGCTGAAAGCCCCTATACATATATTACATATACATACTCTTAATAAAAATCAAAATTTCTTGCTCAATGCCATAATGCAAGACATAAAAACTTTTAATCCTGGGAAAATCATACTATTCCTGTGATCTTACAATATGTGAACACTTTGAAACAGGATTAATGGAAGAACTAAACACCAAGGCCATGTTCCCAGACAGGTCCCCAGCATGGTTTTCAGTCACACATTCAGGGCTGTTTGACAGCCAGCTGCTTTATTTGCATCTGTAAAGCTGAAGGTGCTCCTGAAGCTGTTCCTTCCAGCCACCTAAATGCAACTCTTTTACAGCTCAAGAGTAAAAGTTTCTTGTGCTTTGAGACGATTATCAATGGCGGGGAGCCAAAATGTGGACGATTGGTGTTCTGCAGTACTTGTGTGTGGGCAACAGGACAGGAGCCACAATTGCAGGATAAACCTGTAAAATGTGGGATGGTTGACCACCCTACCCCTGGATGTTATTTGAAGGCTCGCATTTGATGTGAAGCATTTTTTAACCAGCCAGTGGTGTATACTGTGACATTGGGCCACATGTACAAAGTCCTTATGCTGTTGCAGATCCTGTGTTTCTCAAAATCATAGTGTTTGTGAACAGAAAATGTACTAAACCCATTTGCAAGTTGGAAAAGCCTTTCTGACTCACAAAATGGGGTTTGCAACCCATTCTGAATCGCAATTAGGGAGCATCAATTGAACATTCCCTCCTAATTGTGATTCACAATTGTATGTATCAATGGTTTGCGACTGCTATATCGTTCACAAACCATTGATCAGTTAGTGACTCTTAAAAGGAGATGGCCACTGACTTGCAAAGGGAAAGGTGCATCCTTTAGTCACCTTCCTCACTGTGAATTGTGTCAGTGGTCTTAAGAAAGGGGTTCAGGGTCCAGGGGACCACTACCTGCTCTCCGCCGCCCCTCCTTGATGATTAGTGTATAGATCGATTCACAAACAGGTTGCACCACAAAATCAGGGAATGGTCACAAAAAGTTGGTGCACAATTTGCGACCAATTTTTGCCACTAAAAAGGCAATTGCCTAGTACATCGGGCACTAAGTCATGAACCTTTAATTTCAGATCAGGATGAATATTCCAGTGCACCTACAGCAATATATAAATAGGTGAGATAATAAACAGAGTTAATGAATAGCCCAGGCTTCTCCAAAGAGTAGCTCGTGAGCTACTGGTAGTTTTCCAATTATCTTTAAGTAGCTCTCCTCTGTGCAGACCAGTCTACTAAAGTAAAAGCTTTTGTTGTTTGAATTATATGTGTATCAAATTTGAAAAGTGTGTGTTTGAGATGAAAATGTGTGCATCTTTGGAACTACTATGCTGATGCTTCGAATTTTTTTATTTTTTATTTCCCAAAAATATTTTATATAAATCTAATATTTGGGTGATAAATAATTTGGTGCTGAGGAGATGTATTACGAATATTACATTGGTGCCACGGGGCGTTGCGGCTATGATTTTTAGGTATTACCCACGCAAAGGCATAAAAAATCCTTTTTTACGTTACTGCTGGCAACCCTGCCTGGTGTGCAAAGGTGATCACTGGTGCTAACCTTGCATAGGGCTGGCACTAAAGTGATCTTGCCTGATGTGAGAACTATTACACAATACAATACTACTAATATTAGTAGCTCGGATGATTTTTAATGAACATAAGTAACTCTTGCTAGAGAAAGGGTTCAAGACTCATGGAATAAACATACCAGATTTAAGTGCGCATTAGGTTGATAATGTGCACCCTCAAACTCTCTTTTTGACAGTGGGGTTTTTTGGGTTCAAATTCTGTCACTTGCTGTTCAGATTCCATTAACAACTTCAGAAATCGATTGAAAGGCATCCTATGTCTGCAGTTTTTTTTTAAGTGTTATTACTGACACTTGTACAAAGGCTATAAAGTGCTGCAAAGCGAGACAACCTTGTCTGCACAAAGCACTTCATAAAAATGTTAAACAATAACTGTGGGGGACAGAAGCCATCCTGGCCGTCATCTGTACCTCTAGCAGAGGACTGCAGTGCTCGGATGCAGTGGCACTGTGCCTAGTGCCCGCTTCAACCCGCTGTATTTAATCCTTTATTGTGGAGCAGAGGGGTTGCACTGATACAACAGGGTCCCTGGTTTCAATTCTTGCAACCCTCAGCGGAACAGATTCTGCAGGTGGTTAAGCACCAGATCAGGCGGTCCGATGGACCCTTGCCCACCAAAGGTGATGCAGCTATTCCTCGAATTGCTAAACGAATAACTGGAAAAGCTGTTCATACAAATATTAAAGTCAGGCATCTTCCCTGATGCATGGAAAACCACCTCAGTGATGCCACTACTAAAAAAATCTAATCTAGACTCCGAAGAACCTGGTAACTATAGACCTATTGCAAGGATACCCTTCGCTGCAAAAGTGTTGGAGAAACTATTGAATAAACAGCTAGCCCAATTCCTCTCGGATGGAAACGCATTAGACCACTCACAGTTTGGTTTCCGAGAGGGACATGGAACATAAACAGCGCTGCTTATGGCAGTGGAGGAACCCAGGAGTGTTCTTGATGCCAGGGGAAAGGCCGCCTTGGTTCTTTTGGACGTCTCGGCGGCCTTCGATACGGTCAACCATGAGACACTCCTGACTCGTCTGGCTGAAGCCAGAGTTCACACCTCAGCACGTACGCTACTGGCATCTTATCTGTCTAACAGAACTTTTACAGTGGAGCTGGGGAGGCAAAATCGAAACCATTCAGCTCACCATGTGGTGTTCCTCAGGGGTCCTCCTTAAGCCCTACCATTTTCAACCTGTATGTAGCACCTTTAGCGGTAATTATAAGGAACTGTGGTTTCCTTCCAGTTTCATATGCCGATGACACCCAAATAGTGAGGTCCATTGCCAAGGATGCTAAAGAGACGGCTGATAAATTCAGGTTCTGCATGACGTAAGTTAAGCATTGGATGCAGAGCAACTGATTGAAATTGAATGGAGACAAAAGTGAAGTAATGTTACTAGGGTCAGATCCGAACATATGGTCTCCGGAGTGGTGGCCAGACAGTCTGGGCAACTGCCCATCTCCAGTAAACAAAGTGAATGACTTGGGTATGACTCTGGACAACAAACTTTGATTTGATGCCCAGTCTAGCAAACTGGCATCATTAGTTTGGTAAATACTGAAAATGATAAGGAAGCTCCTGCCATATATCCCGTTTGATGCCCGAAAACGGTGGTAACAGCCCTCGCCTTGTCAAGGCTAGATTATGGTAACGCCTTGTATGCCGGAGCTCAGGTCCAAATCCTAGCAAAACTTCAACGCTTGCAGAATGCAGCAGCGAGGCTGGTGCTGGACGTCCCCAAGTATGAGCCAATCGCCCACAGACTAAAGTCCCTCCACTGGCTTCCTATCGTCAAAAGAGTGAGGTTCAAATCTGTCTGCCTGGCCTGTAAGGCACTTTACAGATCTGGCTCGCAGTTTTTGAAAACCCATCTCAAACTGTACGAGCCTTCCAGGACTCTTAGAAGCCAAACTGCTTCAGGTCCCTAAACACAGATTGGCCAGGTGGGGAGGGAGAAGCTTCCTGTTGCATACAGCTAAGGCCTGGAACCTTCTACCAATTTCCATCAAAAACAGTCCATCCTTGCTCTCCTTTAGAAAAGAAGTGAAAACATGGCTTTTCACTGCCAGTTAGATTTAGTCCAGTTGGATCCCGTGTCTTTTTTAATCTACACAGCGCCAAGACGCCCATGGGCAATCGCGCGCTCTACAAATTCCCAAATCAAATCAATCAAGCTGGAAAATCTGCAACAGGTCATAGCCTCCAAGCCAGTGGTGCTGAAAAGAGTCCCTCGAAAGGCCTTCCAAACCCAGACTCAGTGCTTGAAATGGTAAAATAAAAGTGCTGGTACTCTGTACCAGTGTACCTGCTTGTTTATGAGAAGTGCCGGTACTTTCCAATTAAAAGTATTACGTTTGCTTAAGAAATGCAGCTACTCTCCCTTCCAAAATAAAAAAGTGCCTCTACTCAGCCAATTTAAAGCGCTGCCCAGACCTATAACCACGTGGTGCAGGCTCTGTACACACCTCTCCCACGCCATACACCCACCACGGCTTCGTGGCATGCAGTGAGCCATCTTAGCAAGCAGGCAAGTGAGAGGGAGGACAGTTGGGCAACTTTCAGCGGAAATTGACAAACAACTGTCAAAGTCTGCAAAAAAAAAACTAAAGGGACAGAGCCAAAGCCGTGACTGAGAACTGCAAAGTTCTGGGGTCACAGGGGACAGCGACGGTACAGATGGAGAATGCACGTGCCCTGCGCGCCAGAAAGAGGCAGGAAGTGCAGAACATGATAGGCTCAGGCTCTGTCTGGTGGGCGAGACACTGAAAGCACGAGCCAACCTCGAGCCAGGTGCCTGGCTCTAGGTCCTCTCGGACTTCAAACACAAAACGAGAAGAGCTTTAATGTGGCTTCGGTGCCACCCGTGCTCTGACCTATGGCGCAAAGAATTAAAAAAAAATCTTTGATGGAAAACAGGAAAGGTAATAGATACCAATGTAGTGGCTCAATGGGACAATGTGAAACGAGAAACCTAGATTTTTTCCGGGCTCATCCAAACCGTGTGATCTTAATGCAAAATACTTTAATTCCCCGTGATTCCTTTTTTCCCTCTGATTTAAAGACTATTGTTTTTTTCCTTGCAAGAATTTAGGCCGCGTGCAGGGGGCACATGACAACTGACTTGCCTCTAAATCTACGAATGACAGTGCTGTCATGGTGGGGGGGTGGGAGACATGAATATTCTTAAATTCGTGTTTCAAAGCGGTGCCTTTTAATAAATGCCTCTCAATCAAGTTATATAATCTCATGTACTGAGTTGCAACACTTCCGCATGTTAAAGTAAAATACTTGTTTTTTAGTTTTGAAGAATCGTTATCATATTTGTGTATGGTGTTATTTTTTTGCCAGTCTTGGGCAGCTGACTTGAGCCAGGTTGGAGCGTTCAGCCCCCCTCCCCCTCTAGTTTGTGCTCGACTGAGTGTGTATACACGTGCCTGTGGGACTGTAATTAAAAAGTGCCAGTACAATCACAATGCCCTATACATTGTTCATGCACGCACACGTGTCCACACCTAATCCACCGTGAATGTCTTTTTCCTTCATGTTGTCTTTTTATCTTCCAGCCTTGAAAGATGCCTCGCGGCAGCAGAAGCATCGCCTCGGCAGCGAGAGTCTGGCCTCCATCCTGGAGAGCGCAGAAAACCTGCTGGGACTCGACCAGGCCCCAAGGGATCATGGGAGAGGAGGCCGGGAGACTCCCGAGAGAGGGACGGCCCCGGGCTCGACGAGCCTCGCCACTGATGCTGAAGTAAACCTGCCTCGACAAGGCGCTGTGAAGGAATACATTGCCAGCAGGTTATCTGACGACACTGCGGTATCAACAATCTCTTATCACACTTTGCAGGAATCCCCCCACCCCAGGCCCAACCAAAACCAAACCAGGTCAAGGGACAACACAAAAAGCCCAGGAAATGCACAGCAAGGGACAAGGGAAGCCGGAGGCGGCCATATTGCGAATTTCAACGGGGTTCCAATTGGGAGTGCCTCTCCCCAGACGCTGAAAGATGGCACCTCAACTTCTGCACACCTTCTCCAACTGGGACTGCCAAACGGGACCAGTACTAGAGTCCTATCAGATGTGGAGTCAAAGGGAAGCCAATGTCACTCGCTGTTCCCAACTCAAAATGGAGGTATCGTCCATGCCAATGGCAACGTGCTTATGGAGACCGCCCATGTTATATATGGAAACCTTTTGGCCTACACGTCGCATGACCGATCCCTCCCAGATGGCAAGGATTCACAATCAGATGAGAGAGACAAGGACCCGGAGTTCTGTCAGCAGAACTTGGCACTTGATGTCACAAAAAGCAGTTCAATGCTTGAGGATCTGTCGCTAGAACTTGAAAAGACCATTTCTCAGATAGATCAAGATCTGCTAGAAATTGATCAGACAGACAACACCAAGGCTTAGATTTACTAAGTGTTCCTTAGGTACCTGCTTGATGCTGAACAATTTTGTATCGTGCCCACAGGCATTTATAATGGTATATAAATCAACCCAATGCTTTGCATCGTTTTGCGGCCCTTGAACATCTGCATTAAACCGGAGTAAATATTCCTCTAACATGATATCTAATTATTGGCAAATTCAACGCAGAGTAGCCACTTGGAAAACCGAGGGCACTAATAGTAGGACTAAAGACAAGACTATATAACTCAATATATGTACATGGGGTTGGGAAGGGATTCAGTGGTACAGTACGGACCAGGAGGTGGAATCAATGCCTGTGCGAACACTGGACCCTCGACACAGCGCGGCCAATGAATCAAAGTCCAGATTTGCAACGGTTACTAGATTACTAGGTCACCCAATTCCGTTTGGTAATGCACGTCAACCCTGCCTTGTAGCACCCTTTGTGCTTTTGAAGAACTCCCAGTCATTACCAGTCCACCTCACTCCTGACATGCTTGCCTCCTTTTTTGCTATCAGTCCTTAGAATCACAGTTTACAAATGTATGCTTAACACACAGAACAGTACGCATGGGAAAAAATGTGACGGCCATCTTGATTCAGTGCATACACTAGTCAAGATTGACTGAAAATAGTGGTTAACAAGGGAGAAAAGTGCACTAGTACTGTAATAGAACCAACCTCACCCCACCATGTTTTATGCAGACTATGCTGATCAGAACTAGTGGCAAAACTACACTGCACACCTAATGCGTTACACGCTTAGAGTGAGACTTACATCTTGGAATTTATAGTAACTCCTGGCCCTTAACAATGGCCCCATAGACTTTAATGGAACACTAGGCTACCATCAATTTTGCACGCTTGTGGACGATTTGGACCGGACAAGTCTATTGTTCTGGACTCTCACTTAAGCTTCACTGTGCTAAATTGCACCTCTCTCCTTCGTTCCCATCAGGAATATTTGCAAAGCTGCTAAGTCAACCTTGGGATTTTGTGCTATCTTCAGCCTGTCCAGGGCAACCCTGCATTGCATTACAGGACTTGTAGATTCACGTCTAATATTATAATTATAGTGGGGAAATAATCACAGCATGCACGTGCTGCTTTCTAACAAAACTGGACCCGCTGCAGGTCTCACAGATGCAATAAGGCGCTTGGGAGTTATGCCCTATAACTGTTTGTATTGCTGTTTGGACATTATGTATCATTATTCTCCATAATACATGTGCTGTTTAGCACACCCTCGACATATAGCTAATCCTTCTAGTTCCTAAAACGTGCATGTCACATATTCAGACAGTTTTTGCTGTGTAAGCTGACAGCAATTTGCATTCTGGGACATGTAGTTTTGCTTTTCCCATTATGTGTGGGCCTACGAGAGGCACAGCATGCTAAGTGCAGATGACAAAATAAATAGGACTGGCAGAATGTGTCGCAAATTATGTTGAGCTAAGTGTTATAAATTCCCAAAATTTTGCAAGTGCTAATTGCCAAATACACCGAGACTTCTGCATATATGCCACATTAGCTGCAAGCCGATGACATTTTGCCACAGATGACAAACCAAACTTGTTTCAACTCTGTATTGTGAAATTCAGAAACAATTTTTTTCAGAGAAGCAGCCGTAATGCACTTATTATATTCAATCCCTTTGAACGGCAATGGAGAGAAACCGCAGAATAGTTGGTTTATTTATGCTATTCCATAACAATCAATCAATTCAAAATACGTTTGCGCATGTTGCTGGAATTAAAAAGCAATTGAACTTGCAATCCCCACACAACAAAGAGTTTCCAACTAGCCCCATATAATCAAAAGCACTTTTGTCCAGTCAGCAGTCAGCACCCAGCACCACCCTGCACCACCCTGCACCATGGGACTTGTAGTCTTGCCTTTTCCCATTACAAATGTAGGCCTAAAAGTTCAAGAATGAAAATAGCTCCTGGCTAAAAAAAATACAGGACTGCATAGAGCTGCATCTGTTATGATAGGGCCCATGGGCAACTCTGAGTCTGATAGTGGAGGATGTCTGAAAAAGGGGGGACCTGGTGAAGGCAAGCACTGTACACTGACATGGACCCTCTATGGTAAGTCAGGCCACAAATGTCCATTTCAGAAATTCCAGAAGGACTCAGATGCAGAGTGATCCAGTACTTAATTTGAGCTGGTGGTTGTAGCTGGAGCCCACCAACACTCGTTTTTGGGGACCAGCATTTACCTTTCCTCATCAGACTGTGAGCCAGAGTTAGACAGAGAAAAACACGAAAGGAGGCAGACAAGAAAGACGGGAAAACAGGGACAAAAGGAGGAAGTAGGGATGAAAAAGAACCCGCAAAAGTGAAGTATAGAGGCAAATAGTGTCTGGTGGTGGAAAAGAGAAATGAGATGGAATTACGCCTATGCAGCCTTAGTATTCAGCAACCCTAGCATTCAGTAGCACAGGCTGCTGGCTTCAGAGAAAAACGTTATGAACCAGTACTTATTATTTTACAAATTTGGGGGCATGTTATCAAGAACGGCGTTAAAATTATCGCCACTTTAGTGCCAGGAAACTGACGCTAAAGCGGCGATAATGGGCTTGATAATAGACCCTTGAGAATTCCCATAGAAGCCTATGTTCACACCAGAACATGGGCTTCTATGGGAATTCACAAGGTCATATTATCAAGCCCATTATCACCTCTTTAGCGGCAGTTTCCTGCCGCTAAAGTGGCGATAAGTTTAACGCCGTTTCTTGATAATATGCCCTTAGTACTTCAGTGATCCATATGGCCAGGACACAATGCAGTTACAAGTTCCCTGTGCCACGATCACAAAGCCTTTCTGGATCTCGTGTAAACCACCAAAACTCTCCCTATACAGGTCCCACTATAATGTATACGTACAACAAAGGATGTAGTTGGTTAGACATCCACCCAGAAGGGCCTTAACAGGGATATGTGGGCTATGCAAGTGATGTAATAGAGTGCAATACAAGGCAATGGACAAGTCTTAAGCGTTCCTTCTACAAACCACTGTAACGTCAAAAGTAGTCAAAAAGGTTTGGGTGATGTCTAAGAAGATGTTCACTTCGAGAATGTTTATTGAAAGCAAGTTACAGACACATTTTGTCCTAGGTGGTATGTCAACCCAATACATCAAATTGTCATTGAAGCAATCAAGGTGGCAGAAGAAAGGGTAAACGCTCACCTTCATCTGTTCTGTCCAGGTTTGTGAACAGAATGTTGTTTCCATAGGCAATGTGATATTTTTGCTCCCATCCTTTCAAGTCGGAAAATATGGTGCCCACTGCCCTCCTGAGGCTAGAGTCACTTGATGGCTGCATGTTACCGAGACACTGTGGGTTTCCATTTTCCAAATTCCTGCTAACTCCTGGTTTGATAGTCAAATATATTCAATGAAAGAGAGCCAAGACTACAACTCCCAAAATGCACTTTTTCCTAATGAAAGCCTAGGACTCTAAAAGGGATGTCCATTAACAATAAACTGGTCTTGGGTAGCCCTAGAATAGCCCTGATTCTGTACCAAAGAGTAGTGTAATTTGTATCTCCAAGAAGATGCCTTCTAGTTAATTCCTGCCCATTGTTCCAAGCAATCACTATGGTGGTGTTACTACAATTTTCATTTGGCCTGGCTCACTTTGAAGCATTTTCTTTCTTCGTCTGGTATGAGTTATGCCTAGCACACATGGGAACACAAATGCTTCTTGGAGTTTTTTCTAAAGAGTGTTTGCGATTGAAAATAAATGTTGTTGTTAGCAAGTATTTGCGAAGGGGTTCTTTCACTACCTTCCCTTGGCATTCTGGTGTTCAATATTGTTGGCATTTATGTTATCATAGTGGTCTCCACTTAAGCCTCTTGCTTTCCTTTCATGCCCACTATTTCTGCCAAGTCTGGGCTGTTTCACTACCTACCGTTTTCACCAAGTCTGTAGTCTATACACTGACCAACAATCTCAGTGAGTTACAGGTTCAGGCGCTCAGGATTTGTGTGGTGCAGCATACTCATTGAAAACACCTACAAGCACTGGTTTGAAAATATACTTTAGTTGCACCTACCACGTGCTTCTATTTTGATCGTGTGAAAGAGGGACAGTAAACTTAAAAGAACTAGCGGCAGCCGTCAAACATAAACATCAGCAGCATCTACCTTAAGCCACTGATTATACATGAACAGTACAGCAAGACAAGGAACTGAAAGTTGGAATATGTGTGAACGTTCAAGCAGATGTAAACAATGGAGCTCAGATCAAGATCGCATCAATGTGACTCAAGTGCTTCCAAGTGGCACACATTGTGAAGGGGATAAGAAAGGAGAGTAAAAGCATATCTATTGGGAGGACGTGAAGGCAGAGACTATAAGATACTAGGGCATATTACCAAGGGTGGCGATAGGCAATTATCGCCGCTTTAGCGGCTGTTTTCGGCCGCTAAGCGGCGAATATTCTATCGCTCCATTAGCAAGCTGTCGCTACCAGCAGTTAGCGACAGCTTTTAGGCGATAGCGAGCGGTTTGGGGCCCGCTTTGCATGTCCGCGATATTTATCGCTAATGACATGCAAAGTGGGCGTACCCAACCTGTTAGAGACTGAAACCAGTCGCTAACGTCGCTATCGCCTATTAGCAAGGCAGGCATAGCGATGGAAATTTTCGCGCTAAGCGCGAATATCTCCATAAACTAGCGCCTGCGCAGACCAGTTCTTAGCCATGTTATCCAATGGGAGGTGGATAACATGGCTAAGAGCATTTCGTCGCTAATGCGTGAATATCGCTGTATTCTCAGCGATATTCACTCTATCGCCGGAAAATGTATCGCTTTGGAGATAAACGTTGCTAATAGTATGTTATCTCAGCGATAATTTCCGGCAATGCTTAGCGATAAAAAAATTATTGCTAACCCTAGTTAGCGATAAATATCGCTACTCGTTGGTAATATGCCCCACTGTCTTGCAGTCATTGGAGAGTGAAAGTAGGCAACAGAAAGAACGAGCATTTGCAATGCAATAGGTCTCGCATTAGTTAAAGTTAGAGCTCTTGGCATAAAGAAACGTAACAAAAAATGAGCAGTTCTTTTTAAATGCAGCTCGGTTTCCTGCAAGGAAAACGTGCTGCATCAAAAAAAGCTTCCTTAATTTAAATATGATTACAGACATAGTGATCTGGTGACCCCAGTAGGCTACCCTCCAGGGGCGGCTCCTTTCAGGGGCTGCAGGGCATAGAACTGCCACCTGTGAGTCCAAGCAGCCACTTCAAAATGTAATTATTACACCTGTAATTATTAAATTTAGCAGTGTTCAAGCAAACACAACGTTCATCTTCTCATAAACTCTGCAGTGTGCTGATCAGCCCTCTCTGCATCTCCACCGAGCTCCTGATGACAGGAGAAGGAGGAGGGGTTAAGGGGGCTGAGCGACAATCCAGCTAAAGGGTGTTGTTTAACAACACAGCACTCTGTACATGGATGTCTGAATTGTGCACGCGAGGAGCATAATTCAACTATGATCCCCTAACACAGGCACAATCATTTTTATTTAGCAAACATACTGAGCATGCCTCAAGCAACACCGTATATTTGCTAAAATGGGGCTGTCAGGGCAGACATTGGTGCATCCCTGTGGCCGTTGAGGAGCCACATAGAGCAGCAGTGGCATGACCCCCATCTTCTGATAGGAGTGTGTTTCCACTCCGATCAAGAAGCAGGGAGAGGGGTTGAGGTGGGTCTTCCCACCTCAACCCCTTCTGCTGCTATGTCTTGCTCCTCGTTAGGAATTAAGGCCTGCTGGTTCCTATGCCCAGAACTGGATTCCTGCTCTGCTGGTGCTACAGAACCTTTGAGTAGCCAGCAAAGGAAGAAAGGTAACTACAAAAGTGAGTGTTGTTTCTATGTGTGAGTTAAAGTGTGTCCGTGAGTGACTGAGGGACAACGAGATTGAGTAAGAGTGTGGTTTGTTTAGTTTAATGAGTTAGAGTGTCAATGGGAATGAAAGAAGGAGAATCAATGAGTGAGTGAGTGAGAGTCAGTATAATGGAAAGTGAGTGAGTGAGTGAGTGAGTAAAGAAGTGTGAGTGAGTTAGAAGTGGTGAGTGAAACAAAGATTAGGAGAGGGAGTGGGAGTGAGTCAGGAATGTCTATATGAATAGTGGAACAGGTGCAGATGTATCAGGGCACAGAGTTCCTCCTGCAACTGCAACTGCTGCAGTATTAAAGCAGAACTCCTGTACTCCATGAATCCATGACTTCAAATAAGAGCCCCTGTACACCAGTAGTTATGAGTGAAGGTAAGTGATTGTGAAAGTGTGAGTGTGTGTAAGAGTGCTGGTGAGTGAGGAACAGTCAGTGTGTGTGCATGGGTAAATTTGCATTTAAGGGCTGCCAAGGCAAATTTTGAAAACAATGAGGTAAACCGCTGGCAAATATTACGCCTCACTACTTTCAGGGATCACCAGCCGCCAATGCCATCTTCCCAGTGATATAAAAGGGGGTGGTGATGGACGGACCATCCAAACCAATCAAACACCCACACCCAGTCAAAAGATCTGGGTTTAATCCATCACCGTTCTTTAGCCCACTCTGCCACCCCAGTTCAGACATGGCCATATGCAAATCAGTCTGACCCTGTGCCTCATGGGAACAGTCCAGCCCGAACTGCCAAGCCATGCCTTCTCTGGACCGGAAACAAGCTTCCTGGGACCGGTTTCTGGCATTTCAGCTGTCTTCACCCAAGCTTGCTAGAATCCAGTGGCAAAGTGAGCAAGGGACTCACGTCTGAGCATACCCTGCCAACTTATGGCGTACAAAGCGGTACAAAAGGGTGTGGTGATGGACGGAGCATCCAGACCAATCAAACACTCACGCCCTGTCAAAAGATCTGGATTAAATCCATCACCGTTCTTTAGCTCACTCCGCCAACCCAGTTCAGACATGGCCATATGCAAATCAGTCTGACTCTGTGCCTCATGGGAACAGTCCAACCCGAACTTCCAAGACCTTATTATGCCTCAGCACTTTCAGGGATCACCAGCCTCCACTGTCATCTTCCCAGTGATGACATCCAATTGTAGTGATCCCAATTTGCAACCTGCCTCATGAATTTTGATGTGGTAAGGCGGATTGTGACCCACTGCGATTTAGGAATTTTGTGAACGAACCTTTTTGTATATAGGCTGGGTCTCAAAATTCTTTTTTTTTTCTCGCAAAAAGTAATGACACATTTTTTTGCAACCACATTTTGTGAATGGAAATTTCATACATCAGGCTGCAAATAGAAGTACAAACAACAAAAGAGAAAGTGTTGATAAAAGATTCCACATTGGAAGAGGCTATACAAATTGTGAGGGGGTTGGAACACACAGCTGTTGGTTAAGGAAATTGATTCACATGAGTAAATTGTACAGAGGATAATAAACGAAGAAAGGGTAGTAGGAAAAGACATAGAGGAGGTGAAGCACTATTGGTAAGATACATTTAACAAGGGTAGAACTGTTGTGAACCCCTCCAAATTGAGGGGCACCCCCGGAAAAATGTACTTAGCCTCATGGGCATTTTGCTTATTGCACCAGTTTCGGAGAAACAGAAAACAGACAGGCGCTGTTCATTCTTCCCTGTAATGAGTTAGGCTCATATAGATCTGTGAGTCAGACAATCATCCCAGAGAAGCCCTTTCAGCAGATGTTGTCTGTAGTTGTATGGACCCTCACCCTGATCCCTGAAAGCCATACACACACACCAGTTGGTATTTATAATGACTGCATAGTTGTTATGTATAATCAGCACACAAACCTTGTGCATCAGAATGATGAACATTATTATTATCTAGACAAGATTAATTTTAATAAACAAGATGAATTTTAGAAAAAAACAAAGCATCTTATATTGCACAGCCCTACTATCTGTAACGAGAAGTCCAATCTCTACCTAACATTTATATCTATCTCATCAGCCGTCTAATTATGGAACTGGCTTAATAATTAGCACCTTCCCTCACTACTTTATGCCGAGCCATATATTATCCCTAAGAATGTCTCAGGCCTGCAATCATATATCATCTACCCAGCATTCTCTCCAAGTAAGAAGCATTCATGTCTGCCCCTTCCACATTCTAAGGTCTCTTTATGTCTTCCTCCCGAATGATTCCCTATGGAGAGGGAAGGGATAGTCTCTGTGCAGATTCTTGCATCTGCATTACTGTGGGAACACTGCCTAGTTTATAGACATATACTAAAGGCATGCAATTCTATCAAATCACGCATCTTTCCACCATGCTAGCCAGGTGACCTTGCAATGTTGCTTGCTATGCATAGATCTCAGAATAGAAGTTTTCCTGTTTGGTGCATTTCCCTTACTTTTGTTAACCCCTTGGGCGCGGCCGCGATTCTGCGCCTGTGCGGCGTTTTTCAAAGTGGGTGGGTTCATGACGGCCCCGAGACGTCATCAGCACACGCCCACCGCGGTGCACGACGGACGGGGGCCGTCATCAGCACCGAAGGGGTTAAAGCAACAAATGTCAGCCTGTTTATAAGTTGATATGGCGATCTTGCACACTCTGTTTGCTATTATCAGAATAAATATTCATTTTCTAGGCCCTAAGCCATTCACATACCCAGTCTAAAGTATTAGCGTTGTCATGTTCATCATACATTTAGGCTTGATTTCTACGTAACATGCAGATATTAACCAAATGAGTTCTTGATAGAGAGATAAGTGCATTATTGATTCGGTCTACTGAGTTTATTTTTTCATCATCAAGATCGCAGACAATCCAATTGCACCCACCATCAATATCGGAGCCAATTCTTTGAAAAAGTATGATAAAATATACCCTAGTGCATGCGAAGCTGACTCTAATGTTTCTTTGAATAATCCGAAGATATTTGTCCCTGCTTTTTTATTTGTGTTATTGTGCCTGTCGTGTTAAACACATGAAATATAGCTCCCAACCCTTCAATAAATTAGCATGGATACATTGTTTCTCATAACTGTTATTTTATTTGCACTATATGCAACCTGAGAGTCATAATAATCACTTATTAATTCCAACACTAAATCATGTTTTGGTAACAATGTAATTATACTTGTCAGGTTATTTAGATTTGCAGACAAGAGTTTGCGAGTATTTGGCCAACAGAGTGTAGTCACTTCTTATGCTTCCAAATGTGGTGTATAACAACAACATTCAACTGTCTCATTCACACTCACTAAATATGTAATTTCTTTAGTAAGTGAGCAACAATTTTCTCTGAAACTAACTATGTAAGAATCATTTTCATTGTTTCTAAAATATCTGAGATTTTTTTTAGGTGATACCTTAAATTTTTACTTTTTTTATTGTAGTTGTGTTGTATTCAGCATAAAAGATTCGTTTACATATAAGTGAAGTTTCTACCAGACATAAACAGCCTTTTACATGTAAAAATACAGATTGTTCTTCATGTCCTCTAACGACGGAAGCTCGGCTTGTGTTGCTCCCACCTCAGGGTACAGTGTTGTTCCTCGATTCTGGGACGCATCACACTCGAGGTGTAAGGTGAGGTTTTGTGATCCTTTGATGTATATCCTCTTCGTCTTCTACCTGGAGGCTGTTTCCCTTTGCTGCGCCCTCTTGGAGTCTTCCGTCCGGTGTGCTACCTCCCTTATGTGGCTCCTCCATCCCCATTCTCATTGTCTTTTTGTGGTGAAGACCACCCATGTGTCCTTGTCTCCCGATCCATATCCCACAACCCTTTGTACGCCTTGTTTCCCCTGCGGACTGGACGTGCCATCTTATCAATATAAATTATAAACCCTGATCACTATCCTGACAGCGGAGTCCGAGCAATTTGGCTGATGCCCGGTGGAGCTGCATCGACAGTTATAGAGTAGATCAGCCCTGGTTTACCCCCTCTTCTATCACCTACCCAGCCTGTCATTGGACACAGTTTCCCCACGTCTCCCTGTTTATGTCTCCCCCCTCACCTACGAACTACTGTTCATTGCTTTTCTGTCCTGTTTAATCTATGCTCTTGTAACAGATGCAACTTGTAACTTGTAACTCCCCGTTTCTCATGTAAAGCGCTCTGATACCTCTGGGTCTAGCCAGCGCTATATAAAACTCAAATAAATAAAATATATATATATATATATATATTTAAAAAAAAATCCTAGTTGTGCGTTCCATCCAGCATCTTTTTTCACGAAACATATTTCTAGCGGCATTACATTAATATAGCCTTATAGCCCGCCGTAGCGGGCTATACCGGCTATTAAAGGCCCGCTGAATCGTTAAAGGCCCGAGCCGAAGGCGAGGGACTTTAACGAGACAGCGGGACTTTAATTGCCGGTATAGCCCTGCTACGAAGGGCTATAAGGCTATTAGAACATTCTGCCACTAGAGGGCAGAATGTTCTAACAAATTAAACAAAGGGTTCTCGAAGCTCGAGGGGATAAAAATCCCCTCGAGCTTCGAGAAGCCTTTGTAGAACATTGGAATGTTGGTCTGCGGGCCTTTACCGGCCCGTAGAAGCAGGGAACACTCCATTGTCTGCAATGGAGCTCCCAACATTCCAATGTTCTAATATGTAATAAATCCATGTATTACCCATGTAATAGTTCATTTTTCAGACGGAAATTTGAAGTATTTATTCAAACTCTTACACTGAAGCTAAACTGTTCATTGAGTCTCTCTTGCTCAACATTTTCTGATGATCACTTAAATTATACATATGAAATATTTACATTTCTTTTATGAAGTTCCATGGAACTCTATGTGATCTTGGTTTTTGTAAGCAAGTATGTAAAGTCAACATAGCCTTAAACTGTTCCGGTCTATAATTTGCAATATGTTTTTCACTGCATCAAAACCAATTGCAGTCATTTCTGAAATTGAATGTATCGTCTTTACAATCATCTTTAAATCGTTAACTATTACATAAAATGCTCCTTTCATATTTTGTCCGCCTATACCTATTACTCCCATTTTGGAGAGCTTCTGCTATATGTATTTATATATATATAAACCAAGCACCGACGCAACCGCAGGAGATGCGAGAGAAGGAAACTGAGTAAATCTAAAAGCAAACAACAGAAAGAGAGGCAATTGTAGACGCAAATTCACATGGACACAAAAACATAATCAATCTCACTGATCTCAACCTCATGGCAGCTGAAAATCAACTCCTCTACCTTGGTTTGACCTTTTGCACTGAAAGCAGCTACAATTACAGCTACACTCGAATTGACGTTTAAATTTATCAGGAAATTGAACCTCTTCACATTTTTCAAGCTCAGGCATACAAACAATTCCAATCAACCATCCTCAACCACAACGGTGCCAACTAGCAGCAATCTGTTGGTTTCTGATATCCCCACCATCCGCACGCTGGCTGAGTTAGAATCTATGACAGAGACTGTCTCCACACAACAAATACTACGCAATGAGGGTATTGAGAACTTGGCCACCGTTGTCAGCCCATTCAAGCCACAATCCACATTCAGCCCCATGATGCCATGGGAAGCCATTGACATCTTCAACAACGTTATCATTGATGAACTCAAAGATTTACATCCACAAAAGACTCGTACACAACACAGGCGCAACTACCGCCACAAACAATATTTAGACCTTACGAATAAACTTCAAAAAAACAACAAAGTTATAATCAATAAATCAGACAAATGTGGGAATATCGTACTTTGGCCCAGGAACATGTACCCTGAGGAAGCTCACAGGCATCTCAATTACACCACTTGCTACAAAACATCCAGTCACAAGGAGGTGGCCTCTAGTGGCAAGGAGCTCAAAAAGAGATTGAACACCTACACATCTCTTGGCATTCTCAGTAAAGATGAATTTCTATTTTTGAACAATGATTTTCCTGTGCTCCCTGTGTTTTATTTCCACCCGAAGGTACACAAAGGTTTGTCACCAGTACCAGACCGTACTATTATCTCGGCCCGTAAAAGCATGTGTGAAAAAATATCCAAATATGTAGACTTTTTTCTACAGAAACTGGTGACCAATTTGCCAACTTACCTAAAAGACACAAGTGATTTCCTGCTTAAAGTTAAAGACATCCCATGGTCTGACGAATATATCCTGATAGCCTTAGATATCACTTCAAGGTATACCAGTATTCGTCCCTGTGATGGTTTATTGGCGTGTCACCATTTTTTTGAGAAAAAAAAACATCCACTGTTATAACTACAATGACTTGATTCTGTTCTTAATTGAATGGTGTTTGCGTAACAATTTCTTCATGTTCGATAAAACAGTTTACCAACAGCTCAGGGGTGTTGCCATGGGAGCCTAATTTTCCCCATAGCTATGCATGTTTACATGTGGGTTGGTGGGAGGAGCAGGTTCTCATGGCCAGACACTCTGACGCATGGAACAATCAAATTGTGACGTGTCTAAGATACATCGATGATGTTTTTGTAATTTGGAGAGGTGATATTGAAAGCGCCAAATCATTCATTTCTGAGATTAATGTTAATGATTTAAATCTTGAGTTCAATGCTAACATGAGTTCTGTCTCTGTAGAATTCCTTGATGTCATGTTATATGTTTCCAATGGCACACTGCACTCCAAACTACCTAGAAAACCCACTGCAGGCAACTCCACTCTGCATGCTTTCACCCCAGACATCTGATTGCCAGCATTCCATATGGTGAAATTCTCCACTTATGCAGAACTTGCAGCTCCACTAGCGACTTCACTACCTGTCAGAGGGAGGCACACCAGAGATTCGTGGCATGTGGTTATTCCGAAAAAAAAACATGATCATGGCTACTAATAGGGCAAACTCAATACCTAGGGAAGAACTTTTGATTGGGAAACTTAACATTAATCCCAACAATACTGACACTCCTTTTGAGGCAGTCAGCCCAGGCACAGTTAACACCCATCTTATTATCACTTACAACACGGAGGAGCGTGCAATCTGACCCATTGTTAACAAACACTGGAAGATTATTAAATCTGACCCAACCCTGAGGCCACTTGTAGCACAACGCCCTGACATTACTCACAGGCGTGCATTTTCCATCCACGATGCTTTGGTCAAAAGCAGCCCTGAAATCGCCACCAATTCCAACTGGTCATCTGACATTAAGGTTTTATTCTAATGTAGTAGCTGCAGAGCAGGAAAATTTGGGACCAACACTAGCCAAATCAATGCCACCTTTCTGAAAGAACCACTGACCATCAAAAGCAGACTCACTTGCAGAACAGAGTACGCAGTATATGTACTTGAGTGTAAATTTGGTCTAAGGTACGTGGGCAGTACCAAACTACATGCCCATTTTCACATCCTCCAACTCCTGAGGGCGATTGTCAACAGCGACCCTACTTACCCGGTAGCCAGGCATTTCAGGAATGTGCACAACAACAATCTAGACCATTTCAAATACTTTGTTGTGGATTGTGTACCCCCCTAGACATAGGGGAAACCGTGAGAAGCAACTCCGATGGTTTAAAACTCGGTACATCCTTGAACTTAACACCAAAGCTCCTGTGGGTCTTAATATTAGCGAAGATCTACACAAATTTTTAGAGAACCCCAATAGCGTTGTTTGATCCAGCATACCGTTACAGTACCACATACTACTCAGATGATGGCTGTCGAGATGTTTCTCCTATATCAACACTCAGTTTATTTATTTTGTTGTTTTAGTGCTTGCCCTATGTGGTATTTATGTTCCATGAACTGTGGTCCACAAATATGATCTACAATGGTGTTGTATTGCTACTGTCCTAGCCACACTGTCATTATACTATGTAACCCCTGATATCATGGGGGTTAATTTAGACTAGGACACACACGAACACTGATTTTGTCCATTTACCCCGCTCATCTCTGCCCTGTTTTGTGTTGCTTCCATTTGAATTATGGTATCCTCTATTGTGATAGATACCTGTGTTTCAAGCATTCCGGCTGGAACCTCGATATAGGTATCTCCTTGTTGCAATAACCGCTTGCCTTGGTTATTTGGTCAATGTCGTCTGGTTAATTCAGTTGTTTTTAAACCACTATGGCACATTTCCACACCTGAGCACTAAATTAGGAGTTGTTCTCCACAACCCCTACATATTCCTCTGGCACTTTTACAGCACACTAATTCAGCACTTTCCTGTTCCTAGCTTCCATTTTTTATCCCTCGAATATTGACACTGTAGTGCTTCACACATACGCACCATCATTCGTTCCAGGCGGTTCCCACTTAGGCTCTATTCTGGCTTTCGTGCTGACACGCTTCTCATGCATTTGTGAATTTTAGACTTTAACACTCCCCCTGCGACGTATTGCGACTTTACTTTGCAGCACAGTTCTCTGTAGCCACTAGGAGTCAATCCCTCTGATCCTGGATATAAGCCCTCATCATGGTGACCACATCGATATTAGCAACGGGAGACACTCATATCCGTGACACATGAATCGTAAACTCAAGTCTTTTTACTCTTGTGATCACTGAGCTTCCCAGACATCATTTCTTTATTTTTAAACATAGTTGATTTGTTTATTTAAATTCATCCACCAAAATACTAATGTCTCAAAGCTAATGTTTCTATTGCTCAGAATTACTATTTTGTATTTATTTCCTGTAAAGCTAGCTAGTCTGTCATTTATGTCATTTATTTGCTAGCATCGTCTCAGTAACACAGTCATTTACATATGACTTACCGTAAGCCGAGTTTAACTTACGATGACTACATCGGAGAGAAGGCGTAAAACATGTACCTTCAGTATACTATGTGTGAACATAGTAAAAAAACTACTGTGCCTATATATTCTGTCACTCACCTGCAGCACACCGTGTGATGAAGGCCGCAGTCTGGCAGTCGAAACGTCTCATTTGGACTTGATGTTGCAATAAAAAATCTTGTTTTGCATTTTCACTGGAGTCTGTGCCCAGTGTGGTCTAACCTTGGGATATATATATATGGCAAGCGACCAATAGAACTGTTTGAGCATAATAAGATGTTGCTCGCCATGATTAGTTTTTGTTTGCATCACAATTACTTTATGTTTCTGAATCGCTATTACCAACAAATCAGAGGGGTTGCCATGGGGGCCTGTTTCTCTCCTAGTTATGCCTGTTTGCATATGGGGTACTGGGAGAGACAGGTCCTCAACGGCATTCACCACGACATCTGTAGCCGCCATATCATTCGATGGTACAGATACATCGATGACATTTTAATGATATGGAGAGGTACCTATGATCAAGCTGTTAGTTTCATTGATGTTCTGAACAATAATGCATATAACTTGTCCTTCACATCGCATATCAGCCAGAAAACAGCAGATTTTCTTGATGTTACTCTTGAGGTCAGTCAGGGCAAACTGGAAACCAGGCTTTACAGAAAGCCCACTGCGGGCAATACCATTTTGCACGCTGACAGTCACCATCCTCCGCATTTAATTCGCAGCATCCCCTATGGGGAGATGCTTAGAATTAGGCGAGTCTGCAGTACAGATTCCCATTGTAAGGAGGCACAAGCAGCAAGCAAATTAAGGTTTCTAGCCAGGGGCTACAAAGAACATCTTATTGATATAGCTATTAGGAAAGCTAATGCCCTATCCCGAAGTGAAGCTCTGACCCACAGAAAACATCAGAAAAGCCCTGTAGCCAGTAGTGAACCTCCTGTCAGACTCATTTGGACCTATAACAGTCAGCATGGGGCGTTGAGAAAAATCATTAATCAACACTGGAATCTTATTAAATTAGATCCGGTGATTGGTGAACACATGCCGAATAGACCTGCGATCACTTTTAAGAAGGCGTTTTCGCTGCAAGACGCACTGGTTAAATCCAGTCCGGAGGTGATCCCACCTAAAAATTGGCTAGCAGCGAGCCGTGGTTTCAGGAAGTGTTCTAGCTGTAAAGCTTGCTCTCAAGGGCTTAATAAATCTGAGTTCTTGACAGCTTTTTCTTCAGTGCCCCGTAAAATTACTAAGCAGTTAACTTGTAAATCTGAGTATGTGGTGTATGTCCTGGAGTGCCCATGTGGCCTGCAATATATTGGTAGTACCAAATTGCAGGTCCACAAGAGGGTGCTCCAGCACATACGGGCTATCAATACGAACGATGCCACATATCCTGTAGCCAGGCATTTTAAGGAGTTCCATAATAATAACAGTGGGCTCCTTAGATACTATGCCATAGATGCCATTGGCCCACTCAGGAGGGGAGGTAACAGAGAAGGGATCTTGAGGGCTCTTGAGACCAGATATATTCTGGAGATGGACAGTAAAAGTCCCAATGGTCTTAATTCCACGGAGGACTTCTATACATGTTTATAGTACAAATTTCTGTCTGTCTTCCCAGTTTTTACTTATACCCCCCATCAGCTAAACTGCTTTGTGCTTGCCTGTTTTTTGCCTTTTGTGTCTGAATTATAGGCCAGGAAGTCTGATCATTCTTATATGTCTAGTCATGCCTTTTTACTGTAAAAATAATCCTCACTAGGTATATAGCTGCATTTTACAAACATCAATACTAGGAAGACTTGTGTTCTTCCCTTTTTTTAAATATTCACTTGTTTACTATAGTAGCAGTAACAACGATATTGGGCATTAAGGGCATCATTGATCTAAGATAAGTGCCACTGTGGTTTTTTCTTTTTTGGGTCGTTTGTTATCCGGTGTACATTTACAGACAACTGTCCAAGTTTTGGCAATAATTTGTAAGATACTTATTGTATATAGATGTATATAGATGAAATTTGTGTATATATTTTACAATTAAGTTAGAGGGCCGTCTTAGTGTTAACTAGGGGCTAGTGCATTAGGTGTGGTTGTAATTTTGATTGAATTGTATTATACATGAAATTTCGAACAGCAACACGCATTGTAATGAATGAACATGCACTGTGGGAATTCCCATTTAACCCTCTTTTTCAAAAATCTTAAATCCAGCATCTTACATATGTACCCGGATTTTTAGTACTATATTCAAACAGACATATATTTTTTAAGACCTTACTTAAGATAGCCTTGGTTGCCCGCCAATGTACCTTTAAGTGATTAATTTAACAGCTGTGTTGCATATTCCAATGGTTTCAGGAGCAACCAATCAATGAGGTTGTTGTTACTGCACTAGCACTTTAAATTCACGCAACTCTTTCGGTGCACCATGTGACCAAGCCCTCTGTGTAGGGCGAAACGTTATCCTGCCATGGTGTGCTGTTAATAAAAAACTCACCAGCACTCTGGGTCTTCCGTGTTCTTGTTGTTTGCCAGCCGAGGATTGATGGCGCGGCGTCTATGCAGGAGTACAAGTGCGGAAATATATATATATATATATATATATATATATATATATATATATATATATATATATATATATATATATATATATATACATATATATATATATATATATACATACATACATACATACATACATACATACATACATATATATATATACTACTATTATAAAGAGAGAACTGGAAACCTTTGAGGCGGGTAAACTCAAGAAGTACAGCACCAATCATAACATCCAATACACCATTGTAAAGGGTAGTTTCAGCAGATGGACATAGGCTATACATCTGGCCACCATATACATTAGAAAGGTAAAAAAACATAGGGGGTAAAGTAGTCCCTTCTGGGCGCTGTTCTGCTCTCAGTGATGGACGGGTGAAAGAGTGGGCAGTGTTCTGGACTCAGTGAGTAGCGTGGGCGTGTCAAAATAAACATGTGGGCGTCGACATTGTAAGGGGGGCATGGCCCAAAAAGGACCATAATCACTATGTTACATGGGCAGCGACTTCACTGTGCAAGCGGTTCAGGATTACAAATCAACTTCAAAACAAATCGGCGCTACATTCGCGGCTTGGCGTCTTGAACAGATAATACACGTTAATTGTCACAGGGCCAAGCCTTAAAGAAAGGGGTGTGGCTAAAGAGGCGCGGCTTTCGGTTAATGGCATCGACGCACACTTCAATAGGCGTTTGTTCACACAGAGGGCAGGCTTCGCTAGGCGTTCGTTCACACAGGGGTCAGGCTTCAAGAAAGGGGCGCACTTTTCACAATCGTCCAATCACGCTACGGTAAATACAAATAAACCTCTCAGCATTGGTCAAACATGCGCGTTGTCATAGGGGGCTGGCATGACAAAAAGAGGCACGCCATTCTGAAGGTAAGACTTCACTCGACAGTAATAGAAAGGGGCACAGCTTTCACAATCATCCAATCATGCTAGGGTAAATACAACAAACCTCTCAGCATTGGTCAAACACGCGCATTGTCATAGGGGTCTGACAGGAGGAAAAGAGGCGCGACATTCTGAAGGTAAGAGTTTACTCTGCAGTAATATTAACAATAATTTACTCTCAGCAGTCACATGACTTACTTTGCATAATGCAGCCATCATTTGTGGCCAAACACCTTCTCACAAAGAAAGTGCCGCGGCTAAAGGGGCGCGGCTTTCAAACAAATACATCACCGACCACTTCACTACGCGTTCCTTTGCACACGGCCCAGGCTTCGAGAAAGGGGCGCGGCTTTCCGAAATGCCCAATCTTGCTACATTACTCATAAGTGTCACACGACTTGCGGCCATAACTCTAACAAAGCTTTCGGCATTTGTTGTATACCGTGAAATATTACATTAATGTTTTTTTCTTCTTTACAAACATTGAACCTATTACTTTGCTTCCCCGGACAACGTCTGGACGGGCTGCTAGTATATATATATATATATATATATATATATATATATATATATATACACACACACATATATATATATATATTTTCACTGAAAAAAACAAAGGTTATAGGGACGTTATAGTTAGGTTCACGTTTTACTCACACAAAACCATAGACATTCACCAGCTATAGTTATACTTTTGGTTATACTAATGTTAAGAAACGAAAACTTGTGGCCAAAAGTTACTTAATGCAAAAAAAACAGATGATGGACAGAATGCTGAATTAATCAAACATTTACCCCAGTCACAGATCTGGTTTAAATCCATCAGGTTTTTTTGCATGCCATGCCATTCCAGTTTAGACCCAGTGATATGCAAATCAGTCTTGACAGCCAAATTAAAGCAAATATGACTTTAAAAATGGGAGTCTCCTGCCCGAATTGTGTATCTTGACATGTATACTGTAGTGTCGTGCTCTAGTCGTTACCCGAGAGCGTAATGACGTAGAGCGCGGTCGCCATTTTGGAGGCGCATCGAGCGCCGATATCGGAGTGGTCCGGACGCTTTTCCCGGCGCTCTTCTGTAATTA
Source organism: Lissotriton helveticus (assembly GCF_964261635.1). Classification (NCBI taxonomy): domain Eukaryota; kingdom Metazoa; phylum Chordata; class Amphibia; order Caudata; family Salamandridae; genus Lissotriton; species Lissotriton helveticus. Next base: position 1,299,043,541 of record NC_136057.1, read on the forward strand.
ATAATAAATCTTCCTGTAACCCTTACAGTGTTTAGTACCTCATTTAGGGACAAACACACAACTGTACAGTGGCGACGAGACTGGGACCTGAAGAGAAGGCACACTAGGGCCCACGGGAGAGCACAGTAAGGGAGACCACGAGGAACATTGGCATGGGGAAGTTTATACAGCAGTAGAGCCTGGCAGAGGACAGTGCCACAGCAGCCAAGCACCCACAGAGAAGGTACTCACAACCAGTGGGACATAAACAGCCCATAATAAAGGTGGAAGGGTACACCCAAACCCCACGACGAGAGCATAATCAGAGCTTCATGGGGGGCCCAAAACTGGCACAACCAAGAACTAAAGAAGCGCAAAAAGAAAATAAAGGGGAAGCAATCCACAGAGAGCTACTACCCACACCGTGGGAAAGTAGAGAAGCAGAGGGAAAGAACGTCTCACTAGGCGCAGCGTCACCAGCTAGAGGCACCAACTGGATATCCAGGGCCCTGGTGGAACAAGCGCAGCACAGTGAAGAGGGTGCCTTTGAGCCCCAGCAGGACCAAACACACCACAGAAGCACAAGTGCACTGGTCAGTCCCAGAGGGGAAGAAGCAATACCAGAAAGACACGCCGAAATGTGTGTGCAACCTGGAAACAAATAGGGTTGGCTCTAATCAGTAAGGCTGAGCCGTAATCACTAAATACCAAAAGGAGAAATGCCAATACTGATAATCTATTTATCTTCTTATCCCCAAAGCAAAGACATCTTATCAAAGCTCGGTCATGCTATTCAATAGCTTTTTTTATTTTAACATTATTTTAACAAAATCATTTGATTTTGTTAAAATAAAAAAAGCTATTGAATAGCATGACCGAGCTTTGATAAGATGTCTTTGCTTTGGGGATAAGAAGATAAATAGATTATCAGTATTGGCATTTCTCCTTTTGGTATTTAGAAATGTGTGTGCAAGCGTCCTCACTTACGACACCAATCCCATTCCTACCTAAACCGGGCGATCCCTTGATGAAATGGGAGGATTGGAGAGAATATTTCATGAACTACTTAGAAGCCCTAGAAGATGAAAGTGGAGAAGCATTCCCCAGCAAGAGGGGGAAGAGAATATTACTCCACAACTTAGGCCCGGAAGGAATCAGGGTCTTCCAGAATCTGGTCCCCACACAACGATAGTCCGCTGATGATGACATGTTCCGACATGCGATGGAGGACCTGAACAACCATTATAGACCGGCAGTGTGCCCGTCCATAGACAGTTACAACTTCCAACAGAGGAAACAAGCAGTGGGTGAGTCCATAGAAAACTACTATTAGCGATCACATGCAAATTTGGTGCCTTGCATGACGAATTTATCAAAGACCAAATAGTCATGCACACGACAAACACAGCGATCCAAGACAAACTATGGGTAAACGGGGATGCTACCCTGAAGGAAGGCATAGCCATGGTGAAAAAGGCGGAACTATCCAAAAGATGCGCTGATGCAGCAAAGAGAAAAACTACCGCGAGGCCCATGGTCAACAGAGTCACCAAAGCAGAACCGCCAGAGAGGGGCAAAACAACGGCGGCGGAAGGGAAGGTGCAAACCAAATGGACTCGACAACCAACACAGGCAAAGAAACCGAATAAAGAGGGCACAAATACGTGCTAGAGGTGCGGCATCCCATGCGGCATATGATAAACGTTGCCCTGCCTTCCGGGCCAAATGCATGTACTGTGGAATCGTAGGGCACTTTGAAAAGGTGTGTCACTGCAAGGAGAAGAGGCCAATGGTCAAGTACGTAGCACAAGATACGGGAGTTGAAGAAGAAGGAGGAGAAGATGAAGAAGACAATGTACTGTGCATCGAAGAACAAGTACTGGGCATAGACTGCAGACGCTCCAAGAAACCACAATGTGACATGGTAGTGGAAGGAGTTCCAATCAAGATGGTGGCAGACTCTCGATCTCCATATACCATCATACAACAGACAGTGTGGAACGAAAACTTCAAACCCAGCCTGGGATCACATCTCCAACCTCCGGACATACGTCGGGTCACGTGCACGGGAGAACCCATCCCAATGGTCAGATATCGAGTCCTGAAGTTCGAATTTAAGGATTGCAGTGCAGAGTGCAAATTCTATGTGGCTAAAAAGGGTCCCTCTGTTCTAGGATGGATGGACCAAGGTGACTTGGGCATACAATTAAACCCAGGAGGGGACACGCAAGTCCTGATGACCAGCATAGAACATCAGCCAAACTTCACAAAAATGAAAGGCGGATTCCCCACAGTGTTTGGAGGAAGAGTGGGAAAACTAACAAAATTCACACACAGAATCGACCTTAAGGAGAATGTCAAACCAGTGTGCCACAAGGTGAGTAATATACCACTAGCAATCAGAGACAAAGTACAACAAGACCTGCAGAGATTGGAAGACAATGGGATCATCAAACCGATAAACAGTTCAGAATGGCTGACTCCGTTGGTGGTGGCGATGAAACCCAATGGAAAAGTTTGTTTGTGCGTTGATCTACGAGAACTGAACAAGTGCATAATAGTGGAGAAATTCCCATTACAGAGGATAGATGAAATGCTAGCAAAAACAAAGGGGATAAAATGGTTTTCCACCATTGATCTTGCCTCAGCCTACCATCAGATAGCCCTGCATCACACGAGTCGTAAACTGACATCCTTCATAACGCCCTTTGGATGCTACCAGTTCCGCCGGATGCCATTCGGCCTGGCGTCTGCAGCTGCAGTATTCCAAAAACTGATGCACAAACTGTTCAAAGATATAGAGGAAGTACAATACTTCCAGGACGACATCTTGGTGATGGGCAAGAATCAAACCGACCATGACAAAAAGCTGGCAAGAGTGTTACAAGTCTTGGAAAGAAACGGCCTGACGGCGGAATGGGAAAAGTGCAGATTCGGAATGGCGTCAGTCACATATTTGGGTCATGAGATCAGTGATCAAGGAATCAGGCCCAAACATCACCTGCGACTACTCATACGAGAGAAAACAGCCTTCGGGTGGACAGAAGAGGCACAAGGAGAGTTCCAGAGAATCAAAGAGAACATCAGCGAAGCAGTTCCTCTACAAGGATATGATCCGCAAGGAGAATCCATATTGACCACTGATGCGAGCGAAAAAGGACTAGGGGCAGTCCTTATGCAGGAAAGGAAGAATGGAGAGATGGCGACTATCAGCTTTGCGTCCAGGTCACTGTCACCAACAGAACAGAAATTCAGTGTGATAGAAAAAGAGATGCTGGCTGTGGTATGGGCCATGGAGAAATTCCGCAAATTTATATGGGGCACGAGATTCCAACTTAAGACAGACCACAAACCCCTGGTCAAAGTACTCACATCCTGTGGTCACGCGAGCGCTACACCTCGCATTACCAAAATGACTCTGAAATGATTAGACTACAGATATGATGTTGAGTACATCCTGGGAGCGAAGAATAAGGTTACAGATTGTCTCAGCCGAGCTTCAGCTATGTAGGAAGCCCCAACAGGTGCGGACGAGGACGAAGTCCGGGTGGCATTCACGGAAGATCATGAGAAAGTGATAAGTGGCCAGGAATGGAAACAAGCCTATGAAGATGACCCAGACATCAAAGAAGTCAAGACCTTCATACTGCAAGGATGGCCAGAAAAAAGCACCTGAAAGCAGACCACAGGAAATTCTTCGAAGTGCGTGAGGAGTTATCCATAGGAGACCAGGGGACATTCCTATTTAGAGGGGATAACGTAGTCCCTCCAGCGTCGTTAATACCACACTTGCTAGCGGTGTTGCATGAAGGACACTTGGGTATCGTGAAAACAAAGATGAGAACCAGGCAGATGTACTGGTGGCCGGCAATGGACAATCAGATTGAGAGACATGTTCGGGAATGTGACCAGTGTCAGAGGGCGGATAAATCAAAAACCTTACTACGCCCGTCATTGGGAAAGTTCGCCAACCCGTGGGAGTAATTGTCAATAGACATTCTTGGTCCAGTGCTGGACGCACAGGGAACCCAGAAATATGTAGTAGTTCTCATAGATTGGTATTCAAAGTGGCCAGAATTAGACATACAGGAGGAGATGGACACGGAGACAGTTCTCAGATTTCTTACTGCCACCTTCCTCAGAGAAGGCATTCCCCGCTCCATTCTGAGTGACAATGGACCCCAATTCACATCGGAAAAGTGGAACAATTACATGGAACGAAATGGCATCAAAGTTAAACACACATCTGTCTACCACCCGGTGGGCAATGGTCTAGCCGAAAGGTTTAACTGTGTCATAATGAGTTCCTTACAATCAGCTATAGGAGTGGGGAAGGACTGGGAAAAAGGAAGTGAGGAGTAAGCTGCGGGCCTACCGAATTACACCCACTGGCACCGGATACAGCCTGTTCCAAATCCTAAGAGGACGTGATCCTTTCACCAAGGACAATCTGGCGTGGAAGGAAAAGACAGTCACGAGTAAATGGTCCCCGGCAGTAGTTCACCACAACTTGGAGAGAGCCCAGAGAATATACACAGAGCACTACAATAAGAGACGCAACGTGAAGGAGACATCGTTGGAAAGAGGAGAGTGGGTCAGAGTCAAACTTGCCCAGTTAAGAAGGAATGGAGACTGCAAATACAGCTTGCCTATGCAAGTGAAAGAGGTGTATGACAGAACAGCATTGCTTAGTGACGGAAACGTCTGGTCGCAGGATCGCATGTCCAAGTGCAATAAGATACTGCAATGGGCCAGAGAGGAAAGATCAAGGACACAACAGGACCAAAGTTCACGTACAGACAGTGTATTTCCACGTGAAAGAGAGAGAGACTTAGGGGAAGAAGGAAGAGGAGTTGAGCAGGAAGAGGAAGAAGGAAGAGGAGTTGAGCAGGAAGAGGAAGACAATCCCATTGCAGATGAACATCAGGAGAATACTGGCAAGACTCCCGAGAGAGAGAGCCCTAAGGGAACTGGAAAGAGACAGGCAAGCATGGCGGAGGACAGTGCGGAGAGTCCCACCTCTACTCCGGTAAGACGTACACGTGCAGGGAGAACAGTGGTAAGGCCTGCCAAATACAGAGACTATGAACTGGGAGAAGTGAAGTAACTTGCTGCCTAAGAGACTCAGAGACTTTCATATATGTTGTTGTTGTTTATATAAAGAAGGGAGATATGTAGTGTCGCGCTCTAGTCGTTACGCGAGAGCGTAATGACGTAGAGCGCGGCCGCCATTTTGGAGGAGCATCGAGCGCCGATATCGGAGCGGTCCGGACGCTTTTCCCGGTGCTCTTCTGTAATTAATTATAAAACTTCCTGTAACCCTTAACCACATCGCTGCGGCGGCTATTCCGCCGCATCGCTAAGGGGGCGGGGCGGCCACGCGGCAGCCGCATGCAGGTGACGGAACGGCTCCGTCATCAGCCGCGGTTGGGCTGTGCTCATGACGGAGCGGTTTTGTCATGGCCCCGCCCACTCAATAGAACGCCCAGCGCAGGCGCGGCGGCCGGGCCATGACGGAACCGCTCCGTCATCAGCACAGCGCCACCGCAGCTGATGACGGAGCGGTTCCGTCATCAGCATCGAACGAGTTAAATCAATCAATCAATCATTGACACTTACAGAGCGTGCTACATACCCGTAGGGTCTCAAGGTGCTGGGAGGGGGGGGGGGGTGCCGCTACTGCTCGAACAGCCAGGTCTTCAGCTTCTTCCTGAAGGAGAGGTGGTCTTGGGTCAGGCGCAGGTCGGGAGGGAGGGAGTTCCAGGTCTTGGCGGCCAGGTAGGAGAAGGACCTTCCTCCTGTAGTCGCTCTTCGGATGCGGGGGACGGCGGCGAGGGCGTGGTTGGCTGATCGGAGGTGGCGTTTGGGAGCGTAGAAGTTGACTCGGCTGTTGAGGTAGCTCGGGCCTTGGTCGTGTAGGGCTTTGTGTGCGTGGGTGAGGAGGCGGAAGGTGATTCTTTTGTTGACGGGGAGTAAAGTTGACGGGGTTAAAGTGTTTAGTACCTCATTTAGGGACAAACCCACAACTGTACATATACGTCAATGTTATGATAACAGTTTTGTCAGAACTCATGCTTTGTCAGTAGCAGTAGCCCTCCCTCTCTGCACTTTTTCTGTTACATAGCGATAAATTACATTCACATCGTACTGGTATTCATTGAAATGTATATATTTCATTACTGTTGTATTTGTTAGCAGCTTTTAAAAAATAGCTTTGAACAGATCAAAAAAAGTCATTGTAAATTGCTGTGTTTGATAGTGTGGTCTTGCCCTCTAATGTTTTCCCTACCTCCTCTTGCCTGCTGTGTTTGAAACTGTGTCCTGCTATTTTTGTAACGTTTTTTGTAACGTTTGCTATTTTTGTAACATTTCTCTCATGTAACGTAACTGGTTCTATTGTACAGCTCTCTGGCACCTTCGGATAAAGTCCGCGCTATATAAAAATGCATTAAATAACGTGCCCAGTCCAATGTCAGCAGTAGTCCTTCCTTTCTTTCTTGCCAGGATTCCCGTCGGCGGTCACTAATGCCCCTTAAAGGCGCCCAGTGCTGATGTGGTGTCCTGTCGGGTCTGCTCACCTCATCTTCCCTTTCATAGCTGTTCTTGTCGGCCGTCAGTAAAAGCTGTTAAAGGCGCAGGGCTGCAGACGCTATGCTAGGCGGAGCCTGCAGCGCTCCTCGTGACCTCCCCTTTAAGGCGGCGGCTTGCAGCTGTCGGAGGGCAGGGCAGGCTGGGCGGTGAGTGTCAGTGGCGGCACAGGCCGCGGGTAGAGAGGAATGCACGCCGCTCTCTGCCTGCAGTAATCTGCCCCAGTAACGTGCTCCGGTGCCGAGACTCCTGCGTGTGTTGCACGGCTGCAGCGCCCTCCTGCGGGTCCCCGTGGTCCCCCACAGTCATGCCTCTACTGCCCGGCCTCCTGCTGCTCCTGTTCGGTGTCGTCTCGGGGTACTTCCCCGAGGAGCGGTGGAGCCCCGAGTCCCCTCTGCGGGCCCCTCCAGTCATGATAGCTCTCCTCGCCCGTAACAGCGCCCACTCCCTGCCCGCGGCGCTGGGCTGCATCGAGAGGCTGCAGTACCCCAAGGACCGGCTGGCGGTCTGGTAAGTGTAGTCATTTTAGGATGGAATGGGAGACCTCCGTTATCAATGGGAAGACCCTAACACCTCAAGCAACTCCTAAACATGTATGTGCAATCCCTCGGAGTGTGCTATACCCAGAGGACTTGCTGGTTGCCTGGAAAGTTTAAACACAAGACCCGGGGATGTGACACGAAAGTTTAAACCCAAGACCTGGGGATGTGACCCTTCTAGAGACTCCACTCACCCTAGAATCGCTAACCCAAAGCCCCCAAAGAACCCAGTAATCATTTTTACCCCCTCATTCAACCCCCCCCCCCCCCACCCACCCACACACACACCACTCCTCGATTGTGGGTAGCATATTTGAGCCCCTTGAAAGGCTGCAGCATTCCAAGGAAAGGCTGGCAGTCTGATGAATGAAGCTGTTGAAAAGGGCAGGGAGCATCCGTACCAAATGACCGATATTTAACATAGAAACCCCCGACCGCTGCACAGATCTTTCCGTGATGAGCTGTAGTTGCCCATGGATGAGCTACTCTCTTATGGAGCATAGCACACGAGGTGGCGATCGAGAAGGCTAACCCTTGCCCACCCCACGTACACGCATACTCCCAACATCTTCCATTCAATACTACAAGGACCCCAACATGCAGGTCACTCTGTAGGTGTGGCATAGAGCCACCAAGGGAAGCCTACCTTTTAGTTTTTTATTCATTTTTAATTTTTTTTACATCATCAACAATGTGGATTTCCTCTCAATATTACATGTGCACAATAATATAACATTTGAAACAAACTTCCTATGACTTAAAGAAGCGTATTTTCCTGGTTGTTGTTAACTAGGCCTAGAGTTGGGCCTAGAAGTCATCTTGTTCAAAATAGTTGTCTCCCCCCTGTACGTTTCACGGTTCATTAATTCTGTAGCACCAAGTCAAGCAGATTCATCTTCGTTTCTTTTCATTGACTTTTTTCTTGTTGCTCATGATGACAATTTTCTAGAATGGTTACACTAATGTTTCTTTTCCAAGGACTTTCCGCTAGCTTACTGTATCCTGTTAATTCATAATAGTTTGCTGCTGTTCGTTTGACTAGTTTGTCTTGCTAACTCCAGATGGCATTAGCTTAGAGTGGGCAGATTCAATATTCATTTAATGGGATAGTGCTTCGCTGGTAAGGTAATGTGTCATTTTATAAATCCCTGCTCTGATTTGATGAGTATAACGCTTTTGATCACACTATGATGATTTTACAGTTTTAATGATTTAAAATGTGAAATAGTATATATAAACCCTCAATTTTTGGGCATGAGCCAGAAGACTTAACTGAACATTTTGATGCTGCCCATTGCACTATTGATTTTTTTGCTTGCCACTTGAGACTTTAAATGTTAGTTATTAATTGAGTTTTATATAGCGCGAAATGACCCTTATGGGTATATAAGTTCTATGCATGGAGGAGGCAAACCAAAAGCATGTACGTGTGGCCCTTTCGTAGACCAAGGCGCTAAACATCAGGAGAAAGTAAACGCACAGGAGTATGCATTTGTGATCAAAAAGTAAAGGTGAGAAACCTGATGGATATAGGATGGCATAGTTAAAGTTTTGAATAATTTTACGTGAAGGGTTCATAATGCGGCCCAAATAGCTTCTATATGAGCGAGAGGGAGAAGGTCTGCGGGAGGTTTCATCTTCAATGGAAAAGGAATTTGGTCATTAGTAGATGTTTAACACTTCGTTTGAATAGGGCAGTTGGGGGGTTGATTCTGGTCTCAAGTGAGTTCCAAATTTTGGCGGCCATTCTGGAGAAGGAGCGCTTGTGGATTTTCTTTTTGGGGAATTTGAAGGGTATCGGTAGAAGGAGCCTGTGCTTCTTAAGGATCTGTTCTCACGTGATAGGACGAGTTTCTTGCCAACGTAAGGTGGGAGTGTTGTGATGAAGAGCTTTGAGTTAAGCAGGCAATTTTTAGGCGTATCTTTGCCTCGTATGATAGCCAGTTCAGAGTTTTGAAATCTAGGGTGATGTGATCACTTTTTTAGCACATAAGTCTGGCTGCTGCATTAAAAGTTGCCTTCAGAGGTGCCAGTTTTCTTTAGGTATACCCACGAGGGTTGCACTACCATAGTTTAGTTTGGAAATTACCAGCGCTTGAACTGTTGTCTTGAGATTAGCAGTCGGAATGAAAGGTTTAAGTTTCCTTAGAAACTGCAGTTGGTAGTTGGCACCTCTTGTGGTGACACTAATGTGATCCTGCATGGAGAGGTGATTGTCCATGATTAGTCCCAGCGATTTGGCTGAGGTTATGATGTGTGGGTACAGTTCAAGGCTGTTAGATCAGTGAGTCATTCTTTGATGTTCGGAGTGTGATTTGGAGGAGAGATAAGAAGGAATTCAGTTTTGAGGGCGTTCGGTTTGAGATTATTGCGTGTTAGCCTGTGTTGTGTTTTCGTGGGTGTGTTGTTAAATATGCAGATGTCTTCTGGAGAGGCGATTTTTAGGTAGAGTTGCGTATTATCAACATACATATGGAAGGGGATGTTAGAGAGTTGGAGGATTTCAGTCAGGGTTTCCGCAAGCAATTTGAAGAGGGTGGGGAGAGAGGAGCCTTGAGGGAAGCCAATCGTGAATGGAGTTTGGATGCATAGAGCGAGATTGAATTTAACTCTTAGATTATATTATGTAAGAATGAGGAGAAACATTGTAACACAGTACCAGATAAGCCCATCCTACGTTCTAGGTGGTTCCAAGGTTCTCATGTTTAACGGTGTCAAACGCAACTGGCAGATCTAGGAGGATTAAAAAGCAGTATTCATTAGAGTCAAGAATACTTAGGGCATCATCAACGATATGGAGTAGGGCAGTTTTGGTACTGGGACCCGACCTGAAACCCGATTGATATTGGTCGAGGAGCTGTACTTTAATGGCGGTAAGATGTGAATGTGCGTCTTTTCATCCTTTCCCATTGGGGAGTGTAATACACCTTTGAGCTGCTCACCCTCTGTAGGAGATTAAATTGTACCTTTGGTAGCTTTAGGTCCTGATGAAATGACACCAGATCGCTCCCCAACTAATTGAGGCATGAAAACTTTTGACCTTGATTATAGACTCCAGCACAATAGCAGGTCTATAGATGACCGAAACTTCACTTGGATCAGAGAAAGGGACCATTAAAGTCCATGTTCTCTGCCACTTACTTTTTAACTTAAACATTGACACCGCATTAAATATATTGGAATATATGGTCCATAGTTTATTTTAACTCACTTATTTTCCAGTCTTCACACATTTACTGGATTCACCTTTTTATGCCCAGTCTTTTCATCTGGAAAATTACGAAAAGATCGCTGGTAAAAAGGCCCCTGGCAGGGCCCGTTAGGCACTGCCGTGCCATCCAGTAGTGGAGCAAAGCCCGATGATGAAGAACGTCACCCTAGGGTGAGTAAGGGCATTTGTTCCTACGAGCGCTTTTCCCCAGTGCCGTGTTAGAAGCTAGAGAAACTGTTCCTCTAGGATCACACATGGAACTGTATACTTTAGTTTTTTGTTTCACACATTAGGAGATTGTATACTGGTCCAAAAATCTCCTTGTCCTTCTTTTTGATACGTACCTTCAGGGGAGCCACATCATAGAGCCACAAATGGTCAAGAAAAAACAGATGGTGGCCAAGGGTGTCATGCTAGAACATCGCCCCGCGCTATGGAATGATGAGAGCGGTGTCTCCAGTTACTGTCTGACTTCAGTGAGCCGAGCCTCCTGGGGAAATTGGCCAGATGGAGCGTAAATCCCAGTGACAATGAGGTTATAATACACCTTCCAACGCTGTTGTGGACCTCCTGTGCCGGACCGTGCAGGGAGTCTTGTCTCCTCAGTGGGTTGGTTCGCAGCGAGCTGAAGACCTGGGGAAATGGCAGCCCAGCAGAGGGGTCACGATTTACTCAGTTGCTGAAGTCTTCCTCAACCGAGTCCTAGCCAGCGCAGTTGACAGGCTCCCCAGTCACTGGAGTAAGATCATAGGTGATCGTGGTCGCCGGAGATGAGCTTGTCTGTGCAGTGAAGTAAAGTTGGAGTGGGATCCGATGGAGCGATGTTAGTCACCAAAGGGTCCAGTAAATCAGCAGCCAGACTCGGAGCTGGCGATCAGATCAGGATGCATTGAGCAGCCACCCATGAGGAGATTCTTCCCCGGAACTGTGTCCAATGGTATGGACAAGGAGGAGGGAGGCGGTTTGTAAGCCCATCCCCAGTGTAGGCTAATGTCCTTTCCAGTGTCCCGCGATGATACTTGAGGCAGGGGGGTTTGATGAGGAGGGGGCTAAAAGCACATCAGGCACTCTAGATCAGCGGGATCTCCAGTGTGGCCGCTTGACGAGGAAGGAGCTGTACGTGAGGTAGGAACAGCTGGTAGCAAAAATAGCAAGCAAGTTTATAAATTTCCTGTATATTATGATTCAGTTTTATGTTCAGTCCCTGGCCAAATAAGAGTGGATGTCAGTGGAATATTGGTATAATCACTGATGGTGAACCCGTCCCTCAGGAGCTCGTTTCTGATGCTCCTTACATGACGACCATTTTGAAGTTGCAATAAAAAAAGAATTCTGATTTCGCTCTTTTCGCTGAGGGCCTTCATGACAATGACTTTATGCTTTTTCAGTTACTATTTCTGTATTTCATCTTTTGAATTTTTGTAATAAATTATTTATATTCTGTTGATCTAGAACTCGGTTACTGAGTGGGCGCTTGCTTAATTGTATTTTTGATGTATTGGGGGGTGCCATACCTCTTGGACACATTGTCTCATGAAAATGACGTTCAACACCTTCGCGGATTCATCAACTGTTGGGGGTTCTTTTGAGATAATAATTATGAGTATGACACTTTCAGGGTTCCCTACATCTACACACCTTGAACAGACATGTCTGTAGCAACCTGTCACTCAAGCGACTTGCCTTCTTTGCATGGATACAGACAGCCCAGACCACCTTTTTGCCTTATCACTGGATTATTGATTTATTTTCCTAAGCCTAGTAAAAATGGGAGGAGAGATTCTCTCATCTCCGTACCCAAAACTCACCAAAGGAAATGTATTGTGCTGCTCACCTAATCTACAGTGTAGGATTCTATCAGGATGCCTCTGAGTAGAGGTGCTGTAGGGTCGACTAAATGGTTATTTCCCTGTCTTTGAAGAGTATATTTGATGTACAGCTGAAACCTTTGTTTTATGTCTGACTCTCGTTCATCTCTTGCAGCTTTGGTGGCACCTTAGTCCCACTTAGCATTGTACCTAGCCCATTGTTCTTTGCCAGATGAAATGCGCCATGCAGAAGTGTTGAGAGGTTCCAGCCATAATCTTGTCTTCCAGCCCCCTTTGCTTCGTACTTGTTTTCTTCACTGAAAACCGAAGTGGCAAGCATCCTATAAAACTATTCCACGCCCACACATCACCCCATATGGTCATTCTTATCTCCAACTTACACTTCACAGCTCCTGCTGGTAACATTGATGATGTTGCTATGCACTGTTGCGTCTTAGGATGTGTGGTAAGATCTTGTTGGCGACTAGAGGCAGGCCCCTTGAGGTGAACAGTGTTTCTGTTGGTCGCTCTTCTCATGATAGTGGTGATTCTTCCAGGGCAGCTCCTGTATTCTCTTGGGCGATTTTGAAGTAACCATGATCAGCCAAGAGCTCCCACGAGGCACTGTAGAAGCTATGGGCGCCCTCTTGGCCCACAGCTCATGCTGGTATTAAAAGTAGTTGTGGTGTGGACTGTTCAGTGTGGATTGCTGTAGTGAAGCAGTCCTGTTGTGGAGCGGGGTGGAGCTCTTGTTGGTTACTGAGGTTCTGTTGGTCATGGTCCTGTTGATCTGTTGTGTGCAGCCCAAATGTTCTGTGTTAATCTCAGTGGTGATGTCAACGACACCATGACCTGCCACAGTGCCTGATTGTGATACAGGTGACAGACTCCCCTGACTACTCCCACCCAGGGCACAAGTCCTAAAAAAAGAAAGTGTGGGGACGCTGTCTCCAGAAGTGATGTCACAACAGGAAGTGACGCCACGAAAGGTGGCTTGCACGATTGGGCTCATTGCCTCCCCTCGCTCACCCCTTAGATGTGATTGCATCTGCGAAGCCAGCGTGAGTGCAGCGTCCTGTGAGCTCCGAGCTCCTCGTCCCAGAGAGGCCAAAGAGTGAAGTCCAGCTGTTTGGCAGAGGGGATGCCGTCCACCCGGTAAAATAAGTGGGGGGACGCCGTCCACCCGCGTGGTACCCCGACTCGAGCCCTGCTCCCATCAGTACACGGCCAAACATCTACAATTTTATTTAAAATGAAAAAGGATATTGCTCTGGGGCCTGACCCACTCCACGCTCCTGTACCCTTCTGCTCCGCATATATGCATGCGGCAGAGTAATCTGATAGTCCTTTCAATGAGAAACTTTGTTCTGGTGAGCCCATTACCCAGCAAATATCTGGCACGAGGTATTTTTGAGAAAATATGGTCAGTCTGGAGGGTTGCAGGGGAATCATTTAATCCTCTTTTTCCACCTTTGAGTCCCATCGTGGCGGGTCTGTGGCCGTAATTTTAACTGTCAGTGTCTTGATATGAACGCTTCCCTCGCCATGTGGCCTGTTCATATATATATTTTTTAATCGGTCTGTGTTTTCTATTTTATTGAAGATCAGCTCGGGGTTGGATGTCTTGTTTCCCATAGGGTGGGTCTGCTTGTGTGATCACTGTTTCACATCACTTTTGCTGCAGACACAATAGCGGCGGCTCATCAGAGAGATGACCTGGTTTCATTTTGCACCTCTAAAAGCTTTTTCAGGTGCAGGAGTTCGGGGCATGCAATTGAGTGAATTGATTTGCCCTCTCTCTGGTGACCCAGATTGTGCCATCTCATTGTGTGTTCTCAGTGGTATATGATCAGTCTCCAGAGTGTAGTGCTCTTTTTTTAGAATAATAAGGTGACTAATGGAAGACTGCAGTAGATAGGATTGTCTGTTAAGAATTGGGTTTTTTATGCTGTCCCACTTTAAGGGAAGAAATAGGCATTGGCAAAGCCAATACCTCTGGCTTTATTTTCGGGGAATTGTTTGTTAGCAGTTGGGAGACTTTGCTTGAAATGCCCTAGAAAGAAACGCCTAAAATAAAGCAACATCTTGGGATACAACAAAATGGAAGCTGGGAGAATGGCCCCTTTCCGGAACATACAGCCATTAGCAGAGTTAAATTGTATTATCAAAGAAGAGTGTTATTAAATCGAGTTGGGAGATGGCATTTGTATTGTAAGTTGTGTACTGAAAAGGCATTCTAATCAAATTTTTGCTTAGTAAAATAGGTTTGGCATTTTATCTTTAAGAAATCCTATGTAAACGCACTATTTTAATCAAAAATGCTGTAAATCTGCATGATATCATGGCAGATGCTAAAACAAATGGACGTTCAAGGGAATAGGTTAAAAGCTTCGTTTTATATCCGACTAAAGCATCCTAACAGTGAGTAGTTAAATATAAAAATACATAATATATATATATATATATATATATATATATATATATATATTGAATTTCAAAGTTGCTCTGCAGCAAAGAGGCACTCCACAGCAGTAGGTATGCACGCATACTTTATTAGCTTGAAGGTGGCATTTCATCCGTAATTTACAGCCTTTCACCGACGCGTTTCAGAGCTGTCTGCTCTTTCTTCTGGGTGTGGTGGCTGCTTGCGATCATTTCCGGCTTTTCTCACAGTTCCATTCACGTGTCTTTAAGTAGTAAAACAAATGGACGTTCAAGGGAATAGGTTAAAAGCTTTGTTTTATATCCGACTAAAGCATCCTAACAGTGAGTAGTTAAATATAAAAATACATATATATATATATATATATATATATATATATATATATATATATACACACACACACAATTAAAGTCTTGTTTAGGTAAAGTAAGTGTATCCAAGTATACACACTGACTGTAATCAATCATACAAAAGGACCACATGATCCCAATTACTAAAACCTAATGGGAACGCAAATGGGACACTTTAACCATCCATGCTGTTGATGTACAGCCTTTACATGCAAAACTCATGAAAACCAATGCCTGTAGGGTGCCGACCAAAAGCCTGCTTTACCTCCCTGTACTTCCTATCGTATTTTTTGAAGAATTGATGACATGAGGTTAGAGCTCCTGGCTTCTGCCTGTGTGGCCCCAAGTAAACTTGGAGATTTATAGAGCGCAGTTGTTGCCCGAAGGCGTCCAAGCGCTAGGATAATCGTGACCTACAGAGAACAGGGGGGAGGGGAGAAGACAACGGTTTAGTAGGCAAATGTGAAAAGGTGGGTCTTCAGATGCTTGCGAAACGAGGTAAGTTTCTGGGTGGCTCTAAGATGACATGGTAGAGCATTCCAGGCCTTAGCTGCGTTGTACATGAACGTCCTTCCGCCGGTTCTAGATCTTTTTATTCTTGGGACTACTGCTAAAAGAGTCTGGCTGGAGCGAAGACTACGATTTGGGATATAGTGAGTGATCAGATCACGGGTAATGATAGGTCCCATGTCCCAGAAAGCTTGATGGGCTATACATAGCGCTTTGAACAGAATCCTCTGCCGGATCGGTAACCAATGGAGGCTAGTCAGTCCGGTCCTTACTGAGTGTCTGTGTGGGATTTTCAGTAGAAGGCGAGCTGCACTGTTCTGTACAGTTTGCAGCCTCCGAAGGGTGTATTCTGGTGCACCCAGATAAAGAACGTTATTAAAATCAAGATGGGAGTGAATGAGCCCTTGAATAGCAGCCTGTTTGGCTTCCAGGGGGAGGAGAGGGAAGATTTTATTTAGCACTCTCAGAATGCCAAAACATGTAGCTGATAGTTTTATGGCTTGGACATTGAAGGACAGTGAACTGTCCAGCCATACCCCAAGACTTTTGATGGTGTTTTTTGGGGTTGGAGGCGGTCCTAGGCATGAGGGCTATAGGGAGGGGGAAAGTGCCGGCTCTGAAGGTCCTAGGAGCATCAGCTCAGTTTTATCTCCGTTTAATTTCAGGGATGATGACGCCATCCAGTTCCTCACTTCCTCCAGGCATTCTCTGAGCCCGCCTGGCGCAGTAGGCAGTGTGCAGTTGCTGGAGACGGGTGCAGTGTAGCACTTCTCTTGGTTGACAACGGTTTCTTGCTTGGAACGGCACAGTTTAGATGAGGGGACTAGCCATGAAGCAGAATTTCTCACTTTGTAGGTTTTGTTGCGGGTAAATTGCAGACAGTGCGTCTGCATGGTCATGGGTTCTCTACTGAAAACTGTAGTTAAGACCTTCTAGTGAATTTAGGTTGCCGTTAATTCTTCTGCAAGGTCGACCTTTTTGTGGCTTCTGCACACCATCTTTGCTGCAGTTGCTGGAGCGCTTCAAAGAAGGACATTTGTTTTTGCAAAAAATTGCTTAGAGAAGGACTGTTTGCTGGATCCAAATCATATACTGATCCGTACGGAGCTGCGGGGTGAGTGTATTACTTAAGGTCACTTTGCAAAAACCCTATTAATGAGAAGTAGGTTTGTAGTCGTTGGCTGCAAAAAATGTTCCTGAGACTGTCCCTATCAGAATAATGTTTGCGCACACATTACTGTTTGTCAATATTGTTGATGCACAGAATGTCATAACCACGGACTTTTTGTTGTGCAAAAGTCATTTCAGGTGGGGAGGCCTGGAGGATAAATCTTGTTCATGAGAAAGCTGCAGGTCATGAAAAGCTACATATTTTACTGTTCTGCATGCTTAGTCAATGGAGTTCCCCCTTCACAGCTGAAGCCCGTCTTGAAAAATGGGACTTAGGATAGAGTTTTATTGTTGAGCCTGTGCTAGTCTGTTGATCTGATGTTGACCTCTATGGGTTTGTGTAGGGGTGCATGCAAGCACATTTTGCATTATAATTTTTCACCAGCTCTTGCCATGATTGGATCTTGACGGAAGTGCTGCTCTATAGGTCTTCTCATCTTAGCAAATTGCTCAGGTGGGCTGAAAGATGCTTACTTGTGAGAACCTTGTTAGGAGGCGAGAACTTGGTAGATAAAAGAAATGGCGGTGCGTTGAGACTTTCCAGTGTGATTCTTACAAAAGCAATAGGGATGCAACCCTTGCCATTGAGACCTCTGTAGGAAGCGATACATTGTTGGATTGAATAGCGAGTACCCTACAGCAAGAGATGAGGCACTCTAGATCGTGGGCACGGCACAGTGGAGGTTTGGATTATCGGCTTTCCCCTCTTTAACTATTGTTAAAATTATATATTTGTAATTTAATTTCATGCTCAAATATACAGACCATATTTTTACAAGCAAATCTGAATCGAGTACTCTCCTAAACAAACTGGACATGTCCACACACTTTCTTCATCTGGCATGGCAGTGCCATATTCTCTCGGGAGTGTAATTTCTGTGTGTCATCTGGACTTGCACACTGGCAGGATGTGCCTCTGCATGTGTTAGAAGGTAGTAGCATGACCATATTCATTGTTGAGTAGTCTGTCTGATCCTGAAAAGCCACTGTAAGCAGCAGCTTTAGTTTGTGTAATATTCTGTCCACTAAACAGCATTGCGCAAGTGTGAGGTCAGCACTCTGATGATGGTGGAATAGGCGTCACTTGTGGCGATTGAATAAATCACGTGTACAGCGTTCACCCATCAGATGAAGTCCATACCGCCCATCTTCACCCACCAGCAGAAGTCAATTAATGCCTTCCATCTTCTCTAGCCTACGAATCGTGGCCATTATGGCACAAACTACACATAGTTGACTCCTTCAGCAGGAAGATAGGACCTGCTGTTTCAGGATACTTTATCAGCAAAACTTGAGTCTGCGGCTGGTTGTGGAAGCATTGTGTTCTTGGAAGACTTAACGAGACTGAGGTGGGCTGTGCATAGGGCCATTGGGTCTTGCAGTCCACGATCTTGTACACAATTCACCCCGCATTTAGTGCAGAGTGGCTGCTTTCAAAAGAAGACTCTTTGATTAAGCATTTGCAATGCAATAGGTCTCGCATTTGTTAAAGTTTGAGCTGTTGGCGTTGAAAATAACAATTCTTTTTACTTTTGTTGTTTTATTTGCAGTGGAGTTATTATATTTGAGTATTCAGGCAGTCTGTTCCTAGTAACTGAAGGGGAGGGAGTGAGTCCAAAGTCTGTTATTATATATTTTTTTAAGCACAAAACCAGACACCTTGGTCGGGGGAGCAGGCATTGCTTACCGGGAGGTAGGTTGAGTTTGGTGACATTGGAATTTATGGAGATGATTTTTAGGGTTTGATATAGGCTACTTAGTGTGGCTGCTTGTTTTGCTAGTGACGTCTGGTAGTGTCTTGCTTGGTTTTGGTTGCCTATTATCAGCAGGAGGAGATAGCTTAATTTGGAAAGTGTACCATGTAGGTGAGCTTAATTTGGAAAGTGTACCATGTAGGTGATCTAAATGTTCATTTTTTTTGTGTGTCCTTAACAATATTTACAGTGCTTGAGATTTGAGTTTTAAAGCCAATTTTGAGATGGTTGTATATTTTTGATGAGTATGGTATGGGAGGAGTTGCTTGCTATACTGTTCTGTTGAACTTTGGTGGTGGTTAGCAGGGGCACTGGCCATACAAGTCTGTGTCCTTGGGTTACTGCTGGCTGTAGCCCTCGTGACCCAGAAAAGTCTTCATTAGTTCGTCACTCAATGTAAAGAGAAGTACTTGAGAAGGGCTCAAATCTAGCTCCTACGGCATCAGGTTGGTATTGAGACATGTGATGGTGACCGTCCCTGGCCCATCAAAACTACAGCACAGGTCGACAGTCCTGGCAGACAGACTTGGGTGCCCTCTAATTCATAAAAAAAACAAGTGATTAACGGACGTCCATCTACTAGGCAACTTGCTTGCCAATGGAAAAGGATATCTCCTCCCCCGTAAAAAATCCAAGTTTGTGGGGTTTTATACAACTCTTAGTAAATGTCTCACAAATGTGTTTAAACAAGCATTCTACCATCTACAAATCTTGAGACTGAACCCTCCATGTCTGCAGCTGTTCATTGTGAAATAGCTGCGATTTAGGAGGCATTGGATTAAAGTGGCTTTCCGGGATGCATCACACTCGAGGTGTAAGGTGCGGTTTTGTGATCCTTTGATGTATATCCTCTTCGTCTTATACCTGGAGGCTGTTTCCCGTTGCTGCGCCCTCTTGGAGTCTTCCGTCCGGTGTGCTACCTCCCTTATGTGGCTCCTCCACCCCCATTCTCATTGTCTTTTTGTGGTGAAGGCCACCCATGTGTCCTTGTCTCCCGATCCATATCCTACAACCCTTTGTACGCCTTGTTTCCCCTGCGGACTGGACGTGCCATCTTATCAATATAAATGATAAACCCTGATCACTATCCTGACAGCGAAGTCTGAGCAATTTGGCTGATGCCCGGTGGAGCTGCATCGACAGTTATAGAGGAGATCAGCCCTGGTTTACCCCCTCTGCCGTCACCTACCCAGCCGGTCATTGGACACAGTTTCCCCACGTCTCCCTGTTGATGTCTCCCCCCTCATCTATGAACTACTGTTTCATTGCTTTTCTGTCCTGTTTAATCTATGCTCTTGTAACAGGTGCAACTTGTAGCTTGTAACTCCCCGTTTCTCATGTAAAGCGCTCTGATACCTCTGGGTCTAGCCAGCGCTATATAAAACTCAAATAAATAAAAAAAACAATGTAAAGCCTTAAACAGCCTACCCACAGTCTTGTTGCTAGAGCCACATTTGCCTTTCTCCACAGAGACCTTGTTTAACCTGCATTTTTCTGGCTTCCAGTACACTTTTGAGCCTGGTTTACAATCTAGCCTTTTCCACCAAGCGTGCAGAGCAATTTTACATGCATACCTACCAAAATGTGTGCCGCAGTTTTGTATTTGTTTTTATAAACATCTTAAATCAATAAGGTTATAAATAGTTTAAATGAGGCAACATGTTGGGCGGTGACAGAAACTAGTGAGGGCGGATCTCCATGTGATGGTAGCAGGACATACGAGGGTAGTGCACAAGTCATAACAAGCATTGGCATTGCCAATAGGTCTTGCTTGTGGGACCTTATAAGTATTTAGTTTTGCAGCACAATATCCTTGTTGCATAATCGGATATTGTGCTGCAAAACTAAATACTTATAAGGTCCCACAAGCGAGACCTATTGGCAATGCCAATGCTTGTTATTTAAGCAGGAAAATCCACCTTAAGTCGTTTCAGTCCCTCTGTGACGTGCAGCGCCATCATAAGTGCCTGAAAATACTGCACACGTGTTATTCACACCAATGAAAGATTGCATTAAATTTCCTTTCCACCCATGCGTTAGCATAATGACAGTAACAACATTAAATGCATGTTTCCATATTGTAATAATAAAAATATAATCGGCGATCAAAATGGGTGAAGTGCAGTAACTGAAAAAATAAATATGACATGAATAATACGAAATTAAAATGGAGTATCTGCATCAGTGCATATGTGGGTAAAATATTTTTGGTTGTGTTTAAAAAAAAAAGTTTCTGTGAACCTTTTTTTAATTGTTTTCACTCCCATGATTCAATAACTAAAATTCATCGACGCAGGGCTGGTACGAGCTTCTGCAATTGACATTAAAGTTACACCTGAAATCCCTCTCATTGCTATCTCCTGCCATCATCTCATCAGTGCCGGGCTGCTTGGCTGTGCTTCACGAACTATGAAGCGCGGACGATGGGGGAGGGGTTATGGGAAGGAACGGAGCATATTAAAAAGTTGTATCGTGACATCCATAAAGCAGGCTTCACTTGAGGGAGCGGCAAAGAGTTTGGCAAGCTGCGCAGCCACCATTGTTACTGCTGAAAGTAAAGACGTATGAAAAAATAAAGACGTGTGGCTGATTTCAGCGAGCCACAAATAAAATAAACGAAGGCGCTGCCGCCATTATTTCAGTTGAGTGTGCCGTGCATGAAAAAAAAAAAAACCTGGGGGAGAAGTGTCCTGCCTGCAACAGCTTGCAGGAGAAAGCAGTTTAAGAAAATGGGCTGTAATAACAAGCACGGCCTGGGGGAAGCTGCCTGGGGAGGGGGAGGAGAAATGCAAGGAAGGCTGTGTGCGGCGTAATTAGGGGAGGAGAAGCCGAGAAGCCGCAGAGCGCACGCTGGGCGAAGCCCTTTGATGTGCTGTGCGGCAAATGGAGGGAGGCTGATGCGCGTTCATGTTTGAACACGTGGTTCACATGAACTGCATGAAAACGCCAGCAAAAAGCTGGTGGTTTCATGATGTTTTCGCCACTTGAATTCTCGCTCCGCTCGATGCGCATGCGCGCATCGATAGGTCGCGAGACCTAAAAAAGAAGTGGGGGGCTAACCAAGGGGTCTATTAGGATGGCGGACGGACCTGCGTCCGTCCGCCACCCCCCGAGGTGGAGGGACCGTCACAGGGGCAGCGGCGGTCCCTCCGGTGCAATTAGGATGTGACCGCCACCCTGGCGGTCACATCCCGTATCTTTAACCTTGCGGCGGGTGCTGCTTGAAGCAGCACCCGCCGCAAGGTTAAAAATGCATGTTTTACATTTACATGCACAAAGCGGCAGGCACCACGCGGTACCTGCCGCTTTGTGCATGTAAATGCTGGGGGGTACCATAGGTACCCCCCATGTGCACCCTACACCCTGGGGGCCCGCAACTGGCCCCCAAACACCAAAGACCACATGCTTTTCCACGGCGGAAAAGCCGCCGCGGAAAAGCATGTTTTCTGCCCCATCCTAATATGGCTGGCGGTGTCTGATAGACACCGCCACCATATTAGAGCTTTTCCGCCACGGTCGGAAGGCGACCGCGGCGGACGGTCTTCCCATCCGCCGATGACCCCTCAGCCATCCTAATCTGGCGGGGGGTCTTTGTAGGCACCACAGCAGTGAATACGCATCCTCCGGGCCGCCGGTGGCTTCGCCGGCCTGGAGGATGGGGATTCACCGCAAACCTAATCGTCCCCCAAGTTAGGCAGTGTGCACGTGACATTATGGCGCGTGACATCACTGCGTGTGACAACATTGGCATCACAAGAAGTAGCATCACAACCCCATACCTCACAGGAAGTGATTTCACAAGAAATGACATCCGATCCTAAGACCTCACACATGTTTAGCAAGTCTATCATGAGTACATTCGAGTGGATTACAAGATTTAACAAATTAGATTTTGTGTCGGGGTGTGCCAAAAAAGTGACGCAACCCCAGCAAATTCATACATTATTTTTTCCAACTCTGCCACAAATAACTTGTCATAAAGTAGAAACGTGGCAGTAAATCTGATCTGCTTAATTAGTTGCATTTGAAAGTATATTATGCTGATAGATAATTGTGTGCACAGTAAATCTCAGGGAACACTAATAATGATACGGTAACTTCCTGAGGTTCACACATTTGTTGGAGGGATTTATATTTTGTCTAGTCCCAGTTTTGAATCAAAGTAGCATAGAGGGTTAATGTGTCTCCTTCTAAACACACCATGTAATATCCAAGTGGGAGGTTTTGTTTTAATGTAGATAGGTAAGTGGGTTACTGTTTTAAACGGAGACCCTTTCACTTATCGCTCATAAATTGTACTCCTTCAAATGTAACACAGGGCGCTATGAAGGACATGTGACGCCTACACTTTGTAACCCTCACTGTCTTATGTAGCACGTCCTGTACGTTGATTTGCACATTTATGATTAATCGTCTTAGTATTACGTGAACGTGTGATCTGAATCGCTCTGACACCCGAAATATAAAAGAAATAGAACTAAATTGTGGTATAATACTGGGACAGGCCAACACATCTGACATTCTGACAGCGCATTGCATATCTCTTGCATACAGGGAATGAACAAAGAAAATAATAATGTCTCAAGTTCTTAAGCAATAAGCTTGTGCTCCTTTGTTTCCCCTCCATTGGATTTACATCCAAGTGTGAGTCTGCAGATAGCTCCCAGCCAAGATATTCTAACAAAAGAAGCCTGATGGGCCCCTAATCTCGTCTATGTTTTGGACCCAGCTAGAATTTGAAACAAACCCCCCCCCCCCCCTGCACGGTTCTGCTCCAAGCAAAAGCAGACAACTTGCAGGCGCTGCTGAATTTGTCCTGGTGTCTTAAAATTACACCTGGAGGCGTATAGCATATTTCAGTGGGGCCCGACTTCTTGGCAGTGTGGACAGCACCCACACTGAGAATAATGGGTGGATGCCGATTACCTGCGTGTACCCCCGCCCTGTCCATGGACTCGAATCTGCAGAGCAGCCGGAGCGTGCTTGGGCCGATTGTAACTCTAAGGTCATTGGGAATATGAGTGGAGTAGTATTACACTAGAGTGGTGCTAAGCAAGAAAGTAACCCATGCCTCCAGGTGGCACACTTGGATTTAAGAGCAAAGGCTGGCGTGTGTACCATTTGGGAGCTACTTATGGTATAGCAATAGAAAAAGCATGCCCTGGAGGGCACATGAGGACATAAGGTGTGACTGAGGATGTGGATTTTGTGGTGCATTCGAACCTTTTCCGGGGGTAGAAAGCAGTCCCTGCAGAGTTTCTTTCGCAGTCCCGGAGTGCATTATTAATAAGCTCTTGGCAGACTAGAGGTTCAGGACAGATGTGGACTAGTTGGAAGTGGGCTGATATATAGCTTAATGTGATCAACCCCATGCTTTGTATGCAATGGGATGGGAGAAAGGAGTTTGAGGGGAAAATATGGGAGATATGATCATTTTGTGATTACTTGGAGAGGATTAAATTATTCTTTACTTGAGCTGGCTCTAGCAGTGTCATCGTTTGAGATGAAGGAATGGAGGAATGGTGGAGGGAGGGTCCTTAGCAAAGGAGACTTTATGTGTAGTTGGCAGCTGAGGAAGCCAAATGAGCACATGTCACGCTGTCTGGAAATATACAGTAACTTCCCAACCGCAGTCTTCTTTTCACTAATTCAGATTCCCTGAAACCATGAGCCAAATGCGGCGTCAGGATTCTCGCGTTGCAGGAGGTTTGCATCTGGCTCAACTTACCACAAAACTATGTGCAATTAAATTCTCAGAACTGTTCAAACACTAATTGAAAACAAAGCCTTTTCAGGGAGGCGTGCATGTAGCTTTACTGCAGTGAGGCTTCTGTGCTGGTACTGGGTCCCAAACACTCCTGAGCATCCCCTCAGACGGCTTGCAACACACTAAAGGTATCCGTCAATCTAACCGCACTTAACCTAGTCTCTGAGTAGACAACCATTCTCTCTGTCTAGGATATGCCGACCACAGTACGTGTTGCTGATCACAACATTTGTATGGTATCTTGCAGGGTGGCTACGGACCACAACGTGGACAATACGACCGCATTGCTGAGGGAGTGGCTGATAAATGTGCAGACCCAGTACCACTATGTGGAGTGGAGGCCATTGGATGAGCCGAGGTGAGTCAGACATGTGCTTCTTGTCCAGCTCATAACCTCCAAGTCAGCAGTTGCTTTTTGTGACAGATTATCTGCATCCAGTCATATCTCCATTCTCCTCATAATTACTGCCCCAGGGATCCATCCGCTTGGTTTAACCTGTAAACTGATCTTTAATTCTTGTTGTCCTAAACATCCCAATTTTCTTTTGTCAAAGGTTACTTTTTTCTTATTCCGTCTTGTTGATTAGTCAATTCCTTCTAGGGCCGGATTGGCGCTTCTTTCCACCAGGCTTTTCCTTAGTGGGCTGGTGCTACTGGAGGTCGTTTTTGAAAAATATGGGGTGCTCCTGGTGCCTCTGTCACTTTCCCCATCTCCCAGAGGACAATTGCAGTAGGCCCAGGGAGGCTTCTAGTGAGAGAGAGAGATAGTGAAAAAGAGATAAGAGACGGAGAGGAGAGAGAATGGTGGATGGATAGATAGATGGATGGATGGATGGAAACAGAGATACAGCAAGGAGTGAAAGGGAGAGGGGCCTGGTTTGAGCATTTTTGCCAGGACTGCTGTTGGATCCCCAGTCCGGCCATGATTCTCCTGTCTGCCATTGGTTCTTTTCCTTTGAATCACACCTCAGCGTTGTCTTTCTTGCACCCGCCCAGTTGTGTCTTTCTGTGCTCAATCTTCTTGACCATTGCAGGTCCTACCCGGATGAGGAAGGCCCGAAGCACTGGTCGAGCACCCGCTATGAGTATGTGATGAAACTGCGGCAAGCGGCACTGAAATCTGCCCGGGATATGTGGGCTGACTACATACTGGTAAGTGAGAATCGCAAGCTCCTGTCGGTGGTGGGTACAGGCAGCTCGAGCGGGGGTCTGAAATATTTGATTAGACCGGGGGCCATGTGAACAGTTGGCCAGGCTTAATGAGGGATTCATAAAATAGGCTCTTTTGGGTATCGGTAGCAGCGATGAAGATGGTAGACTTTTTTTGCGCACAGGAATATTTGTGATAATAATTAAGCCATTTTTAGGTCGAGCATTCGAGACCTCTCGTATACTTTAGTATATATACCTCTTGCTTACTTGAATGTGGGACAGGGGAAGTGCACGCGCTTTCCCTTGCCGATTTCACCCCGTGGGCGCGCACGCCCAGCGCAGCGTCGTGCACATCCCCTGTCCCACATTCACCGCAAGTCAGCCTCTCGCGCGCGCACACACAGCCACACTCACGCATGCACACACACATACAAACAAGCACACACACGCAGGCAAACACACACGCAGGCACACACGCAGGCATACACACACACACGCGCACACAGAGACACATACCGCCGCCGCCCCCCACCCCGCTCCACTTACCGCCTCAGCCGCCACTCCTGACTTCTGCTGTGCGTCACGACTGCTCCTGGGCCATCCACTCCGTGGGCGCGGGCTTCGCGGAAGACGGAAGTCCCGCCCCACGACAGGCGTGACGCTCCCGAACTTCCGGTTTTGGGATGCGCACGCTCACGGCTTGTTGTCTATATCGTCACACATTTCTATTTGCTCTACCACGCTACCTTTGCATGTCGCACTCTGCTTAGTCTCTGTACCAGTCAAGCCACATATTAGTAGTGCTATTGTTTTAATGAATGGCGAGTACCGAGTTAATACATTTTTTTGTTTATCGCGTGCCGCCTGGCTCCTGTTTGCCACGTTCATTGGTAACGCCTAAACGCCTCTCGATGCTTATTTTTTGGGGGCAGTTTTGTATAGTGTTCCCTCGCCCCCCACCCCCCCTATCTTTCTGCTTTCATATACAGTCACCCTTCTTCCCTCATCGTCGTCCCCCTCCCCCAGCAGCATGCCTCCAGGACAAGAGACGTAGTAGATCTTGTTCTTAAATTACGGTTCGTAGTTAGCTTTGTTTACCAGGCAGCGTGTGACTGCTTTTTGCTACTACAAATGATGCTTCCGAGTATGTTGTATCAGGAAATGTTTAAACAGTGATTGCTTTTTGATTTGTTTGCCTTGGGGACATGCATATTTTACCTAAATTAGGCATTGTAGTTACCTTTGTTTATACAGACAGCGCATTAAGGCTTTTTGGTACTGCAAACAAAGCTTGCTTCGGTGTTTCAGGACGTGTTTAAACAATGATTGCTTTTCGATGTGTCTGCTTTGGCTACATGCAAGGTTTGTTTTTCCAATTACCGACACTCAACTCCATTTTTGCAACAAACCTAATTCTCAGACCTTTCAGAGACCTTCTAAAATACCCAAAGCGCGTGCATAGCAGGTGCATTTCTTTTGTTATCATTATTCTCCGATGGGTGGCGGAGCCGTGGCAATCCTATTAGTACAGTTAGATTTTCTTTTTTGCAAAAATACCAGATCTTGCTAACTTTATCTATGCAACCGTTAGTTGCCCATTTTTAAAGTGCATCAACTATATGCAGTTAATAATTCAAATGTGCACGAGCCTCCTTTGCCAAACAGTACCTGTGATTCCAATATCACAATATAACGGTATTCAGTGGGGTTCCTAGACCCGATGGCCCCTGTGCCACTGCACCTACTGCCCCATTCAAATCATGACCCTAGTGCCTTCAACGTAACTGCGCTTGTGACTGCTTCTTCAGTAGTAAAAGGTAGCAATAATAAGTGTTCAGTGCCAAATCTTTTGGCCCCTGTGTCGCTGTACCTGCTGCACCATTCAAATCCTTACCCTAGTGCCTGCAAGGATAAATGAGGAAATTGTCTATAATATATGTGTTTCGAAAAAGGCACAGTTGCAGGGGAAACCTAAAAACCTTACCACTTGCCCTTAGCAGAGGTCGTCACAGCAATACTCAAATTACTTCAAGAGGACGGAACAGCTTTATTTTCTATTTTCCCGGTTTATACAGCGCCAACTCAATCTTATTAAAGCACCAGCCACTACACTCCAATCAAGCCCACTTTACCCCAATCTACCCCACTCCAAGCTACCCTAATCCACTTCGTAATAGTTCAGTCTACTCCACTCGACTCCAATTTAACCCTCTCTACACCAAACTACCCCACTTAACTACCATCTACCCCACTCCACTCCAATCTACCTCACTCCAATCTACCCTTCCCCGCTCCAATCTACCCCACTCTAATTTTCCCCACTCCAATCTACCCCACTCTACTCCAGTTCCCTCCAATCCATCCCACTCCAGTCTCCCCCAATCTCTTCACTCCACTGTACCCTACTCCACTGTAATCTACCCACTCCTGCCCACACCACTGCACCCCATCTCACTAACTTTTAAGCATGCTGAACAGCAGCCACTCTTGTGTGCAACATGACTAAAACACATTACCACAAACAAAAGTTCTCCCGTAGAAGAGATCTATTGGTACTGCCAATGCTTGTTTTTATTTAGCTACCTTTCTCCTAAAATCCTCTGGTACAGATAGATTCTCCCATAAAGCAATGCAGCCCCTCTTCTCCACATTTCCAAATGCTCAAGCCAATTAAGGTGGATCTCACACTTCTAGATTTACTTATTATTTTAAGAAGGTTTGCCCATAGAAGGGACCTCATATTCACTCAACTTATTCAGAATTTCAGTGAAAAGGGGGATTTCTGGGAAATAATTACTATTGGATAAAGCATGGTGTGGCAGGCAGATAACATTGTTCAATATCCAGTAGGCCCCAGCACCTTTTATCCAAAGTAGCCCTAACCTTTTTCTAACATCGCTAGGTTAATCCTGAGGTCTCGCTTTTGATTAAGTTAAAGGTTTTTGCTTTGCTAATGGTATTGTATAGCAAAGCAAATGGCTTTTTCTCTCTCTCTATCTCTATCTCTCCTCCCTCTCTCACTCTCTCATCTGTTGATCGTCCTCCCCCACACACAACCCCCAAACACTTCCCCACACACACACAACCCCCCACACACACCACGCCCACACAACCCCCCACACACACCACACCCACACAACCCCACACACACACACACACAACCCCCCCCCACACACACACAACCCCCCCCCACACACACACAACCCCCCCCCACACACACACAACCCCCCCCCCACACACACACAACCCCCCCCACACACACACACAACCCCCCCCACACACACACACAACCCCCCCCCAAACACAGCCACACATAGACAACCCCACACACACATACACAACCCCACACACAACCCCACACAAACACAACCCCACACATAACCCCCCACACCCCCCACACACCCACCCCCCACCCCCCAACACACCCCCCCACCCCCCAACACACCCCCCCACCCCCAACACACCCCCACACCCACCCCCCCACACACACCCCCCACACCCCCCCACACACCCCCCCACACCCCCCCACACACCCCCCCACACACCCCCCACACACCCCCCACACACCCCCACACACCCCCACACACCCCCACACACCCCCACACACCCCCACACACCCCCACACCCCCCACACACCCCCACACCCCCCACACCCCCCACACCCCCCACACCCCCCCCACACCCCCCACACACCCCCACACACACCCCCACACACACCCCCACACACACACCCCCACACACACACCCCCACACACACACCCCCACACACACACCCCCACACACACACCCCCACACACACACCCCCACACACACCCCCACACACACACCCCCACACACACACCCCCACACACACACCCCCACACACACACCCCCACACACACCCCCACACACACACCCCCACACACACCCCCACACACACACCCCCACACACACACCCCCACACACACACCCCCACACACACACCCCCACACACACACCCCCACACACACACCCCCACACACACACCCCCACACACACACCCCCACACACACACCCCCACACACACACCCCCACACACACACCCCCACACACACACACCACACACACACCCCCACACACACACACCACACACCCACACACACCACACACCCCACACACACACACCCCACACACACCACCCCCACCCCCCACCCCCACCCCCCACACACCCCACACACACACACACCCCCCACACACACACACCCCACACACACACACACCCCACACACACACCCCACACACAACCACACACAAACGACACACACACACAACCCCCCACACACACACCCCAAACCCCCCACTCACACACCCCCCACACCCCCCACACACAATCCCCCCACACACACACAACCCCCCCACACACACAACCCCCCCACACACACAACCATCTATCTATCTATCGCCCTCAGTCTATCTATCGCCCTCAGTCTATCTATCAACCTCACTATCTATCTATCAACCTCACTATCTATCTGTCACCCTCACTCTATCGCCCCTGCTCTATCTATCGCCGTCGCTCTATCGCCCTCACTCTCTCTATCGCCCTCCCTCTATATGTCCATCTATCTATCTCCCTCACTATCTGTCTATCTATCGCACTCACTCGATCTATCGCCATCACTCTATCGTATCAATCAATCGCCCTCACTTTATCGCCCTCCCTCTATCTATCTATTTATCTATCGCACTCACTCTATCTATCGCATCCTCACAGCATCACTCAGCACCAATCACTCAGGGGCGCCACAGCATCACTCGGGGGCGCCACAGCATCACTCGGGGGCGCCACAGCATCACTCGGGGGCGCCACTGCATCACTCGGGGGCTCCACTGCATCACTCGGGGGCGCCACTGCATCACCCGGGGGCGCCACAACATCACTATGCGCTACCACCGCATCACTGAACGCCACAGCATCAATCTGTGCAACCATTCAACAACAACTGGCTCGAATATGTTCTCTCAATGTTTCAAACTTTATTACAAATGTCACAAAAAGATGTTAATAATTCACTTCTGTTCTCGGATTTTCGTCACAATAAAATACACTGAACATAATCTTCACAAAAGTTATTTACAAAAGTTTAAGCTACTGCCATTATAAATTACAAAAACTTTATTTAAGTATTATTTTTTTTAAAAAGCCATTGTTATTTATATTATCAGTACATCTAAGTCACGTAAATACAACACATATTGCATTACAAATGCTATAGGTGTCACATTTGCGAAAGTTAAAACTATTGGCATTGTAAACGACAAAGCTATTCATTCGCTATTTTCAAAACCAACACATAAATAAAATATTTGTCATTTACAATACCAATAGCTCAAACTTTCCTAATGCGAGACCTACTGCATTGCAAATGCTTGTTTGTTTCCTATTTAGTGTCGGTTCTATTTTTCCCCACTGTGTTGATTTTGTGGAAGTTCGCACATGCCTGTGACTTGCCAATGTTTAAAGACTAATTTAATTACTCGGCAGTCTGATTGACTTCAACCTTGCCTCCTGTTTACTCTTTCTGAAGCCATTGGCAGTGCCTCTGTTTGAACAGACTGTTAAAAATAAAAAATCCAATGTTTGCAAGGAACTTTTTGTGAGAGAGTGACAGCCCATCCTTTCCGGGTGAAGGTTCTGCATTGTTGGGCAACTGTATTCTGAATGCTGCCTAGTGCAGATATATCTATATCTGAAGGATTGTTCTGTGCTTTGCATTGCTTGAGACGTGTAGTATTTGATGGGCGTTTGTTTGGTATGTTTGTTCTCATTGAGCGACGTGATGTTTTATGACCATTGGACTGCTGTTGTAACTTCGAGGAGATCCGTGTATTCAACTTTGAGTCTGTTTTGTTCAGAATAAAGTGCCGTTTTGAAGATTGAGATCATTATTCTAATGGTGGTTACTGTGGTGGTCTTGTAGGCAACCAACTATATAGAATATCCTCCTAATTTTCTGTCTAATATGTTTTGCTGGAGGTTGGGTCTTAACTGGTAGAATGTATGTCTGTTTGCGCAGGCACTTGTAAATACTGTCTGTAGTGTTGAGTGTATGTTGTCAGGAGGAGTTACTGTTGTGAGCACATTAATGCCCACCTGTGTACTGTACCTGCATTGTGTTGGATGTGTGCTAGTGTTTCGTTGCGGCTACATCGTATGTGTATACATATTATGCCCACCTTCCTTTGCTCACCTGGGCTGGATATATGTTAAACCCGCCTCTGTGCCATCCCGTGGGTATTACAGAAGTTCAATTTTCTTTGTCTGTTCTGGGCAGAACTATTTTCCTTAAATCCAGGTCACTAAGACCAAAGTATCGTGTCATCTTGTCTCGTCGATGGTGTCCCACCCTCCGTATTTCTTCCCCCTCATTCAGTCCCTTTGTCAAAGTGTCTGGAGACTCTTTCCCCCTTCACAGCTCCAATTCTCTGCATCAAAGCAGCACAGGGGAGCCAGGGATGGTTGCTGGGCTTGACTGGCCTAGATATTATAGTAGGCGTGATATTAGGTCTAGTGAATGTCAGGAGAGATAGGAAGTGGCATAGAGAGTAGTGTGTTGGATCCTCCAGCGAAATGACCCACGTACAAGGAGCGCGTACATTCAGTCCTCCATCAACCCTGAGGCTCAAGATAGTCTAGGTTTGCTTCCCCTAGGCCCAGCTTTGAAAATGTTTCCATAACCATTTCACTATAAAGAGGGTGTGGCTTGGGACTGCCCTTCTCAAATCAGATCCATTTTCCTACCATTCAATGCAAAATTGACCTTTTACCTTGAGACTGCTGATTCAATGCCCAGGATTCCTCCTAGGTCCACGTTTCAAGGTAATCGGTGTCGTTACAAGACCCCCAAGTATAAGAAATTGGGCTTACCCTGGTGCCCAGTTCACCAAGTGACTATCAGTAGAAGCTACATGTGCACAGGAGCTATAACCCACCCCCATCACTGATAGGAGCATTTAGCTTGCTAAACCACGAATTCTGAAAGTGCATCTACTCATGAGGAAACTGATGGAATGCACTCCAACCTCAAAGCGACACTTTCTCATGGAGTGACTGTGGTAATCACCAGCAATGAGGGCTAAAATTAGAGATCGACGAGCAGCATAATGCAATCTGCATTCACTGCATTCTACCCTACTGTTCCCCAATAACGGCCACTCCAGCCTCTTGCTCTTCAGCACACGGGTGTCCAGCAAAGTGATACCACCCCTTCATCTTTGCCACATTCATCGACCCAAGTCACCCTGACACTTGGTTAGTACAAGGGTGTGTCGGAGGGGATTCTTTCCAACGTTAGTCACTAGAAGAGGTCTGATCTCTAAGTTCCAGCACCAGCATGTAAGGCAAGGATGGCCTAACTGAAAATTACATTGCATACTGTGGACCTGGATCAGAGGAAAGGACTGTGCCCCCTCATACCCTGGCGACAAGAAGAGAAATAGTGATTATGATATTCTTTTCAGTCCTCCCATCAGCGTCATCTATCCTCTTGTTGCAGTTCGGCAACAGATGCATATGAATTGGGTACTAGAAACCTTCATTTCTACCTTACTAAAATGTCAACACTGGTAGCTGCTTCCAGACAAGTTAGTAATGGTGAAGTCTGTTTTGATGATGAAAATTAAGGTTTGCTTTAGGGCAAGGTGTGGAGAAGCTAGAACCAATGCAGACATCATTCCAGTGCCCCCTACGTTACAACCTGTGCTTGTGACGAGGAGTCTACGTTTAGTACTCCTTATTAAAGAAGATGAAGTTATTTGAATCTTGATCTGTTGCTTGATGGGCTGTTGAAATGACTTAGATGTTTAGTCTACAAACAAAGTCTGGTCCGAATGTGGCAGTGCTTTTGGCCTCCGTTTAGAAGACATGATGTCTCTACTGAGGCCAGGAGAGGACTTCATTAATTGCCATTCACCAAAGGTATAGCATATAAAGCTTTGCTTCAGGTCATTCATGGATAAAAAGAAAGGCCTCACTCTACAAGAGTTTAGAGTAACTTATGGGGATTTAGAGAACTGTAAAGTGGGAAACAGTTGTTGGTTGTCCATAAGAAAACTGTGGATTCTTTGTTCTGGAGCCTAGACTATGGAACACACTACTTACTTTCCCTACCATTGCTTGGCCAAATCAGGAATCATAAAAGCAATGAGTTTTCTATAGATGAATATTGGTGCTTTTTCACAGAGATATCTGGCTCACTCCACCGCCTAGAGCAGAGGTCTTCAATCTTTTTTTTTTTTACTCTGAGTCCACCCCCAGACCCCCTAACCAAAATGTTTTGAAGTCTGGCTCCTCTCCAAAACGTTATATAAAGACTGGGGGAGGGGGGTTTTAAGGGTAGGGCTGAGTGAAAGGAGCGGGTGTATAAGATCACATCAGGGGTTCTTTTTCAGTATCAGATGAGCCACACTAAATGTGAGAGTTCTACATAAGAAAATGCATAGAAAACACTGAAATAGACAATAAAACACTACTCCATTTATTTAGGGTCTTGTGAACCCCTCACTCTCCTGGGCCCCAACGGAACTACACATCTGCACTAATGATAGATGAAGCCCGGAGTAGCAGACTATCCCCTCTGCCTCTTTTGCACTTTCCCCACCAAGCCTGGCCATCACCCTGATCTTGAAATAGACTGTCCTTGTCAGAAAAATGAGCTCTTGTGTTATACTGCCGCTTTGCAGCACGGGTGCTGTCAACCCTTATGCAATCCACTACACCTCAGTTGTAATGTAAGACAGTCATAATTGTGATGCAGTGGGCCCTTCACACTCTTGGGCTCCAGTGCCACTGCACCTGCCATACTAATTAGAACTAATTCCCTGTGAAGCAAACAGTTTGCTTCGCCCCTTGTTAGATCGTCCCAATCTTCCTTTCTGCCATCTTTGTGGCTCAACGTAAGGTGTGTCCTCTACTTCATTGTTCTTGTTTCTTGGGCCAATGGTTCAATGCCCAAAGCAACGGTGTCCAAGCAAGAATGCACTGAGCCCTAATACAAACCAGGAATTAATATAAAACAGTCTTAATAGGGGTTTCGTTTTGCCCTTATACCCCTGACCCCTGCAGCACCAATAATACCCACTCCTCAGCCGACACTACTGGACCATCACTCCTAGGCCTGAGTCCAAAAGCAGGCTGTCTGCTCATTTGTGTCATAAAACGAGAAAAAGCCCCACATCGCACTCCCCTGTTGCTTGGGACCTGTACCCGAGTAGCAATGGGGACCTTTTTGCTACTGAAATTTCCTTGGGGTGCGTTGATCCCTCACCCCATTGCCCGATGTGCCAATGCAAAATGCTGCACTAATGGCAGTTATGTCACTTAAAAAAACTATCTGTATTTCTCAACACCTTCTTCAGGACATTTCTTTGATGAAGTGGGTAAGTTGTCTCTGTCCATTCACAAATTAACGGATTGGACCCCACATATTGCCCCCTTCTCTAAGCCATCTCTTTGACACGATCTGTGGATTTTACTCTGTTCCGCACATCTGCATGTAAACAGAGGTCGAAGTTAGCCAAGTGTATGGTGACCAGGGTATTTTTAGATTTACAAAACAGTTCACATACATTTTGTTAAAAAACAACCATACCTGAATTGTTAATGGACACCTGGAGTGGAGTACTTGGAGGTTGCTGACAGGGAGGGGCCTCTTAAAGTGCTTCAACTTAAGGAGTTTGTTGAAGTATCATTATCTCATATAGTTATTATTTGTTAGGTGATATAAGGATGTTGAGGTTTACAAAGTGTCCTTTTAATGGACTTCTAAAAATGTCTGCACTAGGTTCTGGCTAGTTAGTTGTTACCAATATAAATTCTTGGAAAGCACTTGTTTTATCATATACGCTAAATCATTGTGTGGCAACCGATCTTATACTGTGTGTAATACAATTTTAAATTACGCTTAAATGTCCCCCCCGAGCTTCGGTAAAATACCGAATTTTACTGATTCGGTATTTACTATTCGGTAATTGCTATGTAGGTAAAATATTCTGTAAAAATCCCGAATCGGTAAGATTCGGTATTTACCGATTCGGTAAATACCGAATCGGTATTTGCTATGGAATCCTATGGGCCTTGAAGCCCATAGGATTCAATAGCAAATACCGATTCGGTATTTACCGAATCGGTAAAAATACCGAATTGCAAAGGGGGACAGGGTTTCACTGTGACACCCTGTTGCACCCCTGTAACTGGCTTGTGCGCCATGTGGCACACAGCCATGCCCTTAGGGCATGTCTGTGTGCCACATGGCACAGGTGTACATGCACAGATGTGCATGTACACAAGAACTCGTTATTTACCATGCAATTGTATTGCATGGTAAATACCGAATCCTGAAAGCCCTGTAGCAGTGTTAAAAGTGCTACCTACATAGGAAAACAGATTCAGCAATTTTACCGATCTGTATATTTACCTAATCGGTAAAATTTACCGATTCAGTGATTTTACAGAATCAGTAATTTTACCGATTTGGTAAAATTACCGATTCGGTAAAATTACCGAATCTGTATGTTTTCAGAGCCCCTACATACCAATGTCAAAATACCGGTCGAAAATCGGTATTTTCGGCCGATTCCGACTGGTATTTTGACACCTACATCTGGCCCTTAATGATCTATAATTAAATGGGGGGCATTTCCCACCAAATTGTTCAATTTGCATTTATTTTTCATTCAAGATGTGTGCATTTTTCCCATGCAGTTGCTGTGAAGGTGAAAAAACACCAAAATACCAAGAATATTTTTTTGTTTTTAGCCATGTCTTAGACTGGTTTTGTCTGTTATCAGTACATACTTTAAACCGAAAATGTTAAAATAAACACTTAAAAAATATTTCTACAGCTACTCCAGTTCCCCCCCCCCCCCCCCCAACATGAGCCCTGGCTGATAATTGAAGTAAGCAAACACAGCAAAGCAGGGTTAAGAATTAATACAGACGAGTTCATATAAAGTACTACTTAAACATGTCTGTGCCTTTGCAGAACCATAAAATGTTAACAGATGGTGGCAGCCCTAACTTCAGTCATTTCATGTAAATGAAGATGACCTGGTAACGTGAAAAATAGACAAAGTCACACTTCACGGCCATATTCATTTACAAGTGCTTTCTGAGGCATTTGTGCCCCCCTGGGAATTGGGAATACCACCATGGCCCCTCAGAGGGGCGCACCCCAGAGTTTGGAGACCTCTGACCTATAGGATGGCTTCTGTTATGTTTCTCTTCCATCTTCATCTACTAAATGTGTTATTCTTTTGAAGGGAACCTGTTGATTCCCAGTTCCAACCACTTATGGGATGGAGCACTGTCATCCAATGTCTGCCAACTCCTAGCCACCTATAGGTGGGTACCTTCCTAGCACCTGAAGAACTCCAAGGAAAGAGGAAATGTAGGCAGCTGCACCTGAAAAATCATCGTAATTAAAAATAATCAGATGAACAATTGTATATTTCATACTGAATGTCTTAGTCCTATGCTGCTTAACATCAGAAGTATGATTGTATGCATACATACATACATACATACATACATACATACTTATATATGGTTTACTCTCTTTGTGTGTTATTAGTTGCTCTCCACTGTCAGCCGTATCCAGTTGTAGCCCATCTGGCAAGCTACTTCATCATGTTAAAGGGTCACTGCTTGGTGTTAGTTGTGATAGGCAATCACAGAGCATGCAGACAGGAAGGCTGTGTTGGCATAGGAGTTCTATTTACTTTTCTTGGCCAAGAGATTGACTAGTGCAGCTGTCAAACTTGTTGCAACGGTATTAAAATATTGTCACTAGCTGGTTCATCAGCACTGAAAAAGTACACTTCACTGTGTAGTACGACCTGTTTGTCATTTCATGTTCATCCAGTTCCTTCTGGTTCCAGTTGAATCTGATGTCCTAGTGTCCGTCCTACTATGGCTCTGTAAAACTGGGCCAAATACAGTCTCTTCAGCACTTGACTCTCAGTTGTGGCGATGATGGGCAGTTTCCGACTTCTCGGGGAGGTAGCATTAGGATGCGCAAGCTCCGAACTCCACAATCACCCAGCATTTTAATAAGTGATTGTCCGATCAAGTACTTTACTTTAGTCAAAGAGGTGCAGTAACTTGTACATTTAAAACCTAATATTCCACAAAATAAGTAGACGTACAAAAAACACATTGTTGCTTGGGCTACTGCGTCTTGGATTCTGTCTCACTTCACCTGTCTCACAGTTGTCTCTCTCGCTCCTTTAGTAATTCTAGGTAGGTCTTGTTGCAGGGATTCGGTTTAGAAACAGAACTATGCCTATAACCACAGAACATCAGTATGTATGTACTGAGTCAGCATACCATATCAGTACCTACGGGCAAAATCCAGAAAG
This sequence comes from Lissotriton helveticus, assembly GCF_964261635.1. NCBI lineage: Eukaryota > Metazoa > Chordata > Amphibia > Caudata > Salamandridae > Lissotriton > Lissotriton helveticus. Next base: position 1,299,081,187 of record NC_136057.1, read on the forward strand.
CTCATAGTGCCTTACTTGCCCTCCTAACCTTCCCAGAGTAACAAGTAAGTTTGCACCCCAGAACACAACACTCTAAAACCTGTCTAGCAGGTCATCACCTTTCGTTCTCTCACTCATGCATGTCCACAATAAACAAACAAGCATTGGCATAGCCAATAGGTCTCGCCTTTGGGACCTTGTGTTTAGTTTTTAACAGTGATGTTGCAGCAAGGATATTGCGCTGCATAATTAATTACTTATAAAGGTCCCAAAGGCGAGACCTATTGGCTATGCCAATGCTTGTCTTACCCACGTGCGCATAGCATAGCATAGGAGCACCTTGATTTGAAGAAGTCAATATCATAAGTATCGGCTTTCAGTGGCAGGGTCGAAAGTGCAGAATGGGGATCTGGATCAAGCGTGGCCGGATACAAAGCTGTGGGTGACTCTTGATGCATTGAGGGGCAGGGTGGTGCAGGGGAATCAGCATGTTATTGTACACACGTTAGATATGAGAGTGGAAGGAAGGGGTTACAGTCGAAGTGAATCCAGATCTTGAGAGCGGATGAATTGTGGATGGAAACTGCAAGTACACTGAAAGGCTCTCTTGATAATCAAAGACCCGCATATGTGGAGAAAAGGAAAACCTATTTTGAAAATTGCTGGTGGCGATGATTTTTCGTGTGAGGGAAGAAGCTGTGCTTTGGTCATTAGCGTGCCTGGCCCTGCACACAAGTCTGGGAGTATGGAAAAAATGTGTAGGATTAGAAGCCATATCTTTTGCGATGAAAGCTGACTCTGTCCGATGAGGTCAAGGCGCATGTTCGCCAGTTCTTTACCCCTCTCTTCCCCTAAAGTATGCATAGTCATATCGTCAGGCAGACAGGGATCAGGAGAGTGCAGCTGGTGGGGAGGGGGACAAAAAGGGAGAACTGGAAGCATAGATGAGAGGACCAATACAGAATCAAGGAGAGGAGCGAGGGCACACGGGGGAGAAACAGGATGGGCGAAGATCACATGTCAAAGAGTGAGGAGGGCATGATGGACGCTGAAAAAGGGGACGGGGCACAGCCGTCTGAAATAAGAGATGGAAAGAAGTTGAAAAGGAAGCAGGGAGGGAAATAATATGATCGGAACTACTGGGAGGGAGTGTGGAATGGAAGCGAAGGAGAGAGGGGTGCAAAGGCTGGTACAACGTGAAAGTGAGACCAGGGGAAGGTTGTGAATAACAAATGAGAGAAAAGATTAAAGTAACTTGGAGAGCCGGAAGGTGAGAATTTGACAAACAGCGCGAAAGGGAGCTACAAGCAGGAGTCCGATATGAGGCCCACGAAATGAGAAAGAAAGAGGGAGTGTAGGAGCCCGAAAGACAAAGACGAAATGGACGAGACGTGGTGACAAAGATGGCGAGAGGGTAAAGGGAAGAGAGAGAAAGATAATCGGTCACTGGGAGGGAAGGAACAAGTTGGTGGTGAAGAGGGATCAATAGAGTGTGAAGGCAAGAGTGGGAGAAAGAGACAAGCGAATGAAAGACAGAAAGGGGTGAAAGGGAGAGTAGCGGATAATGGGAGATATTGAGGAATCAACGAGGGGACAATGAAATGAAAAGAATGGCGAATGAAAACGATTGAGGGGTGAGGCAAACCTGAGAAATAATATGATGTGAAAAGATGTGGACGGGGGATTAAAAAGAGATGTCAGGATACGGTGAAGGAAAGAGATAATACAATTTCGAAGCACACAGCTAATGTTACCTTTCCCAGTGGGAGAATACAAACAAAACAAGACGGAGGGCATTGCTGTGGGGAGGAGGGAGGAGAAATGCGACACGGCGGGCAGGGAGGGGGCTGAGCGGGGAGAGCGGCATGAGGGTGTGAAGCAGCAGGGGCCTGAAACGCGCCGCCTTTGATGTGGTAATGCCAGGCAGGCAGGCGGCTGGTGGCATTGTGCACGCGCTTTTTAGGGCTTGCGCAATGACCTAAAAAGCACATGCACTGCAACAAATCGCCAGTGGAATCGCCAGTTAGGTAAACTCTCGATAAGCCCCTTTATATCTCGCTCCCGCTCAATGCGCATGCGCATTGAGATAGGTCGCTCGACCTAAAAAGAGACACAAAGAAAGCTTACAATATTTATTGAAACTATTGTGCTCGATCATTAAGCAACTGTGCTGCAATTAGAAAACATATGCTAGTCAGAAATGTAATTAGCATGATCAATAGACTATACACATTGAAAAACCCTGTGATACTGAATGACAGACCTGCCTAAGCCTACCCTCTCTATGCGAGCACAGTGATCTATACAAAATCTCTGGGTTTAGTGCTGGGCCCATATCTGACTGTCATAATCATTTGGTCTACATCTCAGACGTGCTGCTCTCTCATCTCACAACCTTTTTTCTGCAAGAATCTCTCCTTTCTATTTTCAAAACAACAAGTCCCGGCTTATATAAGAATTGCCTTGTTAAAAAACAGCAGCTGTACCTATTATGTCTAGGTGTTAGTGTCTAACCACGGAGAATAACAGGGCACAGTGTTTTTTGACCTAGTGCAAAATGTTCAGACTGCATCCCAGCAGAGCGGCTGAGAAACAAACATGTGCAATCTATTTCTAAAATAGCAGTGTGGCACGAAAACATGCATGACATTTTGTAATGTGTGCAGTTAGGCTAACATAGGGTAGAATGACAATGGGCTCCTCCGGGAACTCCCGACAGTCTCCCTATGGGATTTTAGACTTTCTCTTGGGCATGTATCAAGACTCCGGTCCAAATTACCCTTTAATTGAGTACATAGGCTCAATTATTTAAAAAGTCCCCTTTCAGCACAGGCTTCTCACAATGCAGACATCAGTCCTTTCTGTGCCTACAGCATGCATCTCTCCTCGCTTTTGGGTGAAGACCCGCTGGCTGGCAGTACAACATTTGATCCCGAGGAGGTCTGCAGCAGGGCATAATTGTGGCCACCTTCTGATGCCCTCTCAGTGTGGGGATAACTTTGGATGAGCAGGGGTCTTCAGTGGTCAGTGGGCCTGCTTCTGGATGTTATGTGAGTGTAGCAGATGGGCCATAGGGTCAATGGAGCACTAGGGCAGCCGTGGTAGGTTCTTTCTATGGGCAAAGTGCGCATCAACTGAAGTTCTTGATGGCAGTGGCAAATCTACGACGGACACAGTTCTTGTCGTAGCAACACAGTCTGCCTTGGGCACTGTTCATGGTTGTGGTGGTACAATCTACCTCTGGCACAGTTCTTGTCTCCAGCAGTACCAGCTGATTGCTACCCAAAACCACTAGTGCTAAGAGACTGAGCACCTTCTCCTCAGGACAAGCAGTTTGCTCTACACAGACTTCCCTCTTCTAGTGGAACCACAAGCGACAGTGGTCAAGCTGGTTCTGGCGCTCCCTGGACAGTTGCACGTTCTGCAGACTTTTGCAGACTTCTTCCCTCTCTCAGCAGGCAGATTGGCTTCTATACACGACAGGTGAAAATATCTGGTTGCACGGCATTTATCTGAGTAGTACGCGGACTAAGAGGACTTGGAATTGGAACATTAAATGGGTCAGTGGTTTCCTCTTTTATACACGTGCAACAGGCAAGCGATGTGGATTCTTTGCTCTTTCAGAATTGGTTTCGGTTGATTCTACTTGCAAGTGTCCTCACACCCAACCTTTGTGTACAATAATGCACATCCCAGCAGGGTAGCCCCCAGCTTGGATTTCCCATGACCGAGGCACAGAGGTGTGTGCTTTCTGCAACAGCCAGACTGAACAGTGATTGGGGAAGGACAAAAGGTGGGCCTACTCTAAAGGGGTCACTTACACTTTAACAACAAAGACTGCAGTGCCACCCTTCAAACCCACTACCTACCAGATGTCAGTGCTGCAGGAAGACTAATAACCTCCACCCCCCCTTTTTAGGTCTCGTAGACCTATTGCAGCCGAGTTGCCTGTGAAGCGACATACACAGGTGCACGAGCAGCGACAGACCAGTGCACGAGCTGCTCGGGGTCTGTGGACGCGCTTACGCAGGCCGGCCGAAGGCACACACACTCGCGCATACACAGACAGACGCACACGCGCACACACACGCATACATACATAGAGAACGCCCCCGCCCGCCGCACACACATACACACATGCCCTCCCTCTACCCCCCACTCACCGGGCTCTTTTCCCATGTCCCTCTCCCTCCAGCGGGTCACTCTCGGCGGCAGCAGGCTCCAATTCAGGGTCGGAGCTCGGCGTGTCTTCTCAGCGATCAAAATCCACAGCTTACCCGAGACAGCCGATGTGCACACTCACGGCGGGCGACGGCGTCTCGTGCGCTCCCACCGTCGTTTCGCGCCCGGCGATCCTCAGCTTGTCTTTCCATGATGTGGTAGTGAGTACTACCCAACCCTGCGCGGCACTTCCTGTTTCCCTGCAGCTTAGCCCTGGTTTAGGGTGGTGGCTGCTTCAGTCTGCGATCTGTCTCTGGGAACGCCTGCGGCCGTGGTCGGATCAGGAGGGTTGCTAACCCGTTCGAGCGCTGTCCTCTAGAGCAGGGCCGCTGCAGCCACCATGCAGGCCATCAAGTGTGTGGTGGTCGGGGACGGGAAAGTGACGGCTGACTCCGAGCCCTGTGTGCATGGACGCGCCCCTACTAACCACTAGGAGTCCCATTAGGTCTGAGACCCCCAGAGCCACACCTTTCTTGTGTTGAATAATGAACCCGCGACGAGCGGTGTTTGGGAGACGCCTTAAAACTATCAGATTATCGTAATATGTTACTTGTATGTATGTATCGCATTTGAATGAAGCAAAGCATGCATTGCACCAGGAAAGTGTGAAATACGTTCAAGTTATGTAATCAAGCCGAATTTCGTAAAAATTAAACAAAATGCAAAATCACCACTTGTTGCAATATTTTAGTGTGAAATGCATTCCTACTCTCTGGTCATTTGCGTTGTTCGTGTGCGCTGGCGCCACGAGCACCATATAATACGTCACGTGGCATATTAGCATGATTTTGGGAATTTAGCTTTACATGAAATTTATGAAATAGTGCAAACTTACGCCGTTGTGATGACAGTTATGCCCTGGCCTCCATTACACCCATGTGGGCTCAGGGCAGTTTTCATGCAGCCGCCTTACATGCACTTTAATCACTTCCAAAGCAAATCTAGCTGGGGAGCAGCAGTGATTTGTGCTTGTTGACCTGAGTAGAGCGAGGCCTAGAGCCAGGAGCGGGTTCCGTTCCAGTGCTGTCCAGGATTGAGTCTGCCCATGGTCCTGTCACCTGCTGATACATCATCGGAGAGAGAGGTTTCAGCGCCGTCCTGATGCGGGGAAGGGAGTGTTCAGTCGGATCTTTTATTGGATGATGTTCCAGAGCCTTTTTTCATGGTTCGAGCAGGTTTGGTTTCCAATCTTATCAATGCTAACTTTGTAAAGAATATGATTGAAAACAATGTGGCATAACGAACAGAGCTGCTGACTTTAGAACTGGGAAACCAGGTTCGAGTCTCGGCGTGGGCTCGACATTCTGTGATGCTTGGCAAATCACATAATCTCCACGTACCTACCAAAAAATGAATGTATCCTTGTGTAACGTAACTGGCGCTCGTGTAAAGCGCTCCAATACCTTTAGGTCAAGTTCCCACTATATTAAACAAGCATTTGACAATGCAATAGGTCTCGCGTTTGCAAATAACAATGCCTTTTATTTTTGTTTTCTTTTTAAAAACAAAAGGCATTATTATTTACAATACCAATAGCTTAAACTTGTCTTTCTTGTCTACGTTTCCAAGCTGAACATTTGAAGTTGTAAGTTCTTTAGCAGCTGCCATTGGATAGAGCTTGCCTCGTCTTCTCTTGTGTTTGGTTAGAAACAACAGATGCAATCGTTCTGCTAATAAGCATCAACATGTATAGACTTCTTAATCAGCTGTACTACCTCCTCTGTCAGGTAATTTTCTTGCAGCACTGTAGGATCATGTTTAGTTCTTGTTGCTTTCAAATCACTTAGACCTACCGCTGTGCTGGGCTTTTGTTGAGCTTCTCTGAAGGTGCTGCATTGTAAGAATTACGACCTATTTGCTGAAACTCTAAAGCGCCTAAATTCAACTTGCTCTCAAGTACTTTTTAGTTCCTCGTTGTTTGAAAAAGGTAGATTAGTAACTCTTGACTCCAAGAGACCAAATATTTCAGACCTGTCAGTTCTAGGATTACAGTGGACAGTCATTTGAAATATTTGACTGTCGCACCACACAAGCTGGACAATAGCGAACTGAGCATTTGGTTATTTAAGGGACCAAAAGAGTGTAGAATAACATTAAATAATCGACCAAGTCGCTATTGTGCACTGAACCTACCTTCGGCTCTCAATCACAGTTTAGTTTGTGAGGTAAGAGGGATGAAAATTAAAGTTGCATCTAGCATATATCTACATTTATTTATATAGACTATTTGGGCCTGCGGGCTTTCACTATATTAAGCAGCCATAACCATTCAACATTAATGCTTATCTCTGTTTTGCTAAAGACAAATTGTGATGCTTACTGAATTTCTATTGGTAAGCAGTGCGCTAGCGATGATGTCAGTTTACCGTAAGTGTGTGTGGCCCTTTTTGTACACATAGCAGCCCCTGAAGTGGCCATTCAGTTATCAAACTGAGTAGAGCAATGGATCTCATCAGATGCCCGCATTCTTCTCATCAGATGCCCGCATTCTGGCAATGCGCAGGCCCTTCCCTCGTTGTTTTCTTTTAAGAGAGCGTGAGAAAGTAGGACACGACTGTTGTGCTTATTTATATATTTAACGTGCCCTGCATTGCTTGGAGTATATACAACAGAAGAGCTTAAACGGACACACAACCGAGTTTAATTAAGATAGGGAGGGCATATTTTTACCAAGCTCTGTTGCGCCACGCAGGCCACCATACCACGAGTCAGGGGCATAACGCAGGCCCCTGCTGCCACAAGTTGCCTTCTCTCCCCTTCTTACAGCAGCGTGCACCACACAACCCAGTGTTTCCCCATATTGCCGAACTGGTGTCTCTAACCCCCACCCCCCATGTGCAAATCATTCTTGCCCTTCATCTGTGGCTGTCGCGCCCCACAGTGCCCGGCACTGCAACTCTATCTATCTTTTGCCCTCACTCTATCTATCTATCTATCTATCTATCTATCTATCTCTCTCACTCTATCCTATCTATCTATCTATCTATCACACTCACACTATCTATCGCCCTCACTCTATCTATCGCATTCACTCTATTGCACTCACTCTATCTATCGCATCACCACAGCATCACTCAGCACCACCACAGCATCACTCAGGGGCACCACAACATCACTATGCGCTACCACTGCATCACTGAACGCCACAGCATCACTCGTCGCCACCACATCACTCGGCATCAATCTGTGCAACCATTCAACAACAACTGGTTCAAATATGTTCTCTCAATGTTTCAAGCTTTATTACAAATGTCCCAAAAAGATGTTAAAATTTCACTTCTGTTCTTTGATTTTCGTCACAATAAAATACACTGTACATATTCTTCACAAAAGTTATTTACAAAAGTTTAAGCTATTGCAATTATAAATTACAATAACTTTTATTTAAGTATTAATTATTTTAAAAAAATTAAAAGCCATTGTTATTTGTAATATCAATACATCTAAGTCACGTAAATACAACACATATTGTATTACAAATGTTATAGGTGTCACATTTGTGAAAGTTAAAACTATTGGCATTGTAAATGACAAAGCTATTAATTTCGCCATTTTCAAAACGAACACATAAATAAAAAATTTGACATTTACAATACCAATAGCTCAAACTTTCCTAATGTGAGACCTATTGCATTGCAAATGATTGTTGTCCTTTTGTCTTCTCTTCTTCCATAGGTACCTACAAACCTTCCAGGTACCTTTTCAGTAGACCCTACTCAACTGTACGTACCTGCTTTGCTCGGTACTGCAGCTCTTTACATTCTATTTTTTATCTTCTTTTATTTTTCATCCATTAGGCAGCTATCACCCAATGTTGTGTTATCTATGTCCTGTTGATAACCTCCAGTCATGAAGGTGGAAACACCGTTGACGTGCACAAGCCAAATTTAGACTCTGAATTATAACATGATTTTATAAACTTCTTCATAACTGTATTGATTCATGCATAACTTCGGTATGAATTCTGGTCCAGTATACTGTAGCATTCGTTATTATTTTTTCACTTGCGCCATTTAAATATTTTTTCATGAGCATAAAGTGTTCCCCTGTTCAGTTAGTACAAAACCTCAAAAGCACCATTGATTCTGCATTTTGATTTATGCAAATACAATATTTCTTTTGATGACAATACTAAATTATGTCCCTGGGACTTTTTTGTCTTCATTTAATGTGTACACTGTAATTAAGTTATTTCTCAAATGATTTCCCTTTATTGATTCCTGTTGAGGCATTGTTGCATGTTACCACAATTACCCAGTTCTCAACTGGGACTACGGGTGTCTCCTGTAGTTATTAATACACAGGAAGACTAATCTGCAGGCCGCCCAGCAGAAGTCATACTTGAGTTTCTAAAGGAGTATTGTCTCCCCACTTCAGTGCCTAGGTTTCCTCTCTCCAGCTTAGAGTTGTCCGCATTACACTTTCTTTATCTTGGGGAAAAAAGTCACACCTTCATCTTTTGCGCATGGGCTTCCAAAATGAAATCCACAGGGCTCCATTACTCTGGTTCACCAGCACACAATGCATGTACCACACAGGTCACATACATGTGCAATAATCACTTGGGATGTTACTAGTAAGATCTGGGTTAGTGGAGAGCAGCAGAACTTTATACACGTGGGCCTGTAGGCCCCCACTTCAGTGACAGAACCCCGTTTAGAGGGCCATGGGGCAAGCAGGAGTCGCTGGGCCCACAATAGGGGTTGAGTCCCTATATTCCTCATGTGCTGGAGCCCGGCCTACTATGGATCCTGAGATACTGTGCCAAGTACCCATTCAGCATGTGACTCTCAGTGGTAGCACGAGTTGAGCAGTCCAATGCTTCTCTGGGAAGGGGGACAAATGTAGACACCGGGGAGTGAACACCGGCTCACAAATCGAAATATGTTCAGCAATAAACAAGTGTCTACTAAAATACTTGCTTTTATGGAAAAAAGGCATATTTATGTATGAATGCAAAGTAAAACACAACATTCACAAACAATACACACAATCCTCTGAGGTCAGGGGCTCTACTGTTCTTTAGGAGAGTCCCCGAGTCCCCTTCTCCTCTTTCTAGTGGTAGTAGTTATTCCCTTTTCATTTGGCAGCCCCAGCTGACATACAGGTTCGCTGACTTGGCTCCGCACACGGGCTACAACCCGATCGGCATGCCAGCACTTTCACAGCTTCCCCACCTGGCATATGGGGTCACCGACTAGGCTTTACACATGGACTATGTCCCAATCAGTGCAGCAATGATCACCACTCATGGTGGCCCTCCTCTGGGATATTGGAGTTGCCGACTTTTTCCTACTCATTGGCATCGACCAAATCGTTGTAGCATCAACTTCCTCACACCCCACAACAGGGATCCAATCAACAGGATCCCTTACTGGACCTTACTTCCTCCAGCGCTCTCCTCTCCCTCAGAGGACACACTGGTCTTGGCAGGCACTGGTGCTCCAGAGACAGGTGGCCTTTAAGTCCCTGGGTGATGTTCCCTCATCCAGCTCGGAAACTGGTAGGCTTTGGCCCCCAGTCCAGGTCAAAGCAAGAAGTTTTATAGAGCTTCTCCTCCTCTAACAGCCAGACTGGCTGCTTGACATTGCTGCCCAAAATTGTCCTCAAGCTCTCCTTCTTGTAGCGCATTTCCTGACACGAAATGTGATTTAGATTCTGAGTCTTTGAAGTTTATGTTGGTGTTTGCTGCCTTTGAGGTACGCGCTCCTCTACCCTGCCCTTCCTTCACAAAGTGGTATGTCACAGTAGGAGCAACTCCAAATCTGATAGCCCACAACACAGGACATAGGAGTGACTAGAGGTTCACACCTTGATGTTTGTCACAGTGATTTGGCTATCGAGAGCCTGTCCCAAGGCCACAGCCCTATGTTTTGATTATCTTATCAGCCTCATCTCCTTCCTGTGATGTGTCCAGGCCCCCTTCCTTGTGACCTCACTCTGATTCAAAGAGTACCCGCTGAAGTGTACTGGAGAACCTGGCTCTCTTCCTCCAGTGCGTCCCACCCAGCTTAAAGGAATGCAGCAATCTACAAATATGTCTGGGGGGTTCCTCAACCTCCTCATGTTCCTCCAGTTATCCCAGGGCCTCCCAAAATGGAACACAATCTTCCATGCATTGTACCATTCACAAGCACACATGCAACTAGCGCATGCATATAATATGCATGCACTGCACAGCACTACATCCCTCACGTACTGTACCACTCACGGATACACATACACCCAGCACATGCATATAATATCCACATACTGTCCAGCACTGCACCATCCCTGTACTGTATCATTCACAAGCAACCATCCACCCAGCACATTTGTATCGCACATGCTGTGTAGCACTCCACACCAAACAGATGTAGGACAAGGGTTTGTTCAGCACACAGCCTTTGAATTTAACTAAGTGAGCCAGTAGACCTCACTCCAGTGACCTAGATAAGAAAGACCTGTTCATGGCTACTGATCACTTCACGGGATGCTGCAACCAACACACTTGTGTTACTTCGCTCCTAGTAAAGGCAGCAGTCTTTCACCTCTGAGGGTATCTCCTTGGGCACCCCTCCAAGTCCAAAAAGACCGTAATCGGCAAAGCAGGCCTATGTCATGGCACACACACACACACACACACACATGGTCAGTGTTCGCCCATCTCAACTAAAACCGACCTCTGGGATCCAGACATCATTACAGTTGGGGCGCTCAGGGAAGGGGTGCACGTCCATCACCATGAGAGGGACTTTTCCATCCAGATAAAAAGTCACACTGCATAATAATCACCACTGTACATGCTAAACCCATGACTAGGACAATAATCAATTGTCAGTAAAGCAAGGACATGCTTGCTGTGCCCCTTCAAGTCACAGGACATGTCCAAGGCCTCATTTATGTCAAGGTAGAGGCCTATGCCTTTGCGTACTCTCTAGATTAGTGTGATGCTTGGGTCAAAAACCAGGATACCAGACCCTGTCAATCTTCCGGGAAGGGAACATGATTATATACCATGCAGTGGGCATGCCCATCCCAACAACTATAAATCGCCCTTTGACCTCCAGAGAGCACTACTTTAGGTCTAGCTTGGCCAAATGGGTTTGACATACTTTGTCCTAAAAAATAAAATACTTCTGAATCACTATGGCAGTGGGTGTTTTAGCTTTTCCCACATCTTGATTGCCTTCAGTAAGATTTTGGTTGGGCAGATGTTGTATGCTTCCACTGAAAGAGTTCCCTGTGGGAAAGTGTATGCTCGATGGAGCAGGCATAAGCTAGTTATGTTGAAAGCCCAGTGATCAATATATAATCCTGATCGGTTTATTTTGAAAAGTTAGGACAAACCTAGTCCTTACTTGCCTATTGCAAAGCGCATATGTTAAGGCCAATTGCTGTTTTAACTGTTTTTGCTGTTTTAACAGTGGATTGTTATCGGAGTGTGTTAAAGCATGTACAGTGATATTTTGGTATTTAGAATCTCACAGACTACCTTAGTAGGCAAGGTTACCCTCTGTCACAAACTTGGGGATATAACTGTGCTAATTATGGTTAAGCTCTACTAGCAGTCATCATATGTAGTTTTTCCAGCTCTAATTTTACATGTGTTCACAGTTTGTTGACTGTACTCAATGGTTGCCTGGTGGGAAAGTTTACACTTGATACAGAAGAACTGAGCTGGTGATGGTGACATGTGACTGGCCAAGGCTCTAGGCCTGATTTGATTGATTGGGAAAAGTTAAGTTGTATGTCTGGTTGGTTTATTATGAAAAAATCAGCAAAGGCAACACGTTTATTGGTAGAATAATGTGTTAAAGGCAGTGGACATTTAAGAGTGGCTTTTTATTTCATTGTGTTTAAAGCCTGTAGGCAGGTATTTTATCACACAAAATCACACAAATTACTGTAGTAGGCAAGGCTTTTTGTGCCGAATAACCCCTTTGACAAACCCTTGGAGTTGAAGCTTTGCTGTGATAATCCTTTTTTGGCCTTTTTTTGCCAGAGTGCATATTACTATAATTTCATGTCGGTTTGTAATTTTTTTTTGAATATGCCTGATGGTTGTCAGTTTAGGTGCAATCCAGTAGGCCTGAGTTTGTAATAGTGACTAGCCAATGATACATTTAGGATGCTTTAGGTCTTGCTTGATTTATTCTAAAAAGTGTGGATTGGTGTTATGTGAAAACTCTACAGACCGGTATTTTGTTACATGAAATCTCACAGATTAATGTATTATGGAAGGGTTTTGGTGTTTAACTCCTCTGACAAAGTCTTGGGGTAGAAGTGAATTGTGATAATCCTTGTTAGTACTTCATATCGGGAGTATATTATTTTGCCAGCTGTAATTTCGTTTATAGTTCTAATGGTAGTAATATATGACTGATGTATACTTTGTGAGTGAACGTCTTTCTGAGCTTCTCACTTGCTGCTCTTTTTGTCTACAATACGCCACATTCCATGTGTCCACTGCTTGTAAGTCGGGTAGCTATGTTGGTACTGTCTATAGTGTATCCTGGTTTACCTTTATAAAATGGCTTATAAATAGTTTTTAAACTGGGTGGCCACAACAAATTAAAGGAACTATACACTATGTGCAATACCATGGAATGACTGTGCCCTCTGCGTTATTTAATGTTATTTTTTATTGCAAGCATTCTCCTTCCTGTCAGGAAGCAAATGAACCTAAAAGCAGACTGATCCCTTCCCTGGGGCTGATTAGGGCAATATCGAATAACGGGAGCTCCACCGAAACAGGGGAACAAAACAAAGGGGGAGTTGGGTTCATCTGATGCTGCCCACTGAAAGGCGTGAGATGAAGGAAGTTGGTTACAAATGCGAGCTTTTTAAAAATATTTTAATAATGCATATTTACTTGCACCTTGAAGTGCACTCGCTACTCCTGTTCTGACTATGGGCAAGGAAGCATGCAGAGAATATCTCGAGGAACTATTCAGGGCAGCAGCAATTAGCCGAGTAAATGCAAATTAGAGGAACAAAGGCCAAAAAAGGCACAATGAAGGAGAGGCCTGGTATGATCTGTATGAGTGAGGTAAACTCACCAACATGTAGTGTTGCCAGGCACAGACTGAATGGAAGCCACATCCACCTGTGCCCTAAAACAGGGAGTACTGATGATGTAAATGAATATGGTGGCCATATTGGGTAGGGGTAGCTTTCTTTGTACAGGTGTAGTACAGAGTAAACTCAACAAACTCCAATATGGCTGGGCCAAGCTGAGATTTTAAACTAATTAGTCAATGTCTCCCACACAAGATCCCCCCCCCCCCCCCCATCCTTCCCCTGGTCACCTGCGTAGCCAACCCTTTGTATACCGCAGGATTCTTCTTAGTCACTTCATACAAGGTATCCTACTCTGGAATGGTCCAGGCAAGGGGTTGTGTGCCAATTTGGCATCTATGCTGTGACACAGAAACAGGAACTATTATTCCTAACCCTGCTAGTCCTGTTCCTGTTCCTTGCACTGCCACATTTAGGCAGCAGCAGGTTTACTCTTTTATACTCGTATTCTTTCAATATATCTTCCACGTGCTTGTTTAGTTTGTGTGTGTGTGTGTGTGTTTGTGTTTTATTGTGGATCGGTAAGCGATCGAAAGCAAGAAAAAGCCAGTGGTGCATGAACTGATGCAGAAGAACAAGGATGAGAGCGTGCATGTATGATGACTTGGTGATCATCTAAACTCACCAGTGGCTGTAAAGGATTTTCAGTTGTATGCTAAATCTATTGGCATTTCCTCTTCTTGTTTTTATGGGAGTTGTTGTGCATGTCCAATATGATCTATAAGTCCTATACAATATGAGCTGTGTGTCCAAAACACAGTTGCGCTCACGCAAGACCTTGCCGAGTCAACGGATGGAGGTGAAGCTGTGCACAAGAGTTATGTTATACTGAACACTTCCAGGGGCATAATGATAAATAGATGACTACACGCTGGTCAGTCACTTCCCAACAGAATTCTAAAAGCATGTTTTCCAATACGGTTCATCTCTTAATCCATCTCTAGTCGATTACTGAGCAGGATTATGGCTCTGAAGGACCTAGTAACTAATCATTCCCAGGTTCAAGAACAAATCTTGGGAGTGCAGGGGGAGGTAAAAGAGGTGTTTTTTGTTTTATAATAGTCGATGTACATTTAATATTGCACCAGTGCTCTCGCAGGTTAACCAGTGTACGGTTCACAATCTTTTTTCAGTGTTCTAAATCAGTTTGTGTTTGTGTTTTATCACATAGTTAAAAGCGTCTTATTTCTTGATTGGTACTGTATTTTTTTTATTACGCTATTCCTTAACAAATCGCACCTATTTGGGCAATTCGTTTCGATATGTTTACTTATTTGATTCTTGAGTTTTGACGTGTTTTTTGCATACGTTTTGTTTTTCGAGTTCTATAATTTTGTGTTTCAATCGGACAGGGACTGTTGTAGGGTATGGCTAGTGCGGAGGCTATGGCAGAATAATACACTTTCACTCCTTCAGAGTGATTAAATGCAGAGACTTACAGAATAATATTTGATCTGGTGCTTTTCAGTTGAACATTATGTTGTACAAAATGTGTTAACCTACTAAGCTTTTTAATTAACATTAACAACCTTGTGTGTGCACCTGTCTCTTAAGTGTAAAATTGGGCACACAGAACTTTCTGTAGATCTTGATTGATATTGCTTCCTTAATTAACCTAATGAACTAATTCATCTTCAGATGCTTATTTTTTTTATTGATTTTAAAACAATTTTTTTACAAATTTAGTTCACCTTATTTTATGGAGTTTCTCCTGCCCCATGTAACCTCAACGTGCTTTATAATAAGAGACAGACACCTTCAATCATTGTGCGGAACCTGGGGGTAAAATTTGATGACCATCTGTCATTTAAGCCACAAATAAAATCGGTGGTGGGTACATGCTTCGGGGCTGTGCACTCACTGAAAAAGTTCTTACATCTACAGTCTTCCTCTGCAAAAAAACAGAGACTGGACTGTGGAATACATTCTGGAAAGATTGCAGGTGGTGAAGAACGCGGCAGCCGGCCTCCTCTTGAAACTTCCTGTGAGTGCATATTTTGCCACATTTGCAAGCTTTTGAAAGAATTGTGTTAAAGGCGCTGGTGCTGACACATGGGGCCCTATATCAATCTGGAGCTGTGTACCTCAGAGCCATGCCCAGCTTCTCCTACCGGAAATTGAGATCTACCAAAAATCTGTTGGCTGTGATTCCTAGAACACGACGACTAGAACGGGAGGAAGATCTTTGCCATGTTTGGATGCCACTACTTGGAACAAGCTCCTTTTTGATTTGTGTGCCATTGCCAATCAATCAGCCATAAAAAACAATTTTTTTAAAAAGCTGAAAACTTGGCTTTTAAATTGCGTTTGGCTGAGGGGTATCTAACTTCTGACCTCTAGCTCCTGTGCATGCACACTGAGTAGCTGTACACACCATAAGTCTAATTTCATTCATTTGTGGCTGTCTAGCTACCCAAATTCTCCTTGCTACAGAGGTGCCAATTCTGATGGATACTTCTAACTGCGGGTTCAGTGGTTCAATCCAGCTCCAGTAAGTGGTGTCATGCAGTTAAACGTCAGGTCTGTCCTCCCCCGAAAGTTACATCAGGGCCACAATATAACCACCACCTGCATGCAACAATATTGGTTCAGTTCTTTCCATGCCTTTCAATGCGGTTCCAGAGCAAGGAACACATCTCCCCCAAAAATGGCGGAGTTTAAACCCTGCAAGGACTGTCACAAACAGATGATGGACCCTCACAACTGTCTGTGGTTGGTCACAGGTGTCTCAGCTCCTTGCCTGACTCCACTGCTCGGATAAATCCAAATGCCATCCGGGGCGAGGAGGCCAAATTCTACACCACAAAGCATTTAAGGAAGGCTTAGAAGGCCCGACCCCAGTCAAGGACACAGGTGTGTTCTGGCTCCTGAGGCCGGAACACTGCTATTCTCCTCCCATCTCCATCCCCTCACCCCAGCCTCCAGCCCAGTTCCTGATCCTGATACACTTCCCTTACTCTACAGATACACATAGCAAAAGCAAGAAGATAAGATGATTGTAATGTCAGTTCCCAGGCATGTGGTGAAAATATTTTTTTTCTGGATTTACAGGTGGTTAGTGCAGTGGCCTAGACTCTATCACCAGACATTGGTCTGAACTCTCCTTCTGGCCCTCCCACTGAAGACTCTGCATCCTTCACAGTTGTTATCGGTATAGAAGCAGAAATACTGAACTTACAACTTCCATTACTGGAAATCAAAACGTGTGTTTACAGAGGTCTTGAAACCAGGGCAGCCCTTCCTTTCAATGAGCCATTGACAAACACACTACTGAGTGAAGCCTGGATCTAACCCTCAAGTTAATCGGCAAATAGCCAGAAGACCTCACGAGGGGACCCATCTTTCCTACTGCAGCATTGAACACCAGAGGCCTTGCTAGTTCAAGCCTCTACCAGCAGTCTAAATCCCAACTCATTTCTGGCCATCCTGCCAGACAGGGTGCTGAAAGGAATGGAAGCTGTTGGTAAACACATGTTTTCATCTGCCTGCCTTACCTTCAGGTCCGTAAACACAAGTTACCTCACTGGATGCTATTTATATGCTTTATGGGTTACAGTGGCCAATATCGTGCCTACACCCCGAAGATCTTCAGGCCAACCTTCCCTAGATAATTCAGGATAGCCGTGACACGGCTGCTTGGGTCAGTCAGATGGCATTGTGTCCACTGGATTTTTGAGCGATGTCCAGCAATCGCTGATGATTATACCTTTCGATGGCACTTGTCTCTTTAGATACAAGGTGGGCTCTGCCCTAGAGCTGTTGAAGGAGAGCAAAACAGGCATTCTATCTGCCTAACACTGTCCACGTGGCAGTTTACCAAAAAATTTCACCCCTTTTGAGGCTTTAGAAAGGTATTCCAGCAGAGAGCATGACCAACCTTCCCTCAGCAACAATACACCTGCTGAGCCTTTCAAGGCCGAGGTTGAGATCCAGACTTCAGAATCCAGGCTCCCTGGGGCAACACATTTTCCACTCTCCTGCCCTCCTAGTCCTCCGTTGTTGCTGCAGAATCACATTAATATGCTTTCAGCAGTGCACTCTCACCTGGTTGGCGTTTGTATAAGCTTTTACCTCCACGGGTGGCTGAGTTTCAAATTGGACCAATGAGCCCCCTAAACCATTCAACATGATTTCTCCCTACCTCTCGTTTTCACTCATCCAAGCATTCCCCATGCACTGCAAAGCCTTCCAGTGGCCACTTGTTCATTCTCCAAAGGGAAGTTCAGACTCTTGGATAGGGGGGTCATAGGGAAGGCGGTTTCAGTGGGATCGGAAGTCTCAGTGGGCCCTGCACTAAGGGAACCTTTCAGATTCTATTTGGGTGTCAGAGGAGACTGCAACAGATGTGCAGTGGTGGCTCCTGAGCTGCAGTTGGATCGGCGGCAGACCCCTCTCCCTGCTAAACCAGTGCTTTCAGTCATGACTGATGCATGGTTGTTGGGCTAAGGAAATCTCTGGTAGAGGTGGAGATCAGAGGACTCTGGTCTCTTTCGGAAACCCTTTCTCCACATCAACCTGTTGGAGCAGCAGGTAATTCACTGGGCATTGAAGGCTTGCCTCCATTTTGTAAAAGGGGAACTTGTGCACGTCCTCACGGACAACACCACCACCACTATCCGTTGCTGCAACAATTAGCACTCAGTGGGGTTGTGGGCTCTGTGCCAGGAGGTTCTGCACCTCTGGAGCGGATTGTCATTGCATCTCCTTGATTATACAGCTCCTGGCAGGATCATTAAACACCAAGCTAGCTGTGCTTATCGGACCACCAATCTAAGCTGAACTCCGAAGTTGCAAAGGGTGTATTCCAGCAATGTGGAGACTCCTGCCTCTCCACAGCAGAGAATGTGCAGTCTCCCAACTTTTGAGCTTTCGAGTTCCCAAAGCATTTCTCACTGAGACACCTTTCGACTGGATTGCAGCTCTGGACCCCTGTAAGCCTTCCTGCTGCTACCTCCCCTTCCCAAAGTCTTGAGGAAGACCAGGAGCCCATGTCATCCTAGAGGCTCCAAAGTAGGCCTGAAGAGTGTGCTATCTGGAACTTCTGGCCATGAACATTTGTCCTTCAATCTGGCTCTGGCTGTCCCTATGGGAGGACCTCCTTTTCGCGGCAGCAGAGCAGGGTCTTGCAACCGAACCTGTGCAGCTTACACCTCCATGTTTCGAAACTGAGCTGCGACAATTGATGGCCTTTGATATCCCTCCCGAAGTAGTGTATGTCATTGTGGCAGCCAAGCCTCCCATCCACTATAACCATTTATGAGGGATGCTGGGAGACGTTTGTTGCTTTGGGACCCTACCCACATATCCAACCATTACAAGCACAGTTGTCTGAAGTACTACTTTTTTATCACTAGCCCAGCAAGGTTGTGCTGTGGCAACAGTTTAAGGTTATTTGTATGCCTTATATTCTTTTCTGCAGTTGCCTGATCAGACCTCTCTATTTAAATCACCCGTTGTGATGCAATTATTTTTAAATGGACTACCCATATATTCCAATCAAAAAACCTTAGTGATGCCCCAGTGAGGCCACAATCTGTTTTTCACATTCTTATTTATTTATTTGAAAAGTTTTATACAGCACTGGCTAGACCGGAAGGTATAGGAGCGCTCTACATGAGGATCCGCGAGTTACAGGTTACATAGTTACATCAATTAAATCAAAGAATCACGGAGCGAGGAGGAGGAGGAGGAGGAGGGGGAGGGGGACGGAAGGAAACACAACTGTGAAACGAGGAAAAACATGGTCAGATGACCGACTGGATAGGTGATGGACGAGGGGGTGAAACCAGGGCCAGACTCCTCTATAGCTGCATGTGACCGCTTCACCGGGCATCAGCCAAGGTTGCTTGTGCACTGAGGTAAGTACAAACAGTTTTGGTATCCGTCCAGGGGCATCGTCAAAAGTCCATCGAACGTTCTATCAAAGTTCCACCGGGCATGGGCCATGTTGATTCCTGATGTGCGTCCCATTTGAGCCAGTGCAGTTTTCCTCAGAGGTTGCTCACATTGAAAACCATGTTCCTCATTACGATCAATTCAGTTAATCTTGAGTCGGCTCTGCAAGCGCTCTGTCTAGCAACTGTACACTCTTTCTTCTCCAAGCCAGTGCTGACGCCCAAAGCAGCGTTCTGCAAAAAGTGGTTACACCTTTCCACATTGGGCAGTCCGACTCCCTGCCAGCTTTCTATGCCCCCCACCCAGTCCAGCCAAGGAGGAAGAGATACTTCATCAGTTGGACCCCTAGAGAGCGCTGAGTTTTTACATTGATCGTACCTAACACCATCGAGTAGACTATCAGCTCCTTATGGTGTTCGGTTCTCGGGGGCAAAGAAAGGAAAAGGTATGCAAAAATTAACCGTCTCTAGGTGGATTGTCCTCTGCATTAAAAGCCGCTATGAACTGGCCAAGAAAGAGCCTCTAAACAGCTTACAGGCATATCCTGCCAGACTTAAGGTTGCGACCACTACACAGGTGCATGCAGTGCCAGTCTTGGATATTTGCCAGGCTGACATATGTGGATCAATTTACATGTTTACAAAGCACTACTGCCTGGATATCCGGTCCAGCGGAAGGGGGTACTTTCTCTGTTCAGTCCTGCAGGATTTTCGTGTCTGAGTCATTCCACAGTCCCACCAGCTGGGCAGGTGTTGCTTTGGTATCTGTTCACAAGATGACAAAGTTTCCATCAAAAGACAAAGGACTTACCTTTGGTAACACTCTTCCTGGTGGATAATCTATCTCATCGGAGATACCTCACAGAACCAGTGCCTCCCAGTTCTGGGACATGGACGCCTCTGGCGCCAATGCTCTATTAATCCTATTGGACCTATCCGCTGCCTTTGACACGGTTCATCACAAGGTATTGATGAACCGGTTATCTGAAATGGGTGTAAAGGGGACTGCTTGGAAATAGTTACAATCTTTCCTATCAGATAGGTCACAAACTGTAGACCTAGACGGTGACACCTCAGAACCTTTCTCACTTCCATGTGGGGTGCCACAGGGTTCGACTCTTAGCCCAACGCTTTTTAATATTTATGTGGCACCTCTGGCTGGAATCATCAGGTCATTTGGCTTTTAGCTCACCTCTTACGCTGATGACACACAAATTGTGTTGTCGCTGACGGAAGGAGCTGAAAAGGAGGCAGGGGGTCGCTTTCATGACTGCATGAGTGCCATTTCGGCCAGAATGTCCGCCAATTGTTTTAAACTCCATTCTGCCAAGACTGAGGTTTTAACATTTGGCAACAATTCACGAGTGTGGACACCAGAGTGGTGGCGGGAGGATCTGAGCCTATGTCCAGTACCCACAAGAAAAGCCAAGAATCTCAGAATTCTGGTGGACAATAAACTTCCTATGGGGGACCAAGTCAGTATGGTGACCTCAGCTTGCTTTATGGTCCTCAGAATAATCAGGAAAATCAAGTTCTTCCTGACTGAGACTAACCTTAAGAACGTGGTGATAGCACTTATAATGTTGCGTCTGGACTATTGCAACAGTCTATATCTTAATGTTCGAAAACAACATATGAACAGGTTGCACTTGGTCCACAAGCTGTGGCTAGAATGCTGACCGGAACACCTAACTTCGTCTCTGTCATGGGAGAACTTAAGAAATTGCACTGGCTCCCAGTAAAGCTAAGAACACGCTTTAAGGCATTGTGTATTGTCTTTAAGGCAGTTAATGGAACAGGACCAGAGTTTCTCAAATGAAACTTTCATGGTATGTTCCAGTTAGAATACTACGGTCTACTGGGTCCAAACAAGTACAAATTGCCCCTTTCAAAAAACAAATTGGGGAGGTAGAAGCTGTGTTTACTGTGCTTCAAGAGCATGGAATGAACTTCCGTTGCAACTCAGAAATGCCCCAGATCTCCTATCTTTCCGTAAGGGCCTGAAGACATGGCTCTTCTCTCACTATTAGGCCTCCGTTTCCCCAGGTAACCAGTACTTAGCGCCAGGACACCCAATGGTAACCGCGTGCTCTATAAGTATAAATAACATAACATAACATTCTAATAAAGATTCCAAGTAGAGATCTGCACACTGGCACAATCTCATTACTGAAAGCTCTATGTCCAACGGACAGATGTCGGAAAAAAACTGACTTCGACTCACGGAGGTAACAGTTCCAGTGTGGCCCGGGCGAGACTGACTCGACACAGAGCCACACAGCTCCACCTACCGGTGCATGAGGGAATTCCTGAAGAAAACAATCTCTGAATCTAGTCTGAGCCTTGGGGTATTCAGAGTGAGCAATCTGTTGTTAGAAAGAGTATCCACCAGAAAGAGCATTACTGAATGTAAGTAACTTGTTCAGCAGGATTTTAAATAAAAGCACAGAGAAGAAAACTTTCTTTGAAGGAAAACTATATTAAGTAGTTTTTGTCTTTTATATAGAGAAACATCTGATGGCACACACGTCACCCATCCCCTGGCCAGTGCATCAGCAGTACCGATGTGAGAATGGTACCATCTGTGCACCTTGTCTTACCGGATGCCCATATTGTATAGAAACCTTAGCGTGGTGGGCGAAATAACCCTTCAGTTACTCTGTCCTGGTTCTATGAGTCCTCTGAAGGTAAAGTTGAGCCAGTGCACTTGTCTGCACTAGAGTCTTGCTGCAAACCTGTTCGACCTCAGTTACTATTTTATCCAAGTTAAGATGGATGAAAGGGTCTCCTGTGGCTAAAGCTTGTGATTCTCACTCCTTTAGGTAGCTTTACTGCTACTAAGAACACCATTCCGTTCTAATGCAGAAGCTCCCGAGGAAACATTTTGTGCTTGAAAAGAAGTGAAAAAAACCTGATGTAAACACTACTGATTCCTGCGCTGTTTTTCACATTGTTCATGTACACGTTTTTTGTATACTGCGAACTGAATATTTACCACATACAGTGTGTAATTGTGATGTGGGGGTAATAGTGTAATTTCGTCTAAGGGTAGTAACTTAAAATTAGGCTAGCGCAACACAATATAATCTGGGTATAGTGCTGGCCCTTTAGCCTTTGGGAATTCAGAGCACATATGGGTGTAAGGCAAAGCTAGAGTAGGTGCCAGTGGTGGGTGAGCAGTGAAGGGGGGACTTTTTGGGCATCGTGGTATATTTTGTTGAGCTTGTCATGCAACAAGATGTTAGTTTCCTGAAGTAGCAGGGGGATGGGGCTTAGCAAATATGAACTTGGATGGCATTCCATTTTCTCCTTGCACATCTTGAATTCTAGCAGCCTTGCTATGAAAATATAATGTTGTGCATCTTAAATGACAACACTGATGAGATCTTCTTCAGGCTCTAGGGTAGCAGGGGTTGCCAGAGCCCATTGTTTTGTATGTGATGCATGAGGTATTGAATGAGAGCTTGGCAGGAGCTTTGAGTTAGTTTTATCATTTGAGAGCTGACCTGATCCTGTCTCTTCTCGCGAGTCCTTTTGGTTAAACCTTCGTGTATAGACCTCTTCCATGGAGTCCTCTGAGTTTCAGTCGCCCCTGCCAGAAGAGCACTGGCACCGTCCAAGTAAGACCGGAGTAGCGTTAAAACTACTGTTGTGAAATCTGTTTCGTTTAGGAAAGCTTTCTCTTCACGGAGTAGGGTCAGTACTCTATATAAGGTTCCACTGCCTTCTGCCACTGCCCGTAATAGACTCGAACTCCTTATGTTTAGTCCTGTGGTGATCTCCTGTGTGACTTCTCTTCGAGTACCAGGTCAATACACCATGCTCTTCTCCCCGCAACTTAATCTCCGGCTTAACATTTGCCAAAGGGTTTCCCTAGTCGTCGCGATACTGCTAAACATTGACTTGACCATTCAGGGTTACTTGTGACATCACTGATGTGTGCAGATGGAATGATTGAATCTAGTACCTGTAGCTGGTCACTGTTATAGCCAGACTGCCATGGGGTAATATGCATTAAAGGAATATCTCACCTTTTCTTTACCCCTCACTACCTCCACCCCAGATCTTCCTCCATGGACGGACTGTTATCTCATTCTATTTCAGACTGAAGTATACAAATCTCACCCTGTTTTATGTACAGCACATTGATACCTCTTGTATAGCTCTCTTTATATAGGAATGCCTAAATAAAATGCTTCATGAAATCTCATGGGTCAATCTTTCACTGATGTGTATTCCTTTCCGTTCAAGCATATTTTGGAATCCTTTTGTAATGGCACTAGTAAGGTTATGATCCATGCTTTCAAATAAATATATATGTTGGAGAACACAAATGTTTAATATGTATGCATGTACTTCGGTGAACGGAAGGAAGTCTGATACAGTAGTTTACAGTTCAAATTCAAATGCACTTAACTGTCTCCAGACCAATGGCAAACTCAACATGGCGGCCATATTTACAAAGTAATGCTGTTCTAATTTCAGTAATCGGTCCAGGCTCCGATTTGTGTTTTCTTTCCCTAATAGCAGCCAGTGCGTGGTGGCTGGTGTGTACCCTGATAAAGTGGGTGGCTTGGGAATGAGGTCTGGCACATCTTGAATCAGACTCATCCCCCACTGTGTATGTCCGCCATTGTTTTTGATTATGAGTTCTTATATCTACCACTTGCAAAGGAGTACCAAGATGGCTGCCATGACTTAGGTCACAGCGGGGGGTTATCTTTTGAATTGCGCTAGGAATATCTTCTTAGCGAATAGAAACGGGTACAGGTTTCTAGATAAGGGGTGAGAGGCGAGCGTGTACAGTGTAATCGTTTTGCACTGGTCCAGGTCATAAGAAGTGTGGTAAATTATGGAGGTATTTCTTTGCCCTTACTTTGTTTCAGCTTAATCCACAAATCATTGGACTGATCTTTGGAAAAACATGCTTCTGATATGCTGTTCTCTCAGAAGAGGTCTACGTTCAGCTCCTAATGTCCTGATTTAAACTGAATAGTCTAAGTGTTTGTTTTTTTTCTCGGGCTGGGCTCATGTTTTAGTTTTGCTAGCTGGGCTTGTACGTTTGCAAGTTTACACAACTCATTCAAAGGGTGCAGTCTGGATTGTAATCCAGCACTGTAATGATTGGTCCCCTGCCCAACCAGAGCTCACTTTAGTGCCAGGAACGAGTGATGCACTTGTTCCCTTTTGAGCTTTTAATATTTTCACGGGCTGTCTTGATGATTCTCAGACAGGCCCAAGGCATGCTCCTGATCTGAGCTCTGCTTTATGGTAAATTGTGTTTTTTTTTGTGTGCATTTCTGCTGACGTAGGTAGGCCCTTTACTGCTGAGGTGTCCGGTATGAAGCAAGTACCAATGTCTCTGAAGTTGTCGTAAATATTTTTTTGCGCTTGACATACTTATTTTCTTATTATTGAGTAATGTTAAAATGCGAGTAAACCTTTTTATTTTACGTGCATTTTGAGGAAGGCATCTGGGAATGATTTGTAGAACATAGGGTAGGATCCTGTTCCACCAGAGTCAAGATTTTGATTGGGGGATGTAACCTTTCTGGCTGTGGGCCATATCCTGGAGCGACCCTTTGCTGGAAGGAGTTGCAGGCCAGTCATTGGGCAGTGAATCCAAGATGGCCTTCATGGTACTGTCCCGAACAATATCCGCAACGTTTTGCTGTGTAGACGTTTGAGTGAGCAGATTCTCTGACTGCAGGTCCACTCTGCTTTTCTGAACATACTGTAGGATAGCATTGAAGCCCATAAACTCCAGACCTGGAAATACTAAACATTTTCCTGTATTGCTGTATATCTGCCAAATGTTTTTGTAATTCAGATTTACGTCTATTTGAGTATATGAGGAGGGTCTTCTCAGATGCTGGAACATGAAGAAGAATTCCCTGACTGATTTGTGATTTACACAAATAACTCTGGAATGTTGATCTATGAAGTTACTTTATTTCCAGGTTTGTGACATTGTGAACTTACTGTAACACTGCTCATGATTTCTGCTCCCTGGAGCCTAGTTCTGCTCTCTGCCACACAATTGCAAGGACACCAGTCAACTTTGCGCATCTCGAAAGATGTGCTTCACTGATGTCCTTCATGAATTACATGCCGGCCAGGACTTGCACCCCTGTGGTATGCTAACAATAGCTGTGCAGCTGTCCATTGTCTCTCTGTGATGTCGGGCCTCCTGGAATGGGCGCTGTGCCCGCCCACATTGCCCTTTCACTCGTAGCTGGTTGGACCCTGCTCCGTGAATTTCGATTGTGATCATGTGGTGCTGAAGAAACTTGGGGTAACCAGAAATGGTACCGAGGTGCCTGCCTGCCGCCTCCTTTGATATAGCAGCAGGGGTGGCTGCAAAGACCAGAAAGATGTTTAGAGGAAAGGAATGCTATGCGGCTGCTGAAAAGTAGTGCCTCCAGTGCTTGGAACGTCTTGGGTGCAGCCTGAGGACCACATTTGATCTCATCAAATGAGTCCGAACACTCGCCGCAGGACAAGGTTGTGCAGCCTCTTCTGTGCTTCAGATGCTGGGGTGCTAAACACTCGCAGTCATTGTAGGACCGCCACAAACGACGCGAGTCTTCTAAACCGGGCATCCTCTCAAGCATTTTAGCTTTGCACCAGGTCGACAATGCGTAACTCTAGTCTAAAGCCACGATTTGCTGTGGAAAAATCAAACTTAATTTTACAGGGCTCTCCTGATGGTTGGAGTAGGCCAGCACAATGCGTTCAGGAGTACAGTTTCAATCCAAACATGACTGGGGAACAGCCATTTTAAGTAACCGCTTCTTAAGCTTTGTAGATCAGTAACGTAGGTTTTCATTTCTTTGGTAAAGGGTGCGTTTGAGGGTAATCCGGTCTTCCCCGTGGTATTGGCCTGATGCACTCTAGCTACTAGTACATACTGCACAGTGTTTACACCTAAATTGCATGTAATTGGACCGTAGAATCTGATTTGGGAACTTGGTATCAATCTAAAACTACTGATTGGCTCCAATAACGTTATTCGTTATTACACTTGTGCTCTGGCTAGTGTATCCGGTACTTCGAATGTTTTCTGCTCTGCAGTTCCAGATTAATTGTTTTTCCCTGCCTGCTAATCCAGCCCCCTCCCCCCCCCCCCCGCCAACAAAGTCTGAGCCTGCTTGCCCACTTTGGTTATTGATGTTCGTGTGATAATGTCTCCACCCAATCGGATATACACATTTTATTTTGTTGTAGATTCTATGTTATACCTAGGAAGAGATGGATTATGCCCATTTTAAAATATATGAATATGAGACAGTGTCGTCCAGCATTTTTAGCTATACAACTCCTGGAGGATATTTTTTCTGTTGCATCTGTTGCGGCCTTCCTTAAAAGCACTTTTTACTTACGTAAGACAATGATTATATAAATTCTACTATTCCAACTTTTGGCCTATGTTAATATCGTGTATACTGTTTTTTAAATATTTGAACGTAATATTTTGATGTGATTTGATGTACTTTTATGGTTATTCATGAAATATAACCGAATAAAGTCTTTATGAATTTGAATTGAGTCTTCTTGCCGAATCTGTGAAGCCTTCACAGGAGCTCAGGCAGTGTCAGCTTTGGGTGGAGTTTGCTGGCGGAGTGGCTCAATTGGGTCGTGTGTTGTTTTATTGCATTCGATGCACGCCCACTTTTTATGTCTGGCGGGTTCACTCTGCCGTACATGTGACGTTTTAAAATGTCTTGGCTGTTCTGTCATGCTGTATGCTTCCTGAGCAGCTGTCGTTCAGTGTAATTGTAAGTCTCCCCAGCCCTGGGAACTGCACTTTCTGAGGCTTAAGTTCTGATTTAACACAAACATGTCAAGTTTCGGTTTTAGATTAATGCCAGCTTGACTCGCAGTTGGTTAGCTGTTGAAAAGCAGGAGCGCTGAATTTATACAGCAGTGGAGGACCTAAATGTGCGTGGGGTTGACTAAATGATCTGCCACTGAAAGGAAAGTGTATGTAACTAAAAAGGCATGTTGTGCTTGAAATTAGATTAAAGGTAAATTAATATGGCAGTTTCGGACTGTTATCCAACTGTTGATATTTCAACACTTTAAATAAAAAAAATGCTATACAAAATAAATTGGTTTCTTAAGGGGAAATAGACATCCTGCAGTCCCTATTCAAACTCGTAGGTACCAAGAATCAATAGGTTTGGCCTGCACAGAAGCGCCAACCCGCCATATTGTGTGTACCTGAAACGCTCTACCCCTAAGACTTAAAAAACAACAGCAACAAAAAAATGCTTAAAACCAGAACAGTGTTGCACAGAGTAGAACACAAACCTATATGTGGCCCATCCTTATAATAACAGATGCGTATCTAACGTTCTGTACGACCTCCCAGTGTCTTGGAATCTGTCTTAAGGTGCATGGTGACTCGCACATGGGTACTGAAAGAAACACTTTCTACTTAGAAGTCAGGATGTGTAAAAAGAGGCTGCCCTTCAAGATTTAGGGCCGGCAGCAGGTCTGAAAAGAGAAGTGTAACATTTGAGACAATTTAATGCTTGCTTATAGACATAACTGATACTTTGAACACTGTGATATTAACTTGACACATCCTTATTTTTATCTTATTTGAAATAATTTTAAAACTAAGCTCTGTTTCCTGCTGTAGACTTAACTACTTCCTTTGAGCTATCCATTGTCGGATATTAAGAACATCTATATAAAATACCTACCTTTTTAGATCCACACATAAGAAGCTGATGTAATTGTAGGACCTGCATTCATTTTCGTATGCAGTGTTCTTATTTTCTTGCTCCTTTTTGAGACACTTTAAAAAAAAAAAAAATCCTAATTGATGGCTGATACTTGACTCTGTAGCAAATGCATTAAACACATACTTATGAATCTGATGAAAACGTAGTGAATACAATATCGCAATCTCCCAATGGGAGTTGTCCCCCAGTGCAGCGCGTTAAAAAATACCCAAGGGCATAATGAAGACCAAGTTGATTCCAAATCAATTTGTAATTGTATAAATCATCTCATCATTACAAATTTCTTAATTTTCATCCATACGATAGTTAATTTTTTGGGTTTGAAACTATACATCCAAAATTCATTGTTTCCATATCCCTATGCATTTCGGGCTTGTCCAGCCCTTCATCAGGGGAATAGTTTGATTTCTCTTTTTTCTTGTCCGTAGTACCTGCAACAAACGCTGTAATGATGAGATGATTTATGCAATTACAAATTAATTTGGAATCCACTTGGTCTTCATTTGAACTTCATTATGCCCTTGGGTATTTTTTAAAGCGGTGCACTGGGGGACAACTCCCATTGGGAGCTTGCGATATTGTATTGACTTCAACGCTGATTTGGTTTAGACAGCGAAGCCCTGGTCTGCACGCGACAACCTGCTATCAATTCAACTATTTGTTTACTCAAACGGTGCGTGTCTAACCCCATATAGTGACAACGTAGTGAAATCACAATTGCGGTAGCTCTGTTGTGATAGAATTTGCTAGTTAATATACAGGAGTCGAGACCAGTGGAATTGAGGGGAGTATTCTTATGCAGGTTACTGACTTCTTGTTTGTTTTGTATACACTATGTGTATCCTCTGTGCTCCTTGTGGGGGGGCTTCAGTGCCACTGGGAGGGGGCATTGGTACTTGAAGAAGCTTTATTTTGTATGTGGAAGCTCACCCTAGTTCTTGTTATAGGGGGTGCGGAGAATTGATCCTGCCCTTCATGTGGGGGTGGGTGGAGAGAGATTTTGTCTGTGATAGTCTGTGGTACTTTTACTTCTGTGATAGACTTACTGTTTTTTATTTGGCGGGGAACGCAAGTTCCAACTAAATATGTAGCAGTGTTGGAGAGAGGAAATGCTTCAATAGACTAAAAGTGCATTTGCTATATAGACTGAGGCCAGTAAGTAGGGGGTCACGGTATGACTTGCTATAGACGGAGGAGGTAACCGGGGCAGGTTTTCTTGCTTCAGCGAGTGATGATTAGAAATGCAGACATTGAAAATGGAGTCTGAATATAGTTGAGTAAACGGAGAAAAGCCACAGTAATGAGAGAACGAGAAGGTGTGATTGTAGTTCAGCAGCGAGACATTACAGCAGGTGGTATAATTGGGGTATGGCAGACTTTCGTTTTCAGGGATATTCAGGCGTAGAATTTCAAAACTCAACATCAAATCGCACAGTACTGGTGTGTAAAAGTGGAAGGCAGAAAGCTTAAAGCAGCGAGTGCAAGTCTTGGAAATTGGAAAACGTGAAGCAAATGCACCCAAGAGTTCATAGCTGAAATACTTGTTGCCTCATGATAGTAGTAGAACCAAAATAGGAACACTGGTGATTCATCTGACACTTTTTTTAACTGACGCTTGCATTGAAGAATTGTTGGAAAATCGCAGCCAAACACCCACTTTTCAGATAAATGTGTAAGATCAAGTCGGATTATTGGTCTTTACGATGTCTTGGTTCTCTACTTGTATGAATTGCATCGTCAGCGTTGCATTTCATATCCTGTGCTTGTTCTACGATCTACTGAGGTAACTACGTTGTGATTCTACCAGTGGATACGGTAATTGGCTGTTAGTAAGTTGGGCGAGTTAAGTTGCAAGACGATTGGGCCACAGTAGGTGCTCGACTTACTCGTGAGTACAGGAGCCAAGCTTGTTTACATGACAGATTTGTGGATTTCGTAAGCTAAATTGATGTCTACAGACTTTGTATAATTTCTGAGGGCTATGATTTTAGTCTTGGAATAAACCATAATTAAAGTTAAAACCTAACCATGAAATGATTGGCTGTAGTCTGCAGGGACCATGGTTTGACTTTGACCATCCCGGGGACTCTACAGCTTGGGCACGTAAATGTGACCTTCATTACTTCCAGTGACCTTCTGATTCCAACTCAGAATTCCTGCTGAGTTCTGAGGCTTTCTGGCATATTGGCTTAATTTATCTCATGAACCTGTCTCTCTGTGTCCACGGTCACACTGTATCCACCTAGGCTTGTCAGAAGTTCCGCTCTTTTCAGGGAGAATCTGCTTTCTCAAGTGCATCATGACTGTGTTTGTATGTGTATATGTGTATATAATAAATACAATACATAATGAGTAAATGCGTATTATAGTACGATATTAACAGAATTCTGTTCTGGAGACACAGTAAACCATGAGGCTTTAGGCTGAGTAGTTTGTAAATGTACAGAATAGTGGAGCGCTCGTTATTTATGTACAACTTCATCCATATTTTATATTCACTAGAGTGTCATAATATATGCAACACTTGTGATACTCCTATAGTATAAAAATGATATCCCTGAATTTATTTCAAGCTTCAGACTTTCAGGTAACTGATATTGACTTTTTACTTCAAATCAGTGTCACAGAAATAACACACATCTTCAATCTAGGCACAGTTGCTTGCCAATCTCCTGATTTAAGATACAATTGTTTAGCAATGACTTGTCAATATGTTACTGTTATTTCTTCATGGATGACCTCAGCCGACACATTTCGTTCTTTTAGTACTTTCTCAAGGCTATATTCAAGTAGATTGTCTCAAATCAATAAGTAAAGGTTTATTGTGCTTTCTCAAAGCAGAGGAATAAGATATCCCAGTCAATTGAAGCTTCTCAATGGTTCTTTATTAAAAATTAAGTGGAATATCTGTAAATTTTAGTGGCTGCACAATCCTGAGTATCTAAGCAGATAATCAATGATGGTTGCTGAATCCATGAATTATAAACTGAGCAGCTCTTAGTATTGAGAAGGGACCATGATACATCCTAAGTAGAACCGTGACAACCTTGGACGTGTTAGTTTGAAAATGTCACCGGAATCCTGTTGGCCCATTCATGGGTGCACTTTGAAGAAAACA
This sequence comes from Lissotriton helveticus, assembly GCF_964261635.1. Lineage (NCBI taxonomy): Eukaryota > Metazoa > Chordata > Amphibia > Caudata > Salamandridae > Lissotriton > Lissotriton helveticus. The sequence continues at coordinate 1,299,112,212 of NC_136057.1, forward strand.
GTCTTTTCAAGGTTACTACCTCCAAAATAAACGTGTATTATGTGAAGTACATAATGGGTAATATGGTCCTATATAGTCTTATTGGGACTCTAGAGCCATTTACAAACCACTCCGCCTTAAACCTCTTGGTTTGATCTCAATAGAACCCTTCATCGCCGTATTGGACCACATTACACGGTTACCAGTTCTGGATGCCCATATATATAAATTAAAAAAACCTTTCTGCTGTTTTGTCCCTACCGAATGTGTAGCTGATTTGGGTGATAGTGACTTCTATGTGAATTTTTTCTCAAATTAGTTGAGTGGAGTCTTGACTAACAACTTTTTAAAAAATGTTTTGCCCGTATTTTATAGCAAAAAGTCTCCAAACACCCACAAGCTCCCCTTTTGAGTATTGGTTTCTTTGCACCAAAAACATTAGACTGAAAATCTTTGACCAAATGGTATCGCAGATCACTGTTATGCCTCTCTGGGGAGGGATCTATTGTACAGCATCCGAGGTCCAAGAAACAAATGTTAACCATCCAGGAGCCCAGCTGAGTTTGCACTCTTACTTTTGTGATGAGCACATCTAATCCTGTTGGGGTTTTAGCGTCGGCTAATAACAAGCGTGGAATCAGTGTCTTCTCCACAAGAAAAATATCCCATAAGAGATTATAAAAGGGGGCAATTCACTTAACCCCACGCATGCAAATCCACAGTTGAGAGCATCTGTCCCCAACCCACTGACACTGGTTTCAGTTTTACCCACAAGCGCTCCATGCAGCTCCGACATTGTGGCATACCAAACCATGCACAACTGATTGCCGCGTGGTATTCTGCAGTCAGGTCTCCATTCTGCCCTCAGTCTGGGGGCGAGAGCGGACCTCGCTGCAGCACAAATCATGGGATGATCTGGAGAGTGAAACATGCATGATTCCGGCACGAACGGACTCCATTTCAACAGATGGGTACCCCATAGCTGCGCTAATGGCACCTCTATACCAGAGGAGCACTGTGATAGGCCCGACTATTTATTGACTGCTAAAAGGCAAGCAGTTTGCCAAAATCAGTATTCCCCCCACATGTGATGGATGCAAAGTAGATATCTTGTGCTTCTTTCCATTCTTTAATCTATCATGAAATTTAATTTGTATTTTTAGAGGAATGTATGACAAATGTTGTAATTAAGTTTCACATTGCTGTGCTTCGCTTCCATTAAAACTAAGCCCTACGATAAGTTTATTGTGCCTGATGCCAACATTTTGCAGCACTGAAGCTTTCTTTAACTCTCTTGAAAGTCACTCCCCCTTTTAGAAATTTAGCAGCGCTCTATCCCCTATGGACAATGGTTAATTTTAGGCCTGGTCTTGTAGCTGGGACACTGTCCGTCACGTTGAGTCGCACAGTCCCCCTCGTCCTTTAATATCTTGTGCTTCTCCTCAGTTTGTTGATGCAGATAATCTCTTGACGAACCCAAACACCCTGAGTCTGCTGATCGCTGAAAACAAGACTGTGGTGGCACCAATGATGGAGTCTCGAGCCGCGTACTCCAACTTCTGGTGTGGGATGACTGCCCAGGTGAGTCTGAGCTGACCATCCACAATGTCTCTAAGTGCTCATAGGGTAGGTAGCTATGTATTTTTTCTAGTTATTTAAAACCGTAACAATAAAGCAAAAACATGAAAAACAGCAGCGCAGGCTGATGAGGTCTCATTTAGTCCGGTCACGTTTGCATGCATCCATCAATTGAGTACATCCTAAAATTACTTCTACTTTGCATCTTTTAAAATCGGTTCAAAAAATCCTAATTCATAAAATGGACTGCCAATAACAGGGTGCTTGTTAGGTGGTCGATCCCATCAATTGATAGGGGGACATTGGCCAGAGAGCAAAGTGCAGACTTCAGTCAGGTTGAATTTTAAAAAGTGCATATGGCAGTGTCATGTGGCCTATTGGTTTTTGGCTCAGTCTGGTCCTAGCTGTCCTGGAGAACCCAGTTTATGAGCCAATTGGTATTCACGTGTCCGGCTCACAGGCCAATGAATAAAGTGCAGACTTCAGTCAGGTTGAATTTTAAAAAGGGCATATGGCAGTGTCATGTGGCCTATTGGTTTTTGGCTCAGTCACGTCCTAGCTGTCCAGGAGAACCCATTTTATGAGCCAATTGGTAATGTGTGTGGAGCCATTTTCTATGGCTTCACACGTCCGGCTCACAGGCCAATGAATAAAGTGCAGACTGCAATCAGATTGAATTTGATAAAGTGCATCTTGCAAGGTCATGTAGCCTATTGGTTTTGGCTTACTCTGATATTGACTTACTCTGATGGCTGTCCTGGAGCAGCCAGTTCATAGGCCAGTTTGTGACGTGTGCGAAGCAGTTTCATTTGGCTGCACGAGTCCATATAATTCCTGTTCGATTAGTAGGATTTTTTTATGACTGAAATGTGGTGCTCATGGGGTTGTGGGAACTAGACTGTTGGCAGTCCACATCTGGGAATGTTCCTGAAACTTTCTATAGTTTCTGGGCAAATATATGCAGCATGACCAGAAGCCCATGCCCTCATCTCATCTCCAGCCGGCTTCTGTGATGACGCTCGCCTGGGTCTTGTGCTGTCTGTCTGATTCCGTTGCAGGTGGTAGGACGTGGGCACTGGGTGTGGGCTCCTCCTAATGAACAGGGGTGCATGGAATTGGAAAGGCCTGCGAAGAGGGCATGGTGTCGACTCTGGGGAAGAAGGGCGCTGAGACGATACAAGGTTGCTCATGAGGATGCATGCTGTTATAGTAACTTCTTGACCTTCTGGCTGACGGGATGCAGATTGTAATCGTGCATCTCTTGACGCTGGGGCACCTACTTACCAAGTATTCATGGTTTCATTTTTATACATAATCCTGTATTGCGAAAATACTTTTCCAAACAAAATACAGACATGGAATTTAATAAGTATGGCGGAAATGCATGCTTAATTGATGAGAGCTTGACCTGTGTGTTGAACAACCTGTTGGGATTTGTTGCTGTGGGTACCAATGGGTCTTTCTGTTTTTAGGGTTATTATAAGCGCACACCGGCCTACATACCCATCCGAAAGCAGGACCGGCAGGGCTGCTTCGCCGTTCCCATGGTCCATTCCACGTTCTTGATTGACCTGCGGAAGGAAGCCTCGCGAGACCTCGCCTTTTACCCTCCTCATCCCGACTACACTTGGTCCTTCGATGATATCATAGTCTTTGCCTTTTCCTGCAAGCAGGCAGGTGAGGGAGCGAGTGATGGGATGGGGCAGTGGTTCTCCCGGATGGAAGGGTGGGGGCATACTGGGGGGCAGATAATGTGGAAAGAACATTGCAGAGTTAGGAGTTAAGTCTGGAGAGCTAGTGTAGAAACGAGAGCTGGGGGGCAGGCTAGTGCTCAAGTCCGAGCTGGACCGGAGGAGGTAAAGCGCTTTGTGCACACCAAAACACTCATTCAAACTTAGGAACTAGGGAACTAGGTTGGGAATAAGCTTGGGGCTGAAGAAGGGGCTTTGTGCACTCCAGAGGCAGAGGCGGCTCTTCCACTAAGGCCGAGTTCAAAGGGAAAATAAAATGACAATGCAACGTTAATAGTTACATTATCATTTTAGTTTTTGTACGGAGCCCGAGCCAGGTGCGGGGTAGGGTTTAGCTGTCCTCACAGGGAGGAGTGGTTACTTCACCATAAGTGCGCATGACAGTTGGGCCGCCGTCTTGGACCGGCCACACCGTCATGCGCACTTAGCATGTTCCCCACCCTTCTGTATTGCAAGGCCGGGTGGAGAACGTGCGGCTTCCACCCCTTGTCTGATTGCCGCACTAGGGTGCTCAGACCAATCATGATGCGGCTGGCATGCCGGTGACAGCAGCGTTGCGATTGGCTAGGGGAGTCTGGGAGCCTGTGTGCTCGAGGGCTTCCTGGAGATTAAAGTAGAGGACGGAGGAGAGGTGGTAGGTGAGCTTTCCTTCTTTTTTTAATTTTGGGAATACCTCCACAGCCACCCGCTGCACCACTACTTTTCCCTTGTGGCCGCTCATGACCAGGGGGTAGACAGTGTTGGAAGAGCACTATTGCGGTTGGAGTTCGACAGTTGTTGGGGCTCACTGGGACCCTTCATTGGGGGCAGACTAGTGCTGAAGTAGATAATGATGAGAACAGCGAGTCCTGTGCAGAGGGAGCCTTGTACCCGGGGATGGTTTGAGTACTCGTGCAACGCCCCAGAGTGCACAAATAAAGTGCTGATGGAGCGAGACGAGGAAGGGCAGCCCCCCCCCCCCCCCCCCCCCCCCCCCCGAGTCTCTTGACAGCATTCACTTCACTCGCACGCCTCAAAGTGACCTGTGTACACACAGCTGGAGGTGGATGAAACCCATATCCGGTCACTCTCCCCTAAGAAAAGCTGCTGCTCCCTCTCTCACAGCTGTGTTTCTTTTGTCTTCCTTTTCTCGCCTGGGAACGTGTAGAAGTGCAGATGTTCGTGTGCAACAAAGAGGTGTACGGCTTCCTGCCCGTGCCGCTGCGCGCGCACAGCAGCCTCCGGGACGAGGTGGACAGCTTCATGCACGTGCTGCTGGAGATCTCCGGTGAGTGGCAGCTCTGCCGACCCCTGTCTCGGACATTCTTTACTCCTGTCTCGGACATTCTTTACTCCTGTCTCGGACATTCTTTACTCCTGTCTCGGACATTCTTTACTCCTGTCTCGGACATTCTTTACTCCTGTCTCGGACATTCTTTACTCCTGTCTCCTCGGACATTCTTTACTCCTGTCTCCTCGGACATTCTTTACTCCTGTCTCGGACATTCTTTACTCCTGTCTCGGACATTCTTTACTCCTATCTCAGGAAATTGCTTTACTCCTATCTCGGAAATTCCTTTACTCCTATCTCGGAAATTGCTTTACTCCTCTAACCTTTCATATTCGTCACGCATGACCTCCCCCACCCCCCACCCCTTCTTTCATCCACTGGACTGCCCTTTTAATGCTTTCCACTGAATTGTAATGGAACACTCTTTTTGCAGGTGGCTTGTTTTCCGCTCTCCCTTAGCATCAAATGTTGGCGTCATCACGTTTTCTAGATGTGTTTATGTAGTGGGCCGAGGGGCGGAGTGAGTGTATTGCTCTATTTGAATAGCACTGGAAACCCCAAGGCACTTAACGTCCCACGTAGACGCCGTGCCGCTGGGGTTTTTAATGCGTGACTGTTTGAATACCAGCCTGTATTTGAGGCGTCTGCTTTTCATGGGTGTTTTCTTTATGTTCATCTTAAAAATTCTTGGTATTTCTTGTGTCCTATGGCTGTTCCTTGGTATTCACTGTGAGGGTCACTCCACGAACATCCTTCCCAGTGTTTTTGCCCCTAATGCAAGCAAGGACAGGACCCTGGACCGCAGGTTCGGACAGGCCTGTAGGGCAGTCTGGCAGTTCCCGATGGGCTGGCCCAACAGGTCAGTTGCTGGGCCTTTTCTTTGTCTCTGTGGGCCTCACGTTACCATGAACGTTGCCTGCAGGAAGCGCAAATAAATACGGTCTCCCATACTCTGCACAGCCCCTGTACAGCGTCTCTACAAGTTGTAACTACTCCGATTTGCAAATTGTATTTATTTATTTTGACTTTTATAGAGCGCGAACAAGACCCTTGCGGGTATCAGAGCGCTTTATATTAAGTCATGATAATTGTACAACAAATAAATGCAGGTAAATCACGTATACATAGTATTACATTAAGTCAGGTTATTATACAAAAAAATGCAGGTAAATCACGCATACATAAAATCGTGTGCAAAGGACAGCAGTTTGAGGCCATTTGCCATTTTTTTAATCTATCTGATTCAGTAATGAAGCTACTTTAATTATGATGCCCGTCCTATTTTCTGACCTACTCCCCTCACAACTCTGGGCCTTGATGCTACCGTACCTACTGTACTTTCTCTGTAAGCCTCTGCCATCTTGAGTGAAGGGTGAAACTTAAATTATTTCTCTCTGGAAGAATCTCTGCATTTGAACAGAGCAGCAGCCTCTGTGGAAGGGATTTATGAGCGAGTATAAATGCGCAGCCTTTCCCTCCCTCCTGGAAATACCGACCAGCCTCGCCCCCGATGGACTATGAGTGTCGGGGGAGCTAGTAACTTCCGAGCTGGGGTGTGGCCCCCGGTGGACTGCGTGGGCCGGGCCTGGGCCCGTTACTGTTCATTCAGTGCCCGGCCACGGGGAAGGTGAACACTGTCTCTTTGTACCGGCCTCGGGAGCGCCTCTTCGTACAAGGCGGCTTTTAACTGCGTGTCCCACCTGACCAATGCAAATGAGGCGCTTAAAGGAGCCGGGCAGTGTGCAGGCCCTTAAAGGCGCAGGATGAAGACGCGCTGGCGTGGCACTGCCTGTCCACGTGAAAGAGTTACTGCAGCCGCGAGGGCCAATGGTGCAGTAACAGTAGCCACCTTTTCTCCTTTTTAACCGCTCCCATGACAAGTTCACTAAGAGAGTGAAGCCTGGCGAGTTATGGTCAATCTAATTATCTCTGGGTTTAAAAATCGACATGTAATTAAATCGAAATAGCAATAAATAATTGATGAGAACGTTGCAGCAAAGAACAAGGTGGGTTAAAAAAAGATAATGGTTAGAGTTATAAATGGGAAACATAGCGTAAGAGAAGGGTTAACTTAAAAAGAGAATATGAATTGGCTAATATATTGACATTTGCTACATGTTTTCAATACTATAAGCTACATATTACATTGTCATTCACAGTTGGCATGCAAGAAGACATGGCACATCACTGCAAGAAGTCTCTGAAGCTAAAAACCATTGCACGCCAAATAACTGTTTCCTAACTGAACTGCAAACTCACTGGAAATGGGTTTTTCCTCAACCACTCAAACGAAATTGGTGCTCATGTAAAGCGCTTTGATACCCTGTTTCTCAGGTCTAGTTCACGCTATATAAAACTCTTTGAAGAAAAAAAAAAAGGTTAGGAGTTCGCACTTAACTATAAAGCGAAGGGCACCAGTAGGTCCAAAATATTAAAATAGGTGGCAGGAGATCCCCTCTTTAAATAAAAATAAAAAAATACATTAAAAAATGAAAAAAAATTCGAGATAAAAAATGTATTCCTGATATAAAGTTGTATATTATTGGATTTTAATAAACCTAAAAAATGGGACCCAAGATTATTGGAAGGTGAATAATCTTGTAATGATTATTGCTCCCGAGTAAATCTGGCAGCCTTCTTGTGGCTTCACTGGAACCTGCCTTCCAGTTACTTTGCTAGTTAGTCCTCTCTTCTGGTGTGCTCCCATTCATCACTCCCTCAGCATCTTTTTCTGTCTTCTTCCTGTTGGTGATCTGACTTGGCCACCATCAGCCAGCTGATGACACGCTTCCAAGACCCCAGTGTGTGCAAGGACCATCTTGCTGTTCTGGGTGCAGCCTTACTCCGATGCCATTCTTGCTGTTGGCAGGATGTATTGCACCCAGTTGCTCGTTTGATAATCTTTGCAGAAATTCACCTGACCAGGAAAGATCACTTGCGGCCTTTCGCTAGGTATAAAACTAGTCCTGCTCAAGTAGTGGATGTTTCACTGTTTTGACAGAATAGTCCATTGTCCTTCTGAAGTTCAGGTGTCTGCCTGCATTGAGCAGTTCTCTAAAAGCTATCCTTTGACTGTCTATCTCCGATTTCCTTCAGGGGCTGGACTCCTGGCACTTCCTTGCTCCCCTTTCTCTATACAATGTACATGAAAGCAAGAGGCGTTGAAAGCTTTGTCCCTCCTTAACCCCCCCCCCCCCCCGGCCCCGCCAGCAAATTTTCCAAACTTTCACACGATTGCCCTTCGGGGAGTCAGCAACGCTTCTCTTGGTACATTCTCCTAAGGTCGTGCAAAAAATGTCTGAATTTTGCAAGATACTTTCACTAGTTGACAAGTTTTACTCATATCGTACTCCGCTGAGCTGGAAGATGTTTGCAGATTTTTTCTCTTAAGGTTTTCTTCTTGCAGAGCTTGTATGTGCATTGTGGCGTTGCACAGGAAATTAACACTGCTTCTTTGACTTCTTCAATCAATAAATCCGGACTCTTATAAAGCGCACCACATACCTGTGAGAGTCTCAAGGCGCCTGGGTGGGGGGGGAGGGGTGTTGCTTGTGATCGAAGAGCCAGGTCTTGAGGAGTCTTCTGAAGGCCAGTAGTTCTTGGGTCTGCCGTAGGTTGGTGGGAAAGGTGTTCCAAGTCTTGGCGGCGAGGTGGGAGAAGGATCTGCCGCCGGCAGTCGTTCTTCGGATGCGGGGGACTGTGGCGAGGCTGATCCCAGCGGAGCGGAGATGGCGAGTGGGGGCCTAGAAGCTGAGTCGTCTGTTAAGGTATGCTGGGCCGATGTTGTGGAGAGCTTTGTGGTTGAGTGAGGAGCTTGAAGATTATCCTCTTGTTGAATGGGAGCCAGTGCAGATTTCTCAGGTGGGATGTGATGTGACTACGGCGGGGGTGTCGAGAAGCAGATGTGCGGAGGCGTTCTGGATGCGTTGCAGTCGTCTCAGGAGTTTGGCCGACGTTCCTGCGTAGAGGACGTTTCCGTAGTCCAATCTGCTGGTGACGGGGGCCTGGGTGACTGTTCTTCTGATTTCGATGGGTATCCATTTGAAGATCCTGCGGAGCATTCGGAGAGTGTTGAAACAGGATGAGGAGATGGCGTTGACCTGCTTAGTCATGGAGAGGGTGGAGTCGAGGATGACCCCTAGGTTGCGTGCGTGGTCGGTGGGTGTCGGGGCTGTTCCTAGTGTGGTCGGCCACCAGGAGTCGTCCCAGGCTGAAGGGGTGGGCCGAGGATGAGGACTTCCGTTTTGTCAGAGTTCAGCTTCAGTCGGCTGTTCCACACATCAATTCGGCGACGGCCTTCATTCCTTTGTGGAGGTTGGTTTTGGCAGTGTGAGGGTCTTTGGTGAGGGAGAGTATCAGCTGGGTGTCGTCTGCGTAGGAGATGATGTTGAGGTCGTGCTGTCGGGCGACATGGGCGAGGGGTGTCATGTGGATGTTGAACAGCGTCGGGCTGAGGGAAGAGCCCTGGGGTACGCCGCAGATGATCTCGGTGGCATTGGAGCGGAAGGGGGGAGGCGGACGCTCTGAGTTCTGCCAAGAGAGGAAGGATGTGGTCCAGTCCAGGGCCTTCTCTTGGATCCCAGCATCTTTTTAGGCGTGTTCGTAGTGTGTGGTGGCAAACCGCGTCGAAGGCGGCTGACCGGTCCAGGAGGTTGAGGGCCGCTGTTTCTCCGTTGTCAAGCAGGGTCCTGATGTCATCGGTGGCGGCAATGAGGGCGGTTTTGGTGCTGTGATTGCTGAGGAACCCGGACTGGGATGGGTCCAGGATGCTGTTCTCCTCGAGGTAGCGGGTCAGTTGTTTGACGATTTTTTCGGTGACCTTCGCCGGGAATGGAAGCAGGGAGATGGTTTGGAAGTTCTTGAGGTCCTTGCGGTCCGCCTTGGGTTTCTTGAGTAAGGCGTTGATCTCGGCGTAATTCCAGCTTTCCGGTAAGGTTACTGTCTCGAAGGGGATGTTGATTATGTTCCGGAGATGAGGTGCGATGGCTGTGCAGGCTTTGTTGAAGATCTGGTAAGGGCATGGGTGTAACGGTGATCCGGAGTGGATGGGTGTTCATGATCTCGCTGGTCTTTGTTGTTGATGTTGGTCCAGGAGAGCAGGTGGTTGGTGTGGGTGGTGGTCGTCTGGGCAGTAGGTGTCCGGGGGAGGGGGGGTGGCGGCGTTGAAGCGGTTGTGGATGTCAGCGATCTTGCGGTGGAAGAAGGTGGCCAGTGAGTTGCATAGTTCTTGGGAAGGCGGGATGTCGTTGTTGTTGGAGCTGGGGTTGGATGTTGAAGAGCTCAGTGTGCGTTGTTTTCTAGGCGATCCCTAAATGATGCCCTATTGGCGGTTCTGATGAGTTGATGGTGTCTGCGAGTGGCTTTCTTGTGGGCTGTGTGGCTGTCCGGAGTTTGTTCACGGAGCCAGTTCTTCTCCAGTTTTTGGCATGTTCGTTTGGAGGCCTGGAGTTCTTCGGTGAAGCAGGTGGCCTTCTTGCTGGTGTGGCTGTTAGAGGGTGTTTTGAGCGGGGCGAGTGTGTTTGTGCAGTTGTCGATCCATTGTCTGAAGTTGCAGGCGGCGGTGACCGGGTCGGTGTAGTCGGCGGGTGGGCTCTGGGCGAGGGTGGTGGTTAGCTGGTCTTCGGTAACCTTGCTCCAGCAGCGTCAAGGCATCTGCTGGGTGCGGTGGTGGGTGGTGGGCTTCCTGAAGGTGAAGTGGATGCAGTGGTGGTCGGTCCAGTGGGGTTTGGTGGTGTGGTTGAAGGTGAGGTGGGGGCTTGCTGTGAAGATGGGGTCGAGCGTGTGGCCGGCAGCCTGGGTGGGTGTGTGTTGAGCTGTCTGAGTCCGAGGTTGTCTAGGTTGGCGATCAGGGTGGTGGAGTTCTTGAGGGGGAAGTTCAGGTCCTCAAGGAGGATGTAATCGCTGAACTGTGGTCGTTGTCCGGGGGGTATGTAGATGAGGGTTCCTCTGAGGGTGGTATTCGGGTCGGTGTGGATCTGGAAGTGCATGTGTTCGGCGGTGCTGAGGGTGTTGTCGGTGTTGGTCGATACTTTGACGGTGTTCCTGTGGACGATGGCGATTCCTCCTCCAACGCTGATGGTGTGGTCCTTGCGGGTGATCTTGTAGCCTTCTGGGATGGCTATGGCGATGTCGGAAGCTGAAGTGGGGTTCAGCCAGGTCTCTGTCAGGTCCCAGAGTTCGACCGCGTCTTTGCGGGCGGAGCGGGTGTTGAGGAGGATGCATCTGAGGTAGTTGGGTTTATTTATTTTTTATAAAGTTGCTCTCTGGTTACAGTTCTCTCTTGCACCAACTCACAAATTGCACACTCCGATGCTTTTCATTGTGTGTCCACCCTTGACCCCGCATTCTCTGGTAATCTGCCCTTTTCTGCCTATTACTAGATCACAATCTGTCTGTACTTACATTGATAGTAATTGATTATTAGTCTCTTGCTGTCCTGTTCCTTACATCGAAAAATAGCACAGCCTTTGCACACTTTTTAAGTTGACAGGAGTGTGCTCTTTTTCCTGAGTAGGCATGCACTTCATAAATACACTTATTTATCCTTCTCCTTGTTCTTCTGCCACAGTCCGGAATCCTCCTGTGGAACCTTCACGCTATGTCTACATCCCACCCAAAGTCCCGGACAAGATGGGGTTAGATGAGGTAAGACCTGTTTCAGCTCTTCATGCTATCAGTAATTTGGGTTGAGAGCAGAAAAAGACAATGGTGGTGTCTTCTCTGCTCACATGGTTCAGGACTGCACCTCTCCAGTAGTGCTAATCTCTATATCTCCATGTAGTGCTAATCCGAAGGCCCCTGAGTTGAACTTTCTCAGCTGTTTGGATTGGTTTGTGTACATGGCTCGTCCATCATGTGTGCGTTTGGTGCCTGAGGTTTTGTCTCTGAATGCCAGCACTAACCAGGATTGTGTTCTGCCGTCGGCCTATTATCTTGTATTAAGCACTCTTCGACCATCTGTAAGCTCGCTAATGTTTGAGGCGGTTCTGAGGTGGTTGCTCCAGGACCTGTTGATGTTAATGAACAGATGAGGCAGTTACTCGGATCATTCATGGTTCGATGCCCAACTGGTGGGAAGAATGTGGCTTGTTCTTAGTTGTGTGAATGAGTCCAGTTTCATTTGTGGTTTATTCTGGGGTGGCCGATTCGCGAACACCCTTAACTTCCAGTCTGACAATAATTTCTATGAAAATGATGGGTGCTGTCGCATAACATTCTTATGATAGTAAAGGCCTTGATCTTACGGGTTAAGAACAGTGGGCAGTATTTGTTATGGTTCATTTACTGGTAGTGATGATTCTGCTGTTTGTTAGGGGTTCTCTGGCAGAGCTGCTCTCTGGGGTGGTGGCCTTCTGTTGAGCAGATTCTTCGGGTTAGCTTTTATTATGGCAGGGCCTGTAGTGCAGAAGTTGTGTTTTTTAACAACTGTTAAGTCCAGCGGCATCTGGCAACTGTGTCGAGTGGAAGGACGGGCAAATGGGTTGTGGGTGGTTAATAAGTTAATTTAATAAAAAGTCAGTTACCTGCTTGCGGCAGACTCGTCCTCCTTGCGCCGGTCCTCTTCTCTGGTCACATCCAGGGCCCCAGCCAACTCCCCTATCCAATCCTGGTTATGTTCTCATGTTGTTCACCACCATGAGAGAAGCGCCAGGATTAGAGGGAGCAGCCTCTCTCAGTCCACAGGCAGTCCACCATTGCTGCCACTCAGCCTACCTGCACAGTCCTAACACTCTGTTCAGGACTGGTTGGCGAAAAATACAACGGTTGTGAATTAACTTCATTGCCATTTTATTTTTCGTCCCTGGGGCTTTTCTGGAAGGCGACACTCCTCCACTCAAATGGAGGAGCCGCCCTGGCTAAGTCTTGTGTACATGAGTCTCTAGCAGAACTAATGTGTTAAGTAGTTTTCAAGCAAGTCCGAGAGGTGTTGCTATGCCACCTAGCCTTACAGGCTGGGTCACAGTAGAAGCTCTGGTTAAGTGTTATAATTTTGCATTCCTCAGGTGTTCATGATTAATCTGAAGCACCGTACTGATCGCCGGGAAAAGATGCTGAACGCTCTCTCCGAACAGCAGATCGCCTGCAAGATCATCAATGCAGTAAATGGGAAGTAAGTGAAGGCTGCTGTGTCCTTCATCCGTGCTCAAATGGTGACTATTCTAACTGAAATAAACGTTGATGCTGAAAAATCTAGGGATTTCCACGTCACACCAAGAGGCTGGCTGACTAGAGCGAGATAAACAATGTTTATTTAGATCATAGTCTTTAAAACTATACACAAACTTTGGATCCTCATAGTAATATCGTAATTAAAACACATTTCATTTACCACAATTTACAAAACATAAATCAATAACATTCTCAATATTGCGAGACTATTCTAAAAGTTTTAAAATCAACATCCCTCTTTTAATTTCTCCTTTACAAAGCCATGTGTCGCTTTCAAGAACTTCTCCAGAGCAATTGTAATATCTAATGATGACATATCCATAAGAAGACAAGCTGCTTGAGCACTTGAATTCACCTTATATTTTAAAAATATTGGACATAAAAATACTTTCCGTAATGCTAAAATCAATGTGCAATAAAGCAGTATATGCAAAATATTGTTTCTTACTCGTAGGCCACATTTACTAATCCCATCCGTTTGAATCATTGCTGCTTTTATTTTTCCTTCCGACTTCCAAGGGTTAATACCCACACGGACCCGTAGTATTTAGTGTCTTAGCCATTTATTGGGCAAAAAATCTAGATATGGAAACAGATCCTCCCTTTCCCATGTGCTCCTTACCCAGTTGACCGATTTTTTTTTTTTTTTTTTTTGTGGATTTTTTTCACCTTCAGATAATCTAGGTCTTGTGATCTGGAGTATTGGAGCCCTTGGTCCCTAAGCAATCTCTTGGTAAAGACTATGGTCTAGAGATGGCTGCGAAAGGCTTAATTTTAGGTGCGCTGCTACGGTCTGGAGGGTTTTTCTTACCTCCCATGCCTAACCAAGGCTACTAGTTTGGATTTCCTCTCTGCACCATTTTGAGACCTTTTGCACGCCACCTGGCTCCTGGCGTTTCCAAAATCTTAATAGGGACATTTGGGTCTTTACATTCCAGGCTATTAGCCATACCTCTATTCTAATTGCTTGAATCATGGCTGGCTGACTAACGTCCCTGTGCTGTCCTTTTGGTTTGCCAAAGCAGTGGTGTTGTCTTAATAATGTTTCATCCCCAATGGACTCTTGTCTTGCTGGTATTGACCCCTATTCCGCAGAGTTTGTGGTAATCCAGCATCTTCAGTGATCATGGATATCGCACAATCACTTAATTGCTGTTTGTTTTTCAATTTGTGCCTTTATTTTTAAGTTTCTCTTCATTTTTGCGGTAATTGTGAAATAAAGCTGAATGGCTGCCAAGGCATACCCACTAATCTTCATTGTTACTTACTCGTGAGCAGGGCTGCCAGACAACTCTGTCCACCAAGTCTTAGACAATGTCAAAAGCAACACACCATCCAAAATATAGATATTTTCCCCTGTTCATTGAAAGTAAAAACTATACTAGACTCCTCACCCCTTATCTTTTTACCCTGCTCAATAATGCCCTGCCCTCTTAGGCCTATTGATCAGTCTCCTGCTACTGATGGCCTCCAACCTAGGACTCGCAGGACATACCTTGCCTTGCCTTCAGTGAGCCGCAATGCGTTCCATGCAGAGCCATATGCTGATTACACTCTGGAACTATATTCTTGGTGTAAGATATTGTCAACCCATCGATTTCCCTTTGAGCTGTTAATATATGCAGACGTCTTACCTAAAAAAGTTTATTTTAAAAAACCGTTAGAAGTAAAAAAATAAAATAAAAAAAAAAACAGCAGAAGTCTGAATAACCAAGACCTTCTTCCCTATGAGCAACTATACCTTAGATCAAAATCATGTTCAGTGTTCTGTCTATCAACTGTTCTTTTTGCATTTGTCACCCCAAGCGGGACGGGTATGCCCAGACGCGGATCCCGTGCTTTCCATACCACTGGAGTCAAGGTAGCCTGGCTGATGATGGGTGAAACCCAGTTACATGTCCCAGCATGTTTGTTTCCAGTCCAGGGAGGACCTGGCTTGGAAGTTCGGGCTGGACTGTACCCATGGGGAAGAGGGCAAGACTGATTTGCATATGGCTGGGTCTAAACTGGAATGACATGGGGAGTAAAAAAAAGATGGATTTAGGCCATGATCTCTGTACTGGGGTGAATGTATGACATTGTTCAGCATTCTGTCCATCAACTGTTGTTTTTGCATTAGCCTCCACTGCAAGCTTCCTGTATTCCAGAAGCACCGACTAGATGTGCTGAACGTACCCCAGAAGATATGTATGATTCAAAGGGTGTTTACTTTATGAAGAATATGAAACCATTTTACCTACAGTTTGTCTGCACCTCTTCAGAAAGCTTATGCTTGCATTTTCCATGTCGATCTTTCTTGCACAAAACCCATAATTTAAACACAAGTACTGATTTCCTCCTGTTTCACAAGATGACATTGTTTATCCACAAGTCATAATCTTTCACGGTGAGCACTCATTTCAAGAGGTTAATTGTTGATTGCCAATTTTCTCGCTGCCAAGCTCTCTTGTAACAGGGTAAACAGCCCTCAACGTGCAAAATCAGCACTTTTTCTCTATGGTGTTGAGCAGAGAGATCTCCAACTCATCGTCATTTCTCTGTGGGGGCGCCTCACCTCTTGGAGGATGTGGCTAGACGGGGTGCCTTGTCTTCCAGTGCATGGCTGGGTTATCTCTACCTCTAGTACTGTGGGTTTGTGCTGCTAGAGTGAGGCTAACCGCTGTGTACCTTCCTTGCTGCCTGCCGCTGGAACAAGAATCCCTTCTACCGCTCTGCATTTTGCACCCAGCAAACAAGACACATAACCAACAAAACCACTGGCGAGTCCTATTCAAGTCTACCAAATTGCGGAGAATTAACCAAATGTACTGTAATTAATGCAACTCCTGCCACCTAACAAATTGAGAAGCACATAATTGTTTCCTGCTCTCCACTCAGTGTGGCATAGGGGAATGATTCTGAGTGTATCAGTCATGGCGCCAATCCTCTCTTGATGGATCCTGTTGAGCTTTTTCACAAGTCCACTGGACGGAAATCCACAGGAGTGAGCACCCCACTCCGAATAGAAAGGAGCTAGTGAGGATCGCCTACTGTGGCTTTCCTTACAAAGAGATATAGGTGTATTCTACGACGTGGAGCCAAGATTTATGTAGAGGGATGGGTGAAAGGGGACATAAGAGTTCAGGACTATGAAACTAGCTGCCAGGAGTGCAGAGTAAGGGACACTGGCACGTAGAAAGGCAGACGATTATTAATGGGGGAATGAAGGTGGTCAGCCTGCGAAACTTCCAGGAATGTATTGCTGCCTACTAGGCTCCAGTTTGAAAAATCGGACGATGTCGTGCTCGGCTGGCGCCATAAATCAGGGTAAATCGCCTAGCTCGTACAGCAAATGGGGTCAGAAACATGCAGTGCCAACTCTGGAAAGGAAACTATCGGGTAAACTGTGGGTAAGGGGTGGTTACCCCACTTTGCCATCTGCAAAGGAAGAGATTGAAGGTTCAAGGAACTCTGGGTTCGATAGTCTGGTTTCTGTAAGGTGGTAGATCTCTGGTTTCAGCTCAACTCCACCTAACAGTAACGCACTGATGTGGCGCATGAGCAGCTTACACTGCTCATCTACGGATCCCTAACTGCGATCAGCGGAACATCTAGGAGAGCCAGCAGATACAGAAGAGGCATTCTGGTCAATGTAGTTCTGTATTGTAGGCATAAAAATAGGCATGCTCTGAAAGCATTGACTTTTGTTTTTTGCCACAGTTCCGTTTAACAGGCAGGCATCACTACTAAAGGCACAGCAGCCTCGGTTTCCGATAAACACCCGCCAGTGCCTCCTCTTCACTTATCTGTCCCTCACCTTAGTCCTAGCTCTTTCCTCCCCCACTTCCTGCTTTGTCCTAGCTTCCTTCACCAGTCTCATTTTTATGTGGCTGCTCTAGCATGAATTCTGCACCTAGGAGCATCAGGTCACTGAAGTCTAAATGGTAAAAGGCAATCTCTCAAACCCGGGTCTGTCCTTTCCCTCTTCAGTTTTTTCCTCTTGTTTGATGAGCTCCAACTTCTGGTCTTTCTAATTTTCGCGCCTCCCCCACCACAATACCTTGCACTTCTTCAGCCTCCTCAGTGGGGTTTGACACAAGCACAGACTGATATGATTGGCACATGATAGTCCGCCTCTCGGCTTGTTCCATGTCAGCAGGACACTGCTCTTCCAGCCGTGGGTTTGCATCTTACAAATCCAAGTTTTCAGTTGCTAATCCAGTTGCTTTAGTTTAAACTAGTTGGGGCTACTCCTCCCAGAATGCACCATAAGTGCCCGGAATTAAAACATGGGTGACCTGACATGGGGGGGGGGGGGGTTAACCAGGACCCAAAACACTGACCTATGACCAATTACACTTAGTCCCTCCCTTTTTCCCCCTGTAAACGTCCTTCCCTGTTGTCAGATTAGTTCCTTCCCAAATCTTGTCTTTCGTTTTCCTTCACATGCTTTCTTTGGCCATTTTCCAAAGCAGCTGTTTTAATGCAGCACAGTTCTGTTCTAGTCCCCCAGACGCAGGCTAGGGAGAGAGCCGACTTGGCGGATTCTTTAGTTTCCATGGGTAATAGAATATTTGAGTCATGCCAAAGTATTTGAGGCTAATGCATCTGTTTGAATAGGAAACGCATAAAACTTGCACTCTGAGACTGGCTGTTGAAAGTGGTGACTCATACACTTTGTCTTTCAGGGCTCTGAACTCAAGCCAGGTAGATGCCATGGGTATCAAGATGCTGCCAGGGTACCATGACCCATACCACGGGCGTCCACTCACAAAGGGCGAGCTGGGCTGCTTCCTCAGCCACTACAACATTTGGAAAGAGGTGAGTGGCTGGCACAGGTCCTCATTATAGTCCTCCTGACACAGAGCGCAGCCTCTCTACCAGACTCTTGTACCTCCTTTCTTCCATGTGAACATTTCTTGCGATAGTGTTTTGCCCCTTGTGTCGCATCACAAGTAAGTGATGCTACACTGTGACGCCGTCATCCTCTCCCAGGGTCAAAGCCGGAACCTAGATTCAAATCTAATGATCTCCACAGCTTGTGGTCCATCTGTGTATCCAGAGAGGCATATGTGGGGCAGTTCGTTCTAGCGCATGTGAAAAAGTGCCACAGACATGCAGCCTAGTGGCATTTTTTTGGGATGCTCTACAATGAACCCGCCCACGTAGTCCTCTCTGTAACCTTTTCACTTCACCAAGGCAAGCTAAGCGCTGCTAAGTAGCCTATTATGCCGCCCTTATGATGACATTTGGCACTGCACAGAGAAAGCATTTGTGATTTTCTTATACTTAATCCTCCTTCCCACAAGTGTACCTAGTGCCTGTCTCCTAAGCACACACCCTACCCAACCTTTAAGCCTTCATTTACCATATCCCACCTCCTGCACCATTACCAGCCATGCTTTAGCATCCTGGCGACCCTCCTAGAGACATGTTTTGTGTCATAATAGCTGGTCTGGGGTAGAACATGGACAGATTTCTTCCCCGTCTCTCCGCTGTAAGAAGTGCAGTTCTGTACTTTATGTGCTGTTTTGAGCATGCTAGACTTGAAGTTCATGCCATGGGCACATGACCTGAAAATTCCTATTCACCACCTAGCAGGCCATATTCTTGGACCACCTTAATATTTGGGGAAATTTCAACAGCATGGTTGTAACTTGTGTTTTCACTACAAACCCTTTAAAGTATGTGTCATTTTTGCACATGATCATGAAAGGCCTGAAGTAACCGATCACGGTCAAGTTTTTATCAAGTACTACTTATCATTGCCCATCCATTGGAGACAGACCTAGGGTGGAGAGTTTGTTTGGCCCGGACAAATATTAGTAAGGACTGTGTGGATGACTGAGCCCGTCTTAAGAGCTCGGTAGGGTGGTGGTCTGGTAAGTGACCGTGTGTGAAGGAATTAATCAAGAATAGAGGCTTGTTTGAGATGTTGAGGTGACTCGTGCATCTTGGCTCTCTTTCTCTATGGTATTAATGTGTTTATTTCCTTGCGGCAGATCGTTGACAGAGGCCTGGAGAGGTCTGTTGTGTTTGAGGACGACCTGCGCTTTGAGATCTTCTTCAAGCGACGCCTGATGAATCTCATGTACGAAGTGGCGGAGGAAGAGCTGGATTGGGACCTGATGTAAGTGCAGCAACCTGAGATTTGGTGGGCCATGGTCTGACGTCTGCACATGTAAAATAAGAAGATGGGGAGGACAGCAGTGAATGGTTTTGGTAACCCCACCACCCTGCCGATGAATGCTCTGCCTAACTCCTACCCAAAATGATATTTTGCCGCTCCCTTTTTTCTTCCTTAGCTACATTGGGCGCAAGAGAATGCAGGTGGACCACTCTGAGAAGGCTGTCCCGAATGTCCGGAACCTAGTGGAGGCGGATTACTCCTATTGGACGCTGGCATATGCCATCTCGCTGCAGGGTGCAAGGAAGCTACTGGCTGCAGATCCTCTAAGCAAGATGCTTCCAGTTGATGAATTCCTCCCGATAATGTTCAACAAGCACCCAGTGTATGAGTCCAACATCTTGACTTTACTACAGGAACGGGTAGATAGAAGGGTGTAGAGAAGCAGAGAGGAGGAAATGGCATATCTTAAGTGTAAGAGGACTTTAAATTGACAAGGACATCCTTGTAGAGCTCAGCAGGGTAGTGAGGAGGTGGTGCATGGAGTGATCGGTGCGAGTAGGTGGCGTCAATCCAGGGTACTTTGTAGGGTAAGAGTCTAGTGAAATGTTGTGCAGTGGGAGGAATCATAGGAACGCTTGTGATGGGCTGCTGGAGGACGAGGCAATGGTGAGTGGAGAAGTGGGACGAGATATGAGAAAAGTTAGGAGATTGGTAAATAGTAGGTGGTGGGAGGAACTGGTCGCTGAATGTGAAGAGCTTCAAGAGAAGGAGTCGAGGGAGCTGTGTGAATTAGTGTGGGGAGATTAGTGTTGGAAAGAGCAGGATTTGTTCTAAAACTCAGTTCCTGACGGGTAATAGAAAGGTCAGGGTTGTGTATGAGAACAGACAGGATGTCGTGCTTGCACAGTTGACAACCTAGTTGTAGCGATGATGCACTGAGTAGGACTGACCAGCTTACTAGGGAGCTTGAGCGGAGTGCTTGGGTATGTACATTATGAATAAGAGAGAGAATTGAGCAGTCTTAATACAGCAAGTGAAGGGACACCGAGGGGGGCGAGGGACAAGATGACAGACGAGTGAAGGAAGGCGTTGGAGCCCACAGAAAGGGTTCACAAATTGAGGGTTTGATGAGGGGAGGATTCATAGTTGGTCACTAGGGACGTTCTTTGGATCAGAGCTTGGTAAAAAGCAATAGTGCGGTAACTGGGGTAAGTAATGTGGCCAGTACTGATTTTCTGCAGGTTTTGCAGTGTTGAACTATCAACACAGAACACCTCCCCTCTGCCCCTTAAAAAAAGATGTGAAGTGATCATGTCAAAACATATCTGATCGTGTGCTACAGGATGTTAATTAATAGCCTACATTACCCCCAAAGCTCCGAGTTTTCACCACTACAACCAAATCACAGGATTGTTACCGTTACAGAGACAAAGAAGCTGTGATTTCCACTTGCTTCTCAGGTGCTCATGTCAGGTTGGGGGTTAAGGAAAGGATAGTCACCATACTAATCTCATTTGGGAATCCAGACACTTCAGGTTTTGATCCCTTCGATTGAATGCATCTGGCCCAAAAACAAGGGCAGTGATGGTTCAGTGTGTTAATTTTCATGAACGTTGCAGCACCGGTAACATACGAAGGAGTTGTCCTGGCTCTGGGGCCTGATGCATTGCAGTATTGTTACATTTCATTTGGCACAGTTTAAAGGTACCACAACTCTGGCCGGTCAGTTTGTATCATACTGATTTTGCCTGGGGCTGCTACTGAACGCTGTAGGGATCTGGAGACCATATTGAAAGGAGAAGGGACTAGGGCTAAGTAGAATTAATTTGCAATATGTGCAGAAATTGTAACAAATTATTAAAAGTACATGCTATGGAAACATAAGGGGCCCTTCAAATCAGAGAGCAGCTAATAAGTAGTTTTAATACTTTCTGTAAAGTAGTGTTTCAAGTTTTCCTTTCCTTGAAGTTGCTCATTTTCCTCGGGTCAAGCAACTAGTTAACGTGCTTGCAAATTTTAATTGTTTGAAGGCTGGGCTCGCATTTTGAAAAACCTTAGCACATGCTCACAGTGAAATGGCCACTGGATTTGAACCACGCACGTACATTAAGCTTTGGCTACCAAGATTGGTTTGGCCTGTGTGTCCCAATTTGTTTGTGGTAGTTCCATACTACTACATCGGCTTTTTAGTTCACCTTCTCTTTGGCACTTCTGCAGGGTCTTTGGCATCAGGACTAATGCCAGCACTCGAGTGCACCCACCAATGTGCCTATTTTTTGGCTGTGAAGTGACACATATGTCATTGCACCCTAGCCATCACTTGTAACAATTTACTGTGCATGTTTTAGGTCTGTGGTCGACACAGAGCCTATAGTACTCTTGTTTTTTATTGCACATAATGTACCTGGCTGCTCCTAGGGCATGAATGTCTGGTGCAGTAACAGAAGTATGTGTAGTAAAGTTATCATACTGATTCTACCCATACTGTTGAACTGTACAAAGAAATCCAGCTCCCACTGCTGCCTGATGTCTTCA
This sequence comes from Lissotriton helveticus, assembly GCF_964261635.1. NCBI lineage: Eukaryota > Metazoa > Chordata > Amphibia > Caudata > Salamandridae > Lissotriton > Lissotriton helveticus. The sequence goes on from NC_136057.1 coordinate 1,299,133,603, forward strand.
CATGCAGTGGGAAAGGGCTGATCCTGCTCACAAGAGGAGCGGGTGCAGCCAAGCTTCAGGCTCTGCTTTTGACCAGAAGTGCAACGATGGTTTTAACCACGCTTGTTTTTCTTTCTTTGCTCTGATAGGTGAGTTTAGAGACATGTGTTTGAAGCTGTTTTAGAGAGGAAATTCCCTTTAATACATATGCCCGGCAGATCTTACCACATACTGGCTATATCACTGTAACAAAGTCTGTGGAGGAGACCCAGCACAGAATGACCATAACTTTTTCAAACTACAGATTTCCCCAGCTCGATGGCATCTACTAAAAGGGAAGCAGTTTGATTTGACATGAGGAGTGTTTGCTTTCAGTACAATTGCCCTGGAAAGAAACATTCCACATTTTAATCTTCCATTGTGGTATACACCTTCAAACCTTTGAGGTGTTTCAATTAGTCTCTCTGGTGACAGCTGGGTACTGGAGCTAGCTTGAGTAGGCAGCGTAACGCACCAGCTAAACAATTCTTAAGAAAGCTTCCATAACTAGCAGTCGACCCCCTCTACAGCATTCTAGTGAAATTATAAATTGGTTGACTTTAGTCTCGCTCTGCAACCCGGTGTTTACAGAAGGTACCTAGGCAGGTTTGCTGGGATGTGTGGTGATGCATGGAGGGTCTATCTTCATTGAACAGGGCTCGTGGGCAGTAGATGGGAGGGAAGCACGGCATAATGGTAGGAAAAAGTCATTGAGTGGAGGGGCAAAGAGATAGGGTTGATCATTTCAAGAGTAAATGAGAGGGAAGAAGGTGGTTAGTGGGCATTAAACACATGAAGCAGGGAATCTTTTCAGTGCCTCTATATGAAGGATTTTAGAGATTTGTGAAACATATAAAGAATGAATGGAGATCAGGAGTTGGAAAAGACTGTTGCTAAGAAGGAAAATAACCACTTAAACATCTCTATCCCTTGTTTCCATTTTCTTTAGCACCAAGTACATGGAGCATTTTGAAGTTCGGGATCTGAAGGCCTTTTCAGTTGAGCCGTTGCTGGTGTACCCTACGCACTACACGGGCGATGAAGGTTACATCAGTGATACTGAGACCTCGGTGGTGTGGAACAACGAGACTCTGAAAACGGACTGGGACCGAGCCAAGTCACAGAAGACTCAGGAACAGCAGGAGCTGAGCAGCGAGGCTAAGAACTCTGATGTCATTCAGTCCCCACTGGACAGTGCAGCTAGAGATGAGTTATGACCAAAAGAGAAGGCACGCGGAAGCTACGCCCAAACAGGGAGAAATGCTGCACGATGTGGAGAAGGTCAGCTCAGCAGTGTTGGTACTTGGCAAAGAGCAGAATCTCTGTAGTGCCTCAGAACTATTAGACTCTGCTTTAGTGTCACTTCTGATTTAGTAGCAGTATATGTGGGACAGGCCGACTGCGCCAAAGAAGGCCTCCTCGGTCTTCTGTTTGGCTTCTAGACTTGTCTGACACTTTGTCTTGGATCTGTTTCGGCTGGAATGTGTAAATGACAACAAAGCAGACCTTTACCTGACAATTTGGACTGGAGAGGCAGCCATCAGACATTGAAAAAGAACTTTGCCCACCCTTACAAGCCTCCGCTCAGGATGTTGGTCTGGAACCAGCTGTGTATATCAGCGCGTGGGACTGGAGGCCATGAGCCTTTGACGCATCTGCAGCAGGCCTGCTTCACACCACAATCTGAAAGCTATGTTAAGTCCTTCACTACATGCTCTGGCATCCGGTAACCTCTGAGAGCCTGACATTTTTATTGTTTTTGGAAGTGGACTTCTGGGGTTTGTGCCAAAGAACAGGAATACTAGCTCATCTTCATCACTGCACGCCTAGCCAGCTACAGTGCCACGGTCACACCTATGTGGTCCGTCTTTGATGCTCTGCAACACTTCTCCAGTGCTTTGGATGAATGCTCACTCCTCTGTCTGCTCATTCCATCATTATTCTTTGATATCTTCAACAGTCTGTTTTAGATCTTCATCTAGCGCTGTCCTCTAGTTATTCCATTCCTCAAACTCCCCATCTTACAGCTCAGTTTTTAAATGTACATGTTGCTTACTCTTTCATATACTTTCTTCTTCTCCATAGTTCACATCTCTCTTGTGCAGGCTTTGTCTTCATAGCCCAATTCCACTAAAACTCTGTGGCCTATTTTCCTTATTCTGGCCTCTCTGGCTGTCAAGAGTGAGAGCCAAGTTGCACATGCTAAAGCACCAAAGGTTTAAGAGTACATAAAAAAAGATCCACTCAAGGACTTGGTTGGACATGTCTTTGTGCAGTCATGGTATTGTGCAACGTAGCCAAACTGGCACTGTTTCCATAGCAATGCCCTGCGCATCACTGGGCGCCAGTGCGGCCCATAAGTTGATACGGGGAAACCGCTTATGGCCTAAGAGAAACCGAGTCAAAAAAGTAGCTTTATCCCTCTTGTGTGCTCAGGTTGTATGTGGTAATGCCTGTACCGCGGGGCATTGTCATAAAACGTAAAAATGTATCTGTACTTGGCCAGACTGCTTTCCTCTAGTATGAGGGTTCATTCCTTCTCATACTTTGGGACTTATTGGTCCCAATAGCATTTCCTTTCCTTCTCTTTTAGCTTTTTTCAGATTCACATCTTTTTGACTTCTGCTCTTTCACTTTCTGCTCCTTTACGCTATTTCCTCTTGTGCTCTTTTGCCCGTTGTATTCCCACTCATTATATGCTTGAGTTCTTTTCTAACCATTTTACTTCTAGAATTAAATGTTGTCTAGGCTCCTTGTATGTACTGCAGTGCACGCTGTCACCTTTCCTTTTCTTCTTTGGCACTCTGCTACTTTTGTAAGCACATCACTCTTTCTTGTAATCTTTGGTGCGCTCTCCATCGTACATCTTTGCACAGCCTCTCATTCTTACCCCTGAAAGCCATTTTAGACAGTGAAGCCTTAAATGCTTTGCATGATGTCCCTATGGCAATCCTCCCATAGCCAGGCATAGTATATTGACTTTTATGTGCTATCCATCATTTGGGGCTGCCTGGTTGTATAAGTGGGCTTTGAATCTAGATTATTATTGTTAAGCTTGCTTGCCTGCGCCCTTGTTCGCTTATTCATCCACTTGCTTTAATTACCTTTTGATCTCTCTGGGTCATCGTCCAGCACCCGGTCATTCTGCTTTTCTCACACATCCTGCACCCCAGGGTCTGATGATGCTGGTGCCCACCAGTAAGGTAAATACCAAAGCCTTCCCCACCTGATCTCAAATCTAAGAGAATAGAGATATTTGGCAAGCGTACCTTCTCCATAAGCCTTGCTCTGCACTCCGTAAACGCCAGCTGCCTTCGGGGCCGCTACTTCCATGCCCTATGGTACATGGTAGCCCAAGTATTAGCTGCAGTTCTGATAACCTCAGGGCAACTCTGATCTAAGCTATTCCGGTGGTCGCGTTGCAGTAAAATCTATACTTTTGTATTGCATGCCCAACTGCTTAGGTCAGGTAATGGGTACAAGTGTGGCACTTCAACACCACTCCTGGGTGAGGTATAAAGGCTTGTCCGAGGATGTTCCAGCATCTTTAATGGATATGTTGTTGGATGGCTCTCATCCTTTTGGCATCAAAGCAAAACCCTAGAACTGTTCAGGGAAAGCATGGATACAGCACATTCCTTGGATTTTTCTGCTCCCACCAGACAATTCCACAATCAAATTGACCCATCCACCCTCCTTCCCCACTACCCCCTGGACCTATGGTAGGAGCTTTCAATGTTGCCATCGCCAGACTCCCTCGGCAAGCATGTCTGCCTTTTCATAGCTGAGTCTGCAGCTCACAAAGACAACAGCCTGGACAGTAGACACAACAAGCTTCTCAGCCCTGTCCCTCCACCGCAGCTGCAAAACCACATTAGAGTGTCCTTTCTGGCACACAGCCACACTGTCTGAGGCAGGATCTGCTATTTCCTCCAGGCATTGTAAGTCATCACCTCAGACAAGTGAGTTCTCCAAATTTTATATTGGGGTTAGGTGTTGTGCCTTCCAATTTCTTTTCACACCTCTGCACCTTTCAACACAAGGAGGGCGGCTGATAGAGGACCATCTGTCCGTGTTGCATCTGGCCCTTTTGGCTAAAAGGCCGCATAGAGGGTTGTCTTTGGATGTGGTATATGGGTGTTACTCCAGCTACTTCCCTGGTGCGGAAGGAGGGTGGAAGCCTTCATCCCATTTTAGATCTCTGCACCGTCAATGCCCTCCTACAAAGGGACACATTTGAAATGCTCACACTAGTCTACGTGCTGTCTACCCTAGATCCTGGAAGACTGGATGGTGGCGTTGGACCATCAGGACAATAATTTACATATCCCTAGCCTGCTGGCCCAAAAGTTCTACCTTCAGTTTAGTGGGCCAAGAGCATTTTCAGGTCGCAATTCTCTCTTGTGGCCTCACAAGTGCACTTCAGGTGTTCACGGACATGATGGCGGTGGTCGCAGCACATTTTCCGAGGTTTGGGATACCAGTCTTAATCTACCTCAACGACTGGCTGTTGTGAAAGCAGGCCTTCTGCATCCTGCAGGTAAAACATGCCAGATGGCGTATGCAGGCTCTGCAATGGGACCTGAAGTCTCAGTGGGCACAGCATCCGGGGAATCTGTTGGATTGTATCCAGATTTCAGAAGAGACTGCAAAAGAATTGCAGTGGTGGGTGCTGGACTGTGATGGGGTCAGTGGCAGTTCTCACTTTTTTGTATGATGTGCACCCCTTTTGAGCCACTGAACAGTTGTCCATTGAGGCTTTGGATGTTGAAAACAATCTTTCTCAACACTAAAGCTTCAGCTTGGCATTGGAGTGAGCTGAAGGCTTTTCTGCCCCCCCCCCGCCCCCCTTATATCACATTCTTCACAAATAGGTTGGTGTTGTGGGCTGAGCTTCTTTTCTGTAAAATGTGATCATATGTTTCATGTCAGCTTTGACTTTCTTTGCTCCATCTCATCCCTGTAAGGAGGAAGAGATACTTCAGTACTTGGACCTTAGGAGGGCGCTGAGGTTTTATATAGCTCGCACCGAAGAACATTGGGTGGAAGATCAGCTCTTCTTAGGGTTCTCTAGAGCACAAAAGGGCAAGACAGTGCTAAAATGGACCATGTCTCGGTGTATTCTTCTTTGTGTGAAGGAAGATCTAATATGCACTGGTGAGTAAGCGGCCTCCAGATGGCGTGTGTGCATATTCCACCAGAGCTAAGGCTGCTACCCCCACCATAGCTCGTGGAGGGCCTGTCCTGGACACTTGTCAGACAGCTACGTGGATATTGGTACATACGTTCACGAAGTAATACTGTCTCGACAGTCCGGTGTGTCATGAGCGCCATTTGGCCACTCGTTCCTGTACGTCCTTTTAGTCTGAGCTACCTCTATGGAGTTACTGCTATGGTAAGTATTACAAGGTGAGGAATATGCGGTTAGTAGTATCCATAAGAAGAACCAGGGAACTTTTCTTCGGTAATGATCTTTCTGGTGGATATGCTATCTAAATACAGATTCCTCAAAACCTGGTACTGCGAACTAGACTATTTTCCATCTTAAAAGGTCCCAATGTGTAGATCTTCACACTGATCATGCCAACCTCCTGAAAGGCCATGTGTCTGAGAGCATGGACAGCCTCTGAATGCAACTGTTGTCAGTGCACATAGGTGGCACTTACATGTGGCTCTGCTCATCACTTTCAAAGCAAAATGACATTGGTGTGGAGCCACATGACACCACCTATCTGTGCACAGGAGTACTGCTTTGAAGTCTTCCAGATCCAGTCTGACGCTTTGGGAATACTCACTAGCTGAAAAATCTGTTGTTAGAGTATACATCAGAAAGATCATTTGTGAAGGAAAGCAACGTGTTCCCCCACAGCCTTTGTGCAGACAGCAGCAGAGGCAACTGAATTGCCCATGCTGTCTACGGATCAAAAATTCAACTTTCTTACTGAAATCGACAGCCATCTTCTGCAGCTCCCGAACTTCTCCTGCTCTTTATTAAGGTTTTCTTTGAATGGGACAGCTGCCTGTGAAAATATCTTTTGGGGTCCAGCTGCTGACAACAGAGTGCTAGGTGCCACAGGCCCACATCTTCCAAACCAAAAAAACCTCTGAAACATGAGTGCAAATCTGTTAACTCTCCAAGTTTTGAATAAGCAGTCTGGCCCTATGAAACGCCAATGCCGCATGCAGTCTCAGATGGAATCTCCATACACTTTGCGAAATAGAGAAGATGACTACAATTGGCCTACTAAATCATATGACTGGTCTATTTTTAAGAGAGATGGCCTTGCCATTTCAAAAAGAGTTCTGAAATGTGAACTTGACACTGTTGGACTCTCCACGATTACTGTAATTATGTTGGGCAGGTATGCCTGAATGCGCTCCAAAGGATTCTCTGAAGATGTCCAGGCGCCCTAATCAATACGCCATTAGATGATTGGAGACCCTTTGTTGGAAAACAAACTCTTCCTTGTAGCGCTTTAAAAACAGCTGCAGCACGGTGCACTATCTTGGACTTGTGCTCACCAGCAGTACTGCTACATTCGCGGTATTTAGAGGGCCAACTTTCCTGTTGGTTCAAATCCCACTGCAATTCTCCTTTTGTGGGAGATTTGATTCAAAGGGCCGCTAGCAGCAGCAGCATTGGCCCCTTTCTTTTTCCCTCATTCTGCTGCCCCAAATTCATTCTGATGCCACCATTGTTATGGACGACTCTTCTTTGGGCTATGGTGCTTACCATCAGTCATGACCGTATGATGTCTTTGGTCGATGTCATTATAACAAATGTACATCAGTCTGCTAACTCCAAAGGGGGAGTCACCTATCTCTGAAGCTGTTTCTCCCCTCAATCTTGTGCAGTTTCTCTCAGACCACACTAGCCTGTATACTTTCTCAAAAGACAGTGTGCTGTGGGTTCTTGGACCCCGTGCTGGTAATGGCAGTGGCTCTGAGATGGTCAATTTTCCCCCATTGGCATCTCCTCTAAATGTGAAGGTGGGTGTTGCCTATAGGTGGAAAATACTAATCTGCACCTGATCGCAACCTCTTTGCCACAGTTCTAAACAAGAAATGCCTCCGTTCTCTACCCTTCACTTCTCATCACGTGGTTCTCTGGAAGATGGCTTTCCCTTGAGCTGATCACAAAGCCTACTTTATGTTGTCCCTTAGATTAACCGCATTTTGATGGTACTAGAGGGATGAATGCTGCTCATTCACATCACCACAGACTTGAATTTGTTATACAATATGTTGGTATTCTATTTGGCTTCCAATGGAGTGGAGGGGGTAGTAGAGTCCTCCGCCCCAATATTTAAAGGCTTTGTCTTTACGTAGGAAGATTCATGGGTGCCAATTACAAGCTTTCAGCTTACTTCCAGATTAGCAAAAGTTCCCTTGGCTGCCTGAAAACTGGCCACCAATTGGATGCTGGTGCAAGTTTGCATCTTGGTACAAGGCTGCATGTTTAACCCCTTTTGAATCTCTTCTGTCAGATGTTTCTTTGTATTTTCCGTATCTCTATCCCGGTTTGCAGTGTCTTCCATGAAGGAGAACTTTGCTGCCCTGTCCACGTTCATGTGCCTTTCGTGCCAATCTTGCTTGTTCAGATTGGCCCTGGTGCTTGTTTCTTAAAAAAAAATTCTTTACATATGCTCCCATCCACACCTTTCGTTGTTGTACAGTGGGATTCTAATATATGTACAGTTAATATTTGTCTCTTGACCCTCCCATTTTTCTTTCTGGTGGCCATTACTTCGACCCAGTGTGTCAGAATATAACAAGCTGACTACTCTGTTTTAGTCTATTGTACTCAGACAGGTTGGTTCTGCATGCTTGCCCCTTCTTTCTGCTAAGGGTGGTGCCTTGCCTTCCACATGGGTAGCCTATCACACTTCCATCTTTCTTTCCCACTCCATATCCTTCTAAAGAGGAGAGCGGTTATATATAGTACTGGCTCCTCGGAAAGCTCTCCTTTTACATCAATCAAACGCAATCCTAACTGGCTGGTGACCAGCTAGGTGTTGGTTCTGGTTGGGGGGCAGGGGGGGGGGGGGGCAAGCAAGGTGTGAAGAGATCGACCACAACAAGAAAAACTTTCAGTTTGCTTTCTTAGATGTTCCCTGATGGTACTGTCTTGACCAAGGGACGTCCCTGTGGCTGAAATTTGGTGGGGGGCAATTGGTCTTCATTGTATACTTTTGTCTACCATTATTATCTGGTGGCTCATGCAAAGAACTCTTCATTATGGCTGTAATGCATTATTTTCTTGGTTTAATCAGCACTGCTAGGTCCCACCTCCTGGTGGACACTACTATGGGACTCACTCAAAGTGAGTAATCTGCAGGAAAAAGTACATATCGGATAAACTGTGAATTACCTTTGGTAACCTATTTCTGATGGATACTATATATTGCCAGAGATTATTCCCTGCACTCCCTCCTCTCCTTCTAAAATAGTTCCATTCTTAGTATGGTTCCAGGGTGGCAAACTTGATTTTTGTTTTGTAGCCTGTCGGCATAAAGCTCTTTTGGTTCCTCTCCATAGTTCTCGGTTAGGTGTGGGAAAATAAGTAGGGAATTGACTCCATCGCCCCTGGAGGTGCAGTTTGTAAGTTACTGCAACCGGAGTCACATGGCCCCACCCCCATAGAGCCACCTGGCACTTTTTGATACTCCCAAGGTGTGAAAATGTCTAAAAATAAAGGCTGCATCCATTGATGTGACCCTCTGATCACATGTGCATTGTCTTTTGTTCTCGCTCACTTCTAGCCTGCCCACTCCTCACCTCTGATATATTCTTCTGCTTTCTACTCATTTGACTTTCTGCCCTTGTTCCTTTTTGTTGTGTCCTTCTACTATAAAATAAAGCCAGTACTGCTTTGCTTTTCTGTATCTCCACATTGTGTTTTAGTCGTGTCCAGTCCTCTGCCACCTTTCTGTTGTCTTCTTCTCATGCTAACCTTCCCTTGTAGTTTAAAAACCAAAATGTTTTACACACATTTGGCATGGTTTGCTGCCTTTCTTAATGAACTTCGGTGCTCTCTACAGCCAACTATTCCACTTCAGGTACACTTGTGTGCTCTCTCTGGAGGCGTCGTAACTGTGTTGTTGCAGCTCTCATTATTGCAAAAGCATACGATACATTGGGCTTTAAGGGATATTTCTGCACTAGAATAATTTTAGGTGTGCGTGTGTGATACATGCATAATCTTCCAGGCTTTTACTGTTATTTAAGGTTTGTAATTGCTTGCATCCAAAGAGGGTGAGATGTATCTATTTATGGAATGTATTAATTTGCACGTGGTGCTCTGTGTCTTTGTTACCTAGCACAATTCAGTCTTGCTGTTTCTCTTGTGATGCATGTCGGGCAGCTGGAGTTACAGCTCATCCTTGATCCCCTGCCAGACAGTGAGGGCAATGACAAGGTTATGCTCTGCTTTTCTTTAGCATCTGTTGGTTTCCCCCATTCTACTCCCCTCACCCGGTAGATCTCTTTTACAGTTGAGCTTGTTTTGCTGTAAAATCTGGCGCTCAGCTTGTGTCCATTGTGCCTTTTACCCCAGCAAAGTGCCTTATCTTTTTACTGGACATTGAGGAATCAAGTGGAGGAAGGTCCGGTGGGTGTCCTACCTCAGGGACTGGCAGTGAGTGCCTCCTGCCTTTCTGCCCTTAGCTTGACACACATACTTTTCATTGTCTTTTGGTTTTACCCAGATCAACAAGTGATCAGGTCCTCTGACGCCAGCTTTCATTCTCGTTCTTCCTTTACTGGGATTTTCCAGACTGAAGCCCAACTAGTTCATGGTTGCAGATGTCCATGTATTCTACTTAGCTGGTCTGTGGCACACCTTGCTTTCTGCAAAGCTGGTTCAGCCAGCCTTCCTCGGCCTAACAGTCCATCGACTGCACTAAGCACTTATCTACAGACTCTGTTTGTATCGACGTCTGCTTGGTTGAGGAACTCTGGGGAAGAAAGCTGAAGATTTTAAGACACTGCTTGGATTCCACAGTCTTCTGCCACCCTGCCCTTGCTCCCCTGAAACAGCCAACATACTTAATGCTTCCTATGCATTCTGACAATGTTTTTTATTTTTTCATTTCACAATAAATATTTTTAAAATATGAATTAGTGGGCTTTATTTTTTCAAGAGACTGATTTTTAAAATAAGCCTGCCGGATTGTAGGGTCTATGTGTAGATTTTTTATGTGAACTAGTAGTGCTTGTCCTACCTACTTATTAGGGCTACAATTGCTCCTACCAGGGTAATGGTCTGTTCTGCCACCCATTGACTTTGAGGGGGGTGTAGGGTGCTTTGGGAGCGGGGCATGGAATGTGCCTTAGGGGGCTTCTGGGGAGGGGGGGGGAGATACTGGCAAGGCAATCCATTTCCTATGCTATGCTTTTTGGGCGGGAGAGCCAGTTACAGATTATTTATGGACTGTTTCTTGTGTCATAATATTGCAATTTAATCTATATATTATTAGGTTGAAGTAATTGGACACCAGGAGTGATCTGGTGAATACTGTTCTTTCCTATTTACTCTACCTCCTCGAATCTGAGGAGGCAAGATTCAGAGTTGCCCCAAAATATTAGGTTTAGGGACATTTAAGGGATGTGCAGGTTGGGACCAAAGGACACCTATTACGTTATCCACCAGAGGCATAATAAGGGGTGAGCCTCTCCCTAATTGGCTGACTCCCCCATCTTCAAGATGGAGTGGACGGAGATGTGTGCTTCACCTTGCCTTCCCCACCTGAGGGGTGGAGTTCGCAAAGGTGGGCACACCTCTTCATAGCTTGGTTTTCCCACCAATTCTACAGCCCAAGGTAGGGGTCGGGACCGGTGGGAGCCAGTTGCTGGGGGCAACAAAAGACCAGGTGAACTTCCTTTGAAGCTTCTCCTTCGTGGATCTATTCCATGCTGGAGGAGGAGGAGGCATGACACCTCTGGATGGGCTTAGTCTCTGGACACAGAGAGTGGAAGCTTTCTACCCATAGGTCCAGAAACCTGTCTGATGGTGGCAAATGGCGGGCAGCTATTCAGGAACCACACCAGGGCTGGTCGTTTTTGCAGGGGACATCTCTAAGATGCCCTCTGAGTGCATTTTACATTAAATCCCACACTGGCATCAGTGTGGGTTTAATGTGTTGAAGTTTGCTACCAAACTTCCCAGGTTTTAGTAAAGCCATTATGGAGCGGTGGAGTTCGTAATGACCAACCCCCATACTATATACTCTTTGTGGCTTTACTTCACTTACAATGTCTAAGAATGGACTTCGACACAGTGGGGGCACTAGGCTCATGCCACTGTACCCTTGCCTGAGGGCTAGTGCACATTTCTAGTGGGGTGACTTACCTAAGCCTCAGGCAGTGGGATGTAGGCATGACACTCATGAATGTGTGCCATGTTGACTTCACTTTTCTCTGCATCAAAACACACAGCCTGCAATAGCAGTGTGTGGGTGTTAAGGTGCAGGGCCTCTAAGGATGACACACTAGGTGCTGCAGCCCTTAGAGCCCTTCCCTGGTCACAGTGCCCTTGGTACCCATGGTACTTTTTACATGGTGAGTTACATTTGGCCAGAGATGTGCCAGTTGTGGCTTCAAAGGTACAGGTTTGTGAAAGAACACAGGCCCTGGGAACCTGATTGGCAGGGACCCAGGGCACATCAAGTTAGGTTGCATCAGAGATCAGGCAAAAGGTGTGTGTGGGGGGAGATAGAGGGTGGTGAGGGGGGGGGTAACCATGCAAAAAGCGGCACTTTCCTACAACTGTTTTTATTTTATATTTTTTTCTTGGGAGTGCTTCAGATGGAGGGATGACGGAGGGGGCATATGGCACCACACAGTCACTCAGCAATTCTGTTCTAATGCAACCTGCAGTAGTTGGAAACGGGGACGTACTATGCTCATTTAATGGAGTGCACTGGATAAGATGACTGCCCTAGATATCCATACAATAAGTATACTGTCTCCGGGGACTTGGAGCACTTCTAAATGGATTAGTGTTTTAAAGGAATTGTAAAGCATGGAGTCTGATATGTCTCTTACAGGAGAGGAGACCCACGTCCTATGAGAGTGTAGAGGTAGGTTAAGATGAAGAACTTTTAGCAGTTGTATGGCTCCTCTTTATACTTGTGTCGTGGTAGTTGGAGTACAAAGTTCTTGATGAGCACATTGAAAAGGAAGGACCCAGATTAATGGCATGATTTAAGTAGTCACACTGTTGCCGCATAATATCTCAAATACAGAACAGGAGAGGTACCCCAAGAGACCACAGAAGAAATGCTCCATAGAGCCAATTAACTCTTTATATTAAGGAAGGGGGGTGGGTGGGGTGGCGGGGGGGTTTAAATGTAGCTGTCTTCCATGAAAGAAAAAACACCACACTTTGGCGGCAGAAGAGGTGGTTGGTCAGGGACATTGTCTGGCGAAGATTAACAATGGCTGGAACGTATGGAATTAATGGATTTATGGCAATTTAAGCACCCACATTTCACAGAATACTCCCAATATTCAGCAGCCCATTGCAGTATTCCACCTTTTGGCAGATAAATACACAATTTTGCATGGTGGAGGAGGTTGTTCAAGGCCTCATCGCTTTATCCTACATGGTTCTCTCACAGGAGCACTACAGATGGGAAGGTGGTGCCTCTATACAGAGAGGCCACTGGAGACTGGACTATACTTAAATACCCCTCTAGTTAGTAACAGCATGTATTAAAGAGTTTGCAGCATGTTCTACATTAGATTCCCATGCTGTGCACAGTCCTGTCATGCAGGGATGGGCTTGGAGTGTTACAAGTTGGTTTGTTGAAGAGTTTTACTTTTGAGGTTATTCATGAGGTGGGAAGTGTGGCTCAATGGTTAGAGCGGCAGACCCTGATGCAGAGGTCTAGCCCCGGACCAGGGTTCAATTCCCCGCCTCGGCAGGTCTTGAGCTCAAAAATTCCCCGGACCTTATAATTCTCGCCTCGGTGCCTATTCCAATCATGGAGTCCCACTCTGCAACTCTGGGCAATAGCTTGCTTAATCTCCACAACGGCCCCCACAACGCTAAGGATGCCTGGCCTCCACCTTGGGGGTGCCCAGGAGTGGACACCTCACAGGGAAAGCCAGGATGGATTCCACAGCGGTATTCGTACAAGCGCCTTGAGACCCTTGCGGGTGAGTAGTGCGCTATACAAGTATCAATTTACATTTACATTTTTATGAGGTCTCTTCTAAAATCCACAGTTGTCTGGCACATGCTCCAGATGGTTTGTTTTCCACCATCTGGTTCAGATGTGTTGAGAGCTCTGTTACGGCTTCAAACCGAAAATCAGATTTTGATGCTGGAGGTTAAGGACACCAGCCTTATAGACAATGATTACATCTCCCAACCTTCGACTGCTTAGGCGCTGAATTATTTGACAAGCCTGGTGCCAGGTCTTGTGCGAATTACTCCTTTGGAGGGATGTAGGGATAATTCACCATTTACATTCTGCATTTTTTGCAATAACATTGCAGTGACAGAACCAGCACTGAGGCCGTAACCTCTGTCCACCAAGGGGCAACAACAAATGCACTTCAGGAGTGGACAACCACTTTGCAGAGTTATCCAGCAAGCCTTCAGTAAACCCACAAATGGAAGGTGAGCCCCATGTGCGCAACCATTACTTTCCACATTTGTGAACACCAGATTTAGTCCTTTTTGCCACACAAATGCCAACATTTTGCAATCGAGTACCCTCTAAGAGTCCTTGCCTGTGTTTCATGGGCACATGCTCTGTGGATCTGCGGGTGAGAGATATTTGTATATGTTTTTCCCTGACTACCAGTGATTCCACGTTATCTTGAAAGGGCAGCAAGTACCAATGACATTCATCCTCATCACCCCCTACCTGGACACCCTAGCTGGTGTTCTCTCTACGTCTAGAAAGTCTATCTGCCCTTTTGATTAGGTGCAAATGTGCTCAGACCTACCCACAATACATCAGGGACAGTTAGTGCACCCCAACATCAGGGCACTCAGTCTTGCAATTTGATCCTTAAATTCTTAGTTTGGGTTTTCCGTTTCCCCATAAATGCATACAAATCTTAAGAGGTCAGAAAATCTACTATGCAGCTAAATGTAAACTATTTGTACATCAATAAAGCAATCTTAATGATACAGCAGACCTTGATGGTAACCTCGCAAAATATGATTTGCTACTTGTTACACCTTCAAAGATAAAGTCTGGCCTGTCCTTCAATAGGCGTGCTCCTGGCAGCAGTACCCACCTATCTGTGGAAAAGTAAATTTTGTCATGTTCTATGTCCCTACGTGTCATCCATCATATGTTATGTGTGCATGATTAAATATGCATATGTATTCCCCATGTCCGATTCAAGACGCAATTATAGTTGTGTCCACCTCTGGTATGTCATTTCCCAGTTCTCGTGAGTAATATGAGTGTCAGGCCTATGTAAAGTTATGTTGCCACGTTTCACGTTTCTCAGTGTGCACGTTAATTCATTGAAAGTCCCCGTTTCTAGGCCTCAACAGGGCCCGGACATCCGATTCAGCTCCTGTCTCCTGAACCCTCGCTGAGGAGCGATCCAGCCCCCACCTGTATCCTCGACCTTTCACTTACTTCCTGCCTCGCAGTGCCCGGTGCAGCTTGGCTCTGCCTCTGAGTCTGCCAAGACTATGTTATGATTCCAGCTATCAGTTTAGTCCTCCTTCTCTGCATTCCCAAGCTACTGAACTGCATCAATAGTTTCCGTCATTGTCTAGCCTATTCGGCCCCATGTTAAGAGAAATACTGTATTTAATGGTCATTTAATATTCTTCATCACGCACTACATGTAGAATAAATGCATGCTCTAGCCTTAGAGTCTGTTAGCTTTTCCCCTCATGACTTCTAGTTTATATCAACATGTTCCCTAAACATTAGATACCAGATAGGGTTTAGGTACATGTCGCTCCGACCCTCCAGACTTTAGTCTCTGCTCCTAGCACAGAGTTCATAGCCCCCAGCTTCTCCTAGTAACACGTCATTGCCAGTTTGCGCGCACCACCAGGTTAGAGGTCCCGGCTCCTCAGGTAGCCCCCTCCATGGTTTCCGCCCCATTCATGACATATTCTGTTACATTTGCATCACATGTCTATGTGCACACCCAGTTACACCCTCTTTAGCCCTTATCTTTCGCGACTGCTACGCGTCACGCCTTCTGCTCCACCCACTGCTACGCCTACTGCAATGTAATGCTATGTGTTTGCGTTATGTATATATGCTCATGTATTGTTATTAAAAGCCAGCGCGCTCATCCCAGATCCAGCCCCAGCAGCTGCTGGGCCCTGTCATCCTATTCCTATGCAGGTTGACCTGTTCCTGTCCTTATGCTGTAATAAACCTGCAAAACTCCTACTACCTCGAATCTTGACTCTTATTTATTGAGCTATCTGTTATGATATATGTCTAGTCAAAAATAGGGTATTATTTATTTATTTATTTACCACATAATGGCGCCCGAATAGGGACTTGCCCTTTCCCCACGCGTCGGTGAAGCCACGCCGACCCCCTGACCCTCTGCAGTCGTGACGGAACTCTTCTGCGCAGTGGCAGATATTTCTGCTCAAGTATCCCTCAGGCCCACGGAGAAGACGGAGGAGGCGGTCCAGCATCCAAACGAGACGGTGGAGGAACGCGGCGAGTCCGGACCAGAGCCCAAGCCAAGAGTACAAGGTCCGAGGTATCCGGAGGTCCACCCGTAACTGAAGTCCGAAGTCCGAAGTTCGTCGTCATCGTCGTAGCAGTGCAGTCCAGTCCGAGGCTTTCCGTTCTTGCTGCCCGGTGAGTACCGTTACTGGGGTGGTATCTAGACAGGGTCAATTTAATTGACTCTGGTCTGTGGGTTGGTGGTACACAGTCCCACAAACGAAGTGTCCACTTCGGTGGATGCGGGTCCTGACGTGTCTCTTTATGAGACCGGTAAGTTTCGTACTGTTTCAGCAGTGCATCTAGTTTCTGTTCTAGTCAGTTCTGTTCTCGAGAAAATTTATGTGTTCTGTTCTCAGTATTTCCAGGTAGTATTCTGTTCGAACTGTTATTTTTAAATGTTTTTCATGTATTTCAATGTCGTGGTATGAATGGGGATTAAGTATCGTGTTTATTGTGTATTGTATTGTGTCTAGATTACAGTCCAGTCATGCCCATATTTTCCAAGTTACGTCAGTTAAAAACTAGAAAGGGTCTGCTGGAAGCAGCAGTTCCCGTCCCGCCCAGGGACAGTCCAGGTCACTTTATGTATCAGAAACATGGCATAAGTGCCATATTGTATCTAGATTTATGGGTAGAGTATACCAAACAGTTAGAAGAAAAGTATAGATGGCCCGTATCGGGTACATGGGATGCCGAATGCATCATGCGAGTAGAAGAAGCATTATGGAAAAAGAAAGCCAGACAATCACAGAAAGATGCCATCGAGCTATGGCGCAAAGAAGCTCATAAAAGAACCGAAAAAGAAATCAGAAAGTCAGAACTAAGTAGAGAATCCCAAGAACGAGCCCAAGAAAGGGAATTAATCGAGATAGGTGAACGAGTTAGAACTGAGCAATCAGACAGACAGAGGAACGCCCTCATTAAGGGTATGTATCCTCTTCTTGCCGAGGGCTTGCCAAAAGCGACCCCGGAGGCATCTAGTAATTTCCCGCCACCGTTAGTTCCGACCAAGCTACGTCACAAACCGACCGCAGCTGATATTTTCATCTCGTCCTATTTGGACGACACAATCCCTGAATATGTAAATCCTGTCCGCGCTCCGCCAGTCCCTGTAAATCAGGTAATTCCTACTCCCCCAGACACCGGGGTGCCCTTAACAGCCCCCCCGGGTCAGCCCGCCATACAAGTCCAGCCCACGTTACAATTACCCACCCTGCCAGGACGAAAAGCATCAGTTGATGATTCTAGTTTAGGGGCTGCAGGAGGAGGTCTTCCTCAAACCCCGCCGCCATACAAGCGTTTATCAGCACTCTAATTACATGCTCAAGCATCACAGCGTACTCCTAAAAATAATAAGTCTGTTGCAGAGATCAGGCAAACCCTTGGCGAATGTGTCTATGACCCAGTTCCAGGCGAGTTTAATATGGTTTTATATTCCGTACGCGTAAGGAGAGTGACCGAGTATCTAGTCACCCTGCCGAATATGAAAGAAGATCTAGACAGGATATATCGTTTCATCCGTACAGGGGATGACCCACAAAGTATTAGTGATGCCATGTCTCAAAGGAAAGCCGAGATTCAGCGCATGATATTAAAGTTCTTAATTAACTGTCTAATAAGAGAACAGGATCATCCGTCTAAAGACCCGGAAGAAATGAAAATTTTAACAAAGTGGAGTGATAATATAGCCGAAGGAAAGCACAATACCATTAGTGCCATGGAGAGTATGTACAAGAAAATCCGTAGAGAAATAATAAAGATACACGAACAGCGTAAAGCAGCACAAGTAAGCGAGAAAGAAAGTAACTCTGATACTGAAGAGGTAGAGGACGAGAATACCGCCAGAATAGCGTATGTAGGAAAATCTAGATTTCCAGATCGCCATTTACGTCTAGAACACAAGCCAATTTCCCATCATTCAGCACCAGAACAAGGTTCCCTAGAACAAGTATTCCAAGCTACCGATCACATTCTGAAATCACGAATCGGTTACAGTGAATTAAGTACCATGCATGAACAGGAACTAGCCCGATCAGCAGTCCGATGGATTACTGATTCTACCACTTTTCCAGACGAAATAGTGGCACAAATGTTTCTGAAAATGCCCCCAGCCGAGCAGCGACTGGTGGGTATGTATATGATTCAGCACCTCATTACTCTGTATGAGGGTCAACATTCTGATCCAGGCCCGTTACATGATGTCCTGAACGAGTTACTCCAGTATAGATGGAGAGGTCTAGGTACCGATTTAATTAGTGTCATTCTAGAACAGCGTCACAAATCTAGAACGTTTCTGAACCCGCATTTTGTTCATGTCTCACCCCCAGAAAGTAAACCATTTTACATGGAAAGACAGAATCCGTTACGAGAAGTGCATCCAGTTAAGACAGAGGACGGTGAAATGCAACGAGTGTTTGTTTACACCCCGATTACAAAGATGGAACTCCTCGAAATGAAGAAATGAATTCCCTGTCATGACAAAGATCCTGCAGGGTTCCATAGAGAATTAAAAGACATGCTCCGTATGGGAGAATACACATACCCGGATATAATTAAAATGTTAAAGGTTCTGTTGCCCGCAGGGGTGTATGAAAAGCTCAAAGAGAAAGAATGGGAGGTGGGAGAGAAAAAGATAGATTGGGCAGTCCTAGAAGCAGAAGATAAGATACGTGTACCAGGTACTGGTCTAGGAGAGAAATGTAAAGAATTACCAGAATTATTGATTCAAGTTTTACCCAGATTATTGACAACTAGAAAAGAAGACTGGGATGCAATCTCAGCCTGTAAACAGAAACAAGATGAAGATATTAGTGATTTTTATTCTAGGTTTGAAAAGTGCTTTAGTATCAACAGTGGTCTCAAGACAAGTAGTGAGTCGTACCCTCACCTTTTCGTTACTAAATTAGTCGAGAATTCAAGTCCACCAATTAAAAACCGAGTTCTGAAAGTCGAAAGTACCTGGCAAGCTAATACTCCGTCCCAGATGCTCCAGATGCTCCAGTACCACCAGAATAGAATCAGAGAAGAACAAGAACACGAAAGAAAACGTATGAAAGACACGAAAATGAAAGTGCTAGTTGCACAATCTGTTCCTCAAGACAGTCAGAAGAGGGGTCCGAATCAAGCCAGTCATCCTGCAGCACCCGTTAAAGGGAACTGCAATTATTGTAAACAGCCAGGTCATTTCATAAACGAGTGTACAGTTCTGAAACATAACATAGCTACTGGTAAGACTAAAGAAAGACCACGTCCGCCTAGACAAGAACAAGTTTCACAGACTCCTCAGTCACAGAATGCACCACAGACAGTTACAGCACCGCAGCCTATTGCTGCAACACAGCATGTTACATCGCAGATGTACCAGTATGCACAGTCTGAGTATCTAGAGTATCAGCAGTATTCATGAAACAGCCTAGAGAGGGAGGTAGGCTTGCCTCTCATCGAGATACCTGTAGATCAAGAAGGTCCCTATGTTCACAGTCAAGTATTAGGGAAAGACAGAAAGTTTTTGATTGATACAGGGGCAAGTAGGACCACAATTAGTCACGCCGAAGTTCCAGGGGCTCCGCTCTCAGGCTCAAGAAATGTTTCCCTTGGATTTTCAGGAAAGCCTATCGTAAATGAGATTTCAAAGCCAGTCACTCTAGAAGTAGGTCCATTGTCCCGCACTACTGATCTGTTACTTACTAAGTCATGTCCAGAAAATCTGTTAGGCATTAAGACATTGAAAGAGTTAGGTGCAGTTATATGTTGTTCCCCCGAGGGAATACGATTGTTCCTACGTGACTTTAAGGGTCACTATGTATTACGAGATTTTGATCCGAGATTGTCTAATGTCCCGCAGCATTTATGGGCGCAAGGTCCAACTGATGTAGGTTACATGCAAATCACACCCCATCGTGTGACTCTCAAACCAGGTGTAGTGTTACCACGAATCAGGCAGTATAGATTGCCACCTGAGGCTGTAGCAGCCTTATCCAAAATTATAGACGAGCTCATGGCTCAAGGAGTAGTTGTAGAAACTGACTCCAATGTATGTAACTCTCCGATCATTCCAGTCATGAAACGTACTGATCCAAATGCACCCCCAGTATATCGATTAGTGATTGATTTACGAGAACTTAACAAATGTATTATTCCTCAGTACCCAGTTGTCCCAGATATCTCTTCCCTATTGACAGCCATTGATTCCGAAGCCATGTTCTTTACAGTAATCGATCTTAAGAATGCATTTTTTAGTGTTCCCATCCATCCAGACAGCCAGTTTCTTTTCGGATTTTGTTTAAATGGAAGGAGCTATATGTTTACACGAGCTCCTCAAGGTTTCACAGAAAGTCCTAGTATTTACAGTCAAGCACTTAAGAGACAACTAGACAATATTCACATGCCAACTGACACTGCCCTGCTCCAGTATGTCGATGATCTACTGATCACAGCCCGTTCTGAACGTGACTGCGAGCGAGCGTCACTGACGGTTCTGTATTTCCTAGCCGAGATGGGGCACAAGGTGTCCCCTTCGAAGCTTCAATTCTGTGTCCAGCAAGTGGTTTACTTAGGACACTTGCTGTCCAAGAGGGGTAGGCAGTTGACACCCGATCGCATCCAGTTGATAGCGAGTCTTCCTCAGCCCAGGACCCAGAAGGAGGTACGTGCCTTTATTGGCCTTACTTCTTACTGCAGACAATGGATTCCTCAGTATGCGTTTCTAGCCAAGCCACTGATACAGTTAACGACACAGGAGACAGCCGCACCGACTGTCCTCCCTTGGACATCTGAACATACACTTAGTTTCAACGAGTTAAAGAAAGCTTTATGTCAAGCTCCAGTTCTAGCTACACCGAACTACAGTAAGCCTTTTACACTTTTCGTCACTGAACGCGAAGGTACAGCATTATCTGTTCTCACACAAGATCAAGCAGGACAATACAAGCCGTGTGCTTATTTTTCTAGCACATTAGATCCAGTCGCCCAGGCTTTGCCCGCGTGCCTCAAGTCAGTTGCAGCCACAGCACTAGCTATCAGACAAAGTGATTCCATAGTTTTAGGACACTCCCTGACAGTACAAGTTCCACACTCCGTGGAAGTTCTTTTAAACCGAACACAGACTCAGCACTTGACAATTGCACGTCTAACGGGTTATGAATTGACACTGTTCCAGCCACACATAGAAATCAGACGCTGCAACGTCCTGAACCCTGCTACACTGTTGCCATCAGCTAGTTCAAATTCTGCCGCACACAATTGTGTGGAAGTAGTCAACATTACGACAAAGCCAAGGCAAGACCTGACAGACATTCCGTTACTAGATCCCGACCTGACACTTTATGTGGATGGGTCATGTATGAGAACTAGTACAGGAGATTTAGTTGCCGCGTATGCAGTGACTACTGACACTGAAGTTATTGAAACACACCGTATTGACACTCTGTCCGCTCAAGCAGCAGAGCTAGTTGCTCTGACACAAGCCTGTATACACGCCAAGAACTTGAAAGTTAATGTTTACACAGATTCACGCTACGCATTTGGAGTTGTACACGACTTTGGAGTGCTCTGGCAGGAGAGAGGTTTCATGACTTCTCATGGAACCAAAATTCAGCATGGTTTCCTTATCCAAGCTCTGTTAGATGCAATACATTTACCGACATCCATTGCTATTATGAAATGCAAAGCACATACGAAAGTTACTGACATTATTTCCCAAGGTAATGATCTAGCAGATCGCACAGCCAAGCTTACAGCACAGACTCCAGACATTCAAGTTAATCCGACACAGACACAAACTCCAGATCTGACTACATGTATGACAGTTAAGGACCCCACCCAGGATGTCATAGATATCCAGTTACATGCTACTCCCGATGAAATCAAGAAATGGTCTGAACAAGGAGGGGTCCAGACAGATCAAGGATGGGTGACGAAGGGAAGAACCACATGGTTTCTCCCCGACTCTATGGTTCAAGTTATCATTAATACCGCACATAGTCCCGCACATTTAGGAGAAAAAGCAATGTTAGACAGTATCCAGAACATTTGGTTCAACAAGCATTTACGAGCTGCAGCCAAGCAGAAAGTCCGTACCTGTATGATATGTTGTCAGTTTAATCCAGGTAAAAGTGTCCCGGTGGAACAAGGGGGATTCCAGCCTCCTGACCACCCTTTTGAGGTCCTCCAGATGGATTATATTCAGATGGAGCGATGTCGAGGTTTCAAGTATGTTCTTGTAGTTGTATGCGCTTTGTCCAGATGGACAGAAGCATATCCAGTCCCAGATTACACAGCCGCGACCACTGCCAAGCAGTTGGTTCGTGAGTTTTTCCCTCGATATGGACTCCCTAGAGTCGTATATTCTGATAACGGTCAGCCATTCTCATCTGAACTCATGAAGCACGTTTCCCTGTTGTTAGGGTACCAGTGGAAGTTTCATTGTGTACGCCATCCCGAAGCAGCTGGTCTGGTCGAGAGACATAATCAGACTCTGAAAATCCGAATTGCCAAAATATGTAAAGAGAAAGGTGTGGACTGGCTAGTAGCCCTGCCAGTTGCTTTGTTTTATATGCGCATGGTTGCACATTCCAGATCAGGTCTGTCCCCGTATGAGGTCGTTTTCGGCCGCCCCCCTAACATGTGGGGTACTCCTAGACCCCGAAGTATTACTGATGTTTCATGTAATATGCTGACAGATTACCTAGCTTCCTTGATGTCTGCCCTCAACTCATGTCGTTCACAGGTTGCCGCCGCATTTCCAGACAATACCGAGGTGGCCCCGCATGAAATCGTTCCAGGTTCAATGGTCCTCGTACGTAACTTCGACAGATCAAGTCCGCTGGAGCCACGTTGGAAGGAGCCCCGTCAGGTCCTCCTCACCACCCGTACAGCCGTGAAATTGGAAGGACGCCGCGGCTGGGTACACCTTTCGCACGTCAAGAAATTCTACGGATTAAAGCCGGTCTCCAAGAACATTTCCCAGGATTTAAAAACTTGTCAAAACATTGTTCCTAAGGACTGTCCCGCAAATGACATTGACACAACCCCTCCCCTGTTAGAGAAAACTCCGCAGCAGGAGTATAAGCAAAAGCTACGGTCTAGTAAAATAAGTCAGCCAGTTTGATTGTCTAAGTCCTCCCCTAGGTGAAACGGTTAGACTGTTTCTGACATG
The DNA here is from genome assembly GCF_964261635.1 of Lissotriton helveticus. NCBI lineage: Eukaryota > Metazoa > Chordata > Amphibia > Caudata > Salamandridae > Lissotriton > Lissotriton helveticus. Next base: position 1,299,156,457 of record NC_136057.1, read on the forward strand.
TATAAAATAGACCCCCATAGTGAGAGAGTTAGTCAAAACTCAATCCGATGTATCGTTTTTCTAAGTTTCATATTATTTCTCAGCCTTTTGACTTCCTGCACTAGTTACGCATTTTATCTGTGTTTTCCAGTTCCTCATGTAAATAAGCATTTTAATATTACAGTAGAGCACACGTTTAGTGATCTGCCTCCTCATGAATATTCATACCGCCTCGCTATGCGTAACAATACTTTTATCCGCATGTTGCATTATTCACACCAGACCAGCAATGCCACTAATTGTTGGGTGTGTGGTCGACTCCCCCCTTTCCAGACGTCAAAGGGAGTTCTGCCACTCTTTCCTTATCCTTTTTCACATAATGGTTCGTGTGGAGCGTGGTCCACGTTAACGTCATCCTCAACAGATATGTCTTTTCTTAACAGCACATGTTTCCCAGACAAGCATGGTCCCCCCCACAGAACAGGTTTAGATCTAGAAAATGAAGTGTACAATTTAGGTAACTATTCGTCGAATTTTATGGTCCTGAATGTTCAGTCTGATACTACTCCAGACTCACCTGCTATTTCAGTATTACCAGTCAAAGGCGAAGTATGTGTCCGAAATTATGGTTCTGTACATGTAGGACATAGTGATTGTACTACTATTGTCAAGTATAGTGACAGTGGGAAATCTATTTTTAAAGCTTCACGTCATTCTTATTTTGTTTGTGGTCAAACTGCATATGTTCGTCTGCCCCTCGATTGGGAGGGAACCTGTTACATTGCCTTCCTACTGCCACCTGTTTTTCTAGCCCCACCTGACTACCATAGGAATTCCTACCTAGTACATACTAGACACAAGAGAAATCTCCCGATTGTCGACTATACTGAAACTGCTGCAGAGCAATTCATTGATATTGATAAAGGTGTTTTCCCTTATTTAGGTACAGTTGTAAATAGTAAGCTAATCCGTAGGTTAACAAGAACCCTTGAAGCTGTAGTAGATGAGACTGCCTCCGCTCTAGGTAACTTAACCGAAGAGCAATCCTTTATGAGAATTGTTGTGCTCCAGAATCGTCTCGTCCTTGACGTCATACTGGCCGATAGGGGCGGGGCCTGTAGACTCATCGGATCCAGTTGCTGCATTTTCATTCCAAATAACGCGCCGTCTGTCTATTCCGCTATAACCAGACTCCATAAAATTGCCCATCTGTTACACCAAGATCCAGGCACCTGGACATGGTCCGGTTGGTTCTGGAATATAATTTCCGCCTGGGGATGGAAAGTCCTGTCCTTTCTAGGTATCGCAGTAGCGATCATATTCAGCTGCTGCCTCTGTATACAATGTGGCCCTGCGATTTGCGGCATTTGTGCTACCTCTTGTATTCCTAGTCCCAAGCCCCGTTCTAAATCCCGTTCCAGGATAATTCGAGACGAGCAAATGATACTGTATGAAATGATAGACGGTATCATGAATATTGATGTTTCCTGATGGAAACGTAGTGACAAGGAGGGAATGTGGAAAAGTAAATTTTGTCATGTTCTATGTCCCTACGTGTCATCCATCATATGTTATGTGTGCATGATTAAATATGCATATGTATTCCCCATGTCCGATTCAAGACGCAATTATAGTTGTGTCCACCTCTGGTATGTCATTTCCCAGTTCTCGTGAGTAATATGAGTGTCAGGCCTATGTAAAGTTATGTTGCCACGTTTCACGTTTCTCAGTGTGCACGTTAATTCATTGAAAGTCCCCGTTTCTAGGCCTCAACAGGGCCCGGACATCAGATTCAGCTCCTGTCTCCTGAACCCTCGCTGAGGAGCGATCCAGCCCCCACCTGTATCCTCGACCTTTCACTTACTTCCTGCCTCGCAGTGCCCGGTGCAGCTTGGCTCTGCCTCTGAGTCTGCCAAGACTATGTTATGATTCCAGCTATCAGTTTAGTCCTCCTTCTCTGCATTCCCAAGCTACTGAACTGCATCAATAGTTTCCGTCATTGTCTAGCCTATTCGGCCCCATGTTAAGAGAAATACTGTATTTAATGGTCATTTAATATTCTTCATCACGCACTACATGTAGAATAAATGCATGCTCTAGCCTTAGAGTCTGTTAGCTTTTCCCCTCATGACTTCTAGTTTATATCAACATGTTCCCTAAACATTAGATACCAGATAGGGTTTAGGTACATGTCGCTCCGACCCTCCAGACTTTAGTCTCTGCTCCTAGCACAGAGTTCATAGCCCCCAGCTTCTCCTAGTAACACGTCATTGCCAGTTTGCGCGCACCACCAGGTTAGAGGTCCCGGCTCCTCAGGTAGCCCCCTCCATGGTTTCCGCCCCATTCATGACATATTCTGTTACATTTGCATCACATGTCTATGTGCACACCCAGTTACACCCTCTTTAGCCCTTATCTTTCGCGACTGCTACGCGTCACGCCTTCTGCTCCACCCACTGCTACGCCTACTGCAATGTAATGCTATGTGTTTGCGTTATGTATATATGCTCATGTATTGTTATTAAAAGCCAGCGCGCTCATCCCAGATCCAGCCCCAGCAGCTGCTGGGCCCTGTCATCCTATTCCTATGCAGGTTGACCTGTTCCTGTCCTTATGCTGTAATAAACCTGCAAAACTCCTACTACCTCGAATCTTGACTCTTATTTATTGAGCTATCTGTTATGATATATGTCTAGTCAAAAATAGGGTATTATTTATTTATTTACCACATATCTACTAAACAGGGACACCTGCCTATCCTTAGTATTCCTGTTTTTAAAACCTTTATGGAAGTTTTTAAGACGGTAATCCCTTTGAGGGTGCTGCCAGTCCCTTCATATATCCTTTTTGGACATATGAGACCTGCTTTCGAGAACTATGTTTGTTCCCACAAGAGCTTTTTTGCTAGACGCTATAATATCACTCTGTAGAGTGAGTGGTGCAGGCTTTTCATGCAGGTACATAAAGGTTGAGTTGTCCATATGACACACCCTCATTTAATGCAAAAGATAGTCTCTCCATTTCGTGCCAATCAGTTGATTGATTTACCTTCATTTTTTCTGCAATAACAGTCGGTGACGGAAAGAGCATTGGGTATACCTTAGAATAGCATTGATCTACTATGTTGATTGTACAAAGACCATTAAATATAAAGCAATTGCTTGTTGCCTTAGCAACTCAATTTCAAAAGTTGGCCTTGCAGGTAGATTGTAAAATGCATTCAGCGTTACTATGCTAAGGTCAGCGGCACAGGCACATTAAATTCTGTGCCTAGGGCACATTTTGCACAAAAAAGGAACTAAAATGGCTTTTCTAGGCAGAATATCGATAATAGCAGATGGCTGTGAAGCTCCTACTTGGTCATTTATCCGCATATTCACTAAGAATCGCTAGGTGGACACTAATGCTGGCAAAATGGGCCACTTTCCCCGTGCGGCCTCTGTCTCCTCTCTGGGGGTCGGAACACGATGCATCCAGGCTCCCTCTCCTAAGCCAATCGCAATGCACCGTTGTGATAGGTCTGAGCGCCATGGATCAGCACTCAGCCAGGGAATGGGGGCCTGGGCATGTTCTCCATGCAGGCTGTAATGCAGCCTGCATGGAGAACATGCAAAGTGTGCATGACTGTTTTGGGCGGCCCAAGAGGGGCGGTCAGTCATTGTGCACTTGGAGTGGGCAAACCACTACTCCAACTGCTCCGAGAGCAGAGCAGCCCTGCCCGCCCCGCAAAGCTGCGCAGCAGGAACAAATACAATGATAATAACCTCAAGGTATTATCATTGTATTTGTTTTTTCTTTCACTGCTTCGCAGCAGTGGTGCGATGCTCCTCTGCCTTAGTGAAGGAGGCGCCAAGTGGAATGTGACCCTAGAGTGCACCTATTTGGAGCGGTTAAAGGCCTCCAAGCAGCCAATCAACAATTGGAGTCAGTGGAGCTATTGTTGGCAAAGAGGAGGGTGGCTCTTTACTGGGGCAAACTGGTAAGCCCTACCAAGTACAGGCTGATGGATCTGGTCTACTGCAGGAACCAACTAGAACTAAACACAGAAGAATTACCGAGGCCTGTATATACATCAATGGAAGGATACTGCTGCTGTGGTCTATACTCATGTGGGACCGCTGATGACGTATGTTTGGTGTATTGTTCGTGTGTGTTGTAAGATGCATTCATAAAATATTAATGAATAAATATTTTTTTAAAGGGTGTGCACCTCGTGATTTATAATACAACATGCTAAATAAATGTTACACATAGGTACTGTTTCGTCCTACTTAATAAACATTACCGGGATGTAGGAGTGAACACTTCTGTGCTCCTGGATGCAATGAATACAGTAGTGAGAGGGCAACTTATTACTGAGATGTCCAGAATCAAATGCCAGCAAGAGGTTATCACGAAAAATTACCGCCCTGAGTAGTCATTCATGGAAGCTAAAAACAAAAGCCCCATCGTTGCAATGAGCGGACTCTGAAGGTGGACTGGGCCTACTATCTTCTAAAGCACCTAAGTGGTAGATATAATGTAGACATTGATAAAATGAGCAGGCTGCTAGCAGCCAAACAAGCCAAGACTCCTCAGTAGTGGCGCTCAACCCAGAATACCACTACTCAAGAATACAAATTAAATTGCTTTCATAGGTTTTACACTGAACCCTACATCACAGAGACCGGGGGGTTATAGAGAAACTACCTCTCTAGCAACCCACTTTTAGTATTGTCTTACTTTTAGTAATGTCTTTGAAATGTCTATACCCAGTATCTTCGAGATATTCTTACAGCACAGTCTGGACAACCCAATTGTCAAGGGGATGAAATTGGAAACGGATATCTTCAAAGCTACGTTTACTGATGACACATTGTCCACTCTGGCAAACACAGAAATATCACTTCTACCACTGCTAACAGAACCACATCAACTCCAGGTGGTCTCTGGCGTTAAAGTTAGCGTAGCCAAACCAGGGGTTTTAAACCTCCATGCCACCGAAGCAGCCATGTAGGCCCTGCAGACCTCTACCGTCTTTTAGAAGGGTGAACTATAAGTTCGAGGCATATGAGCTGCAGATACTACACTGTGCATTAGATTGCCACCTGGTGTAGGGCTCGGATGATTGCATGTTGTTGTCTTCTTGGAAGAAGTCTTTTGTAGTCCCGAGATAGGTGACTCCTCCCTTGGACGACAGTGCGCATGGGCATCGGCTCCATCCTTAGATTGTTTTTTTCCGTCACTGGGTTCGGATGAACTTTATCTGCTCTGGCTCGACATCTACTTTTCAAGTACTTCGAAGCGCAAAAACTTATTAAAACTTCACCTAACTACATTCGATATATCGACTAACATCGTTTCGACTCCATCAGCTTCATTCCGGTCATCGACGCGGGCCGTTGGACCTATCCACGCTGTGAGGCCTACACCTCATGGAAAGGACGCCATTCAAAAAATGCCCCGTGTGTGGAGCAAAGTTTCCACTCCGTGACCAACACGAGGTCTGTAACCTGTGCTTATCGCCAGAACACGACGAATCAAGCTGGACAGCCTGCGCGTCCTTTCGATCCAAGAAAACAATCCGAGATCAGAGGGCCCATCGACATGACATGCAGAGATCAGCTCCGGAACTGGTGGATATCTTCGACAAGGAGGTTCCGCTCGTTCCCGAAGAAGATTCCGATGATCTCCAAATCGTCGTATCAGAGGCAGACGACTCCATACCATTGGGTCAGCGCATGAGTACTGCTGCCCCTGCACCACACACAGCACCCAAACCAAGGGCAAAGGACAAAACTCTGCCTCCTGGGCCCAGTCACGACCGAAAAATTACTTTGAAAGCCCCGCCATCAAGCCCGGCTCCAAAGAAAATAAGTAAGCCTTCCGGCAGCTCCTTACCGAGCAAGCCCTACGTGCCGATCCCACCAGCTCCATCGGCACCGAAAGAAGTCTCAGCTCCGCAACTGTTGTCTTCTAAAGACAAAGGTGTGAAGCCAGCGTCCGACGCCTCGAAGCCGACGAGACCAGCTTCCACTCCAATGCCATCGTCTTTGGTATCAAAACCGACAAGGCCTGATTCCGATGCGCCCAAGCCCTTGAAACAGCCTACAACCCCGAAACAACACCTTCGGTGCCGAAAACTACGCCAAAGGACACTGTAACACCTCTTATGGCTAAAGACCAGCAGCAACCTCGTTCGGATCCGAAAAAATCGGCGCCGACAAAGGTTCCACAAGGAGAAGAACTTTTCCAACCTGATCCTCTGCAGAAGATCTACATTGACCCAAAAACAGGTGCTGTATCCACTATACCACACAAGAAGAGGAAGGCAGATACAACACCCACACCTGTAGTACCTGCCAAGAAGAAGGACTCCTATGAACCCTTCTTCTACTATACTTTCTTCTCCTTTATCCCCTGATCCTCTTAACAATTCACCACATATTTCTCCTCTTCTGTCTTCACACTCACCTCAAAATGATGATGAGTATAGTTTAGGGAGAAAGAAAGACCCAGATGAGCCTTTCTCATACCCTATAGATGATACAGACTGGGAGTACCCAAGCCCACAGGATGTACCAGATATTCCTGACCCACAGTCATACCCATCAAAACCTTCTCCCCCTGAAGATAACATTAGTTTTGGACACCTGCTGAACAGAGCTGCCATTTACCATGGGGTCACTATGCATTCTGATGAGGCAGAGGAAGATTTTCTTTTAGGTCTGTTCAAATTCTTCCTATGATTAAAGTGGTCATCAAACACACTCCAGAGATATTTAAAGACCCTGTATGTACTAGGGTCCTAGAATTGAGAAAAAATATAGGCCTGCACCTACATTAAAGAACTACTACCATTAGATTCACTGGTTGTATCAAGTGCTAGGGAAAGTGTAAATTCACAAACGTCAGGTGAGGCACCCCCACCTGACAAAGAATCTAAGGTAATAGACGCTTCAGGCAAAAGAATAGTTGCGCAAGCTACCAACATATGGCGTATAGCTAACACACAAGCCCTCCTTTCAAGATATGATAGGGCTCACTGATCAGTTAGAGAAACTACTTGAACATCTACCTGACCAATATAAGGCGCAGGCAAATTACCTTATACAAGAAGGCAAGCTAATTTCCAATGCCTCTCAATCAAGTGTGCACTTGATGTGGCAGACAATGCATCCAGAGCTGTCAACACTAGTGTCCTACTTAGAAAACATGCGTGGCTACGCATATCAGGATTTAAACAGGAAGTGCAAACTACCATTTTAAATCAACCATTTAATCAAAAACAATTGTTTGGACCAGAGGTAGACACAGCACTTGAAAAGATGAAGAAGGATACAGATACTGCCAAATCTATGGGAGCTTTACAGTCCACACAAGCTAAAAGTTCCTTTTGTCGCTCCTTCTACAGAGGAGGCTCCAAACAGACTGAAGCAGACAATACACCATCCTTCAAATCTAACACACAGACATCCTCTAACAAAGGATATTTTAGAGGCGGATATAGAGGAAACCACAACAAAAGAAGAGGTTGGGGTAACAACAATAATCTAACCTCTTCCACCACAAAACAGTGACTTTCCTCTGCTCCCCCAACAGCATTCAACTCCTGTGGGGGGCAGATTAACACAGTTCCTACCTGTCTGGAATTCCATCACAACACACAAGTGGGTAAGACAAATTATCCAGTATGGCTACTGCCTAGAACTTACAGCAACCCCTCCACACATACCACCCAGGCAGCGTCCAATGTCTGCAAAACACCTTACTCTGTTCAAACAAGAAGTCCTGTCACTTCTTTAAAAGGACACAATAGAAATAGTTCCTTTACAACACCAAGGAACAGGGGTTTATTCACTTTATTTTCTAATACCCAAGAAGGATGGGACACTAAGACCAATTCTCGACCTCCGGCCCCTCAATCATTACATACAATAAGATCATTTTCATACGATCACTTTACAATAAGTGCTCCCACTGCTGCAACACTAGATCTAAAGGATGCCTACTTTCACATTCCTTTGCATCCTGTTCACAGGAAGTATCTAAGGTTTGTACTGGAAGGGCAACATTATCAATTCAAAGTCCTTCCATTCGGAGTTACAACAGCACCAAGAGTATTCACAAAGTGCCTAGCAGCAGTAGCAGCACATCTCGGGAGACAACAAATACATTTCTTCCCTTATTTAGATGATTGGCTCATAAAAGCCAAATCATACACATCAAACAATTCAAACATTGCACGCCTTGGGGTTCACAATCAATTACCCCAAGTCGCACCTGCAACCCTCTCATATACATCAGTATCTAGGGGCTACAATAAACACGTCTACAGCTCTAGTGTATCCTAGTCCAGCAAGGATACAGAGCCTTCAGGCCTTAGTCACAGTCTTCCAACATAAACAATCTCTGCAAGCCAGAGTGTTCATGAGACTGATAGGCATGATGGCATCTTGCATTTTCATAGTACCATATGCAGGACTGCAGATGTGTCCGTTACAGGAATGTCTAGCACAACAGTGGAACCAGGCTCAAGGGCAACTAACAGACCTGGTGTTGGTGGACAGCCGCACACATCTCTCTCTGCAGTGGTGGAACACCAAAAACTTGACAAGGGGGTGGCCGTTCCTCGAACCGGTTCCACAAATAGTACTCACAGCAGACGCATCTCTCACAGGATGGGGAGCCCATCTCCTACATCATACAACTCTAGGGCAATGGACCACTCAACAAAGACTGTTCCATATCAACCATCTAGAGCTGCTAGCAATATTCTTAGCACTCAAAACATTTCAACTACAAGTACAAAACAAAGCTGTCTTAATCCAGACGGACAACATGACAGCTATGTATAGGGCTCCCGGTTTTACGGATATTTACATATAAATACAGACGGAAATCTATATTTCCTTTGTCTGTATTTATATATAGAAACGGCAAAACACTAGCAAATGTTGCCGCGCTGCCACTGCATGCATTTTCCTTGGCACGCCGAAATTAATTTAAATCTCTTCCAATCAGGGTATTTTAGCGCCCTCATGTGGACCTATTGGCTCAGGGTCTTTCAAGGACGGCCGATCCCCTGAGCCAATCTGCAGCAAAGGGGTTAAGCAGGTCCCTGTGGGACGTGAACACCACACTGGACAACCTTGGCTTTCCATGTGCACAAAACAAGATGGAAACAAAAGAAGAGCAGCCTGTCATCACTCAGTGTGTTTGCTCTTCGGGTTGAGCTGATGTGTTGACAGCTCCTGAGACTGAAGTGAGGGGCAGCTGAGGTGCGAAATTTCTCACGCTTGTGCCCGAGACATTGCGTGCCTCCCTGCTGTATAACGCGTTGTTTACAGTGTGAAGACCAGATATCAAAGTGTGCCATCACCCAGTTTCAGGGCACCTGTACAGCTTACAGGCAGTGGGAGTTGATGGCAGAATATGTCTGTGAAGTGAGGGTACCATGGTTGGGCTTGGTTCCAAAAGAACAACCCAAACAATCATAAATGTGCATCAGTTGGGCGGAACAAACTTTTGAAAAGCCTATTACAAGTGTGACTTCAAGGATTCATTTTTTGCTGCCAAATAATGCACCACGTAGAGTTATGGCCAGTACTCTATTTTACAGTCAGGACTGGTGTTCTTATTTTATTGTTGTTGTAATCTTACCCTCTTTCCTTCCCCTCCCGTTCCCCCATTCCATCCTGCTCTCTTGGTATGAACCGCGCTCCATCCCGGAGTGTGGATTAGAATGTTCAGTGATAGCTGTTGCCGCCAAGCTGGAAGCACCTGTTGTACTTATAACAATAAACTTAATGTTGGAACCTATTAATTGGTAGTGATCTATTACTACATTTATGGCGACGAGGACGGGATACTGAGCCAGGGTCAGTGTGGTGTTTTCCCCCTGGATATATTTGATGCTTGAGCGGAGCAAAGCAACAAGGAAGTCTCACCCAGTTGATGAAGAAAAAATTCGGTCTACCTTGAGGCCGGTTGAGAGTGGAGACAAGGAGTTAAATCGTCGATGTTGAGGTGAAGCGGATGACTCATGGCAGCGGTGTTCCGTTCCAGGCTGTGAAGAGGCGTCCCTCGGCACCAGGCTCAGTCCCCTCCGTGGTTTGTGAGGACTGTTATGCAGTGTGCGAGAAGCAGGGAAATCTCGTGAGGAGAAGACGGAGCAGGTCTTGTTCCGATCACACGCAGAGTCGTCGACGGGAAGTTCCGGCCCCGAAAAGGGGCAGTAGAAGGAGGACTTCGTTTGCCTAAACTCTTCCTGTGTGAAGTTAGGAGAAAATAAAGCAAAGGGAAAGTACTTCATGTTGTTCCCGAGCGAGTCGCACAGGTCAGCGAGTTGAGCCCTTGAAGTGCGTGAGGAGAAGGGAGCGGAGGAACGAAGTCACTCTCAGGAATACGTTAAAGAAACGGTTTAGAGGTGAGCGCAAATTGTTCGAGGCACTAGTGAGTGACAGCGTTGGGGAGCTACTAACCCCTCAACTTCCAGTGATAAGGGAGGCGTGTAACTAAAAGCCTCAGAGTATCTGAAAGTATTCGCACATGAATTTGGAGGAAGTTTAGCCGTAGGGGACCAAGCTGTATTTCACAATTACGTTAAGCCATCGAAAAGCTGAGAGGAGCGCGTAACGGAAAATTTTTTTTTGTTGAAAGCTTATGAAACTGTACGGTGGTAGTGCATGGTAGCGGCTTGTGAAAATATTCGCGGGGCAGAAAGATTAGCGATCTATTGTTCCAGAGACTGAAAATCAACCGTGGCAGTACGTTGAGTGACATATTTTCAGAGTTTATTGAGGAAGGGAGCAAAGGAAAACAGTACCAGAGACAGCAGTTGTCGCATAGCTGGGGTGAGTTCATATATATATGTCAAAGAAGAAAGTAATGAAGATAAATTTAGGGGGCAAATGAGGCGAAGCGACAGAAGAAGTGTCTACTTATTAATTGGGAAAGCGGAAAACTAAGCGCCTCTAGCAGAATATTGGGGCGCAGGATCCATGTTATCATTCTCGTGTAAAGGCATAAGGAAATCTGTCCGGGAAATTGGAAACTAAATTCGGGTGTCGTGTCGGGCACCTCGCTTCCGACCTGCCATTAAGTTTTTAAAGAGAGTCGAGGTTCGACTCTAAGGAGGGGCGTTTCTGACCAGATCAGGTGTCTAACCGGGCACAGGGGGCGCAGAGGTGAAGAGCGCGAAGGTGAGGACGACCGTTGGGAGGCGATCGTTCGGGTGTCTGACTGGGCACAGGTGGCGCAGAAGTGAAGAGCGCGAAGGTGAGGACGACGGTTGGGAGGCGGTCGTTCGTGTGTCTGACCGTGCACAGGTGGCGCATAGGTGAAGAGCGCGAAGGTGAGGACGACGGTTGGAAGGCTATCGTTCGTGTGTCTGACCGGGCACAGGTGGCGCATAGGTGAAGAGCGCGAAGGCGAGGATGATGTGTGGAAGGCAAGCGCTTTAAGTGCAGACAGCTGAATTGGTGTGACATCAGGGCACAGACTGCGCATCGCTTGTCTACCGGACTCAGCTAATGAACTGGGAGTTTGCAGCGTTTGAGAGTGAGATTAATCCTACACTCTGCGAGTATTTCAGCGCGAGGCAGTGTGCATTTCAGTCAAGTCTCTACACATTTAACGAGCCACTGTCTATACGCACTCAATTTAATTATTCATTGAAAGGGCACGTCATAGCACCTTTCACCCTTCTGTACTTAATTGCCAACAACCAGACCATCCCACACCAAGTAATACATACAGGGATTGTTTTTGTTCATGTCATTCTATGAAGGGATATCCTAGCAGTTTTCCTAGAAGCCTTGTAGGAGTTTTAGTATCCAGCAAACGCAAGTGCTTATTATCCCTAAGTGCACAAGTAGGTAACGGGGTTAATCTAGCAGCAGTGTTCCGTAGCGCCCAGTTTGCACACTGTGTAGCTGCATCTCCGGGTGGTGGCATCATCTGGTGTAGTGTTGGTGATTTGCTGCACACTAAACATGGAGTGGGGCCGAATGTATAATCTCCCTCCACCTGTGCCGTTCATGGAGGAGGTTGATAATAAGATTGCAGAGTGGAGGGAGCGGAAAGTGTATCTTGAAAACTATTTGTCCATATTGGAGAAAGAGGTAGCATCTCTTTCACCGGAAGTAAAGGCGGAAATTCTACTTCACAGTTTAGGTACGGGAGGAAGGAAAATGTATCACAATATGGAGAAGGAATTCATGAAAGGAACTGATAGAAACATCTACGAAAATATTTTGTACGTGTGGGATGAGTATTATACACAAGCTACAAGTGGAAAGGTGCAAAGGGATGTAGGGTTCAAGAAAGAAATGATTGGCAAAGAGGATGTTAATGCCAGGAAGATACCTCAGAGATGTACCGTTATCATAGGTGAAATTGAGACAGAAATGATTACAGACTCTGGTTCAAGATATAGTCTAGTAAGCAAGAGCGATTGGGACAGAAAATTTGCAAAGAAACATGGTAATGAATTGAAAGAGGCCAACACAGTTCTGAAGACGTATACAGGGAAGGGTATACAGGTTATTGGCTACATAGTCATGGACATAGTTTATAAAGAAAACATTACGGGGAGTACTATACACATAATGGAAGGTGGTATCAACATGCTAGGCTGGAGAGATCAACAGAAGTTGAGGATTTCATTGGATGGGAAAATAAAAGGACTCAGTAATGAGCAGGCACGGAGTCAGAGCAAACAAGAGACCAGAGGTGAAACGGTTAATGTTCTCATGCAGCCATCCAAGAGTAATACAGCATTTGAAAGAGCTACTAGTAAAAAGGAGTGGAAAAAAAGAACTATTAGGGACGAACACAACAAGAAAAAAAATACATATCAAAGTCAGGTGGAGGAAAGAGAAATACGTAAGAAACTGGTGTGGAAGGACAGTAGGAAACAAAAAGTGGAGACAGATGGAATAGTGGAAAGGAGGGTGGAGAATATAAAAATCACAACTAAAGAACGAGGATGGCAGATGAATGAAAGTAACCAGTCCAATTACAAGGAGATGCAGCAGATAAGCAAGTTGGACGGGTTCGGAATCAAGATGTCAGAGGAGAATTTTGATTGGGAAAAAGAGAGTGGTGCAAGTTATATTGAGCCAAAAGGAGAAAACAAAGATGAACACTTACAAGGGTTGGATCACAGTTTGATGAAGAGGGAGAGTAAGAAATTCCCGAGAAACCTTAAAGGATCCCCGCTAAAAGTCATGGAAGGGGAGAGGTGTCCAGTCTATGATAATTGGAGGAAGCTGAAGTTTAATGGTCCCGAAAACACAGATATGATCTTGTATGGCAAGTCCAAGAGTGAACAACAGGACATATTTAGGGCTGAGGAGGCGTATGCAAATGATCGACGACGGTGGAAAATAAAATGCAATAATGGTGGTAATATTGGTCATGGCCAAGGAAATGGGAGCAGAAGAAGGCTTAGTCCAGGCAGGGATAAGGACATGGAAGGAGAAGCTTATTTCATAGGAGGTAGTATTCGGGGGGTGTCCTGGCCCAAGCTAATGCCTAGAGAAAAGAACAGTACAGCCGTTCTCAATCTTCAGGAAGGGAGTAGTAATTCCAACATGAGGAGAGCGGAATCCGACGGAAGAATAGACGGTGAGGCAAGATCAGACAATGGTGAGCCAAAGGTGGAAAGGTGGTGACATACATCCCGTATTCCACCAATGCCAGGATGTCGTAACACCACTTCGTGCATCCACTGAACTGCATTGCCAACACCATGAGGGTGCACACTCCTGGTGCACCAGACAGTCACAGTTGTTTAGGAGTGGTTGATGTAACATGATAATTTACCTAATACACTCTGAGTTTGTAAGAGCATCACCTTGCTTTTTGGGGTGATATATATAGCCGGTATACCACCATTGTCAGGATGCCGTAGCACTACTTCGTGCATCCACTGAATTGCATTGCTCACTCTTTGAGGGTGCACACCCCTGTTGCATCAGACAGTTACAGTTGTTTAATGTTGGTTGTAGTAACATGATAATTTTGTACCGGGTACACTATGGGTTTGTAAGTGCACCATTTTGCTCCTCGCAAGACAAGTATGGGCATAAATATATGGTCTAGATAAATTCATTACACCCTTACAGCATTCGCTGGGGGGGGATCTATCAAGCCTACCCCCCAGTCACCTCCAGTGGGTAGAACAATCGGTTCTGAGCTATTGTACTACAGTTACTGTGCAGTCTTTATTGTCTTTCTATTTAGGCCTTCGCATGGGGTCCCCTTCTTCCGACCCTCATGTGCGTTTCTGTACTTCCCCACTACCCCCTTGTTTCCCCTTCCCCTCCCCCATCATACCAGTATCCCCTGCGCATAGTCATTCTGCATATCCTTTCTCCATCATTTCATAGGGAGGGAGGTGTGTTGTAATCTTACCCTCTTTCCTTCCCCTCCCGTTCCCCCCTTCCATCCTGCTCTCTTGGTATGAACCGCGCTCCATCCCGGAGTGTGGATTAGAATGTTCAGTGATAGCTGTTGCCGCCAAGCTGGAAGCACCTGTTGTACTTATAACAATAAACTTAATGTTGGAACCTATTAATTGGTAGTGATCTATTACTACAATTGTCCATTAAGAAAATTGGGAAATTAATTGACAGCCTAACTTTTGCACCATTGTACCAAGACATATAATTGTACCAAGACATATAAATTAAAAAAATCTGAAGTAGTACTTGGAACTGCTAAAATGACATGAACATTGATATCAATGCAGGTGGAGCCTGAATGGCCGTGCATTAGTACAGAGAGGCTTGCACCAGTTACCATTTACCCCTCCACACCTTCCATAATATCGAAACCCAACAAAATAGGGGCCTTTTCCCAATCAAAAGTGAGAACAATGGACTGTCAATTCTAGAGGGGGTGTTTGTAAGGCGACCTTTTTGAAAACAGAATTTCTTTGTCACTGTCTCCAGCAGTGGACTCAGGAGCAGCTCAGCATGGGATATACACCCAAGGCCTCCGCCCCGTACATCAAAGAGGACAGGGATTGTTTTGCAGTCCTAAAAAAACCTTCATCTATTTCAGTGCATGGCTGTCGATGTGGCTGCTGAGGTCCCAGTCTCCAGCCTCTACTGGGTGGAGCCTGTTGTTAGTGCCGGATTAAACCCTGTGGAGGCCCCCAGGTAGCCGATGCTAAAAAAACATAAGAGGCAGCAGGGGGTCCCTTTGGCGCTCACAGGTCACTCCTTGGCTGAGCAGGGACTGCTCCCTGAACACAAACATCCCCAGACCTCCCTTAGCGCGCCCAGAGCACCAATTGCTTAGCTCATTAGCTGCCTTATGCCGAGGATGGTTTTGTTGATGTGTGTCAGCAGGGGTGAGACGGTGAGGGAGGGCAAGGGGTTAATGCAGCATTAAGAACATTGTCCACAGTACGATAGTGTAGGATTAAAACCACTTACTGGCAAATGAGACAGAAACAAGCTCTTAGCGACACTGACAAGGCTGGAGCAAGACGACAGAAGTGGCGCTGTTAGCATGACCTTAATCCACAAAGCACCCTGGGCCCACAGAATATTGGCGCCCGGGGCCTGGGCCAAGCTCGCCCATGCTGAAGGCCGGCCCAGCTGGGGTGCATCAGTTTGCACGACACCATAGAGTACACCTCTGTTGAATACCTGGGAGTGAGCGGGGAGCAGCGTGCAATGGATAGAGGAAACTTGAGCATTCAAACCAGCAACGTTGTATGAACCCCCTCACTGGTAGTTTAACATCACTCCCAAAACCATTGCCTTTAATCCAATTTTTGCCTTTTTAAAACTTATGGAGCTTATGGAGCCGACGCATATTTTCGTGTGCATGCTTTTCTTTAGTTTTATTGTGCACACTGTGAAGGTCATCCATTCCTTGCACTCTGCGAGCTTCACAAAAATCCACTAGAAGTGGCTAGGTGACCATCGGGCATAAAGTAGGTTTTTCAACCGTACTTGTTAGGTCTGGTGGCTTAGTGGTCTAATGTGTCCACTGTAGAGGCATGTTGTTGTTCTCGTGGTTACAGGTCCAAATCTGGGTTGGCCCACTCAGTCTTTCATCCTTCTAAGGCAGATAAAACAAGGACTGTTGGGTAACAATAAACATCTGCTATTCGGTGTCAAGATGCCCTTAGGTAAAGGTGCGCTTCACAAATAGACGTTATGTTACTTAGGCCACCTGCTTGCAAAATATTTCAGTTCCTGTTGAGGTTCCCCTATGAGATATTGTGGGTGCTTCTGTCGGCACGGGCATAGGGTTAGTATATAAGGCCTTTTATCTGTAAGTTACTCAAAATCTGCATTAATCAGTGAGTTCTAATAATCTGACAATCACTCTGCGTCTCCCCTGTCTTTTGAGCGAAATCAAACAGAATAACCCACAAAACGCTTTGTGTGCTGTGTGCTTAGATTCAGACAGAAAAAACAGTGAGTTGGGGAAGCCAGTATTACCTGCACCACAGGGTAAAAAAAACAAAGCACCCAGAATGAAATATTTTCCAGGCTAATATGAGTTATTGACATTTGTCTCCCAGCCATGGAGTTTCCGTCATCAGCAATTCTCCTCCCTTTTTCCACAAGAGTAATTCAAACATGAAACGCAAAATATCCTAGTTTCAGTGGTCTTCATTTCATTAACAAACCAGAAAGAGCCTCAATGTCTGCAAAGTCTCTTGAAATGCACATGTGCTTGTACTACAATGGCAAAGTTTTCAGATGAATGTATTGTGTTGACCAATAACAACCGGGTACTGGTGTGCATTGTCAATTTAAATAAATGCAGAAAAATACTAGCTGTAGTGGCGCCTTTTGCGTGTGGCAAAAATAAATGTGGATAAATACAGAAAAAATGGCAAAAAAATAAATATGGATAAATACAGACGGAAATGGCCAAAAAATAAATATCATAAAACCGGGAGCCCTAGCTATGTATTATATACAAAAACAGGGGGGACACACTCTCTACAACTGTCCCAGCTCGCACAGAACATTTGGAGATGGGGCATTCCACAAAACATATATCTGTTAGCAGAGCACCTTCCAGGAGTTCACAATCCCATAGCAGAGTTGAGTCGGCAGACGCAACAAATTCATGAATGTGAACTACATCCGCAAGTTCTTCAACCATTCTTTCACAAGTGGGGGCATCCAGATATAGATCTGTTCGCCACACACGAAAACGCAAAATGCCCAACCTTCGCCGCCAGGTTTACACACCCGCTGTCCAAGGGCAATGCGATATGGATGAACTGGTCAGGCAGATTTGCGTACCCTTTTCCGCCACTACCACTAATACCACTAGTAGTAAGCAAGCTCAGACAACAGTCTCTCAAATTAATCCTGGTAGCTCCCACAGGGGCACGCCAACCGTGGTTCACCACACTGCTAGAACTCTCTCTAGTTCCTCACCAAAAGTTACACTTAACACCATCTCTGCTAACGCAGAACCATGGAGACATCAGACATCCAGACCCAAATCAACTGAATCTGGCGATATGACTCCTGAAGTCTTAGAGTTTGGTTATCTTAACCTACCTCCAGACTGTATGAACATTATTAAAGAGGCCAGGAGACCTACTACAAGAGCTTGTTATGCTGCTAAATGGAAGAGATTTGCCATTTATTGCAACAATAACCAAATTGATCTCCTGGATGCTTCTATCCAGAATATAATTTGCTACCTTTTACATTTACAAAGATGTAACTTGGCATATTCATCCATACGCCTGCACCTTGCAGCAATTACAGCATATTTACAAAACAGACAACATCTGTCTCTTTTTAGAGTACCTGCTATTAAAGCATTTATGGAAGTATTAAAAAGAATTATTCTCCCCAGGTTACCACCTTCTCCAGTGTGGAACCTAAATGTTGTTCTTACAAGACTCATGGGACCACCTTTTGAACATTTACACAAATGTGAACTGCAATTCCTCCATGGAAAACAGCTTTCCTTATTGCCATTACCTCTCTTAGAAGAGTAAGTGAGATACAAGCTTTCACAATACAAGAACCATTTTTACAGCTACATCGTAACAAAGTGATTCTAAGAACTAATCCTGAATTCCTTCCAAAAGTCATTACTCCTTTTCATTTAAACCAATCTGTAGAGTTACCTGTGTTTTTCCAAAACCGTGACTCTGTAGCAGAAAGAGCTCTAAACACACTAGATGTTAAAAGAGCTCTTCTCTACTATATAAATCGGTCTAAATCTTTTCGAAAAACAAAACAATTGTTTGTATCTTTCTCTCCACCTCATAAAGGCAACCCCATCTCGAAGGGTGGAATTGCAAGTTGGATTGTAAAATGTATACAAAATGCTATCAAAAAGCAAAACGTACATTAACAGTTCCTCCTAGAGCGCACCCCACACACAAAATAGGAGCATCTATGGCTTTCTTAGGGAACATCCCCCTAGAAGACATATGCAAGGCAGCAACATAGTCTACAACACACACCTTCACTAAACACTACTGTGTTGATGTGCAAGCCAAGCAGCAAGCTGCAGTAGGCCAAGCTGTCCTTAAAACTCTCTTTCAAACTACTGCAACAGATACAGGTGACCACAGCTAGGGGAGACACTGCTGCACAATCGATGCACAGTGTAGTATCTGCAGCTCATATGCCTCAAACGGAAAATACTACTTACCAGTATGCATCTGTTTTGGCATGTAGAGCTGCAGATTACTACACGCCCTCCCGCCTCCCCGGACCTGTATCTGTTCCAATTTTAATCTTACTTAGATGCACACGCATGGGCATCTTTTTTTTTTACTTCTACTAACTCCATCATTTCCCATCATGGCGAAAAACAATCTAAGGATGGAGCCGATGCCCATGCGCACTATCGTCCAAGGGAGGAGTCGCCTATCTCGTGACTACAAAAGACTTCTTCCAAGACGACAACAACATGCAATCATCCGAGCCCAACACCAGGTGGCGATCTAATGCACAGTGTAGTAATCTGCAGCTCTACATGCTAAGAACAGATGCATACTGGTAAGTAGCATTTTCCTATCTGGGAGTAGTCCTAGCTAAAACTTTGCTGGACATAATGAGAAACGTTACGAGATAACTTGTATGGCTAAGGCAAAATGTTTAACTGGCATAAACACCAAATCTTATGGTAGGGGCAAATAGCATAGGTGGGAATACAGATCTTACTAAAATATTATATCTCTATCATGTACTCCCACTGACTACTCCCGAAAATGGATGCACACGACTTAGAAACCCTTTGTCTGGACTATATATACATAAGGCAAGGATTTGGTGGTCTGAAGATGGAGGGTTGGGACTACTCATTTTATCAGGCTTCTGTTCTGCAATAGTTTCTAGAGTGTTTGCACATACAGATGCAAAACAAATGGTGTTACATAGACCGCACACTCATGGTGAACGTTATGGGAGGTTTGCCCAAAACCTATGATTCTTGACATCTTACCAGTGGGTTGGATCCAAATTTCAAAACATTTCGGACACTATTGGGGATAGAGAAGATAACCTATAAATTGTCAGAAAATAAATGGCAATTTCAGAAACTATGGGGCTCCGATTTCTGGCGCATGATTCAATTATAACGTGCTCCAGGGCGCTGAAAGATCTAAGTTTGCTGGACACAGAGAAGCACTAGTGGGTCGGATGTCCACTATAAAGAGAGACCACAAACTTGCTAAAAACCTGCTTATTTGGGTTGGACTTTTGCACTGCAGAAGGAGAAATGATGTGGGAGTTGCAGTGGATGTGGGTGTAGGGGAGTGGCAATGGTGGAAGGTGTTTGGTCAAACAACATTTTAAATGGCTCTGTTTCTTATGAATATCTAATGAAACAAAAGAGTCATTATCGGGCAGACCAACCGAGACTTCAAGAATTATCCAAAGCAGTGATGCCCTTTGACTTCATCTGAGGCGGTGATGTCCTCTGGCTTCATCCAAAGCAGTGATGTCCTCTGGCTTCATCCAAAGCGTGATGTCCTCTGGCTTCATCCATAGCGGTGATGTCCTCTGGCTTCATCCAAAGCAGTGATGCCCTCTGGCTTCATCCAAAAGAGTGATGTCCTCTGGCTTCATCCAAAGCGTGATGTCCTCTGGCTTTATCTGAAGCGGTGATGTCCTCTGGCTTCATCCAAAGCGTGATGTCCTCTGGCTTCATCCGAAGCGGTGATGTCCTCTCGCTTCATGAGTGGACAAACAGTTGATCCTGGGAAAGAGTTGTCTGGTATGTGTCATGTTTCATGCACTCTCGCTCCGCTTGCGAGATGATGGCTGGCACAGAGGTATAGGATCCAATGTGAAGAAGAGGACTCTGCCATTGTTGAGTGGAAAGCTTCTAAAGACCATGGCAAATGAGCTTCTGACCAACGGAATAGTGAAGCAGGAAACCGTCACAGTAATGATAAATAGGACTGAAAAACCAACCATCTTGGCTGGTTCAAGTTAAAATACCTAACTAGGTCAGTTTAGGAGTGAGAAGAAACTGTTTTCCATGTTTTTCTACTTCACAGAATTTTGACTTTTGTTCCAGACTGAAAATGGATGTGTGTGGAGTCGCCACATGGATCAGTCTGTTCATCAGAGGCCTGGAGAGCTTCCTCTTTTCTCTGTGCTCCATCCTTCATGGTTTTTAGGGTCTGGCCAAATAGAAGTTTAGCTCTGAAGGCAACTAGTGTGCAACAATAACTAAGAGCTGAGGTACATGCAGTGGTGGCTACAACTATACAAATATGGTGGGGTGCTACGGTGCCAAACTCAACATATAATGCTCCCCAGGTGCGCACCTCTTTCCCCGATTAGTGTCCACGAGCAGGAAAGGGAAGGACTTCCATCCTGCTCAGTGCACACCAATACAACCAATCCTGGAGCTGCTTGCTGAGAGCAGCTCAAGGATTGTTGAGAGCAGGCTAACCCAGCGCTCATTTGAAGCTGGGGGCCTGTGCCAGCAATCCCCTGGCTATTTAACAATCGGGGGATGGCTGGTATTACAATGCGCATGTCAGGCTGGCCTTAACGATAGAGCTGGCCAACCCGTCATGCGCATCGCAGGGGCAGCTGTAATCGTGCAATTGCAGGATTCAGCCCCACGCCTGCCCTCGCACTGGGACGTTTAAGTAACCTGGCATTGACGTGACTTATTCATGTGTGCCTGCTGCACTCGCAGAAGACGGGGCGACGCTCCTCCACTCAAGTGGAGGAGCCGCCCCTGGGTGCATGTCTATTTCTGGTGCAAGTGAATAATCCACCACTTTTGATTGATGACTTTCAACTATGAACTTCCCCAAATCCAGATACATTGTGGGATTCAGGTGACGCAGGAATCGCCCATTCTACTCATGCTTGGTTACGAATAAATACTTGGAGCAAAACGAGCTTCCAAATCTCTAGACCCAACACTAGATGAGAAGCGACAGAAGCAAGCAGCAGATCGATGGTTCAATGCACATTTTTAATTTCCTGCAATGGCAAGCCTAAGGATGCCATATATTTTCACATTGCCTGTATATTTAACCCGAGCATCTTGGAACAACGGTTAATGTTAGGGTTATGCTTTCTATCCATGAAGGACACTGAAACCAACGGGGGTCCTCTAAGGAATGTTTTAGATGAGTAGTAGATCCACCTAGAGGCCTTTCCTTGGATGCGGCCTTGCTCTCTACTCCCTGATGGTGTTATTCGGGACAGAGATTCATTCTTTTTTTCTGTTCTCATCGTCTTCACTTTTTTGAATGGGAGATACCAACTTGGCAATAGTTATTTCTTTTGACTCTAGCTTTCTTCTGTAACCTCATCTTTGATGTGGCTCCATTTTTTCTTTTCCAAACTTAGTTCAAGTGTCCTGACTAGCTACCACAATTGTTCATACAGCTAACTTGGTATACCATGTGACGCTACTACAACTTTCATCTAGACACACCACATTCTAGCCCAATTAATGGAGTTAAATTAATAACTCCACATACATCCCCTCTAGGCACAGACCTCACCAATATGATTTTTTTTAGTTAGGAAAAAAACCGAGGCAACACGTTCCTAAAGCAGCAGCCGTGCATTTAATGCTCCTATCCTCCCTTGTCTAAGAACAGCGGACCAATTTCCATCATTCCCCCACACATCTTTTTTATTTTTAATTTTTAATTGTTTAAACACAAATCTTATCCGTTTGCTGTACCCAAAGTACATTTTTGAGATCTGCAAATCCTGGTATTATTTTACAACAATGAGTCTGTGTTACTGGCAAGAAGTGGGATTGCTTTTACATGCTACTGAACCAAAAGGAAACTTTTTGCTAGAACCTAGAAATAATCATCACCAAAGATGAATATGAAGAAAAAACACAAAACCGTGTCCTAAAACAGAGATATTTGCGAGTTAGAAAGTGTACATATGGCAGGGAACCCCTGGAAAAAGTGTAACATTTTAAATATTTAGGAACCCCCCTATTGTCACTGCTCAACAGGATCCAAAATCATCTCAAGAGAAACACAGAGAGAAGAAGCACCAGTGTATGGCATACTGAAATTCACTCAGACATGGTGATGAGATATTAAATCATAAAAAAGATCAACCAAGACACATTTGGTTACAATATGTCATGTGGAGCTGAAGTTGGGACCTTGGTAACTGCTCCAGCCCAGTTTATATAGTACAAAGTAAATTCTGTAAAAAATACTTTCAAGTTTCCAACTTCACACCACCTGTGGAGGTAGAATGTGGTTTTGTCCCACTATTGTTAACAGCCAGAAAGTCGGCACACCAAGCTAGACGACAGCCTACTAGACAGTTGCTAGTTGGAAAGGCTTTTGTCTGATCCCGTCCACCTTAAAAACTGAATTATTAGGCCTGGTACATCTTCCATTTACCTCAAGAACAACATATCTGCCAAAGACCTGATTAAAGCAACAACTGTATTCAGCATATGAGATCCTCAGAATTGAGAGAGGAAAAGAAAGTTGGCCTCAACAAAACATCTACAGCAGCTCGAAGATGCAGAAAGCCTGCCCAAAACAATGAATTCATTTCCAGCAATGGAGAATAAGGGGGAAAGAAGATGTTTCGCACTAACAAGACTCAAAATGCTACCCACTACTGTGATCTAGGTAGGAAGGAATGAAAACCTATCCCACTTGTGACTGCACGGTGATCAGCAAAGCTGCTGTTGTCCCGCTGAAGTGGAGTTCTGTGGGAAAAAGCAGTACTATCCAATCCGTGACAGGAGAAGTGGGCATTAAATGTTTATAAAAATAAAATATACAAAAAATAAATATTTGTAGATTGTCTTCACCCAGGATGGGCTAAAGGATGCTGGTGCTTCAAGAGAAGGCTCCAGAGGAGCGCCAACCTTTGGAGCTGTATACTAGTGGTCATCACCAAAAAGCATCGATGGCCATAGCCCTGCTCTGCTTTCCCCAATGTGAGCCGTTCTCTCTCAGTACCACGCCGTGCTGGTTTAAATCTTGCTCAGTGCTTTAGAAATCTGGTGGGATTAGGGAACATATATTGCTCCGTAAATAGTGCCGCCATCTTTGATTTGTGAATTCAGCTGTTTTGTGGAAACTGCATCATGAACTAAGATATCTGTCCACTATCTTTGCATGAGCTTAATGATACTCCAAAGATATTTGTGTTCTTTGCTGTTGCATTTTATTAATATTTACAGTTCATAAACTTGGCAGCCTCTGAAATATTTCCAAAATGTCTAATTTGAGTAAAAACGCACCAGTGATTGTTTGCTTTATATTTATTCACATAGTAGTTCAGTTACTTGCTTAAAAAGATGTACAGAAGCATCAATTTGCTTAAGATGAAGGCTCTAGCATTTTGGTGTACAGCGTGTGCAGAGGCCATCTTTGCGCGGATACTACATCTTTCCTGTTCTACTTCTGATTCTGTGCACCATTTTGAAGGATGTGCTGAAAATATCAGCACAGATGATCAGCCAGATATTTTTGCAGTGAAAAACCTGCTATAGGGACTTGTTGAGGCGAAATACCACTGTAGGGTTCAACGTGGGACAGTAATAGGAAGAGGTAAGCGGAGTTAAAGTAGGGGGCAACCTTTGTAAATGCTGTATGTTTCTCTGATGATGTTTTTTGATTTCCTGCCACTGCAAAAATAACAGGAAGCATTATTTGTGGAAGACAAACTCAGAAATTCTCCTTCTGGAATTTGTTTATGCACCTTTTCCGAGTGTGTTCTGTTATGTGTATGTTGGCGGGTTAATGTTGGGATGAAAAAAATATCTGGCCTGGATCACCAAAAAATGGTTACCACTGGAAATCTTAAGATGGTCTGTCACACACAGTACTTGTGCTATTCTTAGACCAGTTTCCCAATAAACTGTGCTCTATAGTGACGAACGACAGGAGGAGGCTTCTTCTCGGCATCCAGTTGTTGACATCCAACGCTAACCTACACTCAAGTGTCGACTCAGAGCTTTTTTTCTGTAATGCGGAGACCCAGGTGCCCTGCAGTGTTAATGTTACATCTGGGGTCTAGGTGACAAACTGGGGTCTAGGTGACAAACTGCACTATCTTAGGTTCCATTGATAAACATTCAACCAAGAAATTATATTATCTCCTCCGATTTAAAACAGAACGTGAAGCGGGGCCAAGGGCTGGTGTTAAAAACAGTGAGTGGAGGAATCAAAGAATTGCTTATAGGGCTTCCTACTCACCATTTATTTACTTGCTCCTGTCTTTAGCCTCAATTACGGTTAGCCAGAAACAGGTGTGATATTTATATCACTTGATATATGCCGACATGTCTGGAATCGGAATTTATCGGTTGCAATAAATACCACCCAGTTACAGCTATAGCCTGAAAATGGTGTATAATATGCAGATTTTGGTGTTTATCATCCCAAAATCTCCAGCTCCTGTTATTACTAATATATATATGGGGACAATGTCGGGGTCGCAGTGTTTATCGCACAACTTCTAATTGTGATATGTGCTGTAACATGTTACCAACAATAATCTGGGCCAATGTCTTTTCTACGCAGGCACTTATTGGTTCTGAACCCTACTGTTTCCATTCTGCCACCCAGTCACTCATAATTAGTTCCAATCCGGGTGAATGAGATACTCCTGCGCATGCCCTCTGCGTGCATTGGCAAACATGGACCAGCGGTAAGAGGTGTGGTAGTCGTGGTAGATGGGCCGGCCATGCCATGTTTGGTAGAGCGTCTTGTTGGCTCTTGTGCCAGGGGTGAGAAGGCGGAGGTGGCGTGGATGCTTTTGTAATTTGATGCTTTTCTTCTGGACTGGAGTCAGTGGTGGGAGCTGGACTGCTGGTGCTTGGTGTCTGTTATGGAGAAAACAACATTAGGGACAGTTTTGCAGTCACAAAGTCCTTAAAACCTGAATGCAGAGCTTGTTTGTTACTTGATTATACATCTATCATTCAGCATCCCACCCTTTTTAATCTTTTAGGACCTCGTTTTCAAAGACAATTTAATTAGCAGGTAAGATTTTAAGTGATACTATGCAGGCAAGTACATTTTATATCATACTTACTGATAATGATTCATAGCTTTACCCCATTATTAAAGAATTTGATCTCAATCAATCAATATAAACTTTATTTGGTTTTTGAAGTATAAATCCATAAAAGTTGACAAACATAAAAATAATAAAATATTCAGGATATCTCAATTGTTTGAAATTACAAAAGGAGACAGCCACTCCTATAGTTCCACTATATGTATTAATCGTATAAGAAATGCTCTAATGCCTAAATTACAAACAATTGTACATGTTTAATCTACCATAATGTGAGCATTGCAAAGTGGGGATTTTTAAGTGGTCTGCTAATGGGGGAAAAGATTATGATTTTGTAATCGATCAAACTCCATCCACCGATCAGTTTTGCAGCTAGATGGGTATTCTGTGCCCTTCCAGTCTGCTTATTGGAGTGGTAGTTATTGTCGAAACACGTTCCTGATCTAGACTAAAACAATAGGGCTATTAGGAGAACTATAAGAGAACTACCAAACTATTGGGTGGGGGGGGGGATCAAATTGAATTAAAAGGGTTTAGGAAGAATATTTGCCAGATTGTAAATCTTCTGTGTTTTAGCACCCTGCGCAATGGGAATTCAGACTTGAGCGATCTTTATAATATCCCTGCCCTTTTTGCCAAGAGGCTAAAGGGATAAAGTGTTCATTGATAAGCTTGTGAGATCTCAGTGAAACCACCTTACGCCAGGCCATCAATCCGAAAATGATATTTCTGAGAGTACTGCCGGTAAAGGGGTGTCTAAAGTGGTCATTTCCACGTTTGGGATAATGGGAAGGAAAAGCCTTCTTTGTCATGTATTTCATGTTTTATAGCTCACAGTCCACTCACTGTCTTCCTAGGAACCCCCCACCAGAAAGGGACAGATGTGCCACTATAGCTGGTACGCTTTGGGACTGGTGGAAAAAGGGCCTAAATTGCATATGGTTCCGCTTTTAGGTCAACTTGAGGCTAGAGAGGGAGAGTTAAAGCAATGGTTGAAGGGGGTTAACATTGTGGATAGAAAGTTTAC
Source organism: Lissotriton helveticus (assembly GCF_964261635.1). Lineage (NCBI taxonomy): Eukaryota > Metazoa > Chordata > Amphibia > Caudata > Salamandridae > Lissotriton > Lissotriton helveticus. Next base: position 1,299,182,956 of record NC_136057.1, read on the forward strand.
TCCGGATTTTTTTACTGAACAAGAAGAGGACTCTGAACATGGCAGACTTCCTTGAGATATAGGTGTTCAATCTTGGCTATTTCTTGTCTCCATTGGAGGTGCAACAGGACCCAGACCTGGCTATGGTAGGAATTGATAAATAGAAATATAATAGCTAGATGTAAATGTGTTTATATAGCGCACTTCTACCCAGAGGTCTCGTAGCGCTGTATTCATACCGCTGTGGAACCCGTCCTGGCTTTCCTGTGAAATGTCCACTCCTGGGCACCCCCAAGGTGAAGCCAGGCTTCCAAGCGCTGCTGGGGCCGTTGTGGAGATTAAGCAAGCTATTGCCCAGAGTCGCAGAGTGGGGCCCATGATTAGACTAGGCACCGAGGCGAGAATTATCAGGTCTGGGGAAATTGAGTCCAAGAGTCGCCGAGGCAGGAATTGAACCCTGGTCCCGGGCCAGACCTCTGCATCAGGGTCTGCCGCTCTAACCATTGAGCCAAGCTTCTCTATCTAGATCGATAGTGCTGGGTTGATCAACCATAATAAACTAATAGTACATTTCTACAGCATATATAACAATGTCTTCAGTCTTTTCTCCATTGAAATTAACACAACAATGGCCCTTTGGCTATGACTTGTCTCCACTGTTGGCGTAGGATGAAAATCTAGGTACGTTGCTTGGAATCAAGTGTAATAGGCAACAGTTAATCATCCGGAGCTATATGACACTGTTGCCTCTTTCCTTGTATAAGTGGGGTACTCACTGTGGCTGCGTTGATTGTTGACAAGCTGCCCCTGTTTCTCCTTTATTGTGTTTCTCATCCTTCGTTTCTACATTCAGTGCTCTCTGAGAATGGATGGGGGACCTGTGTGCTAAAATTGTGAAGAAAGAGAATTATTGGTTTGGTGTATATGCCACTCTGTGAAATTAAATACATGAAATTATGAAATTAAATTAAATACATGAATAGGTGTGTAGGCATGAATCATATTAGAAAACGAATCTAGATGTATGCCTGCCTACAACTCCAGCCCCTTTCTCGGGATCAGCAGGTTGACAAGTCATTTTTAAAACTGGCACACTTAGGTTTTTCAACCTTGTGGAAGAAAAAAGGGATTTACAAGTCTCACCAACTGGTAATAATCCTTGAGGTCCTCACATAAAATTCAGAAGATTATTGAGGACTTCACTGTTCAAGAAATGCAAACAGTCACCTGTTCTCCCAAGATTCCCTGTTTTTATGTAATTTTCTTTAAAGAATGTCTTTTTTTACCAATAGCAGTTCAGTAAGTGCAGCACAGCTAAACATATTTCTGCACCCAATAGTTTCTTTCCGAATAAGAAGATGCCAAAAGTTATTCGTTTGCAAATGTTAAAATGTAAAGTTGTCTCCCCCACTCTACACAGAGTGACACGTATCAAATCCTGCCAGGGGCGTCTACAAGGGGTGGCCTATCAAACCGAGCCGGACGCTGTGAGCAATTATAAATAGTTGCCAGGCTGTGGCCAAAAGAAGTGCTTTGTTTTCCGAGGAAAAAGATGAGTGGCACCAAGCCACTCTGTAATGGGCCATCCTTAGCATCTTTTGTCAATATCCTTGCTGGGAGAAGGTGTCAAAAGGAAAAGGACTCCAAATATTCTTCAGAACCATCACCCCATTCCTAATTATCAAACTGTGGATTTGATTGCATTTTTAAAACGGTAACAGAACTTAACTTCAATGTTTAAATAAGTCTAGACATATTTAAATATTGCCAGTTTAATAAAACAATTGTGCAATTTTTTTTTGGGGGGGGGCTGATTTGTTTTTTGTTCCACTGCGCTAGAGGGTTTCTTTTGTACTTTAGCTGGAACTCGTTTCTTCTGACCAAGCCAGACCTCTTGATTATTTCTGAATTAATTATTTAAACCAAATGCGTGGTGAGGGTTTAAATCCCTGTGTTTGGTTGCAGTATAAATATTTTTTTTAAGTTTGAATAAGGATTCTGACAAGAAAGTCTATAAAGTGGAGGATGATGAGGTGTTTGAAAGAAACCTCTGTGATTTGTTGGAGGAGTCAGTGGCTAGTTCCATACAGAACGCTGTGTCCTACTCATTAAAGAGTGTTCCTTCTGTCATTGGTTAATCGGTTGCGAGGGCAATTTCATATACTTTGTCCGAGTCTGCTGGTGGTAACAAATCCTATCCCCAGCATTCGGGCCTAGTATTTTCAGGTTTATCTGTTGGTTTGGGGGTACAGAACCAGTACAGCTAGAGACACCCTAAAGCTGATGCCCTGTAGTGATTCTAGTAATGAGATCGTTTTTGGATGTGGTAGTTCAAATCCCCTTAGTGATGCCTGGGTGAAATTTTAATTCTGCCAGTATAATTGGCGTAATTATGGTAATTTCAGGTAACACACTCTACATAAAATTACTGAAATTACGCTATTATGCCACATCACATAATGAGACTCCCGTTTGAGTAGAAATCTAACATGAGATGTACCATTGAGTATTTTATTAGCACAAGCAGCACTATTTTGAATGTGAGCGGCAGTTCCTATAACCAGGGGCGGTTCTAGGCTCATGGCGGCCCTGGGCAGGGAGCGTAGGTAGGGGGCCCCGGAAGAGGGGGTGCGGGTGGGGCGGAGCGTGGAGGTCAGTGAAGGGGGCGGGGGGTCTGGGTGTTTGGAAGTGGAACAGAGCCGGAGGCCGCCAAGTCCCTGCCAGGGTCCGCCACGCAAATATGTATTCATCCTCCGAGGATTATTATATTAAGGATATATATTGGCGTGGTGGCCCCTGGGATTTGGTGGCCCTGTGCAGGTGCACAGCTTGCACATGCCTAAGGCCGCCCCTGCTATAACGCAGGCTTCCAACTAACAATTCAGGTAGTCTTTTTTTTTCCCCAAGCAGACCGGTAGTGTATAACTACAAATCTGAATGCAAATGGCAGTGTTTTGAATGTGAATGGTAGTTCCTTTAAGGTGAGCGATCAATAAACATTCAGATTTTTTAAGCACAAACTACACATCCGAACGTGAGTGGCAGTGGTTTGAACATGAGCGACTGAAAAACAAATCAAAATTACATTTTTGAGTTGCATCATAATCCAAACGGATCACTCAGGTAATTTTTTTGAGTGCATGATGCATTTTGTGTAATTCCTCCTAGTTACACATAATTTTGTAGTAATTTCTATCCAGTGCTTAATTTGTGCCGGCTAGCATCAGCACCTATTTCTCAGGGGCGGGGGTCTATTGAACTGTTCTCCCCTGGCCAGTGGGCCCCGTAAAAATTATAAATGAATGTACCTATCTGTCCTGTTCTCCTTCGGTTCAGATGCCAGCCTGGTGTGTCTCCAGAGGATGGCTCACCCAGGTCCAGGTTTGATGACTGCATCACACTAGTGATGTCAGCAGCATGGGCGTAGGAAGTGTGGGGGACGCGGGGGACATATCCCCCCCAGATTTTCTAGTGGGGGGGACACGGGGGACAGGGGTGGGGGGGGGCGAGGGGACGAAAGAACTTCCCCTCTCCCTTCTATTAGTTGCAGGGCCTTTGACACGTAAAATCACTAGTGCTTTGACGTGCCAATGGCCCTGCACTTGACCTGTGAATTTCCCTTTTGTGTGCTGCAAAGCTTCAGGAATAATTTCACACCTCGTTCCCGCCACGCTGGCTGCCTTCAGTCTGCGCTTCAGGACAAAGGGAGAGAAGTAGTTTGTTTATTGATGTCTGCATCCTGCCCTTCCCAAGCCCCGACCTGACCTTACCTGTGCAATTCAGTCACTCAAAGGCTACTCCTTGCTTAAATGTTTATTTTAAGCAGTTGAAACTCACCCTGGAACATGAGAACAAATTAGCATTAGTCATACTCTAAGCACACATCTTGGGTTACGTTGTGATAGATGTGTTAGTCTGTCCTAATACTTACACAAATAATTGAAATACCACTATATTGTCTTATTTATTTTATAGCGCTACTCAACCCCATCCTGGGTGTCGGAGCGCTTTACATCACTCATACACATTATACTTTGACAATAAAACGTGTGTGTAAGTCATTTTACGGGATGTGTTACATAAGATAGAGAGCGTTACAAGGTGTAGGAGTCACGTGTGCTTTACTTCATAGGTTACAGTGCTATATTCGAAAGATTACAATGTTTGAAACGCAAGCACTTAAAGGATCTCTTTGTTAAATGCAGTAACCCACTTACCCAGCTACATAAAATAAAAATCTGTCATCTGTGTCTCACATGATGTGCTTTGTGGGAGACATATTAACCCTGTATGCTATTCTGATTCAAAACTGGGACTAGACAAAATCCATGTCTCTCCAGCAAGTGCATTAACCTCCAGAATTATTTTACCATTATTTCCTCTGATTTACTGGATACATAAAAATCTCTGCAGCAGGTCGCTTAGCCCAGTAAGATATTTTAAAATGCAGTTTTTGCAACCAATTAAGCATAACATATTTACTGCCACATTTCTCCTTGCTGTCGATTTCTTTCTGGCAGAGTATGAATAAATAAATGTCTAAGTGGAGGCCTAGATCTTGCGCCAGTGTTGCATCACTTTTTTTGACTCAGCTCCGACGCAAAATCGTATTTTTTAAATACTGTAATGCGCTCACATGTACTCATGATAGACCTGCTTAACATATGTGAGGTCATAGAATCTGATGTAATTTTGTGTGATATCACTTCCTGCGAGGTCACGTGCGATGTCACACACTGTGATGTCACTTACAATGACACACAAGAATCCTTCAAAATAATCAGGTAAGTAGCACAAATATACACTGGTCTCCATGGGGAGACCACATGAACTAAGAAAGTGGAATGCAAACAACAAAGCGTAACAGAACTTGGATCAGAAGTCTCAGAGTTGCTAGGGACACAAGGAACCACCCAAGGTAAGTGCCCAGGAACCCCGGTGGCAGTTCAAAGTTGAAACACAGCTGCGTGCCCAATGGAAGTCAACTGAAAAGTTGCAGTTGCAAATTTGAAGTAGAAGGACCCTTCCCAGAGGACCCCGGAGAGACCCTTTGTAAGACTGGAGGTTGGAGATGCCCCGGGAACCAGGTTACTTGCACCAGGCAAGCATAGGGGGTGATGTGACGTTGGAACCTGCCTTAGACAAAAACGGAAGACTCCGAAGATGATACCTTTGGGGAGGCCTGTGAAGGAGTCCAGTGGAATCCAAGAGTTGATTTTTTGAAGAAGAGAACCTGCAATTAGAGGCAACAGAGTCTATGCCACTCAGAAGTGACCAGGAGGCACGGAAGCACAAGGCCCACCGATGACAGGAGGTTGAAGAGTGAAGACGGTGACATTGTTGCTGCAGCTGTGAGGACCAGGCAGCGCTAAGGAAGGCCAGGAGCCAAGCATGAGCTGTCCCATATCAGGTTTCAGGTTTTGGTGTTCAGGTGAATGTATGTTGATACAACGTGAACCAAAACAAAGTATACTTTAACAACGTTGTTTTTAGTTTGCATGTACAGTTACTACGCAATTTATAATTGCGGGTACCATTAGTTTGCATTTCTTTGCAAATGCATTAAAAGTGCCATTACATCGAATTGAAATACACCGCATGGTTTAACATCGCATTTTTTCTTTTTATAAACACCCAAACACTTAGAAACTTAATAAAATGTTTAAATGAAAATAAAAATAAACGCCCCAACACTAGGCTAAATACTTAATGCTAATACACTACACTACACAACACAAACATCACAACACTACTCTAATCCCTCAAACACCAGTGCGGGAACCAAAGGTACCTGAACTGGCTCAAGCCGGAGTATGCAACGAAGGCACCAAATCTGCCCTTCAAAGCAGTCTGGTGGCGCTGGAGAGCACCCCCATCCCAGCCCAATACACTAAGGGGCATATTAGCAAGAACCTTGTTAAAATGATCGCCGTTTTAGCGGCCGGATACTGCCGCTAAAACGACGATAATGGGCTTGCTAATATGTGTTATAGAATTCCAATAGAAGACCAGGTTAGATGTGCAGGACATCTGACCTGGGCTTCTATTGGAATTCTACAACGCATATTAGCAAGCCTATTATTGCCATTTTAGCGGCAGTTTCCTGCAGCTAAAACTGCGATAATTTTAAGGTTCTTGCTAATATGCCCCTAAGTTCTTTCTAGGAGGTGTCACACCGCTCTGTGACAGGAAACCTATTGTTCTACCTTCACCTGCTCAAGCTCAGCTCAGCAGCAGGAGGGCAGAATCAGGTCTGTGGTCGACAGCAGCACAAGCTTGCTGGCAGACCCTGAAAGGCTATTATCAGGAGTCTGTCCCCTTTGGAGTCCCCCAATACTTGGGATCATACTTCCAGCACTAGAATCGGTGTTGGGGTATGATTTCAAGATGTTTGATATCAAATATGACCAGGTTCAGTGCAGCAGTATATAGTTAGATACCTTGTAATAACTGAAGTCCACTATATACCTTAAAATGGCTGACCACACTTACAAAGCCTTGAAAATCATCTCTGGGATTTGTATTGGTGTCCTGCTCATCCTCATCCTCATCCTCACTCTTTTAACCAAGCACCCTGCCTACCATAGGGGTGACATAAGTGCAGTGACCTCAGATATAGAGAAACGTATATCTGTCATGAGAGGTGCAGGCAACATCTCAGACAGACTGCAATGGCAGGCATTTATCTGGAGTTTAAGTGGCCTCTCATAGGTGGCACATGCTGCAGCCCACAGGAGATCCCTGGTGAACCCATGCCCTGGGTACCTTGGTACCATACACTAGCAACCTACAGGGTACACCAGTAGTCAATTGTGAATTTACCAAAGTACTTACCAGAGCCAATGTAGGGGAGAGAGCACAGTTGCTGGGGTCCTGCAGGATCCCAGCAGACTACAGTCAAAACACACGTACACCAGGCAAAAATTGGGGTTAACCATGGAAGCAGATCCTACTTACCTACACAAGCCCCCACCAAATGTAAGGACATGAGATAACCTTGCAGAGTTGAGTCTTCTTTTTTTAAGTAGAAATATCTGGAAAGTCCATCTGCATTGGCATGGTTACTCCCAGGTCTATGTTCCACTGAAAAGTCAATCCCCTGTAGAAAAATAGACCGCCGCAAAAGTTTAGGGTTTTCACCCTTCATCTTTTTAAGCCATAAGAGGGGCTTATGGTTTGTCTGAACAATGAAGTGAGTGCCAAAGAGGTATGGACTCAACTTCTTCAAGGTCAAGACCACAGCAAAGGCCTCCTGCTCAACAGCTGACCAACGCTTCTCCCGGGAAGTCAACCTTCTGGTTATAAACGTTACTGGTTGATCATGGCCCTCTGCATTGAGCTATGACAATACTGCACCTACCCCTATCTCTGAAGCATCTGTCTGGACAATGAATGGTTTGGAGTGGGACCCACTAACATTCCCTGCTTCCTCAGCAGCAGCTTGCTGTCTGAGTTGTTCAAAAGAGGGGTAGGCCTTCTGCTCCAGACTCAAGGCTTCCCTGGAAGGACCCTTGCCCCAGTACCTCTGCCTTGTCAGGGCTAAGCTCCTCTGTGACAAGGTTCTGAGATCCATCCCCCTCATGAGGCTAATTCTCACTGCGAGACTTAAAGGAGGATAAATAATTACCCTTCCTGCTCCTTCTCTTGGGAGCAGGCTGGTCCATTATTTTCAAGATCTTGGGCTCCCCTCGTGCCTAATGTCTTGGCCTGAGCTCAAGTGACAGCAAATACACAGACTGAAACTCTCATAAATTCTGCATGAGTCAATTACTCCCCGTCAGACCAGGCAAACGTTTCCCAATCTTTTCCCAGTAGGCAATCCACAGGTAGGTCTGAGGATGCCACAACTCTCTTTGGGCCAGTTACCCATCCCCAGATGAGATTAATAACTGCCATGAAATGATCTGTCCTTTCCATTGATGAGAGGCTGTTGTCTGTATTTGCCCAAGTTAGTGGGACTTACAATAAGGATGGCGAGCTCAGTGCCACCATCACAGACTAAAACAGCCTGAGTGGGTATTCTGACTAGGCCAGAACCCACTTTAGTACCCAAGGTTAACTCAGCTAAACTTCTGGGGGCACTTCTACTACTACCAGTGTTATTACTAGGGGCACTAGAAGGTTTAGGAGTAGTAGTAGCCATATTGGTGCTAGACTTAGAGCAATTGGCATCCTTTGCCCTATGGCCTTTTTCCTTACACAAATAGCACCAAGGCTTTGTGTTAGAGGAGTAAGAGGAATGGGTACTACCCCCCGAGGAAGATTTGTGGGAACCTTCAGAAGACTCTTTTTTTTCTTTAGATTTACCCCACCTTTCACCTGGGCCTTAGAAGCACCTTGCCTCTTCTGATCACGACCACCATGAGACTATTGTTTCACCCTGGTGCGGATCCACATGTCTGCCATCTTTCCCATTTCTTGGGTAGAGGTCAGACCCGAGTCCACCAGGTACTGGTGCAGGTGATGATTTTAAAAGACACACAGATGATGGACGGAATGCAGAGCAAATCAAACATTCACCCCCAGTCAATAGATTTGGGTTAAATCCATCATTCTTTTGCACACCATGCCACCCCAGTTTAGACCCAGCCATATGATAATCAGCCTTGTCTCTGTGCCTCATGGGACCAGCGCAGCCCAAACTGCCGAGCTAGTCCTCCCTGGACTGGAAACAAGCATCCTGGGACCGGTTTCAGGGCATTACCCCTCATCAGCCAGGCTAGCTTGAATCTAGTAACACAGTGAGCAGTTGTTGATTTTGACAGTCATTACGGATAAGATCACTGACAAGTAAATTGTACAGTCCCTCATAATCATGCACATTACTTCCCTGAAGCAGCCTTACAGAGCCTTAATAGCACTATCTACAAAATCTACCCAGTCTTGAGTGAGTACCTTCTGTATGTCCCTAAACTTAACCCTGTATTGCTCAGTGGTTAATCCAAACCCATCTATGAAGGCAGTCTTCAAGACTTTGTAATTGTCTGCATATTCTTTCTTTACAGTCAAGAGTTTGTCCCTACCTTTGTAAGCAAAGGAGAACCATAGTATAGCTGCCCACTGCCCTTGAGGAACCTTCTGAACTTTACAGGCCTTCTCTAAAGCAGTAATCCACTTATGGATGGCATCACCCTCCTGGTAAGGAGGGACTATCCTGCTCAAGTTCCCAGTGTCAAAGGACTGTTCCCTAACTCTAGGTTCACTAGTGCTGCCACCATGGGATTCTAATCCCACATTTTTCCTAGCTCTCTTTGTACTCCTAGGATTTCCTTATCTTGGATGAACAGTTCCTTCTTGATTCTGAGCAGGTAGTATTCCCTTTCTAAAGAATCTTCCCTCTTGCTATAGATGGAGATCCATTTTGAAGTGGCAGGGGAAGGAGAATTAAGTTAAGAGGACCTGGACCTCCCCTGACCTCCTTGTACCCTCCCAGGAGGAATAAAGGGGTCCCACCGCTAAGGCATCCCTCTGTGTCAATAGAACTATTCCCTGAGGGACTAGGATTCTCCAGTAAGGGGTCTTCAGACTCCTCCAGGACATTCTCAGAAGCAGAGTCATGCGTGTTGGACACCCTTGGCTCATCTTCTGGAGCATCACCACCTATATCCCGTTATCCAAGTTTTCCTGCCCATCTGACCTTTTTTCTTGGTAGCAATAACTATTCCCCAAAGATTACTTCACTGTTAATACGCAACTCTCCAAATGTCATTTGTAAATAAATCATCATATTCCTGAGCAAGATCTCCACACCTTCAATCATTGTTTCAATTAAATGCTTATTACTTTGGCTCGAATAAACCTAGCATAGTTGCTAGTTTGGAGCATTTTTATAGTTTTTGTGAGCCTCCCATATAACAAAGTTTTTGTGCTTTGATGCATCCCACGCACTACTCATTTGTAACCTTCCACCCACTGTATTCATTTGTAAGCTTCACACACAAACACTATGTTTCTGGTGATCATTACTAAACTAACAACTCATATCTGAGCTATGCCACACACCTCATGCTGCATATCTCACTATACCTATCTTCTGTGAGCATCACATATGTGTCTCGTCTCACACTGCACGTTTTTCTTTTACATTGGTAAGCATCTCCCACACACACTACATTTCATTTTTTTTAGCATCCCACACAAGGCTAATTCTTATTGCAAATGTATCTCATGGGGCTTCTTATCCTTTTGTGCAAGATAATGTGGTTTCAGTGCGCACTACATTCATATCATACATCTGCAATAAAGCTTCTCATAGATTAGACAACAAAAGTTTTGGTATTGTGTTGTATATTTTGCAATGCATTATGGTTTTCTCCAGCCTCAGGAATGCAGGCGATAAACTTCCACTGTTTGAGAAACCATTTTTGCTCTCCTTCTTGTGCCCTGGTAAACCAGAGTTTTCCAAAAGGGATCCGACTGAATTCAATACTCAAACAGACACACAGAATCCTATACAATACTATTGGACCTGCCAGCCTTAGGGTGGTCTTCCCCCAAACTTTTTGCCTGCTTACCTCCTTTTTATGCTGATTATTTTTGTTGGCCTTAGGACTCTGAGTAATTTATCACTGCTGACCAATGCTATATTGCATGTTCTTCTCCCCCAAACATGGTAACATTGGTGTTTAAACAACTAGCAAATTGTATTTACTTGTACAGTGGTATACCATAAACCCCGGGCCTGTAAAGTAAATGTTACTAGTGGGCCTGGAGAACTGATTGTGCCACACAGACAAGTAGCTCTTTAAACATGTCTCAGGTCTCCCACTGAAGAGCCTGTGTGTGCAGTTTTACTGCCACGTCGACTTGGTATTAAAAATTCCTTGCCAAGACTTAAACTTCTCTTTTATTACACATACATCACTCCTAAAGTTGGCCCTTGGTAGCCCACAGGGCAGTGTGCTATGTTACTAAAAGGTAGGACATGTACTGTTAGGTTTTGCATGCCTGTGTAGTGAAAAACACCTACATTCATGTTTCACTACTGTGAGGCATACTCCTCTCATAGATTAACACTGGCAATTCCTAAATACTTTCTTTTAAGCTGTAATTCCTGGTTAGAAAGGAGTAGCTGTGCCATGTTTACATCTTTGGAATCGCAAAGATAAATCCTCTTAATTGGTGTGGTTGGATTTCATATTACTATTTTACTTTCACAAAGTGGACATTTCTCTGCTCTTACAGCTGTGTGTGCTTGTACATTGTCTCCAATACATTTCAATATTAATCCAATTGCATTTTGAGGTTTAGGAATGTCGCAAAGAGCATTCAGTTTATTATTCTTTTTTTTTCGTCCCATCTTTGTTTGCTTGGTGCATGAAAATGTAAGATTCAAAAACATGTTTTTCACATTTTGTCTAATTACTTTGTGAATGTAAATAACAATTAAAGCATAGTTGCAAACTGTGACTACATGCCTTCCTTTATCATTGTTTCACTACTAAACTATACGATTGTATTAGTTTAACGGACCATATGGCTCTCAGACAATGGGTGATCTGTATAGGGTCACTGGAAAGTCCAAAAAGTTTGCCCTTGTCCCCAACAGAAATTTAGTGTCTCCTACGCCCCTGGTCAGCAGTGCACGCCTGCCTTTCACAAAGGAGCATCGTCATACTCATTCTCTTTGGATACTTGTGGCTGATGGGTGAGCTGGGAACGTTCAGGACAAACTGTGATGCAGTGTAAATTAAAAGTGCTCAGGCGTAGCCTGCTTCTTTAAACGCTTAACCGCGCCGCGAATTCCGCTGCTGCGGTTTTAATCAGTGGGCGGTGCCGCGTCGGCCAATGGGCGTGCGTAGCACTACGGAGGTTGTGCTTGCGACAGCTGTTGGCCGACGGGAGCACTTAAGCTACCGCGCACTGAACTGAAAGTGAAACCAGCTGAAGCAGGCCAGATATAATTCATTCTGCCTCCTCCATGCTCGTGGCCTGGGCCCACCACCAACTGCAGTCTCGGGGTGTCAGACCTCGGCGTGCACTGGCACTGGCAGCACTGAACACACACTGCCAGCACCGGCACCATAATTGCTGTGCTGCGTGAGCCTGGCAGTGGCAGCATTTCAGGGAGCAAATGGGCAGCAGGCATGGCACGCTAATCTGAATTTTAGATGCCCGCCCTACCTGGACAGAAGATTAGAGCACGAACCCACGAGAGCGACAGTGACCTCCTGTGACCAGCCACCATCACATCACCCCTCACTGAGCAGGGAAGCAACCTGTGCCACTTGGGAAGGTGGCACAGAATTAAACATAAACTCAATCAGAACACATAATGACTTTTTCGAATTGCAGTTTTAAATAAGAAGATCTTGGCCCGAGGGAACGGGAGCACGTTAAGAGACACAGACTATATACATTATTTTTAAACACAGGAAGATTGATTTGTCCAGAATGTTAGGATATTTAGCCAAGGCCAAGGTTCAAACATGGATTACCAATCCCCAGGTCCGGCTACTGGCCAGTAGGCCACAGTCTCCTCCTTTTGTAGCAACCATGTGCTGAGTGTTTCGACCCTTGTGTAAGCTGACATTTCACTCGTCTGGATTGGAACAAAGAAGTTGGACTAAGTTCTGGGCCAGCAGTGATGGGCTCACCCATGGGAGGGGATATCAGACTCCCAAGTAAAGTAAGAACTTCAAAACTAAAGTTAATAACACTAAGATTGAGAGCTGTGACTATGCCATGCTCAGCAATGACTGCTTCTGAAGCACTGTAGGTAGATCTTTTAAAATGCCATGTCATGGGTGCTACATCTCTGCTCTGAAAAGTCAATGTGCCTGGTGCTGTGTAGGGAGGTTTTCTTTGGTTTCTGTGCATCATAGTTTTTGGCTTATGGAGTAGGGATACTGACTATTTGATGAGTTTTAGGGGTGTAACTATCAATGTAGCAGGTTCAGTGACACCTGGACCCAGAGTGAAAGTGCAACTGAACGAGGTCCATATGTATTTGTCATACTTGCCTGGAGACTTTTGCTGAATCTTAATGCTACTTTTAGGTTCTCCACTTGTTGGCTGCCGTGGTGGAGTTATCACTACACAGTTGACTGTCTTTATATAGTTAATTTGTGTTTCTCAAGGGAAAGAAGCTGCAATGCAGTCTGTTGTTTAACTCTTCGTCCTTTTTGTTTGTCTTGTTACAATTATCTGTGTTTGTGTCGGACAACATCTTCCTTGTGATAAGTTGCCTCCTCCAGATTTCTACCTTCTATTTCAAGAAATGCTTCACTGTGTCTGGTTGATCAGTGGCTAATATGTCCACTCCAGGAATCTGTGTTTGATCTCAGGGACATAAATTTAAATCTTGGTGTGGCTACTCAGTCTTTCGTCTTTCGTCTTTCTGAGGATGATAACATTTGTGCCATTGATTTGGATAACAAAATGTTTAAATCAGTGTCAAGGCCCCCTCTGGTGAATATGTGGTTTACAAACCTGCATGGTGTGTTAAGGACACAGCAATGTATTTTAATCTTTTGTTTTTCAATTTCTTTGCAATATTACACTGTCATTATTCACTCTGTCCCTCCTTGACCCAGTGCCTTTCATACGTGTATTAATTCCCCTGACCTCCATTCTTTCCTTCCATATTTTCCTTTCCTTTTTCTTTTCCTCAGCACCCCCGGCCATGCCTCCTTTCTTCTGTCCATTCTTGCTTCCTTACATCCCTCTTCATTCCCCATCTTTTCGCCTTTGGTGCATTTCTTCCTTCTTCCTCCATTCGTTCCTTCCTTTCTTTTTTTCCTGCTCTTTCATTCATCCCTTCTTTAATTTCTTCTTTTCTTATCCTCAACAGTTCTTTCTGCTTTTATTCCCCATTTCCTTTCTTCTTTCTATTCATCCATCACACATCGTTCACTTCCTTTCTCCCTCTATCCCTTCATTTCTTCTTTTCTCCTTCTTTCATCCTTTATTTATTTCTTTCGTCACACCAGTACCCCCCCTTCCTGCATTTGTTTCTGCCTTCTTTAATGTTTTCCTACCTTCACCCCTCTCTTTATTTTAAACAGCACAGTACAAGTACATTCTCTTTAGTTTGCAAAGCTGCCTCAAGTCCACAAATGACCTTTCCTGAAGCTGCATTTTGAGATATACACACATTCTCTAATTTAAGTTCACTTTTGAGTTGTTGTCATAGACTTTCCATATGTTATGTTATATATGATTTGTATAGCTCATGAATATCCTGAGAAGGTATCCAAACGCTTGGCAGGTGTGTAGGTGTGTGGTCCTCAATGTGCTTATACTAAGAGCCAGGTCTTCAGCTTCTTGCGGAACTCAAGAAGTGAGGAGGAGGCTCTGATGTGTTGAGGGAGGTTACTCCATGTCTTGGGTGCGATGTAGGAGAATAGGCAACTTCCAGTTTTTTTTTGCGGATGCAGGGAATAAATGTGAATTAGAGTGAGACAGAGCATAGGTGTCTGGTGGGTTGGTGAAAGTGTATGCGGCTGTTCAGTTATTCTGGTTTTGTATTGTGTAGCAGTAGCGGCTGGCAGGGAACGAGAGTGAACGGGTGTGAGTTTACGGGGGTACAACATTTAAAAAAAAACATTTGCCTCAGTCCTCAGCCATCTCTCCTCCATCGTTCCTCGGCGTCTCTCTGTGGCTGGAACCAGGAAGCACGCACACAGGCTCCCTCCCCTAAACTAATCACAACGCTGTAATGCAGCGTTGTGGTTGGTATGAGCGACATGGCTCGGTGCTCAGATGGGGAATGGGAGGCTGGGCATGTACCCCTCCAGGCTGTGTAATGCAGCCCCGTGGGGAACATGCAAAATGTGCATGACTGTTTGACTGGCCCGATAATCATGCCCACTTTGGAGTGCAGCAACCAATCCTCCTCCCGGATGTCACAGGAGCCCAGCCCCGCTCTGCCCAACCTGGCTGATACTAAAAATAATATGATAATAAAAGAAATAACTCCTGTTATTATCATTTTATTTTTGCTTTTACACTGGTCCGAGAGCAGTAGGGCGACACTTCTCCGCCTTAGTGGAGGAGCCACCATTGTTGTGTAGGGCTTTCTATGAGTGCGTGAGAAGTTTGAATTGGCTGTGCTTGTAAATAAGGAGCCAGTGAAGCTTCTTGAGGTGAGCAGTGGCAGCCGGTACGGTACGGGGTGGCCGGCCAGGGTAGGGGGAGGCGCTTGAAAAACAAACGTAACTTACTTGATCGGCGCGTCTCTTATCCAAGTGTTTTCTAGGAAGCACCCAGGCTCCCCTGAGCTGGAGAACATGCAAAAGTGCACATGGTTTGGCCAGGCCAAGACTGCCGCGTCCTGCGCCCTTTAGAGTGCAACAACCACTCCTCTTTCCCGACATCAGGGGACGCAAGCCCTACCCCGCCCTAAGCTTACTTCAGTTATTATAATTTTCTTTTTCTTTTACAGTGCTTCGTGAGCAGTGGGCTGACACTCCTCTGCCTTAGCGGAGGAGCAGCCACTGGAGGTGAGGTGTGATGTGGATACACAGAGTATGAGTCCATAGCGTGACAAGAGTCCAAGTTCAGGATCTCAGGATAGGAGAAGTTTTAATTCAATGTCTCTTTTTTCAACTTGTATTTATTATGACTCCTGTACAAAGATTTTACTTCTGGGTTTGTTAAAAGTGCATCATTTCAAGTCATGAGATGATAACCATTGAGAAAGGGAAGGGATGACTGTCCTGGTAATTAGAAAGCAAATTACGTCTTTTTAATATATTTTAACATCAATTTTTATTGAAAGCGTTGCAGAGTCAAAATCAGTGTACAATTGACATGGTCAAGCAAAGTCATGGTACAATCACAATAAGAAATTATTGTACAGTTCAGCCCAGTAGTCTAGTCCGGCTCATGGCCAGTTCCACCGTGGGGGACTCACAGATTTCACCTCGGTAAATGTTCCAGTGGCCCCACTTCTTGTCCCACTTCGCGGGGCAGCCACGGAGCTTATAAACAGTTTTTTCGGCCAACATGCACCTGTCCAGTTCAGCCATCCAATCCACCACCAGAGGAGGTCTATCAGCAGCACCCCACTTCATTGCAATTGAACGCTTAGCAATTAAGAAAATCAAGGCGGCCCATTGTAACTCTAGGTCATTTAGGTCTGTGGCACCCCAGATATTGAGGACGGCTTCCTTTGGTGACAAAGACATGGTTTTTCCCAGTGAGTCTCTCATTTTTCGGGCGACCCCCTCCCAAAAGCGCTGTATCACTTGGCATTCCCATAAGATATGGTAGAAGGTGCCACTTTGTCCGCAACATCCTAGGCATCTATCGTCCTCCCTCCTCCCGATTGTAGCTAATTGAGTTGCAGGCATGTAGGTCCTATGTAGGATTCTCAGTTGGATCAGTCTGAGTCGGTGATTAATCGCCACTTCCCTGGGGGACATCAGGGCCGCCTGCCATTCGTCCTCTTCCAGGTCGCCTAGGTCTGTCTGCCATTTATCTCTTAGGGGCTGAAATGTATTTGGGAGGTTATTACAGAGCTTACGGTATGTGTAGGAAATGGCCTTTGTCGGGAGGGGTTCTGAGAGTAATCTGTCTTCCAGGGGGGAGGACTCGGGCAAGGAGGAGAGATCAGGGACGGCGGAAAGGAGGGCATGTTTGATTTGGAGGTATCAGAAGGCCTCAGTTCGTGCAAGTGTGTATCTGGCTTGTAATTCTGTAAAGGTTAAGAGTTTACCCTTATGTATCAGGTCTCCTATTGTCGAGATGCCGATTGTGTCCCACTTGTCGAAACCCAGCTGGAAGCAGAGGGAACCAAGCTGTTGTGATGCCCACAGTGGGGTGGCTTTAGTGAGTCTGTTCAACCATCCCAGGCGAGCCGTGGCTTGATGCCATATTGTGACCGTGTGAGCCATAGGGCCAATGTATCTATTCTTTTTGGGCTTACTCTATAGGGCCCCGAAATATCCCTCCCGCCTAGTCTGGTATCTGTCAAGGTGGAAGGCTGGGTCATTGGGTGAGCCGTGTATCCAGTGGTTCGTGGCAACCAGTTGCGATGCCCAGTAATAGAGGCGCAGGTTGGGGAGTGCAATGCCTCCGTCATACCAGCTCATTGTCAACTTTTGTAGGGCAATACGAGCAGCCCCACCATCCCACAGGAGAAGGCGGAGATTGCTCTCCACCGACTTGTAGTAGGAGTCTGGAATCGGAAAAGGGCAATTTTGGAGGGCATACAGGAAGCGTGGGAGTGCCAACATTTTGAACAGGGCTGCTCTACCTGCTAGGGACAATGGTAGGGATCGCCAATGTGTCACATCATTGTGTAGTCTGCGCAATGGGGCAAGTAGATTCCGGTCGTGAAAGAGGGCGGGATTTGAAGTGACGAAGATGCCTAAATACTTGAAGCCTTCCTGAGCCACCGGTATAGAGAATCCGCGGGGTAGCGAGGGAGGGGGGCCATGTAACATGTACAGAGCCGATTTAGCCCAATTGATTGAGTAACCTGAGTACTTCCCAAAGTTAGTCAAGACGTGGAACAGACTATTGATAGAAGATTTTGGGGAGGCTACGTAAATCAGGATATCATCTGCATAGAGGGAAATCTTGTCGGTCACTTCGTTGTTCCATCGGAGGCCTATGATGGAGGCGTCAGTGCGGATCCACTGGGCAAGAGGCTCAAGGGTCAAGGCAAATAACAGCGGCGACAGGGGGCATCCCTGACGGGTCCCTCTGTGGAGTTGAAATCTTCTGGACGTATGATTATTTACTCGGACTTGGCCCAGGAGGTCTGTGTACAAGAGACGCACCCATTGGACACATTTAGGCCCAAAGCCAAATCGCAGAAGGACCTCAAATAGATAGGACCATTCTATTGAGTCGAACGCCATAGCGGCGTCGAGGGACAAGATAGCAGCGTCCTCATGGATATATGGTTGTCTACTTAGGACATTGTTGACTCGGCGTAGGTTTAGGGCCGTGTTTCGCCCTGGAAGAAATCCCGATTGGTCGGCGTGTATTAAAGAGGGAAGTATATCAAGGGGACGGTTGGCTAGTAATTTCGCCAGGACCTTGGCCTCTGTACTAATTAGGGAGATCGGTCTGTAGGAGCTACATTTGTTGGGTGGTTTATTTGGTTTGAGAATGACGATCACAGAAGCCAGCCGCTGATCTAGGGGAAGGGAGCCAATGTCTCGTCCTTCCTCGAACATCTTTTGTAGGTGGGGGACGATTTCTGGGGACATCGCTTTTAAGAATTCAATCGGGATCCCGTTGGGACCCATGGCTTTACCTGATTTGATGGGAAAAAATCGCCGACGTAAGTTCGTCCGCTGTAATGTCGGCGTCGAGCATGTCTCGATCTGTCTCTGAGAGCGTCAGTAGTCGCATCTCCTCAAGGAGTTGCCTAGATTCTTCCGAGGTATAAATCGCCCCTGCAGTATAGATGTGTGCCAGGTGGTCTGCGAAGGTCTCCGCCACTTCCTGCGGGTCAGAGGTCACCGATCCATCAGGACGTGTGATAGAGGAAACCCATCTCGCCCCCTGTTCGCGACGCTCCAGCCTGGCCAGCATTTTCCCGGCACGGTCACCGTGTTCATATATTCGATGTCGCGTGTTGAGCAGCCGAGCCTGTGCCTTTTCTTGCGCTAGAGCCCGATAATTAAGCTGATCCGCGCGGAGTTGGCGAGCCGATTTCGTCGAGGGGGATGCGTTGTGGGCCAGCTCCATCTGGAGGAGGTTTGATTCGGCTTGTAGGATCTGCTTGTTATGTTTCCTGAGGTAACCTAGTTTAAGCGATAATGATCTACCCTTAATGACCGCCAGATACGCCTCCCATAGAGTTATTGCCGATTGAACCGAGCCAACGTTTTCAGTAAAGTAGAATTCGGTATGTTCAAGCAAGTCCTCTTTGATATCTGGAACTTGCAAGATCCAGGGATTAATGATTATGGGGCCGCGGGTGGTTTGATGATAGTATGTCATTTTTAATACATTTTAAATTAAATGTTAAATGAGCAGTTGTTTCTCGTCACTCACTCACTCGTTAGAAGATGAATGCATAAGGGATGTGTAAGGGACTATGGATGGTGTTTGTGCACAGTGTGTAGACAGAATGAGGCGGGAAGGGGTCTCTGAAGGTTCAAATGATAATTTTCGTTCCAGGTGTTTGTAACTGGTACAAAAAGAAAAGAAAATTAGCTAAAACACAGAACTGTTTGAGGGTCAAGCATGATGTAGGCCATTTGGCAGTAATGAAGTACACTGCAAAGTGGCCTAGTGGTTGTTATAGGTGATTTCTACTATTTCCATTTAGTGCTGTGAGCCCTGACTACATCCAGTGAGTATCAGGAATTCTCTTCTATCTCTGATGGCTGGCATGAGTTTCCTGAGGTCTTTGAATATATTTGTATAGATATTACAAGTTTGAAAGTACATTTCAGGATCAGTCAGTCCCTCAATCTCTTTTCTACTCCTAGTGAGAAGGGAGGTCTTGTGCTTAAATAGAGAGCTGTCAAAGGTGTTTGGGTATTAATATTGAGGAAGGGTAGTGGTGCGAGTGGTCCTTTGTCTGATGAGAACAGAGCCCATCCTGAAAATTCTGCTGCACACAGATCACTGCCCGGCTTTCTTCGATAGCTCTTCATAAGGAGATGTGAGTTACAGTTGGGAGGAAAGATCTTTCTCCTTGTAGTCAGTTGCTCGCTGACATTCAGATCGGGTATTACAGCTGGTTTTTGGCAGTGCTAGTTGTGGGTGTGGGTGGAGCCAGTAATGGATGTGGGTGGAGCCAGTAACAGAAGTGGGTGTGGCTTCTTAGAAAAATGTGGGCACCTGCAATTAATATTTTACAAATTAAGCACTGAATTATGCTACAGCAACCTAGTCATGGTTTACAAACCCTTAGTCAAAAAATCTAACTCCCAACTTTTTAGGGGTGTGTTGGTTTGGCCAAAAGGTCTTTTGATGATCAATAGGTAGGTAGATAGCTTGTATATTGATAATGTATATCAGGATGATGATTGTGATGGGAGTCACCTCCCACCCCCCAAAAAATGAAACTGCAAGAGAAGGTTAATATTAGGGGCTGGGCGTAACCAGCATATTTCTCTCTAGCATAATTATTCGTAATTGCTCCAAAATTACTTGCAAATATGCATAGTTACGTGAAAAGCACAATCAAGCATTTAGCGCTATTTTCTTAGTGCAAATGCACCCTCTTGTCCAAAAAGGGCCAGAGGATGCATTTTGCACTAAGAAAATAGCACTGAATGCTGCAGCATTGGCCAGCAGCTACACTCTCTCCCTTAGTTTGTTGTTCCTGTGCTCCTGCATAAGGGGTTTTACCCAAAATTACTCTTAATTACTCAAGCTGGGTTAGTCATGTAATTTCGCAATTCACAGGAGAAATGAGTAGTTAATGAAAATACTCCCATTACACCAGCGTAATTTAGATTTCACCCAGGCCTAGTTAATACCGTGATTTTGGATGAGGGAGATGTCTCCATGTATAACTCCTCTGATCCAGAATGAGGGTGGAATGTCCTTGGCCGACTGTAGCAAATAAGGAATTCAGGACCCCAAAATAGTTACCTTTCTAGGTAGAGGTGAAAAAGAACCTAGAAAAGGAGTGGATAGAGCCTGAGCATCAAGACAAGATAAGCCTTTGGATACCTTGGGCCCTAATAACCAAGGTGTATGTCTAGCAGAACAAGCAAAAAGTTCCTTGGAACCTTTGCATTCTGATGTAAATTCTAGTTGGGTTCGAGAGCTGTGTGTTTCATGGGGAATGCTAATTCAGGATCATCATATAAAAGTATAGGTCATTTGATCACAATAGACCCAAAGCTCAGGGAACTAAAGGACTCGGACATAGAACCAGATAACCAGGGTCTATATGGGGATGGTTACATCAGAGAAATAGGCAAATACGCTCAGCCCTTCGTCTCCCTAGATAAGGCCCATTCCTCCCAGGCTAGAGTTTTTGGGGGTTGGGCAGGCAGACATGGAGGTCCTTTAGTCAGCTCTCTAGGCCCAAAATTGGTTTAATATTTCAATCAACCGCTGGGATTTGCAAACAGTATGTGGTTTTCAAATAGGTTTTTTACTGATATCCAGTTCAGAAAATCTTTTCCAATCTCAATTCAGTTTTCTCAAGAGGGAAAGCATTTAATATACATAGATGTGAAGGAATTGCTTATGAAGAGGACAATAGAACCCTGTCTGTTAGGTCGATGGGGGTTTGCCAGTAACATATTACTTGTGAGAAGAAAGAAGAAGTATCGCCCTGTAATAAATCTGAAGCTTTCAGTCAGTTTGGAGGCGCTAGGGGGCGCACCGCGGAATGGCTGACTACTGAGGCAGCTCCGCCGGACGGAACAATGAATGGGTAAAAACACCGCATCTAAGGCAGTAACCGCGGATCAACAAACACAATCATAGATCGGAACACTTCAGGCAGCAAAGGATCTTACTATAAGGCTGCAATAGCGGACCAAAATGGAGGAATGTGCTGAAACGAACTCCTGCAGCGCCGGGAGGGTAGCGGGTAAGATGGCGGCTGCCGCGCTATGAAAATACACATCATCCCGGGCAACAAAGCATTAGAGGTCGGATCCCCTTACGACCTACTGCAGTGAAATCCCACGACGTAGCCAGTGTTTGAGGCATCCCCGCTTCAGGGGCGCACGGGTGAAGACGAAGGGGGTGTAAAGATCGGGCACAGAAGCAGTGATGACTGTCCCTAAGATGGCGGCCCCCAGAGGTGCAACGACCGTTACCCGGAGGCTGCAGACAGGCCGTAACTAAACACATCAATAACTCTTGCGCTCCATCACATACCATGCTCGTGATGCGGGGCCCTATACAAAGATGGGAAACTGACGAAGACGCGTACACGCTATAATATGCAAACAAGAGACAGACGGCACTAGTGACCGTTTTTGCCCGGTGGAACACTCTGCTCAGTTAAGCGTGGGTCGCAAAAAGGGTGCCATGAAGAAGTGCTCTGCTGCATACCCACTGATACTGACTCCCCTGACAGAAAACCTACAGTGAGACTTTCCCGCACACCTACGCGGGCTAAATCTGGCAGCTGCAGAGCTATATATATGCGGATAGGCACAAGTGGGGACGGAAGCTAGAGTGGCCACACAACTGTAGTACATTGGAGAAGATGGTGGCAGCAAAGAATTTAGGCACGAAGACAGCAGTGAAAGACTTTAAGATGGCGGCCCACTGCAGCATGGTACATGACGGGAGGACACCATCGGGGAATTGAAGAGAGGCAAGTAAGTGACACCGGCGCACAGTGACATGGCATGATTACACCGCAGGGTGGCCGGGTGTTCAGCAGGGGGGCACAAGCATAACAGCGTCCACGTGCCCGGAGACAAAACCTGCTGACTACAAGAGAAATCGAGAGGAATATCACTCTGCTGCACTCCCATTGGTACTGTCCCCTCATAAAGACTATCTGTATAGTACACTCCGAACATGCATGGACAGGTGAAATGCTATCTCTGAGCCGATATGTATGATACTGCGACCGCACCACTATTGACCCCGCTCACACCAGCTGCTACCGTGTTCATTATGTCACTGCACGTGTAGGGTTCAGAACACTGTGGAGGAAACATAAGCCGCCGAAGACACGTGGGGCACACGACCTCGGAGCGATCCACCATACATTGTGGTACAATTCACTCCTCAACGCAGCAGAAATGGGGAAACTAGAAAAACAACAGCGACCAAAGCTCACATTTGAACCACGCAGATCAGTGCATGGCCCTTCAAACGCAGCTGAGGATGACGTCGCCTCTGAGGGCGCCACGGAGAATGGCATGGAATCCATACTGAAAGCCATTCAGAATAGTCTCCAAGACATCATCGGCAAACTGGACCATTTAACCTGTCGTATGGATACTATGGCGACGAAAATGGATAAACAAGGTGAGAGAATAGATGAAGCAGAGAAAAGGATATCAGCGGTCGAAGATGAAGCTGACGCCAGCACCACCAAAACTGGAGAGATGGACAAGGTACTAGAAGTAATCAGACACAAAGCCGAAGATTTAGAAGCACGCTCGCGCCGCAATAATATAAGGATAGCGGGTATACCAGAGTCCACAGGCCGAGTGGAAACGTATGTCGAGGACCTCTGTAAAGCGGTCTTCGGAGCAGATAACTTGTCCTCCATATTCATAGTGGAACAAGCTCATCACTCTCTGGCGCCCCGACCTCCACCGGGCACCCCACCTCGGCCTACTGTAGCGAGAATATTAAATTATCGTGACCGGGATGGGATACTAAGAATGGCAAGAGAAAGAAAAGACGTTGACTACCAGGGCAACCGACTGGAGTTCTATCCAAATTACACGGTTGCGGTGCAACAGGCACGGAAAGAATTTGCGAACGCCAAGACCAAACTGCGGAACCTGCAAATAGACTACGCAATGCTGTATCCAGCTCGTTTGAAAGTCACCTGGAACGGTAAAACAACAATACTCCCAACGCCAAAAGCTGCTCATGACTACATTAAGAAAGTTCACGAACAGAGGAAAGAAAGGAAACAAGCGGAGCAAATGCAAGACTCTGAATAAAGTCCAGACAACAAGTGGGACACTCCACAGAGAAACCATGAGCAAAGATACGGATAGAACTATGGGAGTACCAGATGAAACCTGCATTTGGGAGGTAACATATACCTGCTGATTGAGGGACATATACTAAACTGAACACTGTAAATACTATGCTCTTTCGACTGGACATGCAGGCCTCCACAGTTGTGCTGTGGCTCTTTGGTAACCCGAGATGTAGATGTAGGCTTTGTCTGTCTGGAGCTAATCAATTATATTATGGACCCGGCTGAGTTGATAGCTGGATAAATGGTGATTGCACAATTTGCTAATTAATGAGGAGTCAGAGGTACATTGCAGCTGGTGGTTTGTGGTTATCAATTGACATTCTGAGAATGTAAGCCTTATGTACTAATAACTGCTATAATGTTCTCTCCTCCCATTGTGCCTTGTTGTTGATCCTGTTTACAAAGCACCGCACTATACTTAGAGACTACATCCAAGTGCCTGTCATACAAACTGTCCCATCCCATTAGTGATGACTCGAGGCATGGTTCGTATAGGCGGAAGAGACTGATTGCATCTTCTAGCTCTTGAAGGGTAGGTGGTATAACCAGATTTGGGGGTGTACACTGGTAAAACGACAAATATGAATATGCACTGCGGCTCACTTGATTATATAATGGTTGCTTACTATTGATCACACTATGCCTAACTATGCAAACTGACACGATCAGACCACTCAGATAACAGCATAACCTTTCACTTGCACATTGTCTGTACAATGAGGACTGTGGTTGCTGTTTATTATTACGGCGTACTCCGTCCACATCCATTAACTTGGATGGAGATGTGTGCCCTCGGTGGGCCGCCTTATGGGTGCTCCCCAACCTGAATTTTTGTTGTTGGAAGTTTTATGTTAGGGGATGGCTTTCACAGGTTTGGGCTGCTGAGGTGGGCGGGGGGGAGAAGGGGTATGTTTTTTTTTAATGAACTAGAACACTTGAGAAGCATTGCTACACTCTGGGATCTGCGGTATGTATGCGACCTGAAGAAAATTTATATGTATTATTGGCCTAGAGACATGCAGGTAACTGATGAATACAATACACAATACCTTTTGACACATGCGACACTTAAATATGACCTCCAACATGCCCAGTAACACTGCGCTGAACATCATCACGTGGAATATTAGAGGTTTCACGAACCCCAAAAAGATACGACAGATATTTGCGTGTATGGACAGGTGGCACATTGATATTATAATGCTACAAGAGACTCACATGGTCCCGACTGCGTCCCTAAATATAGGCACGAGGTGGGCAGAGGCAGTGTACCATTTCACTTACTCATCATACTCTAGGGGAGTATCTATTATGATTAAGAGGGGTATAAATTTCCAGGTGGAAAACGCAGTCATTGACAAAGAAGGGCGCTTTATATTGATAAGGGGTATAATTAGAGGACAACAGGTAACACTACTCAACACTCATGGTCCCAACATCGATGCCCCGGATTTTTTCCAAGAGATATGGCAACAGTTGCAGGAGAATTTAGAAAATATCTATTGGGACCGCTGCACTCCAAGGTAAACAATGTAAACAAAAATGTCAAGTAAGTTTCCAATATTTATAGGTGCTCCGGGAGATCACCTCCTGGTTCAAAAAGGTGCTGTACAATACTAACATAGAAAGCCTTACAGTGGGTAAGGACTATCCCTGGGCACTCTTGGTGCACGCAAGTGCGTAGGTAAGTATATCTCAGTACTTCATGTTTGATGTGAACGTTGTATTCTTTAATTGGTTCAATGAAAAGAATGTTCAAAACGGTCTCATTTCTTCATATTTACATCATATGTCAATGACGTTTTGATACATGAGAACAATGCGAATCAAAATTTCATATAAATTTACACTCTTCATCATAGTTACTTCAAATCTTCAAACAATAAACATTATCTCCAGCTGTCCGGAGTTGCCATGGGCAATTGTGCCGCTCCGGCATATGCGAATTTGTTTATGTACTTTTTTTGAAAAACAACACATTTTGAATCATCAAGATTGGCAACCAAGGTGGGCATCCGAGATGGCCGCGTGAGCACAGCGCTCCCCGGACCCCCGCCGCTCCCGGCTTAATATCCTGCTTTAATCCTGATTTTTTGCGAGGATTCATATAGAGGACGTTGGGCTGATCTACCTGGACCTTTCAGAAACTGATTTGGACATCGGGTGCCTGAATTATGTTCAATTGAACTTTTGGGCTCCGCCCTCGAAGTGCGCCCGGGACTGGGTGAGGTTCGGTGGCCGTCTTGGAGTTGAACAACAACGGCAGGGGGATTGGTCTTGTGGATCCCCTTCTTAAGTTTCGGTTTCGTTTCTGCCTCAGACTGGGACATTGGTGAGAGGGTCGGGCCAGAGCTGGTGCCAGGACACGCGTCGGCTGTTGAGCCTTTGGTTGGACTATTCTCCTAATTGGCTGCCTCTATCCTAGTGGTACCCCTCTTGTATTCCTTTGGTCCCGGGGCCTCCATTTCTGGTGCCCGGTCCGTCGACCCTGGTGACTTTACTCGTGACGCATCTTCAAAATGGCGGGCAGAGGGGACCGAGAGACGCGCAAGACGAAGACGCCTCTGCGCGGGGGTCCGGTTCAATCTAATGTTATGGATCGTTATACCCACTCTAAGGGGTCCCCCGGAGCTGCCCTGCCCGGTCCCATTGCGTCTGACCAAGTAGTGGATGCGTCGACGGAGCCCTCTTTGCAGGACATCATGGGCGCCATTTCCGGCATGAGGGAATCCATAGGCCAACAGTACGAAACCTTGGCCCACGAACTTGACACTGTGGCAATTGAGGTGCATTTGATTCGAGCCGATCTCTCCAAGACGAACGAAAAGGTGAAGTCGTTGGATATCAAATCATCCAGCCTCACGACGGACGTCTCTGATATTCAGACGGAGATTGGCAATCTCCGTAGGGTGAACGATTTCATGACCCGGCGCTTGGAGGATTTTGAGAACAGGGCACGTCGCTGTAATGTTCGCGTGGTTGGTGTGCCGGAGAATCCAGAACCCCACTCGGTTGATCTCCTGGTTGAAGACCTCATCCAGAACCACCTTTCTCCGTCTGGCCTTAGTAAATTTTTCACTGTGGAGCGCGCACATCGTGTTCCGGGGGGCCAGGGCAAGCCAGGCGCCCCGCCGAGACCTATTGTTGCAAAGCTTTTCCACTTTAGGGATCGGGACGCTATCCTGCAGGCCTCGCGGGTGAAGGGCCCGGTGGCCTTTGAGAATGCCACGGTGAACTTTTATCCGGACTTTTCCCAACAGGTCCAGAAGCAGCGTATGGGATTTCGTGGTGCCAAGAAGCGTCTCAGGGACATGGGGATGCGTTACGCAATGCTCTTTCCGACCAGGCTGCGGGTGGAGTATAATGATCGAACTTTCTTCTTTGATCGGCCAGATGCTGTGAATGACTGGCTGGACTCCCTGCCTAATCGCCCTCCTGAGACTGAGTCCGAAGCCCGCCCGGGCGGTGCTGAAGGTGGTGTAGAGAGCTGAACGTTTCGTCTTTTACTGATGCCTTGTTTTTGTATAACTTTTCCAGGGATGTAAGCCTATGTTCCTCTACCTCATGTGTATTTTGATGTATGTTCTTTTTCTCGTCATTGGTTTGATCGGGGGGCGGGTGGGACGGAGCCTTTCCTCCTCCGGGGTCTTTGTGTAGAATAGGGGTTCTTGGGCGACAGGCACACTGCAGGTTGGGGTGGCTTTTTAGCTTTTTGCAGGAGTGCAGGGTGGGGGGTGTTTTCTTGTTATTTGGGGGTGGGGTGGTTGGGAAGTTCGTTGTTTGTGTGTTCTGTGTTCAAGGCGACTTTATTCTGTGTTTGAACTGCTTTTTGTGGTCATGCTCATTAGTGGGGGGTTTGGGCTTTGTCGGGTGGGATGGGGGTAGCGGGTTGAGATTTGTTTCGTGGAACGTTAACGGTCTGGGAGATCGTATCAAACGAAGTGTGGTGTTGAAATGTATACGACGTTTATCTCCTGACATTGTTTTCTTGCAGGAGACTCATTTGATAGGCAATGTTTGTCACGCAATGAATAGATGGGGCTATCGCCTCGTAGCACATTCGGGGTTTACCTCGGGTTCCAGGGGTGTGGGTATCCTTATTCGGGCTTCCCTCCCCCTGGCTATTGATGATGTTATTCAGGATGACCGGGGGCGGTTTGCTGTCCTTGTGGGTCGATATGAAGGCCGTGTCCTCTCCTTATTAACTGTTTATGTGCCCCCCGGCTTGCAGACTTCTACCTTTTCAGATTTGGGCCGTGTCATGTTGGACCTTCCTGATAGTACTCTCTTTCTGGCTGGTGATTTTAATTCGGTAGTCTCCGGCCTCCACGATCGCCACCCCCCTAGGGATACCCCGGTGGCTCAGCAATGGTTGGGTGGATTTTTGGATACCTTTGGCCTGGTGGATTGCTGGAGGCTTTTGCATCCTACGCAGCTTCAGTACACCTTTCACTCTGGGGCCCACGGGAGTCTGTCTCGGCTGGATTATTTCCTGATGCCTGCGGCTCAGTCCCCGGCGGTGCGTGAGATTGTGCAACTGCCCAGGGGTATCTCTGACCACTCTCCGCTCTGGCTTCGTTTTGAGGTTGGGGTGGAGGCAGTGGGCCGGGTGGCCCCCATTAATCCGTGGTACCTTACCTCCCCCGAGACCCGCACCCTTTTGCTTAAGTCCTTGGACTCGTATTTTCTGGATAACGAGGGGTCAGTTTCCTCTGCTGTGTCCCTATGGGAGGCCTTTAAGACCGTGATTCGTGGGCAGGCCCTCTCCCTTATTGTCGAGGCTAAGAGAGCGAGGAATAGAGAGGTGGTTGATCTTGAGGGGGAGATTTCTGCATTGGAGGAGGGTTTGGAATCTGGTGTCACGCCTGAGAAGCTCCATGCCCTGGGTCTGAAACAATTTGCTTATAAGTCCATGGTCACAGATGCCGCCAAAGTGATGTTTCGGGAGCAACAGGGACGTTTGTATGATGTGGGTGACAAAGCGGGTAAATTGCTGGCATGGCTGGATAAGAAGGAGAGAGCTAATCGTGTGGTACCCGTGATTCAGTCTGCGTGTGGTGTGAGTGTAACGGACCCGATTGGAATAGTTGACCGGTTTGCCGAGTACTTCCGTGTGGTGTATACCCCTGTGTCTGTGAGGGATGTGGTTGACTCTCGTCTTCTGTTGCGTGATATAGCCCTGCCCATTGTTTCCGATTTAGACCGTGTGGCGTTGGACTCCCCCTTTACGGTTGATGAGATAGCTACTGCCATCCGTTCCCTCCGTTCGGGCAAAGCATTGGGCCCGAACGGGTTGCCGATCGAATTGTACAAGTTGCGTCCCGATAAGGTGGCTCCGTTTCTTCGCGCCATGTTTCTGGAGTCCCGGGAACGGGGTATTCTCCCTTATGATCAGAGACTGGCCACAATAGTTGTCATCCCCAAGGAGGGTAAACCGCGTGATCTTTGTTCCTCCTATAGGCCCATATCCCTGCTAAATGTTGAACCCAAGGTTCTGGCGAAACTCCTGGCATCCCGTCTCTTGACGGTCATTAGTGACTTGGTCCATCCGGATCAATCTGGATTTATCCCGCATCGCAACACGGCTCTGAACCTACGTCGTCTTCACGGCGCGGTTGCAAGGGCGGGGCTTCTGACGGAGCCGGCCATTTTGGCATCGTTGGATGCATCCATGGCCTTCGACACGGTGGAGTGGCCTTATCTTTGGGCGGCTCTTGAGAAATTTGGTTTTGGGCCTGAGTTTATTGGTTGGGTCCAGTTACTGTACGCGGAACCTCTGGCGCAAGTAGTGGTGAATGGTAGGGTCTCGGCTCCTTTCGCCCTTGGTAGGGGTACCCGTCAGGGATGCCCCTTGTCTCCGTTACTGTTTGCTCTCGCCTTGGAACCATTGGCTGCTTGGCTTCGGTGGGAACCTTCCATTAAGGGGATTCGCTGGTCTCCGGACTTTGAGGACCGCGTTTCGCTTTACGCGGACGATATCCTTTTATATCTCACCTCCCCGCGTAAATCTTTGTCTGTTCTGTTTGATGTTCTTGTTTCCTTTGGAGCCAATTCGGGCCTCGTTATTAATTGGACCAAGTCCTGTGTGTATGTTCTTTCGGGTGTTTTGCCCCCCTTGCCGAGCGGACTTCCTATTCAGGTGGTCCAGTCGGGTTTTAAGTATTTAGGGATTTTTATTACGTTGGACCCGTCGCTCCGCTTTGAGCGTAATCTCCTACCACCGTTGCTTAGACTGCGCTTGGATGTGGCCCGTTGGCGTAAGCTTCCTTTGTCTCCTCTGGGCAGGGCGGCCCTGTTTAAAATGATGTCCTTGCCGCGATTCCTTTACGCGCTTCAAAACTCCTTTGACGCTATTCCTAAGACCTATTTCCAAGAGATTGAGAGTCTTCAACGGCAATTGATATGGGATGGGCGTCCGCGTATCGCACTCGCAAAGCTCACCATCCCTTGGTATGACGGGGGCATGGCGCTCCCCGATATCAAGCGATATTACTGGGCTTCCCAGTTGTCTGCCATTAATCACGTGATGTTTTCCCCGGGTCGTAATCCTGCATTCGAGATGGATAGACTCCAGCTTCCGGGTGGGGACTTTACTAGAGCGCTTTATTCTCGATCGGCCGGGCGCCATCTTGTGGGCCCATCCAACATCGCAGTATCCGTATGGCGAGCTGCGAATGTGAGTTTGGGGTGGGAGGATCGACTGACGTTGGCGACGCCGCTTTATGCCTCAGAACGTTTGGGCGGACTCTGGTCTACCAAGGGTTTCGACCGCTGGGATGTGATTGGGATTTGTAAAGTGGGTGATGTGTGCTCGAACGGTTGTGTGAAGTCGTTCCAGGCCCTCCAGGCGGAATATGGTTTGAGTGGTAGGGAATTTTTTCGCTACCTGCAGGTCCGGCACGCCCTCGCCTCAGTCTTGGTTCCTGATGAGGCCCTGCCTGAATCTTCCCCCCTCGAGGACCGTATCCTTGATGGGCATCTTCCCGATAGCACTATTTCTCTGATTTACAAGAAATTGATCAATAATCGGGCGGACTTATTGGTCCGACTTCGGGAGGCTTGGGTTGGCGATGGGTTGGAACTGGACGACGAGGATTGGCAGTCGGCACTCTCTTCTCCCAAGGAGGTGGCCATTCCTGCCCGACTCCGTTTGGTTCAACTTAAGATTCTTCATCGAGTTTATGTCACGGGTCCGCGTCTGGTGACAATGGGCTTTTCTTCGGATGGGCTATGTAAGCGTGGTTGTGGTTTAAGTGCGACCTTTTTACATATCCTCTGGGAGTGCCCGGTTGTAGCGTCTTACTGGACTGCTGTGCTTGAGGTGATGACTGCTGTGACGGGTGTGGCCCTGCGGCCGGAGCCTCGACGATGTCTGTTGAATGTGTGGGAGCCCACTGACTACTCTGTGGCCCAGACCAGATGGGCCACCCTGGGTTACATGATTGCGAAGCGGGATGTTGCGCAACTCTGGGGCGCGTCCAGGCCCCCTGAGGTCTCGAAGTGGGAGGATAACATGGACTGGTCCATGTTTCGTGAGAAGACGGTTTATGTGGCCAGGGGCAGACCCAGGGCGTGGACGAAGGTTTGGGACCAGTGGAATGATTATCGTGGGGGTATTTGCACCCCTCCCCTTGTAGGCACTGCTGAGATTGTCCTATCTCCCTAGACGAGCGTTCCCGGAACCTTTCCATATTGTTTTTCTTTTATATTTCCGGTTCTCCCCGCTGCTCCCCTCCCCCCCTCCCAACTTGATTGGAGCCTCTGGGCTCTGGGTGTGTTCTCCTGATCGTGGACCGTCCCCTCCGTTCTTTGGGCTGACCTTCATTATCGTGCATTCGCCTTTTAGTGTTTGTTTTTCTTTTTGTAAAATAAAAATTCAAATTGCTCTGTGATATATGTAGAGTAATGCTTTGTGCTCGAGCTGTGCCTGACCACGGGTGTACATTTTTATTTCATGCATTGTGCCTTGTTATTAGCGGCCAGCCCGTGAGGTTGTAGGCCCATTCTTGTACTTTTCTGTGCTTACTCCAATAAAGGTTTTTGAACAAAAAAAAATAAAAAAAAAAAAAAAAAAAAAAAAAAAGATTGGCAACCATTTCTCTGTTCATACCACCGGTACATCGATGACATTTTCGTAGTATGGAAGGGCAATGAAACACAGTTGACCAATGCCATTAACTCTCTCAACTCAGTAAATGACCGCATTCAGTTCACTTACACCCTTAGCAGATCTGAGATATCCTTTCTGGATGTACAAATCAAATTGATCAACAATCAATTCGTTACATCGATACATACCAAAGAAACAGACCGTAACAATTACCTCCATTACCAAAGCTTCCATCAACCAAGTCTGAAACCTCATCTACCGTATTCACAACTTCTTCGTGCTAGAAGGATTGCATCTACTCCTGACTTATATGCACAAGATAGTCAAAAAATCATCACCAAATTCCACCAACGTGGTTACCCCACAAATCTCACTCAAACCGCAGAACATAGAGCACCCGCTCGAACCAGGGAAGACCTACTGAAATCTAAAAACATTTCCCAGGAGGATGACACGCCCTGTATTCGTATCCAAATTTTCTACACAATCCACTAAAATAAAAGAGTCGATTCGCAAACACTGGCCATTGCTACAATTGGAAACTGATTTCAACAAAATTTTCGACAAACCACCAATCTTTGCCTACCAGCGTGCCAAGAACTTCAATCTTTATTGAAACAACCTACACTGCCCATGAATACTGTTTTCAAAGGCACAATACCATGCCACAACTGTGGTCACTGTAGCAGTATTATACAAGGTAACATCCTGTATCATCCCACGAAAGGCACTCCGATACATCTTCAAGTGAATGCTACCTGCGATACAACCAATGTTGTATACATGTTAAAGTGCCCATGTGGCCTCCCATATGTGGGAAAAACTGAACGTAAAATCAAAACGAGGCTAACGGAACATCGCAGCAACATTCGAACGAAGAATCTAAAGTCATGCATCGCTACACATTTTGTTCAACATTCTCACAATCCCAGTCAAATTTGATTCCTAATTCTTGAAGTGGTTAATAAATTGCCACATAAAGACAATAACAAACACCTGCTACAACGTGAATTACATTGGATACATCTTCTCCATGCCCTGCATCCGAAAGGACTCAATGACAGATTAGAATTAAGCTGTCACCTATGACTGTCTAACTGTATCATGATTACCTCGTGAAGACTCACTTGGTCTCTCTTTTGTCTATTTACTGATGTTGACCTATGTATACTATAGTTTCCGTCTATTTCATCTACTGTATTTCCTTTACCCTAGTCATCTTTTCCTTCTTTTCTCTTATCAAACCTTTCTGTTCCTTCTTTTTTACATTTGCCCTAGATTGCCTTCGTTTACATTTTTTCACTCTCAATTTCTCTATAGTCCCGTTTTTCTTTATGGTTTGCTGTATGTCTTTTAAATCTATTCTTTTATATATTTTATATTCCCCCTTGATTATTAGCCGATTTGGGCTTATTACGATCCACCCACATCATCAATATCCAGTATACTTCGGTTTCAAGTCACTCTTCACATTCCCTCTTTGTCCGGTTTCACTGCGTAGTCCCCTTTCTATGTCCACGCACTTCACTTTCTCATAAGGAGCATGTACGCATGCTCGGCGTCTTCCTGGTTGCCGTTCGTTCGGACCGGGCTTAACCATCCTAACGCTGTTTATTTACTCCATGGCCGGTAAGTGGCCTCCCCACTGGTCTAAATTGTTCCCGCTTTTCACGTTCTCGGGCTGGGGATCACCAGCACCGATAAATTACGTGCATGCATTACTTTGGTAATCCACGATTTTTATACAAATTGTTTTCACTTTGTCCCGTGCCCCCACGGCACGAGGTGTAGTCTCTTACTCTTGCACTTCACTTTGGAATAATACCACTCACCACCCTCATTCATTTCTTTTCCTAGCCTCTGTACCCATGGGTGTTATGTCCTTGCTGATTACACTGTGGTTTACTCTACACGTATTTTAATCCAGATCGTTTTTCCATTTCCTTTCTTTGCTGACTCTAACCTAAAATCTTAATATTCCCACACAGTTTTTATAAATACTTACTTCAGTGAACACCTTTAAGTTACAGTTACCAGTAAATAGACTTCTATGGGTACCCTTTGACCCAGTTTTTTAACTCTTTGCAAGCTCCCAGGTATCAGCGTTCCATAGCAGTTTCTCCTTTACTTTTTCACACAGATTCCCCCTGAAGAAGTGCGAACCCGCACGAAATGCATCGGGGTTTATTCTATTATGGAGTGTAAATTTATATGAAATTTTGATTCGCATTGTTCTCATGTATCAAAACGTCATTGACATATGATGTAAATATGAAGAAATGAGACAGTTTTGAACATTCTTTTCATTGAACCAATTAAAGAATACAACGTTCACATCAAACATGAAGTACTGAGATATACTTACCTACGCACTTGCGTGCACCAAGAGTGCCCAGGGATAGTCCTTACCCACTGTAAGGCTTTCTATGTTAACAGTTGCAGGAGGACATAGCTAGGACCCTGATTTGGGGAGATGACTTTAATGTGGCCCTTAGTAATCAACTGGATAGGTCGGGGTCAACTACGGAACCACATAAGAGAGCGAGAGCCAAACTCTTGGACATAATGGCGGAGATGAAGCTATATGATATCTGGAGAGCTAAACACCCAACATCGAAGGAAGCAACTCACACCTCCGCGGCTAACAATAGCTGGTCCCGCATAGACTATTGGCTGGCCTCGGAGAGTGCATTGCTGTGGACAGTGGGGGTGAAACATTTACCCAAAACATTGTCAGACCACAACCCTGTAACGGTATCCCTCCAGATACCTAATTATACGCCTCCGCCATACAGCTGGAGATTTAATGCCGTAGCACTCACTGACCCGGTGTACGCAGACACCATAGCTAAAGCTATAAATGACTATTTTACCTGCAATGAAGGCTCCACGGATGACCCGGGCATGCTCTGGGAGGCGTTTAAAGCGACCATACGAGGAGTTTGTATAAGCACCTCGACAGGAATCTTACGGGACATACGGGCCCAAATTATGCGCTGCGAAAAACATCTCAAGGAACTAGAAACCAAATATACTGACACTCAAGACACAGCCATACTGGGGGACATCCGACAAACACTCACAGAGCATCAGTCATTCGCGCAAGATGAGGTAAAATACATACATAAACGCTCCACAGCTAAGAGATTCGGCGAGGGTGGACGAGCAGGTAGTGTACTAGCGTCCAAAATTTGCTAAGGTAAAAAACGACAAACAGTGTTACAAATCAAGGACGAGGATGGGATCATACATACTGATACGAAAGGGATACTCAGTGGCTTTGTGAAAACTTACAAAACGCTATATACAACACAACTCACCACACCAACGGATGAACTCCTCGCATACTTCGAAAATGTAGCAATTGCATGGCTTTCTGATGCGCAAAGAGCATACCTATCCCTTCCGATCACTGTTGAGGAAGTCACCGAAACTATCAAATCCCTACCAAATGGTAAGGACCCGGGACCAGACGGGTTCACGGGCGAATTTTATAAAACTCACGTGGACCTACTTGCACCCCATTTAGTGGAGATGTTTGGTACAGCATTTGACAATGGCTCCCTACCTCCAACCCTGAGGGAAGCAATGATAATGGCATTACTAAAACCTGCGAAAGACCCTGATAAATGCGATTCCTATAGACCACTGTCGTTAATAAATGTAGATTCCAAAATCTTAGCCAAAATATTAGCTACGCGATTACAGCCCCTTATGACCAATTTAGTCCTCCCCGATCAATCTGGATTCATACCCTCAAGGTCAACATCGCATAACACCAGAACATTGTTTGCACTCTCCCATTACTTGAGGCCCAATACTAAAGCAGTGGCGGTAATGCTAGATGCCGCCAAGGCATTTGATTCGATCGAGTGGACATATTTATTAGCGGTCCTTCAACGCATGGGTTTTCCTCCAATGTTCATCCAATGGGTACGACTTTTATATACCAAACCAGTGGCCAGAGTCCGTATAAACGGATATGTCTCGGATACTTTTAATATCGAAAGTCGGACAAGACAGGGCTGCCCTCTTTCCCCCCTCCTATTTGCCCTTGCCCTGTAAGATCAGACGACTCCACCATCCCTCAGCCTTCCAGTTCCCGGGTCGTCCGTTGCACATATCGCTCTATGCAGACGATATGATGCTTTATGTAAAAGATCCTGAAAAACATCTAGCAGCCCTGCTGCATGAATACATTCTTTTTGGTGGACAATCTGGGTTACAGATTAATTGGGTCACATCCTCCCTCATACCGCTGACAGACTCCACAACTCCGCATGATACAGAATTACCACTGGCATGGCAGGAAGAACCTATTAAATATTTAGGAGTCTGGTACCATAGGGACCCAGAACTGGTCATTTGCACTAATTATGGGCGGGTGATCTCCAGCATAGAAGAAAAAGTAAATAGATGGATACAATTACCACTATTGTTGGCAGACCGCAATGCTATCGTAAAAATGGTGATCCTGCCAAAACTACTTTATTTATTTAATAATATACCTATATGCCCACCGAGAGAGGTATTTAAGAGGATTACGTCGGTGGTACTGAGGTTGATATGGGCCGGTAAACAGGCACGTATCGAATTACACGCACTCACACTACCATACTCTAAGGGAGGGCTGAATGCACCTGATGTTTTACTGTATTACTTGTGCGCGCAGGCGCAATACGCTGCATACTGGTACCACGCCATTCCATATTTAACCCACACAGCAATCGAGGAAGGAGATGCTCATCCGATCCCATTAGATGCGATTGTCACATATAGCAGGCCACCATTGCATGAACGGGACATCAACACCATCAATATCACAGTAAAAGCATGGTGTAAACTAAGACAAATGGCAAACAAATTGCCTCTGTATGAGGCAGCACTCCCGCTACATCACCACCCTGAGATATCAGTGGCCAATATAGAGATAGGTGTGGAAATGTTAAAACAAGTGGGAATCACCACTCTGGGCGACCTATATCCTAATGGTACTTTTAACACAGCGCAAGACCTATCATACATTCAGAATCAATCGCTCCTGTTCAGATTGAATTATTATCGATTACAAGGGGCCATTAAGAAACTGTACCCGACTTTTGCCCACGAACCTGAACAACTGAATATGCTACAGCTTCTGATCACATCACCCAACACTGCACATTTGGTGTCCAGACTCTATACGGTAGCACAAGATGACATAGGGTACAATAGCCACAAAACCATGGCTAGGTGGAATGTATTCTTAGAAGACCCCCTAACGGAAGTTGAATGGTCCACAACTTGTACACTGACACAACACCTGACGCCTAATGGTAACCTACGACTGATTCATATAAAGTATCTCCATCAAACGTACTACACACCCACGAAACTTTATAAATATGGTCTACGCGCAGACGCAAATTGTGCAAGGTGTGGATATAATGATGCTGACTTTCCACATTTAGCGTGGTACTCTGTAAAAATACATGAATATTGGGAACGAGTCACCGAAATATTGGCTGTAATGGTGGGAGTGCCTGTGGACTGTACTATTAAAGTTTGTTTACTGGGTCTGCTGCCAAATGTACGAGCACTAGTGCGTAAATTTTGTATGGTGGCGTTACTCCTAGCTAAACGCAGAATATCCATGAGTTGGGGCAGTAAAAATGTGCCATCTATCAAAGGTTTTGGGAACAAAAGGGGTTAGGTCCTTTATGTGGTGAGGGCTAGACCTAATAACATTAGTAAACAACACAAAATGCCCAAACCACAGTTACTCAATACAATTTTTTGATATAGGGTAAGAAACACTTTATTATCGCTTCCCTGGACACCATTATTTTGTGTCAATCATTTTGTATTTTCTATAATTTGAAAAAATTGCTGACAGAAAAAAGACATTGATTGCAAATATTTACAAATATTTACAAGGCTGGACTAATGTTAGCAAACATTAAGGGCAAAAACTATTTACACATTTTAGAAATTATTAGAACACACAATAGAAAATATTCTCACATCAGACATTATTGAAAAAATAATAATACAAACATATCAATTTACGAACAACAAAAAGCTAACAAACACTGAATGAGAGAAACTAGGGGTTGGGAAGATAAATGATTAAATATCTTGTATATTTTAGTGCTGGACCAGCCGGTCCTAGCTTTAGTGTAACAGTAATACTTTATGTCTCCCAACCAATACTGCCGACGCGTTTCTAGACCAGACTGGAGTCACTGGTCTGTCATCAGGGCTGTATGTATCTTGTATCTGTGGGATACAAAAGCAATGTTTTGCTTAATCTAGTGTGTGGGCTCCTTTTTATCATACAGTAGCTGTAATGTCGGTGTGCGCTACATACCAAGGCTGCTCAGTGTTGAATTTCAGATCGGGTCTTTTGGGGGTCCGTTTAAATGAAATAACGTGGCCAGGCAGAGAAGCCTAAAAGAATTTAAGGGATGTTTTTAATTTTTATCATTACGAGATTGGTACAATATATTCACTAGCTAAAACAAGTTGGGGAGTGGAAGCATACCTTTTACTTTCAGTAGTGCCGAGTGCTGGCAAGGTCCATTAAAAGCGGCGTGACCATCAGTTTGGGTTCTGAGATATGGGAAAGATTAATATTCAGACGCTTAGCGGTGTGCACATTATGTTAAACACTCGCTTGGAGTATAGCTTTTGCATATAACAAACAGGAAATAGCGGCGGCCATCTTTACTGAGAGAAATTCGAATCCCACAGCACAGAGCAGCAGCTCCAGCCACAGGTATTTGTCCCACTTGCACTAATACGCGCTTGCTGAGCGCTGAATCAGTTAAAATATTCTACTAAGGGTGCGCTTTGTTTTTCTGTGTAGAATGCTGAAATCAACAATTCCATTTATGCGCAAATGAGAGATTAAATCAAGGTAGGCAATCCCTTCTCAAATTCTCCAAGCGATTGTTTAACATAATGTGCACACCGCTAATGATAAAAATGAAAAACATCCCTTAAATTCTTTTAGGCTTCTCTGCCTGGCCACGTTATTTCATTTAAACGGACCCCCAAAAGACCCGATCTGAAATTCAACACTGAGCAGCCTTGGTATGTAGCGCACACCGACATTACAGCTACTGTATGATAAAAAGGAGCCCACACACTAGATTAAGCAAAACATTGCTTTTGTATCCCACAGATACAAGATACATACAGCCCTGATGACAGACCAGTGACTCCAGTCTGGTCTAGAAACGCGTCGGCAGTATTGGTTGGGAGACATAAAGTATTACTGTTGCACTAAAGCTAGGACCGGCTGGTCCAGCACTAAAATATACAAGATATTTAATCATTTATCTTCCCAACCACTAGTTTCTCTCATTCAGTGTTTGTTAGCTTTTTGTTGTTCGTAAATTGATATGTTTGTATTATTATTTTTTCAATAATGTCTGATGTGAGAATATTTTCTATTGTGTGTTCTAATAATTTCTAAAATGTGTAAATAGTTTTTGCCCTTAATGTTTGCTAACATTAGTCCAGCCTTGTAAATATTTGTAAATATTTGCAATCAATGTCTTTTTTCTGTCAGCAATTTTTTCAAATTATAGAAAATACAAAATGATTGACACAAAATAATGGTGTCCAGGGAAGCGATAATAAAGTGTTTCTTACCCTATATCAAAAAATTGTATTGAGTAACTGTGGTTTGGGCATTTTGTGTTGTTTACTTATCTATCAACGGTTGGCTTGAGGATATGGCGTATTGCCAAGACACACTGCGCACGTATGAAGAGGAATTGCCCACTAGATCGAGGCCACGGGACTATTGGAAATATCTCAAGGTATATTTACGTGAACACCCAACTGTTGATGATAACGCATATTTCCATAGTATATTGTGATCTGTACTGTATGTATACGAAAGCCTGAACTGTCTCTATGAAAGTATTTAACGTTGTAAACCAGAGAATGAATGCTGTAGTGTAATAGTTCATTTGCAGTTTACATGTTGTTTTACTGAACCCAGAATGTGTAAAACCCAATAAAGAAATTTGTAAAAAAAAAAAAGCTTTCAGTCAGTTTATGTGGTACCACCATTTTAGGATGGAGATAACAGTTCACCTCATTGATATTCTTCTTCACAGAAGTTGGATGGCGTGGTTGGACTTGAAAGATGCTTATCTCACAGTCTGAATGTTTCAACTGTGCAAATCTGCTGCATATGGACAATGTAACAGCAGAAAGGTACATAGTTTGCGCGGGAACAAGATTAAAACTATCAGCGGACCAAGCCAAGTGCCTATGGGAGTTCTCTCCTCACCAGGGAATATCATTGATAGCAGGTATCTTTTGGGAACATGCAACTTCGTTGTAGATTGGTACTCCAGGAAGGCAGCAACTGGAAGCTGCATCCTACAATTTTCATGGACCGGTAAAAATTTTGGGGGCATTTTGTGGCAAACCTAATTGCCTCTCAATTATCAGCTCAACTACATCAGTTGTTCAGTTGGAGACTAGACCAAAAAGGTGTTTACAACAGATGCTCTTATGCAAACTGGTCTTCAAAAATATGTATGCTTTTCCTTTTGGCATGATATCCATGGGTCTTGCATAGAACAGCAGCTTGGGTGCATCGGTAGTCATGCTAATTCCTCTATTGAGAAAACAGCCTTGGTGTCCTTTCCTTGCTGGAGTAGTCGTGAGAGCGCCCAATTTCATTCCCTGTCCTTCAGCAGTTGTTGATGAACTTTGAAGGTCAGTAGCACAATACAGTCCTATGGGACAACCTGAATCTGGTAGCCTGGACCCTTTCAGGCCACCTACAGACATCCCAGGAATTTCCGAATTGGCCTCTGAAAACATTAGAGCAGTGATTCTCAATCTGTGGTCCAGGGACCCCAGAGGGCCAGGTACTGCTTAGAAAAGTAAATAATATTATGAGGCTAATAAAAATGCATATAAATAAAAAAATCAAAAGGTACAAGTGAAACTTTTAAATCATTCTGTAAATGTTCTGTAAATGTGAAGTACTTTGAAATTAGAAGCTAAAATTTAAGTTAGTATCCTCAGATTGATTCAAGGGAGCAGTGCAAGTGCAACAAACAGAATATTGGATGGGCGATGAGTGGTCTGAATTACATTTAGAAAAGCCCCAACCTTCCTCATAAAATTAGAATGTTTTTATATTTGTTTATGAATTAACTAAAATATTTAATCATTTGTATGTTTGTTTGAGCAATGCGTGTTTCTGTGTTATTTGGGTATTGTTTATGGTTCAAATCATTGGGAAGTCCCCGGTATCAAGTAATGAGTCAGTGGGGGTCCATAGAGGTCAAAAGGTTAAGAACCACTGCATTAGAGCATAGCGAGTAGCAGGAACAACAAACGCATATGGATCAGTTTAGGGCTTCTTCTTTAGCCACTGCCATTTTAAGGATTTTGGGGGCCTTGTTCACAACAACTTTGAATGTTCTTTCTGATTTTATGTTAATTCAGGCCACATGAAGCCTAACAATATTGGATTATAAGTCAAAGGTTGAGCTAAAGTTTTAGACAGAAGTAAGCTAGAGAAAAGATTCACTTTGACGTTCACCTTGGAAGTGTGGAACCCTGGGTAATTGCCCACTTTGCCTACACCTTAAAACGGCTCTGAGTCTGGTTGGTGCATGGAAAAAAAGAAAGATCAATCCCGTTTCTTCCGCTGTCTCTGAAATCCTTAGCACCTGTGGCATCTCATCAAAAATCTTATCATGCCATAAATGGGTAAAGATCAGCCCATTTCAGCGGGCCATTTGGAGATGGACAATTAGCTGGTAGGTGAACATTCTCTAGTTTGTAAATGTAAATGTATGTGTCTTGTAAAGCTCACTGCTGCCCTGAGGCGTCCTGGCGCTGTAGACCGCTGGGGAACCCGTCCTGGCTATCCCTGTGAGATGGCCCCTACTGGGTATCTCCAAGGTGAAACCAGGCATCCCCGGCGAATGTGGGGGGCCGTTGTAGAGATGAGGCAAGCTAATGCCCAGAGTTGCCGAGTGTGATCCCTGGTTAGAGTAGGCACCGAGGCGAGAATTATCGAGTCCGCTGACCCTGGTCCACAACCCTGCCGCGTTGGGAATTGAACCCTGGTCCCGGGCCGTTCTCTGCTTCCGGGTCTGCCGCCTCTAACCAGTGAGCCACACCACTCCACTGTAGACTGCTAATGGAATTTCATATTCAAATCCACCATTGCCGCACTATACTTGACTGTGGGATGTCAATTTGGTGTTTCAATTGTTTGAGTCCTGGAAAGATAATGATGAACTAGCATTAAAAATGTTATCTGCTAAGCTTGTGATGTTATTATGTTTGATATCTTTTAGGAGGATTTCTGATGTTAGAGCACTGGTATTACCTATATGAACTTTTCCCGAAATGGAGTTCATTTTCCAAAAAATGCTTCTACTTCTATTGAGTTTCATGCTTTTCTATTACCTCCTAAGTTGTGTGTGGTGAGATGTATTAAGCAGTATGTGCGGGTGACAAAAGACTTGGGTTAGTAAGTAATTTCTATTCGCAAACATTACTCTTCAGTTTCTTCTACACTTAGTCACTTGGTAGAAGAGATAATCACCTTAACAGAGTTGCATACAAAATTATTTGTAACCCATTCTGAAAGAGTTGCTATGGCTTCAAGCATTTTTCAGGCTGGTGATAGATTAGAGGACATTCTCAGGTCTGATGACTGATCCAGAGTTACTACATTCTATTGTAAGCCTTTAGCATGCAGCATTGTCAGTAGTTATTAAACTCTTAACACTCAAAGACAGCCTACGGGCTTGTAATAAAATTGCAGATTATCCTCGCCATATGTTGAAGGAGATTCCTGAACTTTTAAAGACCCGGAAGAAAATATTATTCCCCTACTTGAATTTCAGCCCACCCTACCTGGGATCCTATGTAACGTTATTTTATTCCCTAGTTCCTTTATGTCCTGCCCTGGCTACACTCCAAAGCACTGGAAGCGATTTCGGAATTCGGAAATCTGCTGGTCCAGGATGACAGTTCAGTTTGCTGGTGGGAAATGAGAAGGACGAAGACATATAGGGCCCCATTACGATGGTGGACTTTGTCAGCCCGCCACAGTAACGGAAAACTGGACCGACCGCCAGAGGTGCGGCGGTCCCGCGTGGCCAAGTAGGATGCGATCGCCACCCTGGCAGGCGCATCCTGCATCTTTTACATTGTAAGCAGCACCCGCAGCAATGTAAAAGATGCATGTTGTGCATTGACATACACAACGTGACAGGCACCCCGCAGTGCCTGCTACCTTGTGTATGCCAATGAAGGGGGTACCATAGGTACCCCCAAGGCACCCCCTAACCCACCAACACCCCGGAGGCCCGCAATGGGACCCCAAAGCCAAAGACCGCATGCCTTTTCATGGCGGCATCGCCGCCATGGAAAGGCCTAAATCCGCACATATCGTAATATGGTGGGCGGTGGCTGCTAGGCACCGCCACCATATTATGGCCCAGGTCCCCACGGCAGGCAATCGTACCGATTGCCTGCCCGCAGAAAAGCGGCGGACGGTCTTTCCATCCGCCGCTGTACCCCCGCCATTGTAATATGGTGGGGGTAAATGGCGGGCAGGCAGGGAAAGATGTCAGGTGGATGGCCACCGCATGTCGGGCAGTGGCGATCCACCTACCATCATAATGACTCCCATCGTTTTTTTGGGGATTTCTTTTTTTTTTGTTTATTCTTTTTATTGAAAAAGGCGTTCAAACAATCAAAGCACTACAATGCACAAAGGGTCAGTAGAGCACATTGACACAGCAGTAATAGCCCATTGCACAGTACATTATAAGCGTTGTCAAGAGTCACATACTATACAACTACAGCAGCACCCTCATCCCGCTCCCAGGTCGTTCACATATATTCCCTCAAAGTGTTCCATGACCCCCATATTTGTGACCTTTTCGTCGGGCACCCCCTAGAGGCATAAATAGGAACTTCCGTCACCATACACCAGTCTATGTCCTTGGCCCAATCGGCAACGCTGGGTGGGTTCGGGGCCCTCCATAGACGTGCAATGTTTCGCTTAGCCACCATGAAGCCCAGAGCCACCCAAATTCTCTCCTTAGCACTGAGGTCCGTGGGGTCCCAAATGTTTAATAAAATCAATTTGTGAGTCCCGCTCCCCCAAACTAGCAGAGTGCCTATCGCCCACCGTTCCAAGAACTTACGGGTTCATGCAGCCGAACCGAGCACTCGTCCCTGAGCAATTTTTGTCTTCCCAATATTCACTATAAGGCCTACCATGTTTACCCTAAAAGCCTCGGCAGGGGCCAAATATACTCCCCACACCGCCCACGGAGTGAGCAGGGGAACAGGCAAAGGCTAAGGAGATAGATCGGGCAAAGTCATTTACGACATTCAATCACCAGGCAACAAAAGTCCATCGCAATTTTCGGGGACAGCTGCCTCCCCACAGCCCTCAATCCATCTGAACACAGTTCACTTCCCCAAGGGAAAACATACAGAGCAGTTATTCAGCACCACCCATCGCCTCATTCAGGTCTCGATGTGGCAATCCTCCCCCAGAAGCTCGGGCATCCCTGTCCCCCTCACTTCCTGAGCAGGGGCGTTGTGGCGGCCCCCCATACGCCATCCCTCCAGATAGTCCCACGTCTCTTCCAGGGTGGTGAAGAACCAGGGTTTCCCCTCCGATTCCACCCTCAACTTAGCCGGGAACATCATTGCATAATTCAAGTCCTTGTCGCGGAGCGCCTTCTTCACTTCCAGGAAGCTTTGTTATTGTCGTTGCACCTTGAGGGTGAAGTCTGGGAGGAAAGTGATGCGACTGTTTTGGAATTCCACCGGCGGGGCGGAGTGGGCACACTGCAGGATGACGTCCCTGTCGCGGAAATTGAAGATCCTGGCAAGAAGGGGTCTAGGGGGGCTCCGGGTTTCGGACTGAGAAGAAGTTGAGGTAAGTAGTGATCAGCTCTTCTATGAAAAGGTCCGCAGATGGCCCCTCCGCCCGTTCCGGGACCCCAATTATGTGGACGTTGTTGCTCCTGGAGTGCCCTTCATAGTCATCCAACTGTGCTTCCAGTTTTGTTGCATGCTTTTGCAGATCATCCACCTTTCTCTGCAACTCTGACGTGTCTTCAACCAGGGAGGTTGCCTTGATTTCCACATCCTTTAAACACGAATTCATTGAACGCATATCTTCCCTGATAAGAGATACTACGGTGGACACCGTATCGATACGCGACTCTAGGAACGTGCGGACCGTGGTTATGGCTTCTAGAATGTCCTATAACGT
This sequence comes from Lissotriton helveticus, assembly GCF_964261635.1. Lineage (NCBI taxonomy): Eukaryota > Metazoa > Chordata > Amphibia > Caudata > Salamandridae > Lissotriton > Lissotriton helveticus. Next base: position 1,299,227,884 of record NC_136057.1, read on the forward strand.
TGGTTCCTTCGTCTTCCCTCCGGGATCGGGTTTGTCAGGTGCAATCAATCCTCCTTTGGGTCTCCCGCTGGGACCCCCCTCCCATGCGTATTTTGTTAATTTTGCCTGGAGGGCTGCTTTTGAACTGCGTCCCCCTGCCATGGTGCACACCGGTCTCTTCAGTCAGGTTAACTTGCTGCTGGCGCTGAGGGCACTGAGTGGCGGGCAGCAGTGGGGTTCCAATAATCGCCTTCCTGTGCAACTTAGCCTTTCAATGGCCGAAGTGTGGACTCCGAATCTGCCCTCCTTGAGCCCACAGTTCTAGGGTGTGATCAAACGTGCACCAGAGCCGCCCCAGTTATGCGCCTCGGCTGTACACCAGAGCCAGTGTCCGGAGAAGGAGGGTCAACACCCCAGGTTCCCTTAACGGTAGTCCGTACCCACTTGCGCGACAGCTGCTGCGGCCAACCGGGCAGAGCGGCAGCGCGATGCCCCCAGGTGGCCCCGAGGGGTCACCACCGCCTCCCAGTCACTGAATTGTTCGCCTGGATTGCCACAAGTCAGAAGCAAGCCAGCACCACACCCGACTGCAGACATGGAGGTCAGGGTATAGATTTCAAATGCACCACTGTATGCTAATCCTGTAACACAGTGGCTTGGTAACACCAGCCTCTTGCTTTCCCTGGCGTGCAGAGCCTCGTGAAGCTTCCCTGGCAGATTTATGGGGAGCCCGGCTTTGCACCACTATCCCAACTAGCGTGGGCTTCTCCCTCACCTGAGCCTCCCCTGAGCCTCCCCACGAGGTCTGTCTGCTGCTACAGTGGGGGCCGATCGGGGCGTCCATGCCGATGCTCCAGGGGTGCGCCGGCCAGCCCCTTGGCTCCTCTCTCCACTCTCTCAGCCCTCCGCGCTGCACAGCATACGGTCTCCGATCGCCGGCGGCACGCTCACCACACATACGGCCCACAGATGATGGCGGACGCGGTTCGATTCTCACCCTCCGACTCAATGGGGTGCCGCCAGCAAATGCCCAACAGTCAGCCACTCTGGGCAGCTCTATCTGAGGTAGTGCCCCGTCGGTGACATGCCCGGGTTTGGCCGCTCCTCCAAGTCAATCCGGCCCGATGACCCAGTCACGCTGCCTGGGCTCCGAGTCTCCTTTCCAGCCTCAAAAGGTAACGAACCAATCCTCAACCCTTCCGATCGATGATTTTGATGTTAACCCCTTGCGTGCTCCCATTGGCCGTCGCGAGCACTACCTCGCTGGTGTTGCGAACGGCCGACGCGGCCCCGCCCACTCCGTGGAACGCCCGCACTGTGACGAAATAACGGCCGTGGTAAATGGGTTAAGGCCCCAGTGGAGGCACTTTTAATCGGATAGAGGACTGATTAAGCGGCCATCTTGCCGTTCGGCTTGGCCACGCCTCTTTTGGGGATTTCTGCTATCATGTCTGTTTTTCGCTTCAGTCACAGACTTTGAGCACACTCATCATAAAAAAGGAAGTTGATTGGTGTGACTACTGTGTTTACATTATGGGGTGCTTTCCTTGTGTTTCTACTTCCTGCATAGATTAGCAGGATTGTGGTAATTGCAGTTTTGGGCTTCGATATGCTACTGAAATAATCAGCAAGAAGAGAAATGGCATAGTATTCCCCTCTCTGTGTCTAATAAAATTAGGACTCTCCTTCAGCAAATGACTTGTGGGGAGACTGTAATCACGCTGCTTCTGTGCTGTTTACCAAACCTGCTAGGTCTCTGGGGGCTGGGCAGCACTTGCACTGGTACTGCCATTTTTTTTTTATTGCGGTGCACTTGCAGGAGATTTGTCAATTTTGCATTCTATTTTTTTTATGTAAAACATTTTTTTGCAAGAGAATTTATTTTGAAGACATGAGGGGTTAACTAACATAACTTTTGGAATGTCAAAAACCTATGTTGAGAATATACTTTTCAGTGTGGTACTGAAGATGTGATAGAACATAGTTATTGGTGCTCAATGTGAACACTTTTCATTTTAAATGTGAGTATTTACAGCTGATTAATCACCCAGCTATCTAATACATAACGGTTAAGCAGAAGTGGTAGCCGAAAGGTAGCTAGGGAGATGTTCTGTTACAGGGAAAATAGTCATCTTTTTCTAATAGTCCGCTAATGTTCCTAAATTATTTACATGTCTTCTCTAATTCCAAGGGGTCATTTTGTAGTCATTGTGTAAATGCATGCATTAAGATTCGGCCTAGGTGGAGTTTGCAGAGTTTCACTCCATGGAATTTCACGCAGTTACCGAAAAACTCTGCCAAATTCTGTGAAGGTCTGTGAGCAGGTGGAGTGTTGCTCAGCCAACCCCTAATGAAGTCCCCCTTGGTTGCTGAGGGTCATTGGGGGCCAAGAACCCATATTTGTGCCACAAGTAAGTCTCACAGCAGGACTGCTGGGACCTCGTTGGAGGCCCCACCCCGTTTCTCAACCACCCTGCAAAGGGTCCTCCTGGTGCACTACTGGTTGAGGGATGAACTCCCCTTGGCTGCTGAGGGTTATTGGGAGCCAAGAATTCCTATTGTTCCCACAATTAAGGCCCCCACAGTGGGATTGTTGAGACCTCGTCAGAGGCCGTACCCCCTTTATCAACTTATCTGCAAACTCATCTCCTGGCGCACTACTGGTTGGGGGATGAACTCCTTTGGCTTTTGAGCGTCATTGGGGCCAAGAACCCCTATTGTTGCCACAAGTAGGTCCCCCACAGCGGGTTTTCTGAGACCTCGTAGGAGGGCCTGCCTCCTTTCTCAACCACAATGCAAATGGGCCTCCTGGTGCACTACTGTTTGGGGGATGAAGTCCCCTTGGCTGCTGAAGGCCGTTTGGGGTCAAGAACCCATATTGATGCCATAACTAAGTCCCCCACAGCGGGTTTGCTGAGAACGCGTTGGAGTCCATGCCCCCTTTCTCAACCACTCTGCAAACGTGCCGCCTGGCACACTACTGGTACGGGGATGTACTCCCCTTGGCTGCTGAGGGTTGTTGAGGGCCAAGAAACCCTATTATTGCCACAAGTAAGTGCCCCACAGTGGAATTGCTGAAACCTTGTCGGAGGCCCTGCCCTCTTTCTCAACCCGTCTGCAAACACGCCTTTTGGTGCACCACTGTTTGGGGGGTGAACTCCCTTTGGCTGCTGAGGTTCGTTGGGGGCCAGAAACTCCTATTGTTGCCACAAGTAAGTTCCCCACAATAGGATTGCTGAGACCTCATCGAAGGCCACATCCCCTTTCTCAACTATTCTGCAAACACACCTCCTGGTACACTACTGGTTGGGGGATAAAGTCTACAGGTGAGCGCGCCTGTAAACTTCGCTCCTCTGGCAGTTGGAGGAGTTTTTGCTGAACTCCGCGTTCTAAGCGGAGTGGCAAAACTCCACAAATTTCGCCGGCCGAGTGGAGTTTACCTCCCACCCCTAATTAAGATACAGATGTTCAAAATAAATGTGTGTGCCCATTCAGTGATTTTTAGGTCTCGGCCTGATCCAGCGCATGCGCTGATCTGGCCGAGACATTTAGTAGCTGCTTTTAAAAGTGCTACAATTTTCCCGGCAACCAGCTTACTATCACGCGCACAAGAGCGCGTGTGCATGCGGGTAATAGCAAGCTGGTGGCCGGCAAGGTAGCACTTGCGGTGACGCTGCACACCACTCGCGTGCGTGAGTCCCTTTTGCCTGATTGATTCATGTCACTTTCCCATGCAGCTCCCGTGCCTATAATCAGTCCCTCCCCTTACAGTGCCACGGCCCTCCTCCCTTGAATCACGTGTTTGGCCTCGACGCTGCACTGTTCTCCCAGGTCCTCCTCCTCTGTGTACATCAGCCGGCTCAGGGCGGACGGTATTCATGGGACGCTTTAAAAGAGACTGCTGAAAACAGGCGGGTGAGACGAGAGGCAGTTGGGCAGCGTCGGCGCAAAGCATTGTACAAAGGCAGCGTAGGAGTAGTGCTGTGTTTAGGAACAGCCCTGGGCATGCGGCGTGTAGTACTGATCGTCACAGGTCATGGGTCATTAACTCTCTCGTCATGGCGTCACTTTCTCGGCCGCACGGCCAATGTTTGTTTTTCTTGCACCATTTATCATGTTATCAAAGACAGGCTGCACATATCCCCACTGCCTTCAGTGAGACGACGTTCTGGCCAGAACCGCCGGTACTGTTCTCTGTTTTCACTCCCCGTCGCTCTATCTCTGCCCCCTGCCTTGTCTCCCCTTGTTCTCCTTCCGTTACCCCTGTCTGTATTTCCATCCCTCTGCTGTTCAGCTCCCTAGATCACCAGGCCTTGATCGCTGTTGGCATTTCAATGAAAATTTAGCACGGGCCCCCCACCGCCATCTGTATTGCCCATCCACCGATTCTCAGTGGCCCCAGCCGCCCTTTATCGACTCCCAGCTTTAAAGCATCACTAGCCTTGGGTAGCACGTGCCTGAGCCACCCAATCTGATGGATTGTTTATTGGCATTGTAAACAAGCTAGGCATTACTCTCCTGACAGTGGCCGCAGCTTCCTGTGGCTACGCTGTGCTGTGCAGTCAGTCTTGCGGCTGGAGCATCAGGTTCCCTAGACTTTCTCCATTAAGCAGCACAGAACCTAGCTGTCCCGCAGACTCACAGCAGACCTTACGCCGTCTCCTTGCAAAGCCGGCTGTCTCTCTGAATCAACCCCACCCCTCTTCTGATACAGTCTGGCCCCGTCCAGCATGCAGTGCCCGATGACTTGTTTGACACCCCGCAGAGCAGCACAGGAGAAACGTCGAGTTATGCACTGAGAGAACCTCCCTCTCTGCACATATCCAACCCCGATTTTTTTTTTTAGATTGCTACTTTCCGAGTTCTTTCACTTGACCCGGCAGCATGGGTCAAGAGCATTCCATTTAACTTTCCAAGGGTGCCTCACTGCCTCCAGTTCCCACCTATCTCACTACCTGTTTACCGCCTCTTGCTCTCGTCCTGCTATACTCTCGGCTTCTCCCTGACTCTTTTCTCCACCTCTCTGAACTGTCTCCGGTTTACCCTCTGCCTTGTTATCCCTTTCCCCTCCGCCACCCACCCTTCTCTCTTTTTAAATCCAATAATGCCTTTCCTCCAGTCTCCCTTTGAATTTAATGACCCATTAAATGCCCCCCTCTGCCTTTCCCGTTATTCTCCCTCCTGATCTTTTGGTGGAGATGCACAACGTGGAAGTCCGTTCTTCCCCCCTCCTGATCTTTTGGTGGTGATGCGCAACGTGGAAGTCCGTTTCCGCCTTTCTCTCTTCCTCCTTCGTTCTGTGATGATGATGAGGAGCCCAGCGCCCCCACCCACGCCAAAGGCCTCGTTACTGTAGCATGGAAGCGGGGCTGGACCGAGCCACCGTTCTCCCGGCTGGCACCTCACCTGAGCCCTCCCCACCCACCCTTGCGTCGCCCCCACAGGGCAATTTTTTTTAAAACAATAATTATCCATCCCTACAGCCGTTGCCTGTGGCGCTATCCTCAGGTCAAAGATTATGCCCCCATAACAAAATAAGCATTGGCATAGCCAATAGGTCTCGCCTTAGGGACCTTATAAGTGCTTAGCCCTGCAACAGGTAATGTTGTTGCACCAAGGATATTGTGCTGCATAACTAAACACTTATAAAGTCCCAAAGGCGAGACCTATTGGCTATGCCAATGCTTGTTATTTGTGTAGACTAGACTATACCATAAGCTGGGACATCTGTATAAAGAATAAGGAGAAACTGCAATTATGTTCTCTCCTCTTACATTAACAAGTATTCTCATTTGTCAGTCAGATTTTGTTTTACATTTTTAATTATGATTTCAAATCTGATTCCGTTTGAGTTATAGAAAAGCTCCAAATTCATATCATAAAAAATATTTGGAAGCAATTTCAACTTTGGATGGTATATTTATGTCCTGCAATAGAAGCTGCTGTAAGACTATTGGCATGTTTAAATTTCATATGTTAATGTATTCATTCAGCAACCACATGCAGCAGCCTTATGTATTCTCCACTCACAGGATATATTTGTTCTTCTCCGACTTTCCACAAGTCCCGCAGCCTCACTCCTGGACCCTTTAGCCTCCAATGCACCATGGTCGGCCTGAAGTATGTTTTTGGTCAGGGCCATATCCAAGATTTTCTGGAGAATTTTAGATAGTAAGAAAAAATAAATGTTATATTACACAAGTGTAATGTATTTAGTATTTCTTTTGTTGACGTTCAGCCCTTCCTTCCCCCCACTGGCTGCTTTCATGTTCTTCTGTAGGACACTTAGCTTTCCTCCTACAAAAGTCCTTACCGGTCACCCTCTTCCTCAATCAGTGTAGTCTTCCTAATCCATACTCCCCAAATGCCATCTTTGAGTGGCTGGTCCTTTTTTAAGGACTAAATAGACATATTTGTCTGTTTTCTATTTCGTTGGCATCTTGAAAACTATTTATGCACAATCTATATGAATGGGGTGTTGCAAACGGTCTCATATTTGGCCCAAGTTGTTACTGATTGGCTCTTTCTCTGATAGTTCTAGATTAAGGGTAGTCAGAGGGGTTGATTTTGAGATGGAAATTAAGGCTGTCATTCGGGAAAGTGCCCCTCTTTTAAACAACAAGGGTCTATCACGCAGATGTGATATGTTCAACCTTCCCTCCCACTGAAGGCCAAGTTCAATGGTTTGTTCATTTAAATTCTGATTTCAAGGATCTTTTTTGGCCACAAGCCTCTGACAACACAACCCATCTGTATTTTCACTTCACGCCTGCTCTAATGGGATATTTTAATTGAACGGGCATCTTCCTACATGGTGGGAGGATTTACAGCAAAATATCACTGCAAGGCAGGCTGGTATTTCAAGGCATTCTGATTGGTAAGATCTATGTTTCTCAGAAGCAAACCTCCAAAAATAGGTTTCCTTGTGAGAAACAAAGAAAGAAAGGTTCTTGGCATGCATGAGACTTCTCCCTACGTGACCAGCACCGTTCCTAACTAAGCTGCCTAAGACTGAAGTTTCAGGCAGCAAAAATGAACAACATAAATCTCTCCCTCCACCAAACCTTAAATTGTCCCCCATGTATGTGCATGTGAAGTGGTCTCTCCCTCGTACAGTTTGTTGTTCACCAGAAAATGCAAACTCAATGCTTTCTCTTCATCAGATAAAAGGTCACCCATGGCTCCATACCAAAGACCAGCAACAATCCATTTTCTAGGTAGACCATTCTTTCTAGTGTTTAAGTTGCATGATGTTGAAGCAGGAGGTCGAGTTCTTGGCCTGACATGCACATGCTATCTGGTGAAAAACATGTTTTGTCTCAGTTCTCTCACGCCTCAAAACTGGGCACACTTGGAAACAGGTTAAAGAGTAATAGAAGCTCTATAAAAATGAAGCATTTGTTCTGATGGATACTTCTCCTCATAGGATTCCCCCACCAGACTGGATCTGGAAACATTCTTCAGCTATGTTTCTCCAGAATTGCTAGGTGGTGCCACAACTACAGTTGCAGCTCCATCCATCCTGGATGGGACAATATCCACTATATATGGCGCCTGTTCCTGTTTTTAACATGCCTCATTGATGTGGGTCCAGAACTCTTCTCGCTGTTTTACGGATAAAACTCTTCAATGAATGGGACAACAATTAGGTCAAATGTCCCACTAGGGTTTCGAGGTTTAAATACGGTCTATGGTGTTGCAAAATATGTCCCTATCGGATCCACACAACATCAGTACATGGTGTTCAGGAGCCAACCATGACCTCTCAACCTGACACTATTGCTCCTCTATGCACTTGAAAGCGTTTAGGGAGCAGGAAGTCATTATTTTTGGCGATGGCTCACAAGGCTATTCCCTAGCTTCTCCTTCAGGTAAATTGCAGGAGAGAAAGCTGGTATTAGAAGGATTTTCCGTTAAGAAACACTAAAAACACAGGATGAAAAAGCTGCCTTCTTCCTGAAGGCAACAAACCTGCTCCCAGGTCTGTTCAGATGCTCACCAGCCCCATTCCCGACGCTGGTCCCTTCTTCGTCCTCGTAGCCAATTCTTCTTCTAAAAAAATGAATTGGCAGTTCCCAGCTCCGCCGACCAACCTTATCTTTTCAAGGTTTTTGTTTCGCCATGGTGGACATTTTCAACACTAGCCCCCTACCCTCTGGACCTCTTCCCAAAGGTGGGTACGATCCTTTGAGTTTGGTATTTTGAGTGCTCCAAACCAGTTGCTGCCTGACTCCATGGCTCCATGGACCCTGTCCTTGGCCCTGCTTCTAAAAAATCTGTAGTCTATGAAGATACTGGCCCTGTATTTTTGTCACTGCCTATGATGCCATCGCCAGCATCACCGTTCGAGCCAAAATCAGCACCGCTATCATCTTTGAAATCTACTGACATAACCTTAATAGTAAAATAAAAAGCCTGGTTTGATGATGAACCTCGGGCCCAGCACCTCCCTAAGGCCCTGAAATGTGCCTGGAAGGAGTCTGGGTTTTATCCTCTGTGGTACGGACAGTAGCTGCAGCACTGGAACTGCCACTGCGGTAACTAAATCCAACATTATGGTTGAAATCCTAACCGTCTCTGAACCATTGTTGCTATTTAATAAAGAACTCTCGCCTTCCTGGAAGAAACATTTCTCGGGCCCTGCAGTCCACACACAAATTGTACAATGCCATATGCTTGTGCCATCCACTAAATGTTTTTGTCCGCAAACCCTACACCAAAGAGTTTAGTGCAACAGGCATCATCTGCCAAATAACTCGTAACTCTTTCTCCATCACTCCTCCCGAACGTGAGGCTAGTTGATTTTGATTCCCTGGGTAGGAAAGACTTTGTGCCCGGCAACCCAGCTCTGTGCACTGCCTACAATACATGTTTCTTTAGCTGATACTTTTACGCCTTATGGGACCTGGCTGCAATGCCCGCCTCTCTGACCAGGTCCACAATGGTTTTGATACCGCCATTCAAATCCTGAAGTGCTGCCTTGATTCTACTGACACAATGGCCCAATCGATTACCAAGGTGGTTATGTAGTGCCAGCAGACTTGGGTGCATTCCATAGGCTTATCAGGAGATTTCCAGGCAGCATTCATGGACATGCCCATTGATGGTGAGAAGCTCTGCTGGGAAAAGGCTGATGCTTACCTGAGCCACCTAAAGAATAGCCGCCCTAGTGAAGCATATCCACTAGCAGTTCCATTGCTTCTCCAGCTTCCCATTGGGACAACTCTCACGGCAACGGTCCCAGTCAGCCCAGAAATCCCCCTACCCGCTTTATCACTCCTTTCAGGGAAAGGGTGGATCAAAGGAACAGCAACATATTCAGCTGCACCCGCTCTGATCTGCCTCATCTTTAGCGGCATCTGCTGCATCAAAACCCCTTTGACTCCTCCACCGCCACTACCAGCTTCAGAGGGGGCTGGAAGGTGGGTCTCCTACTTTGATAGCAATTGCGAGATGATCACAACGAATCACTGGATAATCCAGACATACCCTTCTCTTCCTGTCTTCCCCATCGACTGCTCTCTTGCACATGCCTCGATCTTAGAGGTGGAGATCCCTGCCCTATTAAACAAAGGGGCAATAGAAACGATGTCCAAGGGAGAGGGGAACAGCTTTTTTACTTTCTTGTCTAACAAGAAGGATTACAATGTTCGGTCCGTCCAGGGCCTATGGCTCTTGACCCTTTTTATTTATCAGGATAAGTTCAAAATGTTGGCCTGAGCGAGGTTCTGCTGGTCTTCAATGCACATGATTGGTTCTTGTTGATAGATATGCAGGTATCCCTATATCCATCTGATGATTCTCACCACTCACAGGCATTACCTGCAATTCACCGTGGGGTCCCAACACTACCAGTTCCCAGTACTACCATTTGTTATTTCGACCTCTACGTAAGTATTCATAAAAGTGTTGGCTGTGGTGACAGATTCACCTTCAAATTCAGCAGTCGATGTTGTTCTATACATGGATTACTGGCTTGTGAAGGCTTGGTCCCCTCTGCTGGTCAAAGAACATCTTCAGTGAACCACACCTCTTCTGCAAGACTTTAGTTTTACCATCAATGACCAGGCACCCCACCTAATCCCCACACGAAGACACACAGAGGATGGCCTTCATAGGTGTGGTGCTAGATGTGACCTGCATTGATGTATTTCCTTTCCCTGAAAGGATTGCTAACATTCCAGATATGATTCTATTGTTTTTTAAGAAAACTCTGATTTTGGTTTTGCAAGTCCTCTGTCTTCTGGGTCTCAAAGCCTTATCTGTCCTGTTGGTACCACACTTCAGATGATGTATGGAGGCCCTTCAATTCTGGCTGAGGCAGCAGTAGCTCCAGGATTAGTGAAGCCTCTTGGCTCAGGTGTGCCTTTTTATGTCTCTTCTCTCAGATCTCCATTGGAGAAAGTGCCCATCCACCCTCTCTGTGTGATCTCTTCAGTCCTACATAGTAGCAGGCCACCATTTGTACGGATGCCACTTCATTGGGCCAGGGTGCTCATCTGACAGAGAAGATGACACAATGCCTCTGGTCTGTGTCATAACAACAGATGCAAAAGCATGGGCTAGTGTTATTGGCAGTTGTCTACTTCTGAAGGCATCTATCTGCATTTGTTACTACCACTCCAGGAAAACACTAATCAAGTACAGTGAGACAATGTATTTATCGTCCATTACATCAAAAGTTAGTAACTTTTTGATTTCTATCCTGTTTCCATACAGTGATGATTTCTCCCTGGCACTCTCGGACAGATTTACAATAACTGGCACATCCCTGCATATCAGCAGGGATGCGCCAGTTATTTTGCATCACAACAGAAACCTCTTGCGCCACCATGGATGCGCCGCATTTACAATGCAGCGCACCATGGTGCAAGAATCGACAGATGCGTGACACATCTGATGCCGTAAAGGTGACGCAGTGCTGAAGTTGTGTCGCAAGTGCGACGCAACTCCAGCACTGCTCTGGGACACCCTATACTAGCTGTGCTGCGACACTCCTTATGCCTGCTCCAAGCAGGCGTAAGGTTTTGACACAGCAGGGTTGGAGAAGTGACTGAGTGAAATCTTGTAGATTTCACTCAGCCACTTTTCCGAGGTGTTCCTGCGCCGGAACGTTCCCCCCCCCGTGCCGGAACACCCACATGAAACCTGACGCAGGTTTCATGTGGCGCAGGGCTTTTCAACGTGACGCATCTCCCTAGATGCGTCATGTTGTAAATACCCCGCAGCATGGTGCTGGCTTTGCGCTGCCGCTGCGTCACAGAAGTGACGCACCGGCGGCGCAAAAGTGGCGTACTGGGCTTGCAAATCTGCCCCTGTGTCTCTCCTCTTACAGGCCTGTTCCCTTATGTTCCTCAATAATTCAATCATCTGGCTTATAGAGCTCACAGCTACCCAGTGAGTGTCTTGGTGCTAGCTAGGCCTGTAGACTGATCATGTGCAACAGGGTTTCTAAATGCATTTTCCAACATCCACGCCTTCAAATGGCATTTAAAGGAGAGTTCATCCTCTATTGAGCGAAGCTGCAGAGGGAGAGCGTTCCAGGTGGTCGCTGCAAGGAACGAAAAGGATGAACCACCCCATGTTTTCCTCTTTGTCCTAGGGACCACTGCCAACAGCGCATCGAAAGAGCACAGACGGCGGGCAGGATGAGATAGTTTCATAACGTACCGAGGACCAGACACAGGTTCTACTCCTTCCTGGAGACAGAGTAACCTATGTTACTGATGCCTCTACTTTTTTCACAGTGTGAATCCTCTGACCAAGCCCAGGTCTTCCCTAAAGCTGCAGAGAGACTCCCATAGCCCTGGTATAACATGTGCACCGTCTGGGTTCTTTCTACCTCTCAAAAATGGCCTCCCTAATGAATCATCTTTCTCATCCTTACAGAGATATCCGATTCCTCAGTGAACTTGATCATTCCTGGATGAGAACTATTGTATTCATCTTACCTATACAGAATGAATGTTTGCCTCCTGTACTCTCACAGGATGAAACGTTATCTCTTCTTTAGGCTCACGTGGTATGATTGGCATCACATCTCCTCATACTCACAAAGGATGAGAGCTTGTCTTTTCATTGTGCTCCTCACATAGGATAGGACCTCACCTCCTCATGGTCATCTTCACCCAGAAAGATACCTTGTCTCCTCATTGTACTCAGACAGGAAAATCCTTGCCCCTGATATTACTTGTGCAGAGACCTTTGCTCAGCTTGGCCCATCTTTAATCCATCCCTCTTCCCTCATAACTTAATCTCCCACTCCCAGGTGTGGGTGCTGTCTCACGTACATACATGCAGACCTCAGCAGATCACTGTCCCTAATAATTGACATAGCAACACACTTAATGCAATTTGGGTAGTAGATCATATCTTTTCAAATCATATTTCTCCAATTACTTCTCATACAGCTTTTCGCTCTTGTTGAAATCAAATGTGCCTAGTTTGTTCGGCTAGTAGTGTTTCTATACCTTCCACCAAGTGTTGAGAAACCAGTTAGAATGGTTTAGAAGCTCTGAAAGTCTTACATAATGTAAATTCACCTTGTTCTCAGTTTGATGAGGTGGCCATGATGCAGTGACCAAAGCCCCGCTTCGTGTTGGCTTGGCCTCCCAACTCCTGCGGTCACTTCCCGGAGGCCGTTGCACAGCGCGTCTCAAGGAGGGTGTGCCGTCTGCTCCACCTACAGTTGGAGACATTTAATGGAAACATTTGTGAACGGAAAGTCAGCTGTCCTTTAACTTGCTCTTCTCTCCTCCTGCATGAGTCTCACTCCTCCCCTCTGTCTATATGCCTTTGTATGGCTTCCTCTCACCACGAAGTAAGTGTTATTTTCCATTATTCTTTCTTCCTAATTCATTGTCTAAAACACATGTCACTCTTTAGCCTTCAGTCTTTGACTGCTGCCATCTTTCATTCGCCTTTTTAGGTTTCGCCTGCACAGCGTTTGCGCTGTGCTTGAGAATTCTATTATTTTTAATATAAACTTAAAAGGGACTTCTCTTTTTCCTGGCTTCTCATTGGTTCCTGTTCATGCCACTTACCCTTTCTCCATTTCTATTGGCTGTAGCATATTTTCCTGCAATGCTTGTTCCTGTCTGCTTCTCTTATCAGTTGCCTGCTACCAAAATACTGTTTACATCCGCTTTGGTGGAACTATATTTTCATAAAATTTTGCCTTTTACTATTGCAGCATATTTATATAACAATTTATCACCCGGAGAGATTAAGTGAGTTGCATAGAACCACAGGATGTTGCGCGGTGCAGCCGAGACTCAAACCCAGATCCCCAGCTCTTGAGTCAGCAGCTCTGGCTGCTGCACCACATCCTCTACACTCCCGTGTTATCTGTCAGGGGGCTCTTACCTACTTCTGGTTGATGAAAACAGCTCTTTATTCATTGCACAGGTGATACTGATGAATTACCAATGCTTATTTCCTTCTCTGCTAGGTTCTGTGCCTCACTCCTCACATGCAATGGCGCCTCACTCCTCACATGCAATGGCGACCCTGGGGCCCCAGTTTCATTTTCCTCCTGTATTCCGAGCCTTTTGTTATAGAAGAGTTGACTTTGTAAGTTTCTCTGTCCATTTAGCATATGGCCTTGCATCGAGTCCTACCTTCACTGGGATGAGGTGTCTGCAGAAACCGCTCCGGAAGTTTCCATCGCATAAAAGCCTGTGAAGAAGCAGCAGACATCAGATATTTAGGAAAGTGTCAGGAGGAGCGGAAGGAGCAGAGAAGCTTGAAAAGAGGAATGGGCTAGGAGTGCAACAATGACTCCCAAACAAAGGATGAGGCGTGCACCATTTCTTTACAAATTCACATTAATATCGAAAAACCATCAAACAATTGAAGCAAAAGATGATCATTGCTACTGCATGAATGCCCACCTTTGTTATGCAAGGGCAAATGGGAATTCATGGAATAAAGTCAGGCAATGCTTGGTAATGGACCTTCTGGTGGAGATAGAAAGGAACAGTGGGATTTTGTAACAGAAAAGGAGATATCATTTATTATTCAGGCAAGAGCCCAAAGGATGTGGGTTCCAGTGGCCTAAAGAAACTCCAGGGGGCCCCCCTGCAAAGCACATGCGGGGGGGGCACGCTCTGGACACAGTCAGGAGCTCTTAGGCAAGTGGCCCGCTGCTCGTGCGGTGCCAGAGGGGACCCGAGCTCCAAGGGGCTGTGGAGACTTTTGTCACGCCACTGGTGGGTTCATGCTTGTGAGGTCCAACCGTAGGAAAACACAGAAAAGTCTGAAACAGAGTTGTGGGTACTTATGCATTTTGTTCAATCAATCTTTGCAGTACTAGTCCTGTCAGTCTGTAGCTGCAGATCAGGTCAGATGTATGGTAGCTGCCAACCACCTGAGACACATGACAGCTGTATGACTCCTCGGATATGAGGGAGCAGTATGTGACCTGGATGTGTGGAACCTTCAGGTCCACTATGCTACAGCTGCATATCATCTGAGATCAGTGGACATTGTATATCATCTGAATTTTCCATTGGCTTTATGGCACCTGAGATATGTATCTGCTATCTTGGTGTATTTATTTTTGCCCACAAACAATTTAAATGTTTGTATTTATTAATTTCTTACATTGCAAACTATGCAAGAAAGTATCCAGCTTCCAGGAGTCATATTACAAACAATAATACAGACAATAAACGTAACAAAATATCATATAGCTTTTTTTACTTTCAGCCATGTGCTGCTGTACAACAGAGCCAACAATCATTGACAAAGCCAATAGCTCTCTCGTGGGTAAGACTTAATGGTTTAGTCGATGCTTGTTTTACCTGATGTGCCTTGCAGTCTACTACCATATGAGGTTCCAGGACCAAGGGCCTGTGTTTTAGCTTCCCCACTTGACCAAATGGAGTCATCTTTGCAGATCTTTTGTCTTTGCATGGATTTAGTTAATGCCAAAACAGGGGACCACTCTGACATAGATATATGTGCAAACCCATGAGCTACATAAATAAGTGGAGTGCCTGACTCTTGTCTGTAATAACTGGAGAATGTGCTCACTCTCAGAAGGCACTGAGAAAGATGCCTTGATGCCCAACACTTCTATTATTAAGACAGAACCAAGAAAGAATCGCGCAGGGCAGATGGGCAGGTCAGCTGTAGCCCACATACAAGTGCCTCGGTCTTAGGAAAAAAGGATCCATCCGTGGAATGCTCTGTACCCATGCACCTGTCTAAAGATATTTGGAGAGATCACCCCACCCACAGTTTATTGGTGCATGCTTCATCATTGGTGACCTCTCCATGCCAAGGTAGGTGAATGAATACAACCTTGATTGACTCAAACAGTCCCAGAAGTTCCGAATACATTTTAACTGGATAAAAGCAGGGATTCACATTTATTCCAAAATTATCTTAGGGTACACCCTAAAGGAATTCCTTTTATTTGGTGGGAACCCTAGATATTTTTTTAATGTTCTTTGTGGATGTTTGATGAAAAACAATGCTCCATTCTTCCATAATGTCTCTCTAACATGTTTCAGCCATATTACGTGTGTAAACGGGTAACCGACCATCTTCAGGGCTCCTATAATCCCTGCCTAGTATGCATTCATTTCATGCTATGGAAGGGGACACAGGGCTCTCATACCTGTTTCTAAAGGTTTTTCTTGTATCTGCAAAGATATCTGGCTTATACAAAATAAAAAACATCATTGTTAGAAATATTTTACCAATATTGGATTTCATATTCGCACCCCATGCACAATGGATACTGTAAATCAAACAAACGAAAACTGTGTACCCGGTGATGTGTGAAATTGTGTGATGTGTGAAATTGGTCCACTGCAAAATTGCAAACATGGTCATGCTTGTGTTGCACATTCACGGATTACTGGGACTTACCCTATTTTATGGCAGTTTGCTTTTTTTCTGGTCATGACTGGGGGACACTTCCCTTTAGCCACACACTTAGAGGCACAATAAATTAGTGTAGCTACTTTCAGTAATTCTTTATCAATTTTCATCTCATAGGCTCATGTATGTCGTTATCATGTTTACCTAAGGCACGATTTGTATGGCTTGATTAGGTACTTATACATGTTTCACATACTGGTCATGCTGGTTCGATAGAAGCTGGATCCATACAACATTGTATTTCAATCCTTGATCAGATGTCCATAGGTGATAAATCCTGGGCTGTTCAAAGTAGAGCAGTTTGGAATCCGTATTTTTGGTATCCGGGGATAGGTTTCCCATAACATACCATTCAAGGTAGTTTTCAGAATGCCCTTTGTCTAGAAAATCTCTCATGAACGTACAAACAAATTAGCTCACAAACTCAGTGAAGAAGATCACCTCAACAGGATAGTGCAGAAGGCTATGAAACGGGCGCTGAACAATTACTGGGAACAACTACTCCAAATATTTAACAAAACAGAGACGGATCACCTAATATGCATTACAATGCTTGGAATTCACTCCAATACTTATGACTGGATCATTAAAGTACAATAAAACTATAGGGCATATTTACAAGGCCACCAGAGCGTCATTTTTTATGACGCTCCGGTGGCGCACAATGCTGAGCCATATTTACATGGCCATGCGAAGCCACCCTTCATGATGTTTCATGGCCTTGTAAACATGGACTCCTTTCATGCATTGCTCTGCGTGAAAGGGGCATTCCATGGGTGGTGTTATGGGTTTTCTCACGCAATACCCATGGATTCTGATAATTCCCAGATTTACACTGTTTCGCAAACCTGGTAATGCGTCAGATTCTAACGTCTCCCCCAGGGAGGCATTAAAGTGATGCAACAAGGAGACATACCTTTATTTCTCCCCGTGTTTTGCTCTCTCTATGTGTACTGCATTCAGCAGCACACATAGAAGGAGGAAAACACAATCCATTACTATTTTGGTGCAGTAAGGTGTCCCTTACCTCACAAAAACAATCATCCCTGCAACACAAACACCCTTGGACCCTGGTGGAAGGGTGCCTGCATTGGTGTTAGGCAGCCAATTGTGCGCCAGCACAGGGTAAAGCACAGGGATGCAACATATTGCTGTACATATGGCGCATCCCTGCACTTTACTAATGAAGCAGCTCAGCGCAGCAAGATGGCTTGCAGTGCTGCAGAGTCATAATCTATATATATGCCCCAATGTTCTCATTCTGTTGAGGTTGGCTACATCACCACACACTGTAAGATATTTATGCAATCGTCCTTCAATAACTGGTCAATTCCCCTCTGGACACTGAAATATTTGCCCAATCACTAAAAAAGTAAAATAACGAGATCTAGGTCTCTGTACACCATGGATTTTAAAAACCACACCAATTGTGACTCGAATATTGTCATTATATCGACATTTGCCTATGCAAACTTAAATACATTGGAATGACAGCACAAACACTCAACACCTGTATAAACGAACATAGGAGCACTTTAAGGTGTAAAACATCTAGAGCTAAGCTCATAAGACACTCTCTGAAAAAGGGGCCTTCTGAAAAGGACCTTGAATTGTATGTTGTTGAGAAACTAGCACTGGACACCAAAAACATGGATTCCAAACTGCTTTACTTTAAGCACTAAACTTTAAAAAAAAACATTTTTTACGAGTTTTATATAGCGCGAACTATACCCGAGTCTTCGGGTAACAGAGCGCTTTACATGAGCACCAGTTTAGTTACGGAGGGACACATTCTTTTGTGTTAGGCACGGGAAGATTACGTGATTTGCCCAGAATCACAGGATGTTGAGCGTCGTTGCCGAGACTCGGACCTGGTTCCCCAGCTTCGAGGTCGACAGCTCTAACCGCAAGGCTACATCCTCTCCCCTTCTCTCCTAAGGACGTCTGATCAGGGACTGAACGACGATATCTTATGGACCCAGCTACTATCAAAGTATCACGACCAGTATGTGAAACATGTATAAGTACGCAATCAAGACGTTCAAATCATGCCCTTGGTCTCGGTCAGATTAATGTCATGGATATTAGAAAACACCAATGTTGCTGAGAAAGAGTTTCCAGCATGGCTACCCAAAATATTTGACTCTGCAACTTTTAAGACATGGAGTTAAAATAGCACCAACGCATGCCTTAACACCTATTTACTACAGATGCGCGTCATCTTCATGGGATTTTGGTACTCAATGATACATTAGTGTCAACATATCTTATGTAAGTCTATCATGCCCACACAGAATCATAAAACGAGGGCATTTGTTTTATCCCATAAAACATTTCTGGCAATGAGGGCCAAAATCCATTGGCAAACATTACAAGAGACAAACTTTAGCCTCCATAGTATATAATGTATATAGTGATCCTCAAAGTATGACCCGGGGGCGGCATGAAGCCCTCCTGACTTTGACATGGGGTCCCCTGGTCAACAGCAGCACTGGGCTGTGGTTCACTTGACTCCACACTAAAATCAAAAAGATGTTAAATATATAGGCAAGCATTTATTTAAAGGTTAATTGAAGTTAAAGAAAGGAAGTGACTAAGTTGTCCTGAACCACTTAACTTTAGGAACACCCTAATTTTCAAAGTCATGTTGCAGCAAAAGTGTACAAATATGATAAAGAGTCTTCAAAATTCAAAAAGTACATTTCAGTGACATGCAGACACATTTCACCTTAGTATATTAGATTATATTAGTGTATTGATAAGTATTTTTTAAGTGAAAGTTTATAAATGTGAATTTAGAAACATTCATTCTTCCCCCCACACTGAAAACAATGCCAATAGTGAACTAAGAGGCAAGTCAGTTGTTATGTGCACTCTTAGGGTGGCCTCCTATTATACATGAACTACATTATAGTTTATTAAATCAAACACAGTAGAAGGTTTTGTACAGCACACATCCTGAAGTCATGTATTTTGAGGTCCTCTTATGTGTGATAATAAAAGGAAAATGAGGGAAAATGAAATAAAACAATTGCCTAGGAGCACACAATTTGGTAAAATGGGGAAGCTGGGATTAACCCCAGGTTTACTGGGTTCACATTGTGCAATTCAGCCTATAGATGTATATTCTTAGCTTTCGCTAACCTTAACACCCTCCCACCTCCCGCCCGTATCGCCACCCTGCTGGCATTGATGCAGCCCTTGGTCACATCACAGACCAAACTTTGTGGCCCATAGGAAAATGTTTCTGAGTACCCATGTCTATACCAATAGAAAACAGTCAAATCTACTGTACTTATCAGGCCTAGATGCCATTGAGCATTACATTATGTGATACGCACACGTAACATAATAACGAGAGTTGGCAGCACAAGTTAACATGGGTCCCCACTGCTTAAGTTTGTGCTGTCTGACATTACCTTAGATCGAGAACTGTCCAATAAGTGGAATGATAGGTTTGTCAGCGGCACATCACCCTTGAAGAAGTAAATGTTTTCAACTAAAAAAAACTATTAAATTAAAATCCTAATACTCATGACATCTGCAACAATGAAAAGATCCCACATTTGCATTTGTTTTGATGATTACGCATAAACGACTATCACAAACCTCTTTATGTGCAAGTCCCTTCATGCTTGTATTTTTAACACTGGCTTGGAATGTGACTATGACAACCCAAGGCATCGATCAATATGTGAATGAAGTTCGGTTTTCAAATTTGCTTGTAAACAGCTTATATAAGCCTAAGTGTTTGTCAATCTTTTGCATGCCTTTTTGTCTATGTTGACTCTAATGATGATGAGGAGGATAATTATATACATGACCCAATGACATGAAAATTGAAGAATCACCGAATGCTGCTACACTTACTTATTGTGCCTCTAAGTGTGTGACTTCAGGGAAGTGCCTCCCCCATCATGACCAGTAAAAAAAACAGCCCTAAAATTGGCTAAGTTACAGTGCTTTGTGAATGTACGACCACGTTTGAAGTTTCGTAGTGAACTAATTTCACACATCACCTGGTATACGTTCTTAGGGCCGTATTTATACTTTGGCGGATGGAGGTAAATCCTACAGTGTGGTGAAATAATTTAATCCCACCATTCCCAGGGTCCTCCGCCTGGCAAATGTAAAGATCTGCGGACATCTCCAAACATTGGCAGGAACTATCAGTAAGGTGGTTCCTGTCAATTTATTGCAAGTGTGCCATAGGGCTCCATCAACCTGGTGGTGCCATCCGACACACTTTCAATACGTTTTTTTTATTTCCAAGAACAAAATCCACAAATGACCCCCTTTCCGTTCAAGCTTTCGCCTATGGGAATTGGACATTTAAAAGCTTTTCCTTCCTCTTACCACTACATTTTTTATGTAGAAGTAGAACCTGGCCATTCGACCACCTACTCTAAATTGGGAAGGCGGTCATATGGGCAAAACTCAGTTGGCCCTTACTCCGTTAGGCCATTAGGGAACTATAGTCCGCGACAGAGCCAGAGTCCCCGTCCCTGACAAACTAAAGGTTTGCCTGACTCTAAAGGAGGTGGGCATATGTCCAGTTTGGCAGAGAGGGTACTCTGTCACTATTGCGATGAGTACCCTCTCTGCCAAACTCTTCATCAGGCCCTTAGTTTGTTTAATTTGCAGGGTCCACTGTGCTTGTGATGCAAATGTTAAATCCAATAATAATAACATATTTTAAACTATTTTTGTTTTTATTTCTCAAGAAAAAAAATTTAGAAACAGGTTTGGGAGCTCCATGCCTCATTCTGTTGCATGATATGAATGCATATTAGGTAGAGATAATAGGAGCCCTGAAGAAGGCCAGTGTCCTGTTTAGGCACATAATTTGGTCAAAACATGTTAGGAAGACATTATGGATAGATGAAACATCGATTTTCATCAAATAACCTATACATAATCTTTAAATCATATCTAGGGTACTCTCCAAAGAAAATGATTAACGTTAGGGTGTACCCCAAGATTTTTTTATAGCATCTCTGGATTCCTTGTTTTTATCCAGTCGAAATGTACATGCCACAACAAACTGTGGGTAATGTGAGCTCTCCAAATATCATTAGATACTTGCATGGGTAAAAAGGACACCAGAGGTGGGTCTTCCTTTCATAATAACTAGGCACTTGAGTCTGTGAATATTTCTAGGAAGGGTGTGCTCAGGTCTCTTTTTCTCTCTCTCTCTCTCGCTCTCTCTCTCTCTCTCTCTCTCTCTCTCTCTCTCCCCCCTTCCCCCCCCCATAGGTCAGCTGTCATGTATTGTACTCTGGATAGCAACGGCCTTGCGAACAATCTTGTTGCAGGTGTGTGGATTAAGGTTAACTCAGCTCTGGAAGTAGCTCCTGCAGTCCAGATGCCTCAGCAGTAGCTTGTGCTCCAGATAGATATGAATTCTTTGCTAACCTGGATATATTTAGCGCTACCTTTGCACCTCTAGACTCTGCTGTGAATGACTCACAACTACAATTGGAGCACAGAGGGAAAACAGGCAGGGTCGCCCTCCACTCGAAAGTTATAGAACACTAAACAAACCCTGTCCAGGGGCGTCAACATACGTCAGTACACGAGCGGAACAGTCCTATAGTACTGCTAACCACTCCAACACCACACATATATTGTAGAAGTGTTTTCACTGCTATGCGCCCAGATTCATAAAAGACCAATTTCCTTGACAGAAAAACAACGAACACCCAGTCTTATGACTCCTCTAGGTCTATCAAAACAATCCACCTTCAAAGTGTAGAATCACATTCTCCTATGAAAAAATGTGTGAAGGCCAAGTGACAACTCACGGAAACACCACCAACGGGGTAACTGGTATGTAATTTCCAGACAAGCCCCTGTCTCATCATCGGTAGTCACTTGGTCCTCAAAGAAAAAAGGGAAAGAGTGTTCAAACACATACAACACAAATATGTGACAAAAGTGTGAAAAGCAGAAACAATCTGCTGGTGACAAACATATAACGTAAAAAGTGCCTAAAACACACAGCACCTAGTTCCCTTAACCAACTTTATTCATAGGGAAAGCTCCGTTTGAGCGTTCACGCAGATAGCTATTTTCTGGAGTGTATGTAGGACCTCACGTCTGGAGTTTCACAGATCTCGCCCATCCCTTAGGCGACCGGTATGATCAACCAGGTGGTCTTTGGTTAACAAAGAACAAGTGTCCAAAGTTGAGTGGCAGCGTATTGTGCAGCCCTGATGAAACTGCCCTACAGTAGTTGGCAGTGAAACATGTCGGCACTGGCAATAGGTAATGGTGTGCATGACTAGTAACCAGCCTTTTTACTGACACAGCATCTAAATGCTTTCCCTATGAATAAAGTTGGTTAAGGGAACTAGGTGCTGTGTGTTTTAGGCACTTTTTACGTTATATGTTATATGTTTGTGGCGCATAGCAGTGAAAACACTTCTACAATATATGTGTGGTGTTGGAGTGGTTAGCAGTACTATAGGACTGTTCCGCTCGTGTACTGACGTATGTTGACGCCCCTGGACAGGGTTTGTTTAGTGTTCTGCTGTGAATGACCCAGCATTAGGAAGCTAAAGTTAGAATGACATTTCCCACTCCCAGTACCTACAAATTTGTTTTTGCAGTTTTACACAGCACAAATGTGGCCCAAAACATTGGAAGGGGTTCCTTTTTTTTTATTTATTGCAAGAGAAGACATAAATTAAAAATTGAAATCATATTTTGTTATACATATATCCTTACATAAGTGTCTATACATAGAGTTGTCATTGTAGTAGAAACAGAGGATTACAATACAAATATTCAAGAGTATCTAAAGCATAACAAAACAAAGGAAAAAGAAAAAACTAACATGCTGGTCTCTCAAAACAATTATAAATCTACCTAATAAACGTTCCCCATATTTTTTCCCTCCCTTTCAATGCCTTTGGGCCCCTAAGTTTAGCCAATGAGAGCTCCATGGTATATATTTCATGAATGAGATGCCACCATTCCATGACGCTTGGAGGTTCTTTCGATATCCAAATCCGCGCAATGACCAATCTAGCACAGGCAAAAACAATTGATATCACATCTTTATAATTACTATTGATATCTTGTATGTCTAGCAATACTAAGTGTGCAGAAAGAGCAGGTGTTGTTATGTGTCTTTGTATAAGAACCTCTATTATTCCCAACCAAAAAGTTGTGAGTTTTGGACACTGATAAAGCATATGCTCTATGCCAGCAGCTTCCATATTGCATTTTAGGCATTTAGGGGGTCATTAGGATGGCGGATTTCCCGCATACTCTGGGCCGGCGGAAGCCACCGCCGGCCCGGAGTATGCGGGAAATCCGCCGAGGAGGCCTGAAAGACCCACCGCCAAATCAGGATGGCTGGTGGGTCTCCCAATCCGTCCGCCGCTTTTCCGCCGCGGTCGGAAGGCGACCACGGCGGAAAAGCAATAACATGGCTGGCGGTGTCTATCAGACACCGCCAGCCATATTAGGATGCAGGGTGAGTCATGCTTTTCCGCGGCGGCTTTACCGCCGTGGAAAAGCATACGGACAGTCACTTTGGGGGCCCGTTGCGGGCCCCCTGGGTGAAGGCTGCGTGGGGGGTGCACATGGGGGGTACCTATGGTACCCCCCTGCCCTTGCGTGCACGAAGCGGCAGGCACCGCGCGGTGCCTGCCGCTTTGTGCATGCAAATGCACACCTTTCGTTTTTTGCATTGCGGCGGATGCTGCTTCAAGCAGCATCCGCCGCAATGTAAAACATACAGGATGTGACCGCCAGGGTGGCGGTCACATCCTAATTGCTATGGAGGGACCGCCGCTGCCCATGCGGACGGTCCCTCCAACTCAGGGGTGGCGGACGGACGCAAGTCCGTCCGCCATCCTAATCGGCCCCTTAGTGCGTTCATTAGAAATGTTTCCAGAGGTCCAGCTAGAAATTCTTTGAGGCGTATAATAGATTTGTGTGATTGTTATATAACATTGTAACCTTAGATTTGAAGACTGAACCACCCGATTTATTTGTTTAAGCGATCCTGCAATCTGGTTAGAGTTAATATTAATTCCCAATCTATTGGTCCATTTGTCCGCCATTTTCACACAATCTCCTATTCGGCCTTTATTAAGACAAACATAACTCTTACTAATAAGGGATTTAGTATAGTTAGAGTAGATACATTGTAAGATGTCTGAATGTTCCACTCTCTCAATTTTCATTCTATTGATCAAGAAATCTTGTATCTGTGTGTATTTAAAGTACATAGCATCCTTAATGTTATATAGTGTTTTTAGTGCGTTAAAGCTCAAAAGGCCATCCGATCCGTATAGATCTCCTAGAGTATTTATACCCTGATCCATCCATTGGGCGCAAGCACCATCAGAAAAAATGTTTGGCATCCCTGGGTACCCCCATAAAGGAAGTTCAGCATTAAAAAATGAGATTTTGTCAGTATTCATAATTTGGTCCCAGATTCTTTTAATAGCTCTTGCGGTCACTGATTACTTTGTGGTCCCAGCATAAATTGATGATACAATAGGGGAGCTTCTTTAGACAAGAGGCTGAATAAAAGTGGCAAAAAAGTACATTTTTAGATCTGAAAAATTTTGTCCCCCCTTTTCGATTGATAGTTTCAATGCGGTCATTGACCTGCGGGCTTTTTTATATCCCCAAATATAGCTACTGCAGATACCTTCTATTTTCTTAATATATAGATTGTTCAGTTGCATCGGAATAGACCGAAATAGATACAATATTTTCGGTACAATCTTCATTTTAATTATATTTATGCATCCTATCAGACTGAGTGGTATTTTATTCCAATTTTTAAGAGTAGAAGTAATCTCCTTGAGTAGGGGGTCATAATTCAAAGCTATAATTTTCCCGATATTGGCAGTAAGTTTGACTCCTAAATAAGTAGCATTTGAACAAAGCCCTATTATCGGTTGTGTAGGTTTATGGTTCGCTATCACTTGTGTTTTATTAACGTTTAACCTATACCCCGAGATGTCACCAAACTTGCTAGCTTCCTCAATTATTTTAGGCATTGCCAGAACTAAATCAGTAGTGTATATAGCTATGTCATCAGCGAAAGCTGTGATTTTTAAGCGCTTGCCTTCGTGTTCCATTGGGATTATATTCTCCTGAGCTGTTAACGCATTTAGAAATGGCTCCAAAGCTAAAGCAAATAACAGGGGTGATAGAGGACACCCCTGTCTAGTCCCTCTTTTAATTGGAAAGTTAGCCGAGTTGTTTCCTAGATAGCTAACTATTGCTGTAGGTAATTCATATATGGATTGAACCCAGCCCAGATATTGCCGCTGTATACCATACGCCTTCAGTGTTGCCCAGAGGTACTCCCACCCCACTCGGTCAAATGCTTTCTCTGCATCTAGCATGACCATTCCGAGTGGGGCAAGAGTAACCGCGGCAACGTCAAAGGCTGTTACAGCAGTGTTAACATGGGTAGTGGTGTCTCTCCCCACCACAAATCCATGTTGTTGACAATTGACCAAATCTGGCATTATAGGAGCTAAGCGATGTGCTAGTATTTTGGCAAACACTTTTGCATCAGTATTGATTAGTGAGATTGGCCTGTACGATCCCTGTTCCTCCTGTGGTTTATTCCTTTTTAAAAAAAAGACTATTTTGGCAGTACGCCATGAAGTAGGAGCACTTCCTGTTTCCCCCACAGAATCTATCACCTGCTGGAGCAGAGGGAGTAGTTCCTTTTCACAGATCTTATAGATCTCTATAGGCAAGCAGTCTTCTCCAGCAGCCTTGCCTTGGGGGAGTGCTTGTATATTTTTCCTTATTTCCTCGGTTGTGATTTTGAGGCCAGTAGTCTGGTTATTTCTGGATCTAGTCTCTCTGGTGTATGTTTCTCTAAGTAGGATTCAATGGCTTCTGAAGTAGGTGTGTTTTCTGGAGTATAGAGGTGACAGTAATATTTAGCGAACTGCTCCAAAATCTGCTCCGATATGCTGTACTCTTTAGAATCTAGCCCTTTTATTGTTTTTATAGTGGTTTTGGCCTTTTTATCGGCTACCTTATAAGCCAGAATTTTCCCAATTCTATCTCCCCTTCGTACTGAGCCAGTTTATATTTATGTAACTTGGAGCTATATTTTTCCCTAAGAGTTTTCTTTAATGCCGCCCTTAATGACACTAATCCTAAACTTAGCTCTTCGATGTTGGTTTTGCCTTGTATTATAGCATCTGACAATTGTTGTTCGGCTAGTAAAATATTAGATGTAGTAATTTTTCTACACCACGTTTTTCAGCATTGTCCCAAAAAATGTATTGTTGAACATAACCTCTAATGCTACATTTACACGCATCCCATACATAATTGACAGTAGTTGAATTAATATTCAGTGATATAAATTCCTTTATATGGCTTTTAATACCAAGAATGAATTTAGAATCGGTTAGTAAATATCTAGGGAATGAAAACAGTCGGGTTGTTTGTTTACGGTCCAAAATTTTTAATTCAAACAATATCGGATTATGATCTGAGGTAACCTTGGGGCAAATTTCTATATCACAATTCTCTAAAATATTGTCTGTTGCCCATATCATGTCAATTCTAGAACAGGTTTTGTGTGGAGCTGAGTAGTATGTAAACCCAGCAATATTAGGATGTTTAGTGCGCCATACATCTTTCAGATTATGTATCCTAGCCAATTCTGTTATAGCAAATCTCACTTTACCCATCCTATTTCTATTTCCTTTACTTGTAGAATCAATTGTATAATTCATAACACAATTAAAATCCCCCATTATCAGCATTTCTCCATCCCAGTCAAGTAATTCAATATTCAATTGCTCATAAAGTTTGGGTATATCTAAGTTGGGTCTATAAACAATACAAAATACATAGCATTTTTGATTTAATTGCAATTGTACTATTGCCCACCTTCCCTTGGCATCAGCAGCGGTTTTGATAATATTCATTCTTAGCCATTTTTGTTTCAAGATAGCTACCCCTCGGATTGATGCCCCTAAAGTAGAGCAAACAACAAGGTCGTAACCCATTTGTGATAAGAGCTTACGGTCTGAGTATCCAATATGGGTTACAGAAATAAAAGCCATATGAGGTTTGTACATGTTCATTTCTTCTTGTACCAATTTTCTTTTACATTTATTATTGAGTCCAGCAACATTCCAAACCAAGCATCTAAAAGAAGACATATCTTATGTTTGTATTGCTCAGCCTCCTCTGTAAAATATATTGCTTGAAAAAAAAATTGACAACCTTGTTAACCGTTTCTATCCACATTGCACTCTTGCAATAAAGATTTTTCCCATTTTTTTGTCCCTACCCACCCCAGAGTCACAGTCCCACCCCACCACCCACTCACCCTCAGGTCCCTCAGGGGGGAGCACCCCTCTATCCCTTGCTGCCGCTGGGCGGACAGCGCGGTGAAGTTGTGAACATGGAGTCTGCTCTTTCCGCTTTCAAATCAAAATATATATACATCAAAGAGGAAAGCATTAGAGTAGAAGAAAAAAATAATAGAGAGAAGAGAGCGAGAGAGAAAAGAAAAAAGAGAGCGAAGACGAGAAGAAAAAGAGAAGAGAAAATATGTTTCAATCAGAGCATGTCTCCTTTAGTAAGTTAGATTCAAATAATTTTCAAACTGCTCAGATAATCAGAGTTAAGTCTTATTAAGTCATTTGTCTTTCTCTCTCGTAAATTTCTCTAGGTTTTGAATCGCCTCTTCTGGCTCAGTGAAAAATAATGATTGGCCATTTCGAATGACTTTGAGACGGGCAGGTTCTTGAAGATACACCATACAACCTATAGCTTTGAAGGAATCTATCAATTTGCGAAGCTCCCAACGTCGATCTATTGTGGCCTTGCTCAGATCAAAGCGTACAAAGAAAGTAATATTATCAATAGTGACACGGCTATTGGGTTTCGCTTTAAGAGATACAGCTTGTCTCAATAAAAAATTCCCAAAGTATATCAAAAAGGGTCTAGGAAATTTGTTATTTTGATTCTTTTGGAAGAGGGGCAATCTATGCACCCGTTGTAATTGGGAATCCCAGTCCCAGTCTGATAGATCACTAAAAGCTTTTTGGAAGAGTTTCACAACAAAGGTTCGGGGATCAACCCCCTCGATGCCCTCAGGAATTCCAAACAATCGAAGATTATGTCTGTGTGCCCTATTCTCCATGTCTTCCACTTTAACTTCTAATTTCGAAATGCGTGTTGAATGAGATCTTGTTGTTGTCTCTGATCGGGTAGCTCCTTCTTCGACTTCCATAACTCGTTGTTTCAAGTCTTCTATCTCTTGCGCGGCCCCTCCAAGTTTTTGGCAGACTTCACTCATGAAAGCTTGTAGCTTAGTATTATCCTCTCTTAATTGTAAGTATTGTTGTTGACTTTCCTTTCTTTGTGCCATAAGAGTTTGCATAATTAGATCCGTAGATGTAATATCTGGGTAGGTTTTCATTTCTTCCCCTTGTTTGGCTGTTGGATTTTGCGATTGGCTTGGTGTGTCACTATGTTCTAATGTTACAACCGAGGTATTACCCCCAAAGGAGCTAGGGATCGTAGTTGTATTCGCTGTTTCAATATGCTCAGCGTTTGATATTCCCAGTGAATAATTATCAGAATCGATTTCGATCAACATTGACCCTGTCTTGGAATTTATTGAATCTGCAAGCAATTTGGAAATTTAATTTGTTACCGGACTACTCATCAGCTTAGTAGTTAAGGATGTAGTTAAAGAATCTAGCTGTATTACTGTAGTGGAGCTGACATTGACCAATCCAATTTCAGTCGGTAGAGTTGGTGAAGTTATTACATCCACGTTTGTTTTTGTAGTCTCTTTTCTAGGGAGTGTATTTTTATCACATGAATTCAGGTCTTCCTCGAAACTTCCTCCAGATAGTCTTTTTTTTATAAAATTTTTATTTTGCAGTTTTAAGTACAAACAAGAACATACATGAAAAGGTCATCTAGGTGCTACATATTCCGCCTTGCAAGGACACTGATTCAGGAGCATTGTTCCCACGGAAGTAAGTCCGTGTTCCGTGATGAAGGCCATAGCACCAACAGTTCGGTGAAGCCAGCGTCAGCAGCGGCCGGGGCGGATGCCAAGGGGAAGGGACCCCAGACCAAAGTTCTGTACCGCACAGCCGAATAGCCATGGCCCCAGCAATGAGCAACAAACACCTGAGTGACCAGAACAAGAAGAAATTAAACAGTTTCCCCCCCCCCACCCCCCCATGGTGGTGACCCCATCACACATACCCGCACATTCGGCCTCCATACTAAACCTGAAAGAGATGCAGTGACCTCAAGGGTGCAGGACATACAGCTGCGGGCAGACCTTTGGACAGG
Source organism: Lissotriton helveticus (assembly GCF_964261635.1). Classification (NCBI taxonomy): domain Eukaryota; kingdom Metazoa; phylum Chordata; class Amphibia; order Caudata; family Salamandridae; genus Lissotriton; species Lissotriton helveticus. The sequence continues at coordinate 1,299,257,086 of NC_136057.1, forward strand.
AAGTCAACTAACGGGCCCCATTGGAACTGAAAATCCTTGAATTTACCCAGGAAGATGTCCGCCAACCTCTCCATGCTTAAAAGCTTCCAAAGTCGAGCATGCCACAGAGATATTGCCGGTGCCTCACTCCGCTTCCAGGCAGCAGCCAGTGTAAGCTTGGCGGCGCCCAGACAGAGCCATAAAATCTTCTTGTCGGCCCGAGTTTGATGCTCAAGACCGGGGTCACGCAAACCCAACAGAACGAAGGCAATATCGTCCTCCACTGGGTAGTGAAGGATGTCCCTGATATGCGAGAGAATCTCCTCCCAAAAGGGCCTAATCACTGGGCAGTCCCACCAGATGTGGCGGAAGTCCCCAAGCAGCCCGCATCCCCTCCAGCATAGGTCAGACGTGGCCGGATAAATACGGTGAAGCCGAGTTGGGCACATATACCACTGCGTCAGCGTCTTGAGGTGGGCCTCCCGCAAGTGGAGCGAATGATTAAATGTCGCTATGTCCCTCCACAAGGCCGACCACTCCGCATCGGAGATGTCTCTCCCCAGCATGACCTCCCACTGGCCCATGTAGCGGTGCCTAAGCGCCACAGCCGATTTAAGCAACAGCTGGTATAAGAAGGAGATGGCTCCCCTCATGACATTCGACCGCAGTATGAAAGCCTCGAAAGGCGATGGGGGTCTCGTCGCAGCCTCCATCATCACGGGTGAGGTGGCCCAGTGATACAGTTGTAAATGACGAAACCGTTCAGTATGGGCTAACCCGTAGTCCCTCATACAGTTAGCAAAGGTTAGGGGTACCCGCCCATGAAACAGATGAGTCAGCGCCCGGCAGCCTCCCTCCCTCCATGCATCAAAGACCCCCTCCCAAAGCACCGGCGGAAAAGCTGGATTGAAGTGGATAGGCGTAAACGGCGATGGGAACGTAGTCCATCGCTCATCAGCAGCTAAGGAATCCCAGACCTTCAGGGTGGTACCGGTAGGAGTACTGATATAGGCGTTCAGCGGACGGTCCTTCTTGGGCTTCCACGCCAGGTCCCAGACTGACCTGCCAGCCACGCTCCGGTCCATATGCAGCCAATGTTTCTCCGACGTCTGCTGCGACCACTCCACCAGCACTCTCAATTGCGCCGCTTTATAGTAAAGCTGCAGATCAGGAAGACCCACACCTCCCTCGGATCTCAGCTGCCGCAACACCGTAAAGGAAAGGCGGGCCCGGCCCCCCTGCCATACAAAGCGCAGTATCTGAGTTCTGAGACGCCGAAAAAAATTGTTAGGAAGAGGGATGGGTAGGGCCTGAAATAAGTATAAATATTTAGGGAGGAGAACCATCTTAACAGCATGGACCCTGCCCAACCAAGATATAAATTTGGGCTTCCATTTCTCCAACTCGTCTCGGGTCTTTGCAAACAAAGGCGGGAAATTGGCCGAAAAAAGCCCGCCCACCGTCGGGGTCAGGTGAACCCCCAAGTAGACTAGAGATCCATCTGCCCAAGCCAAAGGAGTCAAGGGCCGCACTCGTTCTACCTCCTCCTGAGAGAGAGTAAGATTCAAGATATGGGATTTGCCATAATTAACCCTGAATCCTGCCACCGCCTCATAGGCCAGCAGAGCTTCCCGAAGGCATGGCAGTGAACGTTCCGGCTCCGTTACCGATAATAAAATGTCATCCGCGAAGAGCGTGATTTTATGTTGCTCTCCCGTGAACGGGATCCCCCGAATCCCCTCATGCTCTCGCACCGCAATCGCTAAGGGCTCAATACTTAATGCGAACAGGAGCGGGGAAAGGGGACACCCCTGCCTGGTGCCTCTGGAGTGCGGAAAAAACCCCGACACATGCCCGTTCACTGTCACCCTAGACCTCGGGCAGCTAAAATTGGCCCGCACCATAGTAATGAATTTATCCGAGAACCCGAAGGCGGTCAAGGTGTTAAATAGGAAGCCCCAATCCACCCTGTCAAAAGCCTTTTCGGCGTCCAATCCCACCAGCACCGCTGGGATACGGAACCTGTCGGCTTTTTCAAGTAAGTGCACCACCCTGCGAGTATTATCGTGGGTCTGGCGCCCCTTTTTGAAACCGGATTGATCCGGGTGTATGATCGCAGGTAACAGATCCTGCAATCTATGCGCCAGGATCGCGGAATATAATTTGGCGTCTACATTAAGTAGAGCAATGGGGCGGAATGATGCACAATGGGCGAGATCCTTCCCGGGTTTAGGCAGGACCGTAACCACCGCCTCCGCTAGGGAGCCGGCCGAGGAGCCGGACACGGCCATGTCGTTAAAAAGAGAAGTTAGGAAGTCACACAGTTCTGAGGCGTAAGATTTATAGAAGATCGCTGTATAGCCATCCGGCCCAGGCGCTTTGTGTAACTTCAAGCGTTGAATGGCTTCGAGTACTTCCTCCCTGGTAATCGGTGCTTCTAGCAAACCATTCCACTCGGCGGAAATCCGCGGGAGGGGCAATCGCCCCAGGTACTCCCTCTGAGCCTCCGCGGCGAGCCTGTCTCCCGCATACAAGTCCGCATAAAAGCGTCCAAAAATAGCCGCCTTCACCTCATCCTTGTGTTGCAATACACCCGCCTCATCCAGGATCCCTCCAATATATTCGCGCTCCCTCTTATCGCGCAGCTGACGTGCCAAGTGCCGACCCACCTTATTCCCACCGGAGTAAGAATGTCGGCCCAGCCTCAGCATCGTTAGTTCAGCCCTGTTATTGTAATGAGCCCGCAGCTTCCCTCGCACCGCGGTCAAGGGTCGGAGGGTAATCCTCGAGGGATTGAGCTTATGGGCCTGTTCGAGGCGGGACACCTCCGCCTCCAGAGCCTCCCGGTCCTTACGCCGCTCCTTATTAAGACGGGCATTGAGGCCCAAGCACGTGCCCCTAACGGAAGCCTTAAAGGCATCCCAAGTGTTAGCGACCGACGTATCTGATACAGGATTAAGCTCAAAGAACTCCCTAATGGCCGCCCGCAAGGCTTTGTTGGAGGCATCATCCCTGATCACTGAAGCCGGGAAGTACCACTTTCTCTGTCCACCGCTAGTCGACGCCCAACGGAGGCTAAGCACCAGCAAACTGTGGTCTGACACCGAAAGCGGAAGGATGGTGGAGTCCAGGACATCTCCCTTAAGGGCCTGACTGATAAAAATGTGATCCAGGCGGGAATAGGAGTGATGTACGTGAGAGAAATAAGTGTAATCCCTGGCAGTAGGGTGGTAAAAGCGCCAGCCATCAACCATCCCCAACTCGCCCACCCGCTGCTGTGTAGCTGCTGAAAAAACCCCTGCCCCAGCCCTGTGGAGCCCTGACCTATCCACCGACTTGTCCCACACCAAGTTAAAGTCCCCCAGGAGGAACAAATGACCGTCAGCAAAGTCTCCCACCTTCTGCAATAAATCTTGTAAGAACTTATTCTGACCTGCATTAGGAAGGTACACCACAACAAAAGAACAAAGCCGCCCCTGAACAAGCCCTTTCACCATCAACCATCGGCCATCCCTGTCAGTGTGCACCTCAATGGGTTGGAAGTGTAGTGCAGCGCGAAAAAGGAGGGCCACCCCTCTATGTTTCGTAGAAGCAGAAGACCGGTATATAAGGGGATATGCCTTATGCTTGAGCCGCAGCTCGTCTCTGCGCGCCAAATGCGTCTCCTGAAGCCCCACAACATCCAACTGATGATCCATCACGTACTTCCATACTTTCTGCCGCTTCTGAGGCGAGTTGAGCCCCTTAACGTTCCAAGTCCCTATACTAACAGGCATACCAAAAAAAAAGTATCCCCAAGCCCTCTACAGCCAGCGTGCCTGGACCCCCACCATACTCAGACCCTTCCCCAATTAGAGGACCAGCCGAGGGACCACCCTGGACATCCCACTGGAAGACAACTGATGAACCTAAGCCAACCCGTGTCCGGCGACTAAACACAGCATAAGGGAGGCAGCGGGACAGAGGCGGCATCAACAATGGCCAACTCGACACCCCCCTCCGCAACCCAGCACTCATCCCCCCCTCCAACACTAAGGGGTCCATGCCAGAATAGCCTACAGCAAGTACAGAGTCCAAATCTGGACCAAAAACAGCTGCCGGGCCCAAGAGGCGGCACCAACAACAGAAGCTAAGGAAAAACTCCTCGAGAGGCGACATCACTTCACACACCCAGCAGACAAACATCACCACCATCCCACCCCGCCCCACCCCTACCCCACACAAAGGGAAATAACATTGTAAGATAATACCAAGAACAATAACAATAGAAACGATACTCATCGTGAGTTGCATCGCTCCAAGTAGTCCAAAAGTCACGGAGATCCGTCCACTCCTGGGACAGAATAGGGAGACCAATCTGGATCCTCCCAAGGGCACGATCCGGGGAGTCTTCTCCAAAAGTACTTCCATTCACCCAGACCAGGGGGGCCGATGCCCCCTCCAGCGCCGATCCGTCATCCACGAAATCTACGTCACGCTGCTCCGGAACTGGCCTGCGACACCGGCAGCGTCGTCGAAGCCACTGAAGCTACCGCGTTCACCCTTTCCTGCAGGCTGGCATTGCGGTCCGGGCGTACCCGATCCGGAGAGGACCCCACTCTGTGCCATGAAGAAGATCGACGGCGCCGCCGAGACGGGGACGCACTCGACCTCTGTGATGGCGCCGCGTCATGCAAACCCAGGAGATCCTTCGCTTCCCGAAGGGAGCGTATCTGCACCAGCCGATTTTGCCATCTGAAGATGATCCTGAAGGGATGGCCCCAGGAGTATGCGATGTCACGCTCCCGCAGAAAGGAAGTTACTGGGCGGAAATCTCTCCTTTTTTGGAGTGTGGAGGCTGCCAAGTCCTGGAACAGCTGAGGACGATGACCCCTAAACTGCAGCGATGCAATGGCCCTGGCTTTACGAAGGATGCGCTCTTTCACTTGAAAATCATGGACACAGACAAGGATATCCGGGGGCGGCCCCCCCCTCTCCTGGGCAAACCAACGCGATGGGCTCTATCCATTCTGACTTCCTTTACATCGTCTTCGTCCAAGATCTGCAGAAACAGTTCCTGTACATAGCCTCGCAGGTCTCCTGCCTCGCCGTCCCATGGCACCGCCTTAATGCGGATGTTATTCCGACGGGATCGGTTTTCTAAGTCCTCCGTGTGCGCCTGCAGATCCAAGTTTTGTTCAGTGAGACGGAGGACATCCTGTTGGAGTAAGTGCACATCATTGGCTGTGCTCAAATCATGGTCCTCCAAAGTCGCCACTCGTTCGCCAATCCCATCAACATCCCTTCGTACCTCCCGAAGGTCGGATGCCAACTGCGCCCGCAGCTCGGAGATATCCTCCTTGATGGAGGCAAAAAGTTCGGTCATAAATGCCTTGGTAGCCGGGGCCTCATCATCGGACAGCCTCGGCGAGCCACTAGGACCGGGGGAGGCCGGCTGCTGTGAGGATTTAGAAGCTCCGTCTTTCACTACCCGCCCCTTGCGGGCCTGGTTAGACATGATGCCGGGCAGGTCTCCACCGGGCGGCGTCCACGAGACACTCTCAAAGCCAGAGGGGATGGGAGCCCGGGCCCGCAGATGTAGATAACGGCCCCACAAGGCGGCCCAACTCGGTACCCCCCTCTGACCACCAGGCCGACAGCTCCCAGAGAGACCTCGATCTCCGAGAACCCAAGGGACAGGACCGTACAAAAGTCAAGGGACCAGGAAGCCCCCAGCCCCCAGCCCCCGATGCCAAGTTCCGGAGGGGAGGGTGCAGCGGGCAACTCAGATACCCCCTATCCAGACGCCGGCGATGGGCACACTAAGCGATCAGGAGAGCCAGAGAAAATGGCGCCGACACTCCCCCTGTCCAGGCCAAACCTTCAGAGGCAAACTCCCAGCTTCTTCACTAGCCCTGCTCCAGTCCGCAGCCAGTGAACTGGGCCAGCACGAGCCAAGTTTCAGGGAGGGGCGCGGGCTCCACCAGACCCCCCAGGCGATCACGCACTTCAGCCGGAGTTCAGCCTCCCCGGGCCCACACTCCACCTGGGCCCCCGCAGGCCGCAACTCCCAGGGCTCTCCCACTCCGTAGGTAGCCGAGCCGGCTCCAAGGTCACTCCCCCGGCTCGGGCTGCTGGGCGCCACTCACACCCCCGTCCAGGCCAGTGCGCAGCTTCTCTTGCAGTGTCCGGGCCCCACAGCGAGTCACAAGGGCAAGCAGCAACCGGAATGCTCCCGGAGCCTCCTCCACTCCTCCGGGCCTGACCCACGTGGTTTCCGCGCTCCCTCCAGCTCAGGCCCTCTCCTCACCTCCGGTCGGGACAGCCACACACCACCAGCGTCTTCTGGCACGCTGCACTGCCCACCGCTGATCATACGGCTCGCCCCAGGGAGCCGGTGTATGGGGAGATCCCCAGTCGGGCAATGGGCGAGCCCCTCTCCGTCGCCGCGGCCACTCCGAATCTTCGGTCGGCCCTCTGGGTACGCGAGGCCGCGGATGTAAAGGCCGCACCGTCTCTCCGCTCCAGCAGCCGCCACGAGCGGCTCAGGGCTCCGCAGACGGCACCGGACCACTCCGCACCGTGTCGCAGACCTCCGACAACGGTCTGGAGCCAACCTGCACCGGGGACAGCGAGCTATCAGCAGCAATATCAGATCGGCGCTGGAGAGGCTCGGAAAGCGTCTTACACCGACGCCATCTTGGCCACGCCCCCCTCCAGATAGTCTTAAAGCCATACCTTTCACTCCTCCTTTTGCCTCAATCCATTTCCTCAATGGGCTATCGTCAACTATAGCCTTACGCCCTTTCTTGTTTGCGATAGGGTCTTTGCTCAATAGTTTGCGAGTTGTCGTTTTTTGCTTAGTTTTAGCTTTCAATTTTGTTTTTCTTGACCCAGATATTCGGCCAGCATTATTTCTATTAGCAGATGTTTCCATTTCTATTTCGCCCTCTTCAGAGATTTCCTCATATTCTGTATTGGAGCTTTCTTCCGCTCTTTCTATTTCATCGTTTGATAGGCAGATATTCTTCCCGGATGTATTTTCGGCAACTTGCTTCTCAAAAGTAGATTCAGCTAAATTTGATTCAGTTGCTTGTACAATCTGCATGTTGTCGATATGACCATTTATTTCAGCCTCAGCATCTATATCTAGATTACCATGTAGTATTGCTGGCACACTATCCAAATGAGCGTTAACAGCCCCGTCTGCTGCATCAGTATCAAAATTAATGATAGCGCTTTCCTTTCCCTTTCCCTTTGCAGCTGCAGCCTCGGCTGCAAGGGTAAGATCAGCATCGGCATCGGTGTAAAGTTCGAGTTTGTCAGCTTTATCTGCATTTTCAAACTTGCTTTTGCCTTTATCATTTCCTTTAGAGATCACTCGGCATGTATCAGTAGTAGTGAGCAGGGCTAGTGTGGTGTTAGTTGGTTTTAAACCGGTTTTATCGTTATTTCCTGTCTTCACTAGTTCGTTTTGAGAAGACAAGGGGGGCTTGGGGGGGGGCAGCCGACCCCTGGGAGGTCCCCCCCCCCCGGGCTGTTTGGGAGGGGCGGGTGGGAGCCATTTTGGAGCAGGCTTTGGTTTGGGCTGTTTTTGGGCTTGTTTTTAGTTTTGGAGGAGCCCAGCCTATAAGGGTCGTGGGCTCCTCCTCCCGGCCACCATTTTAGGCTTAGGTGACCTGGTGGCCGGGTGTTAGTATAGGGAATTTTTGTGAGTGAGATTTTGTGCGTCATAGTCAGGTTTTCGACATAGTTGAGATTTACAGATGGCAGCTGAGGATTATCGCGTCCTTGAAGCGATCCGCCTCCTTAGCGAGGCGGGCCGCTTGGATTTGGTGATTGGGGAGCGGCAGGTCGAGCAGCCGCGTCCCCAGCGTCGTGCATCGGCGGGAGTGTCCGCCGTGGTGGCGGCGTGTGTGTCTCCCAAACGTCGTCGCAACGAGTCGGTAAGTGAGCGGGGCCGCTCTCGTTCTCGCAGAGCGGCCCCGGCGGTGAAGGTGCAGCGGGGGAGGGGGGAGGGGATCTCGGAGCCCAGCGTCTCAGGGGTGTGTGTCACAGGGGGGCCGGCGGGTAGTGGACTCATGCGGGCGGAGCCGGTTACAGTACCGGTGTCTGCCTTCCGGGAGCGGGCATTTTCAGCTCCTTCTCAGCAGGGTCGCCGGGCCTCTGGGCAACGTGGTGGTACTCGGCGCTCTGCCTCAACCTCTGCAGTGGCGGTTGGTGACGTCGCTGTGGGGGGAGGGGCGGAGGCCTTTTCAGAGCGCGATGCGCTGTCTATTATGCCCATTCAGAGCGAGTGTGTCGGAAAGGAGCATGACTCTGTGGTTTCATTACAGGATGGGCTTTTACAGGATGTTTTACAAGCGCCGGGGGTGGCAAGGGGAGGGCTTACCTTAAATACCTCTAGGCCTCATAAAGTTTCTTTCACGTCTGCTCAGGAGGTTGGTTCTTCTTTGGAGGGAGGTGGTGGGGCAGGTTCCATTATGGTGCCTTTTAGCCCTTTATTGTTTTCTCCCCCTTTATCTGTTGGGGGGGAAGTTGTTTCAGTTTGCAGTGGTTCTGTGGGGGAAGGTGAGTGGGCGCAGACTGGGGGGCATGATGTTTCTCCCATTTTGCGATCAGGTGTAGGTGGTGGGGAATTTGTTTTTCCTCAGGTTTCTTCTTTTTCTGTGTCTGCAGATAAGGGGGTGGTGGGATCCTCTACAGTGGGGGGCGATGTGGGTGGGGCTCCCTCGGGGGTTAGGGTTCGGTCTTTTGGGGGTCTGGATGTTTTCCCCTCTTGGGCTGAAGGGCTGCGTGATGCTGCACAGTTTGGTACTGGTGTAGCTCAAGGTGAGGAGGGTTCGAGGTCTGGTGTGGTGCATTTTCCGGGTTTACAGGTTGGTGGTCAGAATAGGGCGTCGGGCTTTTCGGAGGGGGCGCACCAGGACAGCGTGGCCTTGGGTTCTCAGGTCCAGGGTACGGCGTCAGATATAATTCTGGCAATGTTTGAATGCAGCAGTGATGAGGAAGTTTGTGCCCCTTCTCCCCCTCCGCTTCGTTTGAGCGCGGCCCTTAAGAGTAAGCGGCCGGTTCCAGTTGATTTTCAGGGGGGCAGACAGGTTTTTGGTAGGGCAACAGGGGACGTGTTCCCAGCTGCTGGTTATTTAGGTGGTTTGGACCCTGGCACATCAGTCCGGCCTTTTTCTTTTCAGGATAGGGAGCGGTCTGGAGCAGCGGACTTGGTAGGGCGGAAGGCAGCCCATTTGCGCCAAGGTGAAAAGAGGGTGGAGCCTTGCGCGGCACGTCCCGTCACAACGAGGGATCCCGTCGTGGCCACTACAAGCAGGTTAAGCGCGACCTCAGTGGCCCCAACGAGGGATGTCGGCGCAGCTGGTTTAAGTAGGTCACGTGCGATCTCCCTGGCTCCACCGAGGGATTACAGCGCAGTTTCCAAGAGCAGGTCCGGCGCGACTGCTTTTGCTCCGCAAGGTCTTCACAATTTGTTGCCGGTGACAGGTGTTGGGATTGGTAATAATGGTGGGGCATACAGGCGGGTACAGTCTGCCTCCCCGCCTCGCTCTCATGTCAGGGTTGGTAAGGCCCGTGATCGTTCACAGACCCTTGAAGGGGTCCGGAAGGAAGTGGTGTTGCCTGCCCCCTCTCAGTTGGATGACTCGTTAATTCTTGACTATGATGAGGATAGCCCTGAGGAGGGCGAAGTGTGGGATACTGTGTCTAAGGGGGGGCAGTCTCATGTGTCTCTTAGTTCTTTACAGGCACCGGTGGTGCGTGCGAGAGCGGAATTGTCCAGGCCACGAGCGCTCGGCCCCTCAGTGAGGGCTCCTCGGACGGCGGATGATGTTTCCCATGTGGAGTGGAGAGCGGAGCCAAGTCAGCCTCCTTTGTTACGTCCAGGTGAGAATGTGGAGCCTCAGGTTAAAATGGTGTCTGTGGGGTCTGGGGAAGATTTAGGGCCCGATGTAGGTCGGTCGGTAACGGCCGAAAATCGGTATTTTCGGCCGTTTCCGACCGGTATTCAGTAATCGGTATGTAGGGACACATTATTTTACAGATTCGGTAAATTTACCGATCGGTAAATTTACCGAATCTGTAAAATACCGATTCGGTATTCATACCTATTCGGTATCATTGATATGTAGGTGGGACTCTTCTGAGTCCCACAAGCCTTACAGAATCGGTATTTTACCATGAAATCCAACTTCATGGTAAAAAACCGATTCCGGTGTGCATGCACATGTGTGCATGCACACCTGTGCCATATGACAGGCAGACCTGCCCTTAGGGCAGGTATGCCTGCCACATGGCCCCCGAATCTTTTTTGGGGGTGCTAGAGGGTGTCAAAGTGACACCCCCTGCACCCTTGTGTCAATCGGTATTTACCGATTCGGTAAATACCGACCGGTAATGGCCCATTCATTCCTATGGGCTTCAAAGCCCATAGGAATGAATGGGCCATTACCGATCGGTATTTACCGAATCGGTAAATACCGATTTTTACCGATTCGGTAGCAGGAACATCTGGATGTTCCTACATCTCAACCCCTTAGATTTACCGATTTTTAATTACCGAATCGGTATGATTCGGTAAATTAAAATCGGTAAATCTATTTTACCTACATCTGGGCCTTAGTCTCCACGGGGTCTGGGGGTAGGTTACACAAGGGTCGCTATGTTAAAGACCAGGGTGTAGGTACTGATGGGGTTGACAAGGGGGTGGCGGCTAAGGTTGACAGTGGGACTTCTACTGTCGGAACGGACACAGGTAAGGTTGTACATAGTAAGGAGTTGAAAATCAAGAAGTTGCCCTATATGGGCGTCACTAAGCCATTGGGAGCTCATTTAATGTTGAGCACTAAGGAGAAAATTTGGAATGGTGAGTTTGTGGAACTCCTAAAGTTGTTACATAGGGAAGTGCGTGCTAAAGAGGGTTCCAAGGAGGAGGAATACGAATTGGCTAAGCGCCCTAAAGTCCCCTTGACCATCGAAAATTGGACAGCGGCGTTTTTAATATACGCCAGTGTATACTGTGAGAAGTTTCCTGAGCGCTGCGTTTCGTTGTTCAAATACATGGATGTGATTCGTAAAGCTCAAATCACGAGAAATGACTTTGCTTGGGCGCAGTATGATGAGGAGTTTAGGGCCCGTATGGCTTGGGACCCTGAGGCGAAATGGGGGGAATTAGACACAGACCTTTGGCAACACACTATGGGTGCGTCTTCTAGTGGTAAAACGATCTTTACGGCCAGTGGTTTGCCTTTACTTTACCGCCCCTTTCAGGCGTGACCCACCCGGGGAGGGGTGGGGTCAGGTACATCAGCACAGGCTAATGTTGGGACCTGTTGGGACTTCAATCGAGGGACATGCACTAGAGAGTTTTGTAAGTTCCGACATGAATGTTCACAGTGTGGGAAAAAGAGCCACCCGCTTTCACGATGTTGGGGACTCAGACCTCCGGGTGGGCAACAGTGGTCACAGCAGGGTTCAACACATCATGCCACTCCACAGACACCTCAGGCTCCCAGGGGAGGGAGAGGTTCATCAGGTGTTGGGCCCAAAGGCTCATACACCGGTTAATGTGCTACATTTGTCTGAGGCGCTACACGGTTATGGGTCTGCTGAGCTGAGAGAGTTTTTGGTGTCTGGTTTCAGAGATGGTTTTCATCTGGGTTATGTGGGGCCTCGTGTGAGGAGGTGGTCGAAGAATCTTAAGTCAGCGGATGAACATAAGGATATAGTCCAGGAGAAGTTGAACAAGGAAGTGTGTGAAGGCAGAATGGCAGGTCCTTTTGATGATTGGCCTCTGGAGGTGTTAATTATTTCACCAATTGGAGTGGTTCCCAAAAAAGACCCGGGGCAGTTTAGGCTTATCCAACACTTGTCGTGGCCAGAGGGTGGTTCTGTGAATGACTTTATTGATGACGAAGCGGCCTCTGTCTCCTATTCTTCTGTCGATGTGGCCATGTCTTTGGTAGTGGCTGCGGGCCCTTCTGCTTTGATGGCAAAATGCGATATTAAATCCGCATTTCGACTGCTTCCAGTCCATCCTGAAGATTGGCCGCTTCTGGGTATCCAATTCCTTGGGAAGTGGTACGTGGACAAAGCATTGCCAATGGGCTGCTCCATGTCATGTGCGTTGTTTGAAACGTTCAGTACGTTTTTACAATGGTTTTTCACATGGGAATCTGGTCACACTTTGGTCACACATTATCTGGACGATTTCTTTTTTGTGGGTGCTGCTGATTCTTTAGACTGCCAGAATGCTTTGGTTAAGTTCCAAACACTTATGGTCCATTTGGGTGTTCCTTTGGCTCCAGAGAAGACCATGGGTCCTTGCGCGACCATGTCTTTTTTGGGCATAGAGATTGACTCTCAGTCCATGCAAGCCCGTTTACCCCTTGATAAGAAACAGAACATGTTGGAGTTGGTGGAGGAAATGTTACCTAGAGAGAAGGTCATGGTGCGGGAGGTTCAAGTTTTACTGGGTCACCTTAATTTTGCATGTCGGGTGGTCCGGGCGGGCAGGACTTTCTGTAGGCGTCTAGGCAGGGCTCTGTCTGGTCGTTACTTGCCACATCACCGGGTTCGGCTGTCAGCGGGTGTCAAAGAGGATTTGCGTATGTGGGTCACCTTTCTGCATTCCTTCAATGGTGTTCCTCTATACAGGGAGGTTGATTGGATTTGGGATGTGCAGATATTTTCTGATGCGGCTGGTAGTGAGGGTTTTGGCTTGTATTGGCAAGGAAGATGGTGTGCTCAGCAGTGGCCCGAGGATTGCAAGAATGGTGGCCGGAGCATTGCCTTTTTGGAACTGTTTCCGGTTGTTGTGGCAGTTACGTTGTGGGGCCAGGAGTTAGCTCACAAGAAAGTTCTTTTCAGGATTGACAATCTGGCTGTGGTGCAGGTGATCAATAGGCAATCTGCGAAGGATGTGCAAGTTCTGAAATTGCTCAGGGTCTTTGTGTTGGGATGCCTTAGATTTGATATTTGCTTTAGGGCCCTGCACATTCCTGGTGTGGACAATGACATTGCGGATGCTTTGTCTCGTTCACAGTGGGAGAGATTCCGTGGGCTAGCTTTGGAGGCAGACGCGACGCCGACTCCCATGCCGGAACATCTGTGGACGGTAGGCAACACAGGGTCTTTCAGCTGGTGGTAGGGTCATTGGCACCTTCTACAAGAACAGCTTATGAGCTGGCGTGGAACGACTTTTTGGCTTCTGGAGCTGTCAAGAGGGAACTGCCGTGGCAAAGATCAGAGGATGTGGTTCAGTTTATTTTGTGTTTAATGGATAAGGGTTTAACCAGAGTTACTATTGCTGGGAAGTTGGCGGGCGTTTCATTTATGGGTAAGTTGTTATGGGGTTATTCCCCGTCTGCGGGGGAATTGGGTCGGAGAATGTTGGAAGGGTGGGCTCGGGAGCGGGGTGGTGTTCAGGCGGTGAGGTCTCCTTTATCATGGCAGAGGCTGGCAAGTGTAGTGGCGATTTTGCCGGCAGTTTGTAGGGATGAGTCTGAAGCTTGCCTGTTCGCCACCTTGATGGTTTGGATGTTTTTTGGCGCTTTTCGGGTGTCTGAGTTGCTGGGTAATCGGTTTAACAAAGCAGTTTTGTGGGGTGATGTTCGTTTGGCAGGTAAAGGGGTTCATATCTGGCTCTCACATTCAAAGACAGATCAGAGGCAAAAAGGCAAGGGTGTTTGGTTGGATGCTGTTTCTTCATTGGAGACTTGCCCTTTGCGCTGGGCGCGACGCTGGTGGGAGCTTTCGGGTGGGGTTTTGGAACACAATGTTTTTCAACACTTGGATGGTTCTGTGGTCACTACATATCAACTGCGCATGGTGTTGCGGAAAGCGCTGCGTCAGCTTGGTTTTGATGAGTCTCGTTATGACACACATTCTTTTCGAATTGGGGCTGCGACAGAGGCTTTTCACAGGGGTTGGTCAAGGGAGGACATTATGCGTCTGGGGCGCTGGACTTCAAACTGCTTTCAGCGCTATGTCCGACGTGAGGTTGGGGATGCGCCCGCGTCTTCTTCTGTTTTGCCTTTCTGATGCTTCTTTTTCTTGCAGGTTCTGTGGCTGGTCCTCGTTCCGCTTTCCTGACGATATGGATTGTGGGACACTCCTTCGTTAAAAGAGCTCAACTTCAAGCTCGTTTGAGTTACTTTGGTGCTATGCTTGGCTTCAATGAACGTTTATTTAATGTTGTTTGGAAGGGTAAGGGGGGTATGTTGTGGAAGGATCTTATTCCGGCTCTTAACTCATGGTTGGTGGGTGGGGTTTGTCCTGATATTTTAGTGTTACATCTTGGAGAGAATTACCTTTGTTCAGTAAAGGTGTTGTTCTTCTTAGGACCATGAAAAAGGATCTTTCCTTGTTACATCAGCAATGGGCTGGGTGTCACGTCCTGTGGACGGAATTGATCCCGAGGAGGTGTTGGCGGAATGCGGTTAAACCTAAGGCTATTGACAAGTCTCGGAGGAAGGTTAATCTTGAGGTGTCTCGGTTTTGTCGGGACTTGGGGTTTGGTCGGATTGTTCATAGTGATATCCGTTATGATGCTGTAGCCTTTTTCCACAGTGACGGGGTTCATTTGTCCCAGATGGGGATAGATTTGTATCTTTTGGAATTGCGGGAGGTTCTGTCCCGCTGTTTGAAGGTCCGAAGTGTTTTGGGTTAGTGTGGTTTTACCCCCAATTTTTTCCCAGGTTTTGAGCGCGGTTTTGGGGGGGGCAGAAAGGTGGGTTTCGGTGTTCCTCCCCCACGGCTTTCTGGGTGGCGGATTATTTTGATTTCACACTGTTGGGCATGAGGGGAGTTGATATTTTGGAATTTGGATTTTGTCAGGGGAAGTTGTGCAGGTGGAATTCGGGTTTGGAGGCATAGGCTGGGGGATCTGGTCGGGCTTTGGCTGTAAGTGGGGTTTTGAGATATGGTTTTGGGGCATGTTGAAGTTATAATGTTGTAATGGGGCTGTTGTATGGTTTTAATATGTGATGGGGTATGTACGGGTGGGGGCGGGTTTGACGGAGGGTGAGGGGCGGGGGTGGGTGTGTTGGGGGTTGGAAAAACAATACAATCAATTGGTAAAGGTTTAGATTGTTAGGCTGTTGCCGAGGTTACGTTGTGTAAATGTGCACCTGTTTCATTAAAGCGGCCTTTTTCACACTCTACTTGGTCTCTGAGTCTGCTCACTCCCCCCCACCCCTCTCTCCCAAGGGGGGCTTGGGAGGGGGCAGCCGACCCCTGGGAGGTCCCCCCCCCCGGGCTGTTTGGGAGGGGCGGGTGGGAGCCATTTTGGAGCAGGCTTTGGTTTGGGCTGTTTTTGGGCTTGTTTTTAGTTTTGGAGGAGCCCAGCCTATAAGGGTCGTGGGCTCCTCCTCCCGGCCACCATTTTAGGCTTAGGTGACCTGGTGGCCGGGTGTTAGTATAGGGAATTTTTGTCCCTCCCTCCCTCCCTTATGGTTTTTGCCCCCTCTCTTTTTCCAATTTTTGGGTTTTCATGGGTTTGAATTTTTCCTGGTCTTTATTCGAGCGCAGCGGCTTGTCACAGGTGGACATAGGGTTTGTCTATTATTGTTATTTCATTGTCGCTTGGAACAGGTGCGGTGCGGATTATTTTGATTTCACACTGTTGGGCATGAGGGGAGTTGATATTTTGGAATTTGGATTTTGTCAGGGGAAGTTGTGCAGGTGGAATTCGGGTTTGGAGGCATAGGCTGGGGGATCTGGTCGGGCTTTGGCTGTAAGTGGGGTTTTGAGATATGGTTTTGGGGCATGTTGAAGTTATAATGTTGTAATGGGGCTGTTGTATGGTTTTAATATGTGATGGGGTATGTACAGTTGGGGGCGGGTTTGACGGAGGGTGAGGGGCGGGGGTGGGTGTGTTGGGGGTTGGAAAAACAATACAATCAATTGGTAAAGGTTTAGATTGTTAGGCTGTTGCCGAGGTTATGTTGTGTAAATGTGCACCTGTTTCATTAAAGCGGCCTTTTTCACACTCTACTTGGTCTCTGAGTCTGCTCACTCCCCCCCACCCCTCCCTCCCAAAGTCTGGCAATTAAGAGCCCCCCCCTCGAGAAACCAGTGTTTCATCATCTCCGCTGGCACTTCTATCGACGGCTACTAAACAGGGTGTCCGCCCGTCTGCCGTGGCCCCGACTGCGCCCTTGCCTTCAGTGTTTATAGTTGAAACTCCCGCCAGTACTCCCGTAACAACCTTAATCTTTGCAGCAGAGCCCCCCAATGTCCTTTTAACCTCGCTGGCAGACATACCTGTATCGTCCAGTTTCGCCGCCCTCCCTGCCCTTCCAGTTCTAGTAGAGCGGGTGGTGTGTCTCGATGTCATCGACGCAACAGCAGAGGGGCTCGTCTCTGTCAGTTCTGGTGATGACTGCAGCGTTCGGTCTTCACTCAAAGCGCACAGCTGCGAGGAGAATAATCCAAGGCCCGCCCTATTGCACGCCCTGCCGAGCGTTCTGAGGGAGCCGGTATTCCTGATCTTCCAGGCCGGCAACACTCCTCTGCTCAGCCGACAAACAAACTGCAGCATCCGGATCCAGCCACGGTGGAAACAGCTACAGGTATTTTACGAGTGTTTTGAAGGATGCTTTTTGAATCAGCGATTCACGATAAGTAGCTACGCTAAGGAGCTGTGCCGCATAAACGCTTTTCTCAATTTTCCTCGTAGTTTTCCTGAGAAGCGGTAAGGAGCTACTCCATGCGACCTCCTTCACCTGGCGGCTTCAGCCCGCCATCTTGACTCCGCCCCCACTTCAGGTCCAGGGTCTTCTCAACTGTCAGGGGTTCCATGACCAGAACTCATTCTGTACATCTGAATGAGACAAGCCACTTTCATAAGTGAATAAACCAATTCAGGAGATTTCCTGTTCAATATGATGGGGCAGCCCTCTAAAATAATATCCACTTTATTGTGTGTTAGTCTAAACTGCAACGTCTGTCATCCTGGGGGTATTGTAGCCAAATTGCACAGATTGTAACCCCCTGCTAAAGTTATTACAGAGTGACGAAAGTGTGGGGCGGTGCAGGGAGAAAACAGAAAGTAGTGACAAGCACAGTGAAATAGTTATTTACATACACTAACACTGTAGAGACAGGGGAGTAAGATGGCTGAGGGCACACAGGGCTTGCACACACTCAGAGCAGCAAGAAACATTCAGTTACCTGTTATAACATAGGGTAATTTATAAATAACAAGATGTGGCGCACCACACTGAGCACATCCATCAAACTGCTGCTGTTTAGCACTCCTTTGTGCATGTTGCAGGCAGCCAATTTCTCAATCCTGCAGAAAGCCAGGGACAATTCTGTGCCAGAGTAGAGCAGGCGGAAAGGGCAGGTTTACAAACACTGGCCTGGGCCTCTTCTGGCCATATGTTAATGTTAAATTTGGTCTGGTAGCAGGTCGGGGAGGGCAGCAATTGGAGCAGGGTGGGGGAGAAGCATGCAGTAACAAATGAAAGCAACACAGTGGGTAGGAGAGACAGAGGCACAAGGGTGAGAGAGTGATGCGGGGGGCACGCAGCTCATGGGCGAGAGTTGGGGGGAAAAACACATGGGTATGGGAGAGCGACAAGAAGCGGGGGTAGGGAAGCACATGATGGAGACAGATTGAAAATGTATGCATGGAGTGATTAAACAAAAAGAATAAATGATGTCCCAAAAGGCGAACAATGGAAGATGATAACCACTTGGGCCATGCTCCAGGAAAGGGCCAAACACATAAAAATGAAGTGAAGCTGGCATCTGTTGGCAAAGGAGAAGTAAGCAAATTAGAGTGACGAAGAAGCCAATCAATGGTAAGCAATGGGAGAGTTCTAAGCCTACAGTAAGCTAACAAAATGTCTTGCAAGCAACCGCACTTGTGCAGTCTCAAGGCAAGACCTAAAAGCAGGATAGCTAATTCTGTAAAGAAGTAATATGTTCTTTTTTCTTGTTGTGATTTATTTAATTTGTTTAGTATCAGTCCCATTTTTTCAGGTCATTGGGATTATAGGGCAAGAGAGTGGCAATTGTTTTTACTTTTTTTTTATTTTTTAAAAAATTTTTTATTTGGCAAGCAAGTCATAGAAAAAAAAAATATACAATACATATTCTTAAACGTACATTTTAGAGTAATAATAACAGGGATAAGTCGTAAATTCAGAATGTTCATCAAATAATACAACTTTGGCCCGAATCATGTAACAAAAAAAAAAACAAAAAAAAAAGGGGAAAAGCAATCCATCTTTAAACCTCAAAAGTTATAATTAAGAAAAAAAAAGGCAAGAGGTACAGCTTGTATCTTTTAGCAGTTATACAAAATTAATCCATATCTTTTCCATTTTAGCTACAGACTTTCGGCTTCTACCCTTAGCAAGGGCCTTTTCCATAGTATATATTTCATGTAATAGAATTAGCCACTCTGTCATACAAGGTGGGTTCCGTGAGATCCAGGCTCTAGCTACCACCAATCTTGCACAGGACAAAGCTATGTTTAGCCAACTTGTATTATTGTTGCCCGTCGTATGTAAAGAAAGTAATACCGTAGGTGCTGTGAGTGGAGTATAAATCAATTGTTTTTGAAATAAAGTATTTTCTATTTCTTGCCAGTACTTTGCTAGCATGGGGCATGAGTAAATCATATGGATGAGATCTGCTGCCACCAGATCACATTTAGGACATTTAATGCGGTCGTTATTTAAATTGTTCTGTGACCATTTGGATATTTTCAATGGGGTATGATATAGTTGGCTGACCGTCCTATATAGTTGTAACTTTAAGCTAGAGGAGTGAACTAATTTGTTGATATTAACTAAAGCATTTGAAATGTTCTGTGGTGTCACATTAATTCCTAATTTTAGCGTCCACTTTTGTGACAATCTTGGGCAGTCATCCGCATCATGCTGACTAAGATGTTTGTATGCCATGCTAATTAGCGACTTCTTTTTTGTACTATACAAACAACCCCAAATGTCCGAGCTTGTAATTTTTTTCAGCTTCATTTTCCGTATTAGGTAATCCTTAATTTGCATGTATTTGTATGTCATTGCGCCTGGCAAATTATAAAGCAATTTTAAAGTTGAGAACTGGATGAAGCCATCTGGACCGTAATATCTTAATTCCATAAATGGCCCAAATTTCTCCCCATCTTATCACTAAAAATAGCGGGTAGCCCAGGATTGTCTCAGAGTGGTAAGTCTGTATGAAAAAAGGAAGTATCACAAAATTTCAAAATCAAATTAAAAATCCCTACAGCATCCCTTGCTGTCTTAAATTTAACTTGTTTGAAAAAGTTTGGGTCTTGTACTCTTGCTAAGAATTGATTTGAGTTTGTACCTAACATAAATTGGTAGAAAAAGAAAGTTTGGTTTTTATCTAGTAAGCTCTTGAGCCGTCCTAAGAATGATGCAAAAAAGTAAGACTTGAAATCCGGAAATTCCAGTCCTCCCTTTTCTAGGGGTAGTTTTAGTATAGCCATCGATACCTTCTAGGTTTTTTGTAGCTCCAAATAAAACTGCTGCAGATTCCATCTAGTTTCCTAAAAAATATATTATTAACTCGGAGAGAAATAGAACGGAAGAGATATAAAAATTTGGGCAAAATGTTCATTTTAATCAAATTGATTCGGCTCAAGATATTAAGTGGGATTTTGTGCCATTTTTTAAGTACCGTTGTCACTTCTTTTAGTAAGGGGTCGTAATTTAATTTGTTTATTTCATTGATTTTGGAAGAGATTTTCACCCCTAAATACACGGCCGAGTTACATATTCCTGTAACTACTTGATTCGTTTGATAATTCATAATAGTTTGTGTTTTGTTAAAGTATAACTTATCATTATTAGAAATGGGGTAGCCAAATAGGCCCAGGACCTGGGAATTTGGCAGTATTAGAAGACAGTGGTCCAATGGACTAATATTTTCAAAAATCGCAATTAGTCAACATTTTATAATTCACGTAGTGGAATCATCTCACAAAATAACAACCCAGCAAAACAGCAAAACACAATCCGTGGTGATTTAATTTATTTTTCTACCACTTATAGACAGTATAAATATCATGAATAATACAAAAAGGTCAAAATGGTTGCCCCAACAGGAGCGTGCAAAGAATAGAAAAGTAAAGTGGATTTAGTGATGGAGAAAAAGGGGAGGAAATTTTTAAAGAGCGTGACATAAAAACAATTTAACAATTCAAGAACAAAGGAACAATAATCATCCTCTCATTAAGACCTGACCCTAGCTCAATTCAGCAATATACTTTTGAATTTTTCAAAACCGTTATAATTGGTAAATCAAATGCACAAAAAAAGGGGGAGGATGGAGTTGGTCCAGGTCAATAGTCTATATTAAGCGTCGACGTTTCGACTCGACTTTATGGCCACACGGTGGATTAAGCCTGGGCCGGGCGAGTCTTCATCAGGACAAAACGGGCAACCATGTATCTTTAGGATGACCCCTGACGTTGATAGGTGATTCTAAGTTGATTTTTCTTTATTATTCAATAAATGAGAGCGTCCTCCTTCGTGATAATGTACCCTCAGGAAGGATCAAAAGTAGTAGATATTCGTCATTCCTGTCTTCCTACTCCATTATTTCACATGCTTCAAAAAGCAGTCATAGGTGGTGAGTATGTTATAGTCCTCTCACAGGACACAGCGAGCGTATTTTAAATCTTCTCAAATAGGGAGTGTTCCTCTTCTCACAAGGGGACGCCGATTCAATCAGAGTATGGTTTTCACTCCTGCTTCACGTCTTCTCAGTCAGGCCGCTAGCAGGAAACTAACTAAAGTTTCCTGCTAGCGGCCTGACTGAGAAGACGTGAAGCGTGAGTGAAAACCATACTCGGATTGAATCGGCGTCCCCTTGTGAGAAGAGGAACACTCCCTATTTGAGAAGATTTAAAATACGCTCGCTGTGTCCTGTGAGAGGACTATAACATACTCACCACCTATGACTGCTTTTTGAAGCATGTGAAATAATGGAGTAGGAAGACAGGAATGGCGAATATCTACTACTTTTGATCCTTCCTGAGGGTACATTATCACGAAGGAGGACGCTCTCATTTATTGAATAATAAAGAAAAATCAACTTAGAATCACCTATCAACGTCAGGGGTAATCCTAAAGATACATGGTTGCCCGTTTTGTCCTGATGAAGACTCGCCCGGCCCACACCGTGTGGCCATAAAGTCGAGTCGAAACGTCGACGCTTAATATAGACTATTGACCTGGACCAACTCCATCCTCCCCCTTTTTTTGTTCATTTGATTTACCAATTATAACGGTTTTGAAAAATTCAAAAGTATATTGCTGAATTGAGCTAGGGTCAGGTCTTAATGAGAGGATGATTATTGATCCTTTGTTCTTGAATTGTTGAATTGTTTTTATGTCACGCTCTTTAAAAATTTCCTCCCCTTTTTCTCCATCACTAAATCCACTTTACTTTCCTATTCTTTGCACGCTCCTGTTGGGGCAACCATTTTGACCTTTTTGTATTATTCATGACATTTATACTGTCTATAAGTGGTAGAAAAATAAATTAAATCACCACGGATTGTGTTTTGCTGTTTTGCTGGGTTGTTATTTTGTGAGATGATTCCACTACGTGAATTATAAAATGTTGACTAATTGCGATTTTTGAAAATATTAGTCCATTGGACCACTGTCTTCTAAAGTTTAACTTATAGCCTGAAATATCGCCAACATTTTTTGCTTCATCTGTTATTCCAATTAGTGCATCCGTTACATTTGTGGTCTAAATAGCTAGGTCGTCTGCATATGCAGTTAATTTAAGAGTTTTATGTTCGTGTATTACCGGTATTATCTTATCTTGGTTCTGCAGAGCATTGATGAAGGGTTCCATTGAAAGCGCAAACAGCAGGGGTGAAAGTGGGCACCCCTGCCTAGTCCCCCTGGAAATTGCAAAGGTTGGTGAAAGTAACCCCGCATAGCTAATTTTAGCATTGGGATCCCTATATATAGCCTGTATGCTTCTAAGAGACCGGTCTTTAAATCCAAACTGAATTATCACTTTCCACAGATAATCCCACCCCACTCGGTCAAACGCTTTTTCTGCGTCCAAAAGTATCATGCCGAGTGGGGTGAGATTAGTTGCAGCTACATCAAATGCCGTGATCGCCATGTTCACATGAGCGGTAGTATTCCTTCCAACTACGAAACCATGTTGTTGTTCATTAACTAGGTATGGCATGAGGGGTGCCAATCGCATTGATAGTAGCTTGGAGTAAGCCTTAGCATCGGTGTTTATTAAAGAGATTGGTCTATATGACCCACATTCAGTCGGTGGTTTTTTTTTCTTCAGAAAAAACATGATTTTCGCGGTTTTCCAGGATTCTGGAGCCTTTCCTATTATGCTAATAGAGTTCACAACTAAACAGAAGAGGGGTAGTATTTCTTCCGCACAGATTTTATACAATTCAACTGGAATTGTATCCTCCCCTGCCGCTTTGTTAGATGGGAGGGAAAACACGGCTGAGCGTAGTTCTTCTATTGTGTAATTTTCTTCCAAATTATCTAGAATATCCTGATCTAAATATTGTTTAACAGGGAGTTTATCATTTAAATAGGATTGAATCTGATTTGCAATATTCACGGTCTCTGGAGTGTATAATTTTTCATAATAAGAAGCGAATTGTTCCATTATTTGTATAGGCTGTGAATACAGAACATCATTGGGGCCTTTTATAGATTTAATTAGTGTTGATGCTCGGTCTTCAGCCACCTTGTAAGCCAAAAGCTTTCCGACTCGATCTCCACATTCATATTGTGAAAGTTTATATTTAAGTATCTTACAGGTGTTTTTTCTCTAAGAGAGCTTTTGATATCTGAACGCAAAATCAAAAGTTTATTTTCCAATAACAAGATATCAGACCTACTCATCACCCCGGCGCTAAGACTATTAGCTAATTGTTTTTCAGTATGTAAGATATTATCAGTCAGTGTCTTTGTCTCCTTTTTTCTTATTGCGTTTTGTTTGAAAATATATTGTTGAGTTACTCCTCTAATAGAGGCCTTACAGGCATCCCAAACTGAAAGAACACTAGCTGTATCCATATTATATGTGGAAAACTCCTTTATATGTTTTTTGAGAGAAGTTACGAAAACCTCATCCGATAATAAATATCTTGGAAAAGTGAAAGGGCACCCTTCTTTTACCCTTGGAGCTACTCCAAATGTAAATATAATAGGATTATGGTCAGAAGAGATTTTTGGCATAATCTGCATATATCCTAAGCTCATTAGTTCGTCTGAAGCCCACGCCAAATCTATCCTGGAGCAAAGTTTATGAGGAGACGAATAATATGTATATCCTGGTACACCTGGATAAAGACAGCGCCATATGTCTTTTATGTTATGTATTTTTGCTAGTTCCAGTATTGCTGCTCTTGTTTTACGCATACGTGGGGATAGCCCTTTCTTTGTTGCATCCTATTGATAGTTTAATACACAGTTAAAGTCTCCCATTAAAATGAGCTCGCCCTCCCATGATAATAGTTCTATATTCAGCCAGTCATATAAGCGTGGCTCATCTTTGTTTGGTCTATATATAGCACAAAAAACATAGATACTATCTTCTATCTGCATTTGCATTATTGCCCATCGCCCCCCCTTATCTGCCGCGGTTTTGATGACTTCCCTCCGCAATTGTCTTTTCTTTAATATTGCAACCCCTCTTATTGGTGCGTTTAATGTTGTGCAAACCACCAGCTCATAACCCAATTGATTCAAAAGTTTTTTATCTTTATAGCAGATATGTGTTTCAGTTAGCATAACCAGCTGTGCATTGTACATTTTCAATTCTTGATAAACTAAATTTCTTTTAGTCTTATTATTCAGGCCTGATACATTCCAAGCAAGACAACTGCAATACGTAATTTTAAGTAAATAAAATCAGAAATCGCTGCCCCTTTCTTATCACTCTTTTTAGTTTTCTTTCTTACAAATAGCATTTTATCTTCGTTTTGACTTGTCATACCATTTTTAGTTTTCTCCCCCCCTCCCTCACTCCCTCCCTCCCCAGTTCTGAGCTTCCCACCCCCCGTACCATAGGAAAACACCCCCCCCTTTATACTTGCTGCCGTTGGTTGGGCAGCCTCTTGAGGGTGCAGCCATCCGCATGCCTCTCCCCTACTTCATTAAGTATATCATTCCAAAACCCCCTTCAAATGTAAACGATTTGTCAGTTTTAGTCAGACCCTTTAAGATGATAATCACATGGAATCAACACTTGTAGATCTGGTATCTTGTATCTTATGCATTAGTGATTTTTTCTAACACCATTTCTGCCTCCTTAATCTGGTTAAGAAAGTACGTATGACCAGCTTTAGTGACTTTTAAGCACGCAGGTTCTTGGAGGAAAACCTGAGCCCCTGCGGCTTTAAAAGAGTCAATTAATTGACGTAAGTTCCATCGTCTCTCCATGGTAGTTTTACAAAGGTCTGACCTGACGAAAAAAGTCACATCTTCTATGACAATGGGGGAGTTAGGTTTTGCTTTTAGAGAAACAGCCTGTCTCAGTAAGAAATTTCCAAAATAAATAAAAAACGGACGAGGGAATTTACTGCCTTTGTTTCTGTTAACTAGTGGTAATCTATGAACTCTTTGTAACTGAGAATCCCAGTCCCAGTCGGCAAGATCCGGGAATGCACGTTGGAAAAGCTTGACTATGTAGGCCCGGGGGTCAGCCCCTTCAGCACCTTCTGGCACCCCAAAAAGTCTAAGATTTTGTCTTCTTTGTCTATTTTCCATCTCCTCGATTTTAAGTTGTAGGACCCGGATCTCTTCATCATGGCGAGAATTTTTCTGCTCAGTTTTGACCGAAGTTTCTTCTAACTGCACAACTCTGTGTTGTAGCTCTTCCACTTCTTGAGTTATCGTGTTCATTTTGCTATTAACTTCAAGTAGATAATTTTGTGTTTTGGTATTGTCTTCTTTCAGTTGCAAGAAATATTGCTGTGCTTCTTGCCGTTGTTCGGTCAACATATTTAAGATTAAGACCAGAGAGGAGGACTCCACCGATGGTTTGTCAGGAGGTAGTACCTCCTGAAGCGTATCTTTCACAACGTAGCCTGTTCCCTTAGCCATAGCAGCTATGACTACGAGATCATTAGAACTGAGAGCCATTTCATCAGTTCCTTCTCTGATATTAATATCTTCTTGGGGGCTCTTTGTTCCCATGGAATTATCCACATTTGGTTGACTTAAAGAGTTAGACGGAGTTGCATTATCCACTTCTTGGTCGACTTGTAATGGAGTTGGTGGCCCCGTGGAGCTGTTTCCTGATAATCGTAGAGCCATTGATTTTACCCCTCCGTTGGCTTGTATCCACTTGCGGAGAGGGCTGTCGTCAATGATTGGTTTGCCTCTAGTGTTAGCATAGGTTATAGCAGAGGAGAGAGTAGAAGGATTAGTATTTTTCTTGTTTTTTAGTTTGTTTTTAGCCTTCCCTCTTCCTTTTTTCCGTGACACTGTTTTCCAATCATCCTGTGAAAAGCCCACCCCATTGTTCTCTTCTTCATCGATCAGTTCCTCATATTCGTCATTAGACTCCACTTGTTTCTCATTAAATCCCTCTGCACAATCTCCAGAAAACCCCTTAGCTTCAAGTCCTGGAGCTATATTAAGCACTTCTGTTGCCTGAGCTGCCAGAGTTTCATAATTCAGCTGAATAGACATATTGTTAAGTTCATCGCCTCTTAAATCTGGCTCCGTGTCCATAATCCGTATTAATCCCATACCGTCTGGGTCTGGAACATGTACCTGTGGCTGTACTTTATCTTTGTCTTTTTCTTTATGATTATCAGTTTTAACTGCTTCATACAGTTCTTCAGGCAGTTCTAAAGTCACTACAACATTCTCTACAACCGTATTAAGGCCTGTGGTATTATCAATACATTCAATGTTCTCCGTATCATTCACCATTGCCTCATTTGTTCCCTTGTTTGTTTGCGCTGTAACATCATTTTTTGCGCCGTTTACTGAGGCAGCAGAGTCTATATTTATATTTATATTGGCAGCCTTTGCTTTTGTTAAGCTATTTTTTTCACCAGCAGTAAGCATTGGAGGTCGCGGTAACTGTAGCTTACCAGCCATAAATGCAGCCTTATCCTGTTTCCCAGTAGTGAACAGGTTCTGTGAGCCAGCTCCAGCTCCGTCTTTCCCGAGGGGCTTGGCTGGTGTCTTTTGTTTTTCCGCCGCCGATCTCTTCCCTCCCGCCGTATTGCTAACAGCTGTGGTTCCCTGAGCGGTGTTCTCATCGGTGTTTACTGCGCCCTTCGTGGTCCTAGTGCTGCGCGGTTGGTTCTTCGGAGCCATTGTCGTACTTGAAATCGCTTTGCAAGCGGAGTCACCTGGTGTTGAAGGTTCCTCCCGGTCGTCGGAGCTAGAGGCACTCGTCACGCGCCCCGCACGAAGTAGTATGCCGCAGCCCGGGCCTGAGGAGCCGAGCCAGGCCAGCAACGTCCAGCGAGCCCAGCGAGCACAGCTAGTCTCCAACCACAACTCGCGGCTACCGCAACCTCCTGCAGTCAGAAGCCGCATCCGATTTTCCCCACCAACCTTAGCTATACCTTCGCTCGCAAGGGTGATTCCAGGTAATTCTGTAGCGGTTTAAAAGCGTCTTTCGATTGTTGAGATAGAGTGTCTGCCCATTTAGCTCAAAAGTTCGTTTAAGGCATTCTCTCTATCCGCTACTTGTGAAGTAGAGGGAGCTGCGTTTCCAGGCTGCACCGGACGGAGTCTTCAGTCCGCCATCTTCGTTTTCCCTCGGCAATTGTTTTTACTAAACTTTTTTGTTTTTAATTGGTAAATCATGTTTAAATTGTTTTTTGAGAAGTTAATATTCAAATGTATATTTTTATGTGCAATCTTTAGAGTTTTTGAATGTGAATAGATTTTTGTAATGCTTTAATGTTTTGTGTTTTAAGAATATTTTGAGTGATATTGTTTTTATAGTAATGTTCAATGTTGTGATATAAACAATTTGTATAATGATTATCCTATATTTTCCCAACACTTTCAGTACTGTTGCTTAGTTTTAGTGAGAATGTTAAAATTGGCCCATCTAAAGTCCAGCTGTTTCCATTCTGCTGCTTTGGTTGGAGTGGGGACTGTAAATACTATCCCTCCACAATCCAGCACTTTCCCTACCTTTACTTATGTTGAAGAGGGAATGGTAAATGTTACCCCTTCAAAGTCCAACACTTTCCCTACAGTTGCTTACATTGGATTTTGAATAGTAAATCTAAGCCCTCCAAAATCCAATGGTTTTTCCACTGTTGGTTAGGTTGGAGTGAGAATAGTAAATATTACCCCTGCGTAGTCCAGCACTTTCACTGTTGTTGTTTAAGTTGGAGGAGGTATAGAAAATATCATCCCTTCAAACTCTAATTCTTTCCTTAGTGTTGGTTAGGTTGGAGTGGGAATATTAAGTCTGATTTTCACAAAGTGCAATGCTTTCTCTACTGTTGATTAGGTTGGAGTGGGAACGGTAAATCTTGCCCCTACAAAGTGTAACACTTTCACTAACATTGCTTAAGTTGGAGTAGGAATAGTAGATTTTATGCTTTTAAAGGGGAACAGTGAGTGGTACATTTTATTTCTCCAAATTAATTTGTTTCCTTTTTTCGTAGAATTTGGAATGTTAATTTCATTTAATTTATGTTTTTAGTTTAAT
Organism: Lissotriton helveticus; assembly: GCF_964261635.1. Taxonomy (NCBI): domain Eukaryota; kingdom Metazoa; phylum Chordata; class Amphibia; order Caudata; family Salamandridae; genus Lissotriton; species Lissotriton helveticus. The sequence continues at coordinate 1,299,284,740 of NC_136057.1, forward strand.
TTGTATTTAAATGTAGTTTGTTTGTTTGATATTTCTTTCAAAATGTTTATTGTTATTACTTTGGATTTAGAATTTAAATAATTTGTGCTTTTTTGTTGGATACATCTATTTTTATTAATTGTAGTTTGTATATTAGTATTTTTGAATTTTGGTTATGTTTTTACTTTACATGTTGTTTTCTCCCTCTTGTTTTTTTAATATAGATTTGTGGTTTTATATTACAGTATATGTTTATTGTAATAAAATATTTGTATTTTATTTAGTGCATTTGGTTTCAAGTATATGAGTTTTAATATAATTTAATTATTCAATAATTATATTGTTTAGTTTTTTTCAAACTTTTATTAAAATGTATATTGTATATATTTATCACATTTTTGTAGTTATTACTATTAGTTTTAATTTAAAACATTGTATATAACTATATATTGTTGTTATACAGTTCTTTATTTAAATCAATTTGAAAAGAGATCATTTTTAAAACAAATTTCCATTATTTTTACACTTTTAATTATATATGTGTTCTTTTTAATTATAATTGTAAATACTTTAACAACATCTTTACATATAATGTCAATATTTAGTACCCCTATATCTGATAAAGTTGTACTAAATATTAAGATTATATGTAAACAGATGTTTGAATGAAGCTTTTATACATATGTAATGATACCAATGGGGAATTACTTGGCTACTACTTTGTGCATCTGTATTTTTATTTACAGAGGTGCAAAAAACAAAATCCAGCACTGTGTCTTGCTTGGATTAAGTTATTTATTTAACTTCTTTTTCTTTCACTGAATTTGTACCTTGTTCAACGCCTTAACAAGGTCTCAAGATAAGGATAACATTCTTTTCTGACATACATTTACAAACAAATAATACGACATTGCACAGAAAAATAAACTATGAAAAATAAATAAAAAATGTGTACATTTTACATAGAGAATACAATTTTACGGCAATACACCAATTACCTCACAAAACTTGCGAAATGTTCATTTCATTGTAAGTCAAAAATTCAGTTTCTACACAGAACCATTTTCATAAATGGCAAATACTATTTCCAAAAAATGCCGACGCGTTTCGAGTTCCAATGCCACTCAAGGAACTCTCATCAGGGCTTCTGTTGTTTCAGAATTCACTTTGGTGTGGATTTTTTCTTAAACTCAATGCGTTATTGTAGTTGTGACGGACTACATGGGGGTACACTTCTTTCTTCCCCATACGGGACTCTGTGGAAGGGATCAATGAATCCTTTTTAATTTGTTACTTGGTTTGTCAGTCCATGAATTCATCCACTCTCTAACTAATTCCTTCATAAGAGTGCTTGCACTCGTGCACACACAGCAACTGGATGATCAGCTATCGGGTTTTGTAAGGATCGTTTGTTTTAAGTGCTTCTTTCGTCTGATTATAAACGCAATCCTCCAGCCGTTCGAGTAAATCAGTCTTGATTTACTTGAACGGCTGGATGATTGCGTTTATAATCAGACGAGTATGTAGTCCGTCACAGCTACAATAACGCATCGAGTTTAAGAAAAAATACATACCAAAGTCAATTCTGAAACAACAGAAGCCCTGATGAGAGTTCCTTGAGTGGAATTGGAACTCAAAATGCGTCGGCATTTTTTGGAAATAGTATTTGGCATTTATGAAAATGGTTCTGTGTAGAAACTGAATTATTGACTTACAATGAAATGAAAATTTCGCAGGTTTTGTGAAATTATTGTGTGGTAGTTGGTGTTTCGCCGTATAATTGTATTCTATATGTAAAATGTACAAATGTTTGATTTATGTTTCATGGTTTATTTTTCTGTGCAATGTCGTATTATTTGTTTGTAAATGTATGTCAGAAAATAATGTATCTTTATCTTGAGACCTTGTTAAGGAGTTAAACTAGGTAAAAATTCAGTGAAAGAAAAAGAAGTTAAATAAATATCCAAGCAAGACACAGTGCTGGATTTTGTTTTTTGCACCTGTGTAAGTAAAAATACAGATGCACAAAGTAGTAGCCAGGTAATTCCCCATTGGTATCATTGTTTAAATAGGCCGGACCTGGCTACTGTCCCAGGGCCTACACTCCTTTTGATTTATACATATGTAAGCACTATATTTACAACCACAACCTGTTTGCTGTGATATTAGTACAACCTGATCTTTTTTAAATCAATAGTCTGTCGTAGAAGTACATGAAGGACAATAGCCTCATGCTAGAGTCAAAACATATCCTCAGATTTCTTGAAGAGGGTGCAAATATCATTGTGCTTCTGCCCCAGATTATTCGATGAGTGAAGAAAATGTATTAAAGCTTCTGCTTTCAAATTTTGATCTGTATGCCTATTGTACCGCTATTTATATTCTTGAATAAGCATGCATCCACAATTGGTGAGGAGACTTGTAATATGAATGGACATTTCATTTAGGAAATTACAAAAGACCGATCATCATTTTTGCTCCAGCTAAAGTTAACAAATTCTTAACTAAAATTTAAATGGGAGTTTTGTGTAGGTTTTATATTTTTAGCTTCATAACATATATTTGCATGCTTTTAATTCACTAACAAATAAAGATTTTTGAATTTGTGATAAGGAAAGGCAATGGGGGCAGAGGATGACAGGAGGTCGATTACTCAGTTGTTGGAAGAGTAAAGCATTAGGTGTAGTGGAGAGGCTTCCAGCCTCACATGGTCATGACACAATCAGGGCTTCTATGCTCAAAGTTAGTGGGGATCAAGGGGAGTGAAAAGACAATTCATCAAAGAGATGACAGAAGAGTCCGAAGAAGTAACTGATAAGGGTAGCAGTGTCATGGAGAACAAGCATTGGCATAGCCAATAGGTCTCGCCTTTGGGACCTTATAAGTGTTTAGCAATGCAACAGTTGATGTTGTTGCACCAAGGATAGTGTGCTGCATAACTAAATATTTATAAGGTCCTAAAAGCAAGACCTATTGGCTATGCCAATGCTTGTTTATTAGAGGTAACAGGTGGCCTACGGGTAAGATGACCTCAGGAACAGCTCTCGTAAGGCAAGGAAACATTGGTACAGGGGGCACTTGGACCTCACAATTGTGACACATTGGGTCAGGAAACACACAACAAAACAGGTTCACTGCACCGAAGAGCAAAAGAGATTGGATGATAGGAAAACACTGTTTCCATAGAGGAGACAGGTAAACAAGAAACAAAAAAGTATAACATTGTAAATATTTGTAAATAATTGAATATTTTGACATACATTGAAACTACACCCACAATGCCTCCTGATGGGCAGAAGTGGAAAACTGTATACATTGCAATGGGAGACAGACTTCCCCAACCGTGAACACACCCTTGTGGTGAAACACGTTGGTGGTAGTGGTGTTTAATAAAAACCCTGAAACAAACAGCTTTGGAGTGCGACATCCGTTTGTTGTACTAATTTACTGTTGGACTGGATTCCGCCCTTTTTATGTCTGCACCAGATGGCAGAGCGCACTGTCCAGAGGAATCATATTGCTAATCTAAATAATTGAGGATGACAGCAGCACCAGGTTCCAGCTGAAGGAATTGATTTATGCCCTGAATCTGACACGCTAAACAAGGATGGAAAAGCAATAAATTCATCCTACGGAATGTGAATACTAGAACTGCTTCGTTGATAATCACCTTGAAGTCACAAATTACTTCGATCTTTCAAACCCGCAGGAATACAAGCGTTTGAATATCCTGCACGGCAGCGGGAAACGTCAACCCTGCCAGAAGACGATTACCATCTGGAGAAAATGAGGAATAGGGGTCGGAGGACACCACTGCAATCATGAGTAACCAAAGGAAATAGCAGGCGAGAGAGCACAATGAACTAAGCATGAACTGTGTCTATTACAAATGTGACATTTAACATTACGTGAAAGCGAGTGTAAAGACAAAGTGAAAGTGTGTAAGACAACAGGACGGTGATTGATAGTCAGACACGGTAACCGACATCAGCGGCAGGGGAGCAAATCAAACAATTGGTTTCCTCAAACTTTAAAGAGCCGCCTAAACTATAGGGAACAAATGTAACCAAAACAATACACTCGCAGGGGATAACATCTTTCAAAAGTGCAAATTAATTAAATCAACAATAAACTCCATGAACTTTTGACAAACCGAGGAGACTTGATACTTTAGTACATCCCTGTGAAGATAAGAGGGCACGGTTACAAGATAACAAGCAGCTAAGTTAGAGCGGATTCAGTCAAGTGTGGCACAGCTCGAAGACTAATTCAATTGACTTGAGCCCAAAAGTAACACGAGAAACAAGCAGATAACTAAAACAGATGGCCCGTGCGTGCACTAGAGCCTCTCTCTTCAGTGGCAGTAAAGTACATGGAAAACAAGGGCGGCCACACTAATTACAAACAGATGGCCCCTGTGCGCCGCTGCTCGCTCCTGCAAGGTGGATGCCGTGGCCTGCACGAGTTTCTGAAAAGTGCAAACCGCTTCCAAAAGGTCATCTCCTACAGCAGCGCATGCGTACTGCGCTAGGCTCGAACTAAAATTACGGTGGCCCTTAACTGACCCCTGCAAAATGCTCCCTGCCAAGTGAGGATGACAATACACACCAGGACAGGGATCAGACAATAGGTAGGAGAAGTTAAGAGTTGCCATTAATGCCCAGGGTGGTCAGCATGGTTATTGTGGTGGAAAAGTTGACCATATCTGTTGGTACGTGAGATCAAGGAGTACACAGGAAATTTGGTGATGAAGTCTGACTGCTGTGTAAGGACAGTTTCTGTGGAGTTAAGTTGCCGCTACCTTGATTGCAGTCGTTCAAATATATATATATATATAGTATTCTAACTGCAGGTTTTGAAGCACTTTATCGCAAATAGCACACTACTCTGGTACCGAGGGTAATCCATTGGTTATTTGTTATTTTCCTTGTGGTAGATTAAATTAATAGAGCTGGGTGAGCTAGTTAGTGCGGGCTAGGCGAGTTCATTCAATGGTTGGAAAGATGATTAGACAGACTGGCGAAGATTAATTATTGTTAGGTTGCAGGAATTGGGTTTTAAAGAAGTAGACCGTGTGGCCTATGAAATGTAGTGTGACCCTTTTGCAGAAATACAATAATAGAGTTCAAGGGAGACAGACATGCTTCCGAGAAAAGGCTACACTCAGAAAGAGGAGTCTTGTAGAGGAAGAATATAGGAGAGGGTCACTCTGAGGACAGAAGTCAAAGGATCCAATCAAGAGTTGTAAGTAAAGGTCCATTTTCAAGCAAGGTTTTAGAAAAATCATAGGAGGAGGCATTCTGACATTCCATGCAATCTGAGGAGGTAAAGCCGTAGAAAGAAAATTGTGCTGTATGTGAGTAGTTCTTAAACCTATGACCTCTGTGGACGCCAGCTCAGTCATTACTAAAAGCCAGGGACCCCACTGAACCATGACTGGACTAATGGGACTCCCACTTAGTCATTATGGGAAGCTGAGGACTCTGGCCCAAGCAATTTCTATGATTAAAACCTCAAAACAATACACGAAACTAAGGAAACAAGTATACATCAAACATATTCACAAATAATTAAATATTTAATTTAGTTCACAACAAACAAATTTAGAAAAATCATATTTTTAGTTTAAACGCAGACGTTTAAGCTTTTCCAAATTTGTTTTTAAATTCTAAAAGACAAAGCAATAAGCTAGACTCTGGCATATCACTTTGTCTTCCTTTGCACCTAATTTGTGCTGTCTTTTTGTGGGTGCATCAATTGAGGCCACTTATCATCCATAATATTTTCTGTTTGTTGTCCCTGGTCTGCTCCGACGGATCCAGCTAATGATACCAGCTTAGTTTCTAATCTCCAATTCCAAATTCGTTCACATTTGCAGAACTCTTTACAATTTTTTGTTTTACATTTTGTTTCTGTACATACATGTTTTTAGGGAGGGAGGGAGAGATAGAAGGAGAGAGGCCCGTTGTTTAGGGGTGAAAATGCCACCGGAACCAAAAGTGTAAAGAAGTAGGCGGGAGAGCTAGAAAAGGATGACTAGGATGTAGGGTCAGTTAGATGAAAACTGGCATCCTGCACCGCAGGGGTAGAAAGCTTTCAGAGCAGGTAGATGTGGACATTGGACAGTGATGTAATGCCCAGCACAAGTCAGCATTCTAGTGCTGAGCCTGTAACTACACTGAACACCCACCCACCACTGATGTCACAGGTCATGTGACACAGTACCAATAAAAGAGGCCGAGCGCACGTGCTCTGGGCCAGTTGCACCGAGCCAGCAGTGTGTCCTGCGTCCCAGTCATTTCCCAGCATGAGGGCCTAAGGCCCGACCCTACAATGGCGACGAGGGTAGCTGTGTCCACGCGTGCCACAGCTCTAAACATCGAGGAAAAGGGGGAGAGAATGCTGCTCGCCTGAGAGCACCCCCTGCGAAGAAACGGGCCGGCCGCCGAGAGGCCCGTGGGGCGTGTGTCGAGCCCCGGGCCTAGAGAAGAAGGAGGAGGTGACCGGGAGCTCACCCCGCACCTCTCCAGCCTGCCGTGGTCCGCCCTGCCGTGGCGGAGCCCCAAGAAGACAAGCGGAGCCATCGCGGTGCCCACCCGCTGAAGAACAGGCCCGTCGGCCGAAGGTGAGCCCAGACTGTACACCACCAAAAGCGGAGCCCACCCGCGACGTTCACAACAGCGATAATGGCGGCCGCCTGCTAGCGCCGCCCAGGACTACACAAAGCGGAGCCTACCCGCTATAAATAAACTGTGCCCCTACTATAGCGAGGCCAGCGGAGCCCACCCGCGACCCGCCTACGGCGACGCGACGTTGGTCGCAACTGCCCCGTAATCAAGCAAGGCTCGCGGAGCCCACCCGCGGCCTGCATGCATCCACCTCTGCCCAGCCGCGCAGCGTCTGCTCAAACCTGCCGCGGCGGTGAGGAAAGGAGCCCGCAGCGTGAGGAGAGCTACCGAGCTCCTAATGGAAGTAAGCGGAGTCCACCCGCGATTGCCCCGCAGCGAAGCGCCATCCGTATGCCCCGACAGTGAAGGGACAATGATTGACTGCGGAGCGCCCGCAGTGTATGGGGATCTGCAGGGCAATCAGTAATCAAAGCGGAGCTCACCCGCATTAAGGATCTGCACCAGCCCCCCCTGCGAGGCCGATCAGAGCGACCCCTCCCCCGCAGCCCGGGAACACTTTGCCTGCTGCAAGGGGCAGGGACGGGGAAAAGTAACTGCCAACAGTGCCCCGCCACGCTCACAGAACTGGCTGTTTCCCCGAGTGGCATTGGAGAGGACATGCCTGTGCCGGCCTGCCTCCGGACAACGAAAAAAAAAAGGACCTACCTGTCATACACGCAGCCCAGCACCGGCAGCTCAGCTCCATCTGGGAAAATCAGAACGAAGCGCATTGCTACAGGTATTGCGACACTGCCATCTAGTGGCCTTTTAGGGACACTGCACTAAAAGGAAAAGACAGCTTCCAGATAAGCCTGCAGCAAGGGAGTGATCACTGCAGCTTTGCCCTAGCAGCCCCAAGTGTGCCACGGGACAGCAGACTCCTAGCAGGGGACAACAGGCTGCAAGCGCTCAAAGAGCAGCAAGGAACAAAGGTCAGCACAGCAGGTGCACACACAGCAGCACAAGACTGGCACAGCAACGCCAAGCAGCTGCGCAAGACTGGCGCACAGACACCACACAGAGAAATGCCACGACACCGACAAGGGAGAGCGCTAGGAGCGCAAGGACTATACACAGGTACCCGGACTAGCACAGCACTGCGATGTGCAGAAAGGCGCAAGGAGTGAAGGAACTCCACACAGCCTGAGAAGGAAAACGCGACAGCGCGGGAGTGCACCACAGCGGAAAGAACACCTCAGGAACAGGAGTGCAGCAACTCCACGCAGGACATTCCAAAGGATCGCAACCAACAGCGCAAAGAAGAAGCACGACCAGAAGAAGATCCATGGAGCGGTGACGCAACCCTCCAGAAGCAAACACTCAAGAAGCATCAACACAACGCCAGAAAAGAAGACAGTGATGCCTGGTGGCCACAGGCCATCGCTGCAGCAGAATGGCGAAAGTAAGAACACCCCACACGAACCAACGATGGTTCTAGAACCCAGCACCAGGAAGTGCGAAAGCGCATGACGCAAATGCGCAGCAGTGCGGATAGCACTAGCCCAAAGCAGCAAGTCACAAGAGAAGACATGGCGAGCGCACCCAGATGCGCACCAAACCAACTCAACTGCAATGAACAGGAAATGGTTGTGCAGACAACCCGCAGCATTGATGATACATCACAGAAGCAACCTGACCACTCAGCCTGGTCGCCAAGCACGAAGTCGACCAGCCAGATGGTCGCACCCAGAAGCCTACCTGCCGGACATCGGCAGAAGGGACCAGCACGAGGTCCAAGAAGCTCAGCACCACAAATCCTACCTGCCAGACCTCGGCAGAAGGGACCAGCACGAGGTCCAAGAAGCTCAGCACTACAAATCCTACCTGCCAGACCTCGGCAGAAGGGACCAGCACGAGGTCCAAGAAACTCAGCACCACAAATCCTACCTGCCAGACCTCGGCAGAAGGGACCAGCACGACGTCCAAGAAGTTCAGACAATGCACGGTCCGACGACCTAGACCCACGAACTTCAACCACACAAATTAACGAAAGTAACAGGAAGAAGATGTGAAGGTCGCGACGCTCACCCTGGGAAGTGTGTAACAAGAAGATAGTGTCCTAGGACCAGGACAAGACCAGGAAGACACGTGCAGAGTGCGCGCGCTGCATGGGGAAGCCTGGCCAGAAAAGATGAAGAAAAGGGGAACAGGGTACGTTGCGAAAAGAGGAGAAGAGAAGAAGAAAGATCGGAGCGGCACCCCGCCACCGAAGAAAGGAAGAAAAGAGAAGTCAGAGTGACACCCAGTCACTTCAAGAAGAAAGGGGAAAGAACAGAGTGGCCACTGCCACTAAGAAGAAAAGAAGGAAGAAGTAATCAGAGTGGCACGACTGTCAGGTTAAGAAGAAGGAAGAAAGAACTGAGTGGCCACCGCCACTAAGAAAAGAAGAAAGGTGACAGGCACTGGAACACCGGAGTGCAATGGAGAACAAGCCTGGTAAGAGCACCGGCAGAGCAGACCAAAGACAACCACCTACGAATCATCCATCCACATGGCGAACGCAGAAGGGAGCAAGATAGACTGTTGAAGACATCTACCTCTGGGGTTGGCGGAAGATCGAATGGCGAGAGTGCTCACACATCCGGCTGGTGAACTGACCACTCCACACCGACCCGTGGCAACCCAAGAAGAGGCCTCAAGGAACTCTGGTGGCAGCAAGTCCCAAACGGGAGACAGATCTACAGAAGCACGTCTGCAGGACTCAAGAGGATGAAAGCCTCGAGAGCAATGAAGAGAGTCGACAACTCAACCTTCAGGTGGAACTAGGACACGACGGTGAGGTTCGTAGAGCGCCCTGCTCACGGCCCGAAGGCTATGGTAGAGCAACGCGACCAAAAACACCAGTCCAGTGGAAACCTGGCAAAGAGGTCCTCCCGGACATCTTGTGGCAGAAGAAAACCGGCGAGAGGGGCATCCTAGTGAGAGGGATGTTCGCACCTACTCTATTCACCTGCTAAGAAACACACTGAAGCCTGCCTGGAAACATCACGCAACCAGCTTGGAGAAAAGAAGCCGGAAGGCAAACAACAACCACGTCATCCATCTCTCTTGAACCATTCGTCACCAAGAGAGCAAAGCAAAAGGCAGGGCTGAGAACAGCCGACAGAGAAAGAATGAACCCGCCGAACAACTAAGAACCGTGCCACCAAGAACTGCTAATTCAAAACGCAAGAACTATACTGCCTGCGGCTTGCAAGCAGCCAAAGAGACTCTTTTTGAAAGCGCAAGTCCAATGTTATTTTCTGTGTTTTCTTTCCCCCACAGGTGTTTGGACTTTTTTCATGTTTGGTTTAATTTTTAACCAATTTGGGGAGGGATGTAATGCCCAGCACAAGTCAGCATTCTAGTGCTGAGCCTGTAACTACACTGAACACCCACCCACCACTGATGTCACAGGTCATGTGACACAGTACCAATAAAAGAGGCCGAGCGCACGTGCTCTGGGCCAGTTGCACCGAGCCAGCAGTGTGTCCTGCGTCCCAGTCATTTCCCAGCATGAGGGCCTTAGGCCCGACCCTACAAGTGAGAGCTGGGTAAATTAAGATGAATGGGGGGGCAAAACAGAAGAAACGACGGGGTGGTGAGGATGAGACAGGGTTAGCAAACAGCATACGGGTGCGAAGCCCTGAGGTTGAGGGGGCCAAACCACAGTGAGGGAGATAAAGGCAGAGAGATTGAGGGGGTTCTATCAGAGACACTGGTGCCAGGAGGGGCAGTGAGCCTGAGGGGCCGTCGCAGAGACCCTGTTAGCGGAGGGCTCGCACTCACCGCGCTGCTCATGACGAATCTCCGTTCAGTCTCTTGTTGTGAGTCCCTCAGTACTCCCGTTGCCAAGGAAGTCTCAGCGTTTGTAGTTTGAAGTGCAGAGTGCGCTGAAGCAAGGTTCCTGCAGGTGGCACTGCAGCTTCATCTATCACCTCACGCTTGTGAAGGACGATAAACAAAGCTAAATTACTATGCTACTTTGAGGGTGAACACGACTCCTACGCCATCCATGCCTCTGCGTCAATCAAAGAACCGAGCACCTTTCTTATTTTTAGACCTGCCACTAATTGATCATATGTCCCTAGGCAATACCGGATTGAAACTTTTACATCCTGTCTCAGATGCAGTTTGGATTAATACTGCCAATCAATATTTTTGAAAGAGGCTAATAAAATGTCAGTCACTATTCTGTCATTTAACTCTGTAATTTTCTTGTCGAAAAACAAGCCCAAAACTGCGCAAAATGTCTGTGAAGGAAGGTTAACTCCACTGTCATATGCAAGAGAGCTTGCTAGCCAGAGATAGATTTGAAATGCAGTCATTAGTAAAAAGTGTGGTACATAAGATCAGGGCAGAACAAATGGGTGTGTAAAATTGAAATGAAGATGATGAGTGAGATTTAACTGTGATTGAACATTACGTAGAATAGGTGTATATTTTCATGGCATACCAACCATTATACAATGGATCAGGAAGTGAGCATTAGAGGGGGGATGGCTGGTTGTTAGGGTGAAAGAGGGGGCATCCGTGTTAGTCCTGGAGTCTGTGGCCATGTGTCTCCTGAGCCCATGTGAATGCAGAGAGTAAGGATTCAGCTTGGAAAACTCTTTATTTAGCCTTCTATGGATAAGCACAGGGTGGCAAGGGATGGAATTAGTTGGTGGCCGGGGAGTAGTACATGTGTGGGTATTTATAGAGAAATATTCTATTAGAACAGAATATTTTACTAGAATGAAAGTAGAAAAGAGAATCTGATTGAGGGCTGTATGAAGGCTTTAGAAATACCCTGCATTTAGCAGCGGACATTCACCTAGCTTGATGGAAGTAGTGGGTATGTGCAGGGCTTTAAGTGGGGAAAAAACCTGGGGGTGCTCTAAAAGGGGCGTGGCACATTTATTAAAGGGGTGTGGCCTATCCGAGTAGGGGCGTGGTCTAAATCGAGATAACTAGCATTGTATGCTTAAGAAAATCATGAAGTCACATCCAGCAAAGGATAATAAAATAGGCAAAAAAGTATATTTATTAACCGCATGCGTGCTAGCGGTTTTCCCGCTGTGCGCTGCGTTTAAAAAAAAAACGCATTACATGACGAGCTCAGCTCGTCATGAGCGTACGAGCGTCGTCACTCATGATGAGCTGAGCTCGTCATGAGCGCGGAAGGGAAGAATAAGCCATAAAATACCTAACATTTGCTATTTCCAAACTTAGAATTTAAAAACCATCTTCACCAAAGGATGTGTTATTAAATTCTGAGTTTAGGCAGAGGCGCAACTAGAGCCAAATTTCGGGGGGGCTAAGAAAAAATTTCGGGGGGTGGGCTGAATCTTTAAGCAATAGTCAGAGTGGAGCTGCAAGGGCTATTAGAAGGGGTGAGACAACAACAATTCTTCATTAATATGCAAATGGTCTTTTAAAGACCTGTGAAGTGCTCGGGTGCGGCTGTGTGTGCCCAGAAAGCATTTCATCCCGGGCTGCCACACACGACGGGGGTGGGGGGGTAGGGGGGATGGGGGCTGAATCTCTTTGAGTCCAATGGGAGTTGGGCGCCTGAGTGCAGGGATACCAGATTCCATATGTCTATCTTGCCGTTATGGGAAGATATGCAGGTAAACATCTCACAAAGCATTCCCCCTGTTATCCTATGGGCAAGATAAATAGTGAAAAACGAAATTGCCAGTATTTCACTATCAAGACATGTTACCCACACTAGTAACACCAAACAAAAACCGAGACATCTACTCACCCTACCTTTGACCTTTGAGGCCCGAAAATAGAGCCCTCAAGAGCCCCCTTTCGAGGCCCTCCAAAAAAAACTGGGGGGCTCAGCCCCCCACAGACCCCCCCCCCCACTTAAAGCCCTGGGTATGTGAACGGTTAAGTGGAATGATGCATGTCTTACAAAATTGATAGGTGCACAGAGGTAGGTTTGGGCACTACGTGTGCCCCCCAGGGATCCTTTAAATTGGCCAGCGATGGCTGGGGGCCCTGTTTGGGGACCCGATCTCTTTCCGACAACCTATTCATGGCGGGGTTCCCACCATTAAAAGGCTGTCAGAAAGGGATATTGTAATCCTGGCGGCGGTGCCTGCCTTGGCACCACCGTCATTCTGGGACGCTCCTCCGACCGCCGCACCGTCGGGATCTATGATCCTGGCAGAGGTGGCAGTGTTGCGTCAGACAGTTGTGGTTCCAACTGCCAGTATCATAATACGACAGTCGGACTAATGGGCTATCGACGGCCGGACCACCACCGACGGGCTGTCGGTGGCCGGTCTGCCGACATCATAATTATGCCCATAGTGTTTGGAAGTGGTGAGGCAAGTGAATGATTAGTCATTGAAACCCAGCAGCTCACACAGTAGATAGCATGAAAGGTGCACAACGTAAATATTGTTTTAGAAGTATCATCTAGTACAAATATAACCACAAAAATACTGCTGGTAAGAAAATTGTGTTTAAAAGTGTGTAATCTCTTTTTTTTTAAATATAGTTGTATATAATTTTGATTTTGTATTTTTTTGTATGTTTTATTTCTTTGTGTGTTTTAAGTGATTAATATTTTAATTTTAGTTGTATATAATCTTTTAGTAGATTTTTTTATATTTGTGCGAATATTTTTAAAGCTTTGTTTTTGAGTTTCTTTTTTTAATTATTGGCGGGTTGCTGGGCTGGTAGGAAAGTAGGGTGGGAAGATATGTGAATATATATTTTCATTTTTTGGACAATTTATTCAATTTAATGGGTTAATTAGATTATTGATTATGTCAATTATTTCATTACGACATTATATACTCAATATTTAAAAAATATATTTTTTAATATATCTTTTTTAATTGGTTGATTAGATTAATAGTTATGTAAATGTTTACATTTATTGAATATTGAATATTTCTTGCTCGAGACCCATAGAATCGTTAAGATGTCACTGGGAGTGAGGATAGGACAAAGTTAGTAAAGAGGATATGGATGTAGATGGAGGCGGAGCACTGAGGTTGAGGGAAGCGCCAGAAACCACAGTGAGGGACAGGAGATGAAAGCGGCGAGATTGAGATGATTATATAAGACACTGATGTAGAACAGGAGGGGCAGTGAGCTTGAGGGTGTCACAGTTACCCTGTTAATAGATTGTCTCTGCGATGCTCCTCACCAGCAGTGGCAGCTGGCACAGATCAGGGGTGATGGTGCAGGGAGGCGGAGGGGGAGTGAGGGGGTAAATACAAAATAAAATTAAACGTACCTCCTTGTTGCGTCCTCTTTGCTGCGTCCTCTTTACCGCATCCTCCTCGTAGCATCTCTGCTCCTCGTCCCTCTAGCTGGAACACAGAAGAGGAAGCACCCAGGCACCCCTGACCCAAACACAGGGCTACAATATAGTGTTGTGATTGGTCTGAGAGTCGTGGTACAGGGCTCAGACGTGGACTGGGAGCCTGGCATGTTGTCCACCCAGGCTGTACTGAAGATCTTGTGTTTGTAGCTAGAATTGCAGAGTGCAATGAAGCAGGCCTCCTGCAGGTGTCACTGCAGCTTTACCTATTACTTTCCACCTATAACCAAAGAGAATTTGGTTACTTTGGGAGTGAGTACGGCTCCTATGCCTGGCCTCAGCTCCAGAGCACTGAGTACGGTTCTTATCACCCCAATTTACAAATCCACACTCATCTGGTAGGGGAGGTCAGTAGTTGCAGAGATTATTCCATTGTAGCAGGACACCACTGTCCCAGTCCTGGACTTTCAAATACAAGTCACTGTATTCTGTTAGTTATAGTTTTTAGATCGACGCCTACCAGACAGTGCAGATATCTGGTTGCTAAAGACTTCTTGAGGACATTCTGAAAGTTGACTTTAGAATGCATTCTGCCTATTGCTTACCATTGACTTTGTGGTTTGTAACTCGCATTTGCTTGATTTCTTTTTGCTGACTTTTATAGTTTTAGCCAGTCCTGCAAGGTTTTGTCCCTCCCGTGTAGCATACCCCATTTACTGTATTCTTTCATGAGTGCTCGCTTTCTGTAAACAGGCCTTTACATTTTGTTCTATTCCTGTTACATTTGATTTGCATTCAAAGACTGAGGTCAAATGTCAGGTTCTATGATCTGAGGGAGCTTGGTGTATACTTTTCTTTCTCTGACTTCATAGTGAGAGGATTTATCTGACACTCTAGGGACGTGAAAGGAAATACTTTTTTCTAGCACACAACAAAATGTAAATGTCTGTAATTTAACTGTACAAATATTTCAGAATATATTAGAATTTGGAAAGCACAAATGACGCACATTTGCATGTGCACTGTTCTGGAAACAAATACTTTAATATGATCAAAAGAAATCTATACACTAGGTTATGCCATTCCTGCACATTATTGTTTGTGCACTGTATAGTTTTAGCTGCACGTCTTTACAAATGCAATAGTCATTTCAATTGAAAATGTGTTGTCTGTAATAGCAGTGCACTATAATACCATGCATACTCCACTCTACGCCACTCCACTCTACGACATTCTACTCCACGACATTCTACTCCACTCTATGCCACTGTACGTTTCTCCCCTTTATCACACTCAACGCCACTCCACTCTACACCACTCAATACCACTCCACTCTACGCCACTCCACTGCATGATAACTTAACAACACTTCGTTCTATGCCACTCTACTCTGTGCCTCTCTACATGACTCTACACCACTCTACTCCAATCTACTTTAAACCACTCTACTCTACGCTGCTCTAGACTGCTGTACTCCACTCTATGTCACTCTACTCTACATCACTCCATTTTACCCAACTCTACTCTATGAAAAACTGCCTCTACTCCACTGTATGACATTCCCCACTGCTCCACTCTAGGACACTTCACTCTATGACCCTCTACTCCACTCTATGCCACTACACCACTCTAAGCCACTCTTCTCCACTATACGGCATTCCACCCTATGACTAGCTACTCTAAGGCACTCAACTTTATGACACTCCTCTTTATCCCACTCCACTCTACGACACTCTACTCCACTCTACCCCATGCCATTCCCCTCTAAGGCACTCTACTCCAAGTCACTTAATGCCATTCTACCCCAGTCCATTCTACAACACTCTACGTCACTGTACTCTATGACATTCTACACCACTCCACTAAAAGGCACTCTACAACCCTCTATGTCACTTCACTCTAGTATACTCTACTTACGTGTTTCCATTCCACTCTGTGACACTTCACTCTACACCACTCCACTCCACAACCCATCACAACCCTCTACAACGCTTTACACTCCTCCACTCTACTACTCTCCACTCTACGGTACTCTATGGCACTGCACACTACTCCACTCCACTTTTCTCCACTCTGCAATGCTCTGCGCTATGCCACTCCACTTTACCCTGTTCCTCTCCACTCTACTCTTCTCCACTCTATGGCACTCCACTCTACACCACTCATCTCTACTCCTCTCTATGACACTTTACTGCACTTTACAACAATTTGCTCCATTCTACACTACACCACTCTATGCCACTCCCCTCTACTGTCCTCCATTATAAGCCACTCCACTCTACTCCACTGCATTTCCCTCTACGCCACTCTACTCCATGACACTCTATGCCAGAGTTAGCCACTTAACTTTAGGCCACTCTATACACCTCCACTCTACGCCACACCACTCTATGACACTCTGCGCCACTCTACACCTCTCTATGCCACTTTACTTCACTCTACACCACTCCACGCCACTCTCCAACACTTTACTCCACTTAATGCTACGCCTCTCTACTCTACAACACATTACTCCACTCTATAACCCTCCACTATACGTTCCTCCACTCTATGCCTTTCCGCCCTATGACACTCCACTCTACTCCACACCATTCAGCGACACTCTATGTCACTGTGCCACACTCTACGCCACTGTATGCCCCTCTATTATACAACAATTTAAGGCCTTCCACTCTACGACATTCTGTTCCACTATGTCATATTCTATGCAGCTCCACTCTATGACACTTTACTCACTCTACTTTATGCCCACCACTCTATGGCCCTCCACTCTGCGATTTTCCACTCTACACCACTCCTCGGCACTCTACTCTCCTCCACTCTATGCCAATCTGCTCTACTCTGCTCTACTCTACACTACTTTACGCCACTCTGCTCTACTCTGCTCCACTCTACTTCACTCTGCACCACTCTACTCTACTACACTTTACTCCATTCTGTGATGCTTTACTCTACTTTAAACTACACCACTCAACTCTATTCTACTCGACTCTACGCCACTTCACCACACTCCACTCCACATAACTCCATTGAGCGACACTCCACTCTACAGCACTCTACAATACTCCACTCTATGACACTGTTCTCCACTCTGTGCCACTCTTCACCCCTTCAATGTACAACACTTTACTCCACTCTATTCTACGCTCCTTTATTCTACATCCCTCCACACTACGCCACTCTACACTATGCCCCTCCACTCTATGACACTCTATGCCACTCCACGCCCCTCTTCTCCACTCTACAACACACCATGACATCCTACACCACTCCACTCTATTCTATACTGCTCTCCGATACTTTACTCACCTCTATGGGACTTCCCTCCACTTTACTCCGCTTTAACCCACTCCACTGTATGACACTCCACTCTATGGCACTTCACTATACGACACTCCCCTCTGGAACCCTCTACTCCATGACAGTCTTCTCCACAACACTCCATTTTATCCCACTCCACTCTATGACACTCCACTCTTCGACACTGCAATCCACTCCACTGTATTACACTTAACTTTACAAAACTCTATGCCACTCCATGCCCCTCCATCCACTCTGATACTCCACACCATTCCATTCTACACTACTCAATTCCACTCTGTGGCACTTTATCCCACTCTACTTCGCTCTACGCTGCTCCACTGTACGACACTCCACTCTACATCACTTCACTCCATGACACTCCACTTGTTGACACTCCACTTTGTGACACTCCACTCCACAACACTCCACTCCACTGCACTCAATAATAATAATAAAACATTTATAAAGTGCTTGGTTACACCAACTGGTGTGTCCCCGCTATCGGAGCTGCTACAGTGAGGTCGGTAAGGAAGGGTGGAGAGATTGTGACATCGAGCAGTGGGGCGGTTGAGCATCCAGGAGCTCATAGTTGGAAGAGCCAAGTTTTCAATCCTTTCCAGAAGGTGGTTTAAGATGGCTCAGCTCGGAGTGTAGAAGGTAATGTGTTGCAGTTCTTGGCTGCCAGATAGCTAAAAGAGCGCGCACCCATTCTTTCTCTTTGAAGTTTTGGAACTTTGAGCAGGTTCGCCCCCATTGCTCTCAGGTGACAAGTCAGGTTATAAGGGGTGAGAAGATCATTTAGGTAACTAGGTCCCTTACCTTTTAAAAACAATCCTTTTATTAACAGGCAGCCAGTGTAGGGCATTAATGGCTTTTGCCGAGGAAGCTCTTTTTGGCAGATTAAGAACTAGCCTGGCTGCCACATTCTGAATTTGTTGCAGCTAGTGTAGGCTTTTATTCGTTGCTCCAAGGTATATGATGTTACCATAGTCTAACTGAGCTGTAACAAGAGTGTGGACCAAGATTTTCCTGTCTAAAATTGGTAGAATATCCAGAGTTTTTCTTAGCATTTTGAGAGTCCCAAAACATTTCCCTGTGACCTTCCTAGTATGGGTTTCGAAGGAAAGTTTGGGGTCAAGCCATATTCCTAGATTTATAACTTCCTCTTTGGAAGTGGGTGTAGGACCCAGCATCCGAGGCCATCATGCTGATCTCCAGATAGAGGGGTGTTTCCCAACCACCATGACCTCAGTTTTACTGTCGTTCAGCTTCAGGCAGTTGTTAGACATCCAAGAAGCGGGGTCCTTCAGGCAGGAGGAAAACTAGGTTGCCATATGCTCTGAGTTGTGAGATAGTTACAATAAGCTGTGTTTCATCAGCATAGGGCACTATGGTGACCTTGTGTTTTTCCACAATCCCTGCAAGGGGTTGAATGTAAAGATTAAAAAGAGCCAGGCTCAAAATTGAGCCCTGGGGAACTCCTTGTGAGAGTGGGATGCTTTTTGACACATGTGGGCATTGTGCAACCTGAAAGCTGCCCTCCTGTAGAAAGGAGGTCATCCATTTAAGGGCAGCTCTCCCTAGCCCACCTGACCAGAGTCGCTGCAAAAGCAGTTTGGGGGATACTGTGTCACAGGCTGGCTGAGGTCCAGCAGCACCACAGCTACAGTCTGCCCCTCATCAGCATGCCTGCGCAATGTCTCTGTGGAGAGGAGTAATGCTGACTCCGTGGAGTACATGGCTCTTAAGCCTGATTGCTTTGGATGGAATAGGTGGTGCTTGTTTATCTGCGCAACCAATTGTGTATTCATCGTATTCTCTGCCTTATTTTGGAAAAATAAGGCAGGAGTGAGATGAGATGCAGGATATTCTATGATCCCGGATATGCTGATGGCTTCTTCTTAAGCAGGAGGACAATAGCTTGCTTTCACTTGCTCTGGACCTCACCACATAGGAAGGATAAGTTCAACAGTTGCTGAACATAGGGTAATATGGTGTCTAGTCCTTCCCTAATAATTTTGGGCGCGGCTGGATCCATTTATGAGCCGGATTTAATACTGAGGGCCACGCCTCTCAGGTCTTCCAACGACGGGAGCGAAAACTCAAAAAGTCTATCCCACTCCACTCTACAACACTCCACGTTACCACACTCCACTGTATGACACTTTACTTTAATCCACATTATGCCACTGTGCTCTACGACACTCTACACCACAACACTCTACAACACTCTACAACACTCTATGCCCTGCCACTCTGCACCTTTTGAGATTTTGGTCTTTCTACTGCTTCAAAGATCATTTGGTTGAGGCATTATGAAGGGCAGTGGGGACCAGCTCTTCTTAATGTCCCTGGTTGTATTTTATAGTGTTAGGCAGAATGTTCTCTTGTTACGTTACTCCTCACCTACAGCATTTTGTCGTGTTACATGCACACAAACGGCATGTTCTCGTTACTTGAACTCGCCACCCACAGCATGTTCTCTTGCAGCACACTGTCTTGTTACATGTACTCCACACGACCAGCATGTTCCCCTGTTACATGTACTTCCACCCACAACATGCTTTCTTGTTACATGTACCCCCGCCCACATCATGTTTTCTTGTTATTTGTACTCCCTGGCATGTTCTCTTGCAGCATGACCTTGTGTTACATGTACTTCATGGTGTAACGTAGGCCCCTGCAGCGCCAGTGGTGTGGGGAGGGCCGGAGCTGCAGGGGCCCCATCAGCACAGTACTCTGTTCAGAGAGCTCCTGATTAGGCGGGGGCTCATCCATGCATCTTGCAAGGGGGTCCCCTCAAGTTTTGTTCTGCCACTACATGTACTCCTAACCCAGTACGAGCTGCAAAGATGTTTGCCAGTTTCATGAAATTGTAGGGCTTACCTCACAGCAACAAATGTCAGACCGGACGTGTTCCATGTTGTCCAAGGTTCTGGTTATACTTAGTCAAAGACAGGAAGCTGCCCTTCAAACCCCCCTTGCTTTTCCAGGCTAGCTTAGTCAAGCAGGCAAGGCCTCACTCGTGGTAGGTGCTGTGCAAGTAAAGCCTAGATGCTGTATAGCAAAGTAATACCAGTCATAATAAAGAATGTCCTGCCAGTGTTATGCTTTTTTAAGTAAAAAATAGCACTTTAATAATACATTGAAAATACAGAGTAAAAAGCAAAACTAAGAGAAATCATGAATATCAATTTAACACCTCTGTTAAGACATTCTCAAAATGTTAATCAACTGTTACTGTATTATTCATAGTACACTACAGTTCTCAAAACCGATGTATGCTCTCTCTGGTGGGAGAATTGCATGATGACATGTTATTACTGTTCTTAATTCCAAAACTGATTACTTCAATGACAACATTTGCAAGAACAATCAAATATGCTTGTAAATCTAAGTAAATTCACATTTGATAAAACATGTAAACGTATATATTTTCTCAATGTATAACGTGTGCATTTCATCTTTTTCCACAGAGTACCAGAGACTCCAATACAGATATCTTGGGATCCACCTGCTACGGACAAAAAAATTAAATTCTAGTGGCTGTTTTAGCCAAATAAGCAAGAACTGTATTATAGAGAGTGCCGTGAGCAGCAAAAGATATTACAAAAGGTCTCGCAGACATTGGGTGCAGCCTCTTCTGCAATACTGATCATGTCAGTGCACCTTTGGTTCCTGCCTAATGTCAAAAGGCATTCCTCATTTGCATGGGGCATAACCCACTTGGGTGAACTGATTGTGTGTCACATAGGAAGCAGCCAGTGTTTAACTTGAAGCAGTGGTTTCCAGTGTTCTGCACCAGCACTTAATTTTCAGCGCCGGTATGCATAACCGTGCACCACATGGTGGCGGTGTCTGTCTAATTTCGAAATGAGTACAGCAACAGTTGTTTAATATTTATGTAGACATTAAAAATTACTAATACTAGTCACCCAAGCCATTCTTATAACTTTGGGCAGTCTAGAATAGTCCAAATTGTCACCCTTGTAGAAGTGTCATGGTTAGTAGCTATTTCCAGTGCAGGCTGAGGCAATGGGGGTGCAAGCTACAGGAGCCTCCTGACAAGGGCCCTGGCACCCAGAGACCCCAGTGACCTCAGAGGGGGGCAAAGTAACGCAGCATGACATATGCATATGCAATATCAAATATGTATTATGGTCCACAGTCCCTGAATGTGCCATTGAGGGTTCACCACTATCTCTATGCCCCCCAAACAGACAGGGATAGTGCACCATTTTACATAGGAAGCCCTAGAAGTGATAACCCAAAATATAAAATATGTTTATCTTTAACCATTTGTGTGTACTCACGTACAAAAAGATATCTACATAACAGGCACCAAATTACAGTAATCTGGTGCATGTTCCCGGTTTGTGCCTGGTGCACTCTCAGCAGGTTTGGGCAGCACAGACCTGGTCTGTGTGCTAGATTACTAAAAAAAAAAAAGAAGCTTTTCACAGCACAGGTGCAAACTTGTGAGTTCACGACTGCTTTAGGGAAAGAACAGCAGAGACAAATGGAACGGCTATTTGAAGCAGTCAGACTGTCTTTCACTATCAGGAGACATGTCTGACTCTGAAGCAAGAGAAAGAATGGATCTGTTGCATTACTGGACATGCCTGCAGGGACCCTGGGACAAACCTGGGACATTCCTAAAAGGTGCTTTTAGGAGGTGCACTAACAGCTTGCTACTTCCTAGGTGGTGCACCATCAATGGATCTCCTGAACATTTCTTTGCCCGTGCACCAGTAATATTGCCCGCAAGGGCAAAAGAATCACCCCTTTTGCACAGGGGTTTGAACAGATGCAGTTGATTAACCCACACTTGGCATTAAGCAATCCCATAATGTGCACCCATGTGATGTTACAGCAGCATCAAGAAAGCATGTTTATCATCTTTTCTACCAGAAAAGTGCACCGCAGTTGGCGGGGGCACAAAAAGTGGGCGCAACCTCCTATTAGACCCGACACATTTATTGGAACACAACCTTTTTTACAGTGGGTTTTTAAGAGTCTGCTGATTTCTTTACTTGTGTCAGGGCTGCCAGTGCTAGGCCCTGGCAAACCAAAAAAATCACATTTAGCCAGGGCCCTTCAGAGAGCTCTGTTTCTGTCATTTGCAGGCTGTAAATATAAAATATCTACCTGACCGCCACACGCTGCCGAAGTAAAGCAAAGTCACTAGAATTCGTCCGAAATGAGGCAACATGTGGTTGCTGATTTTAAATGTTGTTAGAGTCCCGGGGCCTAAGGTCTTAAGCCATTTCAGTTGAATAATAAAATTATTGTCCGATCCTTTTATAATTACATTGACAAGGGTTTTATTGATTATGGTCTAGGATATTGGTGTTGTAGCCTTAGAGCCCGCCGTAACGGGCTATACCGGCCATTAAAGGCCCGCTCCGGCGAGGGCGATTAACAAGGGAGCGGACTTTAATGCTGGTATAGCCTAGCTACGGAAGGCAAAAATCTGTTAGTACATTCCGCCAATAGAGGGCAGAATGTTCTAACAAATAAAACAAAGGCCTCACGGAGCTCCGAGAGGCCTTTGTTTACAGCAACAGGAGTGAGCGACAACATTGAAAAGTTGGAGCTCTAGGCTTCTACCAGCCATTAGAAGCCCAGAACGCTCAATTGTTTTCAATGGAGCTCCCAACATTCCAATATTCTAATAAATAAAGGAACCTACTGATTTTGAGTGTCCTTTGTCCGAAGAGTCTATTTGTGAATTTTATTCAAAATTCTATTTTGAATAGATTCTATATATATCGCAAACATGATAGCAGCCAATGGGTATCCGGTGTGGCTAGCACAAACTGCCTGACGCACACTCAGGTACTAGAAAGGCATATGGAAATATATAGTGCTGAAATCTATTGGGAAGTTTAGATTAACCATGACAGCAGTCGCATGTCCATACCCGAAGTAGGATCTGGTGACTCGCCTCTCTTCTTCAAGTGGGCCCTCATGATTGTTGATTTAAAGATAACTCAAAAGATTTGGGTATTCTTTTAATATGCAACTAATTACAGTATTTATATTAGATAGATTCGTTTCAGGAGGATACTGTTGTGTATTGAATGTTTTTCTTTTCTCCGTAACCGAGCTGTGCCTAAGGACTGCTTAAAATAAACATTAAAGAAATCTTGAAAATGCTGCTTTGCATCTGGAAATTGAGGGAAACATCCTTTACCACGCAACTTTTACCACGCAGTGCTTTTACAACGCAGGTTTTACAACGAAAACCATTACAACGCATTGCACTGGGGGGCGCTCTAGAATAAGTAATGGTTTAATTTACTATCCAACACCTTCCCTACTATCCACGGGGACTGGAGTTGGAATAGTTAATTAAACTATTCACTATCCAGCACCCCCCAAAGCAATGCGTTGTAATGGCTTGCGTTGTAAAACTTGCGCTGTAACGGTATGTGTGGTAAAAGCATGCGTTGTAACAACGTACATCCGGAAATTGATGTGGTCCCTTTAGAGAGTGTGCAGAGCTTCATACAGTACAGGGTTCAGACCTGGCCACCAACTGGAAGTAGCCCAGGGTAGTAGCATGCTTGCCCATCGGTACCCCTCACACTGCCCTTGCTATGCTTAGTCTCTGGGGCCATGTAGGCCGCATAATGGACAACAAATTAACAGGGTTCTCAGAGCCAGGTTTACACTGTGGTTTTTGCTGTTTACTTTCTGCGACCCTGTCAGCAAGAAATAAGAGGCAGAGGAAAGGATAAAAAGTCAACCTGTGATGTCATCAGTAGTTCAAAGGGTGTGTGGTGTGATTTCCGCTCCCTCTGTTGTTTTGGTAAATCGATGACAGTGGGTGGATCTAACACACCCAGTATTTCTTGCAAATCAAGTGGCAATTGCTATTGCAACTCCGGTCGTTCCACTTCCCATTGCTACGTAGCGTGGCGCAGTCTTCACCGCCGCTGTTATTTGGCTCCCCTTCGTTCCAGAACCTAAAAGAGAGGATCAGCGATTAGAGAATGGCAAGCAGCCGCCATCTTGTTTCCGCAAGTTATCAGATACATGAAGTGGTCAATCGAGGGCCGCCAGTGTTCTGCAAGGTTATAAGGCAGTACTGAAGCTTATTTATCAAAAGCACTTGACAAGAATGTTGACTACAAGAGAAATATAGCACAAGTTAGCCCATAAAGTGCAAAGTGCATTTCTTCTCTCAAGAATGACAGGCCTGGCAAGGTATATACAGATATGGCTGCTGAGGTGAATAGTTTGTGACCCAGGAAAAGTGAGATGACCCTCAAGGGAGCCCTTCAATGTGGATAACAATTTCAAGCAAAATTCACTCAGTTATGTTTTTGCCTTGTGGGAGCCCTGATGAAGCAGTGAGTCTGGGCAGCAGGTTTCTGGATGAAAGAGGTCTGGGGGCGTCAGTTGATGGGGCCTTGGTGGCGAATTATCCTACTAGCTGGAGCCAGAAGTGAAGTAATCCCCTCTTACCACACACATGATTGCTGATGATATCAGCCTCTGCCCTGTGTGATCAGTGGCTACAAGGGGTGGAGACTGGCCGAGGTCCCATCCCTTCTTAGAGCCAGCCACTAGGTAGCAGCCCAAAGTTTGGGGGAGTGTGCGGAGGGTGCGGAACGTTGGGCCTGAAATGGCCAATGGTATACCAATCGCTCACGGATTTGCTCCAGTGGGTGTTTGAGTCTCAAGCCTGAGGACCATGTGGACCTCAGTTCCAAGCAAGTAAGTGGTAGCCAAGATGAGAACTGGAAAACCCTTAAACATCAGTAGTACAAACTTCCCGGCTGGAGTCTTGTTTCGGAGACATCTCAAAGGAGACAGACTCACGTGAAGGTAGGTGCGCTCCCATCAACCCAGTGCCATTTGCCTTCATTTCCAGAGTCGCTGAATCCGATCCAATGCACCTTATTGTTGCGGTTCTTGTCCAGGAAAGCCTGAAATGACAACGAGTTTCCAAACATGGGTCATTACTTACACTGTACCAATGGAACAATACATTTGTCATGTAGAGAGGTAGCAAGACATCCATATACGGGACTCTGTACACATTTACCAGCAGTAATGGCAATGCAATTCAGGCTGAAATTAAAGCATTTTGGGTACCTCGTTGGTTACGGTTTCTAGTTTTGGTGCAGAGAGAAGGGTGTCCCTTTACGTATTGAAACCAGCATAAATATTGCACATACCTTTAATGTCTCCTAGACCTGGGAAGGCTAATACTTTTCAACCTTATAAGATATGCCAAACTGCACTGCCCTGACTCCACTGCGATGCAAAGGGGATCCTACCTTTAGGGGCCGCCAATTCGGCGGAAAGCCTCTGGGTATGAAATGAAATTAAATGATTACGCACTTGTATAGCGCACGACTACCCGTAGGCATCTCGGCGCTTGTACGCATACTGCCGAGGAACCCTTCCTGGCCTTTCCCTGTGAGGAGCCCACTCCTGGGCACCCCCAAGGTGAAGTCAGGCATCCTCAGCGTTGTTGGGGCCGTTGTAGAGATTAAGCAAGCTATTGCCCAGCGGTGCAGAGAGGGACTCATGATTAGAATAGGCACCGAGGCGAGAATTATCAGGTCTGAGGAAATTGAGCCCGAGAGTCACAGAGGCAGGAATTGAACCCTGGTCCCGGCCAGACTACTGCATAAGGGTATGCCGCTCTAACCATTGAGCCACACTTCTCTACAGTATCTCTGAGATATGTAAGTATTAGGTGCCCCTCGGCACATTTTGTAGGGTGTCCCATTATTTGGAGTTACCCCATTAGTTGTAATCTGGAGTTCGGTTGAATTAGCCGTCTAAAATATATTTTGACGGTAAGCGAACTCCATCGCAACGAAGACGGAGTACGCTTACCGCCAAAATAATGGTCCACCTACCAAATTTAGATGCTTGCGGACTATAGTTTGGCAACAGCAGAGCCTACTTCTCTCGGCAGTGGCTAAACTTCTTTGACGGAGGAAGAGTCGTCAGAGAATTGGCTATATGTTCACCTGCCCAATTTAGATGCGTAGACATATAGCGTTTAGTTTTTTACTACCCGACTCTGCTAAGCAAACCCTGGTGGTAAGAGGAGGAGTGAAAACTAGAAATGTAAGATACTAATGTTTATAGAAAGCATGTTTACTGGCTCAGGCGGCTGCCTAACCATTTTAGAAATCTACATTATCCGTTACATACCCACCAATGGGTATAATGTCTCAGTGGAAACTAAACTCTGAGAATTTATGAAATAGCATTGTGGGTTTGCTGTTTAAAATCCCTCCTGGCAGAGGTCGGAGCTAACAAATACAGTTCTGAAAGCATATAAATACAGGAGTAATTCGCTTAATTGGCTTGTGTGTGATTTTTTTGTTTTGCTTGTTAATCATGTGCCTGAGTAATAAACATATAAAAATAATAGTGATACACAGAGTGCTTAGTTTCTGCTGCTGTTTGCCGGTGCTCAGCACCAGCATTTACTTCTTTACATCAGGCACATAGTTATAACAACCCACCACACGGTGGCGCAGTCAGTATACTTTTAATAGAGCACAGGAGCAGAGTATTTAACAATCTGATATACAATTTGAACTAATAATAATGCCCGCAGACCTACGCCATGCTTGTAGCCAGGGCCACTGGAATTATGTGATTGTGCGGCTACGGTGTTTTTCGCATAGGTATTGATTTGCCACATTTGCCACATAATCCATCATCTGATGCATAATCTGTAGATTTAACCAAAAAAAAAGAAATATTTCTAGTCCAAACTGGAATTATGTGATTGTGCAGCGGTTGTGCTTTTCGCGTAGTCATTTATTTGCTGCATTTGCCACAAAAAATCTTCAGATTATGCATCAAATGATGGATTAACATAAAAAAAATATTCTAGTCCAAACAGTTCAAAAGTTACTAAAAACACAGCAAAATGTGTTGCCGCGCAATGGAAGGCCCTTGTCAAAGGCTGACTGGTCACCTTTCTTTTACATACTGCTACATTTGGGTGTTCAACTGACACTAATGAGGGGCAACCAATGCCCATTCGGTGCTAACAAGTGTAAAATGACAAAATATAGTACCACTATGACAAAATGTTCTGCATTTTGCCGCATAATTTGCCTTTTCTTGAGGCATAATTTACACAACCTTTTAACTTCGCCCTCCTCTGCTGCATAATTCCGCTGACCCTGTTTATAGCTTTCGGTCACCTGGTATAGTCCAAATTGTCAAACTTGTGGGCATGTGATGGTTAGTAGGTGGTGCTGGTACTGCTATTTGGCAACTTTGGTAAGGCCTGTAAATGGTGCAAGGTGCAGTGGCCACCTAAGGAGTATCTTTGGCCCGGCCACTTATTTCTGTCTTCTTAAAAATTATGGACTGGGTTGAGATTTTGAAATACATATCCAATTTATGTTAATGCTGGAGCAAAGTGCATGTGTATGCTAAAGCATGAACATTTATGCGGGGCACCTATTAAAAGCAGGGTTGGAGGTTTTAAAAGAAAATCCTGAAAGTAAGGAGAGTTTGGCCTACACGCGATGCTTAATTTAAACCTGTGGTTCCGGTGCTCAGCACTGGCACTTAATTTCCAGCACTGTCACTTATGACAGTCTGCTACATGGTGGCGCTGTTTGTCTAATTTGGAGACCAGCACAACAACAGTTTTTTAATTAATTAAATATATATAAAAAATGACAAATACCTGCCATCAAAGCCATTCTTATAGGTTTGGGGGCCTGGAATAGTCAGAATTATCACATTTGTACAAGTGTGATGGTTAGCAGTTTGGTTGTTACTGTAATTGGCAGAACTGACAGCGGCAATGGGCGGTGCAAGCAGAAGTGGCCTCTTGGCGAGGGCCCAGGCACTTATGTTTTTTACAAACTAAGTACTGGTCACACAGACCGAAAAAGGTAATGGACTTCCTATACCGAACTAGAAGGGAAAAGGGCATAGGAGGGCAAGGATTATTCAAATAAACATTTTCTGAACTGTCTAGCGTTTATAAAACAATATACATTCGTCACATGTGGTATTGGATTTTAGTCTTCTGGGTCAAACGGTACCACCCAAGTTAAATCAAAACCCCTATCTATGATTACAGTTTTGAGGGGCAGTCAACATTTTATATGTTGCATGTGAAGTGCTTTCTAAAAGTGTTATATGTTAAACTTCCTTATTAATATAGGAGGAATCATGCACTAAATCATACAAAGTGTTCCTTTTTTGGAACTCAGAATGGCTCATAGGAGAAAAAGTAAATTGGGCTGAGGTGTCCGGTGGACAGTGACTCCTTTGTCTCTTAAATTTCAAAACAAACCAAGGCCAGAGTAGCCTTTCTCGTTAGCAAGAGACATAATCCGGGAACGAGAACTGGAGACAGGGACATAATAAAAATATAAATCACAAGGGTAATAATATTACATTGTTTGTTTATTATACAACTTCATACCACAGTGTTTGAACCGATGTAATAATACTTAATTTATCAACCTCAGATACATCAAAAGCTGAATTGGCTTTGAAGGGATTGAACACTGTGGCCTGCAGGTCACAACATATGTTAGCAGAGAGTGCTCACATTGTTGAGCCATATTGCACAAGGGAGGCATTATGGGGAAGAAATGCCTGTCAGCTCGTTTCAGAATAGTTCTGAGGTTCCACAGATGGAAGCTATTTTTTGGGTCTTGCCTGAGACAGTGCATGCGCTGTCGCTTGTGAGTCTATGTAAAAAGTTCTTGGAGCTCGCCCATTATTTACCATTGGTTGCCTTTAAAGTCAGTCTCATTTGCTTGCCTCTCATTGGTCAGTGCCACACAGGCACCTCCAGCTTTCACTTTCTGGTGTGTATTGGTCCATGCCATGGAGCATGGACCATGTACAGCTTCCCTGCATATCTGGAGGTACTTTTATTTGTTTGCTTTCTAGCACTCCAAACAAGTGTATGTTTTTGCAGTTCAGCTCCCATCTCTGTCCTTACCTGTTTTTGCTTACACTTGCTTTAGAGTACATTCATATACATTGAGTCTCTCGTGGTACAGACACCAATGTTGGTTTCGCATTTTACTATAATCACAAAGTGAATTTCTGCATAATGTCACACCTGTGAAAAAAGGTAGATGAGAGCAGGGCTGGTTCTGTCATTTCACTGTGGTGGCTTGGATGTGTTTTAAGGTGGCACAACCTCACAAGTGTTTTCCTCTTCTTGAGGCTTTCTACTTTGAACTACTTTCAGAAGGGAAGATGCGGAGATCCGTTTCGTCATGCCACTTTTAATGTAGCACATAATTGATTATAGACAGTACATGTCGATTATTTCTATCAGTTTCTTGAAAATGTGAAAATAGATAGCGAAACTCGGATCACCACCTCACAAGCCTCACTCCCAAAGATGGGTAATCATTAGTAGCCTGCCCATTTGCATCAGAATGTCTGCGCCCTTGCCCACATTACAGAAAAATTATAGCGATGGGAAGGGTCCAAGCCACCCTCGCATATAACAGAACAAAGCAGTGGCTTACCAATAGCCCCCACTGCCCCCGCGATGTAGGGGGGGCAAGTTTCAGGGGGCCCCCTCTGGCACTGTGCACAGGTGGCTGGCCGAGAGCTCCTGACTGGGTCTGGAGAGTGGAGGGCCCCCTCCATCTACTTTGCAGGGGGGCATCCTCAAGTTTTGTTACACCACTAGGACATAGACCAGGCCTCCGCTCTCTGCTGTTTCATCAGCAGTCTTTTCCTGAGCAGAATTATGGCATTTACCACAAGAAGACTCTCTAAGTAGAGGGTCATTACGATGGCGGACAGACTTCAGTCCATCCGCCATCGCATCGGATTTGAGACCGGCCGCCTACGAGGTGGCCTACCCACAATCCGAATTATGATGCGACTGTCTCTGTGGCGGCCGCATTACCAATATTTTGTATTGTGGCAGGGATACGGTCAGCAGCCCCCGTCGCAATACAAAAAATAGGGCGCACACATATTCCTGCACTATGTGGCAGGCACTATGCGGTGCCGGCCAAATGCTACAGAGATATGTAGGGGGCACCATAGGTGCCCCCCAGGGTACATGTCCCTGCCCCAGGGATTAAGGGGGTCCTGCTACGGGCCCCAAATCCATTTCTGCCAGCCGTTTTGTGGCAGGTTGATTGCCGCAGAACGACAGGAAAGGGGTATCATAATCCCTATGGCGGTGCCTGGCAGGCACCACCGCAATGCAGGGATTAGCAGTTGGTCCGACGGGTAGTCGGATTTGATCCGCCCCTCTGGACCGTCGCAGTTGGTCTTTACGACTGCCATGCTTCCCCCTCCATCATAATATGGTGGAGGGGACAACCACAATGCGATGGCGGAGGGACGGCCACCAACAGCCTGTCGGTGGCGGTGCCACGGCCATCGTATGGAGGCCCAAGGTTGGCATCTTCATTATGCAAGGAGCTCCAGCCCACACTCTTTCTCCCCACGTCTGTAGTATTCCTATTGCCACGGACACAGTACCGTGCCGAGGATACCTACAAGGAAATGCTACACTCTTTAAATATTAGTGCAAACATTAGTGGAGACCAGGGAAGAATATTTAAAACTGTTGTGAACAGTAAAATACATTTCTATATTTAGTGTGTAAAAAGCAAAATAAGTATAATGCTTGATTTTGGATTTTTAACATCTACATAATGTTTCTTAAAATGGTTTCTATCAAGGTGCTGTGGGAGCTGATTCTCTTATACCTTGAATGAATCACAATTGGGACTTACGTTAACTTAGGTTGTGTTTACAATGTACTCCATTTTCTGGTAACGCCACCAAGATCATGTGTTAACTGTTGTTCTTCTTGTTCCAAATGAAGAACGGCCGGTCTCCCACTAATAAACTGAAAAATGTTCGCAGACACATTTTCTCCCTCTGTACCTAACCAAGTAAATTCCAACTGTCCCTGGCTATTACTATACAATGTATCAACTGCACTGCTTGAATAACTGAGAACGGCTGCAGATCTAATGTAGTACTACAATGAGTGAAACTTAGAATGTATTCTGTAGTAAATTGTTTCTTCTTGCTTGTTCCCTATTAGTGCATATCCTAAGAACCATGCACTAGTGTAGAACGTATGAATGTCTTTGTCTAAAGTACTATAACAGGACATGTAGATTTCTATGGACAGGAGACCCTTTCCCCTACCTTTAGAAAGAGAATCAAAGCTGGATTTTACTTAGATCTGTAGTAAGTTCTTTGGGCCATGTGTATCAAGCAAAATTGCATTCGCAAATGCCGAAATTCTGCGAATTTCGGCGTTTGCGAATGCAATTTTGCCAAATGGTATGTATTAAGGCAAAATAAGGAATCGCAAAATTTGCGATTCCTTATTTTGCGATTGCATTTAAGGAATCACAAATTTTGCGATTCCTTAAATACAATGTAAGAAGCACCAAAAAAGTGCAATTTGGCCTTAATAAAATCGCAAATTACCACCAACTTCAAGTTGGTGCTAATTTGCGATTTCTTTGAAAAGAGCACTTTTTTGCATTTTTCAAAGTGCAATGTGAAGCACATACAACGGCATGTATGTGCACCACATGTGCACCCATGCTTATTTCAGGGGTGCCTCAGGGTGTCCTTTTGACACCCCTGCATCCATGAAATTATTCTCAATTTGCGATTCTCAAATTGCGAATCGCAAATTGAGAATAACTTCCCATTCATTCCTATGGGCCTCCTGGCCCATAGAAATGAATGGGAAAGTATTCCTTAATTGCGATTCACATTTTGCTAATCGCAATTAAGGAATATAAAGATATCGCAAAAAAATTGCGATTTTTTTATATACATCCCTATTTGCAATTCTCAAATAGCGATTTCTAAAATATCGCTATTTGAAAATCGCAAATCAGAATGTTGATACATATGGCCCTTTGTACATATGTTTGTATGCTATGCTGCTAAAATTACCAATGGTTTGTTTTCCGAAATATGCCTATTAATTCTTTACATAAAGCCTTGAAACTACAGCCCTTGTCTGTCATTCTTACAATCATCTGCTACTGAACCTAATTGATTAACCCGAAGTGACAGCTCCAATCGGGAAGCATCAAAGTCCGTAGTGGGACTCCACTGCTCCCTGTCCTAGTCGTTAGCACGCCAAATAAGTTGGATTGAAAGATAGTTTTGCGTGCTGACATGCTATATGACATATGCTAAGGGGGTATCCCACCTCTGGTTGTGGTTGCCAGGGGTCTTTCCTGATCGCAAATTGATCCTACACACACACATTCGAGATATGGGGACAGGGTATGTCCCTCATAATGGCAGTCACACACTCTCATAGCATAAGTGCATATGTATACAGTCGCTAACTGTAGTGTCAGTATACTTATATGTATGTAGCGCTTCTCTAGCGCCCACCTGCTAACACAGACAGCCTCATGGTACTAAATATGTGTTGTAATTGTGAGTGGGCTGCACCTCCTGTGAAGTGAAAAACAAACATTTCACATTACTGGGGCGATGGGCAGAGCCAATTGAGGTAAGACTGCAGCATAGCACCGAGCGCTCTAAATTGGCATTTGCCAGGTTGTTAGCACCCGCTGTTCGTGTTAGGAGTGTGTACCATACTCATTTTTCAAGCCAACACTATTACAGCTTTCATTCCACACCGGTTCTTGCATTATATATGTCCAGTTATGGGCTCTATCTCATGAATTCACCAAAAACATATTTACTGCATCTCCAATATAAATCAATTTAACATATATTGTATTCCTACCAAGAAACAAGATTCAAGACATAAGGAAAGAAAATGTTTTTTTTAAAATTACATTTAATTGATTACCTTTTATGCTTTCAGCACAAAACACATGTTTGCCCTATATCTCTGAGCTAATTACAAACTCATTTCAGAAGGGAGAAGTTCATACTAGCTGGAAACAGGCGATAGTGCGTGCTTTGAAGAACACGCCATCAATAGACCAAGCAGTTTTAGAAAACCTACGCCCCTCTTGCTGCTACCATTTGTCGTAAAAATTGCGGAAAAAGTAGCAAATAAACAACTAACCAACCACATACAGAACAAGCATTTGCAATGCAATAGGTCTCGCATTAGGAAAGTTTGAGCTATTGGTCTTGTAATTGACAATTTTTTTATTTATGTTTTGGTTTTGAAAATAGCTAACTTAATAGCTTTGTTATTTACAATGCCAATAGTTATAACTTTTGCAAATGTGACACCTATAACCCGGGGTTGCCCTAAGTGATGCTGTGGTGGTGCTGAGTGGTGCTGTGGTGGTGCTGAGTGATGCTGTGGTGGTGCTGAGTGGTGCTGTAGTGGTGCTGTGGTGGCGCAGAGTGATGCTGTGGTGGTGCTGAGTGGTGCTGTGGTGGTGCTGAGTGGTGCTGTGGTGATGCTGAGTGATAATGTGGTGGTGCTGAGTGATAATGTGGTGGTGGTGAGTGGTGCTGTGGTGGTGCTGAGTGGTGCTGAGTGGTGCTGAGTGATAATGTGGTGGTGCTGAGTGATAATGTGGTGGTGCTGAGTGATGCTGGGGTAGCGCTGAGTGATGCTGTGGTGGTGCTGAGTGGTGCTGTGGTTGTGCTGAGTGGTGCTGTGGTGGTGCTGAGTGGTGCTGTGGTGGTGCTGAGTGATAATGTGGTGGTGCTGAGTGGTGCTGTGGTGGTGCTGAGTGGTGCTGTGGTGGTGCTGAGTGGTGCTGTGGGGGTGCTGAGTGGTGCTGAGTGATAATGTGGTGGTGCTGAGTGATAATGTGGTGGTGCCGAGTGATCCTGGGGTGGCGCTGAGTGATGCTGGGGTGATGCTGAGTGGTGCTGTGGTGGTGCTGAGTGGTGCTGTGCTGTGCTGAGTGGTGCTGTGGTGGTGCTGAGTGGTGCTGTGGTGGTGCTGAGTGGTGCTAGGGTGGCGCTGGGTGATGCTGTGGTGGTGCTGAGTGGTGCTGTGGTGGTGCTGAATGGTGCTGTGGTGGTGCTGAGTGGTGCTGTGGTGGTGCTGAGTGATAAAGTGGTGGTGCTGAGTGGTGGTGCTGAGTGGTGCTGTGTTGGTGCTGAGTGGTCCTTTGGTGGTGCTGAGTGATAATGTGGTGGTGCTGAGTGATAATGTGGTGGTGCTGAGTGATGCTGGGGTAGCGCTGAGTGGTGCTGTGGCGGTGCTGAGTGATGCTGGAGTGGTGCTGAGTGATGCTGTGGTGGTGCTGAGTGATGCTATGGTGGTGCTGAGTGATGCTGTGGTTGTGCTGAGTGGTGCTGAGTGGTGCTGTGGTGGTGCTGAGTGGTACTGTGTTGGTGCTGAGTGGTGCTGAGTGGTGCTGTGGTGGTGCTGAGTGATAATGTGGTGGTGCTGAGTGATGCTGGGGTAGCGCTGAGTGGTGCTGTGGTGGTGCTGAGTGATGCTGGGGTGGCGCTGAGTGATGCTGTGGTGGTGCTGAGTGGTGCTGTGGTGGTGCTGAGTGGTGCTGTGGTGGTGCTGAGTGATGCTGGGGTGGCGCTGAGTGATGCTGTGGTGGTGCTGAGTGGTGCTGTGGTGGTGCTGAGTGATGCTGTGGTGGTGCTGAGTGGTGCTGTGGTGGTGCTGAGTGATGCTGTGGTGGTGCTGAGTGATGCTGTGGTGGCGCTGAGTGATGCTGTGGTGGCGCTGAGTGATGCTGTGGTGGTGCTGAGTGGTGCTGTGGTGGTGCTGAGTGGTGCTGTGGTGGTGCTGAGTGATAATGTGGTGGTGCTGAGTGGTGGTGCTGAGTGGTGCTGTGTTGGCGCGGAGTGGTCCTTTGGTGGCGCTGAGTGATAATGTGGTGGTGCTGAGTGATAATGTGGTGGTGCTGAGTGATGCTGGTGTAGCGCTGAGTGGTGCTGTGGTGGTGCTGAGTGATGCTGTGGTGGTGCTGAGTGATGCTGTGGTGGTGCTGAGTGATGCTGTGGTGGTGCTGAGTGGTGCTGTGGTGGTGCTGAGTCGTGCTGTGTTGGTGCTGAGTGGTGCTGAGTGGTGCTGTGGTGGTGCTGAGTGATACTGGGGTGGCGCTGAGTGATAATCTGTTGGTGCTGAGTGATGCTGGGGTAGCGCTGAGTGGTGCTGTGGTGGTGCTGAGTGATACTGGGGTGGCGCTGAGTGATGCTGTGGTGGTGCTGAGTGGTGCTGTGGTGGTGTGGTGGTGCTGAGTGCTGAGTGATGCTGGGGTGGCGCTGAGTGATGCTGTGGTGGTGCTGAGTGGTGCTGAGTGATGCTGTGGTGGTGCTGAGTGGTGCTGTGGTGGTGCCGAGTGATAATGTGGTGGTGCTGAGTGATGCTGTGGTGGTGCTGAGTGATGCTGTGGTGGCGCTGAGTGATGCTGTGGTGGCGTTGAGTGATGCTGTGGTAGCGCTGAGTGATGCTGTGGTGGCGCTGAGTGATGCTGTGGTGGCGCTGAGTGCTGCTGTGGTGGTGCTGAGTGGTGCTGTGGTGGTGCTGAGTGGTGCTGTGGTGGTGCTGAGTGATAATGTGGTGGTGCTGAGTGGTGTTGCTGAGTGGTGCTGTGTTGGTGCTGAGTGGTCCTTTGGTGGTGCTGAGTGATAATGTGGTGGTGCTGAGTGATAATGTGGTGGTGCTGAGTGATGCTGGGGTAGCGCTGAGTGGTGCTGTGGTGGTGCTGAGTGATGATGGGGTGGTGCTGAGTGATGCTGTGGTGGTGCTGTGGTGGTGCTGAGTGATGCTGTGGTGGTGCTGAGTGATGCTGTGGTGGTGCTGAGTGGTGCTGAGTGGTGCTGTGGTGGTGCTGTGTTGGTGCTGAGTGGTGCTGTGGTGGTGCTGAGTGATAATGTGGTGGTGCTGAGTGATGCTGGGGTAGCGCTGAGTGGTGCTGTTGTGGTGCTGAGTGATGCTGGGGTGGCGCTGAGTGATGCTGTGGTGGTGCTGAGTGGTGCTGTGGTGGTGCTGAGTGCTGAGTGATGCTGGGGTGGCGCTGAGTGATGCTGTGGTGGTGCTGAGTGGTGCTGTGGTGGTGCTGTGTTGGTGCTGAGTGATGCTGTGGTGGTGCCGAGTGATAATGTGGTGGTGCTGAGTGATGCTGTGGTGGTGCTGAGTGATGCTGTGGTGGCGCTGAGTGATGCTGTGGTGGCGTTGAGTGATGCCGTGGTAGCGCTGAGTGATGCTGTGGTGGCGCTGAGTGATGCTGTGGTGGCGCTGAGTGATGCTGTGGTGGTGCTGAGTGATGCTGGGGTGGCACTGGGTGGTGCTGAGTGATAATGTGGTGGTGCTGAGTGATAATGTGGTGGTGCTGAGTGATAATGTGGTGGTGCTGAGTGATGCCGGGGTAGCGCTGAGTGATGATGTGGTGATGCAGAGGGCAGAAAGGCACAAAAAATGAGTCTAACAGAGGGCAGAAGGGCAGAAAAACAAGGGAAAAACTAGTCTAACAGAGGGCAGAAGGGCACAAAAAACGAGTTTAAAAGGGGGCAGAAAGGCACAAAAAATTAGTGTAATAGAGGGCAGAAAGGCACAAAAATCGAGTCTAACAGAGGGCACAAAAGCACAAAAACGATTCTAACAGAGGGCATAAGGGCAGAAAAACAAGGGAAAACAAGGGAAAACAAGGGAAAAACGAGTCTAACAGAGGGCAGAAAGGCACAAAAAAACGAGTCTAACAGAGGGCAGAAAGGCACAAAAAACGAGTCTAACAGAGGGCAGAAAGGCACAAAAACAAGGGAAAAACGAGTCTAACAGAGGGCTGAAAGGCACAAAAAAACGCGGAGATGTGAAAGAGGATCAAAAATTTAAAAAAAAGTACACTGGGAGGCCGTGGGCAGCGCAACAGCAGGGGTGAATAATTAGGGGGGGAGGAGAAATGCGAGACACGGCCTGGCGGCCGTGATAGTGAAAGTACGGCCAGCTGTGGGCAGCAACAGCAGGGGTGAATAATTAGGGGGGAGGAGAAATGCCTGAGGCCGAGCGCACGCTGGGGGAAGCTTCAGATGCCTGTGGGAGGGAGGCTGATGGCTTTGATGTGGACGCGCTTCCGCCCCAGTGCACCACACGAACTGTAGGAAATCCGCGATGGTTTCAGACCTTGGTTTGGCCTCTATACTCTCGTCCTATTATCCCTTGCGGGATTAATAGGACGAGACCTAAAAATGTAGATAGATTTACTCGCAGAGGTTGTGAGTAGGGTATACAAAGTTTTTCCACTTCTGTCAAGTTTTTAGACATTGCCAATTTTTGCACTTAACAAAGTTTGTTAGGCTTTCAGGGTTACCTTCACTCGAGTCTCCTCAGAATAGCTAGATACTTTTCTACTATTCAAAGTCAGCCAAGCTGCAAAAAAGATGCAGATTTTTCCTCCGCAAAGCGGGTCAATGAACAATTGCACATCGCAGGAGAATTCCGTTTCCTGCAAAGTGCACCTCACGCAGAACCATTTTGTTAGAGTTAAATAAGCACATATACAACAAATTAGTGAAAATGTCACTAACAAACGTGATGGTGCAAGACTTGCTAGGGGTTTTGAAGGCAAGGAGATCTTACAAAGTTTAGAAGTCATGTGACACGGACAATAGGGCTAGTAGTGATACGGAGAAGGAAGCACAGGGCCCCAGTGGCCACTACTCCAGTCTCTACAACGCACTCAAAGAAACTGAACCCAAAGCCCCATCAACAACTGGGCAAGGCAGATAATTCATTACAGAACACCCTGGGTCTTATACAAAAGAGAGAGAGAGGAGTGAGTCAACCACAGGAATGACAAAACCAGTAAGGAGTTCAGAGATAACATTTTGGCAACAAAGATTACCAAATTCAAGAAGGATCTAGCAAAGTTTACAATGGAGAAGGTATATCCATATACCAGTGAGAATTATGTTCCACCAGTGTACAACCAGCAAGGCAGGAGACCAGGTTCAAACTACTCTACCTCTGGGAGTGATGGGAATTCCACTTACTCTGACTCCTCTGCTAACAATCAATGGAGGGGTGGGAATCGTCGATCGCGAAGACCAAGAAGAGGAAACCAGTTTCAACAACCTCCTCCACCACAGTGGTGGCCACCTGGTCCATATGATTTTGCTCATCCACCGTTTCCAGGACAAATGTATCCCTACCAATCATTTAACTACCCACAACAGCAGCATTTTTTAGGCCAGGGCCAACGCCGCTCCAGAGGCAAGAGACGACCAACACAGGCCAATGTACACTGGAGCCCTCCACCGTCGTCACGAACCCGGAGCAACCAACAAGAATCGGCTCCACCGGGACCGAGTACGGCGCGAGTCTAATTGTCAATCTGAGCCAACGCGTCTTGACAACAGATGAGACCCAGGTTCTAGAGAAAGGACTTGGATTTGTGCCTACACATAAAGGCGATGCTTTCGAGACCAGACTCGAGTTGGCTGCCTTCTTTCGAAAAATTAGACTGCGTGCCTTTTTCAGAGAAGAGACGACCAAGGATGATGACCAGGCCAAGGATAAGAATACCGGTCTACGTAATAAGTCCACATTCAATCCGCCGCAAAGTCTCACTCCACCTGAGGTTTTGACCTTTGAAAGAGCAGTACTCAATGACACAGAACGGATCTTCCACACTACCCATCAACAATACAATAATCTCTCAAAACGTGAACACCTAGCACTATCAACTCTGTCCAATGACAAGTCAATTGTCATCAAACCCGCCGACAAGGGGGGAGCGACCGTGATTCTTGATACAGACACATACGACAATGAGTGCAAGAGACAACTGGACAATAAGAAATTCTATCGTCCTCTGAGAATGGACCCCACTCATAGACTCAGCGCTCTTATCAAGAGAATAGTGGAAGAAGCCAAAGAGGAGGATTGGATTACAGATCAAGAGGCAGCGTATCTGGTTACCACACACCCGGTGGTTCCTTATTTTTACATCTTACCCAAGATACACAAAGGAGTTATACCTCCTCCAGGAAGGCCCATTATCTCGGGGATAGGCTCCCTATTGGAACCCTTGTCGACATTTGTGGATTGTTTCTTGAAACCCCTAGTAAAACAAATGCCAACATACATTCAGGACACCAAAGATCTATTACGTCTACTAACGACCATGCAGTATGATGAAGACCAGGATTTCCTTGTGTCTTTCGACGTAGAGTCCTTGTATACATGTATACCTCAGGATGAAACTCTCTCTGTGATAGAAACACTCCTGCTACAGACTGATTTGGACAGCATGACTCCGATCAGCTTTATTATGGCATGTGCTTCCATAGCCATGAAAGAGAACTTTTTTCAGTTTGGTAAAGACCTGTTTCTCCAAGTATCTGGCACATCCATGGGCAGTGTTTTCGCTCCATCGTTGGCGAACCTGTACGTTCATCATTTTGAGCAGACTCATATACTTTGCAACACTAACCCATATCTGAGCCATATTGTGACTTAGAAACGTTACATAGATGACGTCCTAGTCATTTGGAGAGGTACAGCTGAGACTATAAAAGAATTTCACCAGTGGTTGAACCATCGGAACCAATTCCTGAATTTTACCTGTGAATTCTCCAAAGAAAATCTCCCATTTCTGGATGTTAACATCTACTCTCAGAATGGGCATCTGAGTACTGAACTATATAGAAAACCAATGGCGAGGAACTCATTACTACATTTTCAGAGTTATCACCCCCAGGCACTTTGCGAAAATCTGCCCTTTGGACAGTTTCTGAGAGTTCGGCGGAACTGTTCTGATAGTGCAAAATACAAAGAACATGCATCGGCACTCTCTGTACAATTGCAGGAACGGCAGTACCCGAAGAAAACAATCAAAACCTCATTGAAAAGAGCGTCTAACAATAATAGAGACGCACTACTGGAACCCAGATTAATATCTAATGATGAAACAGATACACAAAGGATGACATGCGTAACCACCTTCTCAGGACATTCAAATGCCGTGAAGAAGAGTATCCTAAAACATTGGAAGATGCTGGTAATCAGAGGGAAGACATTACCCCCTGAATGTCAAAGATCGGTTGGTACACACGAGACCCCGTGAACCCAAGCAGGACCCCACAGAACCAGGAATATGGGGAATGCCACCTGTGACGGGTCACTTCCCATGTGGCAACTGTTCGGTTTGCCCACTGACCAGTCATACCACTGAGGTAGACATAGGGACAGCCAGGCCCTGGACTCTAAACAAACACACAAACTGCAACACTGAGAGGGTCATCTACCTCATCACTTGTCCCTGTAAAAAGAGATATATAGGGATGACATCTAGAAAGATCAAGGTGAGGATTTCCGAACACCGCAGTACCATTCGGTGCAAGAAAAGTGCCACCAAACTAACTAATCATTATATAAAGGCAGGACACTCGGATACAGAACTACACTGGGTGATTCTAGAGAAACCATTTATTCCCACTCACATCACGGATATTCAAAAATTTCTCCTACAGAGCGAACAGCGCTGGGTGTTTCGATTACATACAGATGTGGATGGGCTCAACGAAGAGATTCCGTGGTTGGCATTACAATAAATGAAACCATCATATCGCAGAAAATACCGCTTCCTAGATACATCTACGCGGTATCTGAGCAACATCAACCATGGTGATATTGACATGTAGCAATCACCTATGTAGAACATTGCCATGTTGCGAGTAGGGGAGGTAATCTGTCATTTGTCCCTCGGCTGAGGAATAACAATTCCTGATGCAATCTCACGAATCCTGACAATTACTCTAAAAAATAACACTTGTTATAGAGAGACGTTCCAGAACCTACTATAGACTACGTAGGTTGCCTTTGTTCAATATCTTCTCCAGTTGCTTAATTTATTTAATACTCATTACTCACCACTCAATCTCATTTCTGACAAACAGCATTATTCACAGACTGTAGGTTAACATCAGGTAAAATCCCTACACACTAGAAGGAGAGTGAGTGAAGTTAATGGGTATTTACTCTAAGATGAAGATTTCATAATAATAAATAAGTAATGGTGAACACCTTATTAATCATAAAAATCTCTGTTCCACCCTTGTAGATGTTGCCCATACTCCCACAGCGAGTTGACATCGATACATCATGAATAATAGTGAGACACAACCCAAGGCATGTATAGAACAGTGACACGGACTCGGGCACGCTCAGTACTATGTTTCTTTACTGAGCATGTCCGTTGTATAGCGTCTGGTGCCTTGCACATGCGCAATCTGGGCCGGGCATACCAGGTGCAGTGTATGTCGCCGCGTGCATTCGCGGTACTAACGTAGCAACGCAGGCATAGCCGCGGACGCCAGTTGTGAAGAGGACCCCGCGACGCGGGAAGGCCTGCCGATCTCCTTTAAAAAACATTACAGAAGGAAGCGTCGGTACCCCCGGTCACTACTCCTTATGGCCCGGGGTACCGACGGATAGGTGAGTCTCCTGTACAAGGGATACCTAGATTCTGTTATTTGAGCAGGCGAACGCTTTACAAGAGATACCTAGAGTTGTTATTTGAGCAGGCGAATGCTGGATCATTAGTGAGAACTGGATGCCCCATTAGAGATCTAGCCAAGATTTAGCCTATACTTCTCTCTGCTTTAGATTGGGATTATTTGCTCTTTGTCTACAGCAGACTGCGTTTACTTACCTTTTTAATCAATAACAGCTTGCCTTAGACAGAGAGGATTATGTAACACCTAAAGGGGTGACGTGGGTAAACATATGTTTTTATGGAGTGAACACCACGGGACACCCCTTCACCAGTGGGGGCATAGATCAATGATGGGTACCCCATGTGGACTGGAACTGATGCGCTGTACCATCTGTTGGCCCTAGCCAGGGGCGAGTGCAGTAAATATAAGACGTTGTGGTCGTGATGTAGATACATCACTGACTATATGTTTTTCTGTCCTTATTTTAGAGCGGGCCCCCTTCCCTGAGTAGTGTGCCAGGTAGAGGTGAGGGCGACACCCAATTGTTATGGGTAAGTGATAAACCATTTTTGAGTGTCACCACATAATTAGAAATGCGCAAGCGTTCTTTGACGCTAGTACAGAGTGAGAAAGAGTGAGTGCAATTCATGGAGCATTGTTTGACATATACATGATGTTTTTTTATCTATTGCAGGTTCCGGTTAATGTATCCTTAACCACTTAATTTGGACATTACCGGTGGAGTATTTGAACATTATTTTTGCACTATTATACTTTTCACTTTTTTTGTAGCAGCAGCTGTACTTGTCTATAGCTTGGTCCTGAAGAATGCCCCGATACAGTTAGATCCTAGCGAGGACAGAAACATGTCGACCTTTTATACTGTTTGACGTCTTGGAAACAACAAGCGTCAGCACTCTGCTTTTTAATAATGGCAAGGGGACTTGATGAATAAAATTGTTATAAGTACTCCTTAGTCATTTTTAGAACACCACCTTTCACTTTATTTTGCGCTGCACATTTCACATTCTCTACCTAT
Organism: Lissotriton helveticus; assembly: GCF_964261635.1. NCBI lineage: Eukaryota > Metazoa > Chordata > Amphibia > Caudata > Salamandridae > Lissotriton > Lissotriton helveticus. The sequence continues at coordinate 1,299,327,314 of NC_136057.1, forward strand.
ACCCTCCTGATCCTCTCACCTCCTTAAGTGAGTCTCTGGATGTGAGCAAGTACTATGTAGGGTGACCAGTCAACCCATAGTCTTCCTCTCTGTCAAGGTTTTTTCCGATCAATTTACAGATCGGTTTTCCTTGATGGGATAATACCTAAACCCAGATGATGAGACATCACACTGGGTGATTGATGGGTCTTGGTAGAAGGACGTCTCGCTCCCACTCGGAAGACTGGTACTCTAGTGTGTGCTTCGTCTGGTTGACTCACTCCTCTCTCTCTCTTTTGTATAAGACCCAGGGTGTTCTGTATTGAGTATACATGTTAACAGGGGATATTCACCCTGCTGGTCTATAAAATTATCCCTTAGACCCCCCAGTAAGATATTTGTCGTGATACAAGGCAGATAATTCACAGGTAGAGCCGAGTGGCGAGCCGAGCCGAGGGAGAAGGGTTATGTCAGCACTGCAGAGTACTTTAGAAATAGCATCTACTGGATATAAAACAGGCATCTTTAAGGGCAAGCATGTTCTTACAGAACATCTGTGTGTTTTAATTGTCATCCGATAATGGAGCCACGCCTATTCCGCACGGGTACTTAGCATGTTCAGCTGTGTATACTCTATTTATTCAACTCAAAACTACACGTCCCCAGAATGCAAATTGCTGCGAGTTAAACGCCAACACTGGCTTAAGGTGCCCGATGTGACATAGTGTCCCTTAACAGCAGTACTGGGGCATCGGCTATTTACTTTACAACCAGCAGGCACTGACGTATTACAAAGGATATAAGACACAAAATCCCACTGCCACCTCTTTCAAAATGAAGTCAGACACTTATTCAGACAGACTTTCATGTGCACTTTTGACACAAGAAAGCACAACATTCAACTAACTGTGTGCTCCACTGTTGATATGTGAGCAACCCCCCCCCCCCCCATGTGCTGCGGTGCTCAAAACAAAGCCCTAAATACATTCAGGAGGACGTTCACAGGTAGGTCCATTCCCACCTTCTCAAGAAGAAATCCAAAATAGTTAAAGGGCGGAGGAGCGTCGGACTTCTGCAACCACCACCTCTCCCAAACTACATTTTAGTGCCACATAGTAAAGAGTGGTGGGTTCCCGCCCTTGAAACAAAGCGCAGCATTTTCCAACAATCCCAAAGTGCGAAAGAGGTGGCAAAAATCAAACCCATTGCACCTTCGCCTCTTCCCCAGTCCCTCAGCCAAAATACCGACGAACGGAGCAATGCTTACCTCTTTCCCTCCGCGAATCTGCACATTGTCCGATGAAGCAGAGAACTCTTCCCCAGTCGGTGAAAACACAGGTGGAATGTTGTGATGCGCTGGAAAAAATACTAAGACAAATTGAGCATGTCTCCTTGGGTCGGTCGGATCCCAGATCCGGCCCAGAAATAGGTGTCGGAAGCAGGTTGTGCGGGATCCCCCTACTTTCCAGCACTGCCTGCCACCCATTCCCTGTTGCGTCCCCTCTCCCGCGCTTACTTCTTTGTTGCTCCCCTATTCCTCTCGGGCGTTAAAAGTCGTACTTTTAAAAAAAAACTGTTTTGGGAGGGTTCGGCAGGTCTCATTTGCTGTTGGGCCGCTTCACTTTCAAAGAGGCGCTTCTGCGCTAGTGAAAATCCATTTTTGTATTTATGGATCAAAGAGGCGTCTCCTATCTTGGATCAGTAAATTTTAAAAAAAGACGTGCGCGTGACGAAAACTGCCGTGGGGCGGGACTTCCGTTTCCTACGGAGTGGCTGGCTAGGAGAGGAGCGGTGGTGACGCGGGGCTCCCATGCCCGAGGGAGAGCCCTGCGGTGGCGGCTGAAGTCCGGAGTTGCGCCGATGCGGTAAGTGGGGCTTAGTTGTAGTGGGGGTGGCGGCAGGGGGGAGGTGGCAGCAGTGGGGGCTGGTGGCAGGGGGGGTGGCGGCGGGGTGTGCGTGTGTATGGGTGTAGCTGTGTGTGTAGCTGTGCGTGTGTATGTATATGTGTGAATGTGTGTCTGTTAGCTGTGCGTGTGTATATGTGGGGCTGTGTGTCTGTGTAAGTGCGTCCGGATGTGCCTGCGTGGGTGTATGTGTGTGTGTGTGTGTGTGTGTGTGTGTGCGCATGCGTGAGTGTGGCTGTGTCTGCGCGCGATTGAGAGAGGCTGTGAATGTGGGACAGGAAATATGCACAGGGCCAGGCGTGCGCGCCCACGAGGTCAAATCGCCAAGGAAAAGCGCGTAACCACCCCCCTGTCCTCCATTCCCGGCAAACCCACAACAATAGGTCTTTCGCTGGAGCAGCGCTTCGCGCTGCTAACACCAGCAAGACCTAAAAATGACCTACTACACCAATCTCAATCAGGTTTCAGAGCAGCACATACAATTGAATCTGCTCTATTACTGGCTACAGACACAATGAGACGATGTGCGGATGAGGGAAAGATTGCTGCAATTATCCTGTTGGACTTAAGCGCTGCCTTCAATACCGTCTCCCACGGGCTGCTCTTGCATAGACTAGGGGAATGTGGTGTAAAAGGTACTGCTCTACGTTGGATGGCATCTTACCTTTTGTCACGCAGTTTTCAAGTCTCCCAACAATCTCAACTATCAAAGAGTATCCCCTTGCCCCAGGGAGTTCCACAGGGATCAATCCTAAGTCCCACACTATTTATTCTATATGTGGGACCTCTGGCAGAGTTAGTGGAAAATAATAATGTTACCATTGTATTGTACACTGATGATACTCAGCTGATTGTGACACTATCCCAAAACAGTGAACAGGCAGGGCCCAATTTTGCCAGGTGCTTAGAAGGGGTAGCAGAATGGATCACCAATCACTGCTTAAAGCTGAACGGAAATTAAACAGAGGTAATGATTGTGGGCAAAGTACCAAATATATGGTCCTCTGCATGGTGGCCGCAAACATTAGGTCAAGTACCAACTCCCAAAACAGAAGTAAAATATTTGGGAGTATGGCTCGACCCTAAATTGTCTTTCGACACCCAAACACAGAAAGTAGTGGGTAAATATTTTGGTACTTTAAACATTTTGAGAAACATTCTGGACCTGCTACCACCCAAAGAAAGGAAAACCATAGTACATGCCCTGGTAACTTCCAAATTGGACTATGAGAATGTCCTCTATTTGGGAGCACCAAACAAAGGGCTAGCCAAATTACAGTTGGTACAAAATGCAGCAGCCCGGCTGGTTCTGAGTCTCCCTAGAAGAGCTTTGACAAAGAAAGCCCTGGCAGAACTGCATTGGCTGCCGGTGGAGAAAAGAGTACTATTCAAGTCAAAGTGCTCTTGCCATACAATTTTAGCAAAAGAAGGACCGCCATACTTGCACCCTTTAATAACACAATATATTCCTGGCCAGAATTTGTGATCTAAAGGAAGGGCATTGGTGACCGTTCGGAGAATACACAGTGCAAGAATGGGGGCACGGTCCTTCAGATACCTTGCAGCCAAGTCCTGGAACAGGCTCCCGGAAACCCTAAGAATGGAACCATGTGAACTGAAATTCTGAAAAAAATTAAAAACATGGTTATTCCCACCTGTATCCTAATGGACTGTGTGTAGGGTTCTCGTGTAACTCAGGGATGTTCCGCTGTATGTCTCATACTGGCGCGGGGACACGGCAGTGGTGTAACCATGCGCTTTAGATATGGATAAATAAATAAATGATGGCCTATTCTTTTGGAAGGATTTAACTGTGCGGTACAACACCTCAAACGTGAGTAAACGAGTGCATCATATTATTCACCATATACTTCCCATCTTTTATATTCTACAAACTATAATATTTTCCATCCGTGCACATGATGGCCATATTATCTTCAAAATATTCAGATGTGAGAAACTACTTTCTCTGGAACCATGCTCTCAAGGTCAACGATGGAAGAGATCAGTGGAGTTCCAACCTTCTGTTGCTTGGCTATGAAATCTTGATGTGAATCACATCATACCAGATTTGCAGCTCCATGGGGTCAGTCTATGGGAATCAAAGCTTTAGCAGTCCTGGATCAAACAGCATCACAGGAATGGAAGATGAAGTTTCCCACAGCACAAGTGGTAAGCTAGGTGATGGTGGTATTGGCGGTGGAGCTACAGGCTAGGCTACTGAGGCATGATGGGATGTAGAGCTGCTTGAAGTGCCTTAAGGATGATGGCGGAATCAGGGTGTAGAAGCCCCTGAGAAGATCCCAGAAAGAAGGCAGTACAGTTATCCTGTAGCAGGGAAACCTGTGATCAGGGACATATGTTGTACATTTCCTCTCCTCTCAACATGGCCCTCTGCTATCACTAAGCCTTTCTTCGTGTTCCTTCCCTCCCTTCCCTTACAGAATATCTGCAAGTATTCTATCACGTTATAGATTGTGTTTTCCTAGATTGTCAGTTGTTCATCTGGTCAGCAGTTGAAGTGTTCGCTCGGCTGTTCCTTCGAATAAATCTACGTTTCCTACCTTATTTATTTATTTGGACATTTTTAAAGCGCCTGGTGACGCCAGAAGGCGTGTCCCCGCGCTATGGTAAGTGATCAGTTGCCATCCCCCCCTTCCCGAGGATCTACCTGCTAAAAAGGTAAGTTTTTAATTTTTTTCTGAACAGGGCCTCTGATGGCTCAAGACGGAGGTCTAGGGGCAAGACATTCCAGCACTTGGGAGCAAGGTATCTGAAAGACCTCCCCCCCATCCGTGCCTTCCTAACTCTGGGCACCACAAGTAGTCCCGTCTGAGAGGACCGTAAATTGCGGGTAGTAATGAAGTCTCTGTGCTGCTTTCTCCTTTTACAACAATTTTGGCAACGATCTTCTGGAGCAGTGCTGACCAGACCAGTGAAGACGAGCTGTACACCACAATCCGGAGCCATATCCCGAGTCCAGCTTGTCCAGAGAACAGCTTCGATGAACACTAATTTATCCCCACCATACCTAGCTCATTCATGGATTTGGGCTCCTAAGACCCCTTCTCTTAGAAAAAAAGGTACAGGGTCCTTATGTTTTGTAAAGTGTGGCACCACCGTGGTCAAATTTTAAGAGCTCAAAGGTCGACCCACTGGGGCTCAGATTTTTATCCAAGTTCCTCCGAACAGTCTGTGGTAAATAAATAATTAATTACCGGTACTATTTTTCTATGCATTTAACTTGAAAAGGATAGCTCAATAAATAAGAGGCAGAATCCGTGGTATCTGAGTCATATAGGCTTTAATCAGATGGCTCGAGCCAATGGACCATCGGGTTCCATCACCTGCTAAGGTTCAGGAAGGGACAGACACAAGGAAAAAGGGAAGTCGCGTATAAAAAGGGACAGCTAATATCACATTAACATCATACAGTATATATAGTAAAACAGTATAATTGCATTGAATACAGTAGGCGTAACAAGTGACAAACGAAAGATAAGAACATATGGGCGTACAAGAACGCGTGCACAGGGCGTGCACGGAGACATGTGATGTAAACGTCACAGAAGTGTCATGAATGGGTGGATATATGGAGGGGGCTACCTGGGCAGCTGGAACCTTTAACCTACTGGTGCGCGCAAACGGGCCATGACGTGTAACTGAGGAGAGCTGGGGGCTCTGACTTCTAGCACTAGAAGAGGAGACTAAAGTCTGGGATGTCAGGACGACATGTACCTATAGCATATCTGATATCTTGTGTTTGGAGTACATGTTGCTTGAATCTAAAAGTCATCAGGGCAAAGGCTACTTATCACTAAGGCTGGTGCATGCATATATTTCTTAGTGTATTGCGTGTGCTATGAATCTTCTATGGATATTAATTCAGTAATTCACTTGCATGGAGACAGAAAGACTAGACGTTAGATGAAGATGTTTATGCGGTTCGTTAGCTAGGAATGTGAAGCCGGGGAGCTGAACTGATAACTGTAAGCATAACATATTCTTGGCAGACAGGCAGGCAGGCCAGGCCGGGCACCGCGCTGCTTGGCAGGAAGTAAGTGAAGGGTCAGGGATGCGGGAGGGGCTGCATCGCTCCTCGGAGTGATTCAGGAGACTGGAGCTTGAATCTGGTGTCCGGGCCTCGTGAGGCCTAGAAACGGGGACAACTCGATGATTTAACGTGCACAATGAAAAGACGTTGGCAACATAGGCCTAGAAGCCTAATTCACGTTGCTTTCAGGAGGAACTGGATAACTGGCATACTAACGTTGGACACAACTATAATTGCGTCTTTATTCTCGATAATGGGGGAACATATGCATATTGATCATGCACATATAACATATAATGGGGAACACGTAGGGACACATGACAGGGCAAAATTCAATTTTCCTCATTCCCTCCTTGTTCCCTATGTTTCCTTCAGGAAACATCAATATTCATAAGACCATCTATCTGTTCATAGAGCATCATTTGCTCGTCTTTAATCTTCTTGGAATGGGACTTTGGACTTGGAATACAAATCGCAGGGCCACATTGTAAACATAGGCAGCAACTGAATATGATCATTACTACTATTCCCAGGAATGACAGTACTTTCCATCCCCAGGCAGATATTATACTCCAGAGCCAACCGGACCATGTCCAGGTGCCTGGATTCTGGTGTAACTGATGGGCTATTTTATGAAGTCTTGTTATAGCTGAATATACAGACGGTGCGTTATTAGGAATGAAAACGCAACAACTAGACCCGATGACTCTACAAGCTCCGCCCCTATCGGCCAGTATGACGTCAAGAACAAGGCGGTTCTGAAGAACGACAAATCTCATAGCAGACTGCTCTTCGGTTAAGTTACCTAGAGCGGAAGTAGTCTCATTCACTACTGCTTCAAGGGTTCTGGTTAACCTACGTATTAGCTTACTATTCTGGATAGGTCCTATGAAGAAAAAGAAACCTTTATTGAAGTCTGTATACTGTTCTAATGCAGTTTCAGTTTGATCGACAATTGGGGACTCGATCTCCCTTCTATGTCTGACGTGTACTAGATGTGTATTTCTGTAATAATCGGATGGAGCTAGGAAAACTGGTGGCAGTAGGAAGGCAATGTAACATGTTCCATCCCTATCTAGGGGCAGACGTACATATGCGGTCTGACCACATACAAAATACGAATGACGTGAGGCTTTGAAAGTAGACTTCCCACTGTCACTATACTCAACCACAGTAGTACAATCACTGTGTCCTAGATGTACTGAACCATTCCTTCTAACACATAATTCGCCTTTCACTGGTAGAACTGTAATAGCAGGCAAATCTGGAGTAGTCTCGGACTGAACATTCAAAACCATGAAATTCGAGGAGTAATTACCTAGATCATATACTTCATTTTCTAGATCTAACCCTGTCCTATGGGAAAGACCTTCCTTATCTGGGAAACATGTTCTATTCAGAAGAGACTTATCGTCTGAGGATGACGTTATCGTAAACCATGCTCCACACGAACCATTGTGTGAAAACGGATAGGGAAAGAGTGGCAGAACTCCCTTCGGTGTCTGGTAAGGGGGGAGTCGACCACACACCCAACAATTAGTGGCATTGCTAGTCTGGTGTGAATAGTGTAACATTCGTATAAAAGTATTGTTGCGCATGGCAAGTCGATAGGATAACTCATGAGGGGGTAGTTCACTAAAAGTGTGCTCTACTGTATCATTAGAGGAAAGATGTACATGTGAATCAAGAGGAGGAAAAAATACGTGTAAAACATAACTTATGCATGTGATCGTAAGACTCAGAAATAACATAAACAATAGAGTAATAACGCATCTGCTACGCAGATTCTTGCAATAACGTATTTTCTTAGAGTTTCGACTAACTCTCTCACTATGGGGGTCTATCTCATACATGTCAGGAACCTGTCTAACCGTTTCACCCGAGAGGGACTTAGACAATTAAACTGTCTGACTTGCTAGACCGTAGTTTGCATTTATAATCCTGCTGCGGAGTTTTCTCTAACAGGGGAAGTTTAGAGTCAGTATCGGGGCAGTCCTTGAGAAAAGTCTTTGGACGGAGTCCATGAAAACGCTTGATGTGGCTGGAGTGTAGCCACCCCTTGCGGCCCTCCAGTTTCACTGCGGTCCTTGTGGTCATCAGAACAAGTTTCGGCTCTTTCCAGCGGGGCTCCAGCGGACTTGAACGATCAAAGTTCCTAACAAGAACGAGGTCGCCTGGAATGACCTCGTGCGGTTTCACTTGGGTGTTGTCTGGAAAGGCAGCCGCGACCTGTGAACGACAAGAGAGTAGTGCAGACATCAAGGAAGCTAGGTAATCTGTCAGCATATTACTGTCAACATCGGTAATTTTACGTGGCATAGGTGTACCCCACATGTTCGGGGGACGACCAAATACTACTTCATAAGGTGACAGACCTGATCGGGAGTGAGCGACCATTCTCATGTAAAAAAGGGCGACTGGCAGGGCTACCATCCAATCTACGCCTTTCTCTGCACAAACCTTTGCAATGCGGATTTTCAGAGTCTGATTGTGTCTCTCGACGAGGCCAGCTGCCTCGGGGTGTCGTACGCAGTGGAACTTCCACTGGTACCCTAACAGAAGTGATACTTGTTTCATGAGTTCGGATGAGAATGGCTGTCCGTTGTCTGAATACACGACCCTGGGCAAACCATAGCGGGGGAAAAACTCACGAACCAACTGCCTGGCAGTGGTCGCGGCAGTGTAATCTGGGACTGGATATGCTTCTGTCCATCTGGACAAAGCGCATACAACTACGAGGACATACTTGAAACCTCGACATCGATCCATCTGAATATAATCCATCTGGAGGACTTCAAAAGGGTGATCAGGAGGATGGAATCCACCTTGTTCCACCGGAACACCTTTACCTGGATTGAACTGACAACAGATCATGCAGGTACGTACTTTCTGCTTCGCTGCTGCTCGTAAATGCTTGTTAAACCAAAGGTTCTGGATGCTGTCTAACATGGCTTTTTCTCCTAAATGTGCTGGACTATGTGCGGTGTTAATAATGACTTGAACCATAGAGTCGGGGAGAAACCATGTGGCTTTTCCCTTCGTCAACCATCCTTGATCTGTCTGGACCCCTCCTTGTTCAGACCATTTCTTGATTTCGTCTGGGGTACCATGTGTCTGTATGTCTAGTACGTCTTGTGTAGGGTCCTTAACTGTCATACAAGTCGTCTGATCTGGGACATCTGTCTTGGTCGTGTTAACTGGAATGTCTGGAGTCTGAGCTGTAAGCTTGGCTGTTCGATCTGCTAGATCGTTACCTTGGGAAATGGTATCAGTAGCTTTCGTATGTGCTTTGCACTTCATAATGGCAATGGCTTTCGGTAAATGTATTGCTTCTAACAGAGCTTGAATGAGGGGACCATGCTGAATCTTGGCTCCATGAGAGGTCATGAAACCTCTTTCTTGCCAGAGTACTCCAAAGTCATGTACGACTCCGAATGCATAACGTGAATCTGTGTATATGTTTACTTTCAGGTTCTTGGCTCGTATGCAGGCTTGGGTCAGAGCAATGAGCTCTGCTGCTTGAGCAGACAGGGTGTCAATGCGATGTGTTTCTATAACTTCAGTTTCAGTAGTCACTGCATACGCGGCTACTAGCTCTCCTGTACTTGTTCTCATACATGAACCATCCACGTAAAGTGTCAGGTCGGGATCAGGTAATGCAATGTCCGTCAAGTCTTGTCTTGGCTTTGTCATAGTGTTAATAACTTCCACACAGTCATGTGTGGCAGGGCTTGATGTAATCGAGGGTAACAGTGTAGCAGGATTTAAAATGTTGCAGCGTCTGATTTCTATGTGTGGCTGAAACAGTGTCAGTTCATATCCTGTTAAACGTGCAATTGTCAAGTGCTGAGTCTGTGTTCGGTTTAAAAGAACTTCCACAGAATGTGGAACTTGTACTGTCAGGGAGTGTCCTAACACTATGGAATCACTTTGTCTGATAGCTAGAGCTGTGGCTGCAACTGACTTGAGGCATGCAGGCAGAGCCTGGGCTACTGGATCTAATGTGCTAGAAAAATAAGCACAAGGCTTGTGTTGTCCTGCTTGATCTTGCATGAGAACAGATAATGCTGTACCATCACGTTCAGTGACAAAAAGTGTAAAAGGCTTACTGTAGTTTGGTGTCGCTAATACAGGTGCATTACATAAAGCTTTCTTTAACTCATTGAAAACAAGTGTATGTTCCTGGGTCCAAGGGAGGACAGTCGATGTGGCTGCCTCCTGTGTCGTTAACTGTATCAGTGGTTTAGCTAGATATGCATACTGAGGGATCCATTGTCTGCAGTAAGAAGTGAGGCCGATAAAAGCTCGTACCTCCTTCTGTGTCTTGGGCTGTGGAAGATGTGCTATTAACTGGATACGGTCAGGTGTCAACTGTCTACTCCTCTTGGACAGTAGGTGTCCTAGGTATACCACTTGCTGGACACAGAATTGCAGTTTGGAAGGGGACACCTTGTGCCCCATTTCAGCCAGAAAATACAAGACGGTCAGTGACGCACGTTCGCAGTCACGTTCTGTACGGGCTGTGATCAATAGATCATCGACATACTGGAGCAGGGCAGTGTCAGTTGGCATGTGAATACTGTCTAGTTGTCGTTTAAGTGCTTGACTGTAAATACTAGGACTTTCTGTGAAACCTTGAGGAGCTCGTGTGAATTTATAGCTTCTTCCATTTAGACAGAATCCGAAAAGAAACTGGCTGTCTGGATGAATGGGGACACTAAAGAATGCGTTCTTGAGATCAATAACAGTAAAGAACGTAGCTTCAGAATCAATGGCAGTCAATAGGGAAGAGATATCTGGAACCACTGGGTACTGGGGTATGATACATTTATTAAGCTCTCGAAGGTCAATCACTAATCGATAAACTGGAGGTGCATTTGGATCAGTACGTTTAAGAATCGGAATGATAGGAGAATTACATACATTGGAGTCAGTTTCTACAACTACTCCTTGGGCAATGAGCTCGTCAATTATTTTCGATAAGGCTGCTACAGCCTCAGGTGGCAATTTGTACTGTCGGATTCGTGGTAATACAACACCTTGCTTCAGAGTGACACGATATGGTGTAATATGCATACAACCTACATCAGTTGGACCTTGCGCCCATAAATGCTGTGGTACATTCAATAATCTTGGATCAAAATCACGTAACACATAATGACCTTTAAAATCACGTAAAAACAATCTCACTCCTTCCGGAGAGCAGCATATTACAGCACCTAACTCTTTCAATGTTTTAATACCAAGTAAATTTTCAGGACATGATTTCGTAAGTAACATGTCTGTAGTTCGGGACAATGGACCAACCTCTAGAGAAACTGGTTTCGATATTTCATTAACAATAGGCTTTCCTGAAAATCCCAGGGAAACATTTCTAGAGCCTGAGAGTGGAGCCCCTGGAACCTCGTCATGACTGATGGTAGTCCTACTTGCCCCTGTATCAATCAGAAACTTTCTGTCTTTCCCTAATACTTGACTGTGTACATAGGGACCCTCTTGATCTACAGGAATCTCGATGAGAGGCAAGCCAACCTCCCTCTCTAGGCTGTTTCATGAATACTGCTGATATTCTGGATAATCTGACTGTGCGTACTGGTACATCTGTTGTGTAACGTGTTGTGTGGCAGCTATAGGCTGCGGTACTGTAACTGACTGTTGTGCGTTCTGCGGTGGTTGCTGTGAATTTTGCGGAACATGTTCTTGTCTAGGAGGACGCGGTCTCTCTTTCGTCTTACCTGTAGCTATGTTGTGTTTCAGAACTGCACATTCGTTTATATAATGACCTGGCTGTTTACAGTAATTGCATGTCCCTTTAACGGGAGCTGGAGAATGACTAGTTTGATTCGTACCCCTCTTCTGACTATCTGGTGGAACAGACTGTGCAACTAGTACTTTCATTTTTGTGTCTTTCATACGTCTCCTTTCGTGTTCTTGCTCTTCCCTGATTCTATTCTGGTGATACTGTAACATCTGGAGCATTTGTGACGGGGTATTAGCTTGCCATGTACTCTCGACCTTCAATACTCGATTTTTAACTTGTGGCAAAGAATTCTCAACTAGTTTAGTAACAAAAAGACTCACTACTTGTTTTCAGACCGCTATTAATAATGAAACATTTTTCAAATCTGGAATAGAAATAACTAGTGTCTTCGTCTTGTTTCTGTTTACAAGCTGAGATGGCATCCCAATCTTCCTTTTTCGTGGCTAGTAATCTTGGCAAGACTTGTATTAAAAGTTCGGGCAAATCTTTGGCTTTTTCCCCAAGACCAGTACCTGGGACTCGTGTATTATCTTCATTCTCTAACGCGGTCCAGTCAATCTTTTTCTCTCCCACCTCCCATTCTTTCTCTTTGAGTTTTTCATATATGCCCGCAGGCAACAGGACCTTTAGCATTTTGATGATATCTGGATACGTGTATTCTCCCATACGGAGCATGTCTTTTAATTCACGGTGGAACCCTGCTGGATCTTTATCGTGACAGGGCACTAACTTTTTCATTTCTAGTAGTTCTATTTTCGTTATAGGGGTGTAAACAAATACTCGTTCGAGCGCACCCCCCGTTCCCTTAACAGGATGCACTTCTCGCAACGGATTCTGTCTGTCTATGTAAAATGGTGGTGAAACAGGAACAAAATGCGGAGTCAGGAACGTTCTGTATTTGTGGCGCTGTTCTAAAATGACACTAATTAAATCGGTACCTAGACCTTTCCATCTGTTTAGGAGTAACTCGTTCAATACATTATATAAGGGACCTGGATTAGAATGCTGATCCTCGTACAGTGTGATGAGGTGCTGGATCATATACATACCCACCAGTCGCTGTTCGCCTGGGGGCAGTTTCAGAAACATTTGAGCCACTACTTCGTCTGAATACGTGGTAGAATCACTAATCCATCGGACTGCTGAACGGGCTAGTTCTTGTTCATGCATGGTACTAAGCTCACTGTAACCTATTCGTAGTTTCAGAACTTTATCGGTAGCCTGGAATACTTGTTCAAGAGAACACTGTTCTGGTACGGGAGGAGGAAAAGCTTTCTTGTAATCTAGGCGTGTGTGTCTATCGGAAGGTCTCGTTCTACCTACATACGCTATTCTAGTGGGATTCTCGTTGTCTATATCTTCGTCTGAAGAGTCATTCTCTTTCTCGGCTACTCTCATTGCTTCCTCCTTTTGGTGTATACTTATAATTTCTTTACGAATCTTTCTGTACATGGTTTCTATACAGTTTTGTGTCCTGTGTTTTCCTTCTGCTATATTGTCACTCCATCTTGTCAGGACTTTCATATCTTCTTTGTTTTTATCAGGATAGTCCTGTTCTCTTATTAAACAATTTATTAAAAATTGCAAAATCATGCCTTGAATCTCGACTTTCCTGTGTACCATAGCTTCGTAAATACTTTCTGGTTTCTCCCCTGTTCGGATAAAGTGATATATTCTGTCTAAATGTTGTTCCATATTTGATATGGTAACCAAGAAGCTTGCAACTCGTCGTAAACGTATGGAATATATTATCATGTTATCTTTGCCTGGTACTGGGTCATATCTACAATCAGATCCACACTCATTAAGATACTTTTTGAGGGCTTCGTACGTAGTCAGTTTCGGCGTACGCTGCAACGCTACATCTCTCAGCGTCCGTCGCCTTGTTTGAGGCGGGGTGATAGGAGTACCTCCCCCTGCTCCTCCTGAACTGGAATCGTCAGTTAATACTGAATGTGCGGCTGCTGGTAACGTGACTGGCAAAGTAGGGGTACGTAATGTGGGTTGATCCTGGGGTGCTGGCAAATTAACAGGACCAACGACTGGAGGCACAGTAATTACATTAACAGGGTGCTGGACTTGAACTGGCGGAATAACTGGCGGAATAGGATTCGTATTAGCATATTCTGGGACAGTATCATCTAAATAGGAAGAAAGAAAAATTTCGGCTGCAGTCGGTTTATGACGTAGCTTAATCGCAACTAAGGGTGGCGGTAAATTACAGGGTGTTTCCGGGGTCGCCTTAGGCAAACCCTCGGCGAGAAGAGGATACATACCGGCATTTCTCTGTCTGTCTGACTGTTCTGCTCTAACTCGTTCACCTTCTTCTAGTAATTCCCTTTCTTGGGCTTTTTCGGAGGATTCTCTACTTAATTCTGCTTTTCTGAATTCTTTCTCTGTTCTTTTATGGGATTCTTTACGCCATAATTCTATAGCATCTTTCTGGGACTGTCTGGCTTTCTTTTTCCATAATGCTTCTTCTACTCTCATGATGCACTCGGCATCCCATGTTCCTGAAACAGGCCATCTATATTTCTCTTCAAGATCTTTCGTGTAGTCAACCCATAAATCTAGATACAGTATGGCATCTAAGCCATGCTTATGATACATGAAATGTCCAGGACTGTCCCTGGGATGAACAGGAACTGATTCTTCGAGTACTGCTTTTTGCGTTTTTATCTGACGTAACTTTGAAAACAGAGGCATATTTGGACCGTACTTGAACTTGAACACAATACACAATGAACACAGTAATGAATAGCAAAACAATCATTCATACCACGACATCAAGAACACATTAATAACAGTTCGAACAGATACTACCTGATACTTTGAAAACACAATACTTGAATTTCTCGAGAACAGACTTACTAGAATTACTGGATGCACTGCTAAAACAGTACAGAACATACCGGTCTCCTAAAGAGACACGTCATACCGTATCCACCTAGGTGAACACGTCGGACCGGATCTGTGTACCCAAACCCGTCGGACCGGGCACAAATTAATGAACCCGTCTAGATACGTCCCAGCAACGGTACTCACCGGGAAGCAAAACTGAAGGCCTCGGACTGGACTGGACTGCTACGACGTCTGGTTACTGCTACACACTACGCATGCGCCTCGGGCTTCGGAAAATGGTGGGCCTCCGGATACCTCGGACCTTGCTCTCTCGGCTTGGGCTCTGGTCGGGACGATCCGCCTTCCTCACCGCCTCGTCTGGATGCCGGACCGCAGTCTCCGTCTCCTCCGTGGGCCTGAGGGAGACTTGAAGCAGAAATATCTGCACGTGCACAGTAGGGTTCCGTCACGGCTGTAGAAGGGTCAGGGGGCCTGCGTTACATCGCCGGCGCGTGGGGAAGGGGCTCGTCCCTATTCGGGCGCCATTTCTGTGGTAAATAAATAATTAATTACCGGTACTATTTTTCTATGCATTTAACTTGAAAAGGATAGCTCAATAAATAAGAGGCAGAATCCGTGGTATCTGAGTCATATAGGCTTTAATCAGATGGCTCGAGC
Source organism: Lissotriton helveticus (assembly GCF_964261635.1). NCBI lineage: Eukaryota > Metazoa > Chordata > Amphibia > Caudata > Salamandridae > Lissotriton > Lissotriton helveticus. The sequence goes on from NC_136057.1 coordinate 1,299,342,531, forward strand.
CAATGGACCATCGGGTTCCATCACCTGCTAAGGTTCAGGAAGGGACAGACACAAGGAAAAAGGGAAGTCGCGTATAAAAAGGGACAGCTAATATCACATTAACATCATACAGTATATATAGTAAGACAGTATAATTGCATTGAATACAGTAGGCGTAACAAGTGACAAACGAAAGATAAGAACATATGGGCGTACAAGAAGGTGTGCACAGGGCGTGCACGGAGACATGTGATGTAAACGTCACAGAAGTGTCATGAATGGGTGGATATATGGAGGGGGCTACCTGGGCAGCTGGAACCTTTAACCTACTGGTGCGCGCAAACGGGCCATGACGTGTAACTGAGGAGAGCTGGGGGCTCTGACTTCTAGCACTAGAAGAGGAGACTAAAGTCTGGGATGTCAGGACGACATGTACCTATAGCATATCTGATATCTTGTGTTTGGAGTACATGTTGCTTGAATCTAAAAGTCATCAGGGCAAAGGCTACTTATCACTAAGGCTGGTGCATGCATATATTTCTTAGTGTATTGCGTGTGCTATGAATCTTCTATGGATATTAATTCAGTAATTCACTTGCATGGAGACAGAAAGACTAGACGCTAGATGAAGATGTTTATGCGGTTCGTTAGCTAGGAATGTGAAGCCGGGGAGCTGAACTGATAACTGTAAGCATAACATATTCTTGGCAGACAGGCAGGCAGGCCAGGCCGGGCACCGCGCTGCTTGGCAGGAAGTAAGTGAAGGGTCAGGGATGCGGGAGGGGCTGCATCGCTCCTCGGAGTGATTCAGGAGACTGGAGCTTGAATCTGGTGTCCGGGCCTCGTGAGGCCTAGAAACGGGGACAACTCGATGATTTAACGTGCACAATGAAAAGACGTTGGCAACATAGGCCTAGAAGCCTAATTCACGTTGCTTTCAGGAGGAACTGGATAACTGGCATACTAACGTTGGACACAACTATAATTGCGTCTTTATTCTCGATAATGGGGGAACATATGCATATTGATCATGCACATATAACATATAATGGGGAACACGTAGGGACACATGACAGGGCAAAATTCAATTTTCCTCAAGTCGAAACACAATGGCTGCAAAATCTTAGAGGATTCGATGATTAGTGGTCTCCTCCCAAAGAACTCTAGATCCTGCATCAAAAAGTGAGACTCCTCATCCTTGGAGTTAGGTGGAAGTCGGTGCGGGCTGTCCAGTTATTAAGCCACCAGGCCATCAAAGAACAATCCTGAATTCAGGAATTCTTTCATTAAGGACACAGGATTTTTCTGGTGTGAGCATCTATAACCTTCTCCTAGTGCACAGTGACCTCTGCGGCCTCATGAAAGCTTCCAAGCTTTCCTGATGGTCTCTCTTAGTGAGCTTTAGAATCAAGCTATTGTGCTACTGTTTGAGCAGGATGCAGGAAGGCATCACGTCTGCACCACCAAGGATTTCCAGAGGACATCTTGGCTCATTACTGGGGATGATGTCATGGTGCTTTGGAAGTCTGCCTGATGAAGGATGTGAAGCATCGCAGAATGATTCCCACATGAGCAAGTGTGAGCCCAGGTTTGGATCTTGGGGTTGTCCGATTGAAGAGACCCTGTTAGAGTCGCTTCCCTTGTCATTGTATTACGTTTCTGGAGACAACAGTTCTCCATAAATGGCTCATAAATTGAGTTTTCCCACATTCAGCTTCCTGTTAAAAATACATGCAACTAGACAGTAGTGAGATCTCTGTAAATGTTCAGAATTAAAAGATGTAACAGTCAGTCGCTCTCAGTGAAAAGAAACTCAGGTTGGCATTAGTCACTTCAGTAGAAAAAAATGAAAAGTGGAGAGGGGGAAGCAAGTGGACAGAATTTGGGTGCGAGAAATGCTGCACTTGCCCTTGAGCATCCTGATCTTTGCCACTACAAAGGAAGATGCATCCCGTCCCTTTTCCTACTCGGGGCTGAAATCCCCATTGTGAAAGGAAGAAACACAGACACTAAGGATCTAAAGCAAGACTGTACTCCCTTTGAAAATAGTGAATCAGTATTCTGGTTCACATTCCCACAAATATGTGCTTTTGTTTCCCTGCAGCACATCTGCACGCTAGTTCCTCAGCCGTCAGTGCTGCATCAGACAACCGCAGTAGCCGAACTGATGTAGTGGGTTTGGGATGGAGCTAAACATAGCTACAGTGTCAAGGGATACGGCACACTGACAAACACAGCTTGTCTTTATAAAGCAAGTTCCAAGTCAATGCCAATCGGTTTGGATTCACTATGGATCCAGTCTGTGAAGTAATGTAACCCGGATGGTCTCTTTCATAGACTCTGGCCCAGCAACTAAGCAACATGCCTGTAACCTGGGTAACTGGTGCTTTTATGGGGCCCTTGTTCTTAGCAGGAGACACACGTTCCTTATCTATGTTGATCCCAGTTGGCAGTAATACCATCAGTTGCTGTATCCACATTCTTCTCACACTGCACAAGTTTGTTTCATGTATACGGGTACATTTCTGCCTTTCTTAAAACACAGATTAATTTTGGAACATCCACTGCAAAAGAAAATGCCTCCATGTTCCACAGTGACAAAAGGGGGCCAAAAAGAGCAGCTGGAGAATGGTGCCACACTGATTGGGGGAATGGCATTCCCACCCCCAAAACACATGTAATACTGCACATACACAATACAATTACAAATCATATTAAAATGGCTGAAAATTATAAAGGCAAAGGACAATCATTCATTACAAATAAGGAAACAAATATAATAAAATGGAAAAAGCGAAAGAAAAAGTTGAAATCCAAACAAATTTGTTTTTATAATATTGAGGAGGGGGGCATTTTCTCAAAGACCTGAGGGGTGAGGAAGGACTCTACCTGTCTGGAGGACCATCATTGGGTGCTGGGGGGGTCACGCCGTCAGTTTACTCCCGCCGCCGGTGCCGCCACCAAGCCCGGCCGCTGTGGGGAGGAACTACGGTTCCCAGAGACCCCTGCGCCGGATCCCCGACGCCCACTTCCTGCCTTGCGCGCCCGGAGGCGCATAAACTCTCGTGGCTCCCTCCGCGTCGCGGACGCGCGCGGACGGCACCGGGCGGAGCCCGGGCAGAGGGCGGGCCGTCTGTGGCCGTCAGGGGACGACAGAGGACAGGACAGGCTATACCCCTTGGTCGCTACCATGGGGAAACGCAAGCTATTGAGACAGGAACATGACTGTGAAGGTAAGAAAGCGAAGGTGGCTAAGAAACAGGATACGATAATCTTTTACCTAACGTCTGCCGTGGGGGCTTTAAATGAGGAAATTGCCATTGCTGAAAAGGAATTAGGTCTGGGTGCTACAGATACATCTCCCACCGTGTTAGACCAGGCTCTACCACCAGTTTGTGTCCTCCCTATCCCTCTTGAGCCTGCTGTCGTCATCATACACCCACCTCAGGCTCCCATACCCCCTCAAGAAACACCGTCTATGGATCAAGAGAATCCTGGACAAGCACCAGTTCAAGAGCATAGAGATCGCAAGGGGATGAAGGGAAAGCGTAGGCACGTAAAGAAGGGCAGCAGGAATAATAAATCTACCCTGGATCCGGACCTACCTGACAGAGCTGAACTGGATATAAATGATAAAAGGTCCCTGGACTACTTGGCTGATATAGTGGAGGGGATGTTTGAGTCTCGTTTGGAGCCGGCTCTCGTAGCCATTGCCAAGGATATTGTGGACACCCTAAACTCCTGTGTATACAAACTATTGGACAAATGTAAACACATTGATAATTTCATAAAGGAGTATAAAGCAGATCCCTGTAGGCCAATGATCTTGAAGGATGGGGGGGCAAATCCTAAAACACTTTCTAGGCCGTGTGTAGTAAAAGAAATACCTGGGGGGCAAATTTGTGAGGACAGAATTGGTCCCAGAGATTCACAGGTAACCATAGGTGGTCAGTCTGGTCCTCCTGTAATTGTACAACCTTACATAGGGGACCAGAAGACTAGTTTCCCACCAACTACTCTCAGTAAACCTACTGTGAATAGGAACCGTATTTTGACTCTTTCACCAGATGCGGCACCCTTAGTAGCTGTCCTAACTGGAATTCCTCCCCTGAAACCGGGAATGGAAGAAACTGATTATGATCTGCTGACTAGGGCACAAACATGGTGTTCCCAATTCTGTAGTGGTGGAGATGATATTTCTAAGAATATCATCTCAGCAAGGCGGGCAGAGTGGGTAGGTAGGCGGCGAAAATGCTTACCAGGGGACTGCGTGGTTATTAATTTTAATTACCCCAATGTTGCGAACAGAATGTTTTGGGATGGGTCTGAACTCATGGGTACATGCATCAGGCCTTTACCACTGGGTTACTTTTATCCACTCCAAACTGATATTCAGAACAATAGGTCGGCCCCCCGTCCCACCAGTGGATGTACTATAGGGAGGTCTTATATAAACAATTGTTCCTACCAGGCTAGACAGGCTAACTTAAGAAAGGGGGTTGGAACACAGTTCCCCTCAGTAAAAAATCATCCCCTGTAAATGACAGCAGTACACATATAACCTTAGAAAATAGATTTATTCCACTGACAAATATGGAAACAAATGACTGACTAGTTAATCATGACTCAATTAATGAGGATAGAAGACCGAGGTCAGGTAGCAGATGCTCACGAAAGATTTTAAGTTGGAACATTGCAGTTCTAAAAAATAAATGTAATGATGCATCATGGATTAATTTAATTCAAGGCCATGACATAATAGCCTTTCAAGAAACCTGGGACTTAGATAATAGCTTTTGCTTAGATGGCTTCTCCTCCTTTTTCGTGAAGGCTGTCCCAGGCTTGGGAGGTCGACCCAAGGGAGGATTGCACTTGCTGACCTCACTAGACCTGGTAGGATCATTTAAAAAGCTTGACTTTGCCTCTGATAACCTATTAATTGTGGAATGGGGTGGCCCCAACCACACCACTATTTTGTTAATTAACTTTTATAATGTTTTAGAGAGAGAGAGACATAACTTTCATCTCAGCGCTGTAGAGCGCTTATTAGACGAATATAAAAGTCTGCATAGCACTTCATTCGAAACCGTGTTAATGGGAGATTTTAATATTCACCCTTGCAGATGGGATTGTCTGGCGGAACAGCAGATGGGCCCCGTTGGGTCCTCGGCTGTGCATTTTGAACACACTCAACAGGGGGAAGCCCTGGAGGCACTGCTAGCCAATTTTAACCTTTTTGAGGTGGATGGGTTTAGGGGTGAAGAGAGGATAGCGACATTCAAAGGGAGAGAGTCTGGTACCATCATTGATTATATATTTGTTTCTGTAGGCATGATTTCTGTAGTTACCTCACACAAAGTTCAGGACTCGGCATATAGTGATCATAACCCCCTTATCCTGGAGGTGGATCTAGGGGATGTAATAATCAGACGAGATACCACTGGTATGACTACAAACACCCTGAAACTAAAAGATCAGTTCAGGAGGCTTAATTGGGCAAAGATAGTTCCTGACTCGTTTCTGTCAGAACTACTTATCGAGGCAGATGCAGATTTTGCGGTCTGCCTTGATAGTACGGCTGGTGGAACCAACATTATTGAATCCTTTATTTCCATCTGTAATAGGGTCAATCAGGACTTAAAAATCAAATCCACCGTTCTAGCGTCTAACCACCCACGTTGGTTTGATGGTAATTGCTCCAGAGCACATAAAGCACTATTATGTGCTCTGAAACAGAAACCAAGGACCAGGGAGGTTGTAATTAGGCTGAGGAGCGCTTATAAACAGGCTGTAGCTGCAAGGCAGAAGGCCATTAAAATTGCAGCATGGAATGATCATAGTTCAATAGATACCCAGAAGGATAGCGGTAAATTCTGGGGCATAATTAACCATCCGTATTTCTCCAGTACAGAGAATGCTGCCCTGGACTGTGTGATTGCAGATGATTTATGGGTAGCTCATTTTAGTAAAATTTATGACAACGAGGACGTTACTACAATTACACCACCCGATCCCATACTCACACATAGTTCCCGACCGCTACAATTCGAATTGGCTGATGTTGAAAAGGCAATTGTAGACACATCAAAAAATAAAGCCCCGGGCCCTGACGGGGTCCCAGCAGACTTATACAGGACTCAACCTACTCTATGGGCCAGGGTCCTTACAAATGTTTTTAATTCAGTTAGCACTAAAGGTTTCCCCCCATCCTGGTCTACATCAACTATAATACCTGTGTTCAAGAAAGGCCTGAGATGGGACCCCTCCTGTTACAGACCTATTTCCTTAATCGACTCTGCCATTAAGATCTTGGGCATAGTGATTCTTTCAAAACTGGAGGATTGTCTGAAAGATGGAGGGGTCCTCTCTAACCTTCAGTATGGGTTTCGTGCAAAAAGAGGCACATTAGACCAATGCCTCAATTTGAAGATGCTCATCAGTAAGTATACTCAGGCGAAGGATGGCATGCTCTACATGGGGTTCATGGACCTGTCATCGGCCTTCGACCTGGTAAATCGGGGGAAACTTTGGGAAATCCTGAAGGATCTGGGAATTGATATATCCCTGGTGAATTTTCTAGATACTCTTCACCGAGGAATGAAGGCGAACATCCGTGTTAACAGGGAAGGGGGGTGTACCCGCCATTTTGACTCTAAGCGGGGGGTAAGGCAGGGGTGTATCCTGGCCCCTCTGCTTTTTACCCTCTACATAAATTCCCTAGATAAACATCTGGAAACGGCCACCCAGGATACCCCCCATGTGGGTAACTCTGCAGTTCCGGTGCTCCTCTATGCAGACGATGCGGTACTGCTGGCCCGCACAGGATTGGGGCTGCAGAGACTTTTAGATTCTTTCGGTGGTTTTATGGAATCATTAGATCTGAGGGTGAACAGTAAGAAATCCCATGTTATGGTGGTTGGAAAACGGTTAAAAACACACAAAACACTGCCCTTTTCCTGCAATTGTGTAGTTCTATCTATTGTCCCAGTATTTACGTATCTTGGTGTCATTTTTGACTTAAAGGGAAGCTGGGCCCCTCAAATAAATGCGAAATGCTTAGCGGTCGCAAGATCATCCTCTGCCCTAATGGACTTTGCAAGGCGGTTGGGATCTAGGACTATATAGGCACTTTTATCTATTTATAAATCTAAATGCCTGTCTATAGCGCTGTACGGGGCCTCTCTATGGGGCTATCTGCAACAGGATAAATTACAAAAAATTGAGAACAAGTTTTTAAGGATCCTGTTAGCTGTCCCTCAATCCACGCCTGTGTTTACATTACATACTGAGTTGGGACTGAGCTACATTTCCGATCTCATACGCTTAGCCCCAATAATGTGTTGGGCTAAAACTTGGATAAACAAGGAGATTTCACTGAATCATGCTATTTTAAAAGATGTAATGGCACTTGAAAAAGCACATAAAATACCCTGGTTATCTTATATTAGAGATGTCTTTGCTAAATTGGGGCGGCCTGAGCTTTATTATTCCCCGCATCTGTTGCAAAAAGTGATCTGAAGTGGATAAAGCTGAATTTTATGAGAATGGTTGAGCAAGAGCGAGAAAATGTGGAAATGAATAAACCTCTCGTATGATCCAATTATGTTTTAAAAACGACTCCACATTTAGAACCATACCTCAGAATTGTATCAATACCACATCATCGACATCTCTTAATTAGATTTAGACTAAATATTGTTCAGTATACTCTGGGTATTTCATATGTGTGGGGGAAACCAGACATTACACCCCCCTGTAGCTGTGATAACGTCTCTCCCCAAACCCTTTTGCATTTCATTATGTTTTGTCAGCACTATTCTGATATCAGGAAGCAACACCTAGTGCCACTGTTAAGAGAAGCAGGGTTTACCCAAGTCAAACCAGCACTGATGTTTTTACAACTGTTAAGCACTCCGAAAGTGATGTTTGGGGTTGCTAGCTTCCTGGTGGCTGCTGTACGTAATAAGAACAAGTGAGTGGCATTTAGAGACTTGGAGAAGTGATCATATCCCTCTGTTAATGATTTTGGTATTTTTAATTTTTAGATATGCCCATTAACATTAATTGCTATTGTGTACATTTGTATATGTTACATGCATAAAACTGTATATTAATTATGATAATATTTTAATGTTTTTAATATTTTTGTATAATGTACTTCTGTGACTGCTTTTATGATTTTTATTAATCGAAATAAAGTGCTATTGACTTGACTTGACTTGAATATTGAGGAAAGGATGGCATTAAGGTGAGGGGCTTCGGGTGTCTTCTGGAGGTGACGGTCGAGTTTCAACCAATGTTAACTGAGAAGGCAAGGAGTGGAGGTCAATATCTAAGTGGTTGGCTAAAGAAAGGGTAATTTTAAAAAGATCCGGAGGAATAACGGGAGCAGTAAAGAGGAAATTTATAATCAAAAGAAGAGTGATTAGTTGTTTTGGTGTAGGCCATCTACAAGAATCCTCACTAGAAGTACGAAAGGGGCCATGCAGTGTCTTCATACCCTAGTTTACAACATGAACTGTCAAGAACAATAGTGTTCCCGAATGTTTATTGCTTGAAGATATCTGGTTGGTTGCAAATTCTAGAGTGACATTCATTAGATGGCTTCTTGAAAGGAATATTTGACTAGGTGGGGACAGAGCGGTAAATGAGAAGCAATGTGCTTTGCATAAGGTGAGGCCTGCAAAGAAGACACACGCCCCATTTCTGTAAATGCATATTCACTCAAAGATTGCCAAATTTGTAACATTTTTGACTCACCTGCTCCTCCTGGTCGTTGACGATCACCAGGTGAGCACCGTAATTCAGGCAGAACTCTTTAGCAGATTCCCAGGTGTGATCAGTTGATGAGAAGTAGTAGCAAGCTTTCCTAAACCACCTCCAGCCAGATGGACAGGACACACAGATGGACTCTGTATAGGGGAAGTGTGGCATGTTAATCAGATGAAGAGCCACAACAAGACATTGGGACTCCTACAAAAGTGTCTAGGTTTTAACTGAGCATCGCATTTAGGGATATAAGAAAGGTCTGGTGGCTAAGGTATATTGGGGCTGATTTTGATGTCAGTCACAGCTGCCTCCGACCGACATCTCTGCAGTTGCGGAACCGACCAACCTCGGTCTGAAAACCGCAATTGTGATGCGACCGCAAACTCCCATTTCTCTATGGAAGCTTGTGCAGCTCCCATAGAGAAATTGGAGTTACTGTAAATCCCATGACCACGTGGAGGCCGCAGAAGAAGGGGGCCCTGCTGGGGGACATAAAAGTCACTTTCCAACATGCTTTCCATGTCAGAAAGTCCGACATGGAAAACCTGTCGGAAACCGACATCATAATCCCGACAGCGAATACGCAGTCTGTAAGGGATTATGTGGTGGTTCGGACTGGCTGACCGACTCCTTGAGCCAGTCGGAAGTCAGTCGGATTTACCAGCCGGTTTCGACTCAGACTGTGTCATTGAGATACGGCAGTTGGACTTCAAAACAAGGATGCCGGTCGGTAAGCCTCCGACGAGCGCTCGGAGGCGTACCGACCGACATCCTAATCAGGCCCAAAGGGTGTTGCCAATATTTTATTTGAGATGTCTGCGGTGCTTCATAACATTTCTTCCACAAGTGTGGTAAAGTTATTGGTTTTGGGAGGAATCCAGCAAAGGTAGATTTTATATCCAGGGTAAAATATTTACTTGCTGCTTCAGTCTATATTGCATGTGTATCAACACGATATTCGGATGGAATTGCCTCCTGGAGTCTTTTCATCTCAAAAAAGCTTCTTTGCACATCAATGATTTTTTATAAGAGTTACATTTATTGTTCAAGTTCTAGCCCTTCTTACCAGGTATAAGACTTTGCCTGTTGCGAGTAAGAGCTTGGCCTAACCTAGAAATGTGTGAGTCTGACTCTCAATGAGTAAGTTTTGAGGTCTTTGCTGGTGAAGCATGACTTCAGCTGAGGTGGTGTTGCAGTGGCATAAGAAACTTGAGGGGGCCCTCCTGCAAAGTGCATGGAAAGGCCCCCTTCTGGGCTTACTTGGGAGATGTCAGGTCAGTGTACTGTGCTGAGGGGCCCACTGGAGTTTGCTCCCCCCACTGCAGGGGGGGGCGGGGGCCTTTGTTACACCTCTGTGATGTTGTCAAAGCAGTCATATTGCAATGGCTAATTTGCTTTAAAAAAATGTAACTTTGGCTTACAATGGAAATACTAACAAAGTATTTGAGCTTAGTTGGTGGAAACTAGTCAGAAAGAAAGGCCATTAAATGCAGTTCCTTACTGCCTCATACCCATACAGTCATTGATTAAAAAAAACCCGATGCACTGCGTTGTAGACAATATGTCTATTGTGTGCAAAGCACATACAACTTGGAGGCATAGGGGCCAACTCCTTTCTCTGAAAATGCTCTCAATATAAGTCCTCTTTTTCTTCTCTCCCAACTTTGTTTTCTTTCTTACTGTAGATACAGCATGGCACGCCAACTATCTCCCAATAAACACTTTCTAGACTCTTCCCTCTTCTATCCCTCCATTATGCTACTCAATCAAACTAACAGACTTGCATGTCCACTGCTCAAATTAACTCATATTTCCCTATAATAATCCACCACTAGTCCTTTTTGGGTTCCGTGCTACTCGCCGAAAAGCACTACGACGCCTCATCATGGGTAGTAAGCGCTATATAAATACAATTACAGTCACTTCTGTTCCCTTCAGTGTCTCTCTCCCTATCTTCCCCCAATCTTCATTTTGCCCCATCTCCCCTCCACCCATCTCTCTCTCCTTTCCTTGCTTACATTTGCTATTTTTCTGACTTCATTGTTTTGATGAGTCCGGAAGGTATACTGCATGGTAAACGGGATTGTAGCCCTGCCTTGAGTGACTCAACTGCTTATGAACCTGGTAATCTTTTTTGTTTGTTTTCCCAGTGGAAATTCTGGTAGCGATGTGCAATGATGCCTAGGCTTGCCTTTGGTGATTCTAAGGTGCTGAATCTGTTCTGTGACCTGGAGGGCTCACCAAGTGTGCCTTCTACACTGCCAAAGGACTTCCCCACGTGTCATCTATGTGTCTGGGTTGCTGAAATGAAGTAATAGTAGCAACATACCGACTAGTGTGGTTTAACCTCTTCCGTGCTCATGACGGAACCACTCCGTCACGAGCCACGGACGCGCTGTGCTGGTGACAGAGTTGTTCCGTCACGGCCGCCCCGCCCACGCTGCAGGAATTCCACGCCTGCGCGGACGTTCTATTGAGCGGGCGGGGCCGTGACGGAACCACTCCGTCACAAGCACAGCGCGCCCATGGCCCGTGACGGAGTGGTTCCGTCATGAGCGTGGTGCCGCGCGGACCCCCCTCCCCCCCAGCGCCGCGGTGGAATTAACGCCGCAGCCAAGGGGTTAATAATACAGAACAGACCTTTCTGTTGGTTCAGAAGATGTGTGGTGCTTACCAGCTCACTCATGTAAAGTTCCACTTAGATGTGACACCCAGACTATTGCGTTCACATTCTGTGTGTCCGTGTTGAGTGTGTATGTATAAGGTACGGATGGTGGGAAGAGTCCATGTTGAAGTTAGAATATGGTTACAGGGACCATCAGGATACATTTTGGATTGTCCCTTCTTTGACATTGCACACTATAGTGGACAGAACACAGCTTCCCCAAAGACAAGTGTATTGCCTACATTCCTGGAGCTCAAGAGAGAAGTCTCAGACAATAAAGTGTAGGATGATGAAGACAGGGCTAACCTTAGAAACTTTAAGAGGACTTTCTAGCAAGTAGTTGTGCATTATACCTTCCTGGTTACTGCTATATGGTTTATAGTAGGGGAGTGGGCTGAGTAAGAGGTTTCTGTTGTTACAAGAGAGAATTTTCTTAGGCAGAGACTGTCCTTTTGTCTTTCCCTTAGTGTTTCTTCAGGAAGACCTATGACAGTCAGGTTGAGATTCTTCATATGTCTTTGTGTCCATGTTTTGAACAGTCCTGCTTGGAGCTGACACCATCACTACCTGCTGAGAGAGCAAAAAGTCTATCTGCTCTGCAGCCAGAAAATGGCATTTGAAAGAGAAGTATTCCAAACTTGTTTCTGGAATCAACATACTTTGTTCAAAGTTTAAATTCTTCTTCGCCAAGAAAGAGAGTGTGCTACAGAGTACTCAAAAAGCTGCTGGTATCCAAAGTTGGTGTCTGCATGACAGCCAGCCTGCCAGAGGTATGGGGATGTTACTTAGTGCCTGAGGAGCTTGCGGGAGATGCTGTGGGTCTGACTAGTGCCTTGAAGCCTGTCCATCTATTTAGAGAGGGAACGAGGGTGCCTGACTGTGCAGGAAGAAAGACCATCCAGGCAGGGGCGGTGGGTGACATTTCAAAGTGGTGGGGCGCAAAGTGATTTGCATACAGTACCGTAGCGTGCGAGTGCAGCGAGCGTGCCCGAACCCCAGAAGGGGGGTTTGGGGGGGTTAACCCCCCCAGAAAATTTTGAAGAAAAATCGTGCATTTTCAAGCAAATTTGAGAAAGAAGGAAGGTTAATAAAGCAATTGTGAAAGTGCAGTTATTACATTAATAGATGGCATAACATAGGTAGCTGCTTATTCAGTATAACCACAGAATGACCATGCAAGGTTCTACAGCATATTCTAAAGCAGAACAAAACAAAACGCCCACTCTGCGACGTTTCCCACTTTCACTGAGCTATGATGGACTCTCTGCCCTCCTGCACTCTATGGCACCCATGCCCTGTTATGTTATTTCTATGTTATTTCTATTTCTAAAGCGCACAGCTGCCCCAGCAAAGGGGCGTCCCGGCGCTAATTTAGGCCCCGCAAAAAACACACTCCATCAAACATTCAACACTTAAATACAACACGCCATACTCAGGCATACTAAACCACAATCACACACATATTCATCAAAACTTGTCACTCCATCATAGATTAAGATGTAGCACTCTCTAGGTCCCGCTGGGTATTCCTAGATCACAAGAGGAGACCCACAGATGTAATTGCGAGACAATGCACACAACGCCAACGCGCGTTTCGGTGAAACGCCAGATTTACGGCAACACCCTCATCAGGGCGAAAAACCACCCAGGAGTGGAGACGGGGCCACAACACACCAACAAACAATTGAGTACACAATAGGCAGGCTTCCTCCGTTGTCAAGAAATATAATCCGGGATTCAATTAGGTAAAGGCGAGTCAACTTTCCCATATAGCTGGCAATATGGAGCGAATCTCAATATACGATTCTGAGCGGTCGCCCACAGCGGAATATATATTCCTCCCTGAGCTTCTAAGAATGATTTTCTCGAGGATTTCAGGATAAAAACTATCGCTTTCCTTCAGATATAAAAGCTGAATCGTCTCGGAACGCCTCGCCAATGGTCAGTTTCTTTATCGACCGTCTACCACTGCGTCACACTCCCCCATGCGCATACCACTCGGTTTGCACTTGTAACCCCATCTTCGAGCCTTCATCCGCTTTTTTTGTTGTTGCAGTTTTTATATAGCGCGAACTCGACCAGAAGATATTGCAGCGCTTTACATGAACACCAATCACAATACACATCATTTTCGATAAACACGGGGAGATTAAGTAATTTGCCCAGAATCAAAGGTTGTTGAGCCGAAGCCGAGACCCAAACCTGATTCCCAGCTCCAAGGTCGGTAGAACATCCTGTCCCGTCACTCCCTCTGTGCCCTCGCTCATTCTATATCCGCCAGGTGCAATATCACACAATCTATGACCTTAAGTTAACCCCTTCTGTCCCAGCACCTTGTTTGCCCCCACCAATGCTGTGCCCGTCTCCCCCATGCTTTAATGACCCGGGTCCGCACGCTAGGAACTTTGAAAAATCCGAGTGTCCTACAAAAAAACAAGTGTGGCAAATGTGCCATGCCCGTTCAGCAGGAGAATGTTTTGAGTGTGGTATGAAGCTGGTAGTGCATTTTGGAGCGCTTGAGAGGTAGCGCACTGTTATTTACAGAAAGTACATTTTCTGTTGAAATGGCAACTACATTTGCAAAGGTACAACTATTGGGAGATGGAGAGAACAAAGCAAGCACTTCAGGTCCATGCGTGGGTGGGCTGCACGGAGATGGAGAGAACAAACCAAGCACTTCAGGTCCATGTGTGGGTGGGCTGCGGGGAGATGGAGAGAACCAACCAAGCACTTCAGGTCCCTGCGTGGGTGGCATGGTGGTCATCTCTCTCTATCTCTCTCTCTGTGTGGTTGCTGTCACTTTACTCTGGCTGCCCACACCTGTCCTCACCTGCTCTCCAGATGTTTCCCTTTGCTGAGGTGCAGAGTGTCTTCTGAGCAGCAGGGATGTGCCTGTGTGCATTGCTGTAACCTAGAATACTTCACTGGGTAACAGCGCAGTGGTGTTGGAGGGGACCCCAGGTGTCTGGCCATTGGACAGCCTGAGTCCTGCTTCCAGTGCCAGCTGTCCGATGACAGAGCCCTGCCTCACCCACACTCCGGAGCAGGGAGGTGCCAGCAGGGCAGGGGCACGGCCGGTGGGTCCCTTCAGTGGGCAGTGAGGCTGCAGGCCGGTTGCGTGGTTTGGAGTTCTTTGCCGTTTATCCCCAGTCTTGACATGCAGCACAAGTAGTGCAGGGCTGTGGTAAATCCCAGCCGTACTTCAGAAAAGCTGCAATTGCAGCTTTTCAGAGGTGCTCGCATGCATTAGCATTTAAACGTATACATTTACAAGGCGTACCTTTCACTATGCAGCTCTAACTGCTTAGAAATACACATTTATACTTTAAAATACTTTTTTTTTTGACAAGGAGAAACCTCCTGTCCTATGCTCCTATTACATTTTGAGGATGTCCCCTTCTCAATTTCCACCGTGGATAGGGATTCATTCCCACCATTGGAAGGGGTTCATCTCCAGCAGTGCCTGTGATCTATTCCTTACATTCCCATTCCAAAGCAAAGCTATGCAACTCTTCTCTGTCAGAGTGTAAACATAAACCCCGAAAGCGCCATTAGACCCGGCTTAGAAGTGAAAGTGCCTCTTCGTTAACTGTGTGCCTAAGATGGCAGTGGAGTGTGTGGATACAAGAATGTTTCAGTGATTGAATGAATGATTGAATAGGTGTGAGAGTGCATAATGGAAGGCTAGATGAATGGGCAAGTGCTTCAAAGCCTAAAAAGAAGGGCAGTGTGTAGCTGGCAACGGCAATGCGAGAGGCAACAGCAATGTGAGGGGCAAGGCAATAGGGGCAAAAAAGAGTGAGGTATTAAAGCTAGAACTACGAGGGTGTCAGTGTAGGAAGGGGCAATGGAAGGGCCAGGAGCAGCGAAAGGATGGGTGATCCAGTGCATGGATGGACAACGTAGCCCATGGATGCACAGATAACTGTGCGAGTAAATGCATGGATTGGCTGATGGATAAATAGGTAAGTGAATGAACTGGTGAAGACGCAATGCTATTAGGTTGGAGCAAGGGTGTTTTGGGTTCAAGGGTAGTGTGTATGGGTAAATCCAGTGTGACGATGTTAGGGCAAAGGTAGTGATGAGATGCTGGGTGAGAGAGTGCAGCGAGTGGAGCAGTGCATGCTGGGGCTGCAGCTGAGGGCAGACGCAGTGCAGTGAGCATGACATTGCGTAGTTGAAATCATCCTGCAGACAAAGTGTAGGCTCGCTATCTGGCTTTTAAAAAGCATTGTTAGCTGTAATCCGTCAGTCTGTGCTCCCTTTCCATTCGAACTCCACTCCTTACCCCTCTTTTCCTCGCCCCTCTTTCATAGTCATGACTAGAAAACACTAATTCATAAAAAGAGTGACTGTCAGAAAACCAGTGTGTGAGTTGGAGTGGAGAGGGCTTACTGATTTGTGGGTAGAGAAGACCGGCTTTCGGTTTCCAATAACACATTTACCACTTTACATACTTACTTCCCTTTATAATTATCTTTCAATATTGCAAGCACTTAGATATGTGGTAATCCCAAGCATCAATTTGTAGTTCTACGACCGAGGCACTCGTCTGAGAAGAGGCACTACCAGCCGAGGCGTCTCAGGGGCCTGGAAGTTACATGGAGGTCTCTACAGCAGGCTCATTAACCTGCTCAGCTAGCAATCTGCAGCCCCCACGTGAGACACAGAGGCTAGACCCAGATCTATCCAACAGGACCTTTAACAGACCGAGCTGTCTTACTGGATTGTAACCTTTCACCTGATGATCTTACCCATACCTACACCTATGCTAACCTTCTGAACCAACTTGCTGGGATCTGAACCCCTGGCCTGAAGCCTACACGCAGGCAATGGCAACAGGAACTCCAACCCGCTCGGCTGGCTTTCTTAGACTCCGTCAATCGTGGCAGTGCGTCCTGCACGCGGATCTATCTCTGCAGCACGTGCTGTGCCAGCGATCCACCACGCTGTGCTCTGCAGGAGATCGAAAGAGATCCCCAGCAGGTGCGACAACCACATGAGCTACCCTAAAAGGTATCTGATCTATGACACGACAGTCACACAGATCTTTGCAGCAGGTGGGTTAATCCGATGAGTTATCTCGATGCCTTCTCAAGGTTAGGGCATTGCAACAGGCGCTTTGACCCGATAAGTTTTGATCCGGCGGCCAAAACTTGTGAAATGAAAAGGAAAGGCAGATCACCGCGGCGGCTGCGCGGATGCCCACGCATGCCACTTGAGGGTCGCACCCACGCACATTTCTGCAGGAGGGGGGCTCACAGGGATCGCTGTGGACCTGTCTTGCCGTCTCCCCTCTGAGCGCGGCTCATTCTTTCTGTTTCGCTCTGATCTGTCGAGAGTCCTCTTCTCCTCGCACCATCTCTGGATACTTTCGGGTCCATCCCTCTCTATTCCATGACCCTGTTTAGATCTCCGTTAAATGCCTGGCTGGCACTTTCAGGGCCGTCACTGTCACATCTTCTCTTCCGATCACCTCCCCTTGAGACTCGCGCACTCTTCTTTCCTGGCACGTGTTGGCCCCTCGTCCACCATTTGAGCAGGGGTTAACACTTGCGATTAGCGCTGGGCGATACACACGCGGCATGGCCGCTATTTCCAAACCTCGTCCCTGCTTTAAAAGTGATCAAATGGCAAATATAAAGTTGATATTTACATTTAGTAGGGGCAGAAACAATATAAATCTAAACCGTGGTGAGTTCACTTGGGTTAGTATTTCTGAACAACTTACCTGTTTATACCACGCGTCTTCTGGACTCTGGAGCACATGAAAGAGACGCCGACCGAGGCAGAGCTCTTCCTTGACAGGATGTCCCACCCCCACCACGCGCGGCATCCAATGATGGATGCTGCGCGGTGGACCAGCCAATCCTGGCGCTGCATGCAGCGCCAGGATTGGCTAGGGGGGCACATTTGCTGCTCGCCCTGTCGCCCTTTGGAAACCGGGGCTGTGGCAGCAAACAAGCACCCCTGGGTCCCGCTGGGGAACTTACAGTGCGCATGCTTGAGAAAGTTGCCAGCGGCCGGGACTGTCACTGCGCACTACGGTCTGCTGCAGCCTGAGTGTGGACTGTCACTCAAGCTGCAGCAGGCCACCCCCCCTGCGCATTTATTTAGAAGTAGATAGTGATACTAGGATTGCGGCCGGCGGCTGCGATACGGGTCCATGGTGGCTGGTGGGGCTACGCCCCTATGCCCCAATGGACGCACCGCTGCTGCATCCAGGAGCAGAATCCCAGACATGTTCCCAGCATGTGGAGTATCCAGAAGAGCCGACGTGTACCAGGAGTGTAACCGGTGCCGACCAGAGCTGTGGGCAGTCACCGTGCCTTCCTGTGTGGTCCATGTGGAAACGCGCATGAAACATCGCTAACCCCGAGAAACGGCACGACATAAGACATCACTGTAGCATGATGTGAGGGACTCATTCTGCCAGTGCCTTGGCGTGCTGTGTGACCTGCAAAGCCTGACAACACTGAAGCAAAGAAGTCCTCTGACAGCCTTAAGATGAGAGACCAATGGAAGGCCTGCTGTGCTTGTCACCAGAGGTGAGATCCGAGAGGCGATGTCACTGCTCGTGATACTGCACCCTCTGACAAAGACACTGATGGTGGAACCATGAAGAGAGCACCACAACATCTGCACTGAATCATATTCCAGGAAACAGGCAACCAGGGGTCTGAAATCCAAGACTGATAGACTGTATCTTGAACTCAGAAAGAGAAGCCTGCACATTAGGGTGAATAAAGATGGCCAGCGTGAACTGTTCTGCACAAAATCCGAACAAACTGATCTATGGATTACCAAAATGATAGTTACTTGCACAGCCTAAATAGTGAGCGCTCACCTGTGTCTGATTCTTGTTTATGCCTTTTTTGTAATTTTTAGAATGATGTAGATGTTGCATGCACCACAGGAGCTATGTTCGACCACTGCACGCGTTGTGAAGTCTGTCGTGCTTAACTAGAGACTCGCAGATGTGTTTCTAGAAGTCTTTAGCTGAATCCCCGTTACTGTGTGTGGTATTTCATTTTGCTGTAATATGATCTTACTTCTCCTTTTATTAAGACAAGCAGTAAGTTGGACAGCCTGTTATATTGTCTCTTGTTTAACTGTTTGACTTCTGAGCCTCCACCCCTCACACACTACCTCCAGGAGAAGACTTTGACTGCTCACCCTTGCTACCGTGATGTAGACCCAGTTTGCAGAGCCACAAAAGGACGAGCCCCAAAACACCAGAGGTAAACAATCGCATCCACAACCGTTGTTGACCAGTAATCCCAGTCTGCCCTCCCACTCAATAGGATCTGCCACAATATTTCCATGAATCTATCTTCATCTGCTCTTTGCCTTTCCAGCACTGCAATAAGGTCACCTTCAACACTTTGTGATGGTAAGATTTATGAGGAGACCAGAGACTAGCATTATTCATGAGACACTTTAATACCACCCTGAGCAGCTACGTTTTACAGGAAACCATACAGTCCAAGTCCAGACATAACACCATATCTGCACGGTCAGACTGGGGCAGAAAATAGGCGTAGGCACCAAAATAAAAATAGCCCCCCTTAGTGAATCAGGTAGCTAAAAAAAGTGTCCGCATTTGCAAATTAGAGCAGTTTTGGACATGTAAAGACTCAATCAATCAATCCATTTGTAAAGCGCACTATTCACCAGTGAGGGTCCCACAGTGCTATGGGGGGAGGGGTGCTGCTACTGCTCGACAGGATGGTCACTTGCTTTCTTGGAGTTTAGCAAGACAGGCTTGAGCGCCCGGCATAGTGAAAAGAAAACCATAATTCAGCAGGATTTTGTATGTTTGCAAGATCTCATGTGGATTGGTGGCCTTATTAAATTAGACCCAATCCAGTGGTTAATTTGTAAAAAAAAATAAGTGCTAGGGCTCTCGTCAGGAGGCAGACTGACGGACCAGTTCACAAAGAGCCTCCAAACTTGTGGCGGAGGGCCCACACTCGTGGTGAAGGTCCTCCACCACAACCTCAGGGCCTCCACCGCAAGTGCGGATGCCCCTTGTGAATCGGCCCCACAGTGTTTGCAAGGTATGGGTGACTGCATGCATTTGTTTTTGCTGCGGGCAATGTTGTGGTGATATCAGGGAAACTAACAATATAAAAAAGTCCAGCCAGATCATAAAACAGGCCAACAAATAGCCAAGAAAACAAGCCACACACTGACCTGTCAGACCACCCCTTTGGGCACTGCAAGATTGCCCTATCGGCCAGTTTATCCTGTACATCTACCAGCTGCGCTCTAGCTCATCCCTCTTTTTAATGCTGTCCTTCAGCTAAGTACTCCATGATCTCTCTTTACTTCAATTATACTAGAAGCCAATTGACTTTTTTGGCAATGTTTCCATTTTTTCCATGGTTCTTAGGGCTATACCTTTAAACAATTAGAGTGTTTATGACAATTAATTTGGATTTTGCCTTTGTTAGTTTTAAAATGATTCGTTTAATGAATTATTTAAAGGTTTGTACACCGTTTGCATATTTGGGAGTTTTTTCCTTTCTTAAGAGTTGAAGCAGCCTTTTTATATTTAAGCTGCCTCTGACCTATGAGCCTCTTTCTTGGGGTGACGTACCTTCTGTAGAGGAGGCATGCAGCTCCTGTGTGGTAGGGCAGTAGGCTGCATGGGCTCGGTCAGTGTGGGACCGGTGACATGGACACCAGCTGACAGGATGGTCACTTGCTTTCTTGGAATTTAGCAAGACAGGTTTGAGCGCCCGGCATAGTGAAAGGAAAACCATCATTCAGCAGGATTTTGTGTGTTTGCATGATCTCATGTGAATTGGTGGCCTATTAAATTAGGCCCAATCCAGTGGTTCATTTGTAAAAAAAATAAGTGCCGTGGCTCTCGTCAGGAGGCAGCTTGCACCAGCCAATTTCTCCTGTTAGCGCCGACTAAAACAGAACCAACTACTAACCATGAAAGTGGGTAGAGGATGTGGCGTAATGGCCAGTGCTGCCGACTTCGGAGCAGGGGAACCAGGTTTGAGTCTCGGCGTTGGCTCAACATCCTGTGATTCTGGGCAAATCACTTAATCTCCCCGTGCCTACCATAAATTAATGCATCCTAACTGGTTCTCTTGAAAAGTGCAGATTTTGATGATTATGTGCAGATGATGAGCACCGAAAAACAACGGCTCAAATTAAGCACATGCCCAATAGTACAAAAAAGGAGCCCATCCACACTAGCAAGGCACTCGTAAATGAGAGTGAGGTGATTTTGCGTAGGCATGCACCAAGTATACTAGCATGGGAATACTACAGTCTAATAAGTAGAACTGGCTCGATAGACGGGAGAGAATCAGGTTAAGTGCCTACTTCTGCTGCGGTAGGACAGACTGGTATCAGGATGATGTTGAGATCACAGCATCAGTAAAGTAGGCCATTGAGTTGTCACTGGGGGAGAGCAGTGACATTTTGTTTGTGTAACCTTTCTGCAAAGATATTAACATTTTGGTCAAGAGGGTAGTTAGTGTAAGGTGTTGGGTTTCCTTCAGAGGCACAGTGTTCTGGAGAAGAAGGTGCTTAAGATGGTGTTTAGAGGTCTACAGGTGGGCAGAATGGTTTCATCAGGTTCTGATGATCAGAGGTGTGTTCTCTACTTTTTGAAGCACCAAATTGGAAGGATCTGGAATGTAGCTAGCTCTAGTAGATTTCCTGTGTTTAGGCATCATGGTTTTCTTTGAAATGTAGGTGCTGTGGGCTGGCATTAAAAGATCTAATGCATAATGCTAGCCTCTTTAATTAAATTTAGATTCTCCCAACACTAATTAAGGGAATTGACATTCCACCTTCAGATTCCCTGAATCAGGATTAGTGGAATTTTACTCTTGTGAAGTGCATTTACAAATAAGAATGCAGAAAACCACATTTCGCCTATGGCTGCTCCGATACAAAAAAATTACCTCACACTTTCTTACCAATTTTATACTTTAGCTTCTCCAGGTTGTGGTCCATATTCGTCTTGTACGTCTCCTGCTCTTTCTTGAAATCTCTCAGGTCCTTCAACACTATGAAGACAGAATTCTCTGGTAAGGTTTGCAGGCTGGTCCATGGCCAGGAGCTGTAAGTATTAAATGCACTACAACACATTGCATCCAGGAGTCAGTTTCCTCTTTGGTGCCAGTTGGGTTCCAGGAAGTTATTAGTAAACCCCATGATACTCACGAGTCTGGTAGTATAGGATGGTGTGGTGATATCTGATCTATTCATTGTGCTGCTGTGCAATGAGGCGAGGAACCAGCGGTCAAGTCCCTACATGATAGTGCTGCTGTCAATGGTGCAGAAGGTGCAGTAGCACCAGGGTCCAGTTCGATGAGCCCTCTGAACTCCAGCTATTAGTGTTTTGCTACTTCAGAGTTGGCTAGGGACCATTTTACTTGCTTTTATTAGGGTTCATAGTATCCTTTCTAAACCTCTGTCCCTATATCTCATCTCTCACAGACCTGACACCTGCTTGATATATAGCTGTCCCCACCATCCAATGCTCTTTTTGTGTACTCTATTGAGAACAGGAAAAGTAAGAGCTGTTAGACAGTGACTGTGTTTAACACACACAGCATGCATACTGCGGTGAAAACATAAGCACAGTACCAAAGGAAGCAAAGCATTCACTGTTTGGGAAATGTTGGCTGCAGGGGCTCAAAGCAGAAATGGATTCTCATAACAGCGGGGGGAGGATGCTGCTCGGGCCCTCATCCCAGTTACCTAAACACGCATAGGATGTCGAAAGCTTCACCTTGGATGCTAAAATGACTTCTATATTGGGCCATGTTAACCTAAGAAACAGCAAATCCACCCTCTGGCTCTCCTTCTTCAGTGGGTGGATTTCCAAATGCATAACTGAGATTTAATCTAAATTTTAGGGTGTATTCTACACTCATCTGTTGATTGGGATTTATTCTGATGATCAATGTGTGTTCTCCATTGACTTTGTGATTAGAATTTGATCTAAAGCTCAATTAAAATGTTAATGGGAATCAAATCTAAATCTGTGGTGGATTCTCCAGTGGAATAGTGTCTGGGTTTTAATTTCTGCCTTCCAAATGGACAGGTGTGCCAGACTCAATTCAAAATTCAATGTGTGTTCACCAGTGTGCTGTATTTAATCTGCTAATTTAATCCGAATCTCTGGATATCTTCCCCAGGGCCTGGTGATTGCCATTTAATTTAAAGGTCAGCATGAGTCCTCCAGTTAGCAGGTGATTGTGAGTTAATAGTAAACAGTAAATCCTGAAAAAAGATGATTAAAGTTTTCTTAGCTAAACTGTTTATGATCTGAAGATTATGGTGTATTCTTGGTAGGCTAGTGATTGATATTTAATCTGAAGGTCAGGGGGCGTTTGCTATTGGACTGGTAATTGGGATTTAATCTAAAACTCAGTATGTGGTCTTCATTGTGCAGGTGGTTTAATATGGTGATGTCAACTAAGTCTCAGGTTGTCTACCCAGAGGGCTTTGGTGATCCATTTCATCTAAGATTCAGTATGTCTTGTTTGTTGACCTGGTGAGTGGGAGTTAATATACATTTTGGATTTCCTTCTTATCATCAGATTTAATCTAAATGCTGATTCTATTTAATATGAATGACCGGTGTGTTCCCCAATGGGCTGTTGTGTTTGATTTAATCAAAATGTTGATGCCTCTACAGCAAATGTATGATCTTAATCGAGTCCAAAGCACAGAGTTTGATCTAGAGCAGTCTAAAGATTGAGATGGAATCTAAAAATCAAAATTGGTCTTATTTGGATTGCGGTTTGTCTTTTTTTCAGTGCATTTAATCCCTACATAATGATCATGGGGATAGATTATCCTACAGCAAACTCTAGGAAACGTCATTGTACAGACACTCTTACCATGACTTCTGTTCTCTGATAGGCCCAAAGTGATCATCTTCAGTTCTTCTGACAACTTTGCATCTAAAAATAAATAAGAGGAAGGTTTAAGATTCGGTATTTCAAATTAGAAAAAAATCAGACAGTCAGCATTTCCCCTTCGTTTGCGTATTACTGTGTTTATTCTATCACCTATCATCTGGAACAGACCGCTTCTGAAGTTCCTTCCCTTGTGTGTTTTCCTTCATGTTTTGTACAAATGTGTTCAGCTCAGGTGCAAGAGCATCTGAGCCTGATCCACAATTATGTTTTGCTGCTTGGGTGCACCATTTCTGTAAGCCACAAGACTGTCTTTAAGGCCAATGTTGCAATATATCACCCTTTTGTTACCAGTTATGGTTGCATTGAAATGTAGCTAGTTGAAATTGCTGTAAGTCAAAGTCAAAACCACTTTATTCGATTAGTTAAAATCATAAAAGCATGCTATACAGTAATACAAACAATTAAAAGCATGTTAAAAGAATTAAAATTATACAATTGCTTCAAAATACATTTCCATAAAAAGCCCAAATTAGTGAACCTATTACGATTATTCTTCAAGGCCATTTTTCCCAGGTACGAGAGCTTATTTAAAAGAAATTAGCTTACAGCATTAAACATCCAGTCTAGACCTTATTCTAACAGATGCTGCCAAAAAGCTGGCCACACAGTACATAGTTTCAGGCGTTTCCATCATTTGGAGAAATAATAAGGCAGGTTTATATTGTTTAAAATTCATCTTTTTCAATAATGGTGTGATAAACCGTTTCCGAGGCATGGAAAACAAACTGCAGAAAAGCAAAAAATGTACAGTATCTTGGGGAGAAAGGTCATCACATTTACAAGGGGGAATGTCCTCCGGCCTACCCCAACCTTTCACATCCCATAATACCATAAACATTTGATTGAATCGAAATTTCGTCAGTAACCATCTGTGAAAGAAATTTGTCACAACCGACAGATAGGGAGCCAACATTAAAGACGTGGTAACCAGTACGTGGGCCCTTACTGAGGGTTTACCTAGCTCAACCGCTTCTCGCTCGGCTTCACAAAGCCTGATAAAGTTAATCTTGACCCACACTAAATCAGCTTTACACAGAGAATCTGGTCTGGAAAAAATCTCTGGGCGCCCAAGCTTCTCAGCCAGGCTCTTAATATAGGACAACCACTGGATTTCCCTCACATGATCTAATTTAAGACAATCAGTTATAATTTTACGGTTTAGGGAAAGTTTCGGATTCAGCCAAATCTTGATTTATAGCAGGATAGGTGCTAATTTAATTATATCTATAATGTATCCCAGACCCAGCTCAAGATGGATAGAATAAGTGGCTGTAGAATGGGAGGCCAAGAAGTGACCGCAAAAACTTGTTTTCCTCAATTTGAATGCGGTCAGAATTAATGGACCCCCAGATTGCTGCCCCATACCTTGCAATTGAAACTGTCTTGGCTTTATAGATTGCCAGGATTGCCTCGGTTGGTTTCCCCCCTAGTCTTTTGGCAAACCCCAATACTGCAGCAGAAGAGCTTCTCACAGCATTCGATTTTGTAGTAAGCTGTGGGGTCCAACTACTCCTGTCATCGAATAATACTCCCAGGTAGGTAAATACCTTTACTCTGCTGATAACCTCAGTGCCACAATAGAAAGTTTTAACATTGTTTTTTGAACTTCCCATAGACATTATGTGGGATTTCCCACTATTAATTACCAAATCAAGACTATTCATAAAATTACCGAAGGAGTCAAGCAGCCTCTGCAGTCCGATTGGAGTCCTTGCCAATAAGACCGCATCGTCGGCATAGAGGAGCACCGGGATTGGCGTTCCCCCCATGCGCGGAGTATCCTGCGTAGCTGTTGTCAGGTCAGTCTCAAACGAGTTCACGTACAACGTGAACAACATTGGGGCTAGAATGCAGCCTTGGCGCACCCCCCTACTGGACTTAAAACTTGCTGTGCAATTCCCCTCATTTGTCATTCTAATTGAGGCCTTCAAATCCTTATGCAACTCTGCCAAAAAGTACACCAGCGAACAATCAAGGCCCATCTTAAGCAGCATGGTCCACAGCCTTGATCTATTAACTAGATCGAAAGCTGTGGACAGGTCCATAAAACCCAAGAAGATAGAGCCCCTTTTTGCCCTTGTGTATTTGGCTATAATGAGGTTAAGATTGAGACATTGGTCCTCCGTGCTCCTCCCAGCTCTAAAACCATATTGAACGTCTGTCAATATGTTGTTCTCCGAGGCCCAAGATGTTATTCTGGCCAAGACAACCTTCCCTAAGATTTTAATAGAGGAGTCTAACAATGAAATAGGCCTATAACATCTCGGGTCTCCCCTCTGACCTTTCTTGAACACAGGGATTATGATCGATCTGGACCAAGATTTGGGGAACCCTACGGTTGCTGAGGCATTAAAGACCTCAGTCAGGATATCGGCCCAGTACACCGGGTTAGCCTTGTACATGTCGGTGGGAACCCCATCCGGTCCTGGAGCCTTATGCCCCGCCGTACTCTCAATTGCTTTAACCACTTCGGCTGTCTCAAACCTTACTGGAGCCACAGTGGAATCAGGAACAGGGACCACCAAGGTTTCCAGCTCCAAATGGCTACCATATATTTTTTCAAAATGACTAAGCCAGTCTTCTTCAGAGATATTTAATTCTAAGACTGAGTTTTGATCTCTAGAAAACAGGGGGGTGTGGATAATTGACCAAAACTTGGCATTGTCTTTTAGGGTAGCTTTATCCATGAGCTCAGCCCAGGCTTCATGTTTTAACTCCCTTTTTCGCTCCTGAATTGCCTTCGAGTACTCCCTTCTAAGCTGAGATACCAAAGCGTTGTTCCTCGGGCGAACATTAAGGGCCTTTTTTAAAATATTATGGGCTTTACTGCATTTTTGGTCGAACCAGCCCATTGCCGGTCTATTTATTGCTACTTGACAATTAAGCGTCAGTTCCTGTGACACTTTAGAACAAATGGCCTCAAACGATGTTATTACGTCTTCCCCCCTGGAGAGAGGATTTACACAGGTATTTAATTCCTGTGCAGCCTTAGATGTTATAGTGAGGAAAAAGTCACCGGGCACGATCTTACCCCATTTGATCCTTCTCCCCTGGTCTTTAGCTTTAACCGACAGAACAGCCTGTGGCGGGACAGAAGTGTTTAATAGGGAAAACCCATAAAGTAGCTCAATCACCACGGGGTTATGGTCACTTAAAGGCATCGGTATAGCATTATAAAAGATGACATACTTTAAAAGACCTAGTGATAAGAAGATGTAATCAATGATCGTTTGGCAGTCCCGACCAGTATAAGTTGCAACCCCGGTTTTGTTATCAAAAAACTCAGCTTCAAACAGGTCGTTACTGGACAATAGGTTTTCAAGTGCCTCCCCCTTCTGGCTATGTTCAAAATGCTGGGGGGATATACTATCCGGACCGTCTGGATCAGTTAGGTCACAATTTAAACATAAATGTACATTAAAATCACCCATCAAAATTAGATGACAAAAAGTGGTTTGCTTTTCTTTATAGGAAGTTAAAAAATTGTTTAGCCATACTAAATGCTCATCTGCAGAGTCCCCTTGCTGTGAATTGTAACAGTTCACTAGGATTAGTTTGGTGTTATTAACCAAGGTTACCTCCACAATGAGAAAATTATGTGAGACACAATCAACCTTTACAATTTTACCCCTGACATTCACCGAAACCAACAGCACAAGACCACCTCTACTTCTTCCGGCCGTCGAGCTCAGAGCAGGGACAAAAAATGAGGTAAAGCCATCCACCCAGAAATCGCAGTCCTTATCCCAGGTCTCCTGTAGGACAACAATGTCGTGTTGTTTAATAAAATTAAGCCAGTTGGGATCTCCTATCTTAGAGCGCAGACCAGCGATGTTCCAACTTAACAGCCTGACTTTATCCCCCACTTCAAGGTTCCCTTTTACGGGGATAGCGCAAACACTCATAGGTGAAGATACAGGAGCCATGGGGGTCAGATCAGCAGTTGCCTCACCACCCAGTCCCTCACAAGCCTCCCGTCAATCAAACAAATCCAGCCCAGAAAGAGCATCGAAGCTATTTTGAGTTACAATGTTCGGTCCAAGATTTATGCCCCACCTATTATTTATATTAATGTCCCAGCCTGGAACTGGGGTTTTAGGATAAGTAACATTATGTTGTTCACCATAAAAGAATTTTAGGGTGAGTGGGACAACCGTACCGCTTCTTCGTTGTGGCGGGAGTAAATTTGCAAGGACATTAGGCAGAACTGCCGGGTGTGAAAAGGTCACCGCCACACAGTCGCCTTTAAACTTTTTGGGTCGGTTCCCTATCCAAGGGACCCTTTTCGCTGTCTTAATCTCTCTCGCCAGTTGCTGTTTCCCTCCTGGAGCTAACTTCATATTCCCTGTTAACCAATGTAAAGCCTTACTCGACAAGGATGCGGGTGGCTCTACCAGGCCGCGTTCTAGGAGTGGAACATTAGCCAACACCAGAACCACAGGCGAGGCTTCAACAATAAATTGAAGAGGGTCTGTTTCCTGACCTTGAGCAAGGGGAATGTTAACTGTTACTAAGGTGTCATCTTTAACAGCTAACTGGTTAACAATATCTACCGGAACTTGAGCAGGGGGATTGGGTAGTATCGATACACCCCCTACCCCTCCCCCACCCAGTATATTCTCCCCTGAGGAGGCTGCTATGTTTGCAACAAGAGTGGTTATATTTTCCACCTCCCCCACGACCTTAGTTTGTATGCCTCCCAGTTTTTTAATCTCGGCATTCAATTTGTCGATTTTAGCCACCAAAGGTTTAATTATGACTTTAATTTTACTTTCAAACATCTCTACAATCTTATGGAGCAATTCCTCGTCCATAGAGTACTTTATTTTGTCCTCGCCATGGTCCGTAGTTATAGCCTTTGATGTGCCAGGAGTGATGACCCTTTTCCTCCTTACCCAGACCGTAACCCTCCACGCTTTGGCTGTTTTTTAACACATGTTCGTACCGGCCGAGACACCTGATCTGAGGAAGAAAGTTCATCTTCAGTAGGTCGCATCTGGTCCCCATGATCAAAATCAATATCACTCTCGGGATCAGTTACGAGAAGTATATCGGGGGCAACCACAGAGTTTGTATTAAATTCGTTATTGACAGATTCATGGAAGGTAATAAGAGGAGCATCAATGCCTATGGCCTCTGGTGGAGTGTCTTCCAAAGAGGGTGGTAAAGATGGACTTAAGCGTTGGAGATCGGGAGATTGACTCAATCCCAGTGATTCTCTCCGTTGAACATTTATCTTCTTCACCGTTTGTACCAGATAGTTATCAAGTGTATTAGACGTGGCAGCAACAGCTCTCTTCGGCATCCTGAGATTTTAGCCGGTAACCCTCTTTAACAGTGTAGTTGCTTCTCACAGGTTAAGGCAATACTCAACAAGTAAATATCTTACTAGTGGGTGAGGTCTTGACGTCCCAGCGGCAGAGTGACTGATCCTGTCCGATCACATCCAGTCGCGGACTGTCGCAGACTGTCCCGCCCTTGTCCCGGGCTTAGCCCGGGCGCTCCCGCGCGCGACTCGCGGGACGAGAGGCGCTCCTCCCTCTTAAGGGGCGCTCCGATGATGTCACGTTGGTCGCGCCACGCCCGCCGGGGCTGCTGGGAAGTGTAGTCCCTGCGGCGGTGGTGGCTTGCTGCGACTTCGGAGGCCGTTCTCCTCACGGCGGCGTTGAAACTACTGCGGCGGCACTCCCAGGAAGGGTCGAATAGCCGTTCCCCTCACGGCTGCGTTTGTGGGCAAAACAGGTAGGTTACTCAAGCGTTCTTGAAATTGCTGTAAAGGAACATAAGTCCCAGAAACGCTCACTTTTATAGTTTTGCCTGGAATTTCTTCCTTCCAAACCACAGCTGCTGCCAGGGGCAGTTCCTTCATATGAGTGGAGGAGTGAAGCCTCTCTCCCCCCCCCCCCTCACCCCCACACACACAATCCTGCAGAAAGAGTAGACAATAAAATGGTAATGAATGATTTTATTTGTAACTCTCTGCTGAACAGAATTTGGGGGCGGAGCCACTTTCCCCAGCTGGCTATACCAGTTTTTCCTTCAACAGCACTTTCCTCCTTATTTACCCACGTTTCAAGGCAGTTAAAAAAATCTCACCGCATTCTTGCTGGGAAAAATCTAACATTTTTAAAATTACATTACTGTGGGTGAAATGCAAAACCATCAGAGTAATGTGCCCAAAGAAGTGGGGGAGGGAATTATAGAACTGATGCAGAACTACCATGCCCTTGACGGCTCTTATCTCAAAGCAATTCTCAAACCCAGAGAGGCCAAAACCAGAGTTTAACCCGTTCCATATGTCGGACGGCCCCTGGCCGTCCTCCACACATGCCCACTGTGACGTCGGACTTATAGTGTTTTCATTTTCACCTATAGATGGCCCACATACCGTCTTTGTCCTGAAGAGACCCCTTATCCACCCCCGGGTCGAAACGCCGTCGACGCCTATAGGAAATGAACCAGTTTTACCAGTGTCTATGATTGAAATAGCCATTGTGTTAATATCCACTGTATCATATCTGGTCATTTGCCTTCTTTCCTTGTATATATCCCAGTAGAAACCATGTAAATATTCCTGTTGATGTCCTTTTGATTGTTTATGTTTTTGGTTCACACATATTCACTTGGGACACATGTGCACAGTGTAACTATGCTTATGTATATATTGTAAAATTGGAAAATACAATTTGACAAATTTTTGCATACAGAAATCTATGTGTAGAGTTGTGCTTTCATTACCAGACATCCCCCACCTCCCTCCTTTATTTCTCATTGCTATTATGCTTGGTTGTATCATTTATTGTGACTACATTTAATGCTCCACTGGAACCATTGCCTTTTTGATATAATGTCGGATGGCCATCTGAACCCGCTCACTCATTAATTTGCCCGCAACGTGGTGGAATTCGCGCCGCGGTCAACGGGTTAAAAGAAAATAAACTTTCATCACATCCCCATTTTGACCACGAAAGATGAAACCCAAAAGAGTGGGGTAAGCTAAGAGCCGCATCCAAGCTGCTACTACTCAAATCTTCAAAGAGCCATAAAGAACTGCTGGTTCTGCAGAGGAACCACAAGGGAGAGAACCTAAAAAATTAAACTTCATATTCAGGAGAGGAAGCTTACGCATTTATGTATCAGAATAAATATGAAAGATCATGAAGAAATCCTACCGAGAGCAGACGGGTATTCTTCGGCTTAACCTGCCATCCATACCCTGTTAAGAGGGGGATAATACATGCTTAACGGTGGAATACCCACTCTGCCTGGGGTATAAGAAGGAGAGTGGCATGTGATATATGTAAAGATGAAGAAACCTACAGCAGCGACCTCAAGGGTTGTAATGATGTACTGCTTGCCTTGCAAAGTAGGAAGGGAATTTTAGATTATAGAATATTTAACCTCCCTTAAAAGAATGAAGATGAAATGGTCATTTATCTTTTAGAGTCTGTAGCTGCAGCGCCTCTCTGCGGTCTCGTGCAGCATTCCACTGAAGCCAGAGGCCTACTTCGGAAGACAAACATTACATCATTACAATCTTTTATGACTCAGTGACTAGGGAGTCTTGGATCTTTAAACAAATTGTGTGTCCTGCAGATGGGCTCACAGATTATTTACAATAGAGACCGAAACGTCACCGCCTAACCTAACTTCCTTTTAGTTATTGTTAAATTTAATTAGAAAGATCTCATTCCTATGTGTAGGACAGAGACTACATGTGACGTTGTAGGAATTGGGCAGTCATACATTGATGACTAGTTAATTTTCATTCATAATAATTGTAACATCTGCTATCAATGTTGTGTGAGGACAAAAAAATTAAAAAGAAGAAGTACACCCATCTAACAGAATTAATTTCATTAGACAAATTGATGCATGCACTGCTTTAATTGGTTTGTGATGTCATGGTGAGGCATCTTAAACAAGTGACAGATTGAAACAAACTGCTTTGTGAAAAATAAATCCGTTGTAGATACCATTACCTGACTGGATATATTGGGTTGCCCATATTACTATGAATACTTTTAGAAAGTTGGCATTTTCTTGTCCTAACCAACCATGCATTCTACAAGTGTCCTGTGAATGGCTCTGCTGCTGGGGTTTGTATATTCCTTCTATACAGTGACACAAAGGGGGATTAGGTGTGGACAGGATGGGCCATCCTGGCTGGATGACTGTGGAGGAGCTGCACCCAGTCGCACTTGCAAGGACCTTACACACACACACACACACAGACACACACAGACATACACACACATCCACACACAGACACACACACCTCTGACACCAGGCCTGCCCTGCCTTGTGTCACACCCTGGCAGTTTGGAGCCTGAGCAAGTGAAGGGGAAGAACTTTCCAGAACCAGATGTGAGGTTAGGACTGAGCCACTCACCAGAACACTCCTGGACCTGGGAAGTTACAGAAGAAGGAATGCCCTGCTGCCAGAGGACTGCCCTGCTGCTTGAGGAACTGCCTTGTTGTCTAAGAAGGAAAATTAGACCTGGTTGGTGTCATCTTTGGCTTCCTAGAGTGACTCCTAGGGTAAGTTGGCTGACCTCTTCTGAGAGCTACAGGGACACAACACGTTTCAGGGGCCTCTCTGCAACTGCCCAGCTAACCTGCCACAACAGGATCTGCCAGGAACTGCCAATGGACCTTCCTAAGCCTTGCTGGCCTCTGCTGGAGTGAGTCCCTGATCCTCAAGTGATGCCTCCCCAGTTTCTGAACCCTTGGCTGGCATCAGCAAGAACTCCTTCCCACCTCATTGAAGACTCTATCAAATTAGGAGCATAGTGACATGAAGCCCCACATAAAGCCTTGCTGCCCAGCTGAGAGCTTCATCGGAACTGACACTAAGTCATGCAAAGCCATGCCACGCACCTGAAAGCTTCATCAGACCCAACGCCGAGTGACCCAAAGCCCCGCCAAGCCTTGCTGCACAGTTGAAAGCTTTGTTGGTACTGACGCAGAGCTACACAAAGCTGCAATGCACAGACCTTTCACCAAGGGCATAATGTAAAACTCCCAGCAAGTTGAACTTGGCCCTATGCCATGCCTGCACTTGATTACGGTTGGCCTGAACTTGTGACTGTGTCCCGGCCCAGCGCAACCAGATAACCCCAGTTGGCCCTTTGCGCCTTTTTGTGCTATTTTCACTTAAACCTCTATAAGCTCAATTTCTCCAGTTCTTCTGATTGGCATTTTGTCATTTTGGTATCAATTTATTTATTAAAATGTACTCTATTTTCTTAAATTGGTTTGGGATTTTTCTTGTTTTGTGTTGTCCCTTAATTACTGTTTGTATGCTGCATAAATACTTTACAGATTATCTCCAAAGGCCTGACTGCTTTTGTGCCAAGCTACCAGAGGCTTAAGCACAGGCTAATTTAGTAACGTTTGTGGTTCACCCTGACAAGGACTATGGTTGTTGCCTGAGTGTAGCTTCTATCCCTCTCAACCAATTACCCAATTTCTTACAGCGACACACTTTGTCGATTCTCCTCTTCCTGTGCAAGTAACGTAATCTAGGTACTAAAACGGACTGACTTTTGTTGACTTTAAGATAAGCCCAGAAAGTGATACAGCAAGTCCACTTCCTGGCCTGGGCTTGCTTAACAACATATCTGCTAGTTTCAGAACGAGGCAATTTGGACTGTCTGATTGACTTGATCACCTGTCCATGCGGACGTGTTCATGACCACGAGGAAGGTCAAGATGCGGATCCTGGAACATAAGAATACAATTTGCTGTAGAAAACAGATAAACAAATTGACCACACACTTCCAGGAAAAGGGGCACGATGCGAATGACTTCACATAAACTAGAGCCAGAGCACATGTTTTTTGATTGCTGTGAATTTTCTGACTGTCGTACTTACTTTTCAGCAGCACCATGGAGGTGAGGGTGATGCTTCCGAGGAACAATATCCCCAATAGGATACCAAAGACAAGGATAGCTCTTCTTCCGCTGCCAGACTTTCTAGTGGAGGTGGATGCAGTCACAACTGCGAACAGAGATCAACAATGAGAAAGCAGTGCTCAAAACTGCGAATTCAAAAGTGTTCCATGTTGGAAGAAAGTGCTTCATGTACAGAAATCTGCAAAACATTGCCTATGGAACTGAAATTCTTTGATCCAACTTTAGCCAGTCCAAGCTACTCAGCCTTCTCGTACTGTAGTTGGTGAGCAATTGAATACCTGCAGAAAGTTCCAATCCTAAAGAAAACTGCCAAACGTGACCTTACCAAGCTTGAAAACAGTCCCTTGCCAAAGCATAGACAATGCATAAATATCACCCTTCAACAAGCATTTGAAATGCAATAGGTCTCGCAGCATTAGAGTTAGTGCATTTAGAATTGTTTATGTGTTTTTTGTTGTAAATCTTTTGCATTTTTTTTTTTTTTTGCCAATGCTAAACAATTACAAATCAAAAAAGCAATAAACAATTGTAAAAGCTGTAACTAAAAATCCTGTGAGACCTATTGCACTGTGTGAGGGTGAGGTGTTGAGGGTGAGTGAGGGTGGGGGTGAGTGAGGAGTTTAGTGTGAGTGAGGTGTTGATGGTGAGTGAGGTGTTGAGGGTGAGTGAGAGTGAGAGTGAGTAAGGGTGAGGTTGAGGGAGTGTTATTGTGAGTTAGGGTGAGGGGTTGAGGGTGGGTGAGGGTGAGGGTGAGGTGTTGAGGGTGAGTGAGGGTGAGTGAGGGTTTGAGGGTGAGTGAGGGTGAGTGAGGGTGAGTGAGGGTGACTGAGTGTGAGTGAGGGTGACTGAGTGTGAGTGAGTGTGAGTGAGGGTGAGTGAGGGTGAGTGAGAGTGAGTGAGGGTGAGGTGTTGAGGGTGAGGTGTTGAGGTTGAGGTTTTGAGGGTGAGGTGTTGAGGCTGATGTTTGTGGGTGAGTGAGGGTGAGATGTTGATGGTGAGTGAAGGTGAGGTGTTGGGTGAGGCGTTGAGGGTGAGTGAAGTTGAGGGTGGTTGAGTGAGGATGAGTGAGAGTGAGGGTGAGTGAGGAGTTGAGGGTGAGTGAGTGAGGGTGAGGTGTTGAGGGTGAGTGAGGGTGAGTGAGTGTGTGGTGTTGAGGGTGATTGAGGAGGAGTGAGAGTGAGGGTGAGTGAGGATTTGAGGGTGAGGCGTTGAGGGCGAGGCGTTGCGGGTGAGTGAGGGTGAGAGTGATTGAGTGTGAGTGAGTGTCAGTGAGGGTGAGGTGTTGAGTGTGAGTGAGGATGAGTGTGAGTGATGGTGAGTCAGGTGTTGAGGGTGAGTGAGGTGTTGAGGGTGAGTGAGGAGTTGAGGTTGAGTGATGTTCAGGCTGACTGAGGGTGAGGGTGGGTGAGGTGTTGAGGGTGAGGTTAGCGTTAGCTTTTTGTGACTGAATATTTCTATGTTCGTAATATGTTTCTTATATTCGAACTAATTCCGTCTGGATAAATGCTATTGTGTTATGCGTATCTCTTTTTGTGTAACTGTCGACTATTGTATTCAATGCGTCCCATTTTCCGGATGAATGGTTCTTGTTTATTTCCCTCAGAAAAATTTGACTGTTTCCGATTTTTTTTTTTCCGTCATATTTTCTTTATATTAGATGGAATTCCGTGTGAAGAAGTGCTATTGTTGTTTGCGTCCGTTTTTTTGTGTAACTGTTGACTACTGTTTTTAATCCGTCCCATTCTCCGGATGAATAGTACATCAATTTGAATGTATTAATACGTGTGTGTATATACGTATTAATAATGTTTTATTAGGATGTATGAGTGTTTTATTTGTATTGCGCCTTGTGTATTATCGAGTTTTGAGTTACAATATCCTTTAGTACTGTTCTAAAAGATATATGTTTGAAAAATGGGTTTTGAATTTTTCTTGATCTTTATGCGAATGTTGGCTCGTGTTTAAGTTGATTCTTCGGGATGCATTGAGTAATCTTTGCTAGTGTCTTCCTGGTATGTAGTTTCAGTAGTTTCGTTTCGCCTGAGGTGGCACTGTGATGTTTATTTTTCCTCTGACTTAGCTTTTGCTTGTGTCATTTGTACCCGTATGTGACTTGTTTCGCCGCTATTCATTTATTTTGTTTGTTGCTTGTTGTAGTTAAAAGTATTATGTATGCACTGTGTATGTTCTCTTTTTTGTGTTTTTTTTTATATTTTCTACATTTCAGGGAATGAGCTGCTACGATCGACAGGTAATGACAATTTTATTTGCATATTATGAAAAAGTGCCTTTGTGAGTTCTTATACTTTTGTTTATGCATTTCCTTTTATTGATGTTAATGTAATTATTGTTTTCGGTCTGTGTGTGCGTGGCGTTGCGTGTGTGAGTGGCGTTGCGTGTGTGAGTGGCGTGTGTGAGTGGCGTTGCGTGGCTGAGTGGCGTTGCGTGGCTGAGTGGCGTTGCGTGGCTGAGTGGCGTTGCGTGGCTGAGTGGCGTTGCGTGGCTGAGTGGCGTTGCGTGGCTGAGTGGCGTTGCGTGGCTGAGTGGCGTTGCGTGGCTGAGTGGCGTTGCGTGGCTGAGTGGCGTTGCGCGTGTGAGTGGCGTTGCGCGTGTGAGTGGCGTTGCGCGTGTGAGTGGCGTTGCGCGTGTGAGTGGCGTTGCGCGTGTGAGTGGCGTTGCGCGGCTGAGTGGCGTTGCGCGGCTGAGTGGCGTTGCGCGGGTGAGTGGCGTTGCGCGTGTGAGTGGCGTTGCGTGGCTGAGTGGCGTTGCGTGGCTGAGTGGCGTTGCGTGGCTGAGTGGCGGTGCGTGTCTGAGTGACGTTGCGTGGCTGAGTGGCGTTGCGTGGCTGAGTGGCGTTGCGTGGCGTTGCGTGGCTGAGTGGCGTTGCGTGGCTGAGTGGCGTTGCGTGGCTGAGTGGCGTTGCGTGGCTGAGTGGCGTTGCGTGGCTGAGTGGCGTTGCGTGGCTGAGTGGCGTTGCGTGGGTGAGTGGCGTTGCGTGTGTGCGTGGCGTTGCGTGTGTGCGTGGCGTTGCGTGTGTGAGTGGCGTTGCGTGTGTGAGTGGCGTGTGTGAGTGGCGTTGCGTGGTTGAGTGGCGTTGCGTGGCTGAGTGGCGTTGCGTGGCTGAGTGGCGTTGCGTGGCTGAGTGGCGTTGCGTGGCTGAGTGGCGTTGCGTGGATGAGTGGCGTTGCGTGGCTGAGTGGCGTTGCGTGGCTGAGTGGCGTTGCGTGGCTGAGTGGCGTTGCGTGGCTGAGTTGCGTTGCGCGTGTGAGTGGCGTTGCGCGTGTGAGTGGCGTTGCGCGTGTGAGTGGCGTTGCGCGTGTGAGTGGCGTTGCGCGTGTGAGTGGCGTTGCGTGGCTGAGTGGCGTTGCGTGGGTGAGTGGCGTTGCGTGGCTGAGTGGCGTTGCGTGGCTGAGTGGCGTTGCGTGGCTGAGTGGCGTTGCGTGGCTGAGTGGCGTTGCGTGGCTGAGTGGCGTTGCGTGGCTGAGTGGCGTTGCGTGGCTGAGTGGCGTTGCGTGGCTGAGTGGCGTTGCGTGGCTGAGTGGCGTTGCGCGTGTGAGTGGCGTTGCGTGTGTGCGTGGCGTTGCGTGTGTGCGTGGCGTTGCGTGTGTGAGTGGCGTTGCGTGTGTGAGTGGCGTGTGTGAGTGGCGTTGCGTGGTTGAGTGGCGTTGCGTGGCTGAGTGGCGTTGCGTGGCTGAGTGGCGTTGCGTGGCTGAGTGGCGTTGCATGGCTGAGTGGCGTTGCGTGGATGAGTGGCGTTGCGTGGCTGAGTGGCGTTGCGTGGCTGAGTGGCGTTGCGTGGCTGAGTGGCGTTGCGTGGCTGAGTTGCGTTGCGCGTGTGAGTGGCGTTGCGCGTGTGAGTGGCGTTGCGCGTGTGAGTGGCGTTGCGCGTGTGAGTGGCGTTGCGCGTGTGAGTGGCGTTGCGTGGCTGAGTGGCGTTGCGTGGGTGAGTGGCGTTGCGTGGCTGAGTGGCGTTGCGTGGCTGAGTGGCGTTGCGTGGCTGAGTGGCGTTGCGTGGCTGAGTGGCGTTGCGTGGCTGAGTGGCGTTGCGTGGCTGAGTGGCGTTGCGTGGCTGAGTGGCGTTGCGTGGCTGAGTGGCGTTGCGCGTGTGAGTGGCGTTGCGCGTGTGAGTGGCGTTGCGCGTGTGAGTGGCGTTGCGCGAGTGAGTGGCGTTGCGCGTGTGAGTGGCGTTGCGCGTGTGAGTGGCGTTGCGCGGCTGAGTGGCGTTGCGCGGCTGAGTGGCGTTCCGCGGCTGAGTGGCGTTGCGCGGGTGAGTGGCGTTGCGTGTGTGAGTGGCGCTGCGTGGCTGAGGGGCGTTGCGTGGCTGAGTGGCGTTGCGTGGCTGAGTGGCGTTGCGTGGCTGAGTGGCGGTGCGTGTCTGAGTGACGTTGCGTGGCTGAGTGGCGTTGCGTGGCTGAGTGGCGTTGCGTGGCGTTGCGTGGCTGAGTGGCGTTGCGTGGCTGAGTGGCGTTGCGTGGCTGAGTGGCGTTGCGTGGCTGAGTGGCGTTGCGTGGCTGAGTGGCGTTGCGTGGCTGAGTGTCGTTGCGTGGGTGAGTGGCGTTGCGTGTGTGCGTGGCGTTGCGTGTGTGCGTGGCGTTGCGTGTGTGAGTGGCGTGTGTGAGTGGCGTTGCGTGGTTGAGTGGCGTTGCGTGGTTGAGTGGCGTTGTGTGGCTGAGTGGCGTTGCGTGGCTGAGTGGCGTTGCGTGGCTGAGTGGCGTTGCGTGGCTGAGTGGCGTTGCACGTGTGAGTGGCGTTGCGTGGCTGAGTGGCGTTGCGTGGCTGAGTGGCGTTGCGTGGCGTGTCTGAGTGACGTTGCGTGGCTGAGTTGCGTGGCTGAGTGGCGTTGCGTGGCGTTGCGTGGCTGAGTGGCGTTGCGTGGCTGAGTGGCGTTGCGTGGCTGAGTGGCGTTGCGTGGCTGAGTGGCGTTGCGTGGCTGAGTGGCGTTGCGTGGCTGAGTGGATGAGTGAAGTTGTTTGCGTCAGAGAGTGTGTGAGTGTGTGAGTGTGAGGGTGAGTAAGTGTGTGTGAGGCTGAAGGTGTGTGATGGTGTATGAGGGAGATGTTGTGTTAGCGTTTCTGAGCGGGTGTGAAAGAGTGTGATAGTTTTGTTGTGTGAGGGTGATGTTAAGAGTGTGTGTATATGTTAATATTAATTAAGTAATGTGTTGTTATTAACCAAAGGTGTCACATGTCCCCTTTGTATTACTTCTGTCTTATGTGTATATTGGTATGTAATTTTCGTGTGTATGTTTTGTACTAACTGTGTTAATATTTTGTAACGTGTTTGTGGAGTCTGTTTTTTATTTTTTTTTAAAAATGGCCGACGTATAGCGTCACGTCGACGTCTTCTATGTTTAGCGGTCTAGTTTATTTTTGAGTTGTGTGTGTTTTTTGTTTACGTTTTTTTCTAGCCAATCGGAGCGCGACGTTTTTGACGTAGCGTTCCGATTTGCATACGTCAACGGTGGAATTCCCCATAGATCGAGAATGTTGGTGCGCGGAAGGCGTGTTCTTGTTCCTGTGGTGTTGCTGCGTCGTTTGACAGGTAAGAATGTAATCCTAAGTTTCTTTTAATGTAATGTAATGTAGTATATATACTATGTTAAAGTTAAATACTTGCGAAATGTATTTATTTCGCTCGTAATATTTGTAAATGTTTGTAATGTAACATAAAGTGTTGTTTTTTATTGGCGATATGTAATGCATATGTTTTGTTAAACTGTAATGTAATGTATTAATTTTATTTTTTTTGTAATTTGACGTACAAAAGGTGTTTGTTTCATTCTGAAGTGCTAAATGTGTTTTAATATATTGATGTAAGTTGTGTTTGCATTATCTTTTTGTGTGATGCTGAAGTAGTCGGATAATTTGTTATTGACGTACTTGAAGTATGAAATGAAACTTTTTGTGTCTATGCTGACTGTAGTATTATTAGCAATGTATGAACGACATGTACAGTGAAGTAATGTATTTTTCGTTAGCTTTTTGTGACTGAATATTTCTATGTTCGTAATATGTTTCTTATATTCGAACTAATTCCGTCTGGATAAATGCTATTGTGTTATGCGTATCTCTTTTTGTGTAACTGTCGACTATTGTATTCAATGCGTCCCATTTTCCGGATGAATCGTTCTTGTTTATTTCCCTCAGAAAAATTTGACTGTTTCCGATTTTTTTTTTTTTCGTCATATTTTCTTTATATTAGATGGAATTCCGTGTAAAGAAGTGCTATTGTTGTTTGCGTCCGTTTTTTTGTGTAACTGTTGACTACTGTTTTTAATCCGTCCCATTCTCCGGATGAATAGTACATCAATTTGAATGTATTAATACGTGTGTGTATATACGTATTAATAATGTTTTATTAGGATGTATGAGTGTTTTATTTGTATTGCGCCTTGTGTATTATCGAGTTTTGAGTTACAATATCCTTTAGTACTGTTCTAAAAGATATATGTTTGAAAAATGGGTTTTGAATTTTTCTTGATCTTTATGCGAATGTTGGCTCGTGTTTAAGTTGATTCTTCGGGATGCATTGAGTAATCTTTGCTAGTGTCTTCCTGGTATGTAGTTTCAGTAGTTTCGTTTCGCCTGAGGTGGCACTGTGATGTTTATTTTTCCTCTGACTTAGCTTTTGCTTGTGTCATTTGTACCCGTATGTGACTTGTTTCGCCGCTATTCATTTATTTTGTTTGTTGCTTGTTGTAGTTAAAAGTATTATGTATGCACTGTGTATGTTCTCTTTTTTGTGTTTTTTTTTATATTTTCTACATTTCAGGGAATGAGCTGCTACGATCGACAGGTAATGACAATTTTATTTGCATATTATGAAAAAGTGCCTTTGTGAGTTCTTATACTTTTGTTTATGCATTTCCTTTTATTGATGTTAATGTAATTATTGTTTTCGGTCTGTGTGTGCGTGGCGTTGCGTGTGTGAGTGGCGTTGCGTGTGTGAGTGGCGTGTGTGAGTGGCGTTGCGTGGCTGAGTGGCGTTGCGTGGCTGAGTGGCGTTGCGTGGCTGAGTGGCGTTGCGTGGCTGAGTGGCGTTGCGTGGCTGAGTGGCGTTGCGTGGCTGAGTGGCGTTGCGTGGCTGAGTGGCGTTGCGTGGCTGAGTGGCGTTGCGTGGCTGAGTGGCGTTGCGTGGCTGAGTGGCGTTGCGTGGTTGAGTGGCGTTGCGCGGTTGAGTGGCGTTGCGCGTGTGAGTGGCGTTGCGCGTGTGAGTGGCGTTGCGCGTGTGAGTGGCGTTGCGCATGTGAGTGGCGTTGCGCGGCTGAGTGGCGTTGCGCGGCTGAGTGGCGTTGCGCGGGTGAGTGGCGTTGCGCGGGTGAGTGGCGTTGCGTGGCTGAGTGGCGTTGCGTGGCTGAGTGGCGTTGCGTGGCTGAGTGGCGGTGCGTGTCTGAGTGACGTTGCGTGGCTGAGTGGCGTTGCGTGGCTGAGTGGCGTTGCGTGGCGTTGCGTGGCTGAGTGGCGTTGCGTGGCTGAGTGGCGTTGCGTGGCTGAGTGGCGTTGCGTGGCTGAGTGGCGTTGCGTGGCTGAGTGGCGTTGCGTGGCTGAGTGGCGTTGCGTGGGTGAGTGGCGTTGCGTGTGTGCGTGGCGTTGCGTGTGTGCGTGGCGTTGCGTGTGTGAGTGGCATTGCGTGTGTGAGTGGCGTGTGTGAGTGGCGTTGCGTGGTTGAGTGGCGTTGCGTGGCTGAGTGGCGTTGCGTGGCTGAGTGGCGTTGCGTGGCTGAGTGGCGTTGCGTGGCTGAGTGGCGTTGCGTGGATGAGTGGCGTTGCGTGGCTGAGTGGCGTTGCGTGGCTGAGTGGTGTTGCGTGGCTGAGTGGCGTTGCGTGGCTGAGTGGCGTTGCGTGGCTGAGTGGCGTTGCGTGGCTGAGTGGCGTTGCGTGGGTGAGTGGCGTTGCGTGTGTGCGTGGCGTTGCGTGTGTGCGTGGCGTTGCGTGTGTGCGTGGCGTTGCGTGTGTGAGTGGCGTTGCGTGTGTGAGTGGCGTGTGTGAGTGGCGTTGCGTGGTTGAGTGGCGTTGCGTGGCTGAGTGGCGTTGCGTGGCTGAGTGGCGTTGCGTGGGGCTAAGATACCTGAAGCCACTCGACACGGCAGGCAGGGGAGGGGGCGTAGCGGGGGTGTGGGAAGAGTGCGGCTAAGGGATGTTAGCGCTGAATCCAACTTGCGTAATATGTTTTCTATATTTGATGTAAATCCGTGCGATGAACTGCTATTGTTATATGCCTACGGCTTTGTGTGTAACCCGTGACAATTGTGTTTAATCCGTCTCATTTACCGGATGAATAGTGCTTGTTTATTACCCAAGTTAAAAATAGGCTGTTTTACTTTTGTGTTTGTACATCCTCGTCCTCGCATCCTGACCGAGATTTCTTCGTTCTTTTGTTGGTGTTCTGTTGTCCTAATAATTGTTAGTTTGGTGACCTGAAGCTTGAAAAACATAATTGCGCGTATTTTTACTTTGGTTGTTATTTTCTAGGATGTCTTTCGGTTGCGTATCTTGAGGGTGTATTTGTAGGGTGAATTAGGACTCAGGATTTCAATCTAGGAGTTAGAGTGTGGATTAGGATAGTTTATTTCTATTCTTCTTTTTGTTGTTGTATGTGTGTGTGTGTGTGTGTGTGTGAGGGTGAGTGAGGGTGTGTGAAGCTGAGGGTGTGTGACGGTGTGTGAGGGGAGCTTGCACTGCTGCTGTCGGTGCTGTACCTGTTCCATGTGTAAGGGAAGCTTGCACTGCTGCCGCCTGTGCTGTACCTGATCTATGTGTGAGGGAAGCTTGCACTGCTGCTGCCTGTGGTGTACCTGATCTGTGTGTGAGGGAAGCTTGCACTGCTGCTGTCGGTGCTGTACCTGTTCCATGTGTAAGGGAAGATTGCACTGCTGGTGGCTGTGCTGTACCTGCTTCGTGTGTGAGGGAAGCTTGCACTGCTGCCGCCTGTGCTGTACCTGATCTATGTGTGAGGGAAGCTTGCACTGCTGCTGTCGGTGCTGTACCTGTTCCATGTGTAAGGGAAGCTTGCACTGCTGTTGGCTGTGCTGTACCTGCTCCGTGTTTGAGTGAAGCTTGCATTGCCGTTGGCTGTGCTGTACCTGCTCCGTGTGTGAGGGAAGCTTGCACTGCTGCCGCCTGTGCTGTACCTGATCTATGTGTGAGGGAAGCTTGCACTGCTGCCGCCTGTGCTGTACCTGTTCCATGTGTAAGGGAAGCTTGCACTGCTGTTGCCTGTGCTGTACCTGCTCCGTGTTTGAGTGAAGCTTGCATTGCCGTTGCCTGTGCTATACCTGCTCCGTGTGTGATGGAAGCTTGCACTGCTGCTGTCGGTGCTGTACCTGTTGCATGTGTAAGGGAAGCTTGCACTGCTGCCGCCTGTGCTGTACCTGATCTATGTGTGAGGGAAGCTTGCACTGCTGCTGCCTGTGGTGTACCTGATCTGTGTGTGAGGGAAGCTTGCACTGCTGCTGTCGGTGCTGTACCTGTTCCATGTGTAAGGGAAGATTGCACTGCTGTTGGCTGTGCTGTACCTGCTCCGTGTGTGAGGGAAGCTTGCACTGCTGCCGCCTGTGCTGTACCTGATCTATGTGTGAGGGAAGCTTGCACTGCTGCCGCCTGTGCTGTACCTGTTCCATGTGTAAGGGAAGCTTGCACTGCTGTTGCCTGTGCTGTACCTGCTCCGTGTTTGAGTGAAGCTTGCATTGCCGTTGCCTGTGCTATACCTGCTCCGTGTGTGATGGAAGCTTGCACTGCTGCTGTCGGTGCTGTACCTGTTGCATGTGTAAGGGAAGCTTGCACTGCTGCCGCCTGTGCTGTACCTGATCTATGTGTGAGGGAAGCTTGCACTGCTGCTGCCTGTGGTGTACCTGATCTGTGTGTGAGGGAAGCTTGCACTGCTGCTGTCGGTGCTGTACCTGTTCCATGTGTAAGGGAAGATTGCACTGCTGTTGGCTGTGCTGTACCTGCTCCGTGTGTGAGGGAAGCTTGCACTGCTGCCGCCTGTGCTGTACCTGATCTATGTGTGAGGGAAGCTTGCACTGCTGCTGTCGGTGCTGTACCTGTTCCATGTGTAAGGGAAGCTTGCACTGCTGTTGGCTGTGCTGTACCTGCTCCGTGTTTGAGTGAAGCTTGCATTGCCGTTGCCTGTGCTGTACCTGCTCCGTGTGTGATGGAAGCTTGCACTGCTGCCGCCTGTGCTGTACCTGATGTATGTGTGAGGGAAGCTTGCACTGCTGCTGTCGGTGCTGTACCTGTTCCATGTGTAAGGGAAGCTTGCACTGCTGTTGGCTGTGCTGTACCTGCTCCGTGTTTGAGTGAAGCTTGCATTGCCGTTGGCTGTGCTGTACCTGCTCCGTGTGTGAGGGAAGCTTGCACTGCTGCCGCCTGTGCTGTACCTGATCTATGTGTGAGGGAAGCTTGCACTGCTGCCGCCTGTGCTGTACCTGATCTATGTGTGAGGGAAGCTTGCACTGCTGCTGCCTGTGCTGTACCTGCTCTGTGTGTGAGGGAAGCTTGCACTGCTGCCGCCTGTGCTGTACCTGATCTATGTGTGAGGGAAGATTGCACTGCTGCTGTCGGTGCTGTACCTGTTCCATGTGTAAGGGAAGCTTGCACTGCTGTTGCCTGTGGTGTACCTGCTCCGTGTTTGAGTGAAGCTTGCATTGCCGTTGCCTGTGCTGTACCAGCTCCGTGTGTGATGGAAGATTGTGAGATCTGGCATAACGGAAGGATTGGTAGTGCGTGCACCGCTGCTTGGGGTATCTGCGAGATTTGTGTAAGTAAATGGAGAGGGGGGTGAGAGTTGGAAGAGAGAGTGAAACAGGCAGAAACGTGGAGAGTTAAAAGAAAGAGGGAATGAATCTAAGCTGCGAGATGTGGCATAACAGAAGGATTGGTAGTGCGTGCACCGCTGCTTGGGGTATCTGCGAGATTTGTGTAAGTAAATGGAGAGGGGGGTGTGAGTTGGAAGAGAGAGTGAAACAGGCAGAAACGTGGAGAGTTAGAAGAAAGAGCGAA
Source organism: Lissotriton helveticus (assembly GCF_964261635.1). Taxonomy (NCBI): domain Eukaryota; kingdom Metazoa; phylum Chordata; class Amphibia; order Caudata; family Salamandridae; genus Lissotriton; species Lissotriton helveticus. The sequence goes on from NC_136057.1 coordinate 1,299,386,824, forward strand.
GGAATCTAAGCTGCGAGATGTGGCATAACAGAAGGATTGGTAGTGCGTGCACCGCTGCTTGGGGTATCTGCGAGATTTGTGTAAGTAAATGGAGAGGGGGGTGAGAGTTAAAAGAGAGAGTGAAACAGGCAGAAACGTGGAGAGTTAGAAGAAAGAGCGAAGGAATCTAAGCTGCGAGATGTGGCATAACAGAAGGATTGGTAGTGCATGCAGTCATAGATGTGCCTCGTGCTTGCTAAAAAATAGAATAAACTGTCTTTCCATATATGTAAAAACTCTTAATGGTGTTTGTTCCATTCTAGCCGCTGGTTACAAAGGGACTTGTGCTAGGACGTAGGCATTGCCGTTTACTATCGCTACAAACAGTGCAGGGCTTTGGTGAAACACGGCGACATGCAAACTCTTTTGGAAGTGCTTTCACAACTTGGTTTGATTGGGAATTCCATTTTTTGCAAAAGAAGCAGTTCACGAATTTAAACCCTGCCCCCTTGCCCTTCATGTCCGAATATCCTTCTTGTCCGGCTTTATGGAACATAATATTGATTTTACTGGAACGTGTGTGGGTGAAAGGCATACAAATTGTGTTCTTGTTTCTGTTTACTGTAGACTCTTGTTTTGTACAGTTTAACTTAGGTGTCCGGAGCGGCGAGAGGGAACAGACGGAGGGAAGGCCAGATAAGGGGAGGGGGGAGGAGAGTAGGAGGAGGAGAGTAGGGGAGGCACGGCCTAGCGGCCGTGCAATCAAGAAGTGAGGGGGCGGGAGAGTAGGCAAGGCAGGCGGCTGGGGGGAGGGGGGAGGAGAAATGCGACGCGACATGGCAGGCAGAGAAAATGGGGAGGGGGCGGATCCGGAGGTGCGTCGTGACACTCGTGAGGGGGAGTGGAGAAGGAGGGGGGAGTAGAGTAGGGGAGGCACGGTGTTTGTTCCATTCTAGCCGCTGGTTACAAAGGGACTTGTGCTAGGACGTAGGCATTGCCGTTTACTATCGCTACAAACAGTGCAGGGCTTTGGTGAAACACGGCGACATGCAAACTCTTTTGGAAGTGCTTTCACAACTTGGTTTGATTGGGAATTCCATTTTTTGCAAAAGAAGCAGTTCACGAATTTAAACCCTGCCCCCTTGCCCTTCATGTCCGAATTTCCTTCTTGTCCGGCTTTATGGAACATAATATTGATTTTACTGGAACGTGTGTGGGTGAAAGGCATACAAATTGTGTTCTTGTTTCTGTTTACTGTAGACTCTTGTTTTGTACAGTTTAACTTAGGTGTCCGGAGCGGCGAGAGGGAACAGACTGAGGGAAGGCCAGATAAGGGGAGGGGGGAGGAGAGTAGGGGAGGCACGGCCTAGCGGCCGTGCAATCAAGAAGTGAGGGGGCGGGAGAGTAGGCAAGGCAGGCGGCTGGGGGGAGGGGGGAGGAGAAATGCGACGCGACATGGCAGGCAGAGAAAATGGGGAGGGGGCGGATCCGGAGGTGCGTCGTGACACTCGTGAGGGGGAGTGGAGAAGGAGGGGGGAGTAGAGTAGGGGAGGCACGGTGTTTGTTCCATTCTAGCCGCTGGTTACAAAGGGACTTGTGCTAGGACGTAGGCATTGCCGTTTACTATCGCTACAAACAGTGCAGGGCTTTGGTGAAACACGGCGACATGCAAACTCTTTTGGAAGTGCTTTCACAACTTGGTTTGATTGGGAATTCCATTTTTTGCAAAAGAAGCAGTTCACGAATTTAAACCCTGCCCCCTTGCCCTTCATGTCCGAATTTCCTTCTTGTCCGGCTTTATGGAACATAATATTGATTTTACTGGAACGTGTGTGGGTGAAAGGCATACAAATTGTGTTCTTGTTTCTGTTTACTGTAGACTCTTGTTTTGTACAGTTTAACTTAGGTGTCCGGAGCGGCGAGAGGGAACAGACGGAGGGAAGGCCAGATAAGGGGAGGGGGGAGGAGAGTAGGGGAGGCACGGCCTAGCGGCCGTGCAATCAAGAAGTGAGGGGGCGGGAGAGTAGGCAAGGCAGGCGGCTGGGGGGAGGGGGGAGGAGAAATGCGACGCGACATGGCAGGCAGAGAAAATGGGGAGGGGGCGGATCCGGAGGTGCGTCGTGACACTCGTGAGGGGGAGTGGAGAAGGAGGGGGGAGTAGAGTAGGGGAGGCACGGCCTAACGGCCGTGCAATCAAAAAGTGAGGAGGCGGAGCTGGGGGAGGCTGTGACAGAGAGAGCAGGCAATGCAGGCGGCTGGGGGCTTGTGCACGCGCTTTGAAGCTCATTGCGCATGCGCATTGAGCTTCAATTTCTCGTGCACTGCAAGGAATCGCCACGATTCCTTGCAAGTTGGATAAAGAGTGGATAAGCCCCCATAGTCTCGCAAGCTCGATGCGCATGCGCATCGACAGGCGAGACCTAAAAATGTTCATTCAACTTCAAATTACAAAAGCAGCGAAGCTAACATCTCACATAATTCAATACACATATTCATTTAGTAAAAGAGCTTTAAGCACTATATAAATGCCATTACAATACAATACTATTCTGATTGTAGTCCACATGCATTTAGGCACAAATACTTACTTGATAGTGAGCTTAGGTGCAGAACAACACTTGTGTTGCAAAATATTTATGTATACCAGACAATTAATCAGTCATTGTTATAGTATCTATTTTTTCAGTTTGTTAGCAGAAGTCCTCATGCAGTTGGCCATGTTCAGTAAAGAGACTGTAACTCCCCATATCCCTTTGATTTTTCTACAGCCTCTGCTCCAGGTGATGTGATATCTTCTGTGGGATCAAGTTGGCACAGAGTCAAAAGGATATGTAATCTTACAGTGGGGTATTTTTTCCCAGTTATATGAATTCCTCTCATGGGAAATGACTACATTCTTGCAACCTTTTAGCTGATGTCAATTCTCTGGTAGGAGTTGGGTCTCCCAATAGGTCCTCTCTCTCTCATGTAACTTGGGCAGGAGTTTGGAGCTGTGGAGTCAAGAAGGAGAGACCTGCAAGGGTTCTCTCCCATCAATACAATGTGGCATACTCATGAAAGGGGTGAGGGGACTTGTGTGTCCTTATCTTTCATATAAAGTCCACTTGCATGTGGTGGTGAAGGCTGGACACGTCTCATGTTTCATGTGACTTAAAGTCCTCTAGCAGGGAAGGGCTTGGTGAGCTTCCATTGCAAGTCATTTAAAGCTCTTCTGTGAACTACTCCAGGGAAGGGCTGAAGCAACGAGTTAATGTATGGAACAAATACTCAGCCTCATGTGAGCCTGCAAGAGCTGCCCCTCTAGCCCGGTGATCATTGCTGCTTAGACTATGGGTCCAATATGTTGAGTCAGCCTTTCCAACTCTGCTGAGGAAGGAAACTCAATAAAATATGTGCTCAAAATATGTGCTCTGCAGCACACAACTGCCTCATGGAAGTAAATGGCCAGAGTGGGTGTAAAGTTCACTTCTGAGAGACAAGCGTGTAAAGTTCACTTCTGAGAGGTGAGTGTGTAAAGTTCACTTCTGAGAGGCGAGTGTGTAAAGTTCACTTCTGAGAGGCGAGTGTGTAAAGTCCACTTCTGAGAGGTGAGCGTGTAAAGTTCACTTCTGGGAGGCGAGCGTGTAAAGTTTACTCCTGAGAGGCGAGTGTGTAAAGTTCACTTCTGTGAGGCGAGTGTGTAAAGTTCACTTCTGAGAGGTGAGCGTGTAAGGTTCACTTCTGGGAGGCGAGCGTGTAAAGTTTACTTCTGAGAGGCGAGTGTGTAAAGTTCACTTCTGTGAGGCGAGTGTGTAAAGTTCACTTCGGAGAGGCGAGCGTGTAAAGTTCACTTCTGGGAGGCGAGCGAGTAAAGTTCACTTCTGAGATGAGTGCCTCTTCAGGTGGAACGATTGATCATGGATTGTACATCTACTGCAAGTCTTAGAGAGGCACAGAACCAAAGATCTGACATTGGGAGTCAGTTCAGCTTAATTTATATTAAAAATAACGTGCCGGTCTCCAAAATTAGGGAGGCATTCCTTAACTTGTGAAATCATTATTCACTACTGTTAACTATAACTCACTTCTGCTATGTTTCTTCTGCATATACTAACAAATTCCTGATGGAAGTGCCCATCTCTTACATTTTGAACCTCTCATTCATATCTTTCCACGCGGTCAATGAAGATTGATTATGAAATACTGCAAATGTGTGTCTTGCACTCGCATAGTGAGCATACTGCAAGCCAGGCTTCTAGAGAACCTGGACTAGGCATGGTTCTCAGGCTATTCATTTTTGTTGTTGATAATAAACCTTTCAAGACTCCAATTGGTGTGTGAGTAGATTTTCCTAAATACATTCCTCACTTTGAGGCCAGCAGCTGCAGCCCTAACACTGGCAGACATCCTGACCACATCTGATAATTGGCTGCTGTGGAGGAGCATGCATACCACCTGGTAGTGAGAAAACAGTCCTTCTTTTATTTCCAGTGGGGTTTGTAGAAATAGAGGAAGACTTGCCAGTACATTGAATGGTGAATGATCATTGCATAGGCTGTCCAGCTCGTGTTACCATGACCTTAGTGGAATTAAAAGAGGTACTGATCTGCTATTGCTTGCTGCTCTGCAAACCGGGATAATGCTGGAGGTGACAAAGAGTCTAGATCAACCCCGGGCAGTGAACTCCGCTCCGCCAGCGGAGTTTGTGGAGTTTTGCCAACTCCACGTTCCGTTGGGAACGCGGAGTTCAGGCAAAACTCCAACTCCATGGCAGAGCGGAGTTCGCCCCTGCACACTGGGCCTAAATAAAAAAAAACACTTACCAGCTATCTGGTATTTCCGGGCTGCCCTGCTCGCCGTGGTGTCTCCTCCACGCCACCATCCTCGTCTTCGCTGCAAACCCCTACATTTTACATCTTGCATAAACCGTAGGGGTTTGAGACCGGTGACGAGGGCAGCGGCGAGGAAGAGAGACCGCGGTAAGAAGGAGGGCAGCCAGGAGATACCAGAGAGCAGGTGTTTTTTTTTTCTTTAAAAAATATTGGGAGTGGGAATGGGACTGGAGCGTAGCAGAGTTCCACGTGTTTTTTTTAACTCGGTGGAACTCCGCAAAGTGCCACTCCGCGTACTCGGCCCACCCTTAGTCTTGATCTGCTGCAATAGTTACTGGTTGTGTCCACTGCCAACACTGGCACAAATTAAGTACAACCCTTATTAACAGAATGTTGTTATCCTAATGCTAATTGTCTCTTTTTTCAAACATATACATTCTTCTGCGTATGAATAGATAAATTGTTTCCACTCTGTGTTATATACTCATTAAATCGGAGGTCTGTTGGACATCTGAGCTATAGTTTTGGTCTATTTCTTAAGTCATGTATACATCACTTAAAGCACCTAGAATGCATATTGGCACCCACATTCTGTGTGGTGTGTCCTATGAATTGATGTCCAGTTAGGACTTCAATGGACCATTACTTCGAACATGGATGTTAAATCCACGTCAACATGGCTCTGGCGCCCAAACTAGGAGACTGAAGTCATATTAAATCTGCCAAACCCAAGTAATGGCTGGTCAACATATTGGACCTTTTCTCTATTATGGCTATTGTTTCAGTAGTGGTCCATCTCAACTAATAGTGCTTGCTTACCAGTCACATACGGTATAATCGAGATATGCCCCCTCGGCCCCACTCTTTGAAAATGATAAGGAAATAGTTTTCTTTACCTGGCCCTTCTGGAGTCCTGAAGGCTGCTTCCACAGCTGGTGAGGAGAGGTCCAGGCCTAGAAGAAGAATGGCAATGTGGGATAGACATTTTTCGGGAGGCATTTCTATGCCCAAGGTTCTTATTCGAAGTATCTCTTTTCCTGATGGCCAGATGCAGCTACTCACTGGTCACTGAGGTTAGATACTTAAATAATCAGAAGCATAATGGTTTATGGAGGAGGTGGCACAGTTATAAACCGGCTACTGTTCAGAAAGGCGAGTCATTGGCATGCTATGGAAGCCTCTCAGTGGCTAACACTCCATACTCCATCTGGTACTTCAGAGACTTAGGCGGCCTTTTGATGACTATCCCAGCTTACCTGCATACTAGTCTGCCTTTGCAATAGAATACACCACCTGGAAATACTGTGATACCTGTGAAATACCTATTATTCCACGGGCTGATGTAAATTCTTAATCTGACGTCTAAAGAAAAACCTAAAGAAACATTTCTGAATTAACAACTTGCTTTATCACTGCCATTTCTATGCAGCAGCAACCTAAGCAATGAAATTCTGATAAAACCAAGGCCCTGTTCATCAGTACACATGGGTAGTATATTCGAGGCATACTTCTTGTCACTGGACAAGTTCTGACAGATGGCCAAGATCATTTGATTAGGAGGAGATAGAGAATGGTGTGGGAGAGAGTAGGTGAGGTCCATAAAAGATACAATTAAACCATATGAAAGTGCAGTTAGGTCGTAGAAAGCTTGAACTGCTCAGCTCAGTGTAAAATGTTAATCCCTCCAGGGAACAAGATACAGCGGGTGTTGGAAGTATTGGTCAGGCAACATATTTTTTTTTTTATGTTTAGTATATTGAAATAAAGGCAACATTCACACCAAAGGGTTTCTTGGCACTAAAGGAGGAATTACAGCTGATGTCGCACAATAGGCTGCCTAACGCCAACGCAGGCACCTTGCACCACGGTGCAAGGGTGCCTGCGTTGCAGGGATGATTGTTTTTATGCAGGAAGGGACATCTTCCTACATATAAACAATCACTTATGGTGTTTTCCTCCTTCTTGGTGTCCTGCATAATGCAGCACACATAGAAAGAGAAAAAAAACTAGGAGATATAAAGGTATTCCTCCTCGTTGCGCCACTTTTACGCCTTCCATGGGGAGAAGTTAGAATCTGACGCATTCCCAAGGTTTATAAAACCTTGTGAATCTGGGAATGCTTCTGATTCCATGGATGTTGCATGGAAACACTCACAGCAACACCGATGGAAGGCCCCTTTCACGCAGAGTAATGTGTGAAAGAGATCCATATTTACAAGGCCATGAAAAGTCATGCAAGGGTGGCTTTGCGTAGCCTTGTAAATATGGGCCAACGCACTGCGCCACTGGAGCATCTAAAAAAGTGATGCATCAGCAGCACAAGGAGCTTGTAAATATGTCCCTAAATTTGTTGACTATCAAGCAATATGCTTGATCGGCAAAGTTTTGCAGTTGAAAAACGTATGTGATCTGATTGAATTCTTAACGCTGAGTCCCAACGGCTGAGCACACCGTACACATGTCTTGTGTGCCTGTACTGTAGAGACACTAGCAGAGCTCCGAGTGAGTCAGATACTATCAGGAGCAGGGAACTTTTTTTCTCTGCCCTTACTGTCTTTTAATTGTTTGTTTACCTCGTCTACAGGATGCGCTGCACAAAGGCTGTACATACTTATCAAAAGGTACAAGTAGTAAATCGTTAACATGTCACTTACCTATTTTTGAGGTTGCTGATTTCCTTGTCCCAATTACGGAAATGCCCTCTCCTGAAAAGGAATGGGCAATGATTAATCTGAATCCAAAGTATTCTAAGGTAACACTTGGTGAAAATTGGACTGTCATGCCATTTCTGTCACTAGTGCAATGATGTGACGGTCAAACCACAACACTGCACCTTCTCCAACTCCCCAGCCTCCAAGAGTGGGAAACGACAAAGGAATGTGCTAGTTGATCCACAAGCCTAAAACTAAAAGGGTCAAGGGTCGTCAATAGCTTTGGGCGCAGGGTCAAGGCTGATTTGCATATGGCAGGGTCTAAACTGGAGTGGCATGGTGAGCAAAAAAATGATGGATTTATGCCCAGATCTCTGTACTGGGGTGAATGTATAACATTGTTCTGCATTCTGTCCATCAATTGTTCTTTTTGCATTTGTCACCCCAAGTGGGACGGGTATGCCCAGACGTGGGTCCCGTGCTCTCCATGCCACTGGAGTCAAGCTAGTGAGCAAAGAAACTATGGATTTAGGCCCAGATCTCTGTACTGGGGTAAATGTATGACATTGTTCTGCATTCTGTCCACCAATTGTTCTTTTTGCATTTGTCACCCCGAGTGGGACTGGTATGCCCAGACGTCGGTCCTCTGACCTCGATGCCACTGGAGTCAAGCTATCCTGGCATCCTGGCTGATGAAGGCTGAAACCCCAAAACCGGTCCTAGGATGCTTGGTTCCAGTCCAGGGAGGACCTGGCCTGGCAGTTCGGGCTGGACTGTTCCCATTGGGCGCAGGATCAAGACTGATTTGCATATGGATGGGTCCAAACTGGAATGACATGGTGAGCAAAAATATGATGGATTTAGGCCCAGATCTCTGTACTGGGGTGAATGTATGACATTGTACTGCATTGTGTCCATCAATTGTTTATTTTTGCATTTGGCACCCCGAGTGGGATGGGTATGCCCAGACATGGGTCCCATGCTTTTCATGCCACTAAAGTCAAGCTATCCTGGCTGATGAGGGCTGAAAGCCCGAAACCGGTCCTATGATGCTTGTTTCCAGTCCAGGGAGGACATGGCCTGGCAGTTCGGGCTGCACTGTTCCCATTCGGCGTTGGGTCAAGACTAATTTGCATATGGCTGGGTCCAAACTGGAATGGCATGGTGAGCAAAAAAACGATGGATTTGGGCCCAGATCTCTGTACTGAGGTGAATGTATGACATTGTTCTGCATTCTGTCCATCAATTGTTCTTTTTGCATTTGTCCCCCCGAGTGGGACGGGTATGCCCAGACATGGGTCCTGTGCTCTACATGCCACTGGAGTCAAGCTATCCTGGCTGATGAGGGCTGAAAGCCCGAAACTGGTCCTAGGATGCTTGTTTCCAGTCCAGGGAGGACCTGGCCTGGCAGTTCGGGCTGGACTGTTCCCATCGGGCACAGGGTCAACACTGATTTGCATATGGCTGTGTCTAAACTGGAATGGCATGGTGAGCAAAAAAACGATGGATTTAGGCCCAGATCTCTGTTCTGGGGGTGAATGTATGACATTGTTCTGCATTCTGTCCATCAATTGTTCTTTTTGCATTTGTCAGTAGCTCTGGGATCATTGATGGCTGACAGCTCAGGGCCAGCTCTGTTCTCCACACGGTCCTGCCCCGATGACCCTGAATAACTCTTAAACATTAATTGTTTTAAATACAATTTTTCTTTAATTTTAATAAACAGTGATGTGTGAGAGTCTAAGACAGACATTTTGCAGACAAATGTTACTTGTTTTCAACACCATGCAACAGCCATCAGAGGCGCAACTAGAGCGACATTTCGGGGGGGCTAAGAAAAAATTTCGGGGGGGGGCTGAAACTTTAAGCAAAAGGCTGAGTGGAGTGGCAGGGGCTCTTGGAAGGGGTAAAACAACAACTAAGCCTCAATAACATGCACATGGTCTTTTAAAGACCTGTGAAGTGCTCGGGTGCGGCTGTGTGCGTGACTGGGAGCTGTCTGAGCACGGGCTGCCACTCACGACGGGGGGGGCTGAAGCCCTTTGATTCCAATGGGTGTTGCGCACCTGACAGCTCGCTTTTGAGAAATGGCAGTCGGTGGCAGAGATTATGTGAATTAATATTAGTTAGCTGCTGCAGTGTTGGTACCGATATATTGATGACATTTTTTTCATCTGGACCAATGGGGAACAGACCTTGCAGGAATTTTTAAGTTGGCTCAATCTTGCCGACACTAACCTCCGGTTTACTGCTCATATTGTTCCTTCACGAGTGGAATTTTTGGACATCTACATTAGATACAATTCCAATAAACTTGAGGTAGATCTATATACCAAGCCTACGGCAAGGAATACTCTCCTACATTTTACAAGTTACCATCCTAGGAACCAGAAGGATAGTATTCCTTTCTCTCAATTTCTCAGAATAAGACGAAATTACACCACTTTGAAAGACTATGACACTCAGTCAGTTACCATGAAAGAGAAATTCCTAGAACAAGGCTATCCTCATCGCCTCGTTAGGACAGCGTATAAAAGAGCACGGTTTTATGACCGAGATGCCTTACTTAAGTCACAAAAGCAAAAAGAAGAACCCAAGCTGGTGTGCATAACAAAACATTCTACTCTGGACGCCACTGTCAGACAAGTAATTAGTGCCAATTGGCACCTTCTGAATGTGGATGATACCCAGAAAAAACTAGAAAAACCCATGTTTGCACATCGCCGTAACAAAAATTTAAAAGACTTAATAGTTCGATCACGATACACCACATCAATCAACAACCCCCCGTTCATACAAAAATCAATAGATGGAACAAACTGTGTAAGGGGCACCTCCCGATGTGGTTCTTGCCAATCATGTGATGCCATTCTCACAGGAGAATCTTTTGTTTTTAACCATTTCAATATCCAGGCCAAGGAATTATGGACTTGCAATACACGCAATATAGTGTATCTAATCATATGCCCATGCAACTTGGACTATGTAGGGGAGACGTCGCGAGCAATGAAAACGCGACTGACAGAACATAGATCTGCCATAAAAACTCTGAAACATACAGCCCCCCTAGTTAGTCACTTTTTTAATTTTAACATGCATCGTCAGATATTAGATGGCGAATCTTGGAAAAATCCACATCCCCAACAACAGCAAAGACCAAATCAGAAAGAAAAAGGAAGTTTGTGGGATTTTTTCCCTAGGTACTTTTACCAATGGATTAAACAACGAATTGCCCAGGGAAAATGCCATTATTTAAAGTCTTTATCTTTTCCAATAAATATCTACATTCCACCTTTCGGAACAAAAGCTGAAAACACTTACTCGATTTTATTTTAAGTAATCTTATTCTATATAGTATGTGGGAATCTTATCATTTCTCATATTACTATGTATTCGCATGCTTCGTTAGAAAACCCTTTATAAGTACGATTCTTATATTAACGGCCCCTATATAGACAAACCATATATATCGTGTGTCTGAGGAAGACAGTCCGCACTTTTTAGATATACCCTTACAACAACACAACCAGTTGTCAACCATCACGACATATCTCTTTAAGGAATTCAATTTCCGCATTGTCCACCTATCAGATAACACGATATATAAGCGTATCATCGTCACTTTCTCAGATTCGATTTATTCTACGAGGCAGTAGACGCCACGCCGTTGCAGTTATCACCACGCTCAGCTTTCCATCAGGTAACCAGCGAACATTTGTCCAAGTGCGCCCCTAATATTAAGAGTCGTGTAATACTATTTAGAGCTCCTTTTAAATAAAACATCGTTTCGTTTTTTCCTTTCCTTCTTTTGTATCGCTTAGGTATCCAGTTTGCATTTTAACGCTTTTATCAGCTCGACTATACATGAGCCCTTTCCATGTGCCATTTCAGATACGTCACTTTTCACGAGGCAACAGACGCCACTCCGTTGGGGTAATCATCACGCTAAGCTCCTCACAGGTAATAAGCATACAGCTCTCCGATTGTGCCCTTAACATTGTGAGTCCTGACATATTATTCTGAGCTTTATTTATAAAGCATTTTTTTTTCTCTTTTACATTCGGAACCGTTCAGGTACTTAACCTGTGTTTTCACGTTTTCATCAGTTCAATCTTCCATCAATATATGAGCCACTATATACGCTACGTCAGGTAAATAAGGAATATATCTCTCTCCCCCTTCATACTTGTGGCACGTTTGTTGCATATATACTGCTGCATGCATATTCCCGCTCCAACAAATATAGAAACACCAACAACCGATATGTATTCGATTTTAGCAACTGAAGATTCTTGAAGCCCCTGCTTAGCTAACTAATAGCGATCACCTGGCCGTATTTCATCTGCACAGTGCAGTGCCTGTCGTTTGGGGATGCAAGACCACTCCAACTAAGGTAGATTAATATGAAACCTGTCCTGTATTCTAGTTCCGCATCATCACAAAGAGAATGCATTCAGTATTGAATACATTATAAATTGTATACATTTTGACGTCTCTCAGCCGTTGAGCTTTCGCCAGCTTTTAACTTTATCTGGTGCGACCCATGCTGCCATGATTATTTGATCTACAAAGTGATATCAACTACCTTACAGGTATACCCTTTTTTAATCATTCACGCTTTCGGGTTGACAATGATTCGCTGTAGGTAGACGTGTATTTAACAACTGCATGTAAAAGATCAAGCATCCTGTCAGATATCTTTCAGCTCATGATTTTATATACACATGGCCTTTTGCTGAATTGGATAGGCCGTATTTCTCGCTACAATATCAGAATAACAGCTAACCCGTCGGCTTTTGACTCTCCATTGCGGGCTCATATAGATAAAAAGACCTGATGCAAAGACCCCGATTGGACCTGTCTCTACATGGTTTTTCTTTCAACATCTTAAAGCGCCTATGCATGGTAAGTATTCTCTATTTTCTCTTCTACTCTATGTATAACATAGCTAACCCCAACCACATTTATCTTAAAAGAGGAGTCTTTCCATGGTGTTATCGTTAAATAGCTAGAACACTTCAAAATAAGTAGGAAAAATTACCTCCAATTTAATAAAATAAATATGCTATTATTTTTCAGTGTGAGTCTAACCAGCCATTCTCATGGTACAAGTATAGTTAACCTCAATTAGATCTATTTAATAGGAAACATAGATATCTTAATAACTGATACACCTTTAAATAGGCAGGGCAAAAGAGATTTTTCTATTCAATAAAATAAAATAAAAACATATTCTCTGTCGGTTTGGGCTCAACCAGGCATCTTTGCTACATAACTAATTCCTTATTTCTGGTCTATTTTTTTTCTCGATCCCTGTAAATTCCATTCTGTCTTTTAGATATAATGATTATTTCTTGTACAACTAGATGATATTGATGTGTACAACTAGATGATATTGATGTGTGCTACTGTACTATATCTTACAATCAGTTCTGTATAATGAATTGTCAAGAAGCGGTACATCATGTGATATCATCATTTTTCTGGCAAATATGTTCAAGTTCAAGTCTTAGCTGATATATTGATCAAGTGCACATTGTTAGCATAAACATAAACAGTTCTTGCAAATATGTTTTATCTATTTTTAGCTACAAGATGGTAGCGTCCTGAGGAAGACACTTCTCATGTGTTGAAACGCGTAGACGAAAACCATCTTCCCTCCAGATCATTGGGAATATCTGTATACATAATAATTTACATCCATTGATTTTCTAATGAAAGAATTTTTTATTGTTATTTTTTTACTTGTTCCTATGTCATTGATTATCCTCATGACCTCTTTTATCAATTTTATTCAATTAAATCCCCAAATGCTAATTTTGTGCCTGATTATTTTTTACTAATTTGTCGTTACTTGAACTCTGCCAGTATAGCTGTTTTTGCCTGGGTGTGTTATTTTATCATAAACAATAATGAAAACACACATCACTATCCCTGAATATTAGAAGGAAACACAGTTAGAATGTGGACCAGTGTGCCTGTGCAGTATCAGTGACCTGGGCAAAGGGCATTAAAAAGCTGAAATTGAATCATAAATCCAAAGCTGCTCCGAACATCCCCATCCCCACCCCCTCACCCCAAATACTTTTGTCCCTGGGCCCAAAATCCTTAGGATGCACACTACCCGAATATTATGATTCATTTAGGCATATTTTGTTACATTCTATGACTATTTACATTTCTATTCTAATTTTATTTTTTAGGATATGGATATTCAAGAGGCCGTGTTGAAGGGCCTAGGAAAAGATGGCCACAAGTAACCAGCGGTGCGGGGGCGGTATGGGCAGCATGTTAGCCAACATTAGCCCAGGAAGGCGCGTGCGCGATACAACTGCTTCTGAGGCACGAGCCTTCGAGAGCAAGAGTTGTCACAACTCAGCATTTCTCTACATCCGGCCCAGTGACCTAGTCAAATGCACGCATGCGTAAGGGGACTTTAAAGCTTTACTAAGAACAATTTGAATGCTATCGTCAAAACAATTTAATCCGAGAAATGAATGCCGAGGACATTGCACTAGATGGCGTGGCAATCTAAATAATGAGCATTTCTAGTACGTTATAACATGTCACTGTTAAATTAGTGTGTATGTCTGCCCATCTGTGCCTCACTGCTTAGTCAAGTGACAGAACAAAAACAAAATGATTCGCAGATGACCTCAAAATAGGGATTTGTCTGAAGACTGCGATCTTCTCATAAGGAAATTCTTGTTGTTGATCTCAGCATGGTTCTAATGGCTTGAGTGAGCAACCTGACATTTTGGAAGATTGTTTCTATCATAATCTGGATTTGTCTGGAGCATCAATGGGAAAAATGCGTGGGACATCACTTGAAAAATTCCTGCGGCATCACTAGGGAGAATGTCTGCAGCATCATTGAGGACAAAGGCTGGGCATCACTGGGAGAATGGCTGGGGAATCACTGGGAAGAATGGGGTATCACTGGGGAGAATGTCTGGGCATCATTGAGGTCAAAGGCTGGGAATCACTGGGAGAATGGCTGGGGAATCACTGGGAAGAATGGGGTATCACTGGGGAGAATGTCTGGAGCATCATTGAGGACAAAGGCTGGGCATTGCTGGGAGAATGGCTGGGCATCGCTGGGGAAGTCTGGGTCATCACTGGGAAGAATGGGGTATAACAGGGGAAAATGTCTGGAGCATCAATGAGGACAAAGGCTGGGCATCACTGGGAGAATGGCTGGGTCATCACTGGTAAGAATGGGGTATCATTGGGGAGAATGTCTGCGCATTATTGAGGACAAAGGCTGGGAATCACTGGGAGAATGGCTGGGGAATCACTGGGAAGAATGGGTATCACTGGGGAGAATGTCTGGGCATCATTGAGGACAAAGGCTGAGCATCACTGGGAGAATGGCTGGGTCATCACTGGTAAGAATGGGGGATCACTCCCCTCGCTTCTACCTCTTTGCAAGTTACGGAGCCAAAGAAGACAGTTATGGGTTGTCGAGACATTTTTAATATAACAATGCAATCCAAAGTAGAATTAGAAGCGGAGGTGCCAACTTCTACCTCGGTACCAGCTTTAGAAACTCCATCTCAGGCAGGAGAGGGTAAAAATAAATGTGGTAATGGAGGAAAAGAGATAAAGGAGTATCCACTCTTTGCAAAGAAAACCACTCCAAAGACTCTCCCCGTACAATCGCACACAACCTCAACTCTTGCTGCCTCACCAGACTCACCAGCTAATATTGTACTTCCCGATGACTCTGGCCCGATAACAAAGTCAAAGATTCATTGCTATGACCAGGCACCGGAACCTCTCCTCCTACTTATTCCGCAATCTCCTTGAATCGCCACAAAAGAGGTGATGAATGAGGGGGACTGTGTGCAAGACTCTTCTCCATTTCCGGACTTACAAAGCGGAGAATCTGGGGCAGCACGAGCAGAGGGTGAAGAGGTACAGCCGGGCCATAATGAGAGTAATACGAATACGAGTACTAACATAAATCTTTTGGCAGGAAAAGATAGCCTTCAGTCTTCAGAGGTGAGATGTCAGTTAGACATCCGCGAAATGCTGAATCTAATTCTTGATGAGATCCTAGAAATAAAACACAACCAGCAAGTGGAGATAGCTGCCTTACATTTAAGAATGGACAAATTTGAGGAATCAATGCTGGCGCTCCCGAATAGACTACAGGAGGCAGAGGCTAGGATCTCTGCCCTTGAAGATCAAATGAACCTGGTCTCGGGGGAAGCAAGGGAGGCAGCTGAGAAGAAAAACTTTCTTGCAAACAAGCTTGAGGAGCTTGAAAATCACTCCAGAAGATCAAATCTAAGGATTGTCGGGGTTCCGGAAGGAATAGAAGGCTCCGATACCATTCAGTGGGCCAATTCTTTTATTCAGCATACAGTTCTACCTGAATTTGAGGGGGACTTGACTATAACAAGGGCCCATCGGGTCCCGGCTCAGCGCTTTCCAAATTCAACATTTCCAAGAACTATCCTATTGAATTTCGCTGACTACAGGATTAGAGAGAGGATTCTTTCTAGAGCCTTTCAACAACGTCAGTTTTCAGTATCAGAAACAACAAAATGTAGGATCAATTCGGATATGACTGCAGTAGCTGCAAAAAGAAGAAAAGAATTTGTAAAAATTCTACATCTATTTAAAGCAAATGGCGCTCAAGCCTCAATTGCGCAGCAGTCAAAATTAAAGGTCCTGGTTAAGGGAAAATTTTACTTGTTTACTGACGTTGAAGAGGCACAATCTCTTCTTAAGGAGATCTCTTCAGGAGCCAGGGCCTGAAAAAGGGAAAATCTAACCTTTGGTTTTGTAAAGTTCAACTTTTCCTGAGTTGTCTTCCTTCTTTCTTTTCACTTTGATTCTCCTTTTTGTTTAGCGTTAATCGTGAATAATAGTAGTATGGGGCGGTACCAAATCTACGGGTCACTTATGGTGTAACAAAAGGACACCCAGAAGAGAAGAAGTGGGAGGAATGTGGTCGGCGTGGCAGGGAGGGGAGTTTCCACATTCCTGGGTAGGGCGGGGGAAGGGGGGGGGGGGTAAATGCAGTAAAAAGGAATAGGTGCAATAGGCATAGAATTTTTTCAATATTTATTGTTAGGTACTTAACAAGGAAAAGACCTTTTCTAGATGAAATTTAATACATGTAATATCCTGTCAATTAATGCAAATGGAATGTTAAATAAACAGAAGTATGGGGCTCTTGTGAAATGGGTAATATCTCTTAGATCACAGGTGGTCTTTTTTCAGGAGAATCATTTGAAGTCTAATAGCCCGAAGCTGTTTATTCCGAGATACTTTTCTAATGTCTTTTTTTCATCAGCAGGGGTGGCCCAGAGAGGGGTTGCTATTTATTTCTCAAGGGATCTGGCCTGGGAGTTTTTACAGGTTCAAAGAGATGCCAAGGATAGGTGGCTATGGGTGGTGGCAAAATTGCAAGATAAAATTATAAACTTTGTGAATTACTATGGCCCCATCCTTGATGATATTTCCGGGTTGACAGAAATGTATGAAGTTTTAAGGGGAGTCCCAGGACAGATAGTTCTAGGAGGAGATTTTAATTATATTCAAGATTTGTTAAGAGATACTTCTAATAAGAAAAAGAAGCAGCTTAAACCTAAAACAAAAAGTTTTTTTGAAGCACTCTTACATGAGTATCAATTAAGGGATCCATGGTGTTGTAGGAATGTTGAAGAAGAATCTTTTACATGTTATTCCCACCAGTTTCGGACTGCATCCAGAACAGATTTCTTTTTAATATCTAGATCTTTTCAGATCTTAAGAACTCTGATTGGATGCAATCCGTTCTCTGACCACGGCAGAATAGAACTAGAGCTAGCTCTTGGAGTAGTGGATGGGGAGCGTCCCAGGTGGCAGCTGGACCGCACCCTGCTACAAAACCATGTTTGGGTTTCAGAATTCAGAGAATGGATTACACAATTCTTTGAAATGAATGATAATTCAGCTGAACCCTTCTCTGTTTGGGGCGGATATAAAGCAGCAGCTCGCGCCCAGATCATCGCGTATACCAGTGCACAGGCGAACGAAAGAAAGCTAAAAATATCTAAGCTTCAGTTAGCCGTACAGAGGAAATATGCTTTACAGCTCCAACAACATTCAAGTCAATTAGAGCAGGCTAAAGCTCTTCTACGGGATTTCTTTATTGCGGAAGAGATAAATAGCTCGAAAGCCTTCCAACAAAAGGTCTACGAAGACAGCCAGTTGGTGGGAAAATTACTGGCTAATTCTACGAGAAAGAGGCAGGAGCCATCACTGATAGTGAAAATCCAAGACCCGCAGAGTGGACTGGAGGAGGTGGATAGCGATAAGATCTCTAGGATTTTCCTGGATCATTTTGAAAAAATCTACTCTACGGAATACCAGGTAGAGGAAGCAAGGATCCAGGATTACTTTGCAAATATAGAAATCCCCAAAATCTCCAAAAATCGGGTTAATCAAATTAGTCTTGAAATAAATACCTCTCAAATACAAGAATGTATAAAGGCAACTTCAGGGGCCAAGGCTTCCGGTCAGGACGGATACCCAATTGAAATGTATACGTTTTTTTTTAAAGAACTAGTAACTCCCCTGAAAAGTTGTATAATTATATTAGGTTAGGTGGGCACGTCCCTGCTGAATTTAAGGAATCTACAATCATATGTTTTGTTAAAAAAGACAAAAATCAAAACGACGTCAATTCATATAGGCCAATTAGCTTATTAAATTCTGATTATAAAATCCTCATGAAAATATGGGCAGAAAGATTTGTGCTCGCAGCACAGGAGGTTATCCACCAAGATCAGACTGGGTTTATTGCAGGACGTTATATGGCAGCAAACACCGAGTTCCTAATTCAGGCATTGGGCTATTTTAATATAAATTCGACTCCAGCCTGTATTTTAATGATGGACGCAGAAAAAGCGTTTGACTTGGCCAACTGGGCAGCATTATTCTACTCTCTCGGTCAATTTGGATTCCCGGCCTCAGTTATTAAGATGCTACATCTAAGAGGGAGCATCGGCTCAAATAATAATCAATGCGAAACAGGCTGGGAAGATTAAGGTAAATCGGGGTACAAGGCAGGGCTGCCCGTTGTCCCCGTTGCTCTTTACTTTCTTTATTGAGCCTTTAGTGGTAAAGATTAGGGACAATGTGGCCATTCAGCCCCCTATCATCGGTATGTCTAAATTAAAGTTGTTTGCCGATGACATTATACTTTATTTAATACCTAAAAAAGAAAACATTGAAAACCTAATGAGAGAGTTCAATAACTATGAAAAGATAGGGGGATATAAAGTAAATCCCAAAAAAACGGAGGTACTTATTTTAAACACTGATCTACATTTTCTCCCTTTTTATTTGCAGGCCCAAGTTGCAAGAAGTGACCCAATTAGATACCTGGGCATTGTCGTGACTTGCGAATATGATAAGCTTTTTTCCTTGAATTACACAAGAATGAAGAATAAAATTCAGAACCTTTTAGATCAATGGCTCCTGCTTCCATTATCAGTTATAGGCAGGGTATCACTGATTAAAATGTCGGTGCTGCCATTGCTTAATAATAATAATAATAATATGAAATTTATAATGCGCTCGGCTTACCCAGGGGCATCCCGGCGCAACAGACCACAAAAAAAGGAAAAGACTCAGCTAAACACTACCGGGGAAACAGATGGGTCTTAAGCAACTTCCTAAATGATAGGATCTGGGGTTCTAAGCGGATCTTGAGGGGCAGAGAGTTCCAAAGAGAGGCCACCTGCACAGAAAAACGCCTGCCCCCCGACCGGGCTCTTCTTACTCTCGCTGACTGCAAAAGATGTTTTTGCTCCGAGCGCAACAGACGAGAGGGTTTGTAGGGACGGGCCATATTTGCGAGAATGGAAGGGCCTTTACCGTGTAAAATTTTATGAGCTGTACAAAGCGCTTTAAATTTCACCCGCTCCTTCACGGGGAGCCAGTGGAGCGCTTTAAGGGCCGGAGCAGCAGACTGCCTTCTGGGGACATCCAAAAGGACTCTCGCAGCTGCATTTTGCACCTGTTGAAGGGTTTTGAAGGTAGCTTCCGGAGCACCGAGAAACAACACATTCCCATAATCGAGCCTGGATAGAATTAGGCCATGAATCAACAATTTCCTTGATGGAGCAGGAAGCAGAGGTAACACCTTTCGGGCTGATCTCAACAAACCAAAACAGACCCCTGCGGTCTTCTTGGCATGAGTCCTGAAGGACAGATCGTCATCCAACCATATTCCCAAGGATTTGATCTCCTTCTTGGGGGATGGTGGGTCGCCAAGAGACCAGGGCCAGCAACTCGCAATGATGGAAGGATTGGAGTTGCCCAGGAGCATCAGCTCGGTCTTACCTCCATTGAGCTTTAAATCAGAGATGGACATCCACCGATAAACATCGGCGAGGCAGTCATGTAATACCTCAGGGTGTGCCGCCAATTGCGTGAGGCCCACCACCAGCTGGGTATCATCAGCATAGCTGATGATCTTCACCCCCGAAGGGGCGACCACTCTTTCAAGTGGAGCCATATAAATATTAAATAAGGTAGGGCTCAGCGATGAGCCCTGCGGGACTCCACATTGAAGAGGGATTGGGGCAGATTGCTCTGACCCTTCCCAGACCTGGTAGAAACGATCCGCAAGAAAGGAACCCAGCCATTTCAAAGCTGTCCCCGAGACACCTGCCTCTGACAGCCGTTGGAGGAGCACCTGATGGTTCACGGTGTCAAAAGCAGCACTCAAGTCCAGGAGGATCACTGCCACTGACCCCCCTGTATCGAGAGTGCTTCTTGCCTCCTCCACTACTGCCAGCAAGGCAGTGTCTGTTCCATGGCCGGGGCGGAAACCAGTCTGGGAGTCTCCTAGCAGGTGGTTAGCTTCAAGATAGTGAGAAAGCTGACGATTGACCAGCTTCTCAGCAATTTTTGAAAAACCAGGAAGGAGAGAAATTGGCCTAAAGTTGGTCAAATCAGATGGATCCAATCCTGGTTTTTTCAATAGGGCTTTCACCACAGCCTTTTTCCATCTCTGTGGCACTATGCCCTGAGCGAGTGAGAGGTTTATGAGATCAGTCAAAGGAGTTGACAGGATGTTAACCACGGGCTTAAGGTGTTTCATCGGGACTGGATCACTCGGAGAGCCACTCTTCATCTCCAGCAGGACCTTTGTAACCTCCTCTTCCGAGAAGGGGCCAAAGGATGTAAACTCAGTCGGGCAGTTTGTAGAACCAATAACTGATTCCTGAATGAGAGGGATAGAGGGTAAGGAGGATAATATTTTCTCTATTTTAGAGTGAAAGAATTTAGCCAGATCCTCACATTGTTCTTTAGGGTTATCGTGTAGCACTGGGGGGGTCGGTGCTTTCAGAAGTTCTTTAAAAATTTTAAACGATTCGCCTGAGGAGTTACTTGCCCTCGCAATCCTCTCGCTAAAGAAAGCCTTTTTAGCGTCCTTCAGTGCCCTTTTATATTTCCTCAACTCCTTCTTATAGAAGGCCCGACTTTCCTCCGTCTGCTCTCTCCTCCAAGCACGTTCAAACCTTTTACAGGAGGTTCTGATACACCTAAGTTCGAGGGTGTACCAGGGAGCAGAGCCAATTCTTCTCTCCCTATTTTTGTTCAGCAACATTCCCATTAAAATTAATTTAGGTTTCTTTAAAGAGCTGGAAACAATGCTGAGAGGTTTTATTTGGGGCAATAAAGCTTCAAGAGTTAAACTTCCAGTGTTACAACTTCCAGTCGATCAAGGAGGTTTAGCTCTACCCCATTTAAGGACCTACTATGAAGCTGCATTTTTTTATATACTGGCAGGATTATTGAGGATTAATCAGACAAGAGATAATTTTTTTCTTACAAAGATGTTACAAGAGGCAGGATCTCAAATTCCAGTTTTTAAAAAAAATTGCAAAGCTCCCAAAGAGGTCAAGATACAAGACGTTAAGAGAATATGCCTCAGGACTGTCGCTCCTTTTTACAAAACATGGTACCGATGGCTCTCATTATTTAAGTTTAATTGAATGTAATCAAATAGGCCTCCCAGTTAGTTTGAATCACATTAAAAATTGGGAACTTTGCGGGTTTTGTGAATTGAGACATCTGGTAGTTCAAAACAGGGTAATTAGTTGGCAGGAGGTAGTTGATAAAACTAATAGTCCCTTGCGTCCGACCTTTTTTGAATATATGCAGATTGTCTACTTTATCAGAAATGTGATAAGTGGCCTGCTTAATTATCCTAATGCTATACTTACAGCCCTGTATGGAGGAAAGAATAAGGGTATAGGATATTGGTACAAGATGCTTCATTGCTCTGGACATAATGTACTAGTAGATAGACATCTTGAGAAAATAAATCTCTCAACTCAATGCAATTTTTCCTCCAAGGATTGGGAGGTCCTATCTCAGTTGGGAAATAAATCTTTACATGCAGCCAATTATAAGAGGATGTCTTTTCTTTCTCGCTGGTTAGCGTATTATACACCGGAGGCTTTGGAGAAGATGTATCCTGAAGTCGAGAATAAATGTTTCAGATGTATGGCTAGTGGCCAGGGAAGATGGCACCATATTTTCTTCGCTTGCCCGCAGTTAGAATCTTTCTGGAAGGAGATATTTGCTGATATCGATCAGGCCATTGGGAAATCTTTTCCGCCAGTAGCAGAAATAGTCCTGTTCGGTATATGCAAGGACAGGAGTGGGCTTAATAAAGCTGAAGAAGTATTTATATTTATATCTTGCGCAGTTGCTCGTTCTTTAATACTTCAAAGCTGGAAATCCAGGGAGATCCCATCACACATAAAATGGTTTAATAAAATGAGGAGAACCTGTTTTTTTGAAAAGGCTTATGCTGGCAGAGTGAGAGCCATTGGGAGATTTGAAAGGAACTGGGCATATTTTGGGAATCTAGAACAATTGAAGGGAGGATGATTCGTGAAGAAAATCGAGAGTAGACGATATAAGTTTTTTCACTACTGACAGCCTTCTCATCTATGAATGTAATAGCTTTGTTCTTTTAGGACATTTGCACTTTATTAGCACTTTTTTCTTACACTAGCTTGCACTAAGCACTTTTAAGATTGTACTTTATTGTACCTTTTGCACTTTGCAGCAGCACTTTATTGTAGTTTTGCACGTCTTTGCAAATGCACTTTATAAATTGCAAATTTTGTACATAATGTCCTGAAAATTTTAATGATGTCTTTGGCTGTTCTTTTTATCTCGATGAATCTTGCTCCCTTTTATCATTTTATCTCTTGTCTGATATTTTAGAAATTTATTGGAAATGTATTGATATTGAAATTTAAAGTGAAACATGTTTTGTACCTTCGATTACCTATTGCTCTATTCAATAAAAAAGAATTTAAAAAAAAAGAATGGGGTATCACTGGGGAGAATGTCTGTGCATCATTGAGGACAAAGGCTGGGCATCGCTGGGAGAAGGGCTGGGTCATCACTGGTAAGAATGGGGTATCATTGGGGAGAATGTCTGGGCATCATTGAGGACAAAGGCTGGCCATCACTAGGAGAAGGGCTGGGTCATCACTGGTAAGAATGGGGTATCACTGGGGGGAATGTCTGGAGCATCATAGAGGAGAAAGGCTGCGCATCACTGGGAGAATGGCTGGGCATCGCTGGGGAAGTCTGGGCCATCACTGGGAAGAATGGGGTATCACAGGGGAAAATGTCTGGAGCATCATTGAGGACAAAGGCTGGGCATCACTGGGAGAATGGCTGGGTCATCACTGGGAAGAATGGGGTATCATTGGGGAGAATGTCTGGGCATCATTGAGGATAAAGGCTGGGCATCACTGGGAGAATGGCTGGGCAACGCTGGGGAAGTCTGGGTCATCACTGGTAAGAATGGGGTATCATTGGGGAGAATGTCTGGGCATCGTTGAGGACAAAGGCTGGGCATCACTGGGAGAATGGCTGGGGAATCACTGGGAAGAATGGGGTATCATTGGGGAGAATGTCTGGAGCATCATTGAGGACAAAGGCGGAGCATCGCTGGGAGAATGGCTGGGCATCGCTGGGGAAGTCTGGGTCATCACTGGGAAGAATGGGGTATCACAAGGGAAAATGTCTGGAGCATCATTGAGGACAAAGGCTGGGCATCACTGGGAGAATGGCTGGGTCATCACTGGTAAGAATGGGGTATCATTGGGGAGAATGTCTGAGCATCATTGAGGACAAAGGCTGGGCATCACTGGGAGAATGGCTGGGTCATCACTGGTAAGAATGGGGTATCATTGGGGAGAATGTCTGGGCATCATTGAGGACAAAGGCTGGGCATCGATGGGAGAATGGCTGGGGAATCACTGGGAAGAATGGGGTATCACTGGGGAGAATGGCTGGGCATCATTGAGGACAAAGGCTGGGCATCACTAGGAGAATGGCTGGGTCATCACTGGTAAGAATGGGGTATCACAGGGGAAAATGTCTGGCGCATCATTGGGACCGTAGACAATCTGTCTTGCTAGGACCCTTCTCATCTTCTGAAAAAATTGTGTCATCAGGGGTTCCACAGGGCTCATCTCGCAGACCTGTATTATTTAATATTTATATGACACTCCCCCCAATTTGCTTGATTACATCTTTTCAAATCAAAACTACCTCTTATGGCACGCAGCTGATTCTACCGTTGGATACAGCATCCTTTGGCGCTAAGCTTAACTTTCAAAATTGTCTATGTGAGGTCATCCAGTGGATGCAGTCCAATCATCTAAAATGGAATATTGACAAAACTGAGATCATGTTGCTCGGTAAGTGAAAATCTTTAGCTCCAGGTCAATGGAGGCCTCCGTCGGTGCCACCCCCCCTTGCCTGCCACTGATGAAGTGGTAAAAAATCTTGGAGTTAAATGTGATGCTTCTTTGTCCTTCCGCCCTCAAGCTCTTGCAGTAGCAGGTATGTGTTTCAATCTAATAAGATCATTGAGAATTTTTTTTAATCTACTCTCATTGGTTACAAGGAATACAATTGCTTTTGCCTTGATAACCTCAAAATTGGACTACTGCAACAGCCTCTAAGCAGGTTCCTCAGAAGAAACTATCCATAAACTCCAGGTTGTACACATGCAGGGGCCAGACTGGTAATGCAACTTCATAGATGTTCATCTGATTTGGCTCTGAGAGTTTTACATTGGCTCTTCTAGTCCCCTTCTTTTGGACTAAAAACTGGAGGTGGTGTATCTTTTTCAGTTCTAGGCACCAAGGCATGGAACCAGCTTCCAGTCACTTACGATGTATTGACTCTGAAGCACTGTTTAAGAAGCAGCTAAAGACCGTGGGCCTCATTTATGAAAAGTGACGCATCGCTGCGAGAAAACAGGGATACGTCACTTTTCATTGCGCCCTCCTTGCGACACCAATGATGCGTCATATTTACAGTATGACTTATCATGTCGCAAGGAGTTACAGATAAGTCAGTATTTCTGATGTATCTGTAGTCGCAAAAGTGACGTATTGCTGGAGTGTGTCACGAAAGTGACGCAACTCCAGCAATGGGTCGTCTCACATAGGCAAGTCCCATGTGAAATGTGCCCGCATTAGTCTTACACCTGCCAGGAGGTAGGCATCAGATATTGACGCATTTGCATCCTAGAAGTGGCGCCGTGAAATCTTATAGATTTCACTGCGTCACTTCTACGAGGCTTACTTGCATCAAAACGCCCACCCTGCATACATTATACCTGGCGAAGGTATAATGTGTTGCAGGGGTTTACATAGTGTGAGAAGTTGGCCTGATGTATGATGTTCACTATTCTAGTGAGCACCTTGTATCAGTCCAAACAACCCTAATGGTGGTGGTTGTAAGTCAACCTTATGGACAAGCTATCCTAGGGGTAGCATGGACCTAAGCAGTCTTAGGCTTAACTCAAGAGGACATGTGAAGCCAGCTGTTTTACCATATGCATTCCTGTAATATCAAATGAAAGGACACCACACAAGTTATATATATAAAAATATATGTATTTATTACTAGTACTCTTTATGAGTCCAGAGGCACAAGCGTTTAAACAAAAGCACAGTTAAACATACAAAAGTTGCACAATTTTGGATAGGCCCGGTGGCCACTTAAACCATATACTAAAATAGTGGTATAAGTACCACTTCTCGAACAATGATAGGGCCTAGGGCCTTGTGAATCGCTGGGACTACTCTGGACTAACAGCAGTTAGGACGGGAGAGGCCCGCGGGATTCGGGTGCAGTGCCTAAAGCACATGCATGCACCAATGCAAAGTCAATGGCGCATCAAAGTTACTGTTTTGGAAGTCTTCCGACTGGACTAGGACTTAGCCACTTTAAACTAGGACACTAGAGGTGTAAACCACTACAGGAGCACCGGTGTTTTATCGTTACCTCACCCACAGGAAGCGGGTGCATAGGTGCCAAAGTGTGTCGTCGTGGAGTTCTATGGAGACTGGAGATGAAGATGCTGCAGGCGGCCAGGAGAGAAGAGTCCGGTTGGATCCAAGGGTGGATAGAAGATGTAGAGTACCTGAAAGCAGAGGGGACAGAGTATGGGTCACTAGCCAGTGACCAGGATGGAACCAGGAAGGAACCAGGCGATGTCGGGCGCAAACAGGTGGTTGTCGAGAAGCTTGTCTCCGCTGCCACGTGGACTCGGGGGCATCGACGATGACCAGGAGTGGAACACGGACTCACCCATAAAGGCTCTCGCTGTTGGCGATGGTGGCTTCCGGATTGGAGTCAACAGGACTTGGCAAAGGCAACCCCCGCAGGATTTGAAGATCGCTTCTTACTTGGACCAGCAATGTCTGAGCGGTTGCTCCTTTTCAGGGGAGCAAGGGCCAGTCTGGAGCAACCAGACTAGCAGAGTAAATTCTAAGGTTCGTCATCGTAGAGGCCACTAGCCAACGGGCAAGTGACCGGACAGACGCGTCGAGCAGGAAAGTGCAAAAGGGCCCCACGCAGCACTCGGTGAGTGTGGAGGGGTGGTCTTCAGTGCAAAAGCTGCTCGGGGCTGGGCCTTCTCAGTACCCAATGCACAGCTTCAAGGGTGCCTCGGGAGCTGCATGGGAAGCACTTCGCAGTCTTTTCAAGATGGCCGGTCCCACGTCTCACGTCGCCTCCACGGATCTCAGCTTTGCTGTGGCTGTGGGTCGGGCTGTTGGATGTCTGGGAATCCGGTTCTTGTTGATCTCTGTTGCTGGAGCTCCGGCGGGAGCTGCAACAAAGCAAGCTGTTGGGCGCTGGATGGTGCCTGTTTTCACAGGGTGGTCACTCCTTGACCACAAGGTAGATTCTTCAGTCTTCCACGTCGAGAGGGATGTCGAAGGGTCCAGAGTTTTGTTTCAAAGTTTCAGTCAGGATATCTAAAGTCTATGGACACAGCTCCTACCTTTATTCCAAATCAAGGGGCTGGATTACCTGCTAGGACCCTCCTATGGGTGGGACCCAGGAAGGGGGTGGTTACACCCCTTTCCCTTTGTCCAGTTTTGCACCAGAGCTGGGGCTAGAGTGCCCCAGCACCGGTTTGAACTGGGCTATGCATGGGGAGCCTTGTGCGCCCCAGGCAGTGTCTAGTCTCACTCGCCCTGCCTGCCTCAATCCACTATCTCCTGTCTGGGGTGGTGTAACACCTCCCTGTGACAGGATACCATTTGTCCAGGCCTCCCCTGCCGGAGTTTCGGTCAGCAGCAGGAGGCCAGACTCGTGTCTGTGGCAGCAGCACCCATTCTGTGATGCTGAGGCTCTGGTTAGTTTTAACTGCGTTTACTGTTACCCACATGTCTTACCCCTCTAGAAGGGTGGAATGCAACCCCCGTTGCCAGAACTGGCGAGGGGGTAGTATTCCAAAGCGTATGACACCTTACACAACATGTTTTGATAAAGCCAAACCAAAGTTAGCAATAACCGCGAGGATTATAATGCACTTCAGAGTATATGGTATGGTAATATCCCAGAACAGCTATAAGGACATGGTTCCGAAAGCTGCATACAGGCTCAGCTCATGCTAGAGCACCATTTCACAGAAAGCCCAGCACTCTGCCTCCAGGATTGTTAATGCCTGCCATAGGAGTGACTTATAGGTGTTTATGTGTCCAGATATAGGTTTAGATATATGCACACTATATCTAAGCAAGGGGTGATTACACGACCTTGCCCCAGCTGAGTGATCAGCCAGTTGTGTCAGTTTGGATGGCCAGCCAGGGGTACCTATAGTACACTGTACAGGGGCTCATAAGGTGACCCAAAACCCAATTGGTGATGTACCTAAAGTACATGTATGTGAATTTAGAGAGAGAATAGCAGGTTGTGGATCTGATTAGCAGGCCCACAGCCACATTAAGTCGAAAACCAGTGAAGCAAAAAGCAAAAATTGGGGTGACCATAGGAAAGCAGACCCTACTCTCCTACACATAGTGACGCATCTACCTAGATATGTCACTTTGTAAATATGACGCAACTGGCAAATTTTTTACCCTGCTGGTGCGTCACAAAAAGTGACGCACCGGCAGCATAAAAGTGACGCACCGGCTCATAAATAAGCCCCCTAGCTTTTTTCAGCCTCTGATGCATTGTGTTTTTCACTGATTCTTTGCAAAAACAACAGTTGATGGACATGGCAGGGTCCAAACAGGAATGGCATGGTGAGCAAAAAAATGATGGATTTAGGCCCAGATCTCTGTACTCGGGTGAATGTATAACATTGTTCTGCATTCTGTCCATCAATTGTTCTTTTTGCATTTGTCACCCCAAGTGGGACGGGTATGCCCAGACGTGGGTCCCGTGCTCTCCATGCCACTGGAGTCAAGCTAGTGAGCAAAGAAACCAGGGCCTCATTTATGAGAAATGACGCATCGCTGCGTGAAAGCAGCGATGCGTCACTTCTCAGTGGCACACTCCTTGCAACATTCCTGATGCGTCATATTTAATGTATGACGCATCATGTCGCAAGGAGTTACAGATACGTCAGTATTTTTGGCGTATCTGTAAGCGCAAAAGTGACCCATTGCTGGAGTGTGTCACAAAAGTGACGCAACTCCAGCAATGCGTCCTTTCACATGGGGCAAGCCCCATGTGAAAGGGCCTGCGTCAGTCTTACGCCTGCTGTGAGGCAGGCGCAAGATTTTGATGCAACTATGTCCCAAAAGTGACGCAGTGAAATCTCATAGATTTCACTGCGTCTCTTCTACGACCCTTCCTTGCGTCAATGCGCCCCCCTTGCATACATTATTCCTGGCGCAGGTATAATGTGGCACAGGGGTTTACAAAGTGACGCATCTACCTAGATGCGTCACTTTGTAAATATGGCGCAACAAGGTGCATTTTTTTACGCCACTGGTGCGTCACAAAAAGTGACGCACCGGCGGCGTAAAAGTGACGCATGGGCTCATGAATGAGGCCCTATGGATTTAGGCCCAGATCTCTGTACTGGAGTAAATGTATGACATTGTTCTGCATTCTGTCCACTAATTGTTCTTTTTGCATTTGTCACCCTGAGTGGGACTGGTATGCCCAGACGTCGGTCCCCTGCCCTCCATGCCGCTGGAGTCAAACTATCCTGGCATCCTGGCTGATGAAGGCTGAACGCCCAAAACCGGTCCTAGGATGTTTGGTTCCAGTCCAGGGAGGACCTGGCCTGGCAGTTCGGGCTGGACTGTTCCCATTGGGCGCAGGATCAAGACTGATTTGCATATGGATGGGTCCAAACTGGAATGACATGGTGAGCAAAAATATGATGGATTTAGGCCCAGATCTCTGTACTGGGGTGAATGTATGACATTGTACTGCATTGTGTCCATCAATTGTTTATTTTTGCTTTTGGCACCCCGAGTGGGACGGGTATGCCCAGACATGGGTCCCATGCTTTTCATGCCACTGAAGTCAAGCTATCCTGGCTGATGAGGGCTGGAAGCCCGAAACCGGTCCTATGATGCTTGTTTCCAGTCCAGGGAGGACCTGGCCTGGCAGTTCGGGCTGCACTGTTCCCATTCGGCGTTGGGTCAAGACTAATTTGCATATGGCTGGGTCCAAACTGGAATGGCATGGTGAGCAAAAAAACGATGGATTTGGGCCCAGATCTCTGTACTGAGGTGAATGTATGACATTGTTCTGCATTCTGTCCATCAATTGTTCTTTTGGCATTTGTCCCCCCGAGTGGGACGGGTATGCCCAGACATGGGTCCTGTGCTCTACATGCCACTGGAGTCAAGCTATCCTGGCTGATGAGGGCTGAAAGCCCGAAACTAGTCCTAGGATGCTTGTTTCCAGTCCAGGGAGGACCTGGCCTGGCAGTTAGGGCTGGACTGTTCCCATCGGGCACAGGGTCATCACTGATTTGCATATGGCTGTGTCTAAACTGGAATGGCATGGTGAGCAAAAAAACGATGTATTTAGGCCCAGATCTCTGTTCTGGGGGTGAATGTATTACATTGTTCTGCATTCTGTCCATCAATTGTTCTTTTTGCATTTGTCAATAGCTCTGGGATCATTGATGGCTGGCAGTTCAGGACCAGCTCTGTTCTCCACACGGTCCTACCCTGATGACCCTGAATAACTCTTAAACATAAATTGTTTTAAATACAATTTTTCTTTCATTTTATTTTAATAACAGTGATGTGTGGGAGTCTAAGACAGACATTTTGCAGACAAATGTTACTTGTTTTCAACACCATGCAACAGCCATCAGAGGCGCAACTAGAGCGACATTTCGGGGGGGCTAAGAAAAAATTGGGGGGGGGGGCTGAAACTTTAAGCAAAAGGCTGAGTGGAGTGGCAGGGGCTCTTGGAAGGGGTAAAACAACAACTAAGCCTCATTAACATGCACATGGGCTTTTAAAGACCTGTGAAGTGCTCGGGTGCGGCTATGTGCGTGAGTGGGAGCTGTCTGAGCACGGGCTACCACTCACGACGGGGGGGGGGGGGCTGAAGCCCTTTGATTCCAATGGGTGTTGCGCGCCTGGCAGCAATAGATATGTTCCATTTAGATCTAAACAGGACCTCGCATATGAGAATTGACAGTCGGTGGCAGAGATTATGTTAATTAATATTAGTTAGCTGCTGCAGTGTTACAATATTGAAAACACACATCACTATCCCTGAATATTAGAAGGAAATACAGTTAGAATGTGGACCAGTGTGCCTGTGCAGTATCAGTGACCTGGGCAGAGGGCATTAAAAAGCTGAAATTGAATCATAAATCCAAAGCTGCTCCAAACAGCCCCACCCCCACCCCCTCACCCCAAATACTTTTGTCCCTGGGCCCAAAAGCCTTAAGATGCCCACTACCCGAATATTATGATTCATTTAGGCATATTTTGTTACATTCTATGACTATTTAGGTTTCTATTCTAATTTTATTTTTTAGGATATGGATATTCAAGAGACCGTGTTGAAAGGCCTAGGAAAAGATGGCCACAAGTAACCAGCGGTGCGGGGGCGGTATGGGCAGCATGTTAGCCAACATTAGCCCAGGAAGGCGCGTGCGCGATACAACTGCTTCTGAGGCACGAGCCTTCGAGAGCAACAGTTGTCACAACTCAGCATTTCTCTACATCAGGCCCAGTGACCTAGTCAAATGCACGCATGCGTAAGGGGATTTTAAAGCTTTACTAAGAACAATTTGAATGTTATTGTCAAAACTATTTAATCCGAGAAATGAATGACGAGGACATTGCACTGGATGGCCTGGCAATCTAAATAATGAGCATTTCTAGTACGTTATAACATGTCACTGTTAAATTAGTGTGTACGTCTGCCCATCTCTGCCTCACTGCTTAGTCAAGTGACAGCACAAAAACAAAATGATTCGCAGATTACCTCAAAATATGGATTTGTCTGAAGACTGCCATCTTCTCATAAGGAAATTCTTGTCGTTGATCTCAGCATGGTTCTAATGGCTTGAGTGAGCAGTCTGACATTTTGGAAGATTGTTTCTATCATAATCTGGATTTGTCTGGAGCATCAATGGGAAAAATGTGTGGGACATCACTTGAAAAATTCCTGCGGCATCACTAGGGAGAATGTCTGCAGCATCATTGAGGACAAAGGCTGGGCATCACTGGGA
Organism: Lissotriton helveticus; assembly: GCF_964261635.1. Lineage (NCBI taxonomy): Eukaryota > Metazoa > Chordata > Amphibia > Caudata > Salamandridae > Lissotriton > Lissotriton helveticus. Next base: position 1,299,418,284 of record NC_136057.1, read on the forward strand.
GAATGGCTGGGGAATCACTGGTAAGTATGGGGTATCACTGGGGAGAATGTCTGGGCATCATTGAAGACAAAGGCTGGGCATCGCTGGGAGAATGGCTGGGCATCGCTTGGGAAGTCTGGGTCATCACTAGGAAGAATTGGGTATCACAGGGGAAACTGCCTGGAGCATCATTGAGGACAAAGGCTGGGCATCACTGGGAGAATGGCTGGAGAATCACTGGGAAGAATGGGGTATCACTGGGGAGAATGTCTGGGCATCATTGAGGACACATGCTGGGCATCACTGGGAGAATCTCTGGGTCATCACTGGTAAGAATGGGGTATCATTGGGGAGAATGTCTGGAGCATCATTGAGGACAAAGGCTGGGCATCACTGGGAGAATGGCTGGGCATCGCTGAGGAAGTCTGGGTCATCACTGGGAAGAATGGGGTATCACAAGGGAAAATGTCTGGAGCATCATTGAGGACAAAGGCTGGGCATCACTGGGAGAATGGCTGGGTCATCATTGGTAAGAATGGGGTATCATTGGGGAGAATGTCTGGGCATTATTGAGGACAAAGGCTGGGCATCACTGGGAGAATGGCTGGGGAATCACTGGGAAGAATGGGGTATCACTGGGGAGAATGTCTGGGCATCATTGAGGACAAAGGCTGGGCATCACTGGGAGAATGGCTGGGTCATCACTGGTAAGAATGGGGTATCACTGGGGAGAATGTCTGGGCATCATTGAGGACACATGCTGGGCATCACTGGGAGAATCTCTGGGTCATCACTGGTAAGAATGGGGTATCATTGGGGAGAATGTCTGGAGCATCATTGAGGACAAAGGCTGGGCATCACTGGGAGAATGGCTGGGCATCGCTGAGGAAGTCTGGGTCATCACTGGGAAGAATGGGGTATCACAAGGGAAAATGTCTGGAGCATCATTGAGGACAAAGGCTGGGCATCACTGGGAGAATGGCTGGGTCATCATTGGTAAGAATGGGGTATCATTGGGGAGAATGTCTGGGCATTATTGAGGACAAAGGCTGGGCATCACTGGGAGAATGGCTGGGGAATCACTGGGAAGAATGGGGTATCACTGGGGAGAATGTCTGGGCATCATTGAGGACAAAGGCTGGGCATCACTGGGAGAATGGCTGGGTCATCACTGGTAAGAATGAGGGATCACTCCCCTCGCTTCTACCTCTTTGCAAGTTACGGAGCCAAAGAAGACAGTTATGGGTTGTCGAGACATTTTTAATATAACAATGCAATCCGAAGTAGAATTAGAAGCGGAGGTGCCAACTTCTACCTCGGTACCAGCTTTAGAAACTCCATCTCAGGCAGGAGACGGTAAAAATAAAGGTGGTAATGGAGGAAAAGAGATAAAGGAGTATCCACTCTTTAAAAGAAAACCACTCCAAAGACTCTCCCCGCACAATCACACACAACCTCAACTCTTGCTGTCTCACAAGCCTCACCAGCTAATATTGTACTTCCCGATGACTCTGGCCCGATAACAAAGTCAAAGACTCATTGCTATGACCAGGCACCTGAACCTCTCCTCCTACATATTCCGCAATCTCCTCGAATCTCCACAAAAGAGGTGATGGATGAGGGGGACTGTGTGCAAGACTCTTCTCCATTTCCGGACTTACAAAGCGGAGAATCTGGGGCAGCACGAGCAGAGGGTGAAGAGGTACAGCCGGGCCATAATGAGAGTAATACGAATACGAGTACTAACATAAATCTTTTGGCAGGAAAAGATAGCCTTCAGTCTTCAGAGGTGAGATGTCAGTTAGACATCCGCGAAATGCTGAATCTAATTCTTGATGAGATCCTAGAAATAAAACACAACCAGCAAGTGGAGATAGCTGCCTTACATTTAAGAATGGACAAATTTGAGGAAGCAATGCTGGCGCTCCCGAATAGACTACAGGAGGCAGAGGCTAGGATCTCTGCCCTTGAAGATCAAATGAACCTGGTCGCGGGGGAAGCAAGGGAGGCAGCCAAGAAGAAAAACTTTCTTGCAAACAAGCTTGAGGAGCTTGAAAATCACTCCAGAAGATCAAATCTAAGGATTGTAGGGGTTCCAGAAGGAAAAGAAGGCTCTGATACCATTCAGTGGGCCAATTCTTTTATTCAGCATACAGTTCTACCTGAATTTGAGGGGGACTTGACTATAACAAGGGCCCATCGGGTCCCGGCTCAGCGCTTTCCAAATTCAACATTTCCAAGAACTATCCTATTGAATTTCGCAGACTACAGGATTAAGGAGAGGGTTCTTTCTAGAGCCTTTCAACAACGTCAGTTTTCAGTATCAGAAACAACAAAATGTAGGATCTTTTCGGATATGACTGCAGTAGCTGCAAAAAGAAGAAAAGAATTTGTAAAAATTGTACATCTATTTAAAGCAAATGGCGCTCAAGCCTCAATTGCGCAGCAGTCAAAATTGAAGGTCCTGGTTAAGGGAAAATTGTACTTGTTTACTGACGTTGAAGAGGCACAATCTCTTCTTAAGGAGATCTCTTCAGGAGCCAGGGCCTGAAAAGGGGAAAATCTAACCTTTGGTTTTGTAAAGTTCAACTTTTCCTGAGTTGTCTTCCTTCTTTCTTTCCACTTTGATTCTCCTTTTTGTTTAGCGTTAATCATGAATAATAGTAGTATGCGGCGGTACCAGATCTACGGGTCACTTAGGGTGTAACAAAAGGACACCCAGAAGAGAAGAAGTGGGAGGAATGTGGTCGGCGTGGCAGGGAGGGGAGTTTCCACATTCCTGGGGGGGGGGGTAAATGCAATAAAAAGGAATAGGTGCAATAGGCATAGCATTTTTTCAATATTTATTGTTAGGTACTTAACAAGGAAAATACCTTTTCTAGATGCAATTTAATACATGTAATATCCTGTCAATTAATGCAAATGGAATCTTAAATAAACAGAAGTATGGGGCTCTTGTGAAATGGGTAATATCTCTTACAAACACCGAGTTCTTAATTCAGGCATTGGACTATTTTAATATAAATTCGACTCCAGCCTGTATTTTAATGATGGACGCAGAAAAAGCGTTTGACTTGGTCAACTGGGCAGCATTATTATACTTTCTCGGTCAATTTGGATTCCCGGCCTCAGTTATTAAGATGCTACATAACATCTATGAGGGAGCATCGGCTCAAATAATAATCAATGCAAAACAGGCTGGGAAGATTAAGGTAAATCGGGGTACAAGGCAGGGCTGCCCGTTGTCCCCGTTGCTCTTTATTTTCTTTATTGAGCCTTTAGTGGTAAAGATCAGGGACAATGTGGCCATTCAGCCCCCTATCATCGGTATGTCTAAATTAAAGTTGTTTGCCGATGACATTATACTTTATTTAATAACTAAAAAAGAAAACATTGAAAACCTAATGAGAGAGTTCAATAACTATGAAAAGATAGGGGGATATAAAGTAAATCCCAAAAAAACTGAGGTCCTTATTTTAAACACTGATCTACATTTTCTCCCTTTTTATTTGCAGGCCCAAGCTGCAAGAAGTGACCCAATTAGATACCTGGGCATTTTCGTGACTTGCGAATATGATAAGCTTTTTTCCTTGAATTACACAAGAATGAAGAATAAAATTCGGAACCTTTTAGATCAATGGGTCCTGCTTCCATTATCAGTTATAGGCAGGGTATCACTGATTAAAATGTGGGTGCTGCACTTGCTTATATTTTTGTTCAGCAACATTCCCATTAAAATTAATTTAGGTTTCTTTAAAGAGCTGGAAACAATGCTGAGAGGTTTTATTTGGGGCAATAAAGCTTCGAGAGTTAAACTTCCAGTGTTACAACTTCCAGTTGATCAAGGAGGTTTAGCTCTACCCCATTTAAGGACCTACTATGAAGCTGCATTTTTTGATATATTGGCAGGAGTATTGAGGATTAATCAGACAAGAGATAATTTTTTTCTTACAAAGATGTTACAAGACGCAGGTTCTCAAATTCCAGTTTTTTAGGTCTCGCCTCTCAATGCGCATGCGCATTGAGCAGAGCGAGACTATAGGCACTTAAACAGACTTTACCCAACTGGCGATTTGGTGCTGTGCCCGTGCGCTTTTAGGTCAATGCGCAAGCGCATTGACCTAAAATGCGCGTGCACAGCATCAAATTGTCAGCCATCTGTTGCCCAGCTTGGTGCCGTTCCACCCCCTGCGGCATCAAAGGCTTTCACGGCCGGCCGGCGGTGCTTTCAGTTTCACGGCCGGCCGGCCGTGTGAAGTGCACTTCAAAGGCCGCTCTCCCTGCTCCGCCCCCTGCTGCGGCCGTGCCGCATTTCTCCTCCCCCCTCCCCACAGCAATGCCCTCCGACTTGTTTAATTTTATTCTGAATGTCTAATTTTACCCCGTGTAGAGCTGTGTTTATTCGACGGGTAAGCAACTTTGGAGACTACAGCCCATGTCTGCTTGCCTTCAACTGTGTTTTTACTGTAATATATGGACTTCGTGGGCTGTATTTGATACGTGTTCTATTTTGAATTTACAAGTGTGTGCAGAACATACGTACTGGGGCTCTGTCTACTCTGTTGTTCAAATGGGTGTTGTTTACGGTTCCGCAGGTAGCTGAACCTTTTCCTCCTGCTTGCATCACCAAACACGCCCACATTGCCCCGTTGGAGGTGGGGAGCGGCGGGTGTTGAGGAAAATGATCTAATAGCTTCTGATGGGCTCGTCACAATTCTGCTTCGATAGTTTTCAGTGACACAGCCTTGGCTTAGTCCTCCGGCTTCGCTTTGTCAAACACAGTTGAATGTTTTCCAGCTGACCACAGGCCGTTTATTATGTTGCAGTCACTTCAAACAAACTGTTGTTCAGTCATTGCCTTTGTCCTCGCTCTGATAATGTTGATCTCTCATCAGGCCGAAGCGCGGCGGCTTGTCACGGACTGACTCCTAAGCAAATATTTACTATTTCACAATAACAGAGGCTGCAGTACACAGGCGGTTCGGGAAATTACGTTTGACTTCATTTGCTAAAAAAGTGTTTATGGTAAATCAAGCTGATGTAATTTCACCAACCTCGCCTGATTAAGAGTTTTTGTGTGACTTTTATTTTTAATTATGGGTTCTTACTTTATTTAAGTGGATTAAGATGCAGTTTGAATCTTTAACGCGACATTTTATGTACGCCTAAACTCGGACCTATATATTCAAAATTCGTATATATATGGCGTTCAGTTGCTAAAATGCACATGGATAGGGTGATACAGTGTTGCCCTACTTTGTTTTAAACTTCTCGTTCGAGGTAAGTGTTACAGACTGCACCCTTTATTTACAAAGCTTTACCTCGATAACTTTGTTTCTGCCATGTATACGCTTGTTGTGTTTACCAATTAATTCGAAAGTATATATATTTTTTTCTGGGAGGGTCGTTTGAGAACTGCTCCGATGGCTTCTTCATACCAGGTTTCTAATGCAATTCGCAACTGTAGCCGGGTGTTTTTGCTATAGAATTAACACCTTTACAGACAGACTCTAGGCTAGAAAACGTCATTTTTTTCTGCCACCCGGCTTTCTTCCTATTTCGAATTGCGGAGACATGTAAAATGTACAGGAAGTGCATTTTAATGAGTGGCTGATTTGTTAGCTTAAAAAAAGAACTGTAGATTTTAGAATGATTACACCGTTCCATGGTATTATAGATGGATGATTTTACCAACCGATCTATTAAAAAATATTAAGCCTCAAAATTATCTTAACACTAGTGCGATGGACCTACTTATCAACCATGTCTTCTGAGGCAATAGAAAAGGCTACCTTCTCTGCCTGCAAAGCGCCTCTTATTATAAATTGTATCTGAAATTATCCAGTTTCTATAAATCCACCCATTCACACTTTCATCCATCTCCGTGTGACTTGCCACTCCTACCCATCCACCCTCGCATGCAGGCACGCCCATCCAACCTTATTTTATTTATTTCAATTTATGTAGCGCGTTATCACCCCAGGGTCTCTAAGCGCTTGTACAAAGAGAAACCAGTCCCACAGATAACAGATGTCAAACTTATAACACACCCCATGCTTCCCGGAAAAGTATTGTTTTTAACATTCGGCGAAAGAGCAAAAGATTAGGCTCCTTCCGAAGGTTAGTTGGAAGTTTATTCCATACTGCAGGAAGCAAAATGGAGAAAGCACGCCTACCAACAGTGGACAGGCGGAATCGTGGATTAGCCAGAAGAGTGGCTTCAGAGGATTGTAGTACCCTACCCGGAATGTATCCAGCCAGTCTGGTTTTAATATAGCTGGGCGCATTACCGTAAAGTGCCTTGTGTGAAATACACAGACCTTTGAACAGTGCCCTCTGTCTGACAGGGAGCCAGTGTAACTGATGCAGGAGAGGAGAAGCGCGCGTTGTCCTGGGCTTCTTAAAGATCAGTCTCGCTGCATCGTTCATGACCGTCTGCAGCCGCGTAAGTAATCGCTGGGGTAGCCCTATATTCAGCGCATTGCCGTAGTCCAGGCGTCCCAAAATCATGGCAGACACAACGCTTCTTAAGGTGGAGAAAGACAGCAATTGAGAGATCTTACGAATCTGTCTCAGAAGACCAATACATGTTCCTACCACTGCAGACACCTGTTTGTTCATGGACAACATGCTGTCGATGTGGATATATTCATCCAAGTATACACCTATCAACTATAAACGTATCCATGCATCCATTCACCCACCCATTCACATTTGCATCCATCCATGTGTGCATCCATTCACCATCACCTCCAAATCCACCTCCACATGCACCACCACATCCACCACCACATCCAACACCACATCCACCATCACTTCCACCACCACATCCACATCCATCGCCACATCCACCGCCATATCCACAGCCATATCCACCACCACATCCACCACACCCACCACCACCACATCCACCACACCGGCCACCACTACATCCACCACCCCATCCACCACCACCACTGCATTCACCACCATCACCACATCCACCGCATCCACCACCACCACATCCACCGCATCCACCACCGCATCCACCACCACATCCACCACCACATCCACCACCACATCCACCAACACCACCACATCCACCAACACCACCACATCCACCACCACCACATCTACCATCACCTCCAAATCCACCTCCACATGCACCACCACATCCACCACCACATCCACCATCACATCCACCACCACATCCACCGCCACATCCACATCCACCGCCACATCCACAGCCACATCCACAGCCACATCCACCACCACCACATCCACCACACCCACCACCACCACACCCACCACCACTACATCCACCACCCCATCCACCACCACCACCACCACCCCATCCACCACCACCACTGCATCCACACCACCACCGCATCCACCACCACCACATACACCGCATCCACCACCACATCCACCATCACTACCACATCCACCACCACATCCACCACATCCACCACATCCACATCCACCGCATCCACCACCACCACATCCACCACCACAACCACATCCACCACCACATCCACCACCACACCCACCACCACCACATCCACCACCACATCCACCACCACATCCAACACATCCACCACATCCACCACCACTTCCACCGCATCCACCACCACTTCCACCGCATCCACCACCACATCCACCACCGCATCCACCACCACCCCATCCACCACCACCACATCCACCACCACCACATCCACCACCACCATATCCACCACTGCATCCACCACCACCACATCCACCACCACATCCACCACCACATCCACCACCACTTTCACCACATCCACCACCACCACATCCACCACCACCACATCCACCACCTCCACCACATCCACCACCACCACATCCACCACCTCCACCACATCCACCACCTCCACAACCACCACATCCACCACCACCACCACATCCACCCCCACATCCACCACCATCACCACCACATCCACCATCACCACCACCACATCCACCACCACATCCACCACCACCATATCCCCCAGATCCACCGCCACCACATCTATATGTGTGTGTGTGTGTGTGTGTGTGGCTCTGTGTGTGTGTAGGTGCAAATGCAATGTTCTTAGATTTTCGTCACAATAAAATACACTGAACATAATCTTCACAAAAGTTATTTACAAACGTTTAAGCTATTGCCATTATAAATTACAATAACTTTTATTTAAGTATTAATTATTTACAAAATTAAAAGCCATTGTTATTTGTAATATCAATACATTTAAGTCACATAAATACAACACACATTGCATTACAAATGCTATAGGTGTCACATTTGCGAAAGTTAAAACTATTGACATTGTAACTGACAAAGCTATTAATTTTGCTATTTTCAAAACCAACACAGAAATAAAAAAAGTGTCATTTACAATACCAATCTCTCAAACTTTCCTAATGCGAGACCTATTGCATTTCCAATGCTTGGTTAAAAATTGCAAAGCTCCCAAAGAGGTCAAGATACAAGACGTTAAGAGAATATGCCTCAAGACTGTCGCTCCTTTTTAAAAAACATGGTACCGATGGCTCTCATTATTTAAGTTTAATTGAATGTAATCAAATAGGCCTCCCAGTAAGTTTGAATCACATTAGAAATTGGGAACTTTGCGGGCTTTGTGAATTGAGACATCTGGTAGTTCAAAACAGGGTAATTAGTTGGCAGGAGGTAGTCGATAGAACTAATAGTCCCTTGCGTCCGACCTTTTTTGAATATATGCAGATTGTCTACTTTATCAGAAATGTGATAAGTGGCCTGCTTAATTATCCTAATGCTATACTTACAGCCCTGTATGGAGGAAAGAATAAGGGTATAGGATATTGGTACAAGATGCTTCATTGCTTTGGACATAATGTACTAGTAGATAGGCATCTTGAGAAAATAAATCTCTCAACTCAATGCAATTTTTCCTCCAAGGATTGGGAGGTCCTATGTCAGTTGGGAAATAAATCTTTACGTGAAGCCAATTATAAGAGGATGTATTTTCTTTCTCGCTGGTTAGCGTATTATACACCGGAGGCTTTGGAGAAGATGCATCCTGAAGTCGAGAATAAATGTTTCAGATGTATGGCTAGTGGCCAGGGAAGATGGCACCATATTTTCTTCGCTTGCCCGCAGTTAGAATCTTTCTGGAAGGAGATATTTGCTGATATCGAACAGGCCATTGGGAAATCTTTTCCGCCAGTAGCAGAAATAGCCCTGTTCGGTATATGCAAGGACAGGAGTGGGCTTAATAAAGCTAAAGAAGTATTTATATTTATATCTTGCGCAGTTGCCCGTTCTTTAATACTTCAAAGCTGGAAATCCAGGGAGATCCCATCACACATAAAATGGTTTAATAAAATGAGGAGAACCTGTTTTTTTTAAAAGGCTTATGCTGGCAGAGTGGGAGCCATTGGGAGATTTGAAAGGCACTGGACATATTTAGGGAATCTAGAACAATTGAAGGGAGGATGATTCGTGAAGAAAATCGAGAGTAGACGATATAAGTTTTTTCACTACTAACAGCCTTTTCATCTATGAATGTAATAGCTTTCTTCTTTTAGGACATTTGCACTTTATTAGCACTTTTTTCTTACACTAGCTTGCACTAAGCACTTTTAAGATTGTACTTTATTGTACCTTTTGCACTTTGCAGCAGCACTTTATTGTAGTTTTGCACGTCTTTGCAAATGCACTTTATAAATTGCAAATTTTGTACATAGTGTCCTGAAAATTGTAATGATGTCTTTGGCTGTTCTTTTTATCTCGATGAATCTTGCTCCCTTTTATCATTTTATCTCTTGTCTGATATTTTAGAAATTTATTGGAAATGTATTGATATTGAAATTTAAAGTGAAACATGTTTTGTACCTTCGATTACCTATTGCTCTATTCAATAAAAAAATAAAATAAAAAATAAAAAGAATGGGGTATCACTGGGGAGAATGTCTGGGCATCATTGAGGACAAAGGCTGGGCATCGCTGGGAGAAGGGCTGGGTCATCACTGGTAAGAATGGGGTATCATTGGGGAGAATGTCTGGGCATCATTGAGGACAAAGGCTGGGCATCACTAGGAGAAGGGCTGGGTCATCACTGGTAAGAATGGGGTATCATTGGGGAGAATGTCTAGAGCATCATTGAGGACAAAGGCTGCGCATCACTGGGAGAATGGCTGGGCATCACTGGGAGAATGGCTGGGTCATCACTGGGAAGAATGGGGTATCATTGGGGAGAATGTCTGGGCATCATTGAGGATAAAGGATGGGCATTACTGGGAGAATGGCCGGGCATCGCTGGGGAAGTCTGGGTCATCACTGGTAAGAATGGGGTATCATTGGGGAGAATGTCTGGGCATCATTGAGGACAAAGGCTGGGCATCACTGGGAGAATGGCTGGGGAATCACTGGGAAGAATGGGGTATCATTGGGGAGAATGTCTGGAGCATCATTGAGGACAAAGGCTGGGCATCGCTGGGAGAATGGCTGGGCATCGCTGGGGAAGTCTGGGTCATCACTGGGAAGAATGGGGTATCACAAGGGAAAATGTCTGGAGCATCATTGAGGACAAAGGCTGGGCATCACTGGGAGAATGGCTGGGTCATCACTGGTAAGAATGGGGTATCATTGGGGAGAATGTCTGAGCATCATTGAGGACAAAGGCTGGGCATCACTCGGAGAATGGCTGGGTCATCACTGGTAAGAATGGGGTATCATTGGGGAGAATGTCTGGGCATCATTGAGGACAAAGGCTGGGCATCGCTGGGAGAATGGCTGTGTCATCACTGGTAAGAATGGGGTATCACAGGGGAAAATGTCTGGCGCATCATTGGGACCGTAGACAATCTGTCTTGCTAGGACCCTTCTCATCTTCTGAAAAAATTGTGTCATCAGGGGTTCCACAGGGCTCATCTCGCAGACCTGTATTATTTAATATTTATATGACACTCCCCCCAATTTGCTTGATTACATCTTTTCAAATCAAAACTACCTCTTATGGCACGCAGCTGATTCTACCGTTGGATACAGCATCCTTTGGCGCTAAGCTTAACTTTCAAAATTGTCTATGTGAGGTCATCCAGTGGATGCAGTCCAATCATCTAAAATGGAATATTGACAAAACTGAGATCATGTTGCTCGGTAAGTCAAAATCTTTAGCTCCAGGTCAATGGAGGCCTCCGTCGGTGCCACCCCCCCTTGCCTGCCACTGATGAAGTGGTAAAAAATCTTGGAGTTAAATGTGATGCTTCTTTGTCCTTCCCCCCTCAAGCTCTTGCAGTAGCAGGTATGTGTTTCAATCTAATAAGATCATTGAGAATTTTTTTTATCTACTCTCAATGGTTACAAGGAATACAATTGCTTTTGCCTTGATAACCTCAAAATTGGACTACTGCAACAGCCTCTATGCAGGTTCCTCAGAAGAAACTATCCATAAACTCCAGGTTGTACACATGCAGGGGCCAGACTGGTAATGCAACTTCATAGATGTCCATCTGCTTTGGCTCTGAAAGTTTTACATTGGCTCTTCTAGTCCCCTTCTTTTGGACTAAAAACTGGAGGTGGTGTATCTTTTTCAGTTCTAGGCACCAAGGCATGGAACCAGCTTCCAGTCACTTACGATGTATTGACTCTGAAGCACTGTTTAAGAAGCAGCTAAAGACCGTGGGCCTCATTTATGAAAAGTGACGCATCGCTGCGAGAAAACAGGGATACGTCACTTTTCATTGCGCCCTCCTTGCGACACCAATGATGCGTCATATTTACAGTATGACGTATCATGTCGCAAGGAGTTACAGATAAGTCAGTATTTCTGACGTATCTGTAGTCGCAAAAGTGACGCATTGCTGGAGTGTGTCACAAAAGTGACGCAACACCAGCAATGGGTCGTTTCACATGGGCAAGTCCCATGTGAAATGTGCCTGCATTTGGCTTACGCCTGCCAGGAGGTAGGCATCAGATATTGACGCATTTGCATCCTAGAAGTGGCGCAGTGAAATCTTATAGATTTCACTGCGTCACTTCTACGAGGCTTACCTGCATCAAAACGCCCACCCTGCATACATTATACCTGGCGAAGGTATAATGTGTTGCAGGGGTTTACATAGTGTGAGAAGTTGGCCTGATGTATGATGTTCACTATTCTAGTGAGCACCTTGTATCAGTCCAAACAACCCTTATGGTGGTGGTTGTAAGTCAACCTTATAGACAAGCTATCCTAGGGGTAGTATGGACCTAAGCAGTCTTAGGCTTAACTCAAGAGGTCATGTGAAGCCAGCTGTTTTACCATATGCAATCCTGTATTATCAAATGAAAGGACACCACACAAGTTATATATATATAAACATATATGTATTTATTACTAGAATAATCCTCTGTACTCTTTATGAGTCCAGAGGCACAAGCGTTTGAACAAAAGCACAGTTAAACATACAAAAGTTGCACAATTTTGGATATGCCCGGTGGCCACTTAAACCATATACTAAAATAGTGGTATAAGTACCACCTCTCGAACAATGGTAGGGCCTAGGGCCTTGTGAATCGCTGGGACTACTCTGGACTAACAGCGGTTATGACGGGAGAGGCCCGCGGGATTCGGGTGCAGTGCCTAAAGCACACGCATGCACCAATGCAAAGGCGCGTAAAAGTTTCAAAGTTACTGTTTTGGAAGTCTTCCGACTGGACTAGGACTTAGCCACTTTAAACTAGGACACTAGAGGTGTAAACCACTACAGGAGCACCGGTGTTTTATCGTTACCTCACCCACAGGAAGCGGGTGCATAGGTGCCAAAGTGTGTCGGGTTTCGTCGTGGAGTTCTATGGAGACTGGAGATGAAAATGCTGCAGGCGGCCAGGAGAGAAGAGTCCGGTTGGATCCAAGGGTGGATCGAAGATGTAGAGTACCTGAAAGCAGAGGCAACAGAGTATGGGTCACTAGCCAGTGACCAGGGTGGAACCAGGAAGGAACCAGGCGATGTTGGGCGCAATCAGGTGGTTGTCGCGAAGCTTGTCTCCGCTGCCACGTGGACTCGGGGGCATCGACGATGACCAGGAGTGGAACATAGACTCACCCATAAAGGCTCTCGCTGTCGGCGATGTCGGCTTCCGGATTGGAGTCAACAGGCCTTGGAAAAGGCAACCCATGCAGGATTTGAAGATCGCTTCTTACTTGGACCAGCAATGTCTGAGCGGTTGCTCCTTTTCAGGGGAGCGAGGGCCAGTCTGGAGCAACCAAACTAGCAGAGTAAATTCTAAGGTTCGTCATCGTAGAGGCCACTAGCCAATGGGCAAGTCACCGGACAGACGCATCGAGCAGGAAAGTGCAAAAGGGCCCCACGCAGCACTCAGTGAGTGTGGAGGGGTGGTCTTCAGAGCAAAAGCTGCTCAGGGCTGGGGCTTCTCAGTCCCCAATGCACAGCTTCGAGGGTGCCTCGGGAGCTGCATGGGAAGCACTTCGCATTCTTTTCAAGATGGCCGGTCCCACGTCTCACGTCGCCTCCACGGTGGCTGTGGATCGAGCTGTTGGTTGTCTGGGAATCTGGTTCTTGTTGATCTCTGTTGCTCGAGCTCCAGCGGGAGCTGCAACAAAGCAAACCGTTGGGCGCTGGATGGTGCCTGTTTGCACAGGGTGGTCACTCCTTGACCACAAGGGAGATTCTTCAGTCTTCCACGTCGAGTGGGATGTTGAAGGGTCCAGAGTTTCATTTCAAAGTTTCAGTCAGGATATCTAAAGTCTATGAACACAGCTCCTATTTATTCCAAATCAAGGGGCTGGATTACCTGCTAAGTCCTTCCTATGGGTGGGACCCAGGAAGGGGGTGGTTACACCCCTTTCCCTTTGTCCAGTTTCGCACCAGAGCTGGGGCTGGAGTGCCCCAGCACCGGTTTGAACTGGGCTATGCATGGGGAGCCTTGTGCGCCCCAGGCAGTGTCTAGTTTCACTCGCCCTGCCTGCCTCAATCCACTATCTCCTGTCTGGGGTGGTGTAACACCTCCCCTTGACAGGATACCATTTGTCCAGGCCTCCCCTGCCGGAGTTTTGGTCAGCAGCAGGAGGCAAGACTCGTGTCTGTGGCAGCAGCATCCATTTTGGGATGCTGAGGCTCTGGTTAGTTTTAATTGCGTTTACTGTTACCCACATGTCTTACCCCTCTAGAAGGGTGGAATGCAACCCCCGTCGCCAGAACTGGCGAGGGGGTAGTATTCCAAAGCGTATGACACCTTACACAACATGTTTTGATAAAGCCAAACCAAAGTTAGCAATAAACGCGAGGATTATAATGCACTTAAGAGTATATGGTATGGCAATATCCCAGAACAGCTATAAGGACATGGTTCCGAAAGCTGCATACAGGCTCAGCTCATGCTAGAGCACCATCTCACATAAAGCCCAGCACTCTGCCTCCAGGATTGTTAAGGCCTGCCATAGGAGTGACTTATAGGTGTATATGTGTCGAGTTATAGGTTTAGATACAGGTATACTATATCTAAGCAAGGGGTGATTACACAACCTTGCCCCAGCTGAGTGATCAGCCAGTTGTGTCAGTTTGGATGGCCAGCCAGGGGTGGCAAAAGTTATGCTGCTGCCTGTGGTAGGCCTTGGATGCACCTATGCCCTGCGTACTTATAGTACACTGTACAGGGGCTCAAAAGGTGACCCGATACCCAATTGGTGATGTACCTAAAGTACATGTATGTGAATTTAGAGAGAGAACAGCAGGTTGTGGGTCTGATTAGCAGGCCCACAGCCACATTAAGTCGAAAACCAGTGAAGCAAAAAGCAAAAATTGGGGTGACCATAGGAAAGCAGACCCTACTCTCCTACACATAGTGACGCATCTACCTAGATATGTCACTTTGTAAATATGACGCAACTGGCACATTTTTTACCCTGCTGGTGCGTCACAAAAAGTGACGCACCGGCAGCATAAAAGTGACGCACCGGCTCATAAATAAGACCCCTAGCTTTTTTCAGCCTCTGATGCATTGTGTTTTTCACTGATTATTTGCAAAAACAACAGTTGATGGACAGAATGCAGAACAATGTCATACATTCACCCCAGTACAGAGATCCGGGCCTAAATCCATTGTTTTTTGCTCACCACACCACCCCAGTTCAGACATGGCCATATGCAAATCAGCCTTGACTCTGTGCCTCATGGGAACAGTCCAGCCCGAACTGCCAAGCCATGTCTTTCCTTGACCGGAATCAAGCATCCTAGGACCGGTTTCTGGCTATCAGCCGTCTTCAGCTAGGATAGCTTTTTTCACTGATTCTTTGACCTAGTTTCCTCTGGAGATTCTTTCATGCTTGACTGAGTCAGTTTTTCCCCACAGCACCAGGGTTCTCCCTTGCCAATGGGAATGTGCTTTACACGTGGCAGCTTCATTCATTCATTCAAGAACGTCTGCGGAATCACTGAGAAAAATGTCTGAGCATCACTGTAGAAGGCCAGGAAATCTTTGTGGAAAATGTCTGCAGCATCCCTGCAAGAATGCCTCGGGCATCACTGGATAGAAGTTAGAAGCACTGGGACATCACTGGAGGAAACATGTGTGTGATCACGGAAAGACAGTCTGGGGCATCACAGTGGAGAATGTCACGAGCATTACTGGGAAGAATGTTTGCAGCATCACTTGAAGAATTCCTGGGGCATCACTGGGAGAACGCCTGGGGCATCACTTGGGAGAGCCTCGGCACATCACTGGAGGAAACATCTGGACGATCACTGAAAGACAGTCTGGGGCTTCACAGTGGAGAATGTCACGAGCATTACTGGGAAGAATGTCTGCAGCATCACTTGAAGAATTCCTGGGGCATCACTGGGAGAACGCCTGGGGCATCACTTGGGAGAGCCTCGGCACATCACTGGAGGAAACATCTGGACGATCACTGAAAGACAGTCTGGGGCTTCACAGTGGAGAATGTCACGAGCATTACTGGAAAGAATGTCCTTTATGGCGTTAAGCCAAAATAAAGATTGCATAACGGTAAGAATGTCTGTAGCTTCAGTGGTGAAATTAAGCATAACATGGGGAGTGTGTCTGGAGCACCACTCGAAAAGGGCTGAAACAAACCTGAGGAAAAAAGTCAGAATCAATGGAATTGGCTAGCAGACGACAGCAGAGCTTTGTCATTCCCAGCTGGACATTCAAAGAATGTTTCTGGAGCAGATTTTGCCAGTTGTTTGTGTTATTTGACATTTTCGAGACATTATATCTCCCACAATGCACTGTTCTGTTCTTCAAACACCTGGACTGAAATTTACATCTGGTGCTGAATGCCACACAACTAGAGACTAAGGGGCAGATTTATGAAGGACCTGCGCCACCGGTGCGTCACTTTTTCCCATGTTAAAAGTGACGCACCGGCGGCGCAAGGCCTTCATAAATCTGCCCCTAAGAGTTCCACAACATGTTTTCAAGTCCACTGGAACCAAGAGTTGCTAATGCCAACCATCTAGATCCAGAGTCTCCAACCTTCTCAGTAATAAGAACTACTTATGTTCAAAATCATAAACACTTTAATATTATTGGTGTTTTACGAGTGAGCACTTCAGATAATATTACAGCCATCCTATTTAAGATTACCAGCAGGGAGCACTTCTGTGCATCAGGCAGGGTTGTTAGCAGTAATGTAAATGTGTTTTTTGCATCTACATGGGTAATACATAAAAGCCATATATGTAATGCCCCTGGCACCACGGTAATAATAATAATAAGTCTCCCCATTACTTCCTGATCTATTACTAAAAATATATTTGGAAATTATGAGTTCTGAAAATACACACATTTTCAAATCAAAAACAAATTTTTATATTGTTGTCTACATATATTATTTCAACCAAGAAAAAGCTTCTGATTTAGTACGCTGGGCTGCACACGGGAAAGCTTCTTACATGTAGGTGAATAGCTACCACTAGCTCACAAGCTACTCGTTGGGGAAGCATGTGTCTAGTTGCTGTGAATACACATCCAGAAACTACATCTCCCAAAGCACGTAGCATTGAACTACTAGCAACCATCAAGGTGGGATCTGCAGTCTTTAAACTTCCTGATCCTGGACTCAAGCACCTGGAAACTATGGATCCAAGCCAGAGGACCCTTTATTCCCAAAGACCTTTAGTACCAGGTGACTGCAGCGCCTGCTCAGACCCAGAGGGGCAGGAGGGGGCAAATTTCTCTAGGCATGGAGCAGAGGTGCTTCTGATTGGCTTGTTAAAGGCGTGTGCCACCGAGCTTGTGCTTAGAAGACAGTGTTCAGAGTCCTTCAGATTGCACTTGGCTGTGAGTGAAAACCAGTGCAGATGTCCTTCCAGAGTTTGGAGCTAACTGTAACACAATCACTGTGGTAAGATGCCATTTTGCAGTGCCTTGTAATTCCCTCAGTTCTCGGGCTGTGTTCTGCCTGTATTACACTAGTGATATCAAGAGTGGGCTGGGATCTTCCAGTAGTGTAAGTATAGTTCCTTGAGTGTGGACTCCACTCATTACTCATTCAAGCTGATGCTGCTTAAGGTCAACCAGGGCATCAATGGGAGGAATGTCTCATCTCTTTACTTCTAGGGAGACTCATTGGGGATCCTTGGGTGAAACTGCAACATTCATTGTGGTCAAAGAGATTCAATCATCTAAAGTAAAAATATGACACTGGGAGACTCCATGGTCTGGTATGGTGGTGCGCAGAGCGGCTGAGTCGCGCTTACCTGTTTTGGGCAGCCTTGGTGGAGCTCCTGACAACTCCGCTTCTGCAACAAAGAGCAGATGAGGCAAATCATTGTGCTGTCGCAAATTTCAATTTCCCAAGACACCAGATTTTTCAGCATGCAGCCTTGCCCAAACACAAAAAGCCACTTTCCATTCATCCCCAAAATCCAGTGAGCCTGAAGTGAACTTGCCTCAGAAATGCTTACCTCAGATTTGCCGCTTTGTTTACACCTCTGCAGCAGAGCTGTTTGGGTTAAATTGGTCACACAACGTACACACTTCACTGCAAAGCAATCTATCTTTTCGCGCAGACCTTACAGCCTCACACCTAAATAGAGTTATCCCCTGATTGCATATGGTTGTACATCCTTGCTCGTATCATAAAGCTGCTCTTTGCACCACAATGACTGTGCCAGGATCACCCATTATGCTCCATGTGGCTTTGGTTGGTCTTCTCGTGATCTTTTTTGCACAGTATATAGGAGCTGGAGATAAGTTAAATTTTTTCTCCTAAATATCATGCATGACCAGTGTTGGCCCGCGAGAACTGCCGGTAAGCCAGTTTTTCAAGATATCAGCTGACCATGTCAATGAATTCCAATCAGTATGTACATTTATATCATGTGTATATCTTGAAATCTGGCTTGGATCCCTCCAGAGACGTAGTCGAGGAATGGCCTTCGAGGAATGGCCTTTTGGGATGTTGATTGTGGGTAGCAGGATCTCACACTTCATGCTACCAATTGGACCATTATGTGGTTGGACATACCCGCCGCACAAAGTATGCTACACGACACGGGACAAATAATAACAGTGAGACATGACTCTGTAGTGAAGGTACTCAGGTGTGGTGGAAGTGTATGGTGCGTCCTAATTGTCACTTCTCTATACAGTAGTCTCACACGCCATGTACTCTCTCTTTATTACACACTCAAAACAGGATTGGCACAATTTTTTTTCCATTCTAAGTGACATGTTCTAAAGCCTCCCCTGCGCTGTAACTGTGGTACAACCTTTGCTACTTGTTGTGATACCTGCAACATGGCTGAAAGACTTAGACAGGGGTGACTTGGAGTGGATCAGTGAAAGGATTGGAAATTCTGGGATTAGAGCCTGACAGACATGATGAGGTAGCTTAGGAGTGAATTTCCTGACAAACCCGATGGGCAATGTCAGACGAGAGTAGGCTGAAACAAGCGAAACGAGTGGCTGGAGAAAATAGGCTGGTTGCAAGGGATTGAACACTCATCTGCTTTCAAACTAAGTCTAGGGTGTTAGTTGCTATTCACACATCCAACGTCTTGGTTCTTGCCTCATTCAAAAGACCAGACAATGACATTTTATCCACATAGACTGCATCACTATCTCTAAGAGATCCAAGGGTGGAGCCCCTTCAAAAGAGGGCATTTCATTGCATAGCGACACTCAAAAAAACAAAGAAGTAATGGGTGGAATGCTTGAATTAATCTCAGATCCTGGCAATTACCTGTGCTGCATTCCAGGCCATCATTTTTTCACCACCTATCCCACTCCGTACAGAGACCAGCCTACAAGCAAGAAACTTGATTCTACCCGATTAGGAACAATACAGCCCGACCTGCCAGGCTAAGTGCCCTCTAGGTGGCAACACAAGCAACCCGAGATTGGTATAAACCCTGCTGAAAGACACCTGCCTTGCATGCACATTGTTAGAAGCCATTGATTATTTGCAGAAATGTAGGCCTAGAGAAAACACTGTGAATGGTCCTATGGTAAAATATTCACTGAGGACAGAAAAATAAAAAACATGTAACTGCTACATGCTTAGAAAGGAAACATATCCTCGGGAAAGGAACTCAAAATGCTGTCTTGCCAGTTTTGGGCGGCCTCGGCGGGGCTCCTGACAACTCCCCTCCTGCAATAAAGAGCAGACAAGATGGATCATTATCCTGTCCCAACACCAACTAGCTGAGACCCAGCCATTTATACTGTCAGCTTTTGTCCATTCATCCATAACTACTTAAAATGAGGCAACCTTATATCAAAAATACAAACTTCAGATGGGTCAAATGGTACACTCCACCAAGGAACCCACTGTACATCGCAGACCTCCTGTGTATTACTCAAAAGAACCACGTCTAGACAGCAGTATTTGAGACACTGAGTCGGGAGATACAAGCCCAAATGTACTCGGACGTCCACCTTGGAAGCGCACTATAAATTTTAATGCTGGGGGCTTCAGCGCCATGGATGGCAGGCTGGGGCAGCACTACGATCAGCTCTGAAAATGGCTACAGTCCAGAGAACTACTGCCCATGCCAGAACAGTCTCAACTCTCAAGATCTTCATTATGTAGACGCCTTTCTGCAGACTTAAGTTTCCCTATTCTGAACTTGGCAGAGTAACAGCATTGAAGGCAATGGGCTGATATGATGGGGCCATTGAGCACTGAGGAGCCCAGGATATAAAAACACTTACAGTGTAAGAAAAGAGAGACCCTTTGTGAAAGCCAGAGAGAGATTTATCACATATAATCTTTTATAATGTAGGCTTCTTACAGATGTGTACAATGCATCTCTTATTGGAAGCATTTTTAGACAAGAGGACATTCCAACGCTTAGATGCCCCACGGTCTTCTGCGCTTTATATGGTTGATGATAAAGACGATGAGGTGTAATGACATCACAATAACTCTTTATAATCACACCTCTCCTGCAGAAAACAATTGTTCTGAGGAGACTTGTTATAGAAATCATAATATAGAACTTGAATATCACACATAGAGTGTGTTGGTGCCTTGGTTTCTATTGGACAATGTTTCCCACAATGGGGGTAGGTCGCAACCAATTTTTGGAAGGTCATGAAATTCCAAGCAATAAATAAGAATGCCTTTAAATGCTGTATTTATCTTGTCACATTTGCTGCGTTGCAGAAAGAGAGAGAGAGAGGGGTAAAATGTCAGACCATATCTTCTAACAAATCACTGCTTATTTTTAACTTGGTTCGGCATTTGCAACCTTTTCTCACCTTGCAGTCAGAGAAAAAAAAGTAAAGTGAATTATGTGTAACCTGTAAATTAAATGTTCACATTCCACAGTCAGGAAAGCAAACATTATGCTCATGTTTTTGTAATTCTGAAGTGTGATAGATATAAAGATTTTAATAGGATCAAAACAAATCAAGACACTTTACTTGGTGAGGCACGAATTATCAATATTCACTAAAACCCGATTTCCACACATTATTATTTGTGTGCGATATCGTTTTTTCAGTCAAATTGTAAATCTGTGCAAACGTAGTGACCATTTCAATGGAAATACCCTACCACACGATGATTTAGTTCAATTGAAAAAATTGCCCACCTCATGTCCATTAAAGCTTGGTGGGTCATGAATGTTTGTTGTTTTAAAAATTGGGTCGTGGTTTCAAAGGTGTGGGAAGCACTGCTGTAGGAGATTTGGATCCCTATCCCTTCATTGGAACACAATCTTTCTAGGGCATCTCTCTTCCTCCATTCATTCATTCATTCCCTGCTCTTTTTCTTGTCTTTCTGTCCTATCATATCGTTCTCATTCATTCCAATATATTTCCCATCTTTCTACTTTCTCACTCAAGTGATGCACCACTCATCCCCATAAGGTCAACAGCGAAATTTGCTCAAGGTCAACAGAACGGTCATCAGATCGCATAACCTCAAACCCTCGTTATTGTCATCCCAGGTCCCTTACATCCAGCGGCGCACTGGGCAAAGTCACTGGGAGGTACTGTGGGGTGGCCTACTTACCGAAGGATTCCACGGGGATGGATTGTTTGCGGATTTCCCGCTGCTTCCAACTTCCATGAGTCTTGACCTTCATGAAGTTATTATAGATGTCACCTTTGAAAAACAGAAGTCAGAAAACAATAACACGAGAACTGCTAATGTCATGAAAGTAGAAAGACACTGAGAGGACAGTGGGACGAAATTGACTTTTCACATCAACTTATCTGATCTAGGACAACATGGACCATGCCTTGAAGTGTCACATGCGGTGTGTCACATGGTTAGCTATCCACGCGGAGAGGCCTTGCTTCTGAGGTTTAGTTAGCACGGCGTCCAGTGAGCGGTATGTAGGATATGATTGTTTTCTACATCTACCAGCACCTCAGCTTTGCAAAAGGCTGGGGAAATGAAAAATAGCTTCCTATGTGTGCTTAGAAGTCAGGGATATTACCCAACCCTAATGACCCTTTGAATACATTTTTACTGGATTTCAGAGTAAGGTTCTTAATTTTCATGTACGTTGCATTGCAGGATCCATGCAGCAGGATTCAGAAGGTGTAATGAGGAGAAGAGGTAAACCTAGGTTGCACATGTTGGTGTCAAAATGTGTGTCAATTTGGTGCTAAGGGCAGCCCATGTTTCATGATGCAGTTTGATTAACGCACAATACCGTCATTTAATGTATGTTAAACAAGACATATTGCTGATAATATACACAATGAGTGGGCTTTGGGTCTGTCCCTTTCAATCAATGACTTTCTTTGACTGGACTATTTCAGCCATTTGGTTGAGACTTTGTCAATCACTACTTGGCCTAGCCCAGTGGCATATTCATCTGTCACCTAATTCTATTCGTTTTAATAATATCTGTTTTCTGTGCTCATGCTGCTGCTCTCTTTACTATTTACTGTTTGCAAGTACTGTTCAGAGGTACTCCTGTCTGTTGGAAAATGCCTCAGAATGGCTGGGGAAGAATCAGCCACATGGTAGGTGTGCCTTGTGTGTGACTGACTCTGCCCCAGCTGTACCTTCCTCTTAGAGTTGCCTGTCCCGGGGAATTCCTTTGAACAAAGACCTCTAGTGAGAGCTCCGTTAAAAACTAAAGAAAATGGAAGGTTACCGATGTACATTATGGAGGAAAAGGAATGAATCATTACCTTTTTATAAATTATCTAGATTCCTGGTGTTAATAGGATTCACACCAACAATATGGAGCCTAGAGGGAATACAGATTCTGGTCGCCCTCCACTCAAAAAGTCATGAACAACCACAAGACCAGAATCAAACAACTACAGGAATACTAATCTATCACATTTCCTAATGTAGTCACAGAGAATACCTGTAGTATTCTACATAACCCTCTTTACACTCTAATCAGTAGTGTTTGTGTCTTAACATAAAAACCCTTTATCCATACTTTGTTGACAGTTTTTAAGATATCAGGGACTCATAAGTAAACATTCAGTCCCCCACACACACTCATTTGAATAAAAAATGTGAGAAAAGGCGAAATGACCCCTCACGGGCGCAACACCAAGCGGGGAACTGGCAGGTACTCACCAGATAAGCCCATTGTTATCATCATCGGCGGTCATTAAGCCCAACAGAAAAAGTGTCCAAAGAAAAATATCAGAAATGTAAAGGTGCATATAGTGAAATGAAAAGGTAAATCACACCTCACAGTGTGGGAAAAGTGGTTAAAATTGAAGGGATTCACTCGATGCACAACATTTTTATTCTTTTACTCAGTGAACCCACTCAAATTAAAAAACAGTATAGGTTGCTATGTATGCATACCACTGTTAGATGCCAACATGTTACACACGGGCTACCACAATTTTAAGTGCCCAAAGAGACATGGCTGATTTTGTGAATTAATTGTGAAGTTAACGAGATCCCTAGCCCAACTCAAAATGGCGTACTGTTCTCTTGATACTACGTGAGTAGCCGCGTGAGATAGAATGTAAGCAAGCAGGGAAAGGGAGACGCCGCGCAGAGGGAGACAACACGCTCTGTGTTGCCCAGGCGGTAAGGGGGTTAAAGATTGGCTGTGGGTTAGATAGTCGGTGTAAATATCTGTACAATTAGTAACCCTTACGAATGAGTTTGATTTAGAAAGCACAAATGACACCCAAGTGATAACAAGGTGGGATACCAGCTGTGGGCTCCTGGGCTTAGGGGGTGTTTGCAGTTTATTAGTGATTTTTAGAAACTGTGATTCAGCGGAACTCTGAGAGCGGGGGGCAGCACATGCAGATATGACCACTGATAATACATCATGATAGGTGAAACTAGTGGAAGGTGTGCAACAATTAAAGTGACGCGAGTTTCCGAAATCATGACTCTGCCATAATATAGACTCTCTGATAGCGATATTTCTAGTGAGAGATTGACTATCTTCGTTGGTTGAGATGTAGTGGCTAATTGTCCATTGTTTGATCCACATATACTTGGGACTGCTGAAGCACTGCCTTGCTGGCAAAGGGTTACACGTAAAGCACCCTTTTTTTAGCTCATGAACCTCTTAGCCGGTAGGCTACACGGTGGCTAACAGAGGGTAAATATGCTCAATGAAGTATCTATCGAGCTTTAGAACATATCCAAGGGAGTTCTCATTTATACATGTTGTCAATGGTTTAAGTGTATTTTTATTTTGTTGACAGTTTTTTAGATTGATGTGCCCAATATTCGGTGCCGTGGTGAAAAAACGCTTGGCCCTGAAGAATCTGCATAAAGTGTGTATAGCAGAGAAACATGTTGGCATCTAACAGTGGTATGCATACATAGCAACCTATACTGTTTTTTAATTTGAGTGGGTTCACTGAGTAAAAGAATAAAAATGCTGTGCATCGAGTGAATCCCTTCAATTTTAACCACTTTTCCCACACTGTGAGGTGTGATTTACCTTTTCACTTCACTATATGCACCTTTACATTTCTGATAATTTTCTTTGGACACTTTTTCTGTTGGGCTTAATGACCGCCGATGATGATAACAATGGGCTTATCTGGTGAGTACCTGCCAGTTACCCGCTTGGTGTTGCGCCCGTGAGGGGTCATTTCGCCTTTCCTCACATTTTTTATTCAAATGAGTGTGTGTGGGGGACTGAATGTTTACTTATGAGTCCCTGATATCTTAAAAACTGTCAACAAAGTACGGATAAAGGGTTTTTATGTTAAGATACAAACACTACTGATTAGAGTGTAAAGAGGGTTATGTAGAATACTACAGGTCTTCTCTCTGACTACATTAGGAAATGTGATAGATTAGTATTCCTCTAGTTGTTTGATTCTGGTCTTGTGGTTGTTCATGGTTAATAGGATTCAAACAAAGTAAGTTGATTTGAGTGGACTTTGGGCCTTATTTTTAAAGATTTTGCCAAAGGGCAGCACCGCAGGCCTTTCTGCTGCGCTGCCCTACGGCAAAAGAAAGGGGCAGGAATGTGCTGTATCTATCAGATAGGGCGCATTCCTTTCCTTTTCTCCTGTCCTGGCGCACATTGGGCTACCATGCGTCAACGCAGGCACCATTGCATCATGGTGCAAGGATGCCTGCGTTGCAAGGTTGCTTGTTTTTGTGCAAGAAGGGAAACCTTCCTGCACAAAAACAATCACCAAAGGCTTTTTCCTCTTTCTATGCGTGCTGCAAAATGCAGTACACATGTAAAAAGGAAAAACGAGGAGAAATAAAGGATTTCTCCTTGTTGCGCCTTCCTTACGCCTCCCCCGGGGAGGCTTAACGTTTTGGAGCTGCCTCAGAGTTACGATTCCCCCTAAATCTCCCCCTAAATCTGAGGCAGTGTCAAAAAGCCATGGGTGTTGTTGGGAACACCCCCATTACGCAAAGCGGCTTAGTGCTGCCAGGTTAATATGGAGCAGGCCCCTTTGCCATTGAAGGGTCGCAAAAAGAGACGCTCCTGTGGCATAGCCTCATTGGAAATGAGGTCCTTTGGGCCTCCTTTACAACATTTTGATGAATGGCAGCGCAGCAAGCCTTCCTGCTGCGCTGCCGTGCGTCAAAATAAAAAGGCAGGCATGCACCGTATCTACAAGATACTGTGCATTCCTGTCCTTCTCCCCTGTGCCGGCGCACAAACAGCAGCTGTGCGCCAGCGCAGGAACCGGGATAACCTTCCTGCACAAAAACAATCATTAAAGGCATTTTCTTTTCTATGCGTGCATGCATTATGCAGCACACATAGAAAGAGGAAAACAAGGAGAAACTAAAGTATTTCTCCTAATTGCACCTCCTTACGTCTCCCCTGGGGAGGCTTGGAATCTGGGAATGGGTCAAGATCCATGGATGTTCCGTGGGAACACCCACAGCAATGCCCCTTTAACGCAGAGTTATGCGTGAAAGGGAAACATATTTACAAGGACATGAAAAGTCACGCAGGGTGACTTTAGATTGCCTTGTAAATATGGGAGCCTATTGCACTGCCTGTGCGTCAATACAAGTGATGCACCGGTGGCACAATGGCTTGTAAATAAGCCCCCATAGTTTTTTAGAATCGGGACCATCAGCTTACAGAAGAATACAGATGGTAAAACAACAATAATCATGAAGGAAAGTCTTGCATAACCAGATCCGTGCTCTTAAAGAAGGAAGATTTATGGTAAACACTAGAACGGATACAAAAGTTTCTTAAGTTCTAGGTACTTCAATATGACAAGAAATACCGTCATTATGCTATATTGTCTTTCTTACTATGAATTCATATTGGGTATTCAATTAGATTTTTGGTAGAAGGTTGATTGTACTTTTAACAAATGTCATTCATTTTTGTTTAACCCCTTCCACGCTGATGACGAGCTCAGCTCGTCATGAGGTACACCTCTCGTACGCTCATGACGAGCTGAGCTCGTCATGTAACGCGGTATTTACAAAACTTCAGCGCACAGCGGGAAAACCGCTAGCGTTGATGCGGTTAAATACCACAAGTGACCACGCCTAACGCATCTAGGACGCGCTGTGGCCATTTTATGGTCAAAATCTGTTTATTTACTTTTAAAGAATTAACACATACGTTCACCTACAAATGTTGGCTGGTGAGGATTGATAGAGGAATGGGGGTGTGTGATGGGATGGGAGGGTAGAGGATCAGAGTAGAAGAGCTTGGGTATGGGAGATTAATGAGGGGTAAGCATGGGATGGAAATGTCCCCCACCACGGGCTTAGTCAATGGAGTTAAGGTAGTCCAAGGTGCCGGACTCACTGAGGTAAGTCTCTGGGTCATCTGAGTCCACTATACTCTGGCAGATGGTTAGTGGGGGTGTCCGTTGCACATGGCAGACATTTCAACTAAGGCGGTCTGACCTGTGTACACAGCGGCTTGAGCGGATACGCAGAATCGAGAGGAAACATTATTGAACACTAGTGAGAATATTTTTGTCATACGTCTGTAATTGCTGGTTATTGAGGGTACTCTAGTGAATGTACTTTTATTAAAAAATCTAGGGGAGGAGCCAAGCTCGCGAGCGGAATGGTCGCCTTGTAGCTCGGCTCCGTCAGCCCTCTGTCCTGACTCGCATATCCTGTTGCATATCCTGCCCAGAGACGACATAATTCCGAAGAAATAGGAACGCAACGTTTCGCTCTTACTCACCGTTTGGCCTGGAGACTCCGGCGTGCTGCGGTTCCGAAGTTGTGCCCCCCGAAGGGACCTGGGCCTTCGTGGTGTTGAGACCGGGGCCTCGCCTATCGGATCCGACCTGGCGTTGTGGTGACCGTCGGCCCCGGCCGGGAGACTGCGCCACTGGTGAGAGCCGTTGTGAGAACATCCCGGTGACCCTGATCCGGGCCCGCCTTGACGGCCGTGAGGCTGGTGCGGGGCGCGGTGCTCCGTGGACTGATCGTGTGAAGGGGTCCCCCCGCCGCTGCTCCGTCCATCGACCCTGGACCCTCGTCCTCGGACTCTGTTTGAGAGGAGCGCCAGAGATACTGCAGACGGCCCCCCGCCTTGGGCGAATCTCCTTTTTTCACCGAGGCTGCCATTGCTGGGACCCCCCGGAAATCTGTAAAGGGCCGCATTTGTGAACTGTTCCGAAAATCGCAGAGGGTGGTGAGGAGGCTGAATTCACAAAATGGCTGCCAAGGACCTGTGCTGTGGGTCTCCTCGTGATGACGGACTTGGGTTGCTGGACTGCACGGGGCCTGGACGTGTGTGCGTGAGCCTACGATTGGAGACGTTCTTGATGCCTTACGATCCTTACGCGCGGCCCTGGCCCCCGGTGCTCCGGGAGACTCGATTTGTTCCACCGCCATCTTGGGTGAACGCTGCTTCATGGTCCCCTCTTGTCTCAGTGATGCCACTGCCTCGCCTCCCTCGGTCGCTACGAGGGCTACTGTCGCTATCCATCGACGGGTTTGCTGGCCGGTGGATTTGGAACCTCCTGCTCTTCGATGTTTGGAGTTTGGGGACTTGGATGTCGTGCGGGGACCTGATCCTCCCCGGGTGCCTGAGAACAATGGTGGACCGCTGCCTGTTTTTGCCTTGATGAGGTCGTGTTTCTATTTTGCAGGGAAACCCCCGCTTTTCCTAACGGCGAGACTGAACTCCTGTCTATTATTGCCCTTGTTGCTATTGCTGAGACATTTGAACTGCCTATTTGAACTTTTGCCCACTTGCTTACTGATTGCCCTCCCTGGCCTACGTTTTGCTCGTACTTTCTTTCATTTGTGTGCTTGCCTCGCATCGTGTTGCTTACTTCACACTGTCCTGTGGTGGGTGGTAATTGTGGTTAGGAAGGGACTGGGGTGAGATGCACGGCTCCCGGTGGTTTATTGGTGTATAGATCCGTGGCGAAGTTGCTCATATTTCTAGTGCTGTGGGAGACCCCCCTGTACGTTTTTTGGCGCTCGAGATTGTGTCGTTCTGGTTCACATGTAATATAATCGTATGGTTGGGTGGAGGGCTGTGGCCGACCGTATTTGTTTCTGTCCTTTTGCTCCTCCCTCCCATTTATTTCTTTTGTTTTCATGTCCCTTTTTTTGTCTCTATATTCTTCTTCTCTCTTGTCTCTACTACATTTCGGGTTCTGGTTTAGGGCGACAGGCGCGCTGTTTGGAGGGTAGGCCGTAGCCTTCTACAGGGGTGCTGGGTGGGATGGGTGGGTTGGGTCTTATTTGATGTTTTATTTTCCTCAGTTCTATGGCCCTTTTGTATCTCTTTATTGGAGTGCCGCGTCTGTCCTTGCCCTCCGTGGTATGATTGGGGTGGGGTCTGTAATGTCGCTGTTCTTCTTTTTGTAGTTTTGCTGCTTTCCACTGCGACTCCCATGCCCTCCTCGTTGCTGATATTACCGCTCTTTTATGTGTTCCTTGCTACGGGGCGCTTGTTTAGGCGCGGCATTCTTCTCTTTCAGTCTGTGTTTTCCTTTCCCTCTCTTCTTTCCTCTCCCCCCCCTCCCTCCCTTTTTCCTTCAATCCCAAGGTCAGTATGACGGGTTAGTCTTGGTGTTGTCGCTATTCCGGCCCCTTTGTTCTGTTTCCGATGTGATACTGGGTGGTGGGGATGTAAAGTTGTTCTTAATTATATACTGACTTGTGTTCACAGCCCTGTTTTTATACCGATATATACAGTGCTGACATTCCTGCATGGCTGCCCTTTAGCCTTACTGTTACCAATGGTTTGATTTGGGAATCCGGATTCCTCTATATTGTCGCCGAGCCTGTCATGCTCCTTATTGCCCTATTATAAAAAATAACCTTCTTTGCTCCTGTTTGCTGGCCGTTTGGATCCTCTCTCCTCCCCCCTGTTTAAGATTGTATTGCTTACGTTCCTCTATGATTGATTCTGTAACTTCATTCTGGACTTCTTGACTGCTTTCACGTATTGTGGCCGGCCAGTTTGGTTGTAGGCCCAGATTTGTATATCCTGTCTATACCAATAAAGGTTTACAAAAAAAAATAAAAAATCTATATATGTTGGTCATTCTTAAATAAAAGAGGCGATGCGTAAATCTTCTATATGTTTTTAAATTACAGTGTTAGAAGCTCACATTATACACTCTCCTAAAGATGGGATTTTTATCCTCAAATGTGTCGAGAACAGGATTGAGAATATTTAAAAACTTTAAATAGAGTGTTTGAAATGTATATGGAGAACAAATGTGAATGGAAGATTTCAATGTAAATAATGGTGCCTATATCAAAAATGAAAGAATACATTAAAAAAACTCTAACAACATGTGACTTTTCAGAGGAGGAGAATCTCGTCTTGTTTATGACTTACATGGTTGGCTTCCATGCAATTCAAGGGTTGTACTACTGAACATCCACACTTACAATATCGTGGTACAGCAATATCAAGGACAGATTATCGAGGGACAAAATAATGGAACATGAGTGCTTATAGGAAAGTATAGATTTACTGTTCCTAACTCTACATATGTTCATACTTTGAAGATGTATGTGCTGCGTAGGTACATATATGTGGAGTTAGGTATAGAAAATCTAGACTTACCTGTCAATATTTTTCCTCAATTTCATTTATTTTATTTATTTGAAAGGTTTTATATAGCGCTGGCTAGACCCGGAGGTATCAGAGCGCTTTACATGAGTATAAGATACATCGATTACAAAGGTTACACAGTTGTTGGAGCATAGCTACATAGTTACATGTTAGGTCGAGACAAACAATAAGGAAATATGCTTAAGGGAAAAAGCAGGCAAGGGGAGAGATTCAAGGGAGAGAGGGTAGGAGCAGGAAAGTAGACAGCGAAAGAAAGAGGGAAAGAGGAGGTGGAGGGTGAGAAACACAGCATGAAAGTAGAGGGGAAGGGTGACGGGGTCACAACCCGGTAGACGAGTAATAGTTACATCCAAAGTCCAGTAAGCTGTGATCCCAGGGGAAGTGGTATCATTCCCCCAATTGCGTTGCGAGAGGCTCCCTTAATGCAGTGGACTCTCAGAGGGGTCTCTGAGACTCCAAGGCCTACCTACTGGATCCTACCCCAAAAAGGGGAGAGGGAGTGCTTTGGCAAGGGGCGCCATACCATACCTCAACTGTGAGTGGCTCCCTTTGCACAGTGGACTCTCAGGAATCACTGAGACTCCAGAGTATAAGTAATTGGATCTTTCCCCAACAAGGGGAGAAGGAGTGCTTAGTTAAAGGGCACAAGGGACAGGGGCTAGGAGAGATTATGGGGAGAGGGGATAGGAGCAGAGAAGTAGACAAAGAATGAAAAAGGGAAAGCGGTAGGGAAGGGTGATAGAGAGCATAAAAGGGGGGTGAATAGGGCACAAGCCGGTAAACAGGTAGATCTCAGCAACAATGTTGCGAGAATTCGTAGGAGGGAGGGGAGGTAGGAGCCATCGCAGGGAGACGAGGAAGAACTGTGCCCAATGTCCGGCAGGGTAGGTGACGGTCAAGGGGAAACCAAGGCCAATCTACTCTATAGCTGTCTAGCAGCTCCACCAGAAATCAGCCATGTTGCTCCGGTCTCAGAGTTCAAGAAAAACAGTTTTGAACAGATACATAAGCTACAGTTGCATGGTGTAGAGTGGAAGAACTTGTCCCCACTAGAGGACAGAGGAAAAAGCGAGATACAAAACAATCTAGAGAAGGAGCAGGAGGCTGCCATTTAGGCTGCAGAGGAAACTAAAGCTGAGGCAGACGCCGTTTTAAGGTCAGGCACGTCAAGTCCAGGCCTCTGTAGGTCCCTGTGTAGGCGTTGAGGTGATAGTTGGTCTCAGCCTTGATGAAGCCCAGTTCATGGGAGGAAGCAGCCAGCTCTAACCACCTGGACGCCATTTAGAGGCCACCCCCCATATTCATATTTGCAGCAACCGATCGCATAAGTTTGCCTCAGGGTGCCTCCAGTGTCCGCCTATAGGCCCTCTCCACACTCGGCCAATTTAACCAACCTCTGGGATAGTCGCCGGGCTCTGGTCTCCAGTGTGACCACAATTGCCCTTCGAGGATCAATTAGTCTCTACTGGTAAAAATTCCTCCAAACCTCCGTCATAGGGGTCTTATCTGATGTCCGCTATCTTAAGATCAGGCAAAGTTTAAAAATTGCTCCTGCGTTCACTTAAAAAGATCTGGCCCCCAAACCTGCCCCTTCTTACTCCCAACGTCTCCTGCCATATCGGGAGACTAAACTGACTTTTATTGTGGCCTTTTCACCGTCTCAGGTGATCGATGCCCAGCGGGCACCATGCTGAGGTCAGGCACAGACCACGCTAGCTTTTCAACTCTAACTCTGTGCCTTCAGTTTGCCGAGGGGTCATCCCTGGTCCCCTGGCACTCTGTGCAGTCAGCCGGGTGTTCGAACGGCCCTTGAACTCATCGCCTCTGATCAGGACAACCCCAGAGCACCAGGCAGCGTTGCTGATGTTTCCCTCGCCGCCTCAGGTAACTCCTCCAAAGTCCCGTGGTGGGCACTAACCGCGGCTCGCTCCGGCTCTTCCCAGCTCTGGCCAATGACACAGTTCGCCACCAATCACTGCACGTTCCCTGCGGGCTCCACCAAAATCCAACACCAATTTATAAAAATAGGTAGTATTTTTATCTTTTAAATGACACCAAAACAAAACAAATCCACTGTAGGGAACCAGAGATATGAATTTTTAAAGATTAGTCACTTTCTAGTGCTTAGAAACCAACAGTCCCCCTTTTAGTCATTTTGTTTTCCCTGTCAGGGACACACCTTTATAAATTGTTCTGAAGAATTTTCTCACCACTGTGGTGGGCCGCCTTCTTCAGCAAGTGGGGTCCATTTAGAACACCTTCCTGGAGTTCTGCTTGCGGGTCCCAAAGTATCCAACACACAGTCCAAGGTTCTGGAATCTCCAAGAGGTACCTTGAAAGTGTGAAACTTCAATTCCGCAATCCACTTGAACAAAACCCTTACAAATCCACTGGTACTCCAGGCTTTGAATTCTTTGTGAGGCTGTCCAGGTGAGCTCTGTTAACCTGTAGCTTGCAGGGAGTTCAACTCTTGAGTCCTTTGGCAGCAAGGTAATACACAGGGCTGCAGTTTCACTTGGTGCAGTCTTCAGAGGTCAGGCCTTAGAGTTACTTGCACAGCAAAATCTTTTCAGCAGGGCACTTCTTGCTTCATTCAGTTTCAAGCAACAGATCTGGAGGGCTCTGCCCCTCTCAGATACTTATTCAAAATTCTCTGGGTCAAGCACCAGGTCACTGCTGACCAGTGAGAGCAGGGCAACTCCTCATAGTTTTGACCACATCCTGTAGTGTGTGGCATTAGTTTGTCCAAGAGTGCATCATTCTTCCAAATCCATAATGGCTGATTTTCCAGCAAGGAGGTAAGAGCTGGCTAAACACTCCCCCTGGGATGGCTTATTTCCATGGACTCTCCCCCTGCCATCTGCACATACCTTCCTTAAGCATAAAATCTCATGGGAGAAAGATCTTTTATTTACAAAATTATGTGATTTGGCTATCTTAACTGTTGCTCACATGCTGTGGATACACCCTATTGCCCCACAGGTTCAGTCTTGTTATCGCTTCACCAGAAGTTTCCTGTCCTCACTGCCTCCTCAGATTAATTCACAGGGGTGAGAATATACATTCTTTCCCCCCTCATGTGTCTTTGGTTTAATCATATCATGGAAAATTCACAGACAAAGAATAATAGAGAAGGACAGAAGTCAGTAATCCGTTTTATAGTCAATGTCGAGGAAAGACCAACAAACGACCTACCAAAATGCATTGAAGAAGCTTTGTAACCAACAAAATATTTTGACAGCAGTCCTCCAGTTACAGCCCCAAGATAATTTATGAATTTATCAAAGATACCCATATCTTCACTTTGTAAAGTTTCACATCTGTTTAATTTAAATTCAGTGCATTCCACCTCAGCTGCACGTGAGCTGGTCTCAAACGCCTTTCTAGTCTAAGACTCACGACGACTGATATGAGTTCCAAAAATAATTTTCCTCATATTCTGGTAAAAATACCTAAGGCCCTCATCTTGGCACAGAGGGATTTGTTGTGAATTTCCAATTTCAGAAAGTTTTGATTTTAAGGCATTAAAAATGGTAGATCTAATACTCATGGTAGTAACTTGCTACGCCTATATTGTATTGCAGTGCTGTTAATCTAGTGCTTCATACCACCGAAAAGGCGCTGAGGCGCATTTGCGGGCAGGTAGCGCTGTATTCCATAGGAGGCCTATGGATGGAAGAGCATGCATTTGTATTGCCTGAATTTTTTGTGTTGTGATGCTGTACCTCCAGACCAGCTTTGTGGTCTCCATGTGTTTATGCAACACACTTATACATTAATTTGAATCACAGAGAAGTGAGCGATAGGACACTTAAGCAGTTACACACCAGTGCATGAATGGAAAGTGTGAGAATGCGTTGTGGCCTTAGTGGGAAGTGGTGTGGTACCTTGTGTATTTGTCAGAGACTGCTCAAAAATTTGTCAGGGCAAGCACACGACTTCCCCTACACGTGGGTGTAGGACAAAAGAGTGAGAAAAGATGTAGTTGTGTTTGCGTGCTGATACCTATGAGTTCTGGACCGTACTCTATCATAACAGTTTACACCACATTGAGTGTGGATATAAGAAGTGCCTAGAGTTGAAGGAAGTCTACCCTCTGGTCTCTAATCTTGCATCATTTGCAGTATATGCTCAGAGCAACAGAGGATCAACCAGTAAATGAGAAACAATACTATATCCCTGAGGAGCCCTCTCGAGGTGCAGTAGGGAACAACCTATGGGTATTATGTAGTTATTTGTTTATTATTTTAAAAGTTTTATATAGCGCTGGCTAGACCCAGAGGTATCAGATCGCTTTACAGAAGCATGAGCAAGGCAACATATCCCAGGAGCAATGCATACAAACAAACTACAAAAGGGGATGTGAGACATCCAATAAGGTATCCGGATCAAGGCAAAATTCTAAGGATCAAAAATGTTACATACAGTTAAAAATAAGGAGAGTGAGACAGAAGGATACACAATTAAATATACAAAGAAACATTTGTAGTTACAGAAATGAGGTCAAAATAATTAACAAAGTTAGGGGTTGAAAAGTGCAGGCTCGGCTGGAGCCAGCATTAACAAAACACTGTAAGGAAATTTACAGAAATAAGGTTAGAACAGAAGTAACTGAAGGACCATGAGGAGCAAGGCTAGTATTATTCATCCAGTCATAGTGTATACTCTGCTGGGTTACCATATAGAGGCAGAGGAGCAGCCATTATCCAATCAGCTGTCGTGTGTGCTCTCCACCCAGGTCTAGCAGGCAGCAACCCATTGGAGTTGGCATGGTACATGCTCTGAAGAGCCACCCAGAAGACAGGGAGCAGCCCAGCCCATAGGTATATACATTATAAATGAGGCTCCTAGTTTTCTGTTTTCACTGACTTTTACAGACAAATACAGACAGAAAACAATGTATTTCCTGTCTGTATTTACTTTTAAAAGCGGAAAAATGTAGAACATTGTGCTGCTTGTAAGTGACTTCCCATGCTGTCCTTTCATAAATTCTAGGCCAACGGATGAGCAGATAGACATCATGGAGAGTTAAAAATAAAAAGTATCAAATGTCCTTAAATACAGGCATATGTTATAACATATTTGTATATAATGCTCATATTTACCTGTGGGTATAGGGTTGTGTTATATTTGGCTTCTTAATTACCTAAAACTTGACCGGTATCAAAGTATGAGTGCATGTTTATTAGTTAAATAAATGCGGAAATATACTATTTTACGTCTCCATTTATTCTCAAAACACAATATAAATATGGAAAATGACCAATAAAATGCCCAAAAAATAAATATGGCTAAATACAGGCAGAAATGTTAAAAATAAAAATACCATAAAACAGGGAGCCTTAATTATAAAGGCAGCCATGGTATGCGCTGATGACTCCACTATGGAGTGACAAAGGGGCAACCATTATATG
The DNA here is from genome assembly GCF_964261635.1 of Lissotriton helveticus. Lineage (NCBI taxonomy): Eukaryota > Metazoa > Chordata > Amphibia > Caudata > Salamandridae > Lissotriton > Lissotriton helveticus. The sequence goes on from NC_136057.1 coordinate 1,299,453,575, forward strand.
ACCTGTCATATTATATGATCCCCTCTTCAGACTAATATAAAACTACATATATCCAGTGATAACTTTCATGAACTGGGTGGATTTCTTGCATTTTGAGGGGGCGCTAATAAGCATGCTCTAAGATGGCCGCCTAGTACTGGTGCTCCAGAGATCCCTTAAGCCTTATTAAATTGTGCTGCTTTTCTAAAATGTGCTCCCTTTCAAAGCCAGTTCCTAGGTGCGGTTCATATCTGGCACGGCTCTATGAAGTCCCTATCAATAGATGAAGTGGGGGCAAGGTCATGTGGGCAAGTCTCTAAGACCATTTCAATTTTACCTGTTCCTCCAAGTTTTCGTTTCTTCACTTTGACTTTATCAAGGGATCCATTGATATTTATGCGAAATGGCCGCTGAAACCCCATTATGAAATAGCACCACGGGAATACTGTGAGCACCAGCGTTTGAGGAGTCTGGAACAGAGGGCAGGGCCTTCTAGGAGTGCAGCCATTTCTCTGGAAGTGAAACAGAGAACCACCACGTCTTCAGAGCACACAAAAAATGCTTAATCTGTCTGAAAATCCTTTGAGGGGCTAAACGGAGCACAAATTATATGTGTCAATTGATCTCAAATGTTGTAAGTGGTCTCATGGGACACCAGCAGTCACAAATACCCCAAAATAGAACTTTATATTAAAATCAAAGCACTGTTGTTGTATATTATTAAACATATGCAGTTACCTTTCACATAAAAAAATATATTGGGCACTGGGTGTTCTCAACCAGAACAAAACCCACGAAGCAGGAGACCGGTAGATGTTTTATTAGAGATGAGTTATAAAGTGGGCAGAGGTTCGGGACTCCTTCCCCCAGACCTCTTAATACGAAAGCGGAAGATTGAAATTTAAATTGCACTCGCGTAGTGCTCACTCTCCCTGTCGAAAACTGGGCATTTCAGTCCTGGCCCGGGATGGGCTACACAAGAATACATCATTTAGTTACAAAAATAGTGTGTGAGTTCCCACAAGGAAGTTTTTTACAAAGCACAAGAATGCATTCTTTAAATTCCCTTTGACCTGTGTGATATTGTTCTTAAATCAGCATGAAATTGCCTTCAGTCTGCATGACATTGCCGTTAAATCGACCTGCTATTACGCCTTAATAACCCGTGCCTTTGGTCGCCATGTTTTAAAGCGGAGTAATACTGTTCATTGTAACAACCCGGAGGAAGGAACTTCCCATCATATTAATCCGTGGTAAATCAGTATAATAAGCGGTCAAATTCGCTTAATCGGCATGTGATTGCTCCTACATCAGCTTGGACTTTCTTTATAATGCACGTAATTATTATGCGTGCCTTAGGCCATGGCGAAACGTTGAAGCAGTGGCAGGCTACTGCTCATGTGACAAACAACGAGAAATGTTCCTCTAATCAGCAGAACCAGACGTGGTATTTATTTCAGAATAATCAAAAGTAAATCCCCTAATGACCACACAGTTCTTACTGGTTCTATCAGCTGCAGAACGCCTAAAGGCGATAGTGGGAAAACGTGGGCGGACACTTCTGTTACCTGGAAGGGCTAGCGGGCAAAGGCAGGTACTATTCATCTCGAGGCAAAGGAATACACCCTGATACTACAGTGAGTTAGTAACAACTGAAGTGGTTTTTAAATGCATTCCGAACAGCGGTAGAAAACGAATAGAGCCCACTATTTTGCGTAGATTAATTTGTCATGGGATGAAGAAACCCACTCCAAGCATTTATATCCCAAAGTATCCAGAGAGGTCCAACATGGGATGGGCGTGCAGTGTGAACTCACCTCTCGTCCATAGAGTGAAAAGGGACCCCTGCCCCGGAAAGGGAGTGTTCATGGGAGGGATACCAGACGGAGGTCCCACCTCGACATTACAGGGGAGTAAACAAGAGAAAGAACGAGGGGGCATATTAGCAAGAACCTTGTTAAAATGATCGCCGTTTTAGCGGCATGAAACTGCCGCTAAAATGGCGATAATGGGCTTGCTAATATGCGTTATAAAATTACAATAGAAGCCCAGGTTAGATGTCCTGCACATCTAACCTGGCCTTCTATTGGAATTCTATAACGCATATTAGCAAGCTCATTATCGCCATTTTAGCGGCAGTTTCATGCCGCTAAAACGGCGATCATTTTAGCGAGGTTCTTGCTAATATGCCCGTAGTCTTAAGTGGTAGGACACCCAACCCCATCTCAAAACTACAGTGATAGCCTAGAGAGACCAGGAACTGAATATAGGATACAGAAATAACTTTCCTCACTTCCACGTGGCAGTGATTCACTCAGAGAGATTTCAGGGGTGGAAGACAAACAACACCAAGGTTCCATCTCCAGAGAGAGGCCTATGACTGTAGGGGCGGTGAAACATAACTCGACTTTCACTCATACAAGTGATGCTTCTAGAAAGATGAAGGGCTGGATTGAATTTGAGCCGCAAAGCATCCGCTTCCACCCTAGCCCCATTGAGTCCATGCAGTGGAAGGGCGCAGAGGCCTCTGAGGCGAGTTGAGGCGCACTGGCGGGATACTGGCGTTGTCCTTGCCCCTTCCCCATTCATCTACCTTCTTTGCTTGCTGACTCCGTGCCCCTCCTCCATTTGGCTTCAAGTTCTGGCAGTGGGTGCAGGTTGCCGTACACGCCCTGCTGGTCCATCCCGCGAGGCGGCCTCCTCAATGAGTTCTAGTGGGTCCGAGTCCGAGGGCACCTCTCAGACGCACGAGGCTCTATCCGAGGCCTCCCTCGGCGGTGAGCTCTAATTCTCGTGTTATTTTTAGCTTCCTTAGTGACACCGGAAGTGCACCCGAGCAGCCACGAGGAACTTGATGCAAATACATGCCCACAGCACATCTTAGCAGGAGAGGCGGCTAATCTATTTCTGAAGTAGCTACTGCCACCACCACCTCTGCCTCCGCCCCCACCAGATCTGCCAAGCTGTCATGGGTGAAGGCCTGGTGCCTTGACCCCACCCTTTGTGGGCACTGATGGTGGCAGTGCTCCAAATGACACAATGTGTGGGCTTGGGGTCAGGTTGATATATGAGAATGAAGCAGAGTCTCTGGAATTGCTCAAACTCCCCCACCAGTGGTCTCCTTGCAGGGACATAGGCAGCCACACTTGGACCATGTGCAAGTAGCTCTCACCCTGCTGAGGTGTCTGCTTTGCATTCTGGGAGTTGTTCTACCGATTTTATAATGGAACACTGTTATCATGAAGTTGGTCCTTTAGCACGAAGAAACCTCTGGTTAACTGCCTCTCTATTAATGGCTTTACCATACCATAGTTTACCATAGCATTACATACCCAGACTACAAATCTCACACTGATTATTTCAAAACATGGACTGGATGAATTGTGTACTTGTATTTTTGCTAGCTCTTTGGGCGTTAGCTTGGCGTGCTCCAAATTCCGCGAAACAACGCTTCTGGGCATCTTAATGACACCAGGGTTGCATTCCTGGTTGGGTACTGTCTGTGTACTTCACTTTGAACTGACTCACTGCTACCTTGTATTTAGTTCACTTTTTGAGGAGTTTTTGTGAAGCAATATAAATGAACCACAACATTTGTCACCTCCAAGTGTGAGGTGGGTGCCAACATGTTGCTGGACCAGGAGACAGACAAGACCTATAAATTCTTAGAAAGCTTGGAGCTGGAGTTCACGGGTGGGTCAGCGGTGTCTACACATCGAATGCCCCTTAGATGATAAAGCCTTAAAGTAGGATGCAAATTAACTGATGTCGGTCCTATGCGTTCGATCAGTTGGGACACGCAGGTAGTCACCAGATAAAGGGAGCCAAGAACCCTATCATGACCTCTGGACTGAGCCTGAAGAAACTGGCGGAAGACTGACCAGAAGTGAGACCTTTTCAAGGATCCTCTGAATTCCAGGAAGTTTTTGTACAGTTCTGGGAAGTTTTAGAGTGTTCCCAAGGTGTAACCTTGTACATAGATGGATCTTCCACTAAATCATTACCGTTTTTAAAGACGGATATCAGTAGAGTCACAGCTGCAATTTTTAGTTGCTTTGTTGGTTGGCCAGTGTTTTATAATTAAATACCTGGAGGCATTTGTGAGTGATAAAAGGCGTCTTAAATTGTGATTTCTCTTTGATCCGGAGCAACGTAGAAACCTAATGACAGGAGTGATGTGATCATAAGACCTAAATCTTTGACTTATAATTTATTTGTGCTTCCTTGTGTTTCTTTTATCTTTGTAGTTGCATTGAAGATTTTCACCTCCCCGCCATGGTCTTTTGGGTTCCTTTTGCATCAACAAATGGCCTCTGCTCACTTGCTTAATGCATTTTTCAAGTAAGGGTCTCCATTTTATTTTTCTAGCCCTTTTCCTTTTATGCCATTTTGCCCAATACGGACTGACAGGATTCTGTGCTCTCCTCCCCAGAGGAGGAATAACTGTTTCCATACTCTGGAGTTCAATGCAAAATAGTTTTAGCGTTGGTGGTAATGCTCATATCCTGGGGGAATGGCAGGGCAGTAGATAGCACAGCCACTAGGCCTGGGTCTGCTTTATTGTAGAAGTAGTACGTTTGGCTGAATACCAGCAGAGAGGGAGTTGCAAAGTGTGACTTTACCAAGGGCCCAAAATCTCTTGCACCCGATGTATCATCAAGACAAGGTAAAACCAAAAGCGACATTCGATCTCAAAAGCCTTGTGAAGGCAAGACCATTCAGCAACTGGTATGGCCTCACGAGGCCGATAGGAGTCAGTACCTTCTTATCCTAGTTTGAAGATTCAGTCACAGACCAGAGTCTGGTGTTGTTTTCGAGGTGAAGTATGTAGGAAGCAGTTGATGGTTTTTGTTGAAGCATTAATTTATTGATAGTTTCGCTCAAGCAACATGTCTTGAATAGTACTGAAAGAAGGGAGTGGGAGCACCGACAGAGCATAATAGTACAGATCTACAACCAGAGTTACATTGATGCATCCAGTCAACACCTTTGCTTTAAGAATAACCAATGCAAGTAGGTGAAATATCTAGAAGAGGGGGTCAAGGGAAGGGTAGAAAGAGATGAGGAAGACAGAGGAAAGAGGTGGGTTGTGTGTACAAGACACTAAAGATGGTAAGACGGGCAGTGATTGTCCCAAAACCCTCCTCAGGAATTAACCCATTGTGGTAGTCACTATAGAAGTGAGACTGGGATCGTGCTTCAAGGTGGGCAAACCTTCTGGGAAGTAGCAGATAGTAATGAGTATGGCACATGGTACAAGTTACGGCTTGTCATATGAAGCAGGAACGATAAATGTATATAGAGTCAAAGAACAGTACAAGAGATGCTGATGTGCATTAGTTAACAATGGGGTGGGGGAACCCTGGGTAAAGACTCAAACACAGGGCTGGTCGCCGCCTAAAAGGAAGGCTTAGAAGGCCTGGGGAGCTAGACAGATTACACCATGGCATGAGGTTGGTTCCAGCCTGACGCGGCTTCACAAATTAACCCCCAATCATGTCAAAAACGGCTAATTGATCATTGAGTTTATCTATGATGCGTTCATGATCAACCATGTGACCAGACATGACCATCTTCTCCCTGAACTATTCTGAGTGTGTTGCAACCTGTGGTGATTGCCAAAGCCTGAGTATGAGTCATTTTGCACCAGACCATGCCACTGCAAATCACCTCCTACAGCTCACAGTCATCTTCCATATTGGACCAGTATAGCTGGTAGGGGAAAGTGATAGCTACAGGAGAGTTCAATAGAAGACTCTGCGGCATATTTACAAGCCCCTTGCACCGCCAAAGTGTCACTTTTTTTGATGCACCGGCAGCACATTGTGGTGCTCCATATTTACAAGGCCACGTGAAGCCACCCTTCGTGGCGTTTCTTGGCCTTGTAAATACGGCACCTTTTCACGCAGCACTTTGTGTGAAAGAGGCGTGCAATGGGTGTTGCTGCGGTTTTTCCCAAGCAACATACGTTTCGTAAACCTGGAAATACGTCAGAATCCTGTGCCTCCCCAGGGGAGGCTTAAAGGAGGCGCAACGAGGAGAAATACTTTTATTTCTCCTCTTTTTTCCTCTTTCTATGTGTGCTGCCATAGAAAGAGGAAAACACCTCTTGTGATTCATTTTGCGCTGGAAGGTGTCCCTCCCTTCACAAAAACAATTCTCCCTGCAACACAGGCAAGGGTGCCTGTATTTGCGTATGGCAGCCAATTGTGCGCCAGCACAGGGGACAGCTCAGAGATACAAAAAATGTTGTTGTAAATATGACACATCCCTGTTCTTTGAAAGTAACGCAGCACAGCGCAGCCAAATGGCTTGCAGCACTGTGCTGCATTACTTTCTTGTAAATAAGCCCCCCTATTTTCAAACAACAGTGTGCTAGGTTGGGCAAGACCACAAGATAAGCAATATATCATGGAGGTTGTTTACAAGCCCCTTGCGCCGCCGGTACGTCACCTTTTCCCATATTAAAAGTGATGCACCAGCGGCACAAGGGACTTGTAAATAAGCCCCCTTATCTCTGTTGTCTGCACCTCCAGCAGATCAAGTTCCCACTCATATGGGCTAAATGTAATTCATGCTTGAACCAGTGCACTCATGCATTATTTTAAAATACCTGTAATTTGACTCTAGCCGCTGGAGTTGATGTTTATGTGTGTTGGGTTATACATGTATGTACCGTGATTGGTGTGTGCCTGGCAACACCCTCGCAGCCCAGCTTCTCGGTACCACAGTTTCCATCCAGGGTGAAAGGGCGTGGAACGTTCAGAAGAGGAAGGCGTCAAACACGTGCAACGTACGCTGTCGCGGATCAGTGGTTCCGCTTCCTGGTTTCTAAGTACGGAGGCCGCGCGCCGAGAACAGTTCATTATCTGCAAAAGTGTTGAATTCACCAAGTCAGGCGCGAAGGAGGTGAGAGCTGAGAGGAGGGGGCGACAGATAGTGCACGTCCTTCATTCCACCGAGGGTGGTAATTTTACCATCAAATTGACTGAATAAAACACGACTGGCAGTAAAGTGCCGCTCATTTCAGAAGGGGAAAAATAATGCGTCACTGGATTTCAGCCAGAACATATCCAGCTACAGCAAAAGAGACTGTCTTAAAATGTTGGTATTTATCACCAAAACACGACCAGGGTGAGCTGGCCTTAAGCAGAGTCAAACCCACAGGTACTGTGACAGGGACATTTTGTTCCCGCATAATGGCTACCACTGCAGGGCCGGCTCTAGGCTCACGGAGGCCCTGAGTAGGGAGTGTAGGTAGGGGGCCCGAGGCCGCCAAATCCCTGCCAGGGGCCGCCACGCAAATATGTATCTAAGGATATATATTGGCATGGCGGCCCCTGGGGTTTGGCGGCCCTGTGCAGGTGCACAGCTTGCACATGCCTTAGGCCGGCCCTGACCACTGACGGGAAACGGCCACTACAACGCGGCCGTTTCCACGAAAACCTTTACCACGCATGCATTATAACGCATGCGGGGTAACAACGAGAGGATTTACCACGCATATCTTTACTACGAAATACGTAGTAAAGGTATGTGTGTTAAATTTAAAAAAAGGGGGGGTTTGGAGCGTCTCCACCCAAAAACGAAAAAATCGAGGGATAAAAAAAGGGGGGTTGGGGGGGCTTCCCCCCCAAAAATAAATAAATACCTGAAGTGACGAACATCAAGCGATCAGCGTCGTAAAAGAGGAAACGGAATTAAACTTCCGCTTCCTCTTTAGGACGTACGGCCGACGTAACCAAGAAGAAAGACGTAACAAAGAAGATGGACAGGAGACGAGTTGAAAAGGTAAGGGAAAATGATTTATTTATTTTTTTTTTTAAATAAGGGTTAATGGCAGGGGTAATGAAAAGGAGTAGAGGGTGGGGACGTGAAAGAGGACAGGTGTAACCTTTAACAAGAATATGCCCTCACCATGCATAAATTAACAACGAAAAACGTTGTTAATCTATGCGTGGTAAAGGAATATTAGTGGTAAAGGTTATGCGTAGAAAACGAATTCCGTTGTAACGCATGCGTGGTAAAGGCATGCGTTGCAACTGAATTCGTTGTAACGACATATAACCCCACTGACCCTTCAATTCTCACATGTATTTCTGGTTGCTAATATTTTCTGTCACTGCGATAAACATTTACTGTTTTTGATAAAACACTGAATTAACTTATTAGCGGTGCTCCAAGTGGGCCAGAGCCTGCCAGGTCCGGGTCCTAGCAAAGGCAAAAAAATCGGCAATGCACGGGGCTCTCTATTTCTATCATTCACCAGCTGAAGAATGAACACCTACCTTCCTACCTGCCTGCCCCATGCTAGTGCTGCAACCCAATGTCACCAGAAGTCCCTTTTTAACAGTAAGGATTAAGTGTCAGGTGGCTACTGTTGTTTAACACTGGTGTTTCATGGCCGCTCTAAAGCATTATTTAATTTCAAAAGAATAACAAATGTAGGGGCATATTTACAATGGAGGTGACGGAGCCCGGCGTTAGCCTCCTTGGCTTAACGCCGCGCTCTGCCACTTCTGAAACGCAGGGCTGCACCAGTAGTTTTGTTTATTAGTCAATTAAAACCATAAACAAAATCACACGGTTAAAAAGTACATAACGAATAAGAAGTAAAATGGATATAAAACAGGTGTGTCATACAGCTAGTACAACCTCGACTCTTCACGCTACATACTATTTGCTTTCTTCAACTTTCCTTCGTAGAAATTTTAGTCAGGATACCATCACTAATCTATGTTAGAAAAAAGTGACTAAACAGAAATCATTTGTTACTCTAATGTATAAAAAGGCAATTTTTTTGCACAGATAACTAAAAATGTCTCTCAAGTACCATAATATATATAATTAAAATGCCTATAAGCAGTACTAAGAAAGGTATGAATACAGTGCAGATTGGACTATGAAACCCACTATAAAATATAATTATACAAATATTCACATTATTAGAAATACATAAATAGATAAAGTAATTATCTGAGTCTAATGGGATAGGGAACTACTAGTTTTAGTCCCTAGCAGCCCGTCCTTTACAGTTACTGTGAGTGCTCTGTTAACATTAAGGGTTTCCGAGTTATCACAATTTAGGATTACATTCAGGGACCACCTCCAGATTACACATCACATATCCTGTTAGCTGATCATTTTATTAGAACAGATCAATAACTGATTCAGTCTAATGTTCAGCATGGTGTTGATTGGGTCCATGGATTCCACCGGTGCATGCCTGCAGAACCTAATTCCCCGTTCAAGGAACTCCCGTTTTAATAGAACTCTTTGTTGGACCATCAAAGAGGGACAAACACAGACGATGTGAAGCAGAAATTCAGGCCGCTGGTGGAAATTAATCGGCAAGACTGGTCTTCACTTTGACCGAACATCCTCCATTTTGCCATGAGGCCTAGCGTGGGTATTTCTCCAAATCTTAGGGCCAAAAATGACTGTTTGATCTTCCCGTGGTAAGGCGCAGCTAGCAAGGTTGATTCCCTTAAAGTGGAATATGATTTCAACACCAGCCACCCATGGCGACGTTTTGACAGGGTATCTTTGTCTGCCATGCAACTTTGCAATTTTGTAGATTTATTTACGAGCTTCTTTAAGATATGCTTAGAGATATTAGAGTCCAAAGGTCACCCAGACCAAGTGTCTTAATGCTGTTTTCTAATAGTGTCTTGTAAGCACAGTTGCCCCTTTGCAAGTTAATTTCAGTCCAGACTAGATTTGCCAGAGTGTTTTCTTCTCCTCGCAAGTTATAACATAGCTTTACGAACGCCGCCGGCCTAGCGAGTGTTTGTTTTGTAAGCAGAAATTCTAGCCAGAAATTGCGCCTGAGAAGCCGACTTGGGGAGCCTAAAAATTTGTTTATATGCTCTTATCATCAGTTTTTCTAACAAAAGAGTATCATCGCCCAACAAATTCTCCATTCCATATGCAAGTGTTGGCAACAGTTTGGCTTTTAGAACTGATTCCATGGACTTTAGATCATGACCTTTAATAGATCTGGCTAGTGACGAGAAGCCGTAATTAAGGGCCTGCGCTTTCGCCCTAATCACCTTCTTCTGGGAAACAAAGGAGGAATTTGCATCTATTTTCATTCCGAGGTATACGTAGAGTTTGACCTCCTCAATTTTGTTTCCGTTAATAACCCATTTTCGATTTGTCTTGACGGGACGATTGCACACCATCACACTTGTTTTTGAAAAATGTATTTCCAGGCCGTTCTTTTCAGTGTAAGCTCCCAGAGTGTTGAGCAGTCTTTGGGGTCCTATTTGCATGTTGCTGAACAACACCAGGTCATCTGCATAGAGAATATGTGACAATTGTTTACCTCCTACAGACGGAGCGAATCTGTTTGTCAAGTGGAAAGATCTGCCAAAAATAGGTTAAAAAGGAAGAGGGCAAAGACACAGCCCTGTTTTACGCCTAAAGTTGTTTGGACCTTCCTTGATACGCAAGAGCCATCTCCGATTTTGATTTTGACCCAGGTGTCGGAATATAAAAGTCTAATTGCTTGTAGGATGCTCGATGGGATGCCCCATTGCTGATGCTTAGCCCATAATTTGTCCCTAGGGACACCATCAAAAGCTGCTTTAAAATCAATAAAACACAAGTAAAGAGGTGTCCTGGTTGCTTTCACTCTGTGCCTGATTAGACTCAGGGCCATAAGATTGGTTAAAGTACCATGGCCTCTTTGGAAGCCAATTTGATTTAGAGGAATCCTTCCATTGCCATGCACCCAGAATTCCAGATTGTGGAGTATTAACGTTGAAAAATATTTTAACTCAACATCCATCAGCACTATTAGCCTATAGTTGGCGAACAGGCCAGGCCTTTTTTGAAAATGGGATGAAGGATGGAGACCCTCGAGCTATCGGGAATAACGTTGTTTCACAAAATGAAATTGAACATTCATGCTAGAAAAACAGCCCATTTTTGGGAAAGATATTTGAATAAAGCCTGTGGTAACCCATTTGGACCTGGGGCACAGTCGGCCCAGGACTTTTTGATGACCATCTCTACTTCAGCTGCTGTGATTTTCCGCTGTACCACAGTGGTTTTATTTGGGCAGAATGTACTAGCGGGATGAATCAAATCACTCTTGAAATGTGACTGTAAATAATTTACCCGGTCTGTCTCATTGATATTGGCATTATTTGCAGCTGCCGAGCCTTTCTCGTTCCGATTTATTATATACCAAAATCTTTACGAGTCATGCGTTTTGGAGGCATGTTTTAACTGGGCCCATACTGTTTCCTGTTTTGCTTGTTTGTACTTCCAGATTTCCTTTTTTAGCTGCCTTGTTTCATTACGGAACTGTTGTAGTAGGTAAGGGTCTCGTGGATGTTGGCGTACTTGCCGAAAGAGTCTGCCTGTTTCCTTTCTCATGTTCCGAATTTAAACAGGCAGAATTAACGATTTGCCATGATCAAGTCGAATTCCCTTCTTGTGAATCCTCTCATTTTGGGTTTTAGTCATATTATTAGCGAAGGTCTCCCAAGTCGCTATTGGATTAAGCTCACATTTGGCTAGGTTCTGTAGACTTGTGACCCCGTCCTGCACTAATGACTTGATGGAGCCAGGGCTCCACTTCAGGCGTTTCAGATTTTCTAAGTATGTTTCTCCCAACAATGTACGAAAAGCCTCAAGTCTGCCCAGGGATGAGTTCACCTTGATTACTTGAGGGTTGTGGTCACTTTCCACACGATGACAATATCTTATAATCACAGACCTGATGGTAAAGGGGCATTGAAATAAGAGTATAGTCTATGATTGAGACCGTGTCGCCACAAACCCTTGACCAGCCAGGTGGAATATCAGATGGTTTTCGTCCATTTAATACCAGCAGACCCAATAGTTCACAGGCTTTTATGAGTTCCTCACCTGAGTTGTCTCTCCGTAAGATTGATGGCATTGCTTGTTCCGGAAGGGGGCCCTCTGCGTCGCTATGTTCTTCAGAGGGAAAATGAAAAAGGTTGAGGTTTAAGTCACCGGAAACTAGCCATTGTGCCTTGTTGTGGCTATCTTTTAACTGGGATAGATGAGCTGCTATTTTCCTGGAAGATGTGGCTTTCTGCTTTGGATTGATGTACAGATATATAATGATATTTGATTCTTTGTGGTTACAGTCCCGACCTTCCAGATTTATTACCAGGATATTAGGGTCGTCCACATACACTTCCACCGTTTCATGAATTATGTTTGTATTTATATAAATTGATAGACCCCCTTTTGCCCTCCCATATGCACTCTTTCTTTCAGCTAATTTTGTGTATTCCTTATAGCCAATGAGAGGGATAGCGACTGCGCCCAAGTTTCCTGGAACGTTAAGATATCAAAGGTTCGCAGGAAACCTGTGAAACCTGGGTCTGAAAGTTTTGTCTGTAAGCCGTTAATGTTCCATGAGCACACTTCCAGGCCGCTCTGAATTATTTTTGGTGGACTTCCCTCACATCAGCCTTGGGCATTCCCGGCTCAAGACAACGCCTGCGGTAACCAACTCCAAGAGGATTGCTGTTCGTTAAGTGTAACCAATCTTTGTGGCCGCTCAGCAGTTGTGTCATTAGTTACTCTAACAAACATTTTGGTGAGGTCTGAGTATGATTTGTGATAGACTGCAGGGGAGGCCCTTCTGCCAACTCCTCTTAATACAGACACAGAGGGCCCCGGCTGCTCACTTGATAATGGCCCTGCGAGCAATATGTGGGGATATCTGTCTCCATGATAGGCTGTTACTTCGATTCCCCAGGCCTTTAGGTGCTTTTTCTTTTCCAGAGTCACAGCCGGAAGCACAGAGGATGAGAAGGTGACTAAAGTCGGATCCGCAAGCTGACGTCTTCTTGCAGGCAGAAACTTAATAGAAAAAATGTCATCAGACTTTGCATGGACCAGGCCCGGCACGGCTTTGAGCAGTTTTAAGATGTTTGAACGGTTTAATATATCTTGAGAACCCCTCGGTTTAAATTCTGGGATCCACAGCAACATCTGACCCGAGTTGTTTAAGCCAAGAAGTTCATCAGGACCAACGCCGCTTTTTACGGATTGTTGACTACCAACAGTTGCTACCTGCAACTGGGGTTCCAAGAGAGGCTGTTCACTTTAGGGAGGTATATTGAATTCCTCTACCAAGTGTTCTTTCGCTTGCAGCTTCCCCGTGGGTAATATCGTGTCCTCTCGGCTGACTTGGTGGGCTCTAAGTGTTCCCTCTGGTTGGAGGCTGTATAACAGTGAGGGTCTGTTAGATGAGGAATGAGATGCCCTTAGATTTGTAGGGAAAGCTGCCTTATTGTGAACAACATCTTGAGATGGGGCCACAATGGCACCCTGAGACTTTGGGCTCAATTGTGTCATTCCTAGGCAATCCTGATCATCCTGTTCCGGAGTTTGGGGGTGGAAGAAGCTCTCTAAATTGCCTGAACAGATTTTACTCCTTCTTTTTCTTGCACATTTCCTTTCCCTTTTGGTTTGTCGTAGTGAGTTTGAAGCAATAGTTTTTGTGCTGCCGTCCCCAGATGTTTCATGTACTACCACGGACGGAGTTTCGGGGTTAATCTCCACTATATCCACAGCTTCTTCCACTAGTGGCCGTTCAATGGAAACCAATCTGCTACAATCAGTTACGTCCTTAGGACTGAGTATTACCTTATTCAATGTGGTGCCGTGCCGAAACTTGGGGCCGAGTTTGTTTTTAACTTCGCCCAGTATGGCTTGCATTATACCTGGAAGTTGCACGAGTTTCTCAACTACCTCCTTACAGGAACAGACTTGAAAATCATTTAAATGATTTGATTGGGCCCTTGTAACCAGTGCGTTTAGTTTTTCGAGTTTCTCGTCTATTCCGGACACAAATACTGCCATCGTGTTCAGCAAATCCACCTGAATATCCATTTTTGTTAGAGTGGTTAGTTAGAGCCACTACTGTTGCTTGCATAGAGTTCAGTATAGCGGCCCACAGATTTGAAGAATTTTCTCCTGGAGTCACTATCCGTGCCCTTTTATTTCTTTCATCTTCTATAGTTACTTCCTGCAAGATTATATTAGGCACCTCATCGGAGGTGAAGAATCCTCTTCGCAGTGTAATTTGAACTCCGGGAAAACAAAGAATTTAGTTACCCATCCATCAATACCTTCCGAAGCTGGGCCTGTATCAACCACTTCTTCTGGGGCATACATAGGTGATCTACTTGATGGATACTCACTTGGCCGCTCATTTGGTAGAGACACTGAGTTGGGTGGTGGAGAGGTCTGGGCAAGGCAAATAGCGACCATCCCTTCTTCTTGAAAATTGACATTCTTATATAATTGTTGTTATTTGTCATGCTTATTTACCAGTCAAAAGTAATCTGTCATTTTTAATGAGTTGTAGTGATCCGTCAACTTTTTATCTTCTTTGCAACTATCTTTGTCACCAACCTGGCCTGATTGCAAGCTCATAGTGCGAACTGAAGAAGTTTGAACCTTCGGGCTACTTTCTGACTGAAGCTCCATGCTGGCATCCGAGTCTGGGTCTGGATCATAAGAGCCACTTTGATTCCTCTGGGGGAGGGGATCGATGATAACAACGCAAGTGCCTGGTTGTATTTGGGCTTCCTTTTTGCAGAAAGATTTCCCGGAACAGTCTCTCTTTCGTGCTTTCTTTTCATAGGGGCTTGAGCCTTACACCGCACCTTACCAGATCTCATTCTTGATATGAAAAATCTTAATTAGTAGACTCTTGTGGACTCTAGTAGACTCTAGTAGGGACCTGAAAAGTGACCTAAAAGATAGATCGTAGCTACTGTATTGCTGACTTGCTATCTTGCTATATTAGCACAGGGTAAATCACAAATGATGTCAATTCTCAGAAAAGTACCAAAAGGTAATACTGATAAAGTACGAGCATAGGCAACCCCATGAGAGAATACTGCAACACAAAGGCCTGTTTGTCCCTCCCAAATTCACTATTTGCGATTGTGAGTAATCGAGTCACATCACAATTCCTGGATACAGTCACAACTCTCAAGCTGAAGGTTGGCTGAAGGTTGGTTGGGTTAAGCAAGGATTAAGCGAGCAAGCAAGCACGTTAACTGTATCAGAGTCAGAGTCATGAGTCAGTTCAAAATATAAAAGTATATAAGTATAAAAGTAATTTAAATTAGATTAGAAATCAGGACCATGCTCCAAGCTCCAAGCACTTATCTGGCTCTTTGTTGAGAGTGCTCAGGCTCAGGCTCGGGCACTAACAGAAAAGTGGAGGAGAAGTCCAGACCGCAATGGTACGAAATTGAAATCACCTACGTCAATCCAGCGGCTGGAGTACAATCGGACGGAGACAAACGATGCAGATAGGCGGAGGGGCTGGTTGGCTCCCGCTGTGACCCAAGGCAGCCTGCCGTGACCCCCAGCCTCAGAAGCGGTGGAAACGCTGTAAGCTGGCCGCCGTACAACCGTGAAGTAGCTACAGAAAAACACACCAAGTGTGCCACGGGGGGTACACGGAGTCCAGTGACACGGCTGCTCAGCAGGTATGGTGAATCAAGCAGGTCTTTGGCAGGAGGGAATTTCAGCTCGACTGCCTGACTGCTGCACGCTGCTCAGGGGACGCAGTTCGGGACTTGGTCGACTTCAAGGCCCCCAGGAAATTAAAGATTGAGATGCCAGGCGTTTTTCAGAACAGCTTAAACCATAATTACAACAATATGGTGCAGCTCTGCGTTTCCCCCTGCGCTGGCACTAAATTTAGCTGCCTAGCACCATCGGAGGCACCCTTGCACCATAGCGCAAGGGTGTCTGCATTGCAGGGGAAAATTGTTTATGTGCAGGAAGGTGTCCCTGCACATAAACAATTTTTAAATGGTGTTTTGTAACTTCTATGTGTGCTGCTTAATGCACATAGAAGTTGCAAAACTTCATTTTTTTAAATATGATTGTTTACCTGCAGGAAGGAACATGTTCATGCACATAAACAATCAATGGTGTTTTTCTGTTTCCACCACTCATGGAAACAGCAAAAACTAGTAGAAATTAAACATTTCTTCTACTTTCTGGTTTTCCCTGGTCTAAATTTTGGCGCTGCCCCATATTTACACCACCCTTGTAAATATTAGGCAGCGTAAAAATTAATGGGTGTTGCAGTGGAACGACCACCGCAACACCCATTGCCCAGAAGACTGTCAAGAGATGCACATTTAGTGCACCCACTAAGGGTGCCCATGGAATTGAAGGAAAGGGGGTCCCTGCGATCCACCATGCACCTCCTTGAAGATGGGTGCATTCATTCACCTTTGCCCATAAGTAGGGGGATATCTGCCTCCTCCTCTGAAATGCAGGCCGGGCTGACATCTGCACAACAATAGGTGAAACCTGTGGCTTTAAACAGGTGGTCTGCCTTTCACTAAAGTGCCCAGTGCAGGCAGGTTCACACCAGTACTGGACACAGCACATTTGGTGATGTAATATGTGAGGTCATAAGCAGTGCATGGCAAGGGCACAAGCTAACTCTGCTAACTATTAACTGGTGAATTTCTGTGTTCTTTGGGGTTAACCTTTGTTTTTTCAGTGAGCAAGGACGTGAAGTCCGAAACGCGTCTGATGGCTGGCACCACAATCAAATAAATATTTGAGAAATAACTTGAAGACTGACTCAGGCTAATTTTTGAAGTCTGCGTACCTGTCAGTGCGGGGAAGCACATTTGCGACAAGTTGGATTGGTATATATATATATATATATATATATATATATATATATATATATATATATATATATATATATATATATATATATATATATATATATATATATATATGAAAAAACCATATGTTTCAGGCTCGTTGTAGTTAGAAATTAGCTTTTAAAACACCTTAGAAATTCACTGAAAAAACCATAGGTTTCTGGGACGTTATAGTTAGTTGGACATTTCTCTCGTACCAAGCCATAGAACTTGCCCCATTATAGTTAGTTCAGCTAACTATAACTCGCGCACCCGCAATGCACTTCTGATGATGTCACATATTACATCATTCATGACATGGTCACTGATGACATCACTGATGACATTTCAAATGACATCACTGATGACATCATCCAAGTGAATATCTGATGCACATCCTTACACTCTAATATAACCTTTGATACACCCACTGTAAAATACAGACTACCATTTTCGAAACCATCAACACACCAATACCAGTTACTACATACGCACTCACTGATTCCTAGGTCTACACACACATCTACTCATTCACCCATAAAGTCACTCATACATGCAGTCACTCATCAATACAACACTATCATAAGTGGTGCAGGAAGAGAGTGGGGCCTCTGGCGATTTGCTGCTTCCTTTTTTTTCAAAAATGTTTGGCAGGGGGGCTGCGTGGCTCCCCTTTCCATGCCCCTGCGGTTATTTGTAAAAGCCCCGGGGATGTGGCAGTCCCCGGGGCAGCGTGGGGGGGGATTGGGACCCCCATGCTTTTTACCAGCCCCGGGGAGGTTGCGTCCCCGGGGCTGCGGGGCCCCCGCTAATTAATTTATAGTGCCCCCAAGACCTGGCCCACCCAGAGGCTTTTATTATACGCTGCGCGGGAGCCCACGCTTCCTTTTTAAAAAAATAATTTCGGGGGGATTCTCGACCCCATCCATCGCTATTTCCGCTGAAATTATTTTTAAAAAAAAGCTTTTTGGACCCTGGGGGTCCTTGTGGGACCCCCTGAACAGGCCTAGGGAGTCAGGGTGTTTCTACCCTGCCCCCTTTGTGTGTTTTGTTTTCACTGCTTTCTTGTGCCTCGGTCCTACCAAGGCACAAGATGGCTGCCAACATTTCCTGGTTTGGAGTGTTGACAGCCAATTAGCATACAGCTCGTGCTCAGCAAGGTGCGCGGATCCTCAGCGGCCATAGATATATATGTGATTTTACTTTTAATTTTCTCAGGAACTACTGAACGGATTTACACCATTTAACCGAAAGGCATGACCCTGAACCAAGGGCTACCTCTTTGCCAAATTTGGTGTAATTCCGTTCAGCAGATCGGGGCTGTAGCTGCGATTAAAGGTTCCTATGGGAAATTGCATGGGAAAAACACGTTTTGGGACCTCCCTTTTTCTCGGCCCCTGCTTGACGAATCACCCCGAGACTTTCAGGATAGGAGCGGACCGCAGCGGGCCATAAGTTTTGAAAATTCCGAGAGATTCATCAACCGGCGCCAAAGTTATTGCAAATAGAATGTTGCAGATTTCGTATGGAAAATAGGTCCTAACTATAACTACCTACTGGCGACCGCCAGTAGGTAATATTTATATATATATATATATATATATATATATGCAATATTGTGTAAATGAACAGCATTTATGCTGCAATTCAGAAAGTCAAACTCGAGTTAACTGACAAATTTAGTAACTCTTCTATGTTTGTACCATGTGATGGCTAGTTTGCACTTTAAAAGGGTGGCCAGCCCTCGTGACGTTGTCATGTGAACAAGGCTACGTTTAGCCGAAACGCGTCGTGGCGGACTGGTGCTGGGTTTGAAAAGAATAAAATAATTTTGCACCACATCTTGGGTCTCGTTGGTTCCTGTTCGCGTGTGTGGCAGATTGCAGCGCTAGTGGGCGAAGGAACTTGACATACCTCATATATATATATATATATATATATACACATGTATATATATATCCTGATTTCTCGTTCTACACATCTTTCTTTTGTTGAAAGAGACGATACAGACCCAAATTCACTGGTGCTTTTTTTTATTTAGCTTTGTGCACCGCACCAACCGCCATATATAAATAGATAAATATGTATATGTGTATATTCAAACACAAGTTGCCTGCTATAGACGAGCCCACACAAGGAGGTAAGTATGCCTTTCATTTATTTGAAGGAAGCAGCAAGAGTAACAGCACAGTGCCTCGCTCAAATCTTCTGTCCTGCCGACGCGTTTCGTGCTTGGTCAGCACTTCTTCATTGGATTTGGGCAAATCAACATGCGAGAAGGCACAACGAATTAAATCACTGCAGATGTCCAAGTTCCCACCTCCGTGGGCATGTTACGTTACGTTAAAATTATTTATACCGCGCGCTTTCACCAATGGTTTCATGGCCACAGAGCGTTGAATCCTGGTACTTGTAGTGCCTTGTAGTTTCCCAAGTGGGTTGCGTGCCTTCTCTACAGAAATTAAAGTTTGTTTTACCCCTGTGGGTTGCAGAGTACATCAGGGCTGCCCCCCCGCATCCCTTTACTCCTTCAATGGCTTCCTTGTCCTTACGCCGTCTCGTCGTTTGGCGGAGCAGCAGGGCTGCTTGAAATGCAACGGGACATCGTCCGCGGCTCAGGCGGGGCCGCTGTAACATTCAAACACAAGTTGCCTGCTATAGACGAGCCCACACAAGGAGGTAAGTATGCCTTTCATTTATTTGAAGGAAGCAGCAAGAGTAACAGCACAGTGCCTCGCTCAAATCTTCTGTCCTGCCGATGCGTTTCGTGCTTGGTCAGCACTTCTTCATGGGCTTTGGGCAAATCAACATGCGAGAAGGCACAACAAATTAAATCACTGCAGATGTCCAAGTTCCCACCTCCGTGGGCGTGGCCACTGAGCGTTGAATCCTGGTACTTGTAGTGCCTTGTAGTTTCCCAAGTAGGTTGCGTGCCTTCTCTACAGAAATTAAAGTTTGTTTTACCCCTGTGGGTTGCAGAGTACATCAGGGCTGCCCCCCCACATCCGTTTACTCCTTCAATGGCTTCCTTGTCCTTACGCCGCCTCGTCGTTTGGGACATATATATATATGTATGTATGTGTATATATATATATATATATATATATATAGATAGATAGATAGATAGATAGATAGATAGATAGGTAGGTAGGTAGATAGATAGATAGATAGATAGATAGATAGATAGATAGATAGATAGATAGATAGATAGATAGATAGATAGATAGATAGATAGATAGATAGATAGACATGTATATAGGTATATACTTTCCGACAAAAACCAAAGGTACAGGAATTTTATAGTTAAGGAATAGAATTTAAAAAGCATTTGACATTCAGTGAAAAAAAACGAAGGTTACAGGGACATTATATTTAAGTTCAGGTTTTACACACACAAAACCATATAAATTTAGCAGTTATAGTTATATCAGTAACTATAACTCGTGCCCTAAGGTAACTATAGCTCACAGTGCCCAGTTTTCTCATCAATAATTTCACTGTAATTGTTGCAGTGATATTATCAATGATGTCATAGAAGATGTCATGAGTGATGGAATATGTGGGTAATTAGCAGTGCATGGTGAGGGCTCGAGTTATAATTACCTTAGGGCACGAGTTATAGTTACTTGAGATAACAATACCTGCCGAATTTCTATGGTTTTGTGTGTAAAATCTGAATCTAAATATAAGGTATGCAAAATCAAAGGAGAGAGTTAGGGAAAACACATGTTAAATGTGTAGCGGGAACTCCTGGTCCCCTGTACTAAATAATACCAACAATGGAGGAGTACCCCCTGTGCAACAGTACAGGGAAAAGCCTCTGTTGTTTAGAGCTTAGTGCTCGGGTTAGCACAATATGCCCCAACCTGTTACTGGACACTGAATGTCCTTTTTGAAGACCCCTCACTCTTCAACCTAGTTGGAGACATGCTTCATCATCGGGGTCCCACCCCGTAGGCCGAATGCCCGCAGGGTGTGCTGCGACACCTGACTACAGTGGAGCGGGTTTATTTCTTTTATATGTGCATAAGATTTACAGTGAAAATGTATTAAAAAGGGTGCAAAACTACTCACTACAAGACTTTATTCTTGAGTGCTTGGACCCCTGGATAAAAACAGTGTGGCACCTGTGCCTAATTAGGTAGGCTTCGGTGTCTCAAGAAGTGTACTGGTTTAAAAATAGCGTAGTGTGCTATGTGAAAAAGAAAATAGGGTCTACATGTTTTAACCAAAATATAAGTGTACGGTTTTCATCAGGACCGTGCTGATTGAACTGGGTGGTCCGCACACGCTAAGGTGCGCCCTAGCCCTCGCTCAATATTCAAGATCGCAAAAATGCGATCAGGTGTAAAAAGGTGTGTCTCTTCCTCATTCAGGAAAAAACACTCGAAGCGGGCAACCAGGATTCCAAGACGGCAAATGTATGTCACTTGCTTGTTCTGTTCGTCTGGCCTTGAAACCTACTTGTTTACAGGTCTGGATGCCCCGTGGAATCCAGGCTTTTCTCTGTACTGTTGCACAGGGGGTACTCCTCCATTCTAAATATAAGGTCCCTGTAACTTTTATATTTTTCAGTGAATTTCTAAGGTTTTTAAAATTCTATATCCTAACTGTAACGTCCCTGTAACCTTTGTTTTTTTCAGTGAATTTCTACTTTTCTGAATGCTATTCCCTCTTTCTGCTTGTTTCTCACCATTATTTTGTCTCTTGCTGCTCGTTTCTCACCTTATTCTGCCTCTTTCTGCTCATTTCTCACTTTAATTTTGCCTCTTTTTGCTTGTTGCTGACCTTTATTTTCCCTCTTTTTGCTCGTTTCTCACCTTTATTTAGCCTCTTGCTGATCGTTTCTCATATTTATTCTGCCTCTTTCTGTTCATTTCACACTTTTATTTTGCCTCTTCCAGCTCGTTGCTGACCTTTATGTTGCCTCTTTCTGCAAGTTTCTCACCGTTATCATGCCTCTTTCTGCTTGTTGCTGACCTTTATTCTGCCTCTTTCTGCTCCTTTCTGACCTTTATTCTGCCTCTTTTTGCTCCCTTCTGACCTTTATTTTGCCTCTTTTTGCACCTGTGGTCCCATCCTGCTCCCCGCCTCCTGTGGGAGTCGGCATTGCTATTGCACACAGGGAGCTGCTGGAAACCTCTGCTTTCAGCAGGTGGGAGCACTTTGACAGCTCCCACCTGCTGGAACTGGACTGTTTGCTTTGGCTTGGCTGGAGCTGTCACAGCTCCCGCCAAGTCAAAGCAAACAGCTAAATCTTGGAGGTGGGCATTCCAGGACATAGCAGGATCGGGCCCTTGGGGGTGGCAGTCCCCAGGGCCATTATTGGCTCCTGGAGGGGGCCCTGCAGTCCCTCTCCTTCTGTTTTCTGGGGCTTGTCCCAGAGAAGTGGTAGTTCCCTGGGAGGTATACATCTCCCTCCCATATGTTTTTTATTAGCTGGCCTCAGGCAGTGGTGTTCCCCGGGCCGCAGGGGGATCCCTGTGGCCCACTGCTATTTTTTTATGTAAAGCCCTGGAGAGGTGGTGGTCCTGGGGCTCTAAAGAGCTCATAGAGGGGGGTTCGCACAGCCCCCCTCCAATATGTAAATTAAGCCTTGGGAAGGTGGTGGTCCCCGGGCTCAAATAGCCTTAAAAGGGGGGACCCTGTGTGCCCTCTCCTGTTTTTTTTATAAAATTGCTGCATGTCCCAGGGACCTGGCCCACTAAGGGGCCTTTTGCAAAACAAGCAAGGGAGCCCAGCCCTTGAGTTTTTATTATTTTTTATACAAGTTGTGTGAATAAGCAGCAAAAAAAATGCTTTTATTGCCACTTTCTGACTGCTACAGTGGGATCTTCATCAGACGACTCAGTAATGCATTTCTGTTTTTCTTTGGGGCCTTTATTGATAGATTTAAAAAAGGGCAGTACAAAGAACAATGTCATATGTAATACATCAAACACTAATTTCAATAACATCAGTAAAAGTCTTACCAAGAGAGTAAAAATGAAAGACATCCAAGTAATCTAAACAAACATCAGAAAAAATTCCACACTCCCTCAGCTTTTCCCAGATAATTTCGGTAGGTCACACCTGCTGAAATTCATCAGGGGAAAATTGCCTGGTAATTATCAGTGGATGTGATTCTAGTGAAGAAAGCACCAAAATAGGCATGTTTTTCTCCACTATTTTTAAAAAAAACGTTTTATTGATAATACAAGTAAACATTGGACAGTTACAAGGGTTACATTATACTCAGCAGTCGTTCATAGGCAACATGATGACACATGGTGGACACATTATGAGCTCACAAGAGAAAGCAAACATCTCGATCAGCATTTCTCATCAGCAGCAACCCCAGAATCCCGACCACCCTCATCTTTCTTCTTTAATCCTCCAAATCAGTATCACTTTCCAACTGGGGTGGTTCACAGATATGTCCTCTATATTCATTCTAGTTTCCCCAAATTGCCCCCCACTTTCGTGGACATTTCCTATGTAAATACACCATCTTTTCCGCTATCATTGAAGAGTCCAAATCCTTGCTCCAGTCTCTGAGCGCTGGAGACACAGCGGATCCCCAGGACTTGGCCACATTCCGTTTAGCGTACATAATACCTAACGCTGCCACGGTTGCAAGGGAACAATGAGGTCATTCGGCTCTCAAATGTTCAATAGACACCGTTTCGGCTCAGGGAGCAGCAAGACATGAGTCACCTGGGAGATAGTACGCAGTACTTCGGTCCAATAGCTAGCAATCACAGGGCATTCCCAGACAGTATGGTAAAACGCTCCCTCTTCTCCGCAGCCTCTAGGGCAGTATTTGTGTGTGGCTCTGCCTATCTTATGTAACGTGACCCTAGTATAGTAGATTCTGTGTAGGACTTTTAATTGTATCAGTCTAAGTCGTGATGACACAGCAACCTCTCGCGGAGAGGATAGCGCGGTCTGCCAATCTGATTCATCAAGCTCACCCAGGTCCTTCTCCCAGGAGGTTTTAAGTCTGTCCATAGGGTCAGGCATATTATTAATTAGCTTAGCTTACGATAAACCATTGAGGTCGCCTTATGAAGCATGTGTTCCGTAAGCAATCTATCCTCCAAGGGAGTGGATTCAGGTAGTTTTCCCTCCGCCGGGAGTATTGACCGCAGGGCGTGAGTGATTTGCAGGTAGCGGAAACGTTCTGTCTCCACCAGGGCGAACTGTGCCGCTAGTTGGTCAAAGGTAAGGACCTTGCCTTGTCTATATATGTCTCCAATCGTCGAGATACCTATGCGATCCCAGGCCGCAAATCCCCTACTATTACAAAGATGGCCCAGGCGGCGTGACGCCCAAAGTGGTGTCATCTGCGTGACCATGTTCTGACATTTGAGACGCTTTGACGCCATGTGCCAGAGCTGCACCGTATGGGCCGTAGGGCCCACCAGAGCTGCTACACTCCGGGGATCGTAGAGCGCGGTCATCACTCCTCCAACCCCCAGGTCATATCTGTCCGCAGGCTCTGTCTTCCGGGCATGGAGCCATTGATTCACAATCTTGAGTTGTGAAGCCCAATAATATAACTGAACATCAGGAAGCGCGATGCCTCCATCGTACCAGCTCCTTACCAACTTTAGTCGAGCAATACGTGGAGGTTTGTCCCCCCAGAGTAGGCCCGCGACCAATGCATTTATGGACTGAAAGTATTTCAGTGGCACCAGGAACGGGGTGTTCTCTAGGATATACAGAAACTGCGGCAGCATCATCATTTTAAATAAAGAGTCGTTCCAGTGGAGGCTGCAAATTATGGCTATAGAAAAGCTCCCGATTCGGTGTCACCCACACTCCCAAATATTTGAATGGGCCATCAGTAACCCTCACTGGGCGGGAGGGTTGGCAGGGGCCCTTTGAGGACAAACAATACCGACTTGGCCCAGTTGATGGTATATCCACAAGCCCTCCCAAAAATTCTACAGATGTCAAGGAGGACCATGAGAGAACGTCTGGGACGAGTCAAGTAGAGAAGAATATCGTCTGCGTATAACGATATGCGGTCCTCTCATGAAGGAGTCCAGTTAAGACCCTTTATCATGGGGTCCCATCGTATCCATGCTGCCAACGGTTCCAGAATTAATGCAAACAACAGAGGCGACAGGGGACATCCCTGACGCGTACCCCGACCCAGTCGGAAGTCCCCAGAAATATGGCCATTGGCCACAACATGCGCCAGTGGATTCGTATATAAAAGTTTGATCCACGCGCAAAACTTCTGCCTAAAGCCAGGATGCCGCAGCACCGCAAAAAGATATGGCCACTAGACCATATCAAAGGCCATACGCGCATCTAAGGACAATATCGCAGCCGGTTCTGACAGGACTGGGATCTGCGCCATAGCCGCATGAACTCTACGTAGATTTAAAGCAGTGCTCCTGTTTGGCATAAATCCGGATTGATCCGGATGGACCAGAGTCTCTAAATGTGGGGTGAGGCGGGCAGCGATCATTTTGGCTAGTATTTTGGCTTCCGCATTCAATAGCAAAATAGGGCGATATGACATACAATCGTCTGGGGGCTTACCGGGTTTCGGGATGGCTATAATCGTTGCAATCCGTTGGTCCCTAGGTAGTTCCCCCACGGCCAGGCTATCGGTAAACATTTGCAAAAGATGTGGAGCTACATGATCCGAGACATGATGTATAGTTCTATCGGGATACCATTTGGTCCTGCAGCCTTACCGACTGCAGGGAGTGGATAGCGCTTATGACCTCATCCACTGTAAAGTCAGACTCCAGAAGAACAGCGTCATCTTCGGACATGGAAGGCATCTTAATATCCTTAATGTAGGTCTGTGCCTCCTCTAAAGACATATCAGAAGAGGATGTGTAAACCGTCTCAAAGTAGTCAGCCAAAGTGTTTACTATGTCCGAGGGGGAAGTATGCATCACACCATCAGCGGAACGGAGCTGTGCTATTGTCTTCCGAGCCTTGTCCTTCTTGTCAAGCCACGCTAGAAGCCTCCCTGCCTTATCGCCTACTTCGTACACAATATGCTGGGTGCGCAAAAGCCTCTGCCTGACCTGCACCCGTTGATACTCCGTGAATTCCGCCTGTTTAAGGCGTAATTGACGCTGTGCCTCCTCAGTAGGAGCTTGATCGTGCTGTGCCTGCAAAAGGTCTAGATCTCGCTCTAACGTCACCAGGTCTTCCTGTACCGTCCGCTTGTAGCCTGTTATGGAGGCTATCACCTGGCCTCTTAGCACCGTTTTGTATGCTTCCCATAGGACCCCAGGGGAATCCACGGAAGTGACATTTTCTTGGAAGTAACTTGTCGTAGTCGTAACTAGGTCCCGTCTAATTTTAGAAATCTGTAAATAGTGGGGCGAGATCGAAAAAATACGCCTCCGGGTTTTTACGTGTGAGGTGTATATCATGAGAAGCGGGGAATGATCTGAGATACCCCTCGGTCCTATCCTTACATCCAATATGTGTGACAAACTGTCGGTAGACACAAAGAAATGGTCAATACGAGAAAGACTATTGTGTACCCCTGAATAAAAGGTATAGCCACGCTCCCTTAACCTCCACCCATCCGTAAGACCCATAGCTTCTACATAGCCTTTCAACCTCGCCTTGTTCATCCCAGTCGTCCTAACGGGGGGGCGGTCAAGCCCTACATCAAGAATTGCATTAAAGTCTCCACCCAGTATGAGTTCACCCTCCGGGAGCGCGAGTAAAAATGCACTGAGGGCGGGAAGAGCTATTGAGTGCAGGGCAGGGGGAATGTATACCAATACCACATTAAATCTTTTTCCTTCCCACAGGCAGGAAACTGCTGCAAATTGACCGCCTGCGTCCTTCCATACCTGTTGCACCACCATGGGAGAACTCCTACGCATCAGGATTCCCACCCCCCCTAGAACCGGAGGAAAACTCTGAGTGTATTACCATTGTGTATCCCCATCGATCCAAGGCCTTACATGTCGACCCCACTAGATGCGTTTCCTGAAGTAGTACCAGTGTTGGGGCTGCCCTACGCACACACTGCAACACCAGCCCCCTCTTGATTTTATCTCCTAGACCTCGCACATTCCAAGTGAGCAGGGTCAGGGGGGGTACCGGAGTCTCAATTGGGGCACTATCGATTGTTGTCCTGTCAGCCAAGACCCCGTCCGCCATCATGATTAAGACATCCCTGAAAGCTCAGCAGTAGTCCCTCCATGTATACATTTGCATCCCTGAAGTACTGTCCAATACCAAAGCACTCAACAGAGTGCAACCAACCCTTCCCCCCCACAAACACTTCAATCCGAATTAGCACGTAATCATTACAGTCATTTTCACCAGCATCTCTGAAACAATTTACCCCAAAAATCTCCCCCTGACTCCCCTCCACCCCCCTCCCTGCTCCCCTGCCTGTGGACCGCAACTTGCCCACCCCCCAACCCGGCAGAGTGCCTGTGTGTCCCCCACCCGTACTAACTATGTAGAGGCGAATTGGTCCCCCCCCCCCCACCCTTGGCATAATTATCTAGTGACGGTCAGGACGATGCAGCCCGCAATCAAGACTATTTGCCCATGAAACATCGCCATAACATGTCTAAGTAAATACAGTTCACCACATTATACACCCGGAATCATTACAGTCAATCCCCTACTCCCAGTGGCATCCCCCACAGACAGCTCGATCCCCCAATACTTGCGAGTGGCTCTCCAGGCAGTCCTCTCTTAAGTCTCTTGTGCCTCTCACTCCTGTTCCGAGAGGCCGCTGGCCCCTAGATCCCCCCCAACGCTGTTGGCTCCAGCCCATCTCCAGGGCCCCGCTCCACTGCGCCGCGGCGTCTATCTGGTTTACCTCCGACTTTAGTCCATCCATCAAGCCAGTCTCAGATTGCCTCCGGCGAATCAAAAAACCAAGATTTACCATCCCTCTCGACTCTCAATTTCGCTGGAAATAGCATGGCGTACTTGATGTCTCTGCCCCGCAATTCCTGTTTCACCGCCTGAAAGCTGCGCCGCTGCGCCTGGACCCGAGCTGTGAAATCCGGGAGGAAAGAGACCTCGTAGTTGTCAATCTTTAACGGGGGGCCCGTTCTAGCGGTTTGGAGAATATTGTCACGGTCCCTAAAATTAAAGACTCTGGCAATAATAGGTCTAGGAGGGGCCCCGACTTTAGGCCTCCCGCCCGGCACTCTATGGGCCCGTTCTATGGAGAAGTATGCAGACAGCGACTTGGGCTTCAAATACTTCGTGATTAACTCCTCAACATAAAGATCGGCCGCCGGCCCCTCCGTTTTTTCGGGAACCCCAAGAATCCGGACGTTATTGCGACGGGCCCTCCCTTCGTAATCATCGAGCTGTTGCGCCATACGAGCCTGTCTTTTTTCCATGTCCGACATTTGGCGTTGGAGTTCGGAGGTATCTTCCTGGAGTGCCGCCGTCACCACCTTGAGTTCACGCACCTTTTCATTCGTTTGCTTGAAATCCGCACGTAGCAGCGACACCTCTGTTGTTACTGAGTCCATAGATGTGCGCATTTCCCCGATGGTTGCCAGAACATCATGGAGCGTGGGCTCCTTCGGTTGTGGAGACGACCCCTTCGCTCCGTCTTTGTCCGGTTTGGGAGAGTCAACTTTCTCTCCACCCTGCTGCCACGCATACTTAGACAGCCGTGCCTGGGCGTTATTCTTGGAGCTCCTGTTGCCCGTCGCCATCTTCACCCCCCCGCAACAAGCCAGCTGATGAAACACGCCACTGAAAACACATCAGCGCGCTGCCACTGGCTTCCAGGATCGAAATAATAATATGCGTCGTGACTCTCTTCTGACCGCTCGCCGGCGGGCACACCTTACTCCCTCAGGCCCCTTAGCAGCTCGACGCAGCCCCCAGCACCACACAGTTCACTGAGAAGGGGGGAGGGGAAGGGAAGGGAACAAACAGGTCTCCGCTTATCTGTCCAGCCAGGTTCGTTCTGAGCAAGGCGGGAGGGGGAGAGGGCAATATGGGGGCTCCGTCCGTCGCCCAGCGGGCTTCAGCAGTTCCCCGGTGCCACAATGTGTCCCAGACACTGCCAACGGGTCGCCTTTTAAGACGCCGTCCAGATCCCTACGGAGCACTTCCAGGGGTCACCAGGAGGTTCTGAACCACGCAGGCCCCGAGGCGCAATATGCAGGCTGCGGGGGGCAGCGTGGTCCGTGCCGCCCTTCACCTCTGCTGTTGCGGTGTCTCTCCGCCGTCTCTCCGCCCGCCCGCAGGTAGGCCGCAAAGCCGGGGCCTAAAGTTGCTCTGCTCCCCGGGGCCGGTACCCCCGCCCCAATCAATAGCGGCGAGCAGGTCACCGCCGCACCAATTTTGAAGCTGAGCCCCCGCAGCGTCCGCCAGAGTCAAGCCCCCACCACGACCAACCTGGTGGAGGGGGGGAGTCGCCAGGAGGCCGCCAAAGGGCCCGGAGGATCGCGCTCAGCCTAGCGCATCGAGGCCGCCATCTTGTCTCGTCCGGGTGCCTCCTCTGCCGAGCACCCAAACGTTGAGGAAACAGCAAGCCGCCCATCAACAGATCGCCTCACAGCCTCCACGGGGGCGTCAGCTAGCCCTGTGGACACCTCGGGAGGGCTATCGTTCGGGTTAGCAGGCTGCAGGATAGTTGATCGCCTGAGGTCGGGAAGAGCCCGTTCAGGCAGCGGCCATTCTTCACGGCCGCGTAGCCACGCCCCTTTCTCCACTAGTTTAACAACAGTCCCGGGGAGGTGGCGGTCCAGAAGAGCCCATTGAGGGGGTCCATGCGGCTGCCCTCCGATATGTAAATGAAGCCCAGGGAAGGTGGTGGTCCCAGGTCTCTAAAAACCTTGGGGGAGGAGGGAGGGCCCATGCGCCCCCTCCTTTTTATAATAAAATTGCTTCGTGCCCCAGGCAGGGACCTGGCCCACCCCGGGGGCCTTTGCGAAACAAGCACAAGAGCCTGCACCTTTTTTTTTATTATTTATTGTTGCAAATTGTGTGAATTAGCACCAAATAAAATACAAATATATGCGTTTTTTGCCCTGCATGGAGGGTGCCTCTCTAATCCCAGGAGCAAGGCTAGGGGGTCAGAGTATTCATACACTATCCCTTTTTCTATTTTTTTTTGTGTGGGTTTTTTGGGAATCAGCTGACGCATAGTCCCAAGATGGTTGCCAACACTTGGTTGAAGTGTTTGCAGCCACAGCTCTGCATTTCCCTGCACAGGCTCATTATTATTCACAAATTAGACACAATTGCAGATATCCTTATTTGGTTTTCATTACATTTCTGAAAAATTACTAAGTGGATTTACGCCGGATAACTGAAAGCGTGATCTGCAAACCAAAATCTATCTTCCTGCCATATCTGGTGTATTTCCATCTAGCGGTTCAGGGTGTTGTCGTGTTCACAGCTCCTATGGAAATTAACCTAGGAAGCACACTGTTTTCTTCCTTCTTTTGTCTTGGTACCCGCTTGATGGATCACCCCAAAACTTTCCATGCACAACAAGACTCACTATGACACTTTTTGGGGCAAATATTGTGAAGATTCGTAAAACCCCGCCAAAGATATAGGCAAGTCAAAAACTTTTTTCTATGGAAACATGGTCCTAATTATAACTACCTACTGGCAGCTGCAAGTAGGTAATATACACACAGATATATTTCCTTACATTTCACAAAAAAGGGTTTATTAATAAAAAAGGAAACATATAAGTCTTTGAATCACATGTTGAACTGGCCAGAGTGAATCCAACAAACTGAAATGGAGCATGCTTGGGAAGCAAAGGCAAAGCACAGTTTAATAGCACCAAAGGAACTGGTTTGCTATGGAAAACATGTAATGGATTCAAACAACGTAAGGATGCAGGTGTCCGCAGTGCTTGAAATGGAGAAATAGAAGTGTAGGTACTCTGTAGCAGAGTACCTGCTTATTTCTGAGAAGTGCCGGTACTCTCCAATTAAAAGTATAGCATTTCTCTCGAGAAGTTCTGGTACTCTCCCTCTCAAAAGAAAAAAGTGCTGGTACTCCGTAGCGGACAGTACAGGCCCATTTAAAGCACGGGGGGGGCATATTATCAACAAATAGCGATATTTATCGCTAAGTAGAGTTAGCAGCAATTTTTTTATCGCCGCGCATCACGGGATTTTATCGCTGAGATAACGTGCTATTAGCAACGTTTATCTCAAAAGCGATAAAATTCCCAGCGATAGCGGCAAAATTCGTGAATATCGCTGAGAATAACAGCGATATTCACGCATTATCGCTAACAGGGTCTTAGCCATTATATCCACCTCCCAATGGATATAATGGCTAAGAACTGGCCTGAGCAGGTGTTAGTTTTTGGAGATATTCGCGCTTAGCGCGAATATTTCCATCGCTACGCCTGTGTTGGTAATAGGCGATAGCGATTCGCTAACAGGTTGGGTACGCCAACTTTGCATGTCATTAGCGATAAATATCACTGACATGCAAAGCGGGCCCCAAACCGCTCGCTATCGCCTACAAGCTGTCGCTAACTGCTGTTAGCGACAGCTTGCTAATAGGGCGATAGGCAATTTTCGCCGCTTTGCTAAGCGGCGATAATACTATCGCCCCCCTTGATAATATGCCCCTGGGTGTCCGAAGACTGAAATTAGGAGAAAGGAAGAAAACAACCTCCAGCTTGCAATAAGAATGTAAACATTTCGGCTGCAATATGAACCCAGTGGGGGCACAGTGTACTGAGCAAATTACTGTGTTTGTGGAACATTTGTCCCAGAGTTCACCTCCCGCCCGCCCGCCCGCTCCAGACAGTCAGCCAGTGAGCCAACCATTCTAGACTTACAGTGAAATGAGACAGACAACTAGGCGTCCTACCACCGGCATTGCAGGCTGTCGCCGTGGGCAGCAGTAGTCAGCTTTTTGATGACATCATTGTAATGCAAAGGCAGGATCGCAGGCAGCGTCAATGACACATGGAGGAGAGCTGTGAGTCACAGGAGCAGGGCAGACGAAGTGTCAGGTACGTTTCAGATTTCAGGTGCTGGTTTGCTTGCGTTAGCAGGCGCAGGAGGTGCTTGGTTTGCAGGTTCAGTGTCTCTTGGTTCAGTGGTCCCCTCGCAGTGTGATGCATGGATCTAGGAAGGCAGTCCACAGCACTTCATAGCGGCATCAGTGGTGAACTGGGTCTAGTGACCAGCCCACTCCGAGCTGGAGTGCGGATTTCAATTGATGGATCTTCACATATATCTACTTTCGGGCTATAGATCGTGGAAGGCTTCTGTTGGGCTAGTAAGGAAGCTTTGTCTTTGGAACAGAAGTATCTGGGACTGCAAACTAGTTATTGACAGTACTCTAGTCTAGAGTAACATCATGGTTCACATACAAATTAAATAAATCTGGAGACATTGGTGGAGTGTCAGTAAGTAGTATGGAGTGACCTACAAAATCACATATGAATTCAACCAAGCTTATTTTTTTTTTGCGGTTAGGGTTGGCTCGAATTGACTGGAGTATGAAAGGTAGAGCATTGGGCCACTTAAGCGCAGTTTCCTCACAGATTTTAGATATTTTACTTTTCAAGGTTCCAATATAACTTTCAAACTTTCCAGAGGACTTAGAGATAATAAGCCACAACGAAAATGTTATTTAATCCCTGAAGCTTTACATAAATCCTGAACTGCAAATGGTACAAAGTGGGTTCCTTTGTCACCATTAATTGTGAGCGGAATTTCAAGGCTCTGGCTGAAATCTGGGAGCTACACTGATTTCATTAGTTTTAAGTGGTAGGTTTTAATTCATACAGAGTACATGCGCATTGCAGTGGAACATAACCAGTATTGAGGCATCTGAATGAAATGTATTTATACTTAGACAAATGGGTCCCATGGAAGTGGATGGGCTGTAGAGGTGGTCTTGAAACTTTTACCAGCATTGAAGGGGTGGCCCATGGCACACAAATGACAATACTGGTGGCCAAGAGAAGGGAAACAGGACTAACTGGTGTTTACCTGTGATACAAATGATGCCATCTTTACTAACAAGGGGCAATACAATGGTATAATTGTTCTAAATTTGGGAGCAGTACTTTAGGAGTGACTACTTGGGAGCAGTGGTGGCAACATCAGATGATCAAATCCTTGGCTGGCTGCCAGGTGATACATTTCTAGCACAAACATATTACACTTCATGAAGAACACAGGGAGGCCAGGTGACCTTTCACCACACAGCTCTCCTGGCACATTCTCTTGGGTTGTTGGCTTTGTTTGGGGTTCTACTTAGTGGGAACACACAGACCTCTATACTGGACAATCTCTCCTCCTGTATGGCCAAATACATGCCTTCACTCTTAGTAGAAAGGCAGGCTTCTTGGCTTTTTACATATAACTCAGGGGCGACAATGGCGTCCTCAGCTGCTGCACTGCTGAAATGAGGAAACACTCCTCGTGATTTGAACCATATTTTCACATTATAACCCAGGTAATCCATAGTAATCCAAAGCGTGTATCCCATTTTTGTAATCCATGTGCTTTACCGATTGTTTAATCACTCCAGAGACAGCCAGATGAAACGAGAATGTTTTAATTCGCATTTTCAAATATCATATGTTGCCCAAGCTTAAACATAGACACGTGCTTTCAACATTCCTTCGAACAAGCCAAAATGAAACCCAATGTATTTCGAACTCTTCATTAGTTCTTCATCAGGGGTACTGCAATAGATTAGAAAGGACCACATAAACAAATGCCCAAAATTACAAACCATATATTGCTGTTCATAAATTCTTGGCTTTTTAAGCAGTCCCTCAGGTCCTCCAGCAGCGCAGATTTGACTTCAAGTGAATGTGAGATGGGCTCGGCCGCTATACCCCTGAAATCAAACATGGCCGACATAGGGGGTACGCTGAAGGAGGAAGGGTTAGTGTGCTAGCCTACAGAGCATGCATCAAGACCAAAAGTGCGTTGTCTGGATATGAGGGGCTGGCTCTAAGCATGGCGTGAATTTATTGTATGGCCGGGGAAATGCCGGAGAGACAGAGAACATGGACCAGGGCAGAAGAGGACCTGAAGCGAGGGACCACTAGCCTGAGGAATCGAGCTTGTTGGGAAGCGAAGACGCAGAGACAAGGCTAATCCAGGCGGCCACCCAAGAAGAACCAGGGACAGACGACTGGGAAGAGTACGTGCGGAAGAGAAGCAGCGATACCTCTGAGAAAGGCGCTGAGGTCCCAACATCTACGGTCCCTTCACAAGACCGTACCCTCAGGCAAGTTGCGTGTTTTGCTACCTACAACTCCTTGCTGGGGTGGAAAGGGTTTCCCTGATTGGGATACCAGGATTCTTGCTTGGGAATACCTGTTTAACGGGGAGTCAGGTCACTCTCTCAGACCTTCAGTCTATCTCATTCATACATTTGGTTTGCACTGAATGGGTGGTGGGGAAGGTGATCAATAAAAGTTCAACAATACGATACACAGGTCATGTATTGGGTTTATTTTCCAAGGTACAATCCTGCAGATAATGAATAATGGCCAGTGACAAGTCAAGAAAGCCATTGAGAAAGAGAAAGAGAAACAGCCTGAATGGGATAGTTGTTGAAGACAGAGCCGACCCTCTTTGATTTACACAGTTTTTCCCTTTTTCCATCCATAAAATAAAATAAAAGAACCCCAGTATAAGTGGAGTCTGGGTCATGTCTGGTTATCCCTGCTACAGTGATGTTCCCTCACCTCTGGGAGGCTGTCTGTCAGCAGACACCAGCATTGTTACACAGCAGCTCTTTGAGTTCTCTGCTGTACATTCCCTTTCTTGGTCAAGAAGAACTTGGGACTCAAACAAAGTGGGGTGGTTTGGAGCTCATATTTATACAAATTTTTCCAGAGAGGAAATGAGGATATACAACCCTGAAGCTTCAGAACCAATTTGGGTTGGTTCTCTTTCAAGTGTCCTTTTGTGGACACAGTCTTTCCTCAAAGTGATGCTTCTCACAGCAGGAAGCATTGGGGTTGGCTCTAGTGGTTAATTTGTAAAAAAAATAAGAGCTGAGGCTCTAATCAGGAGGCAGCTTCCACCGGCTAGCCCAATTTCTCCTGTTAGCTACCACCTAAAACAGAAGTAACTACGAAAGTGGGGAGAGGGTGTGGCATAATGGCCAGAGCTGCCGTCTTCGGAGCTAGGGAACCAGGTGCGAGTGTTTGCATCGACTAAACATCCTGTGATTCTGGAGTTTTCACTTAATCACCCCATAAATGAATGTGTCCTTAACTGGTGCTCATAAAAAGTGCTGGTGTTGATAATTAAGTGCCGGTGCTGAGCACTGGAAATCACTGGCTCAAATTAAGCACTGAGCCTCTTGTTTCGCTTTTGTTCTGTTATCGATGGCGACATAGCAGTGGTTGCAGTGTTCACTGCACTCACATGTGCTGGGTTTGGAGTGCGCTCGGAAGGCAAAGACAAAGCACAAATGTATAGTGTTGCATGAATGGATCTGCAATGGGAAACATATGATGGATTCAAACAAAGGAAAATACAGGTGGCCAAAGACTAGGATCATGAGAAAGGAATCAGATGTCCTTCAGATTAAAACAAGAAGGCAAGCATTTTGGCTGAAGAAGCTCATCATCACTTTCTCGTCTGGGGAGCCAAGATGTGAAAGAGTAGCTCTAATTGTCAGAGACCTGCACTTCCTGTAGACATTTGGTAGCATAATCAAAAAAACATGTCTGCTGCAGTTTACAATTACAGTGATGGAAAATTATAATTTCACATTGTGTATATTGTTAGTTTGTACATATTTTACATCTCATAATAAAATTCTAATAACATATCATGCCATACCATTCTTGGAAGTAGTTTCTTGACCTCACCAGATGACCGCCGGAGAGTAGAGTGGCCTGATGTATGTCCGTGCACACCTGGTGATGGTATATCTCCCACCTGTAAACATACCTTAAAATGAATTTGCACTAGGGAGGGAGATATGTGTTATGTCATGGTCTCCATAATAAGGGTATTCATATAACACCCAAAGACATGCTGGTCTGCGGCGAACTTGGGGAAATCCTGGTAGGTGGGGACTCAAAAGACCGATCAGGCTGCAGAAGCGTCAATCACATGTCAAGCTGAGCCTAAAACTGAAAGTAATTCTTTCTGAGCCTAAAACTGAAAGTAATTCCTTGGGCTATGCAAATTCGGTTTTATAATCTGTCACAACCAGACTTTAGCCGTGGGTGGCAAAATCCTGGTTGTTGTTGAACAAACCTTCGCCTCTTAAAAAAACCAAAGGAGCATTCATTTAATTTATTTAGCTACTGTGAGAAATACACATTTTAAACATGTTAACCTCCAGTTTGTAAAAAAAATGATTTAATTTCGAGTTGTTTCTAAGCTCAATTATGCCTCTGCACATGAGAACCCTGCGTGTTCCAGTAAATGAAAAAAGAATCTAAAAGCTGTTCCACATTTATGTGTTTGTATTTTTTGCTTTGTTGTAGTGTTCAAGCAGTAAAGAGACTGCTTCAGAGCGCCAATAAATACATAACATGATCATAAATCTCATATATAATGATACACATGCTTTCTAATATATCTGTGGCATCAACATGATGAGTCTTAAATATAAATGACAGCAAGGTAAGTGGTCAAATTGTGGACAGTAAATGAAAAACACGACATTGCCCATGATGACAAAACTCAAATAAAACATGTGTGTGTGTGCGTGCAGATTATATCCTGAGCTGCGCTCCTCTCCTCAACACCAACAAAATCTGTGCAGGTAATTTGTCATGGACCCAGGAAGAATGCAAAATAGCAGTGTCTGCTTTAAGACATTTGTGATCCACGCACATTGCTTACGAGATATCGCTGTACAAGGCTGAACTGTTAAGCATTTCACTTACTATTGTGTTTTGGGAGATGGAACAGTTTCTAATTGCAGGAAGCCTTGCTTAAACTATGTCCCACACCTGGTTAAGCTGTAAAACATTATGCTTGTACAGGCCTCTTACAGGGAACCAGATGACCTCTGACCGTGGAGATTTGTAGATTTAATGCCTACGTTTTCAGTCTTGGGCGGAGGCTGGGGGCTGATGCTCTCCATCAGGCAACACACCTCGACGCATCTAAATAAGTGGGTACTCTGGTATTACCTGTAAAGTGTGGGGTTTTCCCAACACATTTTCGGAGGACCAGGTGCTCGCATTTTAAGGGCTGCCGAGTAGATGATTCTCCCCTGAATAATCAAGGGCGCACATCTTGAAAAGGTAAAGGAACCTTATTAAAAATCCTTGGTCTGTCATTTATCGGGCTTTAGCTGTGTCTGCAGACCTGCTCTCTGCTCCCACATCCTACGACTGCAGGGGTCTCAAGTTGCCAGAACATACATGAGAAACAGGGTAAGGACATGTAAGGGTTAGATTTTGTTGTAAATACAAAGACGGTTCTAGGTTCTAAATGCTAGCTATAAAGTAGTATGTTGAAGTGCTAGGTTCAAAGCACTAGGTACAACGCGTTAATTTCAAAGTCCAAGGTTCACAGTGCTAGATTTACAACACTAGGTTCAAAGCACTAAGTTCAAAGCGCTTGGATTAATATGTCAGGTTCAAAACACTAGGTTCAAAGCCCTAGGTTCACAGCACTAGTCTCAAAGCACTAAGTTCAAAGCGCTAGGTTTAAAGCGCTAGGTTTAAAGTGCCAGATTCAAAATGCCAGGTTTAAAGTGCTAGGTTCAAGGCACTAGTTCAAACTCCTAGGTTTAAAGTGACAGGTTCACAATACTGGGTTCAAAGCACTAAGTTCAAAGTGCTGGGTTTAAAATTGTAGATTGAAGCGCTAGGTTGAAAGTGTTAGGTTCTTTTGCTATAAGGGATCTAAGGTAATAGTGTTATGAATGTGAATGTAGATGATACACGGTGTGAGCATGAGATACAGGGTGTTGGGCATGGCTTCCGAGTGCTGAAATCGTTTGAGTCTGGTTTAAATTGAGGTAGGTCCATTGTCCAGGTCCGAGCACGGAATGCAGACAAACCAAGGTTTACACGAAGATTAATTTCTTGTTAGCAAGGGGGCTCTGTGAAATCATGATCCAATGGAGAATATTTGTGTTTCCCTGTCTTGCAGTATTGGTATTTTGTTTATTCTTTCTCTTCCACAATGAACCATGTTTGTGCCTTGAATCTGGAGTGATACCTTGTGTACTGCTCTTTAGCGAGAAACATCATGCTGTTTTTGTGAATCAAGTTGAGTGATTCCTAGATTACTGCTCTTTGGTAAAATGCACCACAGAAAATGTATCAGAACATAAGCACCACCCCTGCCCTTTTTTGTGGGTTTATTGTTAAAATGTCTGATATGAATTGAGTAATGGAGGGGTGTAGGATCAAGGGAAGTCACTCCACCGCAAGGGATTCCAGCTTATTATATTTGTGTGCAGTATACGGCATAGGACATGAAAGTATTAGGTTTAATGGCACTGGCACACAACAACAGAACTCCCCAAACGATTTCCCAGATGCAGGAATCTTTGATTTGGATAAAACAGTGCACTTAAGGAAAGTTTTGGAAGCAAGGAAAAATGGTGCAACAGACATTCAATTGAATGCATACCTTGATTGGTATGAAGAGTCGTTTAAGAGACTCCATGAGTCTTGGGTATAGACTCACAGGAAAAATTTAAGGAACAAGTAAATAGATTATATGAAAAATGCAACAAAGACCAGACTGATGACAAGGTGACAAAGATAAATTACAAAAATGTGATGGTTAAGCCTAGTGCCCTGATGTATTCAAACCTTAAAGAAGCCACTACTTATGATGATTAGACTCCTGAAGACATTGTAGATTTTCTCACAGGGTTACTTCTCCTCCACCTCCTCTACCCATGCTATTCATCCATACACACATTCAGGTAACTTCAATACCCAAAAGGAGTCCTCTTAAAACCCCTCCATCCTACAAACCAGAGGACTCCTGGCCTAGTAAGAGTACACAGGAAGCCACACCGAAGTGCCCAACTTTTCCCAATGAAGAGAAGGTTTATAAGTAAGATATAGTCCATGTCTTGCCTCCAGTTGCTGCTCACACTCGCAGCTGTATGACACAAGAGGCGGATGTTCTCCAGGCTCCACTAAAGATATTACCCAGTGCCAATGGTGCCTTAGTGAGGGTCTGTGCCCCTTGGACACCAGTTGATCTCAGGAATGTAGTTAAAGAAGTTTCAAATATTAGGGAAGAAACCCAAAAGTTAAGGGAGGAACTAGCGACCATCTTTAACTGTTCATTGGTGTGACTTTTACTGACCTCCAAATCTCAACGTTTATCTAGTGCCCAACTCAACCAATATGAGATCCTATTGATGTCTGCAGGTCAAATTACGTTAACTAGATGTCCGGTCCTGAACCCTGTGTATTTCTTACCTAGCCCTCAAGAAGGGGCGCAACATGATTAACTCACCGTCACTGGCCACCTGATAATGCCGTCCCCCAGAGGATGATGACCCAGCCCTGGGGCTCTGGATCTTCAAGCACCCAGGAAAGTCCACACACACTGAGGGCCACAGACACCTGCAAGGAGAGAATAGCTGGTGACAGGTTTGGGGGTGAGGGGGAAGGAGTGTTTTGTGAGGAAGGTCCAGCTGAGACAGGCATTTTATTAACCATAAGCGCAATGCCCTAAACTCATGTCATACTATAAATAAATAAATCCAGTATTTGTAAAGCACACAATTACCTGAGGGTGTCAAGGCGCTGTGGGCAGTCGGGAAGATTTAGAAAGCTATTGCCCAGAGTCATATGGTGCTGGACTAACCTGCCGCCAGCAACGTGGATCGAACCATGAACCCCGTGGTCCAGAGGAAGGCACCCTGGCCGCTGCAACACACCTCTTACTATGATCTTGTTTACGAGAAGACAGTTGAATATCCTGGAGTACTATGCAGTATAGCTGTAACATCGAACCAAGGCCAGGTACAGAACTGAGATCATTTTAAAGAACTGAAATAACAGTACAGGTATGTCCTGACTAAGTGCAATGAGCGGACCATTTAATCTTAGCACATCAGATAATATCACTACATTGAGAGTATTTATTACAATTGAGAATTTTCAAACATGAATGAAAAACATTCCTGCCACCGCACTGATGACAATGCTAGTAGTGAACTAAAGGAAAGCCAGGGCTCATGTGTACCCTACATATGGGCTAAATTGTTATTGTACATAGTGCAAACATTTAGTCTATTAAATCAAACAAAATAGTTTTTGGACAATACACAGGCTGAACTTACGTATTTGAAAGTGCTCTCATATGTGATAATGAAGAAAAAGAAGGCTCAGTGAAATAAAACATTTTCCTAGGATCACACAAGTTTGAGAACAGATTATGGGTCAAGAGCATGACAGTTAGGTCAAGTCGCTAGACCTGCAGGTCTAGTAACCTTTTTATGATTTTTCGAGGCCTGCTAGAGACTGCTCTGGAAGCAATGGGACTTCCTCCGTTCCAGCAGGGGCACAAATCACAAGTGGCCCCTATATAGTTGACCAGTTAGATGCCCTTTAACTCCCCTATGAAATTACTGTCAGAAGTTGAGTAGCCCACCAGTCTGCCCATGATGACATTATCAGTGGAAATGCCTTGGCAAATTCACCAGCTACAGCTACGGCCCTTTCACTCCCCCAGCCTATTCTGATGCTTCCTCTCTGCCCCCATTGTGAATCATCAATGGCAAGCTATAAAGCTACCGGATACTGCAACAAAAGTCCCCATGATTGCTGATTGGTACTACCAAGAGTCCTACTGCCATACCTTGCTCACATGCACCATGGAATGGCACATCCTCAAGGGAGCAATGATTGCTCTTGTGAAAATAAAAATGACATTGTCTTGGATTATTAATGTGCTTTAATATGTTGTAAAGACCTTATATTCAGAGGTATCAGGAGGCTTGCCCAAGGAACCAATTTATGCCTGTCATCACCTTCAGCCAGGAGACTGGGTGCTCGTGAAAGTGCACCAGCACAACTTTGCAGCCTCAGTGGAAAGGACTGTTCTTGATACTGATGGAGCGAGATTTAGAAATATATTTATTTCAGCTCGCAAAGTTAAACTTCCATAATGAATAATAATATTAATTATGTGTGCAGTGAAAAACACTAATCAACTTAGATTAAACTTACAGATCATTACACGCGGGAAACTAATATGTGTGCTCATATATGTGCAATTGTGTGCAAAGTGCTTGCATGTGAAAAATAATAAACTAATTCTGTCTATTGTGTTGTCAGAATTAACTGCGGCTGTTTTTATTAATGGCATGTGCTTATTTCTGTGTGCTCATGTTTTGTCTTTCTGTTTTAAATGTTGCACAATTCTGTTTGTTGCTTTATTTGCTTCTGCTAGGTAACATTTATTAATGGGTTAATAATTAGCTAAGGTGGGTGGGTAACAGAATGATTTCTAATTCTTGCATTAATTATTCTTTTGTGTTTGTTTATATACTAGTTACTGAGAAAGAGGCTTGAGGCCTAGCACGTCTTTTATTATGCAGTTGGCAAAATCCTGCTCAGAGAAAGCAAGAGCCCAGTGTGGAAAGTTTCTGCCGTGTTAAAAGAAAAAAATGCACACTTAATTGAACAATGAACTATTCGTACTCTTGGTCGGCTTGACCAAGGTCAGGAACCGGCAGCGAGATTGTCAAGCTTAGGAAGTCACGGACAAACATTTTCAGTTGTTGCAAATTGAAGGAAGCTACGTGACACGAGAATAAGGGACAATAGACTCTAAGAGAGAGTCAGAACTGGGCTTCGAAAATGTGATGACTTAATGTGGTCTGACGAAGTGACAACCAATCAGAGTTTTGGATGGCTGAGAAAAGTATTCATTTTACTTAGATTGGTTAGGGAAAAAGGTATATAAACTGACCTCCTTGGAGGGAGGGCGCTTCTCGCTTTCCAAATCCAGATGGGCGTGACGTGCTGACGGACTTCTTTGGAGCACGTAAGAATTAATAGGGCTATAAGACTTTACAATTTAAATTTAGGTGAAGTGAGTTTTAGACAGGGAAATAGGGTTTAGGTGATGGAAAAACGGTTTATTCTTCTTTAAACATGCTATTTGATTCTGCTTCAAAACTGTCTAACTATTTTGCAATTCCTTAAACCATGCTGCTTGAATAAAAAAGATTCTAATAAAAATGCACTTTTCTTTGAATAAATAGTTATTAAATAAGTTTTTTAAAATTACAAGCTGGCCTTGTTATTCAGAGAGTTTAGTTACCATCAGCAGATCCTATCGCCTGTGTGGCTTAATTAAATGAAAAATTATTAAACTATGGTAAAGTCAGTATACCACAGTTGTAAATAAATGTATATATGAATTGTAAATAAGGTTTTATTAATTAGGTCACATGATTCAGTTGCTCAAAATATGTCTACATATTAGTATATGGGCCTTGTGAATGATTTATGATTAATAGTGAGTATTGTAGAGTTGGGTAGTGTTACTATGACATATTTTCTATAGGGGCGCTGGATCAATTTCTCTGGTAGCAGAGTTCGGTTGCTATGGTAACTGACATGCTACATGGTAATTATATAGGACTGATGTTTAACATATGTTGAGTTTGTTCATATGTTATATGTTGTTGTAAGGATTTTTCGAGCAGTGTGAAAAATTCCTAGCTTGCCACGGCATATGAGTGGTGTAACAAGAAGTGAAGTTACACAGTGCATTTGTTCTGTTTCAAAATAGTGGTATTATTATCACTAATGTTGTGGGCGTCCAACACAAGTTTAGGGATTTTAGGTGTGCTAGGTAAATTGTATAGTGAGGATTGTCTATGAAATTGTAGCTTTCGAGTATAGGGTCTAAGAGCCTGCTTTAAAACTCAATGTGAAAAGAGTAATAGAATGTTATCCAAACTTGTGTGAAGGGTAAAGTAGTGTTGTCTATTTTACTGGCAAATGCGGATTTCTATGGCTGGTTAAAGTCCTGCCAAGAATTCATATATATGTGGTTAGGGAAATTTTCCGTTTGAAAGTGCGTGAATGATTTTGTAATTCCGTTCGAGTTAAACTTTAAATTGCTACTTTATGTGCATTCAGAGAGAAACGAGTTCGTTATTACCTGTTAGAAGGGTAGAGTAGTCTTACTTTGTCAACAATTGAATATTCTGTGAGAATAGCGTCGTCTATTCCACGCAAAAAGAATACTTGTATGATTGCAAAAACTGTCACTTTATTTTAGCGAAACAGACAAATGGTTTGTTCTTTCTGTTGTTATTAATTGAAATTAATTAAAAAAGTGTTCTTAAAATGGCGCTGTGAAAAGTTTTTGTGAAGGAGGGGTGAGCACTAGGAGTGAGACACGAGAAGCTGCAGCGGCTGAGTACGTCACAGGTCCGCGCTGTGATTGGCTAACATACGTCACAGCTAGCGTACTGAATGGTTCACGTGATTACAATGAACTGTTAGCTGATTGGCTTTTGTGAAAAACAGCAATTCTATTGGTTGAATAAGGTGGTGACATAGCTTAACCTGATTGGCTTGTTGGTGTGTTTTGCGCACGTATTGGCTGAGTTAGCGGAACAACCAGGAAATATATACGATCATTCTAAATTAAACGAATTTGATTAAAACATGAGTTATTATTACAGAAAAGAGGAAAAGAAGCTTACATTGCTTCAGAAATTAAAAAATATACTTTCATCGATAAGAAAATTATGACCCGAGGTGGAAAGTTACTTCATAAGTATAAAACACCTGCAGCCTATATGGAAGGTGAATATGGTTATCATACTTGCCTTTGGTTTGATGTATGGATGGATTATACCAAAAATGACGGTGTTTTAGCTTGGCCGGAAGATGGCTCATTTAATATGAGAATTTTGAAAAACCTGAGAGAAAAAATGATGGCTCTTGTGCCGAGACCTAGACCTACACAATTCGAAGCTTTAGTTGAATGGGAGGATGAGATGTTTGAATTACAACGAGAAAGCTGTGGTATAAAAAGACCCCCAAAATCATCAAACTTTAAAAGAGAAACTCATGAGGATAGGATGCGACGATGGAGACAGGCAGACATGTGTGATGGTCTTTACCCAGTGAGAGAAATGATTACTGAAATTCCTGGTCAAAAGAATACTCAAAAGAAAAATAATATTGAAGAAAGTGATTTAGAAGATCCAGTTTTAGAAGAAATGTATATGACTAATAAAAAACAGACTCCCTCAAAACCAGCTTGTTCATGGTCCACCCCGATGGTTTCTACAAGAACCACACCAAGTGCACCTCCATTAAATGAAGAAACACCCAAATTATACCCGAATAATTCTGAATCTCTTAAAACTCCTGAAAGTTTAGAGACGAGAAATAATTCTAGT
This sequence comes from Lissotriton helveticus, assembly GCF_964261635.1. Taxonomy (NCBI): domain Eukaryota; kingdom Metazoa; phylum Chordata; class Amphibia; order Caudata; family Salamandridae; genus Lissotriton; species Lissotriton helveticus. The sequence continues at coordinate 1,299,497,548 of NC_136057.1, forward strand.
GTATTTGATGAAAGTCGAATTTTTCCTGAAACTCCAGTTTCAAGAAATGAGATTCCTTCCAGAAGTTTAATAGATGCTAGCAGAGATGAGGAAGTTCCAAATACTTCAGAATATTTACAATCAAAAGAAGAATTAATTCGACAGTTAACTAAAGGCATGGAAGCAGTAACAGTTCCAGTAACTATTGGTCCTGTTCAGCCTGTTTTTGATCAAGGAGAAATTAAACAGCCAGGTTTAACAATTCCATTAAATGCAGAAATTCAGAAAGTGGCTGAAAAATTTTACTCAGAATTATCTGAAATACATCGAGAGAAGACAAAGATGCCTGATTTAACTTTTAATCCAGGTTCATCATACAGAACACCAATGGGTGCAGAATCAGATATTGAATCCCCAGAAAAAAGTGTTGAAAAATCAGATTCATCCTCATAGCTTGATGTTGCAAGACTAAAAGCAGATTTAGAAGAATTAATAATTTGCACAATTGTTCCTGACAGTTTGAAGCATTATCAAGATGATGAATTGCTATTCATTTGCAAAAGTGAACAATGGAAAACGAAAAACAAATATGATCAATTAGAAGAATTGGCTGCAGAATTAGAGATTGATTTGAGCAAGCAGAAGAATTTGGGAAAACATTACAGATTGGATTTCACTGAAAAAGACATTGATAATTTCAATGCAATGGGAAGAATTATGCATATAAAAGATTTGATTGTGTACATTAAAAAAATTGGGTGATTTGAGCAAATGGAGAGTGAAGTGGACCAAGAGAAAGGAGGAAGAAAAAAGAGAAAGGATGGCTAATCAGTACCCAATGAGAGAAATTGCAGGTGGTGGTTATGTTCATGTTCCCTAGTCTAGACAAGACATTTTGTTGTTCACAAATGATTTTCCTCGGCTGAGAGAAAAGCCCGTAGAATGGTATCGACAGGTGGAAAGATTCATTAAAGTGTCAAAAGTTCTGTGGATTGATCTTGATGGATTCTTTGACATTGTTGTCCCATCAGATCTTTGGACAGAATGTAAAATTGCTGTAAGTTGGCCAAAAGTGGAACCAGCTCGAGATGTAGCGACAGGTGCTCCATCATCAGAAGTCATGGGATTGTATGACAAAGTGATTTACTGGTTGAAAAATAAGATTCCCCCAAAAGAAGTTGATTGGGTTAAAATTGACAGAACTAATCAGGAGCCAAAGGAATCTGTTCATCCATTTTATGAAAGATTACTGTTGGTTTTCAAACAGTACAGTGGCTATGAAAAATTAAATGAAAAGGACATGAGTCACTTTATTTACAGATTCGTTTATGGTCTTAGACCTGAAATTGGTGAGATGATTAGAAATAATATTGTTGGTTGGCAATCACTTTCAGTTGACGACATTTTGAGAAAGGCAAAATACTGCAGTGACGAGATTGATGTCAGACAAAAGAAATTAAAGGAAAAGGCAATGTGGGCACAGGTGAAGGTAGCTGAACAACAGATTGCAAATTTAGAGAATAAAAATGTAAATTTTAATCAGAATCAGGGTCAAGGAAAATTTAAAGGTAATTTTAATAAGCCAAAATGTAATGTTAATATTGAGGAGCTGAAACAAAAATTGCCTTGTTTTAATTGTGGCGAAATTGGACACTGGAAGCGAGAGTGTAAAAATCCGCCCAGAAATTTTAAAAATGCATCATTAAATCCACAGATGCAGAATGATGTAAATCTGCAGCAACAGCTACAGCGACAACTAAATGTGTTGAATCTGCAGCAACAGCTACAGCGACAGTTAGCAAATCAGCAGAGTCAAATTCCACAGCCTCCTTTTCCTAACTGTGGAGGTGGTCAAAGGTATAATTCGGAAACAGGATTCAGCGGAGGCGATCAGGTAAACAGACCAAAAAGAGTGAATGTGCCAAATGTTCCTGGACAGTTTTTGATGACAGAAAATGGAGGAAGTGATTCAGAGGATTACTTATGACGGTGCCTGAGAGAGGAGGAAGAGTGTGTACTTGGAGCCACTCTTGAGGTCGACCAGTCTGGTCCATTTGTAAATGGTAAAGTGAATGATGTAGAAATCACTTTTCTTGTGGACACTGGTGCTACCCGTTCTACTGTTAGATCAGTGGAAATTGAAAACCTGCCTCTCTCTGGTGACACCATCCAAGTAGTTGGCGTAGCTAATCAGCAAATTAAAACAGATTTGACAGAACCTGTAAAGGTAGAAATTGGCAAATTCAAAGACAAACACAGGTTTGTAGTTTGTAATAGCAGTCCTGTAAACTTGCTAGGAAGAGACATCCTATGCAAAATTAACTGCAAAATATATTGCTCACCGGAGGGTATTGAGCTACAAACGTTTGAGGAAGATGGGCTTTACAAATTAACAATGTTAATGGTTGAAGCAGAGGAAAGTAAATTGTTTCCTGTATTTGAAAAAGATAATCTTCCAGAAGAATTGAAAAAGACAGTCAAAACTGAAATTTGGGATTTAACAGGAAATGAAATGGGTTTGATGAGACATGTTAATCCTGTTAAAATTACAGTGAAACAAGGAATTGAGTTTCCAAACATTCCTCAGTACAAAATGAAAGCAGAAACAATTGAAGATGTCATTCCTGTAATTGATAAATTCATAAAGCAAGGTGTTCTAAAAGAAATTGAAAGCAGTCCTTGTAATTCACCAATTATGGGGATTAAAAAGCCAAATGGAACGTACAGAATAGTTCAAGACCTGAGAAGGGTTAATCAAATTGTTGTTCCATGTTGTCCAGTTGTTCCAAATCCAGCTGTGATTCTTTACCGAATTCCGCATGATGCAGAATGGTATACTGTCATTGACCTTTGCAATGCGTTCTTTACTGTTCCATTGCATCCAGATAGCCATCAAATCTTTGCATTCAGATTCCAAGGTCGTACACTAGTGATGGAGAGCGGTAATTTCTTCTGGTAGTTTCTCAATGCAAAACCCTCATGCTACCTCTAATTTACCGCTCAAAAGGTGTTGGGCCCTTCACACCATGTATTACCTTCAGGAGACTTTAAAAATCATGAACAGTAAAAACTGCAATCATTATTTAAGCCAATAAAGAGAGTTGTTGAGTATTTTAAAGGGTTTTATTTTCTAGTCAAAAAGTTAATTTTTCTCTGACCCTTTATTCATTAGTAAAATATCAATCAGGTTACAGAATTTGGAAAACAGGAAAAATATCAATAATACAGAACACATTACAGTCTGCATATAAGCATTACATGTAGTTATGAAAAATGTGGCGCAAAAGTCTTAAAGAGTTTCTAAGAAAAATAGTCTTGCAAGGCTAATCAATAATTAAATAGTTTGCAAAAATATGCTATTAAGAGAAATAAATGCATAAATCAAATAAATCTTTTCAGACCTAATTAATTAGTCAAAACATAAACTTAAAGTTTAGCATCTAATCCTATCCTGATCCACTGCACTCTTTGTCTGTCTGTGTCTAAAGAGGAAAGCAGCCCGCCCTTCACAGGCCTCAAAGGAATGTGGCATGAAGTGCCAAGATATGACGTGGAAGCAAGAAACCTCCCCCTGACACTCCTCGGACGCAAGCCCGCCCTTCAGCAATCTCCCGGGACGTTTCTCGTACCTAACCCATAGAAGCCAGCTGAGCTGAGAAAAAGAAGAAGTGCCAGCCCCCATCCAGAGAGGACAGTATTTATACCATAATTATTGGCAGAGTACACAAAGATGTAACATTTTTCAGTAAAACCTTTACGTGATTGGTCAGTCATGATGCATGAGGTCACACTTCCCTGACTCATTCTAAAAACCTGACTTCACTAGTCTTAACAAAAGAAGCATACATGAATAACTACATTTATAAACATTTGCAACATTTACTAGGAAAAATGTTTCAATCTAATTCATCCTTCCTTCCTTCTCAGCGCAGTAGATGGACACTTTTAACTAACTGGTACATTGGCAGAATGACAAGAATGTGCAGTTCACGCTGTCCTTGACTTCTTGTCATGAGGAAAGCTGCCACAGTCTGCGCATGCTCCCTTCTCATTAAATTGCAAGTCATAGCCTTGATGGATTCACAGGCAGCCATGTTTTGTGTAGGCCCCAAAAATAAAACAAACACAAAGATAATATTAATTTCATGTAAATCAGTCCATTATGTTTCCCAAGTGCATTATTAATTCACACACATTATAAAAAGAGGTGTTATTAACTGAAAATGTTTATCAAAATATGCAACAAGTCAAAGTCTATTAAGACAGGAATAATAAATTTAGATTGGCAAGGGATGAGCTGGGAAGAGAGAAACACATTTAATGAATCTTCAAAGGTAAAAAGGCCACTTTTCTCTACATTGCAAAAAAACACATGTTAATTCAGCAAAAGCATTTTCACACTGAAGTGAATAGGCCTCACTTTCAAGTTTTTCATGTGCCATGTTTTTAACCTGCACCAAAATGTGCGTGGCAATTTAAATGCAGCCTGTCTGAAGCACAAAAAAAAATAAACAATGCATGACTGCAGATGAAATCTGCTCCATCAAATCCACCCTTCTGATAATTCAAATCATAATAAAATGATTTATAATTCATCACACATATTTAATTTCACAAGTGACAGTATTTTTTTTTTTTTTTAAATTGCAAAAGCTGAGCATATAACAATGTTACTTCTATTTCTAAGGCAAACACAAGTTTGGTCTGTAATCAGATCATATATAGCCAAGTTCAATTGTTTTAGTGCAGAGTTCTGTAAGTAGCTTTTTGGAACAGTTAGTCTTCTTTAAAATAAGTAACTAAAATAATAAAAAAGGAATTCAACATGACAGTTTCAGCATTTCTTTGCTCTGTCATCAGCTTGCCATCAGAATGGCTCATAAAGTGTGGCATTCTGTACTTTTTCCATGCAAATTAGACTACTTAGGTGCTGAGAAACTCTGGCAGAGCACCATCAATCCTTTGCACTTTTTCAACCAAGGCCTTTCACTCTTATTTTCACTTTGATCAGATTCAGATGTTTCACCACAGCATCTCTCAGATCAAAACCGTTGCACCATCCATTATGCAGATCTTGTGTAGCAGCTGCAATCTGGTGAGAAACTGCACACTGTACATCAACCAGACCTACACAGCAACGGCTAGTGTTCTCCTCAGTGTTTTCCACAAGTGCATTTGCATATGCATTTTCAAGCCACTTTAGTGATGCTGAAACACAGTATTTTGCAAAAGGTAACTCTGTGCTGCCATTGTGTTGCTTTATTATGCTCGACACTTCAGGCAGATGGCTACAATCCATTTCTTGTCCAATCTGTTGTTCTGCACTCATTATCTTTGAGACCACATTATGATCTGATTTCAGAGAAACTGGCAATCTATACCTGGGCATCAGTCTTTGCAATAACACATTTGCCACTTTGCAGTTGTTATTTTTCTCAAAAACAGTTCTGATACAACCCCGTTGTGCTGCTTCAAAAACATTTTCTTGAGCCTCTTTAAATTTAACTGTGAAGATTCCATAGAATGTACATGCTAACAGAACACAAATTTGTGCAACTGAATTAGCATTTCTCTCTCCCATGACTACAGTGACTCCCAATTGAGCAGATATACTGCATGTTATGGTAAGGGCAATCAATTTCGAATTTTGGGCTGGGGTAATTACTAAAAGCCATGAAGCTTTGACAACATCATGTACAAGGAGCACAGCATGTGCTGCTTTTAATGTGTCACCTTTCAAACATGGGCCATCTACAAAATGGACATTGTTGGGCTGACTCAGATGTTCATCCTTCAAGTCTGAATTTGGCTTTAAGCATATTTTCATGATATTTAGACACTCATATTCATTTTCATCATAATCCAATTCATTTGCTGACATTTCTGTGAAGTTACGGTCAAAGGTCATTGGGCAATACATCACAGACCTTTGAAAACATTCATCTTTTTGAATAAGCAATGAGAGAGCGCAGCCCTCCCTCTCACTGCAAATTAGTGTATTTTCTTTCAAATAAACTTTCATTCCTAGTGCTGGGGCGCGCCATTTTTTCTCTTTCAACTCTAGGAATGCTTTTGTGCAGTTGTTGTCCAATGGAAGCGGATCAGACACACCTGAGTGTGTCAGCCTCAGTAAAGGCTTAGCCACTAGGGAAAGGTTCAGTAACCACTCTCTACAGCATCTAACCATTCCCAAAAATGTCCTGACTTCTTTCTGAATTTGAGGTGGATTCATCTTGGAATTTATTTCCACCTTCTCTGGTGACACCTTTCTACCTCCCTTTCCAATTTTGTGTCCCAGACATTCATCTTCTTTTTGACAGTACTCCTGACTATTCTCATGCAATGGCACTGTGACATGAGCTTTGCAAAAATCAATAAAAATAAGCCATTCTTCACCACATGGAATGTGAAAAAATATATTGGCTGGATTCGGTACCACAGGACAACATGGAAAAAATATGCTTTTAATCTCCTGCACTATTCTGTTCTTTTCATTTATTTTCTGTGAACCTGTGATCAGAAAGTTAAACAAACTTCTAATCAATTCCATCAAAAATCCTTTTATTGGTAAAATTCCTGCAACTGATTCTGTTCCTGAATACATGTCATCTGGTTCAAATTTTAATAAGACATGTTCTGCACATTTTATTAATCTGGCATCCTTCTCTGTGAACTCTCTTATTTCTGTGTTTATTATTTTTTCCAAAGCAGAAGGTAATTTTTCAACTGTCTTTTCTGAAAATAATGGTACAGCTGTCTCTTGTTGGGCCATTTTAAAATGTACATCCTCATCAGGAATCTGAAAAATAACATTATCTGGTGTACAGTAATCTGTGCTGCTTGATTTGCAAAATAATTGTTTTCCTGCTAGGCCTGAGTCACAGACAACAGTTTTGTAATTTGCCTCAAATGGGCCTATTTTTGGTGCAAATTCTTCTAACACTGTGTTTGTAATTTCTCTGTTTAAAACTCCTGCAACTAAATCTGGACTTTCCACTGCCTTCACAATGGACTTGGTAGATTCAGAATTGTGAGTGTTAAAACTCTCATTTTCAAACATAGTAACCTGTTGGACTGGGTTCTGTTTTTGTCTCTGGAAATAATTCACATTTGCTCTGGACACATTATGTAAATTAATGTTAGCATTTTCCATATTTTGTGGGACCATCTGTGCTTGAAAAATTCCTGCCATAGGTGCCTGTTTCTGAACTGGCATTTGCATTTGCCTAACTGGCATATTTTGCATCTGCAATTCTCCATGTTTTTCTGCATCATGTTTAAATTTATATTTCTTCTTCCAATGCTCAAATCTGTTATAAAGATGGCAAAAGGACACATTTTCCAGCAGTACAACATCCATACCTGAATTTGCACAAACCAAAACACCTTTATTTCCATCCTGTGTTCTTTTAATCTGTACCCAATCAACATCCTTCACTAGCACTCTGCCCTTTAGGAAATATATCACTGCTATATTTTCCTCCATAACAACAAAAAATGATGGTGCATTCATGCAAACCCTTTTCACTGTCTCCTCACCTGGCCATTGAACAACATTAGATTCAAACCACAATTTAGTCAGCATGTCAATGTAAAAGAGCATTTCCAAATTAATGCACAACTCTTTTAAAAAGTCATCAAATCCATCAACTTGTGGGTACCACAGCACAATTCTGTCTCTCAATTGTGGGAATGTGTTCAGAAATGCTGCAAGTTCACTTTTATTCTGTGGCATAGGAACATGCCCTTCTCCCACCATTTCTCTCAATGAGTAAGCAAAAGCTTCTCCCTCATTCTGCTTATTATTATTTTTCTCAATTATATCTGGTGGCTTCCTTTCCTTAGCCAGTTTCCTTGCTAGGTCTGGTGGTTTCTTTTTCTTCTCATGTTTTCTTGCCCAATTGTCTCCTAATTGCTCAAGCCCATTGCATTTTAAAAAATATTTTATTTCTGCAATGTGCAATTGCATTCCTGAAGAACACATTTTCTCATTTGCTTCATCATCCATGTGTACCCTGAAACCTTTCTGAAATGGAAAACTTCCTGAAACATCAGTTTTATATTTTTTAGCCAAATCTGTCAGTCCATTATGTGTAATTAATGAACATGTAGCTGTTTCCTTACTCAGGGAAATTAATTCTTTTTCTTGACACTGGTTCACATTTTCATTATTTAAACAGCAGGGACTGTTAATTTCTTCATGTTCACATGTTCCATTTAAAACACTAAGCTGTTTCTCTTTTTCAGGGCCTGTGTTAATATGTTCTCCCATGTTCTCTATCTTTTTAATTACTGCTGCTTCCTCAGAGCAGGTTTGAAAAATCCCATTTTCAATTACATTTATTTTATCCTGGGCTGCAGATGTTGTAAATACCATTTTTCTCTCACCTTTCAGTGCTTGGTGTACTTTCCGTTCAATAATCTGTGTGTTCTGAGTTTCTGAAATAAACCCTGCCATAATCACTCCTTCTGCAGCCCTTTGCACCTTTTCAGTAGGGCCCATATTAATTGGGACAGTCATAATTTTTCTAGGCATTATCTGTGCATCTGCAGTTTGCAATTCTTGGACTGAATCAGGCACAGTTGAAGCAGTAACACCTGGAGGTATCACTGTCAGTACTGAATCAACAGGTAATGGTTCAATATAAAATGTCTGCACAGTTCTCTCAATCTGTATTTCTCTCTGTTCAACAGAAGCAGTAACCCCTGTAGTATTTACTGGTTCATTATTTTCAGTCTTTTTCATGGGAACCACATAAAGTGGTGGACACTCAGTTACCAATTCATCCATTATTTCATCCCCATAATCATTATTTATTTGAAGCTCTTTATCAGCATTAATTCCCTTCTCCTGTATATGGTGCTTTACCTTTTTATCCTCACTTGCTTTCTCTCTTGCTGTCTTTTCCCACAGGCTTAAGGCCTCAAATTGTGCAGCTTTAGATGGTGTCTTTATTTCACATAACACTTCCCTTAATTTGTCAATAATTTGCAATTCAAAAGTACCATCTTTTGGAAACCTCAAAGCACCCTCTTTTTCAGTAATCTTGCACCATTGGTGAACCCACATACATGTGTTTTGTCCCAAACTGGTAGACATAAAATGCACAGGTGTTCCTTCAGGAGCATCACCAATAAAAAATAAATGTTTCACTTTACCTCCTAACAGCTTCTTTAAACCTTCAAACATTTTCATTTTTGCAATAGTTCAATGCAATTTCTTTTCTCCAAAGCTGTCAGTCTCAATTTTAGTCAGTTTTACTCCTACCACTGACCCTCCACAAAATCTTACTGCAATATTTCTCTTAATCAATAACTCTGTTAGTAACAACATAAATACATTCGCTACTCTGTCTGTTGTGCTAAATAAAGGATAGATTTATATTCACTGCGAGTAACACATTCCGCTTACCCTTCACAAAGTAAGACTTTCCGTTTACTCTTCAAACACTACAGGTAAATCCCTTCCGCTTACCTTTCACTCAAGCTCAGAAGAACCTGCTACTCCTTTGGACTTATCCTTCAGGATATATCTTAGTCCAAAGTTTCACCAGCGAACACTTTTGCTGTCAATCAAGCTCAGAAGAACCTGCTACTCCTTTAGTGTGACCCTTTCTAGGTGATATCAGACCAAAGTTTCACCAGCGAACTCTTTGCTATCAATCACTCACACAGAAAATAGTCCCTAATTTAACACTGCCAGCCCTACCTAGCTTCTCAGTGTTATTCCAACAGACGAGTAACCTCAGTGCAGTGTGGCTTCCATTTACCACCCGCTATTCCTTCCCGGGATTCCACAGGTGTGCATACCTGCGTGTTCCAGACAACATAGAACAAGACACTAACTTAACATGAAGAGTTAAAACATGTAATCAATAACCAAAAAAATATGTCCTATGAAATTACCAATATAATCAATAACACCATCAATTCAAAATGAGCAAAATGTCACCAACAGTAAAAAAATCCTTACTATTTTCAACACTTCAAAAATACATGCTAGCATATTAACAACACTTCACAACCCTATTGATACTCACACCACTTCTTGCATCACCTGCCAGTACTGCTTTGCCAGTCTTCAGGTTCTGAGCATTGGAGTCAGGAATCAGGACTTGGACATTTATCTAACTTGGGCAATTATTTTATTTTCCTCTTAAGGTCAATGATCCATTAGTTGAGTAGTTGATGGTGAAATCAATAATTACTAATCACCAAACTAATCAATAATGACCATCCTCTGATTACCAAAAACTGATGGAGAGCGGTAATTTCTTCTGGTAGTTTCTCAATGCAAAACCCTCATGCTACCTCTAATTTACCGCTCAAAAGGTGTTGGGCCCTTCACACCATGTATTACCTTCAGGAGACTTTAAAAATCATGAACAGTAAAAACTGCAATCATTATTCAAGCCAATAAAGAGAGTTGTTGAGTATTTTAAAGGGTTTTATTTTCTAGTCAAAAAGTTAATTTTTCTCTGACCCTTTATTCATTAGTAAAATATCAATCAGGTTACAGAATTTGGAAAACAGGAAAAATATCAATAATACAGAACACATTACAGTCTGCATATAAGCATTACATGTAGTTATGAAAAATGTGGCGCAAAAGTCTTAAAGAGTTTCTAAGAAAAATAGTCTTGCAAGGCTAATCAATAATTAAATAGTTTGCAAAAATATGCTATTAAGAGAAATAAATGCATAAATCAAATAAATCTTTTCAGACCTAATTAATTAGTCAAAACATAAACTTAAAGTTTAGCATCTAATCCTATCCTGATCCACTGCACTCTTTGTCTGTCTGTGTCTAAAGAGGAAAGCAGCCCGCCCTTCACAGGCCTCAAAGGAATGTGGCATGAAGTGCCAAGATATGACGTGGAAGCAAGAAACCTCCCCCTGACACTCCTCGGACGCAAGCCCGCCCTTCAGCAATCTCCCGGGACGTTTCTCGTACCTAACCCATAGAAGCCAGCTGAGCTGAGAAAAAGAAGAAGTGCCAGCCCCCATCCAGAGAGGACAGTATTTATACCATAATTATTGGCAGAGTACACAAAGATGTACCATTTTTCAGTAAAACCTTTACGTGATTGGTCAGTCATGATGCATGAGGTCACACTTCCCTGACTCATTCTAAAAACCTGACTTCACTAGTCTTAACAAAAGAAGCATACATGAATAACTACATTTATAAACATTTGCAACATTTACTAGGAAAAATGTTTCAATCTAATTCATCCTTCCTTCCTTCTCAGCGCAGTAGATGGACACTTTTAACTAACTGGTACATTGGCAGAATGACAAGAATGTGCAGTTCACGCTGTCCTTGACTTCTTGTCATGAGGAAAGCTGCCACAGTCTGCGCATGCTCCCTTCTCATTAAATTGCAAGTCATAGCCTTGATGGATTCACAGGCAGCCATGTTTTGTGTAGGCCCCAAAAATAAAACAAACACAAAGATAATATTAATTTCATGTAAATCAGTCCATTATGTTTCCCAAGTGCATTATTAATTCACACACATTATAAAAAGAGGTGTTATTAACTGAAAATGTTTATCAAAATATGCAACAAGTCAAAGTCTATTAAGACAGGAATAATAAATTTAGATTGGCAAGGGATGAGCTGGGAAGAGAGAAACACATTTAATGAATCTTCAAAGGTAAAAAGGCCACTTTTCTCTACATTGCAAAAAACACATGTTAATTCAGCAAAAGCATTTTCACACTGAAGTGAATAGGCCTCACTTTCACGTTTTTCATGTGCCATGTTTTTAACCTGCACCAAAATGTGCGTGGCAATTTAAATGCAGCCTGTCTGAAGCACAAAAAAAAATAAACAATGCATGACTGCAGATGAAATCTGCTCCATCACTAGCATGGTGTTGTATTCCTCAAGGGTGTACAGAGAGTCCATCTATCTTTAATCAGTTGTTAAAGAAATCTTTGGAGAATCTAGATTTGCCAGGAAAATCGACTTTGGTCCAGTATATTGACGACCTCCTCGTAGCAGCAAAAACACGAGATAATTGTGTTACAGATACAATTACACTCTTTAATCACTTGGCAGATGAAGGACATAAAGTGTCACCTGCAAAATTACAGTTTTGCAAACAAGAGGTAAAATACCTTGGTCACAGGATTGCAAAAGGAATCAGACAAGTGACAATTGAAAGAATCAAAATGATTCAGGGAATGCAACCTCCAAAAACACAGAGACAGGTCAGAATGTTTTTAGGAATGGTTGGATATTGTCGTCAATGGATTAGTGGATTTTCGGTAATCGCTAAACCACTGCAGAGACTGACAAAATCAGATATAAAAGACCCAATTGTTCTCACAGAAATTGAAATGGAAGCTTTTGAGAAGCTAAAAAGAAGCTTGTGTGAAGCACCTGCTTTAGGCATGCCAGATTACGACAAGAACTTTGAGCTGTATTGCAGTGAAAGGGAAGGATGTGCATTGTCTGTGTTAATTCAGAGACATGGAAAACTGAGAAAGCTGATTGCATACTTCTCAGCAGTACTTGATCCTGTTGCAAAAGCATTACCAGGCTGCGTAAAAGCAGTAGCTGCAACAAGTGTGAGTCTTGAGCAAAGTGAAGGAATCATCATGGGATTTCCTGTGAAGGTTCATGTACCTCATTCAGTTGAAATTTTGCTCACCAGAAGTAAAACGCAGCATCTAACAAGTAACAGGCCTACTAAATATGAAAAAATTATTCTGGGATCAGATAATGTTTCAATAGCTAGGTGTGTAAATTTAAATCCTTCAACATTATTGCCTGATGGTACAGAAACTGATATCAGAAATGAAAATGACATCGACCATGAGTGTTTAGATGTTTTGGAATACTGCAGGAAGCCTAGGCAGGACATTAAAGATGTTCCTTTGCCTGAGTCAGATTTTGTTTACTTTGTTGATGGCTCTTGTCTAAGAACAGAAGAGGGTTTTCTGAAAGCAGCATATTCTGTCTGTACAGTTGCTACGGTGATTGAAGCATCATGTCTCGAAGGAGTTCGTTCAGCTCAAGTAGCGGAATTGATTGCTTTGATTCGTGCTTCTGAAAAAACAATAAATTTGAAAATCACCATAATAACTGACAGCCAGTACGGATATGGAGTTGTGCATGATTATGGACAGCTTTGGTCCCAAAGAGGTTATTTACCTTCTACAGGTACTCCCATCAGAAATGCAAAATTAATTAAAAGATTAATTGATGGCATTCAATTACCAGAAAAGATTGCTGTTGTAAAATGTTCAGCTCACAAAAAGGTGAAGATTTCATTACCAAAAGAAATGCCTACGCAGATGAGATGGCAAAATATTGTGCAAGAAACAATTTTGCAATTAATTGGGAAAAGAATGATGAACATGTCTTGAATTCACTTATGCTAACATCAGTAGTTGAAACATGGCAGGGAGTTAAAGATTTACAAGATTAAGCAAGTGATGAGGAGAAAAATACATGGTTGAAAGCAGAATGTAGACAGAGAGATGAGGACGGAGTTTGGACTTACAAAGATGGCAGAACAGTTTTACCAAATAGCATGATTGCTGACATGGCTAGGATCTATCATGGTCAGGCACATATTGGAAGAGATTCCATGATCAGACTTTTCAGAGAGACTTGGTTCAATCCAAAGTTCAGAATTATTGCAGAGTCTCTATGTCAAAGGTGTTTGGTTTGCCAACAAATGAACCCCAACCGAAAAACAGTTGTGAGCATGGGAACCATAGGACGGGAGGGTGGTCCTTTTACCAGGCTACAAATGGATTTCATTGAAATGCCACCTCATAATAAATTGCATTATGTTCTGGTAATATTCTGTCTGTTTTCAAGATGGGTTGAAGCGTTTCCCACACGTCACAATGATTCAATCACTGTTGCAAAATTGCTTTTAAGGGAGATTATACCTAGGTACGGTTTCCCTGTGACTGTGGAGAGTGATCGTGGAAAGCATTTTGAAAACAGATTGCTGAAACTGATTTGTGAAGCCTTAAATATAGAACAGAAGCTCCATTGTGCATATAGACCAGAAGCTTCAGGTGTTGTGGAGCAAGTGAATGGTACTATAAAGAACAGAATTTGGAAAATGTGCCTAGCAACAGGTATGAAGTGGACAGATGCCCTTCCACTTGTTTTGATGTCTCTGAGAAGTACACCTGATAAAAAGACAGGTTTAAGTCCTCATGATATTGTTATTGGCAGAGTTATGAGACAAGCTTTTATTCCTATAGGGAAATTGATGACTATTAATGATAGCGTCATTTGGAGTATTGCAGGAATTTATCTGATGTCGTGACTTCTGTGTCTAATCAGGTGGGAACTGAAGTGCAAACAAGAGAAAAAGAGCAAGCACATGATCTGTTACCAGGTGACTGGGTCAGGACAAAAGTTCATCGAAGAAGAAACTGTCTAGTACCAAGGTGGCAGAAAGCAAGACAGGTTATTCTAGTCACAACAAATGCAGTGAAGTGCAAAGGTTTGAAGAGGTGGATACATGCAAGTCATACTATTCGTGTACCTACACCTGAAAATTCTGATGAAGAGAGTGACACTACTGCTGATTCAGATTCTGAAGAAGAACCTGAAAGAAATCCAGATCCTGAAGATCGACAGGAAGGTCGACATCTGGAAAGTTTGAATGGAAAGCAAGTCTTGAATGAAAAAGATTTGGAGATTGTGACATTAGACTCAGAAAATGATGAAGATCTGCTAGAAAGAGAAGCGGAAGAAGAGTCTAATCAAGTTGTGAATCAAATTCAGGAGAGTATTGAAAAGCAGAAAAGAAGCTCTGAAAGCAGGAACAGGAATTCTGAAACTGAGAAGTTGAAGGTAATTGAAGAAGAAGAGGAAGACGAATTACCAAGTACCAGCTATAAGGATGATGTTCCTAACGGAGTGAAACTGCCGAGTAAAGAAGTACCTGAATCTAGAATTCAAATTTCTGACAGTGAAACTGATGAGAGTGATGAAGATTCTCAAATAAGAAATTTCAGAAAAAGAGCTTGGAGAACAGAGTGTAATGTAACTGAGTCAAAGAAGAAATTACCAAGGAAAGGTGATAATTGGCCAGAAGAAAACGAAGGCCTGAAATTCAAGTTGGTTCACAGATCAAAAGAACAGATCAATGATATATCAAGTCAAAAGGATCCTGAAAAGAAAACTGAACCAGGAAAGAAAATAGAGGTCATTAATAGAAGGGCAAAGAGAATTGTACAACCAAACCAGAAATATAAGTCACCTGAATGGACTTATATCATTATTCCACCTGTAGTGGAGATTAATAGTAGCAGTCAGGAAGAAGTAGATGACAATAGTGACAACGACTGAAGTATTTTCAATTTAAATTTAGGGTTTCCGTTTTTGGCATAAGGCTGAAAAAATTGTGTTAGGTGACACAAGGTCGAAGAAATTGTGTTAGCTGGAAAACAATTGTGACGCAAGGTCGAAGAAAAACTGTTAGAAGGTTAAGGGTTTGAAAAAAAAAAGAATTTAAAAAGGGGGGTGTTAGAATTTTAGAAAAATTAGACAATTTAAAATGTTGTTTTTGTTTTCTTTGCAAACTTAGTGAAAATGCCTTACGTTTTTGTCAATAACAGTTCAAGATGCTCCATCCTTAAGAGATGCTGTAAGATGTCTTTAATGTGTGTGGTCTTAATAATTGTGTTATGGTTAGTTCTAGTTGTCATTTTCCCTTTTGCAATTGACAAAGAAATGTACAAGGTCAACATGACAAGCAAAGCTTCAGTTAAACAAGACAAACATAGTGCAACACGCAAAACTAACAGAGTTATTGATCATAATCCTGAGATTCATCAGGATAGATCTGTTGGTGATTTTTCTAGCAATACTTTTTCAAGACTCCTGGCTGAATATGTAAAGGTCATGAAGGTGAAAGACTGTTACATTTGTGTGAAATTGCCTGCTTCTGTATCGGAGGGAGTTACCTATAGTATGCTTCCTCTTACTTATGGCATAACCTGCAGTGTGATAGCTAGCTTATAATTATGACGAAATTTTTGCAAACCTGAAAATTGAGAAAAGCTTGAATAAACACAAGCAAGCCAAACAGATGAGGGAATTCTTTATTGTGACTAATGAACTCACCTATGAGTATGCTTTTAGAAATAATTTGACATGTAAATTGAGATCTGAAGAAAAGTCTTTCCTAAATTTAGTTGAGGAAAGAAGAGCAATTTATAAAAGGAAAGAGATGCTTAAACAAACCAAATCCAAGTTCTGGCAGAAAGAGGAAGAACAACTTAATGGCAAATCTTTTGAAAATACTGCTATTCACATAGATAAACCAATTAGTGGAAAAATTTGTATTAGGAGAGACAATACTTTATTTGACAACTATTTTGTGGGTGCGAGTCATTGTGAGGACACTTATCAAATCATGGGGGGTTGGGGATTCAAAGGTGGCAAAGATCCAATTTTTCCTGGGATTTATTTTGTTTGTGGAGATAAAGCATATTACAACCTCCCTGATCACTGGTATGGGACGTGTTTTGTAGGATTAGTTTTTCCAAAAATATTTCATGTTGACAGAAATGCAGAAGGTTCATTCGAAATCAGCTAACATTTGAACAGATACAAAAGAGAAAGTTTCTCAGAAATTTTGGGAGACATCTTTGAAGCAGTGATACCACTAGTAGGTATAACCCGGAATGCAGGTAGAATCAGAAAATTGTCTACAATTGTTGACAGATTGTCAACTGACACAGCTAGTGGTTTCCAATTAGTGGATACTGAGGTCATTGCTATTCGGTCTATGGTAATGCAGAATCGTCTTGCTTTAAACATTCTGCTAGCAAAAGAAGGAGGAGTCTGTGACATTTTACATGTCCAACACTGCTGTACTTATATCCCTGATAAGAGTCAGGGTATTGAGATGTATATTAAAAATATCACTGAGCTGCAGTCAGAAATTGTTCCCTTAGAAGAGGATGATTTTTCAGAACGTCTGTCCAAAAGATTTCAAGCAATCAAAACATGGTTTCAACAGATTGGTGGTTCAATTCTTGGCAAAATACTGACACTTTTATTAGTTATAGTTTTTGTGATACTGTTGTTGAAGATCAGTTGCATGTTACACAAGAGAAAAAAATACCTGAGGGAAAAGAAGAGAATATACAAGATCAGAAAGGAACAAGAGAAAGAGATAGAACTGGAAGAGTTTCGTAGAACTCAATATGAGAATTGCAGACAAACTGATGAGACGAGTCTTTAGAAATACTAACACAGTGAAAAACAAACATGTTCATCTATGAGATAAAATTTTGCTAAATTTTGGGTGTGATTTGGTGATTTTAAAATCACCAGATGAGGGAGTTGATGGAGCGAGATTTAGAAATATATTTATTTCAGCTCGCAAAGTTAAACTTCCATAATGAATAATAATATTAATTATGTGTGCAGTGAAAAACACTAATAAACTTAGATTAAACTTACAGATCATTACACGCGGGAAACTAATATGTGTGCTCATATATGTGCAATTGTGTGCAAAGTGCTTGCATGTGAAAAATAATAAACTAATTCTGTCTATTGTGTTGTCAGAATTAAATGCGGCTGTTTTTATTAATGGCATGTGCTTATTTCTGTGTGCTCATGTTTTGTCTTTCTGTTTTAAATGTTGCACAATTCTGTTTGTTGCTTTATTTGCTTCTGCTAGGTAACATTTATTAATGGGTTAATAATTAGCTAAGGTGGGTGGGTAACAGAATGATTTCTAATTCTTGCATTAATTATTCTTTTGTGTTTATATACTAGTTACTGAGAAAGAGGCTTGAGGCCTAGCACGTCTTTTATTATGCAGTTGGCAAAATCCTGCTCAGAGAAAGCAAGAGCCCAGTGTGGAAAGTTTCTGCCGTGTTAAAAGAAAAAAATGCAAACTTAATTGAACAATGAACTATTCGTACTCTTGGTCGGCTTGACCAAGGTCAGGAACCGGCAGAGAGATTGTCAAGCTAAGGAAGTCACGGACAAACATTTTCAGTTGTTGCAAATTGAAGGAAGCTACGTGACACGAGAATAAGGGACAATAGACTCTAAGAGAGAGTCGGAACTGGGCTTCGAAAATGTGATGACTTAATGTGGTCTGACGAAGTGACAACCAATCAGAGTTTTGGATGGCTGAGAAAAGTATTCATTTTACTTAGATTAGTTAGGGAAAAAGGTATATAAACTGACCTCTTTGGAGGGAGGGCGCTTCTTGCTTTCCAAATCCAGATGGGCGTGACGTGCTGACGGACTTCTTTGGAGCACGTAAGAATTAATAGCGCTATAAGACTTTACAATTTAAATTTAGGTGAAGTGAGTTTTAGACAGGGAAATAGGGTTTAGGTGATGGAAAAACTGTTTATTCTTCTTTAAACTAGCTATTTGATTTTGCTTGAAAACTGTCTAACTATTTTGCAATTCCTCAAACCATGCTGCTTGAATAAAAAAGATTCTAATAAAAAAGCACTTTTCTTTGAATAAATAGTTATTAAATAAGTTTTTTGAAATTACAAGCTGGCCTTGTTATTCAGAGAGTTTAGTTACCATCAGCAGATCCTATCGCCTGTGTGGCTTAATTAAATGAAAAATTATTAAACTATGGTAAAGTCAGTATACCACAGTTGTATTTTAATGTATATATGAATTGTAAATAAGGTTTTATTAATTAGGTCACATGATTCAGTTGCTCAAAATATGTCTATATATTAGTATATGGGCCTTGTGAATGATTCATGATTAATAGTGAGTATTGTAGAGTTGGGTAGTGTTACTATGACATATTTTCTATAGGGGCGCTGGATCAATACTTGTAATGATGTATAAATGACATCATAATATTAGCTGAAAAAGAATGTTAAGGCTAAATGAATGTACATGAGGCATTCAAGAGATGCACTGAGATGAATGTGGATGCTGATCTACAAGCTCCATTAAAGGGATACTTTTGGATTATATTTATTGTGTCTGGATGACTATTTTACAATGGCGACGAAGGGAGAAGAACACCTATAAAAGAGGAGACTTTTCTACTAAAGGAATGTGCTGTGAAAGCTTTTAAAAGAAATTCATACAACTGGCTGTTGGCTGTTTGGAGATTTCAGAGAGTTGCGGGCTGAATTACATGGTTAAAGGAATCACATGGACTGCATAAGATCTATGCAAGGAGAAGATTTCTGAGTGACTTTTATTTCTCCCGCCGATGATTTTGAATTGTAAGTAATTTAAAATTGACAAAGCGTATTTAAATTACAAACAGCAAATAGTAAAACAAAATTAACTGCATGTTAAATTAATGTTTGCTCTGCACATTAAGAATCTTAGGAAAAGCGTGTTAATAAAGGCTTCAAAGCAAACAAAACATGCGAGCAGCGGTCAACTGTCTGGGCCTTCTATCATGAACGCAGATGACCAACTGTAAAAAAACTTGTGCTGAAGCTGAAAGGTGGAGCAAATCTCAGGATGCAAGTGCTGGAAACCTGTCACCTGAAAAGAAGGGGATATTGTAAAGTCATTACGCAGGAGATTAATTTAAGATGATTTATTTGCAAGAACACAGGAGCAAGGTAGGGCGCAGTCTACACAGGTCTTCTTCCACATGAACTGCCTTCCCAGCCAGGAATCTAGAACCTTGCTTAGAAAGCTTGAGGAAGAAGAAGGTTAAGAATAAACAATTCTAAATGCACTAAAGAACATGACAGATGTTCCACTACTTGATGAGGAGGATGTGCTACTATAAAATGAAAATGTTGTGCACCTCACCCATTCCACTTCTGACCGAAGAAAACAATTGCTTGAGGTAGGGCTAGCATGGGGGTAGGTAGTGTGGCTGTTATTTGCTACAACAGGAATGGCCATGCTTATACTAAGGTGCTACCTCTTTCCCAGCATGGCCCTCAGCCAGAGAGAACCTTATCCACAAATGTTGTGGACGGATGCAAATAAGGCTGGAATAATAAGTCGTTGTCATTTTCACCCTCATGAATCTTGGGATTTTATACTAAGTATCTTCGACCCTATCCAAAATCCAAATTCTCCTTTAGCATGGAGTGTGACTGTAATAACAGGATACGGTTGCATTGTAGCTGGATGAAGAAAAATTGGGCACCATACATACGTACAAGTAAAAGTACTTGGGTTAATTGTTCTATAGTTTACATGATAAAATCAGTTTCTCTATTAATAAGGATGATGGTAGTAAGTCAAGATTGACAGGAGATAAAAAAATATCTGGTGAATACTGTAGTATTGGTGCAGTGCAGTCAACCCCAGAACACTTCATGCACAGATCCAGAGTAGTGGAGAAAAATGGGTCCCCTGGTCACACAATATCTTATCATTAACTCTACCTCCCTGGAGCACCAATGAAAAATCCATGCTTGCCCCTGTGTAAGAGATCAGCCATTCTTTGTGATCCTGGCCACCTCCAAGCCCCACACAGTGTTTTTCTCAGTAACAAAACGGGAAACGGCCTCTACAACGAAGCTGTTTCCACGAAATCCTTTACCACGCATGCATTACAACACATGCGTGGTTACAACGAGAGGTTTTACCACGCATACCTTTACTACGAAATACGTAGTAAAGGCATGTGTGGTAAATGAAAAGAAAAAAAAGGGGGGGTTTGGGGGGTCTCCCCATAAAAAAAATAAAGCGTTGGGATAAAAAGGGAGGCTGGGGGGGGTCTCCCCCCCAAAAAAATCAAAACTAACCTGAAGAGCCGAAGCCGAAGTCGAAGCTGAAGCAATCAACGTCGTTAGAGAGGAAACGGAAAGTAACTTCCGCTTCCTCTTAACGACCGACGTAAACAAAGAAGATGGAGAGAAGGCGAGTTAAAAGGTAAGGGGCATTTTAGTAAAATAAATATATATATATTAAGGGTTAAGGGCGGGGGTAAATATAAGGAGTGGAGGCTGGGGGCATGTAAGGGGAGAGTTATAACCTTTAGCAAGAGTATGCCCTCACCATGCATACATTTACAACGAAAAACGTTGTAAATGTATGCGTGGCAAAGGAATATTCGAGGTAAAGCTTATGCGTGGAAAACGAATTCCGTTGTAACGCATGCGTGGTAAAGGCATGCGTTGCAACGGAATTCGTTGTAACGTCATACAATCTAACAAAACCAGACATGCACCTGGTTGTCTACATTGATATGCAAAGTTATATTTCACATTGTACCTATCATGCTGATTTAATAGCCTGGGTACAAAAGAGACTGGAGGGGACTCTAGAGGGACTGAATACTACTAAACACCATTGAATGCGTAGAAGTGTATTGGGATCGATAGGAGTTTCTTGCAGTACAAATTCACTGGGTAACACTATAGAGGTGGATGAGTAAGTTAATAGGTGCTAAGGGAATGAGGACAGGCTGGGCAAGAAAGAAATTTAGGGAGGGGAAGGGAGTAAGTAAGGTATGGCAAGCTGAATGTAAGGTTGCTACATTTGTTTGAAGGGACTGATCACTGCACTTACAGTTCACCTCACAAACAGGAGGCACCATCATAGGGAGAATTAGATGAACATCTGACACAACTAGATACCAAGGGGCTCATTTATGAGCCCTTGCGTCACTTTTACGCCG
The DNA here is from genome assembly GCF_964261635.1 of Lissotriton helveticus. NCBI lineage: Eukaryota > Metazoa > Chordata > Amphibia > Caudata > Salamandridae > Lissotriton > Lissotriton helveticus. The sequence continues at coordinate 1,299,519,119 of NC_136057.1, forward strand.
CTGGAGCGTCTCTTTTTGTGACGCACCAGTGGAGTAAAAAATTTGCCTTGTTGCACCATATTTACAAAGTGACGCATCTAGGTAGATGCGTCACTTTGTAAACCCCTGTGCCACATTATACCTGCCCCAGGTATAATGTATGCAAGGGGGGGCGTTTTGACGCAAGAAAGCGCCATAGAAGTGACGCAGTAAAATCTATAAGATTTCACTGCGCCATTTCTTGGACGCTAATTCGTCAAAATCTTACGCCTGCCTCGTGGCAGGCGTAAGACTGACGCAGGCACTAACAACATGGGGCCGCATTTATGAGGCCTTGCGTGAGTTTTGCGCTTCCGATGCGTCACTTTTTGTGACGCATCGGCGGCGTAAAACATGCCTCCTGATGCGCACTATTTACAAAGTGACGCATCTAAGCAGATGCGTCACTTTGTAAACCCCTGCGCTACATTATACCTGCGTCAGGTATAATGTATGCAGAGGGGGCGTTCACCCGCAAAAAGCCTCGTAATAGTGACGCAGTGAAATCTATGAGATTTCACTGCATCACTTTTAGGATGCTGTTGCGTCAAAATCTTGTGCCTGCCTCACAGCAGGCGTAAGACTGACGCAAGCCCTTTCACATGGGGCTTTCCCCGTGTGAAAGGAAGCATTGCTGGAGTTGCGTCACTTTTGTGACACACTCCAGCAATGCGTCACTTTTGCGCCTACAGATACGTCAGAAATACTGACGTATCTGTAACTCCTTGCAACATGATGCGTCATACTGTAAATATGACGCATCGTTAGTGTCGCAGGGAGAGCCCAGTGAAAAGTGACGCATCGCTGTTTTCACGCAGCGATGCGTCACTTTTCATAAATGAGGCCCCTAGTACGGTGTACTTTGGCCTTCAATACAGCATTCACTCTTTTGCAAAGAAACACTCTGAATTTGCCAGTGGCCTTCTGACCTGTTAAAAAGAGCTGTAATAAAAAAGTTACCTAGGCTTCAGCTAGGCACGTGGCTTGATTCAGTCCTCACAGCAGGTCACGAGGCCAATGGCCTTCCTGGAAACTGGGAATAGACGTGGAGTCACTGATGCGCATCAGAAGTGGTCAATGAAGTTTACTGACCACAAGGCATGTGAGGCAGCTTCAACCGGTGTCCCTATAGTGCTTCAGAAATAGTGCCCACATGGTCACCTCCACCTGTGCCACAACACTGTCATCCATCTACGGCACCCCTGGAGACCACAGACGTTGTGGATGTGAAGGTACTCCTGAAACATTTTATCCTGGATCTGGAAGCCAGCGACAACTTCCCTACGAGCATTGGGAAATGGCACATTTTATGGGCATGCACCTGAGAGACACTGTATTCTCAACAGGGAGAGTGTAAGGTCCCGGGGGATTTCTTCCTGGATACCCAGGTCCCTTATTTATTGGGACACGCTTTTGTGCTTAGTGAATGCCATGACCGCCTGACAAATTCTCTTAGTCCCATCTTGAACAATGATATTGAAATTATGAACACATAGAACATAGTTAGGAAAGAGGTAGAAAGGATAAAGTCCAAACTAGGTGGCAATAAGAAAGCCATGACCTATATCCATCAGTGCATCAATCACTCATTAGAGAGAGCTAAAGGACACTTTTCAGAGCACTATAGACCAGGTCAGATGGGCATTAACACAATTCAGAAGAAAAGGTGTTGGGATTCTGTCTCGTCTTGGGGGATTCTGGGGTTTTTGTTTGCCTTAAAATTATGTTTCTTCGTAACGTTCTGCATCATCCCTGTGCCTTTGGTATTAATAGGATATATGTCCTGTAAGACAAATAGTGCTCCACGGGAGAGGCCAGGGGTTTGTAGAGGAAATAGTGGACATGAATGTATAAAATGGTGGTAGGGCTAAAATTAAGATGCGTGCTCTTGCATCCAGGTTATGAAGCTGACTATCACGGAGAATGTGGACAGATGGGGTGAAGCTAAAACATTTACAGCAGTTGTGAAGATTTCTGTTGCTCGCCAAGTACAGAATCCGGTCAAAGTGTTCATACATTTCCCACGATAGACAGCTTGCCGTGGTGTGATGGACACAAGATGGCGCTCACTCCCGCTTTGTCAAAGCCCTGGTTGATCGGATGGGGAGTGATTGAAATTCGCAGCACACTTGGATTTGTCGATAAATCAGGGCGCGGGCGCAAGAAACAAACACAATGGGGCAGATTTATGAAGGCCTTGCGCCGCCGGTGCGTCACTTTATTTGACGCAACGGCGGCGCAAACAATGCGCCCTATTTACAACGTGACACATCTAGGAGATGCGTCACGTTGTAAAGCCCTGCGCCATAAGGAGGCGTTCCTGCGCAGGGGGGGGCGTTCCTGCGCAGGAACGCCTCCTAAAAGTGGCTGAGTGAAATCTATGAGATTTCACTCAGTCACTTTCAGGACAATGCTGCGTCAAAACCCTGCGCCTGCTTGAAGCAGGCTTAGGTCTTGACGCAGCATTGTGGAGATGGGGCACCCTCGAGCCTTGCTGGAGCTGCGTCGCGCTTGCGACGCAGCTCCAGCAATGCGCCACCTTTACGGCACAGATGCGTCACACATCTGTGCCGTTTTTGCCCCATGGTGCGCCGCATTATAAATGCGGCGCTCCTTGGGTGGCGGAGCAGCGGCGCAGGATGAGTGGCGCATCCCTGGGGATGCGCCACTCATCATAAATCTGCCCCAATTTATTTTATTTAAACACATTTTTTTTGGTCACATACGTTTTTTTCGCTACTGAAGCACATCGAATTTATTCTTGTGCAGCAACACAACTCTTTTGAAATGCTGTGTTCAACCTGGTTAGCTCTTTTCTGCATAAGCACTGCGGCACAGACTTCCCTCGTGGAACCACTACAATTCTTTTTGTCCCCCAGCTAACGGAAGTGAACCCATTGGTTCAATGCGAATCTGTGCTTAAGTGCCACAAAACGAAATTTTTTTGTTGCTCTCAGATCGGAAATTCCTTGTTACCTTTGGCCAGACCTTTCCCCCACCCCATCCTATGGGGGCTACACCCCATAGCCATAGAACATACCTGTAATACCGTAGACACGGTCTAGTGTCTCACTCTGATGTCACTACACTAAACACCCACCCACCACCAGGCGTCATTGGTCAGATGACCCTGGCCAAAAAAAGGGGCTGGGCGCACGTGCTCAGGGCCCATTAGCTACCCACTATCACTGTGTCCGTGTGTCATTTCCATCAGCATAATAAGGGCCTAGCGCCAGTGCTTTAAATGGGAAAAAATAAGTGCAGGTACTCATTAAAATGAGCTAGAGGTGTGGCAAGTGGGCGGGGCTATGGGCGGGGCTACGGTCAAGACATAATGATACTTGATGATTTTTACACCAGTTGCAACACATATCAAAACACAACAGAAATGCATTTATGTACACAAAATAGGTTAAATCATTACACAAAATGAAAGCCATACATGATATGTTAACATTTCCTTGTTTCACAATATTGCAAATTCTTAATGTCAAACCGTTATTTGTTGTTGTTTTGCACAATGCTATATATTCTCAAGCGTGCACACACACAGAAAAACACGCAGATGTACACAAAAGCATTTCACTATGCAATGGAGCCTAGGCTGAATAGTCAGCAGCAGATGAGTTTAGGACTACAGAAGCGCCTTGGCTGTCAGAGGTAGCTTCTTTTCGGACAGCCTTGTGCTCACCAGCACTATCAACCAATGAGCCTACCAGTAGCGAAGTGCCGGTACTATCAGTGATAAAAAATAAGGCGTGCCGGTACTCAGTACCTGTGAGTATCGTCCCATTTAAAGCAGTGTCTCTGCCCTTTCCACTAAGGTCAGGCTCTTCCTGTCTCTTGCTGGTTCAGTGTCTTTACATCCACATCTCTGCTCCATTCTCGATTCACCTCTCATTTCTACCCAGCCTCTAACCTTTTCTTCGTGGTTCTGCCCCTCTTACTCCCACCTCTCGCTTACTCTCTCCACAAGTCTCTTAGATTTTGTTCCTATTTTTTCCCCACTTGCCTCCTCTTCTCCACTCAATAATGCACCCATGCCCTATGTGTGTCACCTGGCCAGTATTTTGTTGCGCTGTATTTTATTATTTGTGTTGATAGAGAACGCCGCCTGTTGAGGCCTGTACTTTTAAATAAAGGCTTGCAACCAAAAAAAACCTTGCTAAATCAGGATTGGTATTTTTTCCAATAAATAAAAGCATAAATCATTTAATCACTTCTAAAGTATTTACAAGCTGCGAAAGTGTGTGCCTAAGCACGCGTCCACGCGCCGTCGCGGTCCTGCAAATTCTTCAAAGCAATGTTTTTAAACTAAATTTCAGGCTAAAAGTTATTTCATTTCTCTTGCTCAGACTGCTTCCCGGCATTAAAAGAGGCAATTTGATTGAAATCACATGTGGTTCATCAATAGTTAATGTCATTTCACTTTGGCTACAAAGGGGTTGCACCACGGTTAAATAGGCTAAGCACAATAGAACCATTGTAGAAAATATGGCATCCTTTGATAGCATTACGCACATCACCGAGAACAGAGTCAACACTCTAGCTTACACTAATGAGGAAGCAACAGATATATATGCTTTGATCAATGAAATCAAGCTGATAGACACCAAAGGGGGATCCACGATTCAACGATTAAAACAATTGGAATATCTCACAAGACGACAACTTAATCAACGTCTACACGCGTCGACACTTGTCCAATACCATCGAGCCAAAAGAATACCAAGAGGGTTAAGAATAGCATTAAGACCTATGCTATTCAGGTTCCATCTAAATCCCTTATTTATGGACAAGTGGTTCTCTATCCTCAATAAATGCTCATTAGATCTCATCCTTCTAATCATAGAAGAATTGTCACGTTCCCTTACAGGATTTAGATGCTGAAATCTTTGATCTCAAGCGTGACTTACAAATTGTAATTGAACCAGAGATTTGGACCACCACTCTAGAAGACTTGAACCAAAAACTTGATAGATACAATAAAGAACTCCAGGAAGGCAAGATTCGCAAGTATCGGCGCGATACAATAGACTATAAACTCTATGAGGTCTACACATGGGCAGAAATATACGCCAAGAGACGTTTCACTGCGCATAAAACCATGACCTCCAGCGAAGAAAGTATTGCGACCGATCAGGATATTGCAGCCTCTCGATTACCTCTAGCGAAAGCAGGCACATCATCTGCACCACAAGTATCTACCAAATCAAATACGCTGGCGAGCACTAGTACCCCAACGGGTACTTTTTTGTTACAGGCTCAGACGGTAGGGCAACCTCCCCCACAGACAATAGAAACACCACAAGGGCCGTCAGACGTCCTCAAGGAGAGGACGTGGGAAGATTACTTCAAAGTGGGAAGAATCTACCCTCATCATAAATATTTCTTCACTTGATCTCACTAAACAACAGATTATGACTCTCAACAAAGGCATGTCATTTGTGCTTACCAACGATACCTCACTATTGGATACTAATGTGGCTTTTTTCAAATTCATGCGTAAGTTGAGACTACGTCATTATTTTTTTAATATAATGGACAGCCAATCTGACAAGGACAATTTATCTGATGAAACCAAATTCAAACTCAAAAGCAAATTCATCCCTCCTGTATCTCACAAGATTTTAGATTTTTTCGATGAAAGCGTTAAACGCGATCTCTCGAAAATCAGATATACATCTATGAAAAAGAAAAACTTTAGTGTACATGATTACAACATTGTGAAATCCATCACACAGAATGACAAATTAACGTTGAAACCAGCTGACAAGGGCGACGCCCTTGTCATTATGGATACTGACTACTATTGTAGGAAGGTTGATGAACATGTGCAAGATGCTGAAACATATTTACCACTAGACAATGATCCAACGTCTCTTTTACAAAAGGCATTAGCAGAGATGCTTCTTGAAGCTGTCACATCTGGCATTATAACTGAAACACAGAAGATGTTTCTCACAACACAGAACCCAAGAAGACCATCATTATACATGACACCGAAAATCCACAAGCACCCCACGGACCCTCCTTTTCGGCCGATTGTTTCAGGATGCAATTCTTTGTTTGACCCAATTGGAAAATATTTAGACCACTTTTTACAAAAATTCGTTCAAACATGGTGCACATATATTAAGGACCCCATGCATTTTTTGAATAAATTGGAAACCATTCGAGATTACTACCGAGACCACTGGATTCTGTGCACCATTGATGTCACCGCACTGTATACATCAATTAACCACCAACAAGGTCTGGAAGCGGTAGAATGGGCTCTGCTACAAATGGATTTGGACCAAGAAAAGAGCATATTTATTCTAAAGTTGTTACACTTCTGCCTACATAACAGCTATTTTTAGTGGCAAGGTAACTTTTACGGTCAAATGACAGGTACGAGCATGGGTTTTTCTGGGGCCCCAGCCTACGCGAACATCTTCATGGCACAGTTTGAGTACGAACACATTCTTACGAAGCATCAGTGGAACCAAGGTCTAGTCACATATGGTCGTTATATCGATGACATTTTTCTGATATGGTCAAGAACAGCAGAAGAACTTGAGGAACTCATTGTTGGGCTTAACAATAAAAATCCAAGGATAAAGTTCACATATAATATCAGTGATCAGTCAGTCAATTACCTTGATGTCCTTATCATGAAAGACCCGAACAGCAACCAACTGATTACGGACATTTTCACGAAAGCCACAGATAGGAACAGCACGTTAATGTATAACAGCTTTCACCCGAAAAGTTTAATAACTAATTTACCGTACTCCCATTTTCTAAGAATCAAGAGAATTTGTGGCACTCCAGAAATTTTCGAAAAACAACTAATGGAACATCGGGGCAGATTTGAACAAAGAGGTTACCCTCGGACTGTTTTAGATCAAAGCATTGATAGATATTCTATCCATAGTAGACAATCTCTCTTGTCTCAGACCACCAAGACACCCAGTGAAGCGTTTACATTTGTCTCTAAATTCTCCACTACATCAGTACAAATCAAAAAGATTATTCTTAAAAGATGGGAGGTTTTGATAAATGAAAGTGATTTTAAAGGAATATTTGTTGAGAGACCGATTTTCGCTTACACCAGGGGTAGAAACCTGATGGATATTATTCGATCACCTAAAAAAACAGATACATGTGTCTCAAACAAAGGCACTATGAAGTGCTTAAATTGCATACATTGTAACAACATGATAACTGGAAATAGTTTGATTCATCCAATGACAGGGCGGAAAATTAAGCTTCGACACTCGGCAGATTGTAACATCACCAATCTTGTATACTGTTTAAAGTGCCCATGTAGCAAACTATATGTTGGGAAGACTGAGCGCAAATTCAAAATTCGGCTCACTGAGCATAAAAGTAACATTCGATCTATAAACAAAAGTACCCCTATAGCTAAGCACTGGCAAGAAGCCAGACATACTATTGCACAATTAAGAGCACAAATCATTGAAGTAGTGCATAAAAAGAAGGCCAAGATAATTCTTCTAAATTGTTACAACGAGAAATTTTCTGGATTGACTATCTGAGCTCGAGTATCCCTAATGGGCTTAATGATCGTGTAGATTTCAGTTGTTTTTTATGAGTATACAGGGATCAGTATTCATGTTATCAGTAGTAACATCTTTTTGGCCCTATTCTAAGGGGGATAGACCAGGTCAACATATTACATTACATTTCTGTAAAAGTCTTTCATAGTGCGCTGTCAGGCACACCTTTTTACCACCATATACATGATCGTGTATATTTCAGTTGTTTTTATGAGTATACAGGGATCAGTATTTATGTCATCAGCAGATACATCTTTTTGGTTCTATTCATAGGAGGATAGATAAGGTCAACATAATACATATCATTCTTGTAATAGTCACTTATAGAGCGCTGTCTGGCACAGCTCTTTACCACTATATACACATGCTCCCCTAAGCTATCTTACTATACTGCACCACGTTTCATATGTATTACTATGAGCGTTAGCTTAAATGAGCACCTTTATGTATACATTTTTCTTTGATTCCACCAACATGATCAGTTGCTCATGACTCAACTCAACATACTCCTTGCTATAATATGTGTTTTAATGTAAAGACAGGTACCCTAACTGTGGATTGTACATGTTGAGCACGTTAGTTTTCGTTTACTGTTGATGTTATTGTTTCTACTAGTTGGCACTTTATGTATTATGTTTTTTCATGTATAGCGCCACTGGACAGGGAACACTATTATTTACACAGGTCATGACTATCAACGCCGAGGTCGTCCCTCATTTAACCTCAGCTTGGTACCAGTATTAGTGTCTCTCTCTTTTTTTCTGTGCATTAATACCCCCTTTTTTAATATATACTGCATAGGTCCTCCGTTTAGTATAAATTGTGATCCCTCTAGGCAAATTATAACCTATACATTACTTGTATTTGAACACTTTATCGTGCAACATCTAGTTTGCTTTTTTCTACACTCTAACCGGCAACCCGGTTATTTTTCATCGTAGTCATTTTTATGGAGGAGGCCAGATTAACAGACAGCCGTATTTGAGGCATCTATGTCTACTAGAGCTCCCGCATCCATGCTGGTGCACATACAGTCATGTAGGTTTGAGACTAGTTGTGCACTACATATCCCACCATTTCTTTGGTACACGAACCTCCCGGGAACTCCTTATATTGCTGTATGGTATCCTTCCGCGGTAATCTACCATTACATCGTCAGTCAGTGTCGGAGCTTGCAGCGGCAGGTACGAGGCTTATATCATTAGGTACTCAGACTACTAACGTAACTTTACTCTTTTTACGATACTATGGTAGTGATATTTCTGTGTTATTTCACGTTGTAGATATTCCGGAGTACATTTCATCGACAGCTTGTTTTATTCTTAGCATGTAGCTTGTTCACTGGACGCTTGAAACCTTGATTATCTGACCCCCAAATTATTCACTCCGGTCCAGACAGTCTGCCTAAGCAGGTACGTGAGGGTTTATGCCCTTCTCACACCGAAGTAAAGATGAGTTTCAGGACATAGAGCATTTTTGTAGACACTTGTGTTTTGTCATTATTCGTAGCTCAAGTTCACGTCATTATGATGATTTTCCTCCATACCATCACGTATATCAAGCATTAGCTGGACTTCAGGATTATTATCCCAAACGCCAGGTACGGGCATACTTCCCCCTGTTATGGTCTCGGCATGCACTAGAGATGTTTGCACTCAGTAAGGACAGGTTTTTTTCTCTTCTGTTTTCTCTTCATTTATGCAGTATCTCGAATTATACATTGGAAGGAGCATCACTGGACTTATAGCTTATATCTCAGCACATAGCTACTTAGTGGATTTTTCGCTTCAGCCACTTCTGAGGTATTATTCTTTCTTAATTAGCCGTGTACTTAAGAGTGTTTTTTTACAGTCCCTTTTTTTAATAGGCTCATTCTCATTTGTTCTTATCTTTTAGCACTGACTGCCATTCGTTCGTGACTTTATTTGTACTGCTTACAATGCACAGCCTATTAGCAAGTAAGTTTATCCACTACATACCCAGGATTTATCTTTAGCCTAGGATCGTGCACTTGAGGTACCCAGGCATTAGCATCTCTCACAATCCTATTAAGGTATGAATATAGAGGTCCACCAATGAGTATCCCGTGGTCACTATGGTGCAGCACCATCCTTGAGTTAGAGGATACTAGTATATGCAGCCTATTCTGTTAGTAACGATGTTTATAGGCTAGAATCTTCGTTTGTCATAGGTCATGGAACAGAGTATTTCATACTAATGTATCCCCTTTTGACTGTCTGATTGTTTTATTATCATGTGTAAGATGTTCTAAAAACAACATCCTGAATAGTTTTTTTGTATGTTTTAGGATTCCGCCCCTGAAGAAGGGTACCTGAGGGTCCCGAAATGCATTGGGCAACGCAGCTACAAAATCACAATTTGTCTTTGTAATATAAATGTATATAGCAATGCTTTGAATTTTGTTTGTTACTACAATAAATTGCAATTGTGTATAAAGACAGGGATTCTGTTTGAAATAATACACTCTAGCAGAGCATTGTACATGAACACATATTAGGTGTTAAATAGGTGAATAGGATTGATGTATTCACGCTTTATCAGTTGAATGTATAGATTTTCTATCGTGAGAACTAAAAACCTAAATGTTTAACAAAAAACTGTCATTGGTTTATTTATCTTTTGGAAAATAGAATATTTCCACTAGGAACAGTGCTCACTTCTTGTAGATCTTGATCTACTTTTTTTGCTCATCAATAGTTAAACCAGTTACTTCAAGAAATAAAGCAGATTATTTACTTTACACACATTTATGTTAAAATACCATTTCTAAGCACCCATTTCAGAATTGAACAAATATCTGGTATTTTCATCGGAAAGTCCCGACTTTAGCTGTCACCACACTTTTATTTACATTCCTTCCACCTTCTTCTATGTTTATCTCGTTTTCCTCCCAACGAGATTCATTGCCAGTTGTCATTCCTGGGGTGGTGCAGTGGTCCCTGCTATTCATTGCTTTTTGGGGCAGGGCTGCCTTCACACCTAGGGATCCCTTGCTGTTATCATGTAAATGCAGCCATTAGTGTTGGAGGGGCGCAAAAAGGAAAGCAGCTCCTGTGCTTAAAAAAAATGAAAAGAAAACCCGCTTTGTTAATCACTGGGTGATACTGGCCCTCTCCAACACCTGCAGTGTGGGGAAATTCCTAATGGGCGATGCTAATCCAGCAGCAGCCTCTCTGCAAAAAGGCTATTTCAAGGGCTCAGGGCGATTTGCGAGATCAGGAAGCAGAGTGGAATATGTCTGCTTTAGAGGAGATACCCAACCAGAGCCTGCCGTGCCAACAATCAGGGTACCGGTACTCTCCCGGAGTAAAAAAAAAGTGCCGGTACTGGCGGCTCGACAATTTGGAAGTGCCAGTACTCAGTACCGGTGAGTACCGGCCCATTTAAAGCACTGCCTAGCGCCCATCATTACATTGGTGACGAGGGCGGAGCTGTGCCCAGCATGCCACAGCTGAAGCATCGTGGGGAAAGGGGAGAGAAGTGCAGGGCGACGTCGCGCCCCCCCTCCCCCGCAGGATTGGTGCCAGACGCCGAGAGGCCCGCGGGGCGTGTGACGAGCCCTGGGCCTGGATGATAATGAGAGGATGACCGGGAGCCTACCCCGCACCTCTCAAGCCGGAGCGACGAAGTGCGGACCGACCAGAGCCCACCTGCGCCGGCCGCAACTGAGTAGCACGACGACAGGAAGACAAGAGAAAGGAGCAGAGCAAAGAGGAGTGTGGAACCACACACTACAACACACCAGAAGGGGAAACACCGAGGAGAACGTGAGAGGTGCACGACAGTCCACACGCACGACCAGGACACATGTAACATCACTGGAAGTAAGCATCACGTGCGAACCAGACAGTCACCCAGGAATGACAGAAGCGAGCAGGCCGATCTGTTGGTATTCCTACCTCCACACGTTCACAGGATGTGAAACAGAGCGAGAGAGACCATACAGCCCACCTCCAAGCTGCAAGTCTGCCAAGGCAAGAAGAGACACCATTGCCAGTATTTAACGTGACCCGCAGTGGAGAAGACCACGCGGGAGTCGTCGTGATTGGAACATGGGTTTTGTGTGAACTGTATTCTTTCCCACAGGTTGGACTTTAGTTAGTTTAATTTCTTTAACTAAGGTTGAGAGGGATGTAATACCGTAGACACGGTATAGTGTCTCACTCTAATGTCACTACACTAAACACCCACCCACCACCAGGCGTCATTGGTCAGATGACCCTGGCCAATAAAAGGGGCTGGGCGCACGTGCTCAGGGCCCATTAGCTACCCACTATCACTGTGTCCGTGTGTCATTTCCATCAGCATAATGAGGGCCTAGCGACCGTCATTACAATACCCAGTGGTTGTGGCATCCTGGTTCCTTGGGATGGAATAACACCCCCTCCCCAAACACCTGGTAGGAAAATAATAGCTGCAAAGTTTAAGGTCTGCACATGTGTTTATGAGTTTGGAATGTGCTAATGTGTGACATTTCCATCTCTTATGTGTGATACTATATGGCAAACCAATCATGATGCACCGTTGTCCGTACTGCTCTAGTTGTCAGTAGCGGCTGGTGTGTGGATAGAGTGGAGCGACGGGGTGGTGTGGGGGATGGACAGATGACAGAAACATATAAATAAATATATATATATATTTACTTGCTGCATCGCGCCCCCCACTTCTGCAGGTTCATACTCCCGGAGTGCACTGCGGCCAATTCTGATTTTGCTTTCATGCTGCTGAAAGCAGCGTCAGGATTGGCCTGGGTGCCAATGATTTGCGATCCCAGTAAGACTGGGAGCCTGCGCCTGCTCTCTCCAACCCGGCAACCAGGGCATAAGTTGTAAAAAAAGAAGTGGGGGGACGCTGTCACCGAAAGTGACGTCACGACAGGAAGTGATGTCACGAAAAGTGCCGAGCTCCTCGTCCCAGAGAGGCCAAAGAGTGAAGTCCAGCCGTTTGGCAGGGGGGACGCCGTCACCCCGGTAAAATAAGTGGGGGGACGCTGTCCACCCACGTGGTACCCCGACTTGAGCCCTGCCGGCAACCCAGCTTGGATTGGGGAGAGCTTTAGTGCGCATGACGATTTGGCTGGCCTGAGATGACCGGGTAGACCGTCAAGCGCACTGAATAGCAGTGGCGAAACACACCTCCACCAGCCTATCATCCCCCTGGCCCTACCCCCAAGCCTCAGCTCCAGAGCAAAAATAAAATGGTAATAAACAAGCGTTTATCATTGTTTTTGTTTTCTTTTTTAGGCTGCTGGCAGGTGGGACGACACTCCTCCACCATAGCGGAGGAGCCTCCGATACTAGTTTTTAGGGCCTCGGAATTCCAATCAGAGCAACTGGCCCCAACATAAGAAGACAGTGCTACAGCAGTGAAATAGACCAACTGTGTGAGCTGTAACACCGCATGCTTTTGCCATCCTGGCTGCAACATTCTCTACCACAACATTCTCAAGGCCCCTTCCAGTATCCAAGACCCTTGCCATGCTCCTTCCCTCCAGTTTCCTGCAGGGATTGTTTCCCCTTCAGACTTGTGCAGTAATTCTCTCCCTCCACAAACCACAAGCTCGCCCTACCTTTGAAGCACTCTCTCATTTTATTACCCTCCCTAATTTCAGGATCTTGAATGCTCTGCATCATTAGCTCATTTTCTTCTGGTTCCTGGCTGCTTTAGTTGCTCTCACCAGGCTGTGGCATCTCTTCCTTTACTTCGGCTCATGTAACCCTCACTTTATTAAGGATTATACCGTGCTTTCTCTGATCAGACTCCTATAGCACTCTATTCCTCCAGGCTCCTGGGGCACTCCATCCATTAAGCACTCTCTCCATCCAGGTTCTAGCATCACTCACTCTCTCTCCAGTACAGCACTGCTCTGCACATGCTCCAGAAACATTCCTTCTACCACATCCCCCCTCCGCCCTGGCCTGTGTGCCAGTACCATTCCTTTCCTTATCCAAGTTCTTCTTCCTATGCTCCTCAGCCCGTCTCTCAGAGCGGATTATTGGTATGGCTGAATATCATGTGCGGCAACTTCTTCCAGTTCTCGCTATTAACCTCCAGCACTTGCATTCTGGGACTTGTAGTTAATTTTTACCATGTCTATAGGTGTTGAAAATCTTAACACGCAAAGTGCTCTCAGTTAAATAGCTCGGGCTAACAGACTGTGTAACTTACCAACTGTGCTTCTCATGCAGATCATGCAATCACTTCTTGAATGACCGTGTCAAGAGCATCCACTCCTGAAACTTCAGCAGCAGACAGATTAATTAATTACTGGTCTAGGCTGGACAATGCTAGTTTAAAGAAAGAGTCTTGGTAATGTTATTTACGGTCTCTTCTAGGTTGCTTTAAGCTTTGCAGCAGGGGTCTTCTAACTGGAGAGCGGGCCCCCCTAGTGGGGCCTCGAGTAATCCCGGGGGGGAGGGGGGGGGGGCACCAGGCTCTGGCCAAACGAAGCATAATGCTGATAATAAAGCACAATGAGCGTCAGTAAGCCACTCGGTAATGGGCCATCACTAACATCTTTTGTCATTTATATCCTGGCTGGGAGAAGGTGTCAAAAGGAAAGGGAGTCCAAATATTCTTCAAACACCCCACTCCCATTTATAATAGTCACACTGTGGATACTTTTACAAGTAAGGCTTGCCTGACCAGAATAGTGTGTTTGGCAATCATGCATTTGATTGCATTTCAAAACGGTAACAGAACTTCACGGCAATGTTTAAATAAGGCTATACATATTTAAACATTGGCAGTTTAATAGAATAGAATAATGTGAAAACTTTTGAGGGGGGCCTGGTGTTTTTTTTCATGGGGGTTGCAGCATTAGAAAGTTTGAAGACCACTGCTTTACGGTCTCTCTGCAATACTCTCCCTTGTTTACCTTTCAAGGGCCTCGTCCCCACACAATAACCTTAGAAAAAATAGAATTTATATCTGAAATGTATCTGCCTGTTTCTGCACGAGTTGATGGCTGATGTCGAGGTATTTTTGTTTTGGTCTCGCCTGAGCTAGTGCATGCGCCGTTGTGGCAACACATTTAGTAAGCGGGTTTTAGAAGTGCTACCCACAGGCTTTTTCCGGCCACCAGCTTGCTGTTATGCGCACAAGCGCACGTGCCTCGCTCCGCCTCTACAATGCTGTGCGCGCAACCTTTGCGTGCTTAGCACAGAGCGCGTCATCACGACCACGATCACTTTCTCTGTCACCGCGATTACTTTTGCTTCCAATGATTGTTTATTTATCTCCCCTCTCCCCCGTTTAAAGCTCCTCCACTGCTCCCCAGCCCACTTTAATTTGCTTCCACCCTGCCTACATGATCTTCGCTCTCATTTGCTCCGCCACTCCTCTTTCCCTCTCTTAAACACCTGCAGCCCCTGTGTGGGGTCTTCCTCGTGTGTTGTTTTGCTACTCCTCTCCCCACCCGGCTCTATATTATACTCCCCATCCCTGTTGGTTCCCTCCACTCACTGCTCTGTTGCTCCCTCACCCTTCACTTGCATTTGTTATTTTTTGTGCACAGCCTGGCATTCTTCGTTCCTTGTTAGTAAACAGTGTAGCAGTGCCACCTGGTGGCCAACTTAAATCAGACATGACTGCCCCTCGCGCACACAACTTTTTCTGTTGTCCCCCAAACGCCTTACCATGCCAGGCGGCCATAACTGTCCTGTTTTGGGGCTCGCCCCTATAAGCTCGTGCTCCTTGCGCCAGCTGTACCAGCTCCTAGCCCATGCGTAACCAATGCTCCCAATCCATGCAAATCACTGCCGGCAAACGATAGCCAGACAGTAAGTAACAAGATAACAAACGAAAATACGTGCTCGCAACATCGGTTCACCTGCAATTGCTTATGCAATACCCTCTGCGTTGTAGGAAAAGGTTAAATCTGCGTCAGCAAGCAAACAGATAAATGGTTGACCAACGATCGACGTTTGATAAATATAGCGTGCCACACTGTAACCACTTCCTCTCTCTCCCACTTACTTGGGATGAAGCCCCTACTCCATTGGCTATCCGGCTTAATTTGTGCCCGATGCATTACTCCCCTGACATCACCACCCATCTCAAGGCCCTTCAATACATCCCTCTCACCGCATTCTTGAACTGCGGTAGCATGTGGGAATAAAACACACTTTTCCTGAAATGTAGGATTGGCGCGCTGCATACACTTATGCGCGGCGGCTGCCATCACCGCTTAGCTTTATCATGGCTATACCTCGCGATCCCAACATACTCTTTGAATTGGCGAGCTATGCAATACCTTAAACAAAATGTTGCTCCTCCCGCTATGCGACGCAAAGGCTTTTCCTTGCCGCTCGGTGCCCCCCCGGCCCACCAAGCGGACCACAAATTACCTTGCCTTACGTGACCCCCAGGTCGTTTCCGCTTGAGGCTATTTACCCCGATGCGCCGCCGAAGGCCTTTTTACGCTAAACCCGCGGGCCATGTGGGCCACACATTCAACTTGCCTTTCTCGACCCTCAACTTGTTCTCGACCCTCAGGTAATTTTGTGCTCCAAGCACGGGTAACTTTTGCTCCTCTCACTGTATCTAGCAGACTTTGACCTGGCCCTGAAATAGTTTAAAATGTTTAGGTTGAATTTGTGGTTCGGGCATATCCCAAGTGTGCTATATGCTAATGATATGTTTGTGCTAGATTGTATCCCAAGATGTTGCATTATTCGTAAATACATTAGATATTTTAAACGTTAAATACATTAGACAGATTCCACAAATTAGCAATAAAGTAAACAAATGCAGATCATGGTATGTGTAAAAAGCAAGATATTGGAAAACTGAAGGCTGGAAAAAGACAAATTACAATCTTTCTGTTAACAAACTGTCTGTGGGTAGTGATAGATGAAAAAATATATTGGATCCGGCTAATTGAAAAAAGCAGCAATGTAGTGCTTGCTCGATGGTGGTATGCCCTTGTTTCAATGAAACCTATCAATGACATACGCTTTTGTTGGTGTGCATAGATTGTCTCTGGTCTAGCGCATGGGCATACAGTTTGGTGTTTTTGCCCAACTGGAGGTCTGAACATGGAAATCATTTGCTCCATTCCAGGTGGGTCCATCGCCCTCTTTTAGAGTAACAATACTGCATTTATCACAAAAGGGTTAGTGATGCATGCATGGGCGTCCGCAGGGGGGGGCAAGGAGGGGCACTTGCCCCCCCCTGGATCACCCAGCCATCCGTACTTGTGCCGTGGTGCAGGTGCCATTCTTTTTTATAATGCTGTCCCAGCTTTTGCCATGACACTAGAATGGATGGATTTTTTAATTTGTGAGCAGGCCTCTTCAATATATATTTTAGGCTAGCAGCACTCTTATCATGACATCATAAGGAGTGCTGCAGCTGCGCCACCTATCTTACGCTGTAAAGAACCACGCATAGGGTCAAGGACAGCCCCCCACAGTGGTGTTTGTCTGCAGGCCCTGCTTGATGAGCGGGAAAACAGCTGCTGATCGGCAAGATAAGAGAGAAGGTCCGGGTCTGCCTGCTCCCACAGCTTGAAGTAAGTCATAACCGCTCCTGTTTTCTGTCTAGCTCCTCACTTGCTGAAAACCGTGACTTGACTCCAAGAACTGCCTCTTACCCTTTCTTTCCACTCCTTTGCTTCATTTGTTCCCCAGTGAAATCGATCTAAAAAGGAAGTAATCGTTTTTGCTGGGAATGTCTTTTTCTGACGTTTTCTAATCCAAAGTGCAGCCGTGGAATGCACGTTAGCATGATCAATGTGCACCCACTACACAAGACACTTTTTTATGAAAATACCTGCCCGCTGGACACCTATATAGGGATTCCGCTTTGAAAAGGTACTCTCACAGCAGAGATATGCTATGCATATGGCAGTCACACCAGCTTTATAGAATGCTCAGTGCAGCACTCTCTCTTGTACACCATACGATATGTAAATATTTTGCTTGAAAGGCACTCAGGTGAATCTTTTTGATCTGGCTATGTGAATGCTTTCACCGGAGTCCTCGGAACAAGCGGCGCTTGCATTGTAAAAGGATGGAGTCTGGCTGGAGTCTGGCTCTGAATGCGCCTTGGTCCCAAGCAGAGCAGCACCACAGTGGCCAGGTGCACTTGGGGACATGTGGAGGCTTTGGAGGCAACGCGCCTAGACGTCCCCATGGGCAAGGGAGACTGTCGACCTAGCACCCTAGCTTTCACCCACACCCCCTGGTGGTAGGAACTCCAATAATGCACTGAGGGGGTGGGCACCTAACCTCGGCTCTCGTCCATTGGGGCTGTGTGTGAGGGCCTGACCCGCCAGAGGGAAGGAGCACCCAGAAAGAGCCCTACTCAGAGCTCCAGTCAGCTACTGCCCTGGTACTGAGAGGGACAGACACCTGTGTGAGGAACGCTTCCACCTCAGGGGGCAGGAGGCCCGGAAGGTGTGTGCTCTGAGCTCCTACCATAGTCCTGAACCAGAGGGTCTGGAGGGGGTTGGGGGTTGGGTAAGGGGAGGAACATGCCCTTTGCACCCCTTAGATGGTGCAGTGTGTGTGACAACCATTCCAACCTCAGAAGACAGGAGGCCAGGATGAGGCCTGCTCAGAGGAGCCTCAGCAAGAAACAGACTTGGACACGAGGGGGTGACGGGGATATGGGGCACCTGCCCCTAGCACCCTTAGGAGATACTGGGTGTGAGGCCTGGACCAATCTGAGAACAGGAAAAGCAAGGAAAGGGCCAACCAATAGTACTAACTATAGCGATGTACACAAACAGAGCCTTGCACCCAAAGGTGTGTGGGAGAAAAGTTCACCCCGTATTATGGAGCAGTCACCGGCCACTTAAGGGCACAGGGCCAGCCCCTGCCCCACCTGACACCAGCAGTGCCCCGTGGAGAACAAACAAATATACCACACTGTCTGGGGAAGTTTGAACGCATTCAGGTATGTCAGGACATTATACGTAATAGGCAGCCACGACTATCACGTCCTGGTCGGATCCATCCATCTGCCAATAACCACCACCTACCTGTCTGCCTCTAAGCTCCCATCCACCTGTCTGCCTCTACCCTCCCATCCACCTCCCTCGTCTAAGCTCCCATCCACCTCCCTCGTCTAAGCTCCCATCCACCTGCCTCTACAACCTACTATCCACCTGCCTGTATCCCATCCACCTGCATGCATCTAACCTCCCACCACCTGCCTGGGTCTAAGCTCCCATCCTGCTGCCTCCTCTAAGCTCCCACTCACCTGCCTCTAACCTGGTATCCACCTGTTTGTCTCCCATTCACCTGCCTCTTCTAACCTCCCACCCACTTGCCTGCCTTTGACATACTATCCACCTGCCTGCCTGTAAGCTCCTATCCACCTGCCTGTCTCCCATCCACCCTTTTACTATTTCTACACCACTCTCGACTCTGATGACCACCTCACTGTTATTTTGTTTTTATTTATTGTATTTATTTAAATGTGCCCTGCATACACAAGACTGTGCATGGACTGTTTGTTAGGTGTGATGCGCTATAGCCTCAGCCTCTTTGTATAAGATTATTGTTATGTTATGTTATAGGGAATTTATTGAGCGCACTTACACCAAAGGTCTCTTGGCACTGAATTGGAAGCTACCCCAGAAGCAGTCTCTGTGGCTCTTTGCACACACCCAGATAGACATGAGTGCACATGGTGTACATATTACACAAAAAATCTATAGCTGAAGAATACTTGTGTAGCTCAGCAGTGCCATCGAGGTAGCCTGTCTGCCACGTGGACAGGAATATCCTAGGAAGTGCAGAGAGCTTGGAAAATAGCAAGAGGGGCATTCAGAGCTACATGGCTCCTCCTGCGCCCCAGTGTTTCTTGGTCCCCACCTGGCACACATCACGGTGTCGGAGGATGGTGATGACCTTAACATTTTGCCCCCCCCTGGAAAAAATTCTGCGGACGCCCATGGATGCATGCACCTGGCACTTTCTTAAAGGCTTCATTCAAAAACCACTTGCTGTTAGGTTATGTGAGTTTAAGATATGGAACCATCAGAGCTACTTGTGGCAATGGACCACTGAAGCATTTTAGTCAATAAGTGAGGAAATCACATTTTAAAATCTGATTTAAGAGAGAACAGAGAAGTGGTAGTGTCAAAAAGGATATCACAACAAGCATTGGTATAGCCAATAGGTCTCGACTTTGGGACCTTGTAAGTGTTTAGCCATGCAACAACAGTTGATGTTGTTGCACCAAGGATATTGTGTTGCATAACTAAATACTTATAAGGTCCCAAAAGCGAGACCTATTGGCTATGCCAATGCTTGCTTTAGTTGTGTCTCTGGGGCTTTGGTCAGAGAAGATTCAGCTGATCAATCAGGTGAGAGGTGAAGGGAGAAGAGGGGGAATAGGGTCATTCAAAGACTCAATTCATTTCATGCGCCTAAAGATGAGAGCCCTAATAGCGGGGTGCGTTAACCCCCAAAAGTGGACCAATACATAGACTGGCTGGCCTTGGCCCTGTTGTCAGAGGCTCCAAGAGTACCAGGTCTGTTCCATGCTTACAGAGGTTGTTTCTATCCTGTGAGCGAGAGAACAAGACCTCTTAAAGTCAGAAACTTCGTTTAATTCATCTTCCGCGAGGATCTCTTCCTCTGCAGCAGTCACAGCAGAACCAGAGTGACTCTCACTGTACTGGGAAGGTGGTCCTACATATGACTCAGCCAGTAAAATGAACCACTGCGCAGCTTAAGCAGGCAGAAGTGAAGACGTAGTAGCCAGCACAACGACTACGCTGTAACGACTCCATGCCATGTGTGACCTCTCCTCATCTACAATGCCGGCATAAGCTAAATGCTTATTACAGGTTGTTGGCAATTGGCACATTTGCAGGGGTGGCTCCTCCATTAGGACGGAGGAGCGTCGCCCCACTGCTTTCTCACATTGCGAGAAGCAGAAACATAAAATGGTATTTTTAATACCATTTAATGTTTCTGCTTCTAGCGCTGTGAGAAAGCAGAAGGCAGGGTATACCTGGTTTGGGGGCGGGCGGGAGGGTATGCCTGGTTGGTACGGGTCGGGGTGGATTGACTTGCCCAATTCTGTGGGCCCTGACTGTTTGGTCGGCCCTCTGGGGCCGCCCAATCCAGTCATGCGCACTGTACATTTTCTCTATATAGGCTGAATACATAGAGAAAATGGCCTCCCCTTAGACGCTTGGCTGGGCGCCGTCTGGGCAAATCACAACGCTGGCCTTGCTGTGATTGGCTTGGGGAGGGGAGGAAGGCTCCTGCTTCCTTTTCCTGCCTGAGGCAGGAGAGCAGCAAAGCAGCAAGAAAACGCGGCCAGGAGCGGAGGCAGCGCGGGACCTGGTACGGTACTTTTTTTGTATTTTTAAATGCCCCCCCCCCCGCGTGAACCCCAGCACAACCCCACCCGTGATCCTGTCGTCGGCCACGGCTGGCTCATTGTGAGCAATGTTATGGTGGTGTTCATGGAGCTCTAAAATGCATGACAATAAGTGTTAGTGCTGGAATGCAGGGAAAATTACTAATTTGCATTAGTCTAACCCCCAATGAGTCACTTGCATCAGGTATAATGTATGCAGGGTGGGTGTTCCCCCACAAAAAAAGGTAGTCAAAGTGGCGCAGTGAAATCTATGAGATTTCACTATGCCACTTCTAGGATGTCACTGCTTCAAAATCTTACCCCTGCCTCACAGCAGGCGTAAGACTGACACAAGCTCCTTTAACATAGGACTTGCCCATGTGTAATGACCCATTGCTGGAGTAGCATCACTTTTTCAACACACTCCAGCAATGCGTCATTAATGTGCCTATAGATACGTCAGGAATACTGATGTATCTGTAAATCCTTGCGGCATGGAGCGCCATACAGTAAATACGGTGCATCCATGGTGTCGCAAGGAGGACACACTGAAAAATGTTGCATCGCTGCTTTCACGCAGCAATGCATCACTTCTCATAAATACGCCTCCAGGTGTGGGGGCAACTTATCAGGACTTATACCTACACTCTGCACCTGGGGTCAGGAAGCCAGCAGAAGTGGTTGTGGCGACAGCCAGCGAATGTAAATTAGGAAGATCTGGCAACGGGATCATTGATGCCAATGGAGAAAGGCGTTCAGTTGCACTTCTGTGTGACCCATATCAAGATGGTGGCCCCCTTTTTGTAATGCAGATTCTATGCATTGAATGAGACCAACCAAATATGATGCGTACTGCAGGTTTCCTGACATTTTTCTTTCTATTCCAGGTCATGAGCGGACATGACAGTGTAGCAGGCCATTGACAGAGAAGCACATCACCTGGCAACATTGCAACTTCTTGGGTATTCCGTGCATTTGAGCAGTTATCATTCAACTCCTTCCTTTTTTAAAAAAACTCTTTATTTGCGACTGCATGATTTATCACCTTATACAACCTGTCATTATTATCAAAATACAGTCTTTTTAACTTTTCTCCCACAACATATCTCCATCGACTCAGGTGGTAACGTCCGTACAAATACAGTTTCCTAAACAGGCAGGAAATCACATTCTCGTAAGCATTGTATACGAGGTATGAGAAACCTCTATTAGATGATCATCCTTAAGTATTACATCATATCATATCCAAGCTGTATATCAGTAACCATAGAAAAAACCAAGCCTTAAAAGTGTCCCGCCCTCCCCAACTCCCCCCGCCCCATCCCGTACGTCTCCTGATACATCATATTCAAAGGGCAACATTTCTTGACATAGAGAGTAATCCAACTCGGGATAGTGTGTGGGCATACTACTGGCTAGACCTGTGCATTCCCAGGGTCTATTCCATATATATTTCACCCGCTAACACCCAACAATTTAATTCGCACTTACAGTTCTCCCGCCTGTGATGACACAAATGCCATTTCTTCTAATTCAAGTAGCATAAGCTCCCAGTCCTGCGCGATTGGGTATTTTCGCTGCCCTTTCTCTTCCTCCCTACGCAAGGCCGCACCCTCCCCTCTGCCCCGCCTCAGCAGGTCAGATCGCCACATCTCTAGATCTAGAGGCCTAGGGGATTTCCATCTCATAGTTAAAGCTCTAATCGCCAATAACAGTGATAAATCGAGGAACTTCAACTGAGCTTTATGATGTTTGGGACGTTTCCGATGTCCTACCAAGCAATAGAGCACCTCCTCTGGTACCTGCAGGGCCGTGACTGTGCGCAGTATATGTCAAATATCCCCCCATTATCTACGTAATCGTGGGCATGCCCAGAGCATATGAAGGCCAGCCTCATCTGCCTTACAATGAAGGCAGTGGTGGGGAGAATCCGGGAACATTCTATGCAGCCTTTGGGGGGTGAGGTAGGCTCTATGCAACACCATGGCCTGGATGAATTTGAACTTAGCATTCCTGGACACCTTTCTGGGGTGCTCAAGGACAATCTTCCAGGCGCCATCCGACAGAGCCTCCCCCGTGTCCCTTGTCCAGGTGTCTCTAAGTGTGTTGAGAGATATGGCAGCATGCTCCCTGATCCCAGTGTAGAGCCATCGCACTAAGCATATAGTAGAGTAGGTTTACCAATTCGTGCTGTGCAGGTTTAGTCCGCTGTGGGGCCCAATTATGCTGTATGTAGTGTGATACTGTAGCGTGTAGAAGGTATAACCGTGGAGGAGCCCCTGTGATTTGCAGGAAGGAGTCATGATCTAGCAACGTGTCATCTCCAAAAAAGGCCCCCACTTCGTCCACCCCCACCTCCGTCCAGGGCTGCAGCCTACATTGATTCAGTCATCCCTGCGGTGTCGGGATACCTAACAAAGGGACAATTCAACTCCTTCCTTGACCACGTTTGTTTCTTCTCGTCCTGGTTAGGATTAGTGCTTGCATTTGTTGGTGTTTTGGCTTACTACAGTTACCTGTAGTTTCCAGTGGGATCAGAGTCCTTCACTTTCTCTGGGCCAGGGTTCTCCAAGCTTTGCTGGAAGTGAGTAAATACATAGCTGCCTTTTCTGTGATGTTTACACTGTTTCTTGTATATGGGGTGTATTAACTGTGTAGTACCATCCTTTGAACGTATAACCAGGACCAGAAGCATCCCATCTGGTCAAGTTATATTGCTCCATTCTTCTTGTTTTGTTCACCTGTGTCCCTGCAGTCATCTCTTTACAAGCTTTCCAAGGGTACCATCACCATCCCAAAAAGCTTGGTGTGTAGAGCGAGCAAGATTGCAAACATGAAAAATAAAAATAAAACCTCTAGTGCAAAAAAGAACACATCAAAAACCAGTTAGATGTTTGTTGCAAACAGATAACAATCCCATACTGGAGTCTCCAATCGTTTCTGTAATAAGAGCTACTTCGGTTCAATGAAACTTATCAAGAGCTGCTCATGTTATTTGTGTTCTAATAGTGACCACATGAGACAAGATTACATTAGTGCACACCAAAGGCAACATTTCTAGCAGCGATCATCTCAATGCATCATGCATGTTTACCAACAGTAATATGAAAAAGGCTTTGTCAATACACAAAACTCTACATGGTAATACATAGCCATAGCTGAATGCCTCAGGCACCAACGTAAGAAAAACATTTTAAAGTCTCCCCAGTGTCACATGATTTATCACTCAAATAGTAGCTTTAAATATGTTTTGGAAATTAGATAATTTGTATCCAAATATTAGCTTATGAGCTAAAAAAAGCATATTTTTCTCAATGTTGGTGTACGTATATTAATTCAACCAAGAAAAAGTTTCTAAGTTAGTAGGCTGAGGTGCACACAGGAGAGCTAATTTCAGATAGCTGGAGAGCTACCAGTAGCTCACAAACTACTGGTTGGGGAAGCCTGGTTCAGTACAAGTCCGTTGTATTTCAAACAAAAACGCTACAGTACTTCTGAAAATGTAGACACATGCAGAGAGATTCTAGCTGGTCTCTATCTAAAGAGTGCAATAAAAACACATGCTCTCTTTGCTTGTCATTGTAAGCTAGAAAAAAGAGCAGTAGAAAGAAAAGCAACGTCCAGTTTTCGTTGCTTTAAACAGCTGCTTCAATTATGCTCTGTGACCTGACCTGACTTTCACCTCGGCTGCTGGCAGCAGGCATTGCGACGTCAGAACTTGACTGTAATAACCTTATAATAGGCAAGTTCTGATGTATTTTCTTTATATTTGGTGTCTGGGTGCATCTCAAGTCGCCGATTAAAAAGAAATTAGAGACTGGCCATGAAAATCTGCCATCTCTCCTAATGCTTTTAAGTAGAACCAACTTAAATCCTACAGCACCCTGTTGGCATTGAGGAGCAGCCGGATAAAACCTATTCCAGCGTGAAGCGCTATTCTGGTAGCGCCTGTTTGTGGCAGCTCCTGCTTTTAAAATCACTCGTTTTTTAGTAGTTCTGTTAATTTTGTTCTGGCACTTATTTTGTGCTTTTAGCAGCCTGGCCTCTCACACCCCCACCTTTGCCATCACACTTGCACTCTAATTTGGCTAACTCACCGCGTTTCGCGGGTCCCTCGCCCCTGTCTCGTGGTGGCCATCTTAGGTGAGTGGTGTTTGCGTGTGAGCAAGTCCTCTCTCTAGCTTGCTCGGAGAGTATTTAGACAGGCTAATGTGTTAGCGCGCCCTATTCCAGCGTGAAGCGCTATTCTGGTAGCGCCTGTTTGTGGCAGCTCCTGCTTTTAAAATCACTCGTTTTTAGTAGTTCTGTTAATTTTGTTCTGGCACTTATTTTGTGCTTTTAGCAGCCTGGCCTCTCACACCCCCACCTTTGCCATCACACTTGAACTCTAATTTGGCTAACTCACCGCGTTTCGCGGGTCCCTCGCCCCTGTCTCGTGGCGGCCATCTTAGGTGAGTGGTGTTTGCGTGTGAGCAAGTCCTCTCTCTAGCTTGCTCGGAGAGTATTTAGACAGCCATGCTAACGCGCAGCGGCCACGCGCAGCGGGGGCGCCGGACTGAGGCCAGAGTTCAGCCCGTCTGGGCCCGTCCGGGCCCGGACGGGCTCAGGGCTGGTCTCCATGCCCAATCCTTCCGAGTCCCTGGACTCTTGTACTAGGTATGGGAGGGAGGAACTCATGTCCTCGCGGTTACTACAATCCACTACCTGTAATTTTGCCCATAAGAGAGGACAACCGTTCCTGCCCTGCAAGACTTGTAGTGTGGGTCAGGAAACGGCCTCTGTAAAACCGGTGCTCTCTATGGCCTTGCTAAACTGCCGGTCCCTGCCGAGTCACGCCACTGAAATCAACTCCCTCATTTTGGACCATGAGCTGGATGTGCTGTTTTTAACTGAGACCTGGATCTCCCCCAGTTCAGGACCTGATATGGTTAGAGCTCTCCCCCCAGGTTTCCTTATGTTTCATTTGGACAGGCCTGTGGGGCAGGGGGGCGGAATTGGCATTCTTTATAGGGACTCGCTAGTTTGCAAAGCTCAGGATGGAGGAGTGAGTGACTGTGAGAGTTGCCAGTTCTCTCTTCGTGTGTCACCTACAGAGTCCATGACGGGACTTTTGATCTACCGTCCACCTGGAACGATGGGGAATTTTCTTAATTCCTTTGTAGAAACTGCCGCTCTTCTTGCCTCCTCTACTGGGAATTTCCTAGCCTTAGGGGATCTCAATGTTCATCTGGATGACCCCTCCAACCCTCTGGGTGTAGAGTTACAAGGCGATCTTGAAGCTCTGGGGATCAACCTTGCTAATTCGGGCGCTACTCATGGGAAGGGCCATCTGTTGGACCCCATATTTTCTAATTCGGACTACCTTAAAGCCTTGCCAGCGTTGGCTCTGCCATGGACAGACCACTTTATGGTGCCCGCCCAGTGGCAGTCCGATGCCCCTGTCGCACCAGCTCCGAGGGTATATACTGTTGAAAGAGCCTGGTCTAGGCTCCCAGTGGACTCCTGGGCGTCACATCTGGAGGCATCCCGGCCTCCCCTTGGTTCCAACCCGTTAGTTGCGGATGAGAATTTAAACATCTGGCTCACCAATTCGCTAGACTCTCTCCTCCCCAAAAAGAAACAACTTATTAGGGCTAAGAGAGTGGGATCTGCGCCTTGGTATACATCTGAGCTGAGGACACTAAGGAAGGGCTGCAAGAGGCTGGAGCGGACCTGGAGGAAAGACTGGAGCGAAACGAGCCGGAAAGAATATCGGGCGGCTCTTAGTACCTATAAAGTCGCTATTCGGGTAGCTAAATCAGGGTTCTTTGTGGAGAGAATAGGCTGTGCGGCCAACTCCTCGAAGGAATCATTTAGGGTCATTAAAGAACTTCTGAAAACTCCTGAACCGCAGGTCACTCACGAGGACCCACGTGAGAAATGCTCAGAACTCGCCTCCTTCTTTAAAACCAAAATAGACAACATCTTGGCATCTCTTCCTAGGTTACCCGAGGGGGTACCCGTGGATGGTAACCCGGGCCCTCAGCTCAGGGTGCAGTCTGCGGAGCTGGCTTCTCTTGGTCCCGTCACAGTGGAAGAAGTCCTTACAGTTTTGACGGCCATGAAAAGCGGCTCTCCGAAAGATCCTGCACCCATGAAGTACCTGAAGCAGGTAGCCCCCACCATCGGCGGTCCAGTGACGGACCTTATAAACCTGTCTCTCACCCAAGGAGTGGTGCCCCCTAGTTGGAAAGGAGCGGTGGTTAAGGCACTCCTGAAGAAGCCTAACCTGGACCCAGCCGATCTCGCCAACTTTAGACCCATCTCCCTACTCCCCGGCCTTAGTAAGGTGGCGGAGAAGTTGGTGAACGGGTACTTATCGGGCTTCTTGGAGTCCAATTCTCTTCTGGGATATTCCCAAACAGGCTTTCGCCCCGGTCAGGGGACTGATACTGCCCTGCTGGCAGTCGTGGAGAATGCCAGGAGCATTCTGGATTCAGGGGGATCGGTGGCAGTGATCCTCCTGGACCTCAGTGCGGCATTTGACACCGTAGACCATCAGGTGCTTCTCCAACGGCTGTCGGGGGTGGGGGTCTCCGGGATGGCCCTCAAGTGGTTTGCCTCTTTTCTGGAGGGTCGGACATTTGAGGTATGGGAAGGCCATGAGAAATCATCTTCAGTCCCTCTCCAGTGCGGTGTGCCACAGGGCTCATCGTTGAGCCCTACTTTATTTAACATTTCATGGCCCCTCTGGAGAGTGTGGTACTGCCTCTGGGTATTAAGATCATCAGCTACGCTGATTATACTCTGTTGGTGGTAGGGCTTTCCCAGTCGGCTTACCATCCCGACCGGCTGCACACGTGTCTTGATAAGATCTTCACGTGGATGTGTAGCTCAGCACTCAAGCTCAACGGCTCCAAGACTGAGCTGATGGGGAATTCCCCTCCGTCCTTACCACCTGGCAGCTGGCCTAGCTGCCTGGGAGCTGCACCCATCCCCAAGCAGGAGATCAAGAGCCTGGGGGTGTGGT
Organism: Lissotriton helveticus; assembly: GCF_964261635.1. Lineage (NCBI taxonomy): Eukaryota > Metazoa > Chordata > Amphibia > Caudata > Salamandridae > Lissotriton > Lissotriton helveticus. Next base: position 1,299,547,058 of record NC_136057.1, read on the forward strand.
TGGAGCAGGACCTCTCCTTCAAGACGCACGCTAAAAAGACCGCAGGCGTGTGCTTTGGTCTGCTCCGATCAGCTCGGAAGATCCTACCTCTTTTCCCAGTCGCCACCAGGAGGCTACTTATCCAGGGGCTTATCATCTCGCGGCTGGACTTCAGCAACGCGCTGTTTTTGGGTGCTCCTGAGTCCTCCCTAAACAAACTGCAGCAGGTGCAGAACGCGGCCGCCAGGCTCCTGACAGGTCTTCCTAGGCGTCAGTCAGCACGTCCTGCGCTGAAGGCGCTACATTGGCTCCCTGTGAGGGAGAGGGTGAGATTCAAGGCACTTTGCATGGCCCACAAAAGTTTGCAGGGGAAAGGCCCTCCGATCCTTCGGGGTTTGGTTCAATCGTATAAGGCCTTCCGCTCCCTCCGTTCTGACCATCAACACCTATTGCAGGTTTTGAGGGTAAGGAAGGCAAGAACTGGTGGTAGAAGGTTTTCTATAAACGTGGCCACTCTGTGGAACTCTCTCCCTTTTTACTTGCGCTCGGAACCGAGCTTTTTACGTTTCCGTAAACTTTTAAAAACGTATTTGTTTCCTGCCTAAATTTTTGTGCCTAGTAGGGTGACGCTATCTCTCTGGATGAGCGCGGGGATGCCCAAGGGTAACCAGGCGCTATACAAAATTCATTAATAATAATAATAATAATAATAATAATAATAATAGTACATTCAGCTATCTAGGCACACTTAGCTGTAAGACCTATACCCAGTATGCTGCAATAATCATTTGCAAATGTAGGTGAAACGCATGAGGGTTGGTCCTCCTATTGAATTGTAAATGTGTGTATATATATATATATATATATATATATATATATATATATATATATATATATATATATGTAGCAAAGACCAGTTAATGAGAAATAAACACTCACTGGTGCCGTGGCCTCGGTATACAGCAGACTTTATTCAAAGCAAACGGGTGCCCAACACATTTCGGAGTTACCTCACTCCTTGTTCACGTGAACAAGGAGTGAGGTAACTCCGAAACTGTATGCCGAGGCCACGGCACCAGTGAGTGTTTATTTCTCAGTAACTGGTCTTCGCTACATAATTTGGGAGTGGCGTCCCTGCCATGTTTTGCCCGCCGCGCATGGAGACTTGACACGCCGAAAACTACGTTGGAATATATATATATATGAGTATTTCTTTCATGTTTATAAAATGGAATGGTCCTACCTCTGTGTTGTGTAACTACATGTATAATGGTGATCACTGGCGGTGAATCTTTGGCTTGTGAAGAAGAGCTTTTGCTCGAAACGCGTCAGCCTAAATAAATAATCTTGAATTACAGATTACAGTCTGCGTGGAGTGTGAGTCTCACTTTCCTGTGACCGAATTGAAACAGGAAAATTTTCGCTCCTATATATATATATATATATATATATATATATATATATATATATATATATATATATATATATATGAATCCACAAATGTCCGCCAGTCTCCCAGCCACACACGGCGGCGGGCTCGAGTGAGGAGGCGATCCTCGTAATATTCAAAGAAACAACTTATGAATCACAAAGTTGACTCGAGCCCAGGTCCTTTTAGCGTGTTATTTATTCACACACGGAATGCCAAACAACACCCGACGCGTTTCGGTGCAGCCGCACCTTGGTCACGGGTAACGGTGTTTACAAACAATTACATTTTTAAAGTCAAAAAATATAAACATAAACGTAGGACTACTCGTCCTCACACCAGTGTTAGTTCAACCACAGTTGTAGCGGCCATATTTGAATGTGTAATTGGACACAGATATAATATACATTATACAATATGTACAAAAGAAACTGTATAAGGATCACAGAGATTAATGTAACTTTAAATTAATTTGTTACAATTTACTCAAAGGTTAAACCCTTATGTCAAATCAAAAAGTTTTTTCAAACGTTTCTCAAGATTGAGCCCAAGTGGGCGAATGTACCAATGCTCAGATACATAAAACATAACAATTCCGCCCCAGTGGGCATGACTGCATCATACCAGTCAGTGATCTCAATGTCCTGGAACTTCAACATTTTGGTTGAATTCCAAAAGTTTTCAAATAAACAAATGTATAGTCCTGTGATTCCATCCAATTAAGTCAAATCGGCAGCAACCAGTGGTATTACGTAATCCCTGTGCGGCGACACATATGTCTCCTACAAACATAAAAAATATATAATCACTTTAAAATATACTCAAATAGTTAAACATCCAAGACAGCTTCAAATTCATGTTTTTAAGTGATTACATTACTAGAGTATCATCAGTACGGTGAATATGTTACACGGACTCTTTAAATTAGGTGGACTGCTAACTCCTCATCCTTATTCAACCCCAGCGGGTGTACAGTGTCATACTTAATTATGAACCTTGATTCAAGCTGGCGTAGTTGTCTCAATCTGTCTCCGCCTCGTTCTGACGGTGGGACTCTGTCTAAAGCACAAAACTTAAATACACTTAGATTTTTTCCATGCAGGTCCTTAAAATGTTTGGCAATTGGATAGTTTTTGTCCTCATTCGTTATAGCCCGCATGTGTTCTAACACACGTTTTTTACAAGGATGTATCGTGCTGCCAATGTAGGTCAATGGACAGGGACATTGCAGTGCATAGACACAGTAGTCAGATTTACATGTCAAATGTTTTGCAATCCTAAAGGGTTTGTTATTTTTAGACAAAGTGATTTCCTTTTTATTGACACTGTTCTTGCAAGCTTTGCATGAGCGACAGGTAAAGAAACCTTCTACCTTCCCGGTATCTTCTTTGTCCTTTACCATGTTGCTACATAGCACGTCTTTCAGAGCTGGACATTTCCTGTAGGTAATCATAGGTTGATTCCCCACAGCCTTTTTTAGTGTTTCGTCCAGCTGGAGTATATGCCAAAATTTCTTCAGACTTCTTCTGACCTGCCATGTTTGGTCAGAATATGTGGTGATAAATCTAAGAGGTCCCTCTTCACTGTCGCTTGGTTGTTTGGATATGAGAAGATCTTTTCTCTCTACGTCTCTGACTTTGTTACAGGCTTGTTCGACCACTTTGGCCGGATAGCCCCTCTCCCTGAACCTCTCCTTCATGATATTCATTTCCTTGTGAAAGTCTGTGTCGGTTGCACAGTTCCTCTTTGCGCGTAGCAACTCGCCAAAGGGGATACTGTGAATCAGGTTTTTGGGATGACAGCTCGACGCATGCAACAAGCTGTTGCCTGCTGTAGGCTTTCGATACAGCTTGCTGATGAGTCGTCCATTGTTAACTGATACCAAAACATCCAGAAACTCAATTGACTGCTTGTCAATAGTACTGGTAAATTGTAAGTTACATTCGTTCTGATTCAGTTCTTTGACGAATTGCAAAGCTGCCTCTTTACTGCCCTTCCACAGACAAAACACGTCGTCTATGTACCTGGCCCAGAGGACCACGTTCTGGGTAAAGGCCAAGATGTTGCTGGCCACCTGCCAACTTTGTGATTCATAAGTTGTTTCTTTGAATATATATATATATATATATATATAGGTTTTTACCTTACTGCTGTTGAGTGCTTTTCTAAATGCTGAGCCTTTGGATAAACACATAATTACACGACAGCTTTGTCGTGAGGGAAGCACCACCTTTGAAAATGAGAAGGGAATCGCAGGAGAAAGGGCCATCTGACTCAGGATTTTCCCGAGGTGGAAACGGGACAGCAGATTTCGAAAATAGCGGAGGTGAATTCATGCACCGGGGCACACCAGAGTGCTCTTAATGTCGCAGTGGTTCCGGATATTCCACTGTGACTTTGGACAATAAATCTGTCATTGCGGGACCCACTGAGGGTGTAACATGGGCGGAGTGTAACTGCATGTCCCAGAAAGCAACGCAAACTACAAGCTACTAAAGCGAACACACCTGAGGCTGTTACGACAAAAGGCAGCCAAGGAATGGGACGCCTTGAGCCCTGCAACACCGCTTTGCCAGATTGCCCATGAGGAAGGAGCGGACAGCTCAGAAACGCGTCGGGCAAACAAAGAAAAATGACAGATGTTTGATCACCACCGCAGTCAAATAAAAAGAAGGTTTTTACCTTACTGCTGTCGAGTGCTTTCCTAAATGCTGAACCTTTGGATAAACATATATACATATATATATATATTGAGCAATAGTAAAGACATATTTCGCGGCACAGCCCAGTGCCGGCAGAAGTGGGCGTCACCTCCAAAACGACGCCATATCGCCCGCAGATTCTCAGACGGGTGGTGTGGGTCACCGCGGAATGCCGCGTTTGAGGGTCTACCTGGGCCATCATGATTGTGGGCCCCCGGTGGAACAAGCTGAACCCTCGAAAATTTGATTGCAGCAAATTGACCCCTATGTTTGTGACAATTGAAACTACCTTGCCCAGGATGCATTGCAGCGATGACGCACATTTTCTTTGCATTCTTTCAGATCACCTGTGGGAGTGAGGAGTTCCTGTATTTGTTAATCCCGTGATCAAGACGAACTGTCGAAACGTGTTGGGAAATGAAGGGAGTGCTGCTGCAATGATTAAAGGACACAGTTTCAGCTTGGGTGTGCCACTCAACTGCTTTCCGGGGTCTTCGTGGGAGCAATAGTAAAGACATATTTCGCGGCACAGCCCAGTGCCGGCAGAAGTGGGCGTCACCTCCAAAACGACGCCATATCGCCCGCAGATTCTCAGACGGGTGGTGTGGGTCACCGCGGAATGCCGCGTTTGAGGGTCTACCTGGGCCATCATGATTGTGGGCCCCTGGTGGAACAAGCTGAACCCTCGAAAATTTGATTGCAGCAAATTGACCCCTATGATTGTGACAATTGAAACTACCTTGCCCAGGATGCATTGCAGCGATTACGCACATTTTCTTTGCATTCTTTCAGATCACCTGTGGGAGTGAGGAGTTCCTGTATTTGTCAATCCCGTGATCAAGACGAACTGTCGAAACGCGTTGGGAAATGAAGGGAGTGCTGCTGCAATGATTAAAGGACACAGCTTCAGCTTGGGTGTGCCACTTAACTGCTTTCCGGGGTCTTCGTGGGAGCAATAGTAAAGACATATATATATATATATATATATATATATATATATATATATATATATATATATTCCTTTCCACGATAAAGTAATAACGCGCTCTCAGTATGCAGGAAAACAGAGTTTTGGTATCCAAAGTAACGTGTTTCGAGAACCAGTCTCTTGATCACACAATGGATTTCGTGAAAACAGTGCTATACGTAGGTAATAGACATGTGCATAGAAAGGGGACTTGTTGCGAGGGTTTATGCATTACATTCTCATTCAATTGTATGGCGGACATTTTACAACTGAGTATACTTAGTAGAGTACATAGTAATTTCACCGTTTTATGCCATATTTAGCTGCATAGTGGGAATTCTATAGATTCTTCCATCATTGTATCTGCTAGATGCGTAATACTACTACCATGAATCCAATTTACACGGTAATAATATTTTTCATACAGGGTGAGTTTGACGGCATTAAAATACCACACAATGCACGCTGACCTACAATGCATTAGTATTTTTTTCTACATTGTGAGATTGAGCGGCAGTAAGGTGCATCTCTTTACGCGCTATCCTATACACCACAGCGGTTGCCATAGACTAGAGGGTATTGCACTATAGGCACAAGTACATGCTAATCTCTCCTAAGTGGACCTCAATACTAGCGCCAAGTGGCTTGAAGTGTCTCTGTGCTCGTGAGGGGTTTGCCCTAAGTTCATAGGCCGCCAATTACACCTGATCGGTTCTGCCTAATATGCAAGCAAAGTGAAAAAATTGTCCTTATCTAATCTTGCTACGTGATGTCCTTTGTGATTGTGAAGATAGGGTGGCTGGCGCTATCTTCACCATCACAAAGGACATCACGTAGCAAGATTAGATAAGGACAATTTTTTCACTTTCTTGTAGGACAGTTTAGTTCACTATAAAAGTAATTGTAAAGATAATGTGCATATTAGGCAAGCCCTTCTCTATTTGCGACTCTGACTTTCTACATGGGGCTTTCAGTCGTTGTTGATGATATGTGAAAGACGTGGACTAGAAACATGGATCCTGTCCTCATGCACACTGATTGGACAACTCTTCCTTCAAGGCTTCTTGTAGCAGACCGAAGAAGAGTACGTGCAGTGAAAATAAATGTTGTTATAATTGAGTCACAGGCAGGGACTCCAGACCATTGTGTTGTACGTACCGTAGTCGTGAGTTTCCAGGGAGAACTACCAGGCCCAGTTGGGACAGGCAGAGGTGCAGATTCAGCAGTCATGTTTGGGGTGTGAAACTCCTCAAATGTATTCGTAGTACGATAGTTGTGTCTTGGGGCCCTGAATCGGGTCTGCAATGTCTGCGTACCTTGTTCATTTTTTGGATCTGGATCTTAAATATATATAGTGATTGGTTTACCAAAAAAGTTGTAAATCTGCACCCATAGAATGACTGCTCGAAAAGGTGCAAATGTACTACTTTTTGGAATTCACAAAGATTGGCAAAGCTATCTTGAAATTCTGTGCCAGTCTCACGTTTTCAGGCATACTGCTTGCAATCAAAAAACCCAAAAAGGGAAATTTGAGATTCACTCCCCCCCTCCCGAATCTCATTGACTAAACTATGCCGTCACTGCACAACCACTTTGGCCTGCTCTATTTCCCATCACAGATTTTCAGCAGAATGCACATCAGTGTGAATTTACCATCATTCACTTGAGACAAGGTCACGCTTCTTACAGCTAATATGTGTCAGAACTTGGCAAGTGTTTCCGCTCTAAGCGTGGCAGCATTAGGGCAGCAGGGCACTTAGGAACAGTTGCAACAGTTGGTAACCTTGGTGCCTGATGGGTTAGGGGGCTCATTAGTCAAACTACTTTCAAAGATTACCACCACTACAAGTGAGAAAGAAAACATATAAGCCAGGCTCCGTTCGTTTAAGATGGAAAAAATTGACAATTGAAAAGCTGTTACTAAAACTGAGACAATTCTGAGGTTTGATGACAAAACGTTGAGGATAAAACCAGTAGTGTACAGTGGTGTAACACAGGCCCCCGCAGCCCCTGCGGTGCAGGGGGGCCCCACAAGCTGCTGGGAGCCCCTCAGCACAGTACTCGCCTGAGAGCTCCTGATTAAATCTGGAGGTGGGGGGGGGGCTCCTTGTACCTTGCAGCCCGCCCTCCCCCCTCAATTTTCGTTATGCCACTGGTAGTGTAGCAAAGATGCCATCGGCCCGGGTGCAAGCAAGGAACATGGCCCCTTCCACTGCTGCTGGAGGGAGTAAATAGTGCAAATATTAAGGCTCAATGGACCCTTAGGGCATTTGGCCCGGGGACACTGCACCTGCTGCAAAATGGTAACTATGCCCCTGGGTAAGACAGCTCTTAAGGCAACGGACATTTTTTGAATTTACAAAGGAATAGGAAGTATACTAACACACGCTCTTTGCTGCTAATGAACATTTGCAAAAATAATCTCCCTGCAAGTGCAGGTTCCCGAGCAGCGGGATACTATTTTCCGAGTAACACAGTGAACCAGGCTGCCACCTGTTGTGGACGCTGAAAGCAGGAAGTGACGGTGTTGCCTCTGTGAGCGGAAACTCTGGAACGGAATCAAAGCGAGGCCCAGTTATTGCGCAGGTGTTAGGATAAGTGGGCCTGCTGCCCTGAGGAAGTCTTGGCCCGAAAGCAAGCAGTTGTAGTGTTTTCTGGCTCCACAAAGCTCGGCTGAGCTCTGCTTCCGGGACGCCCTCTATCGAATGCTTTGAAAGGTGACCTTGTAGTTCGAGCATGGTACAAGCAAGACTGAAAAGCCTTCTGTTCCGACCGTCCCATTCAACTAAATTACCAGTGTGACACCACCAGCCAAAGAAAAGGGCCTTTTATCTAAGAATCCAACACACAAAGGCTGTTTCTCTGTTTAGCAATCACAGCAAACAGAGAACAGGCAACTTATTCAGTGTCCGCCTCCGCCTTGCCATTGACTCCCTCTTGAATGGGGGCGCGCGCTGGCACCGGGGAGCATGCTCACTTTTCTGCCTGTTTCCTTCTTCCTCCAATCTCTCCCTCATCATCAGATATGTGAAACAGTTTGCAGCCCAGTGTGTGAAAAGCTTGCTCAAATGAGGGTCTCCCGCTAGCACCATAAAATATAATGTAGTATACACAGTGGATGAATGATAGATTTGCAACACCACACACAATGTCTTAAATGGACCTTGTTCTGGTGCTCACTGGCAAACCACGATTACCCCTGGTTTAATCATGATCACCCATGGGCAATCATGGCATGTCCCTGCTTTTGTTCAGGGTGTGTCTCTAAGGAAACTGGAACAAGATGTGAGAACTGAGAAAACGTGTAATGGACGGAGTAGTGCGTGTAGGGTCACAGACTTCCTCCATATCATCAGGACGTCCATTTTCAGCCCCAGGCTTTTTGTTGACAAATCATCGTATGTCATACCTATTGGCTCAAAAGAAACAAATGCCGTGCCTAATTTGTGCCAGTGGTTTCCGGCGCTCAGTACCGGCACTTAATCATCAACACCGGCGCTATAGTTTCACACTCATTTTTGGTAGGCACAGAGATGAAGTGAGTTGCCCTGAATCACATGATGTTGAGCTGATACCAATAGTCAAACCTGGTTCTCCAGCTCCGAAATCGGCAGCTCTGGCAATTAGGCCACATCCTCCCCCCCACTTCCTGGTTAGTAGTTGGCTCTGTTATAGGCAGCATTGCAGGAGAAATGTACTGCGGTAAGCTGCCTCCTGACGAGAACCCTGGCACTTATTTTTTTTACAAATTAACCACTGAACAAATGAAAACTACAACTCACAGAACACTTTTGTTCCGGGTTCAGCAAAGAATTATTTCCCCAACAGCTCAGAATGCATATGGAAAATTTTGTAAATTTCTGAACGTTATAACGTTTTTCACATCGCCAACCTTGCTTACAAATTCTGACTTTTACGACAATTTACGTTTTATGTCCTTATTTAGCACTAACAGTATGATTCTTCATAAGATATACTTTGCAGAAAACAGTTTGTGATCTTCTCCTAAGCAAAGTCAGGTCTATGGTATATACCCTGCGCCAGATTTATTAACATTTTACTGCAGGATTCCTCCACTTTTTTGGCGTAGCCACGACGAAAAGTATTAGTTGGGATTTACAAAGCCACGCAAATCAGAGTTGCATGGCTTTGCGTGAGATTTTCCCCAAAAAGTAACTCAGCTAATAGTTCCCATGTATCCACCCACGGATTTTGTGGCACTCCCAAATTTACTAAAGCTAGTAAACCTGGAAATGCATCAAAATGCTACGCCTTCCCCAGTGAGGCGTAACAAGCAGAAATATCTTTATTTCTCTATGCTACTCCCTCTTTCTATGCATGCTGCATTTTGCAGCATGCATAGAAAGAGGAACAAGCCTATAAGGATTGTTTTTGTGCAGGAAAGTATCCCTCTCTGCACAAAAAATCCTTCCTGTAACACAGGCACCCTTGCAGCATGGCGAAAAGGTTCCTGCACTGGCGCTAGCCGGACACAAGTGCACCAGCACAGGAAGAGAGAAGTTAAAAGAAAAATAATACTGAAACCCTAGGATAAAATTCTAAGGTTTAGGGATCATTAGGTTTTTTACTTTTCATAACAAACTCCTGCTTCTGAAGTTTTAAAAAAAAGTTTAGTGCACGGCCCATAAAAGACGGGGGCTGCCCACCAAAGTTTATGAGGCCACAGAGATCACTGCTGGGCAGCTGTGATCTAGAAATATGGTGGTCTTCTGTATGTCAAGGTGGCATTCGTAATGATTGCCATCACCTTAACTGAGTAAAGACCGCCAAGGTCTAGATCAGGCCCATCATATTTTCACTTCTTGTGCACATTCCACTTTTATTACTGTTTTTTTTAATTACAATATTTCCTCCTCTTAAACAAAATATTCTCAACTTTAAAAGTATTCAGTTGCGGGGGGCGCGGCTTGACGGGCGAAGATGGCGGTCGCAGCTTTGTAGAGCTCCCGCCGGCCCGGACTTCATTTGTTCACTTATCCTGGTCCCCGAGCCCGATACTGCTTCCCGGTGACTGGCACTGAGTCGGTGGAGTCCCCTGCCTGCTCCGGTGCACCGATCCTGCACTCTTCTCTTTCCTGTGCCCGAGGGGAGGCGACGGCGCCCTGCGGCCTGGTGACCGGCTGGAGACCGGGGTCCTCGAGTTTCGAGACGCCCGGCGGCGGTCGCGGGCTCGCGGGTGGTGGCGGCTTCCGCTGCGCCGCTCCTGGCTCCACTCTACTGCTGCGGCTGCCCGCGGACTACGGCGGCGCCTCTCGTCCCTGCGCCTTGGGTGGACACCCCTCTCTCTCCTGCAGTCGGGGGGAGGCGACGGCGGAGAGCGGCCTGGTGACCGGCTGGAGGCCGGGGCCCCCGAGTTTCGTGACGCCCGGCGGCGGCTGTGGGCCTGCGGGTGGCGGTGGCGTCCGCTGCGCCGCTCCTGGCTCAGCTCTCCTACTGCTACGATTGCCCACAGATCAAGGCGGCGCCACCCTTTCCTGCGCCTTGGGCGGACACTTGTGGCGATAAACGCGGGGACGGCCTGTCCCGCCTGGGTGAAGCCGGGACCTCGAGTTTTGCGGCCTCGGGCCTGAGCCGGCCTCCTGGGACTCCTGCATTGACGCTCTATCCAGGGGCCTGGGGCCTCCAGCACTAGTGGCAGTACCTAGGGGGTCCTGAGCCTTGTTGGGAGGAGTGCCGGCCCTGCCCGGTGTGCGGTCCCGGCGAGCCCGCGTTGGGCCATGACCAGAACCGGAGGTGGCGGCCCGCCTAAGCATGGCCCTATTGATAAATTCACGGGGCCTAGTGGTGGCTCCGGAGCGGCTGGTGGCAGCGGTGGCCCTGGGCCGGACAATGCGGCGATCCTGGCGGCCATCACCCAATCCCGGGACACGCTTGATGCTAAAATCGGAGCGGTGGGAGCGGATGTCGCGCTGTTGCGCCAGGACCTCCGGAATGCGGTGGGTCGGATCACCGAGGCCGAGTCCCGGATCACGGTGACCGAAACGGACATTGGCGCCCTAAAGAAGCGGTTGGCGGAGGTGGAGGGAGCCCAGAAGACGTTGGCGGCCCGCGTGGAGGATGCCGAGGGGCGCGCACGGAGGAACAACCTCCGCTTTATTGGCTTTCCGGAACGGTGCGAGAAGAACGACATGGAGGGGTTCTTGACCCGGTGGCTGGAGAGCTGGCTCCCCGAAGGGGTGCTGTCCACGTGCTTTGTTATCGAGAGGGCGCACAGGGCCCTAACCCAGCGGCCGCCGGAGGGTGAGCGTCCCAGGCCAGTAATAGCCCGGCTGTTGAACTATCACGACCGCGATGTCATCCTGCGGGAGGCGAGGACCAAAGGCTCGCTCACCTTTGAAAATCGTACCATCATGATCTTTCCTGACTACACGAGGATGGTGCAGCAGCAGAGACAGTCCTTTGTGGCCGCCAAAGCCAAGTTGAGGGGCTTGAAGCTCCAATACTCTCTCCTATACCCAGCCCGTCTACGAGTGGTGCACCAGTCCAGGACACATTTCTTTGATTCGCCTGAGGAGGTTTTCCGTTGGACCGACGAGACGGTGCAGCTCCGGCCGCATGCCCAGCCGGGTCTGAATCCGGGCGGGTCCCAGAGGTCATCGCCGGAGCGGACGAACCGCCAGAATCGGAAGGGTCGACACCGGAGGTCCCGGTCTCGGAAGCGGTCGGCCTCTGCCAGTGCATCGCAGACAGGTGGTGCGAGAGACTCGGAACACTCTGATGCCGGCGGTTGAACTCTGATGGGACTGGGCCTTGTTGCTGAGTGCTGAGTTGCCCTTCATAGGCTGGTGAGACTGTTCTATTTTGACTTCCCTATACCAGTCTGTTCCCGTTTGCGGACTCCTATCACTTTTAGCGGGAGCACGGTGGGGCTCGGGAGGCACCTTTTGTGGGCCTCTGACCCTCACGGTTGTGATTGTTGTGGGGGGGGGTGGTGTGTGTGTGTTGATTGGGGTGTTGGGATCCATTGGTATGGCGGGCCCTGGGTTCTCCGTTCTGGACCCGGGTCTCTCCATGCCGCGACAGATACTTCAATGTTCTCTGAGGTATTGGGGTGGGGGGAGCGGGGCGAGGGGGGATGTTCTTTTGTTGCTAATGGTTGGGGGGGTTTGGGTCTGGGGGGGGGTTGCTGAGTGTTGGGGTTGGAAGGGTGGGACCACACGTGCCTATGACTGTTGATTTTGTTGCTTTGTGGGGTGCGTCGGGGTGGTGTGGAGGGCCGGGTGCTGGTCACTGTGTTGATTATGGCTGATTATACGACTATGTCTCCTCAAAAGGCCCTGCGTGTTGTGACATGGAATGTGAGAGGAATTTTAGATAAAATCAAGCGAGGGGCTGTGCTACGATGGGGGAAGAGGGAGATGGTGGACGTGCTGCTGCTTCAGGAGACCCACATGCTGGGCTCCAAGGCCCTTAGCCTCCAGAGGTTTGGTTTTCAACAAGTGTACCATGCGGGTTTCACGAGGGGCTCGCGGGGGGTGGCTATTTTGGTGCACCGCAGGGTGTCTTACGTGCATGAAAAGCAATGGATTGACCCTCAGGGCCGATATGTTTTCATCAAGGGCCTGCTGGGTACCGAACAGGTGGTGTTTGGTAGCGTGTACGCCCCCCCCCCCTCTCCAATGGGCCCTGTCTGAGCGGCTGTTCGCGCTGTGGGACGAGATTCCGGAGGTGCTGACCATGGTGGGAGGTGACTGGAATGAGGTTATGGATGTGGGCCTGGATCGTCGGAGGCGGGTGCCTGTTGTGTTGGATCCCCCCCCCGCTGCTGCTCCAACCAGATTGCGTGCAACTGTGAGTGGCCTGGGATGGGTTGATGTGTGGCGACATTTTCACCCTGCTGCGCGTGAATTCACGTTTGTGTCGGCGGTGCATGGGTCCTTTTCAAGGCTGGACTATCTGTTTGTGCCGGGTGCCTGTCTGAGTCGAGTCAGAGATGCTGTGATACTCCCCAGGGGCCTATCTGATCACTCCCCGGTCCTAGCTACCATGACCCTCCCTTCCAAACGACAGCCGTTTAGATGGCGGATGTCGTCCTGGCAGCTGCAACGGCCCGAGTACGTGCATCACCTGCGCGAGGCGATTGATCATTATTGGCGTGAGAATCTAGTGGGTGATGTGGATGCAATGGTGGTGTGGGAGGCGCTGAAACCCACGTTGCGGGGTATTGATATTGCTTGGTGCGTGGCTGCTCGGCGGAAGCATCGGGAGGCCATTGTGACCGCTGCCGCCCGGGTAGAGGAGCTGGAGCAGCGTGGTAGTCTCGGGGGCGACGAAGGTACGGTGCGGCGGCTCCTGCAGGCCCAGCAGTCGTACGCCTCCGTCCTACGTGATGAAGCCCGGCAGGCGTGGCTCGCCACGCGCAGCAGGGTATACCAGTGGGGCGACAAGTCCTGCACTATGCTACATAGATTGTGTCAGGCGACCTTCCAGCCTCTTGTGTTGCCGGGCCTTACGGCGGAGGACGGCTCAATTATGACTGACCCAGCCCTACTGGCGGCTAGCTTTGCCCGCTATTGCGAGACGCAGTACGCCCCTTGTGACCACTTGGAAGAGGGTGGGATCTCCGCATATCTTGATGACCTGCTGCCACGGGCCGTTCCTGATGAGACCAGGACTGCCCTGGACGCCCCGCTCACGGCTGAAGAACTCGGGGAGGCCCTTGGTCAACTGAATACCGGGAAGGCGCCCGGCCCGAGCGGATACCCGTGCGAATTCTATAAAAAGTTTCACGTCCAGCTGGGGCCCCACTATCGGCGTGCCCTGGAGGCGGCGCGGGCTCAGGGGGAGCTGCCGCCGGACTGGCGCCACGCCGAGATCGTGGTCTTCTTAAAGCCGGGCAGGGAGCCGGACAGGCACGACTCTTACCGGCCTATTTCCCTGTTAAACATCGAGGCTAAGATTCTGGCTAAGGCCTTAGCGAACCGCCTATTACCCCACATTACTGACCTGGTCCACCCCGACCAGGCTGGATTCATGCCTTGGAGGGCCACCCGGCATAACATCCGACGGGCGCAAGCGGCAGTGGATGCTATGGGTGTTAGAGACGAGCAGGCGGCACTATTCTTGGCGGATATGGACAGAGCCTTTGATTCTGTGAGTTGGGTATACCTGTTCGCCCTCTTAGCCCGCCTCAACTTGGGGCCGGTTTTCCTGTCATATGTCCGTCTTCTCTACACAAACGTGTCGGCCTCGGTCCGAGTGGCCGGAGCTACCTCTGGGCGCTTCCATATAGGTCGAGGTACTTGGCAGGGTTGCCCTCTGTCCCCGTATCTGTTTGCCCTTGCCATGGAGCCCCTGGCGTCGCGGGTACGAGTGGATGCCCAGTTGTGTGGCTTTGTCTGGAATGGGGACCTGACGGATAGGATTGCGCTGTATGCGGATGACGTCCTCTTCTTTCTCACCGACCTACAGCTCTCGGGTCCCCGGGTCCTGGAGATTATGCGTGCGTTCGGCGAGGCCTCGGGTCTTCGTCTTAACCTTAATAAATCGACCCTGTGGGTGCTGGGTGGTGGAGTGGTTGCTGACCCCTGGGCTGCGGAGTTGCGAGTGGCGACGGATGGCCTGAAATACTTGGGTGTTTTCCTATCGGAGTCGCGGGTCGTGGCCTGGGCGCGTGGAGTCCTGCCGGTGTGGGAGCGGGTACAGGCCGATGTCAAAACTTGGTCCAGGATGCCGCTCACTATCTTTGGAAGATCGGCCATCTTCAAGATGGTGGCGCTTCCGCGTCTCCTATACCAGCTCCAGAATTTCCCGTACCCCATCGGCCTGGAGTGGTTCCGTCAGGTTAACTCGGTGTTGGGTCGCTTCCTATGGGATGGTGGTGCGGCCAGAGTGGCATTGAGGACATGTTTTCTGTCCACATACTGTGGCGGCCTGGCCACCTCGGACCTCCTCTCCTACTACCAGGCTTCCCAGCTACTTGTTCTTAATGAGTGGTGGTATGGCGATAGAGGTGATCCGGCCTACGCCCTGGAACGATCGCTCATGGGTGATCGCACGCTCCACACCATCCTATATTCGGCTCGCCTGCGTCGTGGGTTACCTTCGGTCACAAGGGTGGTCTTTGCCGTGTGGCGACAATCCTTGCGCCGCATGGGATGGTGGGGCAGGTTGACGGCTGAGACGCCGCTTTGGCATAATCGTCTGCTCCCGGAACTGGCGGCTTTGACCGGCTTTGAGGGTTGGGAAGCCATAGGGGTTACACAACTGGGCCAGGTCATGTCGGGCACCACCCTCAAATCCTTCGAGGAGCTCCGCACGGAATTCCAAATGCCTCAGTCCCAATTCTTCCGCTACCTTCAGCTGCGACATGCCCTCACCCCGAGCATCGCCGGCCTCGACTCCTTGCCAGAGTTTAGCCCGGTCGAGGCTAAGGTGTTTATGGGAGACTTGGGAGACAGGAAGGTCTCCAGGATATACCAGACGCTTATTATCCACTGCTCCTCCACCCTGCACTCTCTTTGGGAGGCCTGGGAGGTGGACGTGGGCCCCCTCGATGAAGACGATTGGAGGGAGGCGCTGGAGTCCCCACGTGGAACCGCCATTGCTGTCCGGCTCCGGCTCATTCAATTCAAATACCTGCATCGAGCTTACTATACGCGTGAACGATTGTGGAAAGCTGGTTTGATTGCATCCCCGGAATGCCTGCGCTGTGGGTCGGTGCCTGGGTCCCTAATGCATACTGTGTGGACGTGTGGCCGGCTGACTGGGTTCTGGAGGGGTGTGTGGAGTTGCCTGGCTGAGGTGCTGGGCTGGGACCTTCCTCGTACCCACCGGTTGGGCCTACTGCACATCATGGAAGGGGTTGGGGGTAACATATATAAGCGCCACTTGCTGCTATTAGGGCTGGTCGTTGCCAAGCGGGACCTGGCCCGGGCATGGAAAGCAGTGAGGGCCCCCCCCTGTCTGCATGGAAGGCTGGGCTGGATTATTTCATGGGCCTGGAGAGGCCGATCTTTGAAGCGCGGGGCTGCCCTCGCAAGCACTACAAAATTTGGAAGCGTTGGGCTGACTACCGTGGTCTATCCCTGGACCCCCCAGCGGAGCGAGAGGAGGACATTTGACCACAGTGACACTATTGGCCCGAAGCAGCATCGCCCTGGTGGCGCTACACCTACTTATTTTTCTTTATTGCTTTCTATGTACGTGTGGTAGGGGGGGGTTGGGGGGTGTCTGGGGTTGGGGGGGTGGAGTTGTGGGTTAGGGTGGGTCACTGGGGAGCTTCTATACTGAGCCTATTTTTTTGAGTCTGCTCCATCATTTACTGCCTATGTAATTGCTGTTTTGATATTGTCGTGGTGTTCTTCGGTTGTGGAGATGCCACATTCTCAACGCTCATTTGCTCAATAAAATTGGTTGTGAAAAAAAAAAAAGTATTCAGTTGCCTGTTTTTTGTTGGCACATAGGCTATTTATTTCAAAGCTAGTAAAAGGACATGATTGTCAGCATCTCAAGGTCAGCTGAGG
Source organism: Lissotriton helveticus (assembly GCF_964261635.1). Lineage (NCBI taxonomy): Eukaryota > Metazoa > Chordata > Amphibia > Caudata > Salamandridae > Lissotriton > Lissotriton helveticus. The sequence continues at coordinate 1,299,563,621 of NC_136057.1, forward strand.
GACACTTTGCGTTGAGTGGTCGATCACGCTCGAACTTATCGACACTCATTGCTTATTTGAAAGGGGTGAGACGGCCTTACAATCATACAAAAATTAGGATTATTTATGCCATAAGAGGCATTAACGCTCCAAAATGAATGATGGCTGTCCAAAAAGGTAAAGCAAACCATGACACAGCCGGTTTAGGTGGTCACCCAAATAATTTGTTAGGTGCGGTATTTGGAACCTCACGCCTGAGAGCTCGACAAAAGCACAAATCACTGTACAGAGAGGACGCATGATGGCACTACAAAAGGGGGGCACCACACCACCGCAGCATGTTTTCAAACAAAAAAAAAGACTTCTTATAGAAGGATATTATAGGAAATGTTAGAAGATGCCAAAACGGTGAGATATTTCCCCAAAAAACAGAAATGTTTTTGGTGATTTCCATCTAACCAGACAGGACTGGTATCCAACCTTCACTGTTTTTTTATTGGTTTCACGCACACACTGTGATCTTCAACTGTGTCACTGATTATTAGCTTTCTGAAAGTACCTGACTTGTACACAGAAGAGCTCTATGAGTCAATCTTGATTCAATATGCCTGAGTGCAGCCCGGTGAGACAAGTGCTGGGAGTCTCATTAATTGCCCTTCAAACAATGATACCCAACAAAGTCCAGGAACACCAGGTACCTGCCAGATTTCAGGGTAACCTCTGTGCCCTTGTGAGTGACATCCATTTAAATTACTAGTGTGTGCAATTATCCGCGCAGCTTAACACAGGTGCTGCGATATAGGGCGTGTATGGACATGTCACATGCTTCTAAAATAATAAATAAGGCCAACTTCTTCTGTCATCCTTAGCTTAATCTGAAAAAGCACAGAACAAGTAATATATGGTGCTTGCATACAGCGTCCTTGCAGCTCTCTAGGGTAGCGTGCACATGTTGACGTAGAAGGTACCATTTACAAGATGGATACCTATTTGTGTATGCAAATGAAGTACGATAGATCAAAGTGAAAGAGGATGAAATGTGCACCTTTCCTAGTTGCTCATTCCACTGAGGCTATGCGTCATCAAAACTACTCCCAGGCAGTGCTGTCTTAAGGCATGGGCACGCTGGGCAGTTGCCCGGAGGCCCCACAAGGGGAAACATCCTTTACGACAAAGCTTTTACAACGTGGTACCATTACCACGCAGGTTTTAAAATGCAAGTTGTTACAATGACTTGCGCTGGAGGGAGCTGTAGGATAGGGAATAGTTTAATTTACTATCCAACACCTTCCCTACTATCCACGGGGACTGGAGTTGGAATAGTAAATTAAACGATTCCACTATCCAGCGCCCCCCCAACGCAAGTCGTTGTAACGACTTGTGTTGTAAAACCTGCGTGGTAACGGTGCGCGTTGTAAAAGCACACGTTGTACCGTCATACATCCCCCCCACAAGCATAGTGGCCCAATGCAGACCAGAATTTAACACTCATTTTCCTTTAAACATTTTTATTCCTGTGAGTGGTTGTGTATGCAGGGCCCAGTGCACTGCTTTGCTCGGGGGCCTAAAATGCTGTTAAGACGGGCCTGCTCCCAGGCACGCCTGGCTCTGCTGCCTCCCGGTGATATCCTCCCATTCTGCTCACTCGCGCACCCTGTGGCGGTGCCTGCACTCTCCTTTTACTTAATTCTATAATACAGTCAAATCTTTCCTAGGCCATTGAACTGCAGAGCATGATGACTAAACATCAGCAGCGTGAGGCTAGCTCTGCAGGGCATAAAAAAGACGCCTAGAGTCTTATTTAGTAGCCCAGTGTTTCCCAAACTTTTTTGACCCGTGGCTCCCTTGACCTAATTGGCAATTGCCTTGGCTCCCCACCATTTTTTTGTTTACCATTCTGTGAGTTTGTTGCACAGCAGCAGGGCCAGCTTTAGCACTGGTGGCGCCCAGTGCGGCAATGTTTTTTGCCCCCCCCCCCCCATGACCACCTTTGCCATGGATTCCTTCCCTACTACCCTTTAACAGTCTCCATAACCACTCTCTCTCAGATGCATTTAACACATTTTTTAGCGTCACTCATAAAAGAACACATTTAAAGGTATTCAGTGCTCTCTTGGGATTTGCAGGAGGGACATGTTTTGGCTGCAAAAAAATGAGGCTTCACTTTTCCACATTGTGGTCGCGGCGCCCCTGGCTCCTCATTACGGCGCACTGGGGTGCGGCGGCGCACAGTTTGGGATCTACGGTACTAGCCCCTTGAGCCACTTTTAATGTGGGAAAAAGTGACGTACAGGCGGCGCAAGGGGCTTGTAAATAAGCTCCCTAGTGTTTTTCAAATATTTAGATCAGGCATGATGACAGAGCTTTGTAATGCATACACAGGTGGTTGCAGAAGAGTAGAAGAAAATGTGTAAACAAATATGCCCGGATTGCACTGTGAAGAGCTTTATGGAGAGATACCTGGGGGGGCTTTGCCTTCAGCCGGATGGGGCTGGAAAAATGCACCCAATAGGGCTATGAAACTCCAGTCTGAAGTTCCTGCCAGGAAAGGATAAGCTGCTTCAGCTGCCGACAGATCTGTGCTTGGTTGTGTGTGTAGTAAGGAACTACTTTTCCACATAACTAAAGCCATAAGGTAGAGTCAGTAGCACAGCGTAACTATCCTTAAAATGCCATGGCCCCATTTATCACGTTAGCTGAAGTTGCCTGTAGCCAGATGCTAAAGGGGAAATTATCTTCACAGAGATGTTGCCATTACACAAAGCCAACCTTGTCAGTGTGTGTTCTTGAGGACTGGGTGTATACCACAGCTCTCAAGTGACCATTATTTGGAGCTTATGACGTCCACTTAACCCTGATTGTTAGTAAGAAATAGACATTTTTCTGCAGTGGCCTCCACCTCATACCTTCAATCCAGTGTATTGCACTGGAAAAGTTAAGGTGGACCAGCATTCTGGCATTAGATCCCAAACACAACTTTGAAAGGTTGAGTGCTTCACACAGCTCCTCTCTTCCCCTAGCCATCCAATATTCCAAACCACAAACAGAGATGAATGAAAAAAAGCCACGATTAATTTCCTTTTAACCTTTTCTAGGGTCTTCATTCTGGACATCTACTTCATGGGCCCAGAATGTCACATAAGCCAATTGATATCTTCTCCTGGTTACTGTCAGTGGATGTAGGACGGAACTGTGCATGTCATTATCATGCGTGCCTTTTCAGTGCGTACATTACCATGCATGTGATTTTCCCAGGCATGCCTTTATCATGTAGCCTTTAGCATGCATGCCTTTACAACGAAAATGTATTTATTTTGCAGATAATTAGAAAGCCATTATATATATATATATTATATATACACATACATATATATATGCATATGTGTGTATATATCTATATATAGAAATATAAAAATACATATATATTTCTTATCTTATCGACCCCCAACCCCTACACTCACCCACCCTAAACACTAAAAATACCCCGCCACCCAAATACCCCTACCCACCCTAAACCCAAAAAAACACCCTCGCCAAGCCTTGTCTTGCACAAAATTGCACAGTTTATATTTTACAAAAACGGCTGTAGATGCGTTTCGCCTGTGTTAACACAGGCGAAACGCGTCTACAGCCGTTTTTGTAAAATAAACTGTGCAATTTTGTGCAAGACAAGGCGTCGTCTCCCTGTACTTGGGTATAGGTTTCCAGTAAATATATATATATATATATATATATTAACTCCAAACTGCCTGGCAGCCGCCAGGCTTCGCTTTCCCCGAGCCTCTTTACAAGGGGGGTTCGTGTTAGGTAGCGAACCTATCTATAAATTCAAAGTCCCAACTTACTTTTTAGTCAGAAAGCACACGGACAGCTTCTTGCTGAAGTCGCGTTATTTATTGCAGATTACACAGCAAAAACAACTTGTTTTTGCTGTGTAATCTGCAATAAATAACGCGACTTCAGCAAGAAGCTGTCCGTGTGCTTTCTGACTAAAAAGTAAGTCGGGACTTTGAATTTATATATATATATATATATTAACTCCAAACTGCCTGGCAGCCGCCAGGCTTCGCTTTCCTCGAGCCTCTTTACAAGGGGGGTTCGTGTTAGGTAGCGAACCTATCTATAAATTCAAAGTCCCAACTTACTTTTTAGTCAGAAAGCACACGGACAGCTTCTTGCTGAAGTCGCGTTATTTATTGCAGATTACACAGCAAAAACAACTTGTTTTTGCTGTGTAATCTGCAATAAATAACGCGACTTCAGCAAGAAGCTGTCCGTGTGCTTTCTGACTAAAAAGTAAGTCGGGACTTTGAATTTATATATATATATATATATATATATATATTGCGTTGAGTCCGGAACAACAGGGCACAGTATAGCCACACCAAGCCCAGTAGTCGACGGATATTGAATAAAGCCACAAACTCCGTGCTCTTCTGTCAGTGAGTTTTAATCATGAAGAATTAACAGCCCACCAGTCGCCATATACATATAAACTTACTTGCAAATTACTTACATTTTCATTGTAAAGCATGCGTGGTAAAGATATATGCGTGGTAAAAATGTGCGTGGTAAAGGCATATGTGTGAGTAATAGATGCATGGTAAAGGTACTGCATGGTAATGACTGTGTTGCAAAGCCTGTTTCACACAGTCAACTGATGAAGCAGGACATTCTATTTGGTACAAGCTTTACAGCTTCGAAAAACCTGTTTGTGTCCACATTGTTGTTTATCGGCATACATAAGGGGAAGTTTGTCAGAGGTCAAAAAGTTTGTCCACCACAGTGTTATCGGAGCGATTGATAGCAAACTCACAACCCTGGACCTATGCATACCACCCAATCTTAGAATACATGCCAGTTTAACAGTTTGAGTTGCTTGCAACACTGTGACTTTTATAAGTCTTATATAGTTCCGCATGCTGTACATGGCTGAAGAGAATGTGGCTTAAGTGAGGAAAATGTGATTGAATAAGTGTTGCCAGACCCTGTAGATGACAGTGGGGTTTACGAAAGCAGATAACAAGTCTGCGGACTCCATTGTAAAAGGCCTGTGTGTAGTCAGTGGCTACAGCAGACCGGAAGTGGTGTTCCACATTGATGAGGGTAGATGGACTCACAATTATGCCCGTAGGTGCTTACCAGAATAAATAGGAGGAACTTGGCCACCCTGATGCCATTCTGCTGTAAGACCTGATGTGAGTCATTGTTTCACCCACTCCACTTTTTTCAAACAATCATAAAATGTTAAAATACGAAGTTCTAGACAGAAGGCAAGAGGTTGGTCCGTAGGGAAATTAGACCTATTTGTGTAAGAATACATTAGTATATTCCTTTGGTCCGAGCAAGATACATGCATGTCTCATTGGTGAAGTTAGGTAACGTTCAATACATCATAAATAATTCAGTTTGGTGCGACTGAGTTTAGATTCAGGGTCCTTTCATGGGCAGATGAGGTACTGATGCGTAAATTGGGCTGGGGCACTACCCCAAAAGAAAACAAAATGTGCTTAACAGTGGCAATGATTCAAAAAGTAAACTGAGTGGAAACTCCTTCCAGGTCAGAGTTCGCTTCTGGGTCATGGATGCCAAAAGGATGAGGCGTATTTTTTATATAAAGGGGGAGTTGCTTCTAGATGGGAGTTATTTGCCTCTGGGGTTTGAGCACCGTCGCAGGAGGATGGATCCACCTAAAACATCCCCAGAAATCTGTTTTGTCATTTGAAGAAAGGCTAATACCTGCAACCCTTTTGTTTCAAGACCAGGTGCTTCATCTTTTTTTATCAGTTCAGTAGCTCACCGCATAAGAACCCGTGTCTACTATTGTGATTGTGGTGTGACACCGGAAGCCACAGGAGGTTGATATGATCTTGTACATTGACAACCGCATGCAGCGGTCTAGGCATTGATGATTTGTTGTGGGTACTGTACAAAAACGCATTACTTTTGCAAGTTAAGATCAGTTAGATGACCGCACCATTTCAGGAACGTGGAACATTACATATTGATGCATGATACCGCCATTTTGGTCTTCCTACACCCTTGTCCATCTCTGGTGCGACCTGAAGGCAAAGGTATATATTGGGCACCAGATGGGATGTCTCTTTAGGATATTCGATGTGTGTGATGACGTGCCAGGTATGGAGCATGTATGCCTTTACTCTCCTTGCAAGGGTGGCATGTAGGTACTCGTGCTTTGGAACATGTTGTAGCATAGCTGTGGCCTTTTATCATTCACGAAAGATCCAATGTTCATAGACACTAGCGCTGTGTCCATGAATGCATCACTTTTATAAATAAGATTTTACATTTTCGATGTTCACTTGCAGGTATTTTGTTAGTTGTGCAGATGTCATGTCTGCATGACGTTTGCTTTTTCTAGCGACTGTCTAGAGGTTTTCTATTGATTTGTTGCAAACTGTTGTTGCCATTAGCATTTAACATTGCTAGAGTTGTTGCCTTCTGGCGTGAGGGTGCAGTGAATATTTTCTTTGTCACCTGGGGAAATTGCCAATGGCAGGAGGTTTGCTATGCGGGCTCAAAGGTGATACTTGCCAGTTATTTTATGTGTCCATGTTCTAGTCTAATATATTTGTTTGTGACAAGTGTCATTGGTGTGTCTGCTGTGCTTTCTGTAACGTTGCTTTGGGGTGCCATTTTGGAATCTGGGTTGCACCAGTACCTGTTTACGTCTTGGACAGTGCACTGTGAGAGGGGTTCATTGTCATCATATGTTGTTATATTTTTTTAATTTGAAGTACATGTGCTTAGAGCCCATTTTGGGGCACCTAATCCCTTTTATAGTTCTCGCGTATCTGTTAGCCAAAGCCTTTTCTGAACTATACCAAACAAACATTGGCCTAGCCAATAGGTCTCGCTTTTGGGACCTTATACGTATTTAGTTATGCAGCACAATATCCTTGGGGCAACAACATTCACAGTTGCATGGTTACACACTTATAAGGTCCCAAAGGCGAGACCTATTGGCTATGCCAATGCTTGTTGTTATAGTCACCCACAATCCTATAAAATGAAACTATCTATTCTGCCAAGATCAGAACCAATAAGTGAATAGGCATTACAGCAAGCTGCTTTAAAAAAAATAAAAAGTATGTATGAATAATATCTGGTAATCAGTAGCCATCGTGAAGGAGGCTGGACACTCAAGTTATTAAACAAACAAGCCTATATCTTAGTACAACGATCCTATCAGCTAATTTCTTATTCCCTAGAGCTGCAGTGCCACATCGCCATATATATTTTATGGAAAGCCACTAATGTATGGACATTTTACAACTTGCATATAATGTCTCCTCTTTCCTCATGCCAATGCAAGCATGCGGAACTGTGAAATTCTAGCCTATGCATAATGTAATGTCCAGTAGGCTCTATGGAATATTAGGACGTAAGCTTGAGCAAACACTGCAGCAAGATTTGCTTTCAATGTGGAAAGTCAATTTTTTAAACATGTTTCATGGAAGGGTGATATGCACACCCTGTGATGGATTGCTGAAAACAGTAATTTTTATTCTTAATAATCATGGTGCTATTTGCTATGCTATATTAAATAAGTATTTATAAAATGTGAATACACCATGAGTAAAAGTGAACAATCATATTTTACAGACACAAACGCGAGCCTCGAATATACCGTCTAAATGAAAGTCATGATTAGCCAGAGCAAAATAAAGATGTGTGGATGGAGGGTAGGAGGGACGGACAGGTGTATGAATCAATGGAAAGAGAGAAAGGCAGACGGGTAGATAGATGTACAGACAAATGGATGGGTGGAGAGTTGCACATGAATGGATGGACAGAAGAATGTACAGATGGAAGAGAGAACCGGCAGACGGACAGGCAGGCAGATGGACGGATGGATGGATAGCTGTATCCGTATGGTTGGTTGGGTGGACGGATGGACAAACGGCAGGACAAAGGGTGAGATAAGTGAAAGTAAAGCGATAGGGAGCCAGTGATGTGGAGACTGTGACAGGGGGCGGTGACAGAGAGGCAGGGAGGTACGCATGTGTATGAGGGGGGTCCTCGCCGGGGAGAAATGTAAAGACGTGAAGAAAGTGTGACCGGAGGGAGAGCACAGGAGAGGGTGTGTGTACGTGGGGCGGTGTGATGTAGAAAAAGAGAGGGGATATGGATGTGCACCGGTAGAGAGCTGTGATGTGCAGTTGGAGGGATGGAGTGTGCAGGAGTAGAGTAATTGTAATTGTAATTGCATTTATATAGCGCTTACTACCCCTGACGAGGCGTCGAAGCGCTTTTTCGGCGGGTAGCACGCTACTCCGGGACCCATAGAGGATTAGTGTTGAATTAGTATAGTGAAACATGCAAGTACATTTTAAGTGGTGGATAGGTTAGTCAGTTATTTGGATTTGGAATGATAGCAGAAGGATAGAGGAGGACAAAGATTTGTATTTATTTATCTCTCGCTTGTTGACACATGCTATTCATGAAGCCTATAAAGGATTAGTGGTGAAGTAATATGGTGAAATATGAGGTAATTTCAGTGGTGGATATTAGTCTGTTACTTGGAGTGAGAAGGATAGCGAAGGGATAAAAGGGGAAGAAAGATTTGCATTCATATAGCACTTGTTACCCCTGATGGGTGTTGAAGCGCTTTTCTGGCGAGTAGCACGCCACTCCGGAACCCATAAAGGATTAGTGTTGAAAATTAGTATAGTATAAATATCAAGGAATTTGAGAAGTAGATATGTTATTCAGTTATTTGGGCAGTATATTAGTATAGTTGAGTATGGAATATGGAATTTGAGAAGTGAACATGTTAGTCTGTTAATTTTGATTGAAAAGGATAGTGGAGGGATAAAAGAGTGAAGGATTGTTTTTTTTTGTTTTTTGTTTTTTGTTGTTTTTTAAGGTCTTAGCAGTAGGAAGAGGCTTTTGGATGAGTAAAAAGGAGTTTTGGAGGGAAGGAGTCAGAGGGGAGAGTTTAGAAAGGTTTGTTTTAGGGGACCGGTGTAGTAAAAAAGTGGTGTCAGATGATGCAAGGAGGGGTAGGACAGGACAGAGTCTAGAAAGGGTTTATTTGGCGATCATAGTAGTGGTATGGGGTTTGGGATAAATGAGAGAGTGGATGTAGAGAATATATATTGATAGATGTATAGGATGAGAGATAGGGCAGTGTATTAGAAGGAGTAGTAGAAAGAAGTTTGAGATGAGTCAGAAGGTTGGGCTAAAAGATATATTGAGCGAAGTATAGGCTGAGAAATAGGCTAGTGCATTGGAAATGCTAAATTAGAAGAAAGTGATAAATATATAGATCCATAAGTACATTGAAAGTATATAGATACATAAAGTTAGTAAGTATATTTAGGTTAAATATATTGAAAGAGGCACAGGATGTGAAATAGGGTAGTGCATTGGATATGCTTTTTCAGGAGAAAAGTAACAGACACACAGATCCAAGTACATGGAAGGTACATAGATGCACAATGGAAGTATGTACATGTAGACCAAAGATGATTTTTATTTATTGATGAATATTATTATTATTATTATTTTTATTTTTTCTCTTAACAACATAATTATTTTACATGTTTTATAAAGTAATACACAAAGATAGGTATATATCTATAGTGAAAACAAATGCTTATATACAGAGGGATATGCTGTAAATTTCTGTTTCCGTATGGTGCTTATGTGGGGAAGAGCCAGATATTGAGTAGTTTTCTGAAGATAAGGTGGTTGTCGATGGATCTTATGTTGGGGGGTAAAGAGTTCCATAGTTTGGCTGCTTGAACAGAGAAGGATGTGCCACCCATGGTTTTTTTCTTGTATGGTGGGATTTTGAGGCGAGATGCTCCTTTAGAGCGAAGGTTCCTTTGTTGAATGTGTTTGGAGATTTTATTCCTGATGAAGAGGGGTCCTATTCCATGTATTGCTTTGTGGGTGATACAAAGCAACTTGAACGTGGATCTTCTGGCATCCGGTAACCAATGCAGGGCTTTCAAGACAGGGGAGATGTGGTCTCGTGGTTTGATATGCAAGAATAGTCTGGCAGCCGAGTTCTGAATCTGTTGTAGTCTTTTCATGTTCGTTAAAGGTGATCCGTGGTAGTGGCTATTGGCGTAATCGAGTTTGGATAGAACAAGGGAGATGGTAGCTTGGACCTTGTGTGGAAATCCCAAATGAGGGAAAATTCATCGCAGCGTTTTTATAGTAGCTTGATCTTGCTAGTTTATCCACTTGGACATTCATCGACAGCTTGGAGTCCATGGTCATTCCGAGGTTTCTTACGTCCTTCGAAATTTTAGGCAGTGATCCCAGTTCATCAGGCCATGCGGCAAGCGGGTTGTAATTTTTCCAATCACCACACGTAGCGAGACCTAAAAACGTACAGTGGACTGAGAACCCATCTATTGCTTACAATTTTTAGACATTATTGTCACCCTTTGCTTGCTTTTTATTTGACAGCTGGCTTTCCTATTCTTGTGTTTGTTCTGAGCATAGGGCTTAGGTTCTTTTACATTCTTTTGATTGGGTGAATTGTATTCGTCTGCTGCTCACATTCAGAGAACTACTTTTTTATTTTTCTTACAGCACTACAGGAGAGTAATTGTGTTTCCTTGCTCGCTCCCTGCATCTTCCCCACCAAACACCCAACCCCACATGCGTTCCGTGTTGCACCCTCAACCCCCTCTCCAAGCTTGTCATTGCTTTTTCTACCCCTTCCCTGGCCTTCTATTTAATACTTTTTGTTTCTCCTCCCGAGCTCAGCTCAGGCTCAAGCTCCTACATTACCACGTTCGTTGCCCACCACCTCCTCCCTTTTGCTTCCTCACCCTCTCCTTGGTGATTCCTCATCCTCCACCCACTCCTCCGTTGCCCCTTTGGTTCTATATTTTATTTTTTATTTTTTGGAGAGCCATTTGCTGTCTGGTTCTTCTTCTACCAAACAAAAAAGCACTTTTAAACAAGTCAAATTTCAGATTTTTTCTTTACCACTCCAGGTGGCCTCCTCCATCTTGGATATGTAGATTAAAAAAAGGCAGCCGCATCATTATAAAAGTGCACGCACGCATGGTGATGCATGTGTGCTCATGGGTTATCACGCACGCCTACGATATAACATGGCGCGTCATAGCACCATTTAAAAAAAATAATAGCATCGACAAAGTGCATCGGCAAAGCTAATAGGTCTAAAAGGCGAGACTGTTGGCTTTTGCAATGTTTACGGTGCTGAATCCTTTGCAATTCGTCCCCCGCTTTTGGCATTCACTTTTCTTTTCACAAATGCTCTTTGGATGAAAGCTTCTAAATCTCTTCCACAGCCTACAACTACATTGCTTATCCAAACAGGACCAGTGTTGTTCACCATCTTATAGGAGTTCTAAAAAAAATAAAGGCGTTTCGAGTTAGATGTCTGTTCTCTAAAAATAACTAGAATCGTATTCCCTTATAAATATCACCAAACAGGCCTTCTGTGTTTAGTGGGAAGGATGTTCCCTCTGGTTGTGTTGGCAAAACAATTTGCGCAAAGCAAGCTCACGAGGAGTTTTGTAAATAAACTTGATTTCAGTGACAACAAGGGCTTAGAAAGGAGACAGTCACATGGGTAGTTCCTGCAAAACACGAATTCAAAAATGTAGACTGTCATTTCATAAACAGCTTCCCACAAAAATATGACCCGTTTTAAATTCCTAAATCCAGCCAAATTAGTATCCCACCTGTTCGAGGTCTAGGTTAAGTTAATATTCTAAATCCAGTTCTTCTAATATTATTAGGGGGCACGTGCTTCATGGGGGCTTTAGTTACAATCGAAAAAAGACTGAAAAGTAAAAGAACTAATATTAGAATATCGCAAATTAAAATAAATTTTTTTTTTAACCGGTAAAGATACATTGCAGTCAAAAACTGAAACATTTGTTTTCATACTAAACGAAGGGGTGACAGTGGTAATACTCCTAATAATAAACCGAAACAAGCATTGGCAATGGCATTAGGTCTGGCTTATAACTGAAAGTGCATCTTCCTCACTCTTCCTGCAGATCATTCTTGTATCAATTAATTCACACATTCACTTATTTTTGTATTCGCCCATTCATAATAAACCATATCAAGACAACAATAATATATTTAGTGTGAACATATGTAAGTATAAAACAATTACATCCTCTAATGTTGGCGGTCAGATGCTTACAATAACAAATAATCTTAAACATAGCAGTGAGAGGCTGGCTTATAATTGTGTTAGAAATAGTTTATTGTTGGATTATAGTTCCAAAATTGATTTCACATTTAGAAGAAATGTTTTCTTCTTATTGGAGTGGTAAAAAAGATACACTATGTGCAACACAATTCCAAGATGGCTGCTCGGTGAACATCACACTACGTGGCCATCTTAGAATGGTATTATGCATAGTGTCAGGGCCGGCTCTAGGGCAGTGCGACCGGTGAAGATGCACCTGGTGCTGACCTCAAGGGGCTCTCTGTTTAGAAATAACTTAGGGCTTAAAAAGCACCAGCTGAAGAGTTCCTTGTGTGTCAGGCAGTTTTCAGGCAACAATAACAAGCATTGGCATTGCCAATAGGTCTCGCTTGTGGGACCTTATAAGTATTTAGTTTTGCAGCACAATATCCTTGTTGCATAATCGGATATTGTGCTGCAAAACTAAATACTTATAAGGTCCCACAAGCGAGACCTATTGGCAATGCCAATGCTTGTTTTTTTTTCTGGAACTACCGACAAACGCAGCTATATAGAGGATTGTTGGATATTTTACTACATTTTAGTAAGAAGAACATTACTAATGTTCACATATTCAATTACCCGAAGGGATCCGACTAATACCGAAGACAAAACCAACAGAAAATACGAAGAAATATTCAAATGTCTGAAATATAACACGAAAAGGATCAACTGCCAACTAAAGAGAAGCGTTTATGGAGTTAGCGTGGATTACATCTACCCGGTCGCATTTGATGCATTTAAAAGATGAAGCCTCTGTGCATTCTGTTGTAATTTGTCCAACAACGCCAGGGGAATTAATTAACTGAGTTCCGCGGATTTTGAGCATGTAGCAAAAACGTGCAATAAAATGTATTAATAAAGACAACGTGGGCGGACACTGAATTTTGCGAGCACTAGAAGAATGACAATCCTCCCTCCGAGTCTACCCCGAGAAGAGGATTAGGTAACTGATGCTGGTCACGACCCAAAATTGCCTAGTGCGATTTTATTGTTGCAGTTCGAGTCTACAAACGGTTTGCGCGCCAATTAAACCTGCAGGTACCTTTCCACAGTTCCCACGCGTATAATTAAACCTGGTAATAGCCTCGTCTGCTATTTAAAGCCTTTTGCAAGGCAGCGCCAGCCATTGTCAACATTAAAATAATTTAGGTCGGTTGACGGCCGTATATACCGTTGTGCTCCGTGGAACTGAAGTCTTAAATGTATCCCACGGGTTTGGAACCCCGGAGGTGCACGGCCAGTGTACACCCCTCTGCACAGCCGGCGGGACTCGGGTAAATTGGATCAGTGTTTCAGCCTGAGACCTGTGAGCCAGCAGGTGTTACTAGCACAGAACACGATTGTTTTTTACGAGTTGTAAAAGGTCCACAAAATCAACACAATCACAAAAATAGACTTAAAAAATGTGGATTATATGCAAGTCCCTCTGTCGAATGACACCCTGATGTTCAAAGTAAACCGTGGCACGTTCTGAAAATATCAGAGTATCACGCCCGCCGTGAATTTCACTCAGGTGCCAAAAATGGAATATGCGCCAAGTTTCGATTAAGACTACAGAGGTGTGTGGTGTCCCTCGTATACGACGCTGAAATAAGATGGCTGAAATCTGAAAACGAAGAGGGTGCAATTACACACTTTGAACAATGGCACATGCGAGGGATTACACACTTTGAACAATGGCACATGCGAGGGGCCTGTCACACCTCTGCCTTTCAGTAGCGACGAATACATGCAACATGGAAATAAATTCCAACATCATGAGACCTCAGAGGAGAAAGAAGAGGGAGGAACTTGTGTGAAAGAGGAAGAGGCAGAGACGGGAAAGAATGTAAACGGCAAAAAAGGTCATGTTAATACGTGCGCCGGGAAAGGAAGGCAGAGAAGGGGAGGAGAAATGCGAAAATGACTAATTAGGGGAGGAGAAGCCGAGAAGCCGCAGAGCGCACGCTGGGCGAAGCCCTTTGATGTGCTGTGCGGCAAATGGGAGGGAGGCTGATGCGCGTTCGTGTTTGAACACGTGGTTCACATGAACTGCATGAAAACGCCATGAAAACGCCAGCAAAAAGCTGGTGGTTTCATGATGTTTTCGCCGCTTGAATTCTCGCTCCGCTCGATGCGCATGCGCGCATCGATAGGTCGCGAGACCTAAAAATGTCAAGATAACTCTGATGATTAATGTTTCTGCTGGCGAGAGATCGGAGTTGTGTCTACTGGCAGTTCTGATTCATCATAAGGTAGCCCAGAGGGTTAATATGCCTGCTGTAAAGAATGTGTACCATGTAGATCACAGACCTGTATTTAGGCGGATAGCTTGGTGGGTTACTGCTTTTGTCGCAAAAATCCTTTTGTAACTTGGAGTTCATAAGTCACAATTCAAATATAGCACAGTGATTTATGAACTATCACCAAAGAGCTGCATGCGAACTGCAAGGCATTAAGTTGGAACCATATGATTTTCCCTAGCCTTTCATTCTTCTAATGTTGCTAAAAAGAGTTATTTTGGGTAGAAATACATTCTTATGTGACCATGCCAACCCCAACCCCTGTGGTACTTTAAACATTGAGTTTGTGCTGCTCCATACAAAACACTCTTAAAATGGACTGCCTACAACTATGGATAACATGTCACTCCTACACCTTGTAATCCTCATTGTCTTATGTAACATTCCTGTACATATGCATTAGTCACTGTCTCTGTATAATGTGTGTTTGATGTAAAGTGATCTGAGATCTTACGAGTGCCAACTCCTCCGCTATGGTGGAGGACCGTCGCTCCACATGCTAGCAAAATGATAATAAACCCTTGTTTATTATCATTTTATTTTTGCTCTCGGAGCTGAGGTTTGGGGGCGGGGCCAGGGGATGACGGGCTGGTGGAGGAGTGGTTGCACTGCTATCCAGTGCGCATGACGGTCTGGCGGTCTGTCTCAGGACGGCCAAACAATCATGTGCATTGAAGCGCTCTCTAACCCGAGCTGCATTGCCAGGTTGGAGCAAGCAGTCACAGACTTCCAGTCTAACTGGGAGTGTAAATCATCGGCGCGCAGGCCAATCCTGACGCTGCTTTCAGCTTAATGAAAGCTGCATCCAAATTGGCCTCAGTGGCCTGTGGGAGCCGTTGCCTGCAGTGGAGAGGAGCGCGATCTGGCAGATAAGTGTTTTTATTATTTTATTTTTCTCGTCAACACTACTCAATCGACACACTGCCCGATACTGCATCCTACATTGGTATGAGTAGTGTATAAAACCAATGAAACACATATTAGAGGGGGGCTATGGATAGATGAGGGGCACTGTTGGAGGGTGGGAGTGAGGGAATCCATGGAGGAAGTAATCAGGGGGGCACTAAATTAGATTTTCGCACTGAGCATCACCAGCGATGAAGCCGGCCTTGCATAGTGTATCATTTTTGTACCAATCCAGGATGGCCAATATAATGCTTCTAAGCATGGTGATAATCTTGGAACAGTAAAAAGATGTTTTTGCCATGGACAATCCGATTCTGAAATGGCCACTTGGTTTGGAAGCATTAACCCTGCAGGATAGAACGCACTGCAGATGCAATGAGAGGCAGGCGATTGGGAAATAAAGGAAAGGGAACCCAAACAAAGAGAAAATAGAAAACTAAAGCACTTAGCCACTAGCCCTGGCATTGGACCACATTCATTTTCAGGGAGATGTGTACCTGATTAGAGAAAGTGTAATAGGTGACGCAGTGTCACCATCATTTATTTGTGCTTAATAATATGTTAATTTGTAACTAGCATAACAATTGCTTAGGTGATTTATACATAATTTACACCTGACTAATTCATTATTTTGAAATAAAATTCATATATTATTTCACACATTATTTTACATGATGTTTTATATTTAGGTTTAGCACAAACTGAGTGAACCACATGCTTTTGTTTAATTTGAGTTAGCATACAATCAACTTAACATTGTCGGGAGTAGGCCTAAGGTGCCTTACTCCATGTTTAAAATAAACATTGCATTTCTGCTTGTTATACATAACACTTTTTTTTGTTTCAGGCAGAGTCACTGTGCTCATTTAGAAATGTTATCTTTTGTTAGTTTAAGTCTAGACCATAGAGTAGAAGTTAGTTCGGACAATGATTCTGCGCCTGCAGTGGATGGGAAACTGAGGATGTGAATATTCCTTTGTGAGATAGTTCAGTTTCGTCTAAGACTTATAGAGCGCACAGCTACCCCAAGGGGTATCCCGGCGCATGACAGGAGAGGATGCAGAAATTAAAGTAAGCTACTAAGAAAGGGCAGGTCTTCAGACCCTTGCGAAAAGCTAGAAAAGACGTACAGTTCCTCAGCGAGTCTGGGAGGGAGGCCCAAAGTTTTGGGCCTAAATATACGAAAGAGCGTCCTTTCATGCGAGACATGTGGAAACTGGGTACAATAAACAGGACCTGTTGCGAGGACTTTGAGAATAATGGAGCGGTGCACTCCCAAATAAATATAACGTAAATAATGAAGCCTGATCAGTGTCTTTGTTGCAAAAATATATAAATCTTTATATCAAACAATCCATGGGATTTGCGCAAAGCATCAGCCAACGTGTTTCGTTCAACGGTTGAACTTCGTCAGGGCTGAAAGAAGTGTAACATAAATAACATAAGTACACCAATTATGTGAAACATGAAATAAACAATAAATCAGACTGAGTTTTTGCCAAGTTAGCGTTGTGCAAATACCATCTTTATCTGTTATACTATCAATTACAACCATAGGGCAAAGGAGCCCAATGCTGAAGTAGGCTGACCCATTGCCCCATGTTGTATACTGTCAGGCCCCTGTAGGAGATATTTATAGAGCAAATCTTCTATTCCCCACCCACCACCCCCAAGGTTTGTAAAAGGAGAGAAACAACAACTAAGCTCCTGACTACTAAGGTAACCTGTGAGAATTCATGCAGCAAAATACATGCCTACCGGCCATGGTGTAATAATAATACATCCCTAAATGCTTAGTGTCCTTAATATATTCTTCTCATAATAAATAAGTTAGGCTAACTGCCTTTGTTGTAACATTTCTTAATAAACAGATGAGACCAATGTCATCTGCAGGGCCGGACTGGGAACCAAAACCGGCCCTGGCAAAGTGCTCGGCCGGCCCCCCCTCGGGGGGCCGAGCGCTTTGCCAGGGACGCTTTTCGGCCGATTTTGTTACAGGGACGATTTTGCAGCTATGCTGCAAAAACGGCTCTGTAACAAAAACGGCCCCCAGGGCCCAAAACCAGCCCCCACCCTTGCGGCCGACCGGGGGATTGCCCGGTTCACACAACGGCCAGTCCGGGCCTGGTCATCTGACAACCTATCCGAAAGAAGTAATTAGGATTAACCACATAGCTCCTGAATCTTGCCCCCTAGGTGTCTAGTTTTCAGAAATCTCTCGGTTTGGTAGGTGTCCTCGGAACAGGAGTCAATTTGCAAGCTAAAATGTTTATGTCTTCACATTGTGTTTTGGACCCTTTCCTGTTGCAGGGATAAGACTGGGGGTAAGCCGACCAAACTGCCTACCATCGTGGGCAGTAAGACTGTTGGTTGATTTAGGGGTGGAGGCAGTGGCAGCTCCTCTGCTATGGCAGAGGTGCGTCGCCCCCCCTTGCTGGGCCACTGAGGGAAAGAAAAAATAAAATGATAATATATAGTATTAGTATCATTTTATTTTTCCTCTGGATAGAGCAGAGTCTTTGCACAGGCACAGAAGGGAAGTGGTGGGCAGCATTGCTGTCAGTGCGTATGAAGGTTTGGCCGGCTATGTCAGTACGGTCATGCACATTGACATCTCCCCAACTCAAGCTGCATTGCCAGGTGGAGAGAATAGCAGGCGTAGGCCCCCAGTCCCCTTTATAAGCGGAAATCAAGCCCACTCTGGCCAATCCCAGCACTTCTCTTCTGCGCGCCAGCATGAGAGAAGCGCTGAGATTGTCCGTGGGGAGTCTGGGAGCCTCAGTACATACACAGCAGGAAGGAGAAGAGCGGCGATCAGCGAGGCGCAGGTAAGTTATTTTCTTTTTTTGTGTTTATAGTGGGTTTTCTGCCCTCTAGCAGAAGATTAGGTGTTAACTTCCAAACCTATCTCCCCCACTGGGGCAGAAAGATTGCTGTGGCTGCTAGGGGTGTCCGGTCCTTTTGAAGAAAAAATCCTGGTGCCATGCTGGCCTTTTTGCCCCTTACAGGGGCAGATTGAGAGGAAACCCTCCACTCCACATCCAGAGGACCAGGAAGACTGTTGTGGCTTTAAGGAGTGGTGGTCTGGTTCAAACAATGGATGGGCTACCCTTTACTCCTTATAAAAAAACTCAGAGTCCAGTGGACTTTCTATCTCTGCGGTGTCAAATTGGGGGTAACAACACCCCAGTTGTCCTCCTGAGGGGACAGAACGTTGTTTTTTAAAACATTTTAGGAGGGCACTCACCCAGCCAGCAATCTCTGGTGCCTAATGAGCTTTCTGCCCCTACACTATTGGGGCGACAACTTGGGGTTAAACTTCCCAATATGCCCCTCAAAGGTGTCAGAAAGAATGATGTTGTCTTAATTGGAAGGGGGCACCATCCGATGCCAGGTTTGGCTGTACCACCCATTATTTTCATTAAAAAATTCCCTGGTGCCCCCTGGATGGGTAGATTGGGAACCCCCAATGATCTCCACAGCAAGGCAGAAAGACTGTTTTCAATATTTTTAGGGTGGCAATTGGTGGTGCCCAGGGAGGTTGCTCTAACCAACCCAAAATACATCTCTGCTGCATGGTGTTTTTTCTGCCAGGGGAGGGCAGATTGGGGGTAAGTCCCCCTCAATCTGCTCTCTGGGTGGACGTAAAGAATGTTGTTGCCTTTTTGAGGTGGAGGCAAGGTCCGATGCCGGCCTGGGCTGCCTCCACACCTTTTACTCTTTTTTCAGTGTGAAAAATATTCCAGTGTCTCTTGTGGGCTTTCTGCCTCTCTTTGAGGGTGTTTACAGATAAGACACTATTTATTTTAATTTTATGGAGGAACACTTGCCCATCGCCAGGGACGGCACTCTCCTTCTGCCACCAACCCCCAGAATCAGTTCCAGGTGTTTAATGGGTGGATCCCAGCTTGTGGATCCCCCTCCTGTGGCAATATCAAAGCAAAGATCCATTTAAGAAAGGTACATTTGGGGGGTGTGGCCAGCAGCATGGCTGAGTAGGACGCGCTTTCGCTGAGCTCCGGCTGAAAGCTTCATCCAACATCGATTCTGGTGCCCTGCAGGCCCAGAGAATACCTTTACGACACCTGGAATAGTGCCCTGAGCTGGGCTGCTGCTACGGAAGGTAAACACACTGCCAGAATCGAGCCCTGCAGCCCGTTACCCGGACCGGCTCCGACCCGAGGGGAGAATCAAGATGGTGCCGCGCGGCGTCTGAGGACCGAAAGCCTACCTCATTGCCCGAGATCCGAGGCGGTGTGAATACAGATGGAGGAGGCGGCCTGAGGCGGCGAACCCCCGAGTGCGCGACGGTCCCGAGGTGGACCGGAGCTGGTCTCCCCCATCCATTGAGGCTTGAGTGAGGCTGGTGTTCTGTGGCGGGCCAAGGAAGGAAGGCCCCTCCCCCACTACGGCTGGGAACTGAGATGCTGGCTGTGGCTGGAGCTGTGTTGCCGCCGGGTGGGCCTCTGTTGCCGAGGGTGTCGTCCTCTGCTGGGGGCGGGAGCGTGTCTCCACGGGGCTCCGCGGACTGCCAGAGAGAAAGGCACAGCGGCTGGCGGATCGCAGGGGGGGCCCCCGGACTTGCGGGGCTGCCGAAAGCATAGCTGCCAAGGTTTCAGATTGCTATGTGTGACACTTTCATAATTTCAGTGTAATTATGAGTGACATTTCAATAACTATGAGTGACACTTTCTCCCGAGCAAAATCAAGCAATGAAGATGAGGGAAACACATAAATATCAGAAATGACAGCCATTTGAGCAACAAGAAACTCTAAGGAGATCCTAAAACCGCTCCAAAGCACCAGAAATGGAAGCACAATAACCAGAGATAGACTGCATGACTGCAGTTCTCAGTAATGGGGGGCAGGCAAGCACTGTAGCTGCTCAGAAGAGGATCTTATAGGTCTGGTCATTCATATCTGTGCAATAGCCTAAAAAGCAAAGTTTATAGCATAGCATATTCACAGTGCTTTCTGTAGCAGACTGGGACCCCATTGCACTATAACACAGTTGTCACTGTTTACCACTGCGCCAACCAGTACTGTATTATGTTTCTATCTGGTTAGGCACAAAACGTTTGCAGCGATTGCATTAAAATTGAGCAGCGCCATATCATACTTCATTGTATATTGACAGCTTGGCTTTTGGACTCTGGCACAGACAGAAATCACCACACATCATTCACACACATACATAATATTCATTCTTACTGTGAAACAAGTTAACCCCCAGCATTTTGCCTCTTGTGTAAACTATCTGGAGTAATTGCACTGACCTAATACATAGCTGTCAAATTTTGAGACTGCCTAGGTGTGACATAGCCATATATTCAGTCTTCTGACATGTTACATATAAATGTCTTAAGTGTAGCACTTTTAGTGATGCATGCATGCATGCCCATGTTGTGGTATGAAAACTGCCTCAAAACTGCCCAATGTTCCTAAAGTGCCTACATAAGATCACCGACCTGCTTTCTTTTACCAACAGGGTCATGTGGCAGATATATTTGGCATCATAATAACCAATAAAATATATGTTTGGGAGCATGACTATAGTTTAATAAAGTTGAATGTTATGTCTAGTATACATTTCAGTTAAAATAAATGGTTTGTTAAGCCATAACAGTTAATCAATGACAATTGCGTGGTAATCTCAGAGAGCAGCCACCAAAAAAACTCGGAATCCCTGTGCCACTTTCATGAAAGCAACATCTGGTCCATCACCAGGATAAACTGTAACAGGGTACAACATACGTATTTTAAAATGGTAATGATTAACATGGAAAACGAAATCTGAAAGTTTCTTTTAACAATACATGCGTTTGCCAGTTTCAAGAGAAAACTATCCAACGGTGGCGCTGTGCAGAAGGTTAATGATGGATCATGTATAGTGGCTTTAGTAAAACTGTGTCAAGTGAACGTTTAGCCAGCACAGCGAAATCATGTTACATCAGCCCACCAGTCTGAGAAAACTGTTGTGCCGTAAATGTTGTGTGTGTCTGCGTGTCACTGACTGCCCACCCTATGTGCAAGTCTGTGTGTGGCTGCAAGTGTAGGTGTGACTCTTGTGTGCGTGGAACTTGTAGGAGGTCGCAAGGGAAGCCGAGCACAGATTTGCAAGTTAGTTTATTACCACAATAACTCTTCTTTTATGCCCCTCACTGACTCCAGGGCTAGGCATACTCTTATTTGAAATGAATTCAGGGGAGGACAGCTCGAGAACAGCTGCATTTAATGATTTCACGCGATGCCGGCCTGCTCCCCTCTCTCTGTGGTGACAGGCCGACCGCATGATCAGGCTGCCTCGGACCCTACCAGCTCATCTTCACAGAAGTAAGACTACAACTTCGCAACACATGACTACAACGTACAGTGGCGGCTGCCTAACACTACTTTACAGTTGTGCAGTGCGTTTATTTTCTAAGCCACCACGTTGAACAGCTGTGGTGGTTGACCAAAGCCAGAGCTTGGGTCAACAACTACCGCTGTTGAATGGCAGCAAATGAGTCACACCTGCTCCCTCTTCCATCTAGAGAGCCCGGTAATGCTCATTACTTTGGAGAAGTGGAAGAATGCAACGAAAAACGGGGATCTTTGAGTCTAGCTGATAGATGTGTAAGTGCGATTAAATATGGTCAAAGCCTATTAGGTAAACACAGCGAAGCTTTTTTTTTAACTGCTCTCTGAGAGACACTACCAACAACGTGCAACTGATCACAACGCCGTAACATACACATATAAAAATCAACAATACGTTGTACACCTGCAAAAACACACAATAACTGCCATGCAGTTTGCAAAAAACGTACGAGATCGCAATGCAAACATATGCGCAGACACTGCAGGATTCACTCCGCTCAGATTCGAGTCCCCCACCACTTCTAACCAACCTCACTTTCTTCCTTATGTGTCCCAGGACATGAGGGAGCCGAGGCAGAGAGCATGTAACAACCGGATATTCCACCCCACGCGGTGCCACAGCAGGAGCAACCACTGGGACTACGGCGATCACATCCGGATAATTATCCCGGCCCCCCACAGTGCCACAGTGTGAGTGACAGCCAGGAGCAAAGACTACTGAGGGCAGGCCCCGCCCCCGGTAATTGGCAGCGCAGGGTGTACCAATTTAACCGCGCGGTTCCGCAGCAAATAATTACAATGCAGCCTGCCTGGAGCCAGGCACGAGACTGCACAGGCTGCCTGGGCAGATACATTGTCGCGCTCGCAGCAGCTCCAGAGCTGAGAGCACAATGGATCTTCTTTAACTATTTGTGAACTCCGACTCCGACTCAGAGCCCAGCAAGCAGCTGCTGGCTGGCAGCGTCACCTCTCTCAGACCAGCAGAGCAGGTGCACAAATGCGTGCACAGGCGCCGCCGGTGGCACACGCTGAAAATGCGTGACAATGCATTTCAGTGCGGTGTTGCGGAACACCACACTGAAATGCGTGAGTGTCACACGTGATGCGTGATACTTGACAGGACTGCGAAAGGAGAGAGGGAGCGGCGCTGCGGCACAGGGGAATGGAGCCCCGGCCGTGATCGGCTGCCCTGCCCCTGGACCCAGAGCGAATGTACATGGCTGTAACCGGCTGGAAGGTGAGGAGTTGCGGGGAGGAGAGGAGGGCCTGGACTAGGAAGATAGAGCGAGCGTTGGGCCCCCCTCCCCCCACCCCCGGCCCGGCAGATAGTGACCCATGGAGGAAACAGCAGCGGAGATAGGGCTGGACGAGGTGCTGGAGCGGTGGGAACCCTCAGGTCTTTTTCCCCCTCCCCATTTTGACCATCACATAGGGGAAGTAGCGCTACCATTCCACTGGCCCAGACCTGACAATATGGCAGGGGACGGCCGCCTCGCTAAGGTGGAGATCTGTGATAGACCCGGCATGAGAAGTGGACGCTCTGGAAAGTGACACTGGTGGGGCAGCCCTGAGGGCAAGACAATGGAGTGACCGTGTGGGGACTGTCCTTTCCCCTCCCCCTGGTGCATCGACTGCGGGCATCGCCTGTGTCGTGGACATGCTATTAGCCGCAACATGGGACGGGACGGGGGCCCGAAACCGCTGCAACAAGGATGGATAGACCAATATGCGAAGGTCCTCCCCCCCCCACCCCCCCGCAGGAGGAGCGCCCGGGCGCCAGATCTGACACGGATACCCTACTGCAGACGATCCAGGTATCCAGGACAGCGCTAAAGGGCCAGATCGGAGCGGTGGGGAGGGAGGTGGCGCTAATGCGGCAGGATCTCAGAAACCTGCTGATAGGGACACTGAGGCGGAGATGCGGCTGGGTGAGGTGGAAGATTCCATAAATGACCTCCAAAAGGGTATGCAAGAGCTCCAATCTTCACATAAGGATCTGCTGTGGAGGGTGGATGACGCGGAAAACAGGGACTGCCGAAATAGCCTCCGCTTTATGGGCTTTAGAGAGGGAATCGAGCGGTCAAACATGCCAGACTTCCTATACACGTGGCTGCGGTCTACCTTTCCAGTGGATAAGTTCTCCTCTTGTTTTGTCATAGAAAGAGACCATCGGGCTTTGCTGGCCCGTCTGCCCGCAGGGGCGCAGCCACGGCCGGTGATAGCCCGCTTTCTGAACTTCCTAGATAGAGATATGATACTCAGAGAGGCCCGGAAACTGGGGGACATAAGGCACGAAAAGACCCGCATAATGATCTTCCCGGATGACAGTAGAGACGCACTTTTGACTCTGTGAAAGCTAAGTTGCGGGAACAAAAAATCCAATACATGTTGCTTTTTCCAGCAAAGCTGAAGGTTCTCTTCATGGGTAAATCTCACTTTTTTCAGACGCCGGAAGAGGCATGGCAGTGGCTTGAAGAGCGCCCCCCGTGGCGAATGGCAGCATGGACGGGCGAAGAGGCACCTGCTGGTGGGTCTGGCGGCCAGTCCCTGGACCCACACCGCTCGCTCCGACCACGACAGCTGCAAAAGGACCGCACCCTGGAAGCCACCCCATATGTCCCAAGGGGCTCGAGCAGGAGAAGACGACACTCCGGAGGATCACTGGACTCCAGACTTTCGGCGAGTGCGCGTGTGCTCAACTCATCCGGGCGACAGCGGGCGGATGACAAAGTGGTAGGGGGTGCTGACAATGAAAGTGGCCAGTCGTCTTCCGGAGGAGAGGAGGTGTTGGACCCCTCAATGCATCCCCTAGCGGCTGAGAAATTGGCAATGGAACAAGCAATGTGAAATGATACTGGGGCATCACAGAATGAACCTCCAGACTCTAACTCGTGAACAGGGGCCTGCAGGGTTGACCGCACCAGGAACCAGTAAGATGGAGCATGCGAGATGGACACACACTCCCTCTTCTTTCTATTCTCTCATTTCCTTCTTACTTTGCTGATATCTGTTTTTTCCAAGCTTTTCTTCTTTTCTTCCTGTTTTGAAGCTCACAACAACACTTATCTCTGAACTTTGCACTGATGGTATTGGGACACCCACAGGAGTTGGAACTTGTGGTGTGAGTTGGGCACGGGTGGGCGACAGACCTCTGCCTGCCCTAGATTCCACTTCCCGTCATGTTGCCGGGAGGGAATCATGGGGAGGGGGAGGTGGGGTCGGAGGGAAGGCGGGGGATACGATTGTTTTCTGGTTGGGACAGTTTTGATGTTTGTTTTGCTTTATGTTTGGTTGGCACACATATCACAGACTCACTCTGGTAGGCACACATACCGCCCTGCCCGCGATGATGATGCACTTGACCACTGACGTGACATGGCCTCCGTAGATGCGCATGGGGCACCTGAGAGTGGATTGGTGATGAGCTCCTGCAGGGTACTCACGTGGAACGTGAATGGAGTAGGGGACAAAATCAAAAGGGGGCTGGTAACGACGCATATTAAACGATTACGCCCTGACGTGGTCTTCCTTCAGGAGACCCACTTAAAGTGAACGAAATGTGGTTTCCTGGCGAGAGGAGCCTACAAAGTACTGGCTCATGCAGGATATATGACAGGATCACGGAGGGTTGCTATCCTGATTAAAAAATCCCCTTCCTTTACGATGACCCGGACATGGACGGACCCCCAAGGGACGTATGTAGGGGTGACGGGAACGTGGGGGCAACAACAGGTTACATTAGCCTCGGTCTATGCTGCCAAAAAACTCCAAGCCAGGACACTGTCCGGGTTGGCGGAAGTCCTACTGGACACGCCTGACACGTTGCACATCATAGCTGGTGATTTTAATGACGTTATGTCTACCCCCATAGACCTGTCAGGGACTAGTGATGGTGTCTCCCCAATGACACCACTAGCAGAGACGGTGGGTACCCTAGGACTGACAGACGTATGGAGATGGTTGCACCCGGATGCCAGAAGCTACTCATTCTACTCAGGGGCGCATAAAGTTCACTCTAGATGGGACTACGTCTTGCTCCCCCGACATGCACTTGGGGCTACTGATGAAGCAGAATATCTGGCAAGGGGCATTTCGGATCACTCGCCGCTCCTGGTCCGGCTAGGCGGAAGGGCCCGACCACATGTCGGGGGCTGGAGATTATCGGCATGGGATTTGCATACTCCTGAGATATTGCAGGGTCTCAGGGCGGATACGAAAGTATACTTAGCAGAAAACGTGGGCTCAATACAGTCAGGAGTGATTGTGTGGGAAGCATACAAGACAGTACTTCGAGATAGGGCCCAAAGTAGAATATCTTGGGGGAAACGGAAAGCCCCAGAGGAACTTAGTACCCGGGAAACCCAAATTTTAGACCTTGAGCGGCGATACCTGACAGGTAGGGACCCACAGGTGCTTAGATGACTAACGGATACTCAACACCAGTATAGGGATTTGGTGGCAAATTAGGCAAAAGCGCAGGCACTTGCGACCCTGCACAGACTGTATGATGTTGGGGACAAGTCTGGAAAGCTCTTGGCATGGCTGAGCCGTAGGGAGCGAGACGCCAGGTGGGTACAAGGCGTGGTTGACAGACAGGGCCAGCTGCAGAGAGGGGACCCCCAGATAGTCCAGATGTTTGCTACCTACTTCCGGGAATTTTATAAAGCCAGGGAACTGGGTAGCCAAGATGAGATTGAGATTTACCTATCTAATATTCACACCCTGACTTTAGCAGACGAGGACAAAGAGACCCTGGAGGCTGATATTTCAGCCACAGAAATCAGAGAGGCGATAGCCAGACTCCGACCGGGAAAGGCCCCAGGGCCTAATGGAATCCCAGCGGAATTCTTTAAGAAAGGCACCGACCTGCTGACACCCCACCTCCTGGCGCTCTTCAGAGACTCAGCGCAAGAGGGTATCCTTCCGCCTGACCTGAGAATGGCCATGATCGTGCCTATTTAAAAGCAAGGCCGGCCCCCCGATGACTGTGCGTCCTACAGACCAATCTCCCTCCTGAACGTGGAGGCTAAGCTCCCGGCAACGGTCCTTGCCCTTCGCCAGATGATCTCAGGCCTGGTACACCAGGATCAGACGGGATTCCTGACGGACAGGGCAACTAGGCAAAACCTACGGCGGACACATAATTGGCTCCTAGAGGTGCAAAAGAGGGATGACCCACATATGTTTCTCTCGCTTGACGCTGAAAAAGCATTCAACGCTGTTCATTGGCCCTTTCTAGAGGAGGCCCTGGTTAAATTCGGTATCGGGCCCAATTTCAGGAAATGGGTGGGACTTCTATATACGGACCCCAGGGCCCGGGTTAAAGTGAATGGGATACTGTCCGAAGATTTTCCCATGAGGAGGGGGACCCGACAGGGGTGCCCCCTATCCCCACTGTTATTTGCCCTCACAGTAGAAGTCGTGGCCTGCGAGGTCCGCCAAACAGATGAGGTATGGGGCTTCCAAATAACACAGGCTGATCTACAGGAGAAGAAGATTTTGCTATACGC
Source organism: Lissotriton helveticus (assembly GCF_964261635.1). Taxonomy (NCBI): domain Eukaryota; kingdom Metazoa; phylum Chordata; class Amphibia; order Caudata; family Salamandridae; genus Lissotriton; species Lissotriton helveticus. The sequence continues at coordinate 1,299,590,881 of NC_136057.1, forward strand.
GGATGATATTCTCCTGTATGTGACCCACCCAGTTGTCACAGTCCCTACGCTGTTTAAACTCCTAGATAGATATGGTTACTTCTCGGGGTACATGATTAACTGGCACAAATCGATCTTGTATAGCCTGCGCTCAAAGGAGGACTGGGCCCCGTTGCCAGGCGCCCACCAGGTCACCCATGCATGGTTTACGTACCTGGGGATGTACCTGACTACCGACAAACATGTCTCCTATCAGAAAAATATCCAGAGAATGATTAGGAATTTCGCAGATGATGCTACTATGTGGAAGACCCTCCCACTCACGATACTAGGCCGGGCAGCAATGTTCAAAATGATCACGCTGCCTCGCTTCCTGTACGCCCTACAGAATGAATACTTCCCTCTCCCCAGACAGACATTCAGGATGATAAATGCAGAACTGCGCGCTTTACTCTGGTTAGGGAAACAACCGAGGATAGCCCTGGACACGCTACAAAGAAATCAATACAATGGGGGGGATCTCATTACCGGATGTGGAAGCATATTATTGGGCTGAACACCTAGCACCAATAAATGACTGGCTACACACGCCTGCGGACCACCCGACGTATAGACTGGAAAGGCGACCATGGCACATCGTACTAGTCTACATTATTTATATGGGGGGGTCAGAAGGAGGCGGCTACTCCCGGCCACGCAGATAACTATAGAGGTATGGGACAGGGCGACGAAGATGATGGGGTGGTCGCATAAACCGACCAAACAAACACCAATATGGACATGCTCTAGGTTGAGGGAACTCCATAAACTCACTGGTTTTAGAGGGTGGGATGACATTGGGATTTCGTCGTTGGGAGACCAAGTGGCAAAGGGAGAGCTTAAAACATATGGGACCCTGAAGACGGAGTACGGACTGAACCCTATGCAGTTTCTCAACTATGAACAGTTACGTCATGCCTGGAAGGCCGAGGCGGTGCCTGCCTCCCCACTGCCAGAATATGCCCCGTTACCCAATAAGCTAGTATCCATGACATATAAGACCCTGAATAATAACACCCCGGATAGGCTGGGGAGGCTGCGAGCAGTCTGGGAACAGGACCTGGGTGAGATGGACACACTGGATTGGGAGGCGGATCTGATGCATCATAGGGAAGTCGAGATTAAATCCCGACTACGCCTCATCCAATATAAGGTATTGCATAGGGTCTACTATGACAGAGTCAGGCTACATCGTATGGGCAGAGCTAGTGACCCTTGTTGTTTGAGATGTGGACACCTGCCGGAAACCTTCTATCATATCATCTGGAACTGCCCCATCATACACACTTATTGGACTCAGATACTGGGGGAATTGAGCCGTGTGCTAGTGGTGACGCTTGAAGTGGACCCCAAATTTGTGTTATTGAGAATATCCACCAAAGTGGATCTGAGTGGCCCACACCTGATCTTTGCACTGCTAGCCCTGGTGGTGGCAAAAGGGGACCTGGCGCAAGCATGGGGAGCGCCATTCCCCCCCCAAGTGAGAGACTGGAGGTGGGGGACGGATATGTACATGGCGGCTGAAAGGGTGACCAATAAGGCTAGGGGTTGCCCTCGAAAGTTTCGTAAAGTTTGGGGCAAATGGAGGAAGTATCATGGCCTTGATGGGGGTCTGGGATCTGACTGACGTATCACAACTCCTGCTGATCGAGACCCTACTTCTCATTACTAGGCGGTGGGCCAGGGGACCGGATGATATGGGGACCTCTGAGGGGGTGCTGGAGTCTGGTGCAGTTGTGTACTAAGGGTGGCGGATGGCTATTCTAGATATATTGTGTATGATGGTAGCACTATGGATGGCTGGTAGGTGGGTGGGTGGACGGATGCCTGGGAGTATGGAGTATTAACTGTGACTTGCCAACTGTGTTTGTGTTGATTCTAAATGCAAATAAAAATATTAAAAAGAAAAAAAAAGGTGCATTTGGAAAGTGGATATTGTTCCTGTCCTGCTTTGATCGGTACTTGGGGGGGCTGAGTTATGCCCCCGAGCCCCAATCATACTGAAAGCTGTTGGCACCTAATGGCTGTCACACAAATGAAAAGAAAGGAAAACTTCAAGACAAGTGTGGAAACTCTTCCCTCGTGTCCTGAATTTTTTTTGTTAAAAGAAAATGATACTGGTGCTTCAACCAGTGTATAGTGGACGAATCATTAACAACCTTAACACTGGAGAGGTAATGCGATGGATGTGAATGATTCGTCCACAGCACGTTAGGAGTTAAGCCTGACTTTCCAACATATCCAACTGAAGTTGGGTATAGTGAGAATAAGCTTTTTCAAAAGGCAACTGTCAGGCATACAGTCATATTAATACAAAAATGGCTAAAATAATATAAAATAATATATGACTCCTCTTATGGGGCCTAGTATGAATTCTAAAAGTGCAAAACTTCTACTCCCAGGGTTTGTCAGAGTGGGTAACCAATACAAAACCCTTGCCGGATACAGTAATATGTGATATTCCATGTAAAACAATATTGGTCTACAGGCTTTAACACCATGTGATAACAGCAACACCTTAAAGGCCAATTGGCTTTAACATATGCTTTTCACAATAAATGTCAGGCCTCTTGCTTTTGCGGTAACTTTTCATAATGAACAGTTCAGGCCTATACCCTTGGTCATTTACGTCTCCCCATAACCAACTCCGTACTGCTGTTTTGAGCATATGCTTTCCCACAAATGAAAATGCACACTGCAAACACTCTTTTTAAGAAGTACGCATCTACTGGCCATTAAATTGCTGTAGTCACAGTAATCAACATGTTTTGGAGCCAAAGTCTCTCACTCAGTCCTGCTTGTTAAAACCCTTTTTCTGCTTATCTCATATGGTAAGGAAGCAGCTGGGCCAAAAGCCTCAAAATGGAGGCAAAACCTATTTTAGGAAATTTGTTGAAGAAAATAGATCTAAGGAAGCAGAGGTCATCTTTAGCTGTTGTTAGAAGGGGGTCGACTTTGATCTGTAAAGTAGCTAAGTAAGTGCTGCAGCATGTCCTGAATGTCGATTCATAGTCTTCCAGGAGATGGTTGGTTTATGTGATTGTGGAGTTGTGCATACACTGATTTTCAATGATCTTGCCGGTGAAGGGTAGGTGAGTGATGGACCAGCGGTTAGAAAGATCATTAAGAACTATTAGAATATTGGAATGTGGAGCACTCCATTGAATACAATGGAGTGCCATGTGCTTCTACGGGCCGAAAAAAGCCCACATAGCAAAATTCCACGTAGTGTTTGTTCACCACTGTTGCTGTGAACAAAGCCCTATTGGAGCCCAAGGGGATTTGAACCCCCTTGGGCTCTGAGAGGCCTTTGTTTTGTTTTTTTAGAACATTCTGCCTTCTGGTGGTAGAATGTTCTAAAAGCCTTATAGCCCTTTGCAGTTGGGCTATACTGGCCATTAAAGTCCTGCTCCCTTGTAAAAGGCCCTCGCCTTCGGCTCGGGCCTTTAACGCTGGAGCGGGCCTTCAATGGCCAGTATAGCCGGCTACAGCGGGCTATATGGCTATAGTATGGGTTTCTTCAGGAATTAGGGGATCTGGCCTGGCAAGAACTTCTGGAAAGATCCCCTCAAAGAGGGACATATTGATGATGGTGAGAAGGCGTAAGTGAGTTTCTACCAGTGAGAGATTTAATGAAAGTTGAGGGTGTTAATGCAGCATTGTTTTGTCTGTATGCCCTAGTCATCTCTAGTGGAGCCGACCCAGGATGAGGAAATCAAGGTGCTTGGACCACAAATTCATATACCTGAAAACTAGGTCAGGAGTAGTCCAATGGCCTGTCTCCATAGTTAAGTCAACGTATGTTCCCTTAGCCCTGTGTTTTTTAGTTAATAGCAATATGCAGCCCCAACAGGAGGGCCCCATTTACCTCCATCATGTCTTTCTTTTCTTTTGTCGGGTGGCTCTTCTGTGCCCTTAGAAACCTTACTTCAATTTTTTCAAGCAGCAAACAAATGATGGCTGACCACCCATATACCCCTCTAACAAAAGAGGAGTATATGATCTCAGTTCAACAAAAAATTGTACGGTCCTGAAACAAATGTGGTCAATAAGATGAGGGAGATGACTCCTCTGACCCAAAGCAGGATTCTCTCTCTCTCGGTTTCATGGATAGGAAGCGAGCCTGGTTAGGACTGGTGGCGGTGCCCAGGCAATGTGCATTTTCCAGCTAGCAAAAGATCAGACTATATGTGTGGACATCCTCAACTTACACCCTTCTGACCTGCATCTTGAGCGAGAAATGTTTTATGCCTGCCATTTTTTACTTCACTGTAACCTGTCCTCCTGAATGCAGCTCTGAATTAATGTAATGTAATGATGCTGTAATGATTACATACCTAAACTGTTCTTACGTATGGCAGCTGTTCTTATATAAAGGTCTCTGTCACACACACGTTTGGGTCTTGTTCATATTGTAAAAAACTGCAAAAACAAATAAACATAAATAAATAAATGTTGTAAGGGTGACGGGCAGCACCGGTGGTCGCCTTGACGTGTTTAAAGTGCCTTCAAACAGTGCTTAATTTGAGCAGGTGCTCAGCACCTGCACTTCTTTCACAGGGCCGGGGCTACAATTTCTGGACCTGCAGGTGGTGGTCTCAATATTAATTGTTCAATTCAAAATTAAAAGAATAACATACATTGCATGGTGACTGGCTGGTAAATGTTCATAGGCAGGCCGGAATATGCCTGTCCAGGCAGGCATGATTGTGTATCACCTCGTTAGGGATGATGTCATCACGCTGATCATAAATCCAAGAAGTCATCGACAAACTATGGCTTCCATTCTATTCCCCTAGTCTACTGCACCCTGCCACTGCCTGAGATTAAACCTCCCATTGGATAATTGTAGCTGTTGGCTGGCTCATGACGGAGTTGAGACAAGGAAGCTGCAAGAGCGCATTTGGAACTTGGGAGTGAGGGCTCTTGAGGAAGAATAAATTAAAGTAAGTGTGGACTTTCCACTTGTTGCGTAGCCAAAGTATCATATCCGGCAGCCCTGCATTGCTGCTATCCTCAATGTGCTCGATGCGGCTGTGACCCAACACAACTTTTGTGCGCCATGGCGTCACCAGTAGAATCTGTGCGATGCACCCCAGGATGGTAATGGTTGAGCGTGAGTGAGTCCAGTAGGCACCACAGCCATACTTACTGACATTGGCAGCATTACTGCTGGGGACAATGCCTGTGCTGTAGCAGGCAGGATCACAGCAAGCTGAGCAGTGGATGCCGATGCCATCGCCATCCCTGGACCTGCTAATTACAGGCAGCACTAGCAGTGACATCACCTGCTGTGCTCGAGCAGCCGTCTGTTCTGCAATAAACCCAGTCATACTTCACTGATTAATATATGTAAAATAAGCATTTTCATTTGGTGTACATTTTGTTTTTGCACTCGGTGTAGGTAAGAAAGTAAAACACGTCATCTTCCGCTTCTTTAGGAATGACAACAGGAAAACGCAAAGTTCAAAATAGCAGGGACATGTACAGTCTGACGACAGGGGTCACAGGCAGCAGCAGTGTTAGAGATGAGAGACAGCAGAGTACAGAGGAGAAGAAACAACAAGAGAGGAGAGAGATAAGACAGAGCTAAGTAGAAGAAAGGGAGGAGAGCAAATCAGATACAAAGAGAAAGCAACCATGTTGTGAAGAAGAGAGCATTAAGAAGAGAGAAGATAGAATGAAAGAACGTGGAGGACAGGACAGAGGAAAAAAAGCAGACAAATGATAAAATGGAGACACAGCTACTCACTGCTAGAAAGTGATAGTAAAGAGCCAAGATCGAGGGGCGAGAGAGCAGAGCATGGATCAAAGTGAAGAGAAAAAAGGGCAGGGCTAAAATGAAAAGAGGGCAAATTAGAAATACAGGGTGTGACAAAGGTGATAGAAAACAATTAGAGAGGTGAGAGGATAGACTCTTAGAGCCAAGACTTAGGGGACAGACAACAGATCAAGGTTAGAAGATAGAGACTGAGGCAGTGAGAGTGTTGAAAGTGGGGCTCACCGGAGGGGAGGAAAACGTGAGCGGTGGCCTCCTTGGCAAAATTTTCAGCACCTGCACTTCTTTTTTTTACAAATTAAGTAAGCACTGCCTTCATACCATCATTATCGATGAGCTACGCCTCTGTAAAGCGTAAAATGTATTTCTCCCCTTAGCATGACTAGATTGAAAACAGCGAAGGTGTGTTTGTGTAAACACCAGGCTAGTAATTGAGGGTCTGGCTATCCGACTTTTGAGTAATTTCAAAACGCAACCAACTCTCCAAGCATCTTTAATCCTCACGATTAGCAAATCGCTAGGTGTGTTTTACCCCAGGCATGCACTGCACTGTTATTTTTGTCTTGTTTGCTTTATTCTTCCTGGCTAGTAAATCCTATTGAGCCTCTGCAATGCTAATTACCGCAGCAATTGTTTGATGTGAAGAGATGAAAGTGCGCACCGCGCGCCAATTCCCCTCTGGAATATTAGGGAATGCGTAATTGGTCTCCACGAAGCCGGAAACGTCCATTCCTTGTGTCAGAGCTGTGGAAATGTACCTCCTGCTACCCGTGCCGGGGACTACTCCGCCAAGACAGGTGGAATACGGCAGTCATAGCATCGAATTCGGAAAGCAGGCCCCGTATGAACGCGTCTCCCCTCTGGAGAGCAAACGGAAGCGTCTTGTCGGGCCTTGGAAACCGAGGAGTCTTGAAACACGCCCGAGTGTTGCAGTTTTGTATTATGTTCCTTCAAAATCCATGGTTCGCATGTAATAAGTGGGTGACAAGGAATGCTTGAGGGACGGTACTTTTACAATAGTACATTGAGGTTTGTGGAAATTGCGGGGTTGCGTTAATTCATTTATTTTACGGATTTATTCACATAGTGTAGGCCAAACCAGCATACCGTTTTACGCTGAAGAGAGAAAATAGTGTAGTGCATGCCGGTTACAGATGCAACAGTACCTCATTTTCAAAAGCTCTTCCGAGGATAACACTGGTGCAGTTGGCATTTTTAGGTGGAACCTAATTTGTCTGGTTGTGAAAACCTATTGGGGACACTTTCATAGGGCCTACAGTGCACTCACTGCTTACTATTGGTTTCCTTTTTCCTCACCATCATATGCTTGCTGCTTTTTCAATGGCTTGCCTTGTTCATCTTGTGTTTGTCCCTCCCCTGGACCTTATCCTCTTTACTAGTATCCTTCCACAACTCTCGTTTAGAGAGCTACTTTTTTTCTTTTAGGTTAAGTACTCCATGAAAGTCCAAGTATTTTTCATCTCTCTCTCTCTCTGTCGCTTTTTCCTCCCAGAAAACACCTTGCAGCGCTCTTCATTGTGCATTTTTCTTGCGCTTCAAAACACCCTCTGGGTCCCCACATTCCGTGGTCCTGTCCCTCCTGTGCTTTTTTCCTCTGCAAAAGCCACCCCGTGTTCCTCTCTCCCTTCTGTAGTTTCCCCTTCAGAATCTCCCCTTCCCCATGTCCTCATGTTTCTCAGTCGTGTGCTTCCTTCTACCCCATGCCAAATTCATCAGGCCCCTTACGCTCTATGTACTTTGCGCCCCCTCCTGCCAAATGCTCCAAGTTGCTTTCTCTCAATCAATCAATCAAAGCATTTGTATAGCGCGCTACTCACCCGGAGGGTCTCAAGGCGCTTGGGGGGGGGGGGTCTTCTACTGTTCGAACAGCCAGGTCTTGAGTTGCTTCCGGAAGGAGAGGTGGTCTTGGGTCAGGCGGAGGTGGATGGGGAGGGAGTTCCACGTCTTGGCAGCCAGGTAGGAGAAGGATCTCCCTCCCCTTGTGGCTCTTAGGATGCGGGGAACGACGGCGAGGGCGTGGCTGGTCGATCGTAGCTGGCGGGTGGGGGTGTAGAAGGTCAGGCGGTCGTTGAGGTATCTGGGGCCTTGGTTGTGGAGAGCTTTGTGTGCGTGGGTGAGGAGTCGGAACGTGATTCTCTTGCTGACGGGGAGCCAGTGCAGGTCTCTCAGGTGTCCGGTGATGTGGCTGTGTCGGGGGATGTCCATGATGAGTCGTGCTGAGGCGTTCTGAATGCGCTGGAGTCTTTTCTGGAGTTTGGCTGTGGTTCCGGCGTAGAGGGAGTTGCCGTAGTCCAGTCGGCTGGTGACGAGGGCCTGGGTGACCGTCTTCCTGGTTTCGGTAGGGATCCACCAGAAGATTTTGCGTAGCATGCGTAGGATGTTGAAGCATGACGAGGAGACGGCGTTGACTTGTCTGGTCATCGAGAGGGAGGAGTCCAGGATGAAGCCCAGGTTGCGTGCGTGGTCTGTTGGTTTGGGTGTGCTGCCCAGGGCAGGGGGCCACCAGGAGTCGTCCCAGGCGGAGGGTGATGATCCCAGGATGAGGACTTCCGTCTTATCTGAGTTCAGTTTGAGGCGGCTGTTCATCATCCACTCGGCTACGTCTTTCATCCCTTCGTGTAGGTTGGTTCTGGCGGTTTCGGGGTCGTTGGTGAGGGAGAGGATCAGCTGGGTGTCGTCGGCGTAGGAGAGGATGTTGAGGTTGTGTTGGCGTGCGATGGCCGCGTGCGGGCTCATGTAGATGTTGAACAGCGTGGGGCTGAATGATGAACCTTGCGGTACGCCGCAGATAACTTCGGTGGACTTGGATCTGAACGGGGGGAGGCGGACTCTCTGTGTTCTTCCGGCGAGGAAGGAGATGATCCACTCCAGTGCCTTCTCCTGGATTCGGATGTTGTTCAGGCGCTGCACTAGGGTGCGGTGGCAGACAGTGTCGAACGCTGCGGAGAGGTCCAGGAGGATGAGGGCCGCTGTTTCCCCGTTGTCGAGCAGGGCTCGGAGGTCGTCGGTGGATGCGATGAGGGCGGTCTCGGTGCTGTGGTTGGTCCGGAAGCCGGACTGTGAGTGGTCGAGGGATCCATTCGTCTCGAGGAAGGCGGCCAGCTGTCTGTTGAAGGTCTTCTCGATGACTTTGGCAGGAAAAGGAAGGAGCGAGATGGGGCGGTAGTTTTTGAGGTCGGTGGGGTCCGCTGATGGTTTCTTCAGTAGGGCGCTGAGTTCGGCGTGCTTCCAGCTCTCTGGGAAGGTGGCGGTGTCAAAGGAGGTGTTGATGATGTCCCGGAGATGGGGTGTGATGACGGAGTCAGCCTTGTTGAAGACGTGGTGAGGGCAGGGGTCGGTTGGTGATCCGGAGTGGATGGAGTTCATCGTGCGGATGGTGTCTTCAGTGTTGACCGGGGTCCAGGCGCGGAGGGTGGTGGTGGGGGGCGTTGGTACAGTCATAGGGTGCATCGGCTGTGTGCTGAAACTGTTGTGTATGTCTGCGATCTTGCTGTGGAAGAACGAGGCGAGCGAGTTGCAGAGGTCTTGCGAGGGAGTGATGTCGTTGTTTCTGGCGCTGGGGTTCGAGAGCTCTTTGACGATGTTGAAGAGTTCCTTGCTGTTGTGGGCGTTGTTGTCCAGTCATTCCTTGAATGCAGTTTTCTTGGTGGTGTGGATCAGCTGGTGGTGTTTTCGGGTGGCGTGCTTGAGGGTGGTCATGTTGTCTGTAGTCGGGTCTCTACGCCAGGCTTTCTCGAGGGCCCGGCAGTTCTTCTTGGAGCTCTTGAGTTCGTCGGTGAACCAGGATGCTTTCTTGCTGCCAGGTCTGATGGCGGGGGTCTTCAGTGGAGCGAGGTCGTCTGCGCAGTTGGTGATCCATCTTGTGAGGTTGTCGGCGGCTTGGTTGGGGTTCGTTGAGCTGGCGGGAGGGTTCTGGCTTAGGGATGAGGTGAGTTGGTCGGTGGTGATCTTGTTCCAGCTTCTGCGGGGAACCTGTTGCGGGTGGTGGTGAGTGGTGGTCCTACTGAAGCTGAAGTGGACGCAGCTGTGGTCTGTCCAGTGGAGTCCGGTGGTGTGGCTGAAGGAGATGTCCTTGCTGGAGGAGAAGACGGGGTCAAGCGTGTGGCCGGCGTAGTTTGGTGGGGGTGGTCACCCGTTGCTTGAGTCCGAGGTTGGCGAGGTTGTCCAGCAGGGTGGTGGTGTTGCGGTCGTTGTTGTTCTCCAGGTGGAAGTTGAGGTCTCCTAGCAGGATGTAGTCCGTGGAGGGGAGGGCGTGCGGGCTGATGAAGTCAGCGATGTCTTCGCTGAATTGTGTGTGGGGCCTTGGGGGTCTGTAGATGAGGGTTCCTCTGAGGGTCGTCTTCGTGTCGGTGTGTATCTGGAAGTGAAGATGTTCGGCGGTTGTCAGGGTGTCGTCGGAGTTGGTCGTGATGCGGATGGTGTTCTTGTGGACGATGGCGATGCCTCCTCCGGTCTGGTTGATGCGGTCCCTCCGGATGATCTTGTATCCGTCCGGGATGGTGATGGCGATGTCGGGCGCTGAGGAGGCGTTCATCCATGTTTCCGTGAGGAAGGCCACGTCTGGAGATGTGGAGTCGAGGAGGTTCCAGAGTTCGATGGTGTGTCTGTGGACGGAGCGGGTGTTGAGCAGGATGCACTTCAGGTGGTTGCTGCTGGTGCTCGGCTTGGCGGGTGCGGTGCAGGTCCGGGTGCAGGAGAGCTTGCAGGATTGGCAGGTGAAGGGTCCGTGGGTGCGTCCTGGGGTGGCTCGGTGGCAGCCGGGGATCCGGCCGGTGTTGAGTGCGTTGAGGGTGGTGGCGTCGTAAGTCCGGCGGGTGGGCTGGCAGCTGCGGGGGCCAGGGTTCCTGGCGCTGGGCGCGGTCCAGGCGCGGACGGGCGTAGACGGGCTTACCTTTGGCACGCCTTTGGCGCGCAATCGGCGCGCCCGCTGCGCGTACGCATGCACTCTGCCATAAATGGAGAGTGGGGGGAGGGGCGAGTGAGGAGCAGCTGGGAGGCGGGCGCGAGGTGGCGAATGGGAGGGCAGGGGCTACAGGGAAGAAAGGGGGCGGGGTCGCAGGGGAGCAGCAGCAGGGATCGGGGAGCGGGAAAGCGGGAAAACGGTACAAGCGGAGAAAAGGCAAAGTACACAAGGACAAAAGGCACCAAGGTCACGGGCACCACATAGGGGAGGAAATGAAACGACGAGCCTGCACAGAGAACGTAGGAGATGCCGGGGAAGCGGAGTCACGGCCTCAGGGGCGGCGGCGGGCAGGCGGAGGTAGTGAGGGGCACCGGGCGCACTCAGGGAGAGCCACGAGGCGGGTGGAGCGACCGTCTCTGACGATGTCAGGTCAGGTCACGCCTCTTCTCATTTTTGTGGTGGTTGAATCACTGTGTCACATTTGCTCATAAGCAATGTTAATCTACACCGTGCACAAGTGGAAGCCACCCTGTGAACTGGAATGAAGCTGCCTGCAGGAGATGGCAGCAGTTAAAATAAACATACCATGGCGATTCACGACACAAATTTTTAGGTTGAAGCCAGCCAGACAGAGCATCTGTCTGGTTTGCGAACGACATCTTGGGCACATTCGGAAAGCTTCCCTGGGAATACATTTAGCCCATTGCTTACCATTGGCTTTGCGGTTTGTAACTCACATTTGCTTGCTTTCTATTTGCTAGTTCTATTTGTTTTAGGCTATCCAGCTTGCGTTTGTCCCATCGCTTGCCCAATCCTTATTTTATAGATTCTTCCACCAGTACTGATTTTCTGTAAGCATGCCTTTAAATCTTGTTCTTATCTTGTCATATTTGCTGTGCATTCAAAGACTGAGGTCAAATGTCAATGTCTGTCTTCTGAGGGAGCTTATTCTTAACTCGGTGTGACTAGGGGTGTGCTGGATGGAAGGCTGCAAGATGTTATTTTTTTTCTAGCTCAAAACAAAATGTAAATTTCTGTAAGTAAACTACAAATATTTCAGAATATGGAAAGCACAAATAAAGCAACACTTTTGGAACTTCTGAAATGTGGTGGAAACAATATTTAAATACAATAAAAACAAATCAATACACTAGGTGATGACATTTCTATACATTATTTTTTTTGTGTTGTATACTTTCATCAGTAAAACGTTATGTCTGTGCGAATGTAATGGTCATTTCAATTGAAGATGTGTTGTCTGTAATGGCAGCACACTACAACACCAGGCACTCTTCACTTTATCCCACTCCACTCTAATCTGCACGCTCCACACCACTGCATTCTCCTCTGCACTACTCCGCACTCTACTCCATGCCATTCAAGAGTGCACACTACTATGCACCCCTCCATTCTATGCTATTACACTCAAAGCCTAACTACTCTACACAACTTTACTCTATGGCAATGCACTCTACCCCACACTACTATACTATGCACCACTGCACTCTTAGCCACTACACTCTACACCAAACCACTCTAAGGCACTCTGATCTACTCTGTATACAGTACTCTATGACACTGCACTCTACAGCATTCCACTCTATTCTGAAACAATCTATTTTAAGCCACTGCACTCTACTCCACTCTATTTAACTCTACCCCATACCACTCTACGCCACTCCACTCTATGCCACTACAATCTTCCCTGCACCCCACCACTCTTCCCCACTGCACTCTAAGCCACTCTATTCCACACTGCTGCATTCTACACCACTTTACTAAAAACCAATACACTCTATGCCACTGCACTCTACACCAATCTACTGCACTGTACGAAACTATACTCTACTCTGCAACACTCTATTCTACACCACTGCACGCTACGCCACTTTACTCTGCACAACTGTACGCCGCTAGACTCTACACTAATGCACTCTACACCACTCCACACTGCACTGACACTCAGTCTCTAGCACTGAATTCTACTCCACTACTCTTCACCACTGAAAACTTTTTTGATAGTTCTCTCCCTACTCCTGAGATCAGCACTTGTAGTAACATGGACAGACACTCTATGCCGTCCTGAACCCCCGTTTTTTTGCACTGACAGTTTATTTTTATTTTTTAACCGAGGCATTCACAGCAGCATATGCCTTTAATTTATAGACCTACACTTGCCATTGGCAAACAAATTCCTCCTGATAATGCTATCAGGTGGATTCATTATGATAACCACTGTTGTCTCTCTGACAACTTGCACCAATAAAGTTTTCTTCCAAATCAGACCAACGATGTTAACTGTCTAGTCTTTTTTAGTGCTGGCGGAGCATAGACCTGTGTGAAAGACACTGATTTCTTTATACGCGTCCCGTGATAGGCCACGTCTGTTGTAGCGTCTAGCGCCATGAAGCACTCAGACACGTCCACGGCCTCCCCGTGACCGCGTCCGACGGATCTGCTCACTCACTCACTTAAAAGACCGCCAGGGAACCGGACCAACCATCAACATGGTCCGGTGTACGAGGGATGACCCAGGTACTGAGCGGGTGCCTGGCGGCAACCGCGTGGGTTAACTTAGTGCCTAAACAAGATAAGTAACTTGTTTGCCACATGGGTACAGTTTTCACTCCCCTGTCCTTTCTCTACCTACAGGGTGTGCCATATTCGCCAACACCCCCCTCCCGTGACCCATGGTGTGAAAAATTATCACACTTTACGTGAGACATTTTGTACATACTGTTTTGTTTTAATTTTGCATGTGCTGTGTGGGACACTTGCCAAGCCGAAGATGCTCACTTGCTACAACTCGAATAGCATTTCCCACTATATGAAAGATACCGTTAAACGCCCTAGTAGGTGTGCAGGTGAAATAGCGCTATTTTGGAGGTACCTATTAAAATCGAGCTGGCTATACTGATCACCATGAATCTAAGTACATGTTACCGTTCACCTCAGGAAACTAGAGCACCCTGAGAGTAAGTGCACTATGTAGAGCATCAAAGCATGATAATTCTGTGACAAACAAACGCGAAACAGGGTGAATAATTGTTTGTCTTTTCTTGTTGTGTTTGTTATTGTCCTTTACCCATTTACAGGTGCAATCTGGTTTCTCTAAATAGAGCAACCGCATACAATTTTCTGATTGCATTTTTTTGACACATTTTCACATTTCACGTCCTCTGGTTAGGGTGGGCCTTAGCTCGCCCATACCGCCGAGGTACAGATCTTTAGTCCTGAAGAATGCCTGGTAAATAATACCATCAAGGCAGAAACATGTCGACACCACACAATGGGATATAGCTGAACAATCAATCCAGCTTTTCCATCCCACACCCTGTTTTTAGTGTTTCTGATTGGCCATTTAATAAAAAATGTATTTGGACACAATCTAGACACTTTTATTCACTACACTTCCACTTGTCACCAAATAATCCTGCTCTGCAGTAATTCTGGCGTTGAAGCACACCGGGGAGGCACTCGGCCTCTCCTGGTGGGGCCCCATGATGAAGCATGTCACCAACTAGGTTGGTGAGTGAGGGCTTTCTAAAGAACCTAATAAGATTCTTCATGCTCGCTCTTTTGAAAGAAGGCACACTCTTTTGTGTTTTGCATATTCCACTGAAAACTATGCCACTGCACTCTACTCTGCATCACTATATTCTATGCCACTCTGCGCCAATGCACTGTACGCCAATGCTCTCTTGCCACTACACTCTCTACTGTGCACCACTGCACTATTTGACACTGTACTTTACGCCACTACACTCTATGCCTCTCTACACTGCACCACTCTACTCTATGTGAGTGCACTCTACCATGCACCACTGCACTCTTCGTCACTGTACTCTGCGCCACTGTACTCTGCGCCACTGTATTCTGAGCCACTGTACTATATGCCATGGCACTCTCTGCCATTGCACTGTACAACACTGTCCTCTACAACACTGCACTCTATTCCTCAAGACTGCACTCCCTGTCAATAAACTCAGCAACACTCTACTCTGTGCCACTGCACTGTACTCTACACTATTCAACCCTACTCCATTCTACTGCACTCTATGCTGATGCACTCTACCACACTCCGCTGTACACCACTCTACTTGCCATCACTACACTCTACGCCACTCTAATATATTCTGCATCACTGCACTCTACGCCACTCTGCTCTATCCCACTGTACTCTGCACCACTCTACTCCACACTCTACCCTGCACCACTCTACGCTAAGCTACTTTACTCTACTCTGCAACAATCTATTCTACTTTGGCTGTTTTAATATGAAGAAATAAGGAATAAAGAATCTTTTAAAATTACTTTGGTTGGGAGCGTCTGTAATGTGTCGGTCACTTGCTGAGAAGTCAGCTGCTGCGCAGCACCTGTACTACAATTAAACGTCAAGTTATCATTTATTTGAACTGTTTTGGACATTATCACGACAGCGTCTTAATATATTGATGGTTGGACTTTCTGAATCAAAGAACTACTTGAAATTGGACTCATATTTTTGTTACCTCTCTGTACCTTCTGTAAATCTACTCTATGCCACTGCACTCTGTGTCTCTGCTCTCTACGCCAGTCTAGTCCACTCTACGCCACTCAACTTTATTCCATTGCACGCTACATCACTGCAATCAATCAGTCATTTGTTCAATCAATCAGTCATTTGTTAAGCGCACTACATACCCGCGAGGGTCTCAAGGCGCTAGGGGGGGAGGTGGGGGCCGCTACTGATCAAACAGCCAGGTCTTTAGTATCCTCCTGAAGGTCAGCAGGTCTTGGGTCTGTCGTAGGCGGCGAAGTGGGAGAAGGATCTCCCGCCGGTGGTTGTTCTTCGGATGCGCGGGACGTTGGCGAGTGAGAGGTCGGCGGAGCGTAACTGGCGGTTGGGGGTGTAGAAGGAGAGGCATCTATTGAGGTAGGTTGGGCCGGTCTTGTGGAGTGCCTTGTGTGCGTGGATGAGGAGCTTGAAGGATATCCTCTTGTTGACGGGGAGCCAGTGCAGGTTTCTCAGGTGGGGGGTGATGTGGCCGTGTCGTGGTACATCGAAGATCAGTCGTGCCGAGGCGTTTTGGATGTGTTGTAGTCGATTGATGAGCTTGGTCGGGGCTCCTGCGTAGAGTGCGTTTCCGAAGTCTGGTCTGCTGCTGACGAGGGCCTGGGTGACTGTCTTTCTTCTATATGTCGGGATACTGCAATCTACTCTGTACCACTCTAGTGTACGTCACTGCACTCTACACCAAGGACTCTACACCACTTTGCTCAAAACCAATACAGTGTACGCCAGTACACTCTGCACCACTGTACATTATGCCACTTCACTCAAGTGCACTCTACAACACTGCACTCTATGATACACCACTCTATGACGCTCTACTCATTTAACTCTACTCCACTCTTTGTCACTCCACTCTACAACACTCTACTCATCTCTATGCCACTCTACGACGCTCCTCCACTCTATGATGCTCTACGCAACTCTCTCTACACCACTCCATGACATCTTACTCCACTCTATTCTATGGCACACTACTCCACTCCACTGCTCCACTCTGTGCACTCCACACAATGCCAATCCACTCGCGCAACGTGACTCTACAACACTCTATGCCACTCCACTCTACGACACTCTACTCCACTCTGACACTCTACTCCACTCTGACACTCTACTCCAATCTACACCACTCCACCCTACTCCACTCTACGACACTCTGTTCCCTCCACGGCACTCCAGAACACTGTACAGCACTCTACTCTATGCCATGCTGTGACACTCCACTTCACTCCACTCAACTCTACTCCACTCTACGACACTCTACTCCACTCTGACACTCTACTCCACTCTGACACTCTACTCCAATCTACCCCACTCAAGTCAACTCCACTCTACGACACTATTCCCTCCACGGCACTCCAGAACACTGTACAGCACTCTACTCTATGCCATTCTGTGACACTCCACTTCACTCCACTCCACAACTCTCTACGCCACTCCTTATTACTCCACTCTACTTCACTTTACGACACTACACTCCACTCTCCTTCGACCCACTAACCTTTAGCCAAGCTGAACAGCAGTCACGCTGGTGTACAACATGGCAAAAGCATATTGGCAAAGCCAATAGCTCTTGTATAGGCAAGACCTATCAGCTTTGCCAGAGCTTGTTTAGAAGTGTAACTCTTTGAAGAACTGTTTGGAAAAGTGAGGACAAAATGTCTTCCATTTTCTTGAATCACTTACAAACAACTAAACCTTACAACATAATTGCTATTTACGTAGCATGCGCTACAAATTAAAGGTGCGTCAAGGTGCCCATGAATAACTAATTCTGTTATTTGTACACAACTCTATACTGTCAGTGTTTTTTAACAGTCGAAGGTGAAATGCTGAGTTAGCTGCTTTGATTCAAACCTAAGATCTTGCCGCCTAACGTGGGACCCTCTTCTCACACCTATGGTTTTCAACTTGTGCTTATTGTCAGCATCCAATTTCTACTCTTACAAGGCAAAAACACCCATACAATCGACTGCAATTCACCCCCTCCTCGGGTTAAAACATTACACCGTTCAATACCTGGCACACCGCATTAGTGCCTGCCTATCTCCAGCCCTCGAAGAGAGAGCAGTTTCTCATCAGCGAACAGAATAACCCGAAGCAGATCGGGGTTGAATCACAAGTGACAAACTAATTCAACTGAGAAAGACACAGGGAACAGAAGTCACGAGGCAGAGTGAAGCTGGCGACCTACTGTGAACTATGTCACAAATCAGCAGGGGCCAAGCATCCCTCGTCTGCCATCACACTGAATGTTTTTGTTTCCTAGAACACCGCTGGCATTCCAGAGCTGAGGCAGAGGTGTCCTTTTCTAGGCCATATTCTATGCTGTTAGCATTTGTGTTGGGTACAACCTGCCATTGCTGAGGCATCAAAGCATTTTGGGAGTTTATGGGTGAGAACCTGATTTATCGCATAAGGAATAATGATACTTGAGATTAAGAATCTTTTATCAACATTTTTGACATCATTTTGAAGTGCAGTAAATAAAAGGTGGTACAGAGTTTCATTGTTTCCAATTTACTGTTAAAGGAAGGACGAACAGCTAGGTTTGCTTTGAAATAATTCTAATTCGTGATTTACATACGATACCAGACGTCAGCAGAGAGTGCGTAACTTGCAGCGCCATCTTGCTGGGTTTTAGTGGTAGTTCAGCAGTTAGTACAATACTGCTCAATACCGATATGTTTTCTTTAGAAGTTTCTCTATATATATTGGTTTCTGATTCTCCCAGAATACTCTACTAGCAAGTCTCCTTTCTCTGGGTCTGTGTGTCAGTCTGTCAGCTAGCCTTTATTTCTAGAATGCCATCACCAAGTTTGTAGTGGATTCACGTTTTAACTTGCTGAATGCATCAGTGTGCTCAATAGTCCAAAGCACAGGGAAAGTTTCATCCAAGGGCTTAATTACGAGTCTGGTGGTCCGGCGGTGGTGGTCTCCTGCCATTGCCCCGCCGGAGCTGTCAGCAAACCGCCGCTCCTTGACGATGTTGCAGCAGTCAGGAGGCAGTAATAAGGTTGGTGGGACTGCCGTGGTCCTGCCAAGCATATTACAATCTACAGGGACCCCTAGTGCCTCTGCGCCACGTGGATGCACACAGGGGAGCACAACATGTGCTCGCCTGTGTTCATGCACACCAGTTCCAACAGTCCATGCCATGCAGGAATGTTTTTGGGCGTTCCTATTGCGGTGCCCATTTTCAACATCGTTATCAGGCACCAAGTGATTCATTATGTTCTAGTTGGTTGCGTTGTCTGGCTGTGTCATTAGTCTACCATATGGTGTTTGTTCATAGCATTTTCTGCATCCTGGGGCTATTCCATCACTGTCTGTGTTTTTCATGCGAAGGTCCTGTGGGCTGGGATATGTTGGGGTTATAGGATTGTGACATATAGTATTTTAGTGATTATTTTGAGGTCTGGGCTATTTGGTCTTTCAGTACCTGGTGGTCAAAGGTGCCTTTCTTTGATATGACACCACGATGTAACTTCACTCCTGTACATTCAGCAGCGTTGGATTCTTCCCAGTTCTGCTTTGTGCATAGGATGAGGGCACACACACAGTACTCATTTGAGAAACTAGAGGTACAAGGTTTCTTTGAAAGGTTTATCTCATTGCAAATATTTTTTAGGTTTCGACTGGAGTTCATTTTTAGCTGTCTGTTGTTCAAAGACCTATTGGGGTACAATACCAATACCAATTGCCATGCACCGCCAGTGTTCAGGCGCACGCTGACATACCTCATCAGCTTAGGCTAGCTTTAATCCAGTGGTAAAGTAAGCAAGTGCCAACTAAGGGTGAACAAAGCAAATACAAGGAGATGAAGGACGGAGCGCTGAAACATTTCAGACATTCACCCCCAGTCACAGATCTGGGTTGAATCCATCATCATTTAATAGCTCACTTCGCCACCTCAGTTCAGAACCAGCCATATACAAATCAGTCTTGACCCTGTTCCTTGTGTTTGCTATATATATATATATATATGTATTGAGCAAGGCGGACCCGTCCGCCGAAACGCGTCTGATCGTTTTTTCCTGCAAATAAAGACCCTTGATTTGAATCCCACGGAGTCGGTGCCTGTTTTTCGAAGGATTGTGAACACAGGATTGGGTTCATATTAATATATATATATATATATATATATATATATATATATATCCACAAATGAAAGGCTCATTCCTGTGACATTTTTTGGCCCTCTTTGACGGTGCGATCCTTTGAAACGGCAGAGCCCAGCCGTAATTAATAACCACGATATCCTCTTTGAGAGAAAGAATCCACTCGTACTCATGGGCAGTTTTTGGCACGCTCTTTGATTTGAATTAAGTGGCAACGTTTTTTCAACCAACTACAAACCCATCAGACCTCGCTCACGGGTAACTAGCGCTTCAATTGCAATTCCATTTAAATTTAAAACTGCCTGTGAGTGCGAGTGGATTCTTTCTCTCAAAGAGGACACCAACCAGCGGTGGGTTCTCAACCTTTTATTCGAGGACTGCATAGTAATCCGCTTGTCTGCTGCCAGTCATATTCAATTTGCCAAATGCATTTCGGGCACTCCGCTGCCCTTGTTCACTGGTGACATACATGAAGGGAGCAGCAGAAACATTAAGGAACCCCTGCTTAGTCTTTTTAAACATCCCACCTCAGCGGTCTTTTGGGTCCCCCAGGGACCCGGCCACAGTTTAAAAGCAGTTTCAAAAAAACAAATGCTGCGATATTGCAATATTCGAGAATCAGCAGGAAAAAAACAAAAAAACAAGCAGGGGCTCCAGTGTTTGCTTTTAAATGACCCCGGGGGCATAACATAAAAATAGGAGGGGGGTGCAGAGGGCCTCCCTCCTTGGGCTTATAAAAGTCCCAGGGACTGCTTTTAATTCATGCAGGGGGTGCCTGACCTGTAACCCCCGCGCCCTGGCGAGCGCCACCTCCCCAGGGCAAAAGCAAACATAACTCCACTTCCTGCAAGCCGTAGCTTTCAAACAGCTCCGGCTTGCAGAAAGCGGAGTTTTCATCCATTTACCTGCACGCAAATATGCGTGCAGGGAAACAGAGGAAAACATTTGCTCTGACAGAGAGGGGGTTGCCTTTCAGCAGCCCCCTGTTTGTCACAGCAATGCCAGCCAGCTCCTGCAGGAGGCAGGGAGCCGGCTAGGACCACGGGATCCTTGAGGTTTCCGCGCAGACCTCTTGCACACTGGGTGCCCTGGGGCAACCAGGAGACATGGCCGGGTCCCGGGATGGGGTCCCTGGGGTCACAATCGGCCTGGGGGCCCCCCTCCCTTAAAAACACGTACTTTTATGAAGTACAAATCATCCAAGTGTATTTTCTTTTCATTTCCACCGTGAAAAGTTATCTGTGCCATTCTAAACTATTAAAAACTAGAAATATGTAAACTTGCCTAGAAATTCCACCCATTTGGCCCTACCACATGTACATTAGCGGTATGTAGCATCTTCCAGCACCTTTCTCAGGATGATGGCCAGCTTACTAAAAGAACCCCCCCCCCAGCGCATTTCCCAACAATTTTGGAGACGGGTTCTTGATGCCAAGGAATACAATTACATTTCCACCAAACAAAGAAGCACTTACTTCCATAATATACAAATCCTCTAAGTGTGTTATCTATGCATTGTCACCTTGTACAGTAATCTGTTGAAGACACTCAGGTAACTGTCACATTGGCAAAGTTACAGACACACAAGGTCATTGGAGACATTTCCTCAGCGTCCTCTATGCAGCTATATTGCAGGAGATGCACTATAAATGTACCCAATAAGGTAGCACTTACTAATTAGTCAATAAAAAGTAATCCAGTTAGGTAGAGTTATTGCACAATGTAGTGGCGTCTTTTTGGATTAATATGCAAGGCAGGATTCATTCAGGCACATTGCGCATTTCACAGAAATGAAACCTCAACGGGAAGCACTTGGACATATAAACAAAGCAGGTGTGCTAGTTGAAGCTCCACTTCTGTAAAGTACTAATCATCCTAACTTTTTTCTCTGCATTTCCACTGAAAGGTTATCTGTAATCCATGATAGAGGTGTTTGCATCCTTGCTTTTCTTGAGTGCAATATCTCACATAGTGTCTGTGATGAGGGGGTGCTTTCTTGTCAACTGCTGCTCAGACCAGAGATCGTGTTCTAAACATCAGCAGATTACAATTAGGAAATACATTTTACAAAAACTTTTAAATTAACTGAAAAACAAAGGCTATAGTTAGGCTGTCATTTCACTCAAACAAAACCAGAGAAAATCAGCTGTTTAGTTACCTGAGCTAAATATAACTTATGCCCTCTCAATGCACTGTTTATGACCTCACTTATTACACCACTCATGTCATGGTCAGTGACAGCACTGATGACACCTCAAATGACATCACTCATAACATCATCCACAGAACTACTCACATACCCAAACAACCCCTCATATGTCCACATACAGCCACACAACCACTTGTATATCCATTCTCATACAAGTACTCAAAAAACCCACTTACTGATCTATAGAGCAACTCACAGATCCACTCACTTATACAGCCACTCACAAAACCATTAACTTACCCATATAGCCACGCATGCACCCACTCACTCACCAATACACCCACTGACACATCCAGTTATTTAGACATACAGACACTTACACACCCACTCATACACCCATATACCCATACACCCATATAGCCACTCACACACTGAGTCAGTCCACCATACAGCTACTCACACAGCTACTCACACAGCTACTCACTCACCCATACATTCACTCTTACAGCTACACACTCGACCATACATTCACTCACACACCCACTATTTTACTCATACAGATACTAATACATGTACTCACTCACCTATACAGTCATTGACACAAGCATACTCTCACCCATACTGGCACTCTCACCTTCACTCAATCACCCATACAGTCACTCACACTCACTTGCTCGCCCTTACAATATTTATTCACCCAGTCATTTACCCATAAAGCCACTCATGCACCCCATCACTAACTTTTACATGGATCATTACCACTCATGCACCCATACACCCCTGACACACCCACTAACACACTGATAGAGCCACTCACATCCACTCACCCACCCACACAGCCACTCATAGACCCACTCACTCATCCATACAGCCACTCATACATCCACTCACTCACTTATACAGCTGTTCACACAGCCACTCACTCACACAGAGAGCTAGTCATACAGCCACTCACACACCTATTCATACAGCCACCCAGGCACCCACTCAAATACGAATACACACAGTCACACAGCCAATCACATAATATTTGTTTGAAATAGTATCACTCATTACTAGGGCATAAACTGTACTACTTTAATTAATGTAGTAGTTTACTATATATACTTAACAAACATAAACTGTTAGAAAACACTTCCATTTAATGGATCATGTCATCACTGATGTCACTGACCATGTTATGAGTGATGTAACATGTGCAGTCATAAGCAGTGCATTGCAGGGCCGTAAGTTACAGCTAGGTCATAGGGGGGACATAAGGAAAACTTTACCGGCTCCAGGAGGGGCCGCAGCACGCAGCCCCCACCTTCAACTACCCACAGCGCCGCTGGGTCCCTGACGTTGTGGTCGCCCCCGCCGTCGTGCAGCACCATCGCACGGCCGCGGAGCGGAGCGGACCACAACTCCCAGCTTGCCCGGCTGAAATCACCGCCCACTTCCTGCACACAGCGCCAGGAGGCGCACAAAAGGAGACAGCTCCCGGAGTGGAGCGGGGGACATAAGGAAAACTTTACCGGCTCCAGGAGGGGCCGCAGCACGCAGCCCCCACCTTCAAGTACCCACAGCGCCGCTGGGTCCCTGACGTTGTGGTCGCCCCCGCCGTCGTGCAGCACCATCGCACGGCCGCGGAGCGGAGCGGACCACAACTCCCAGCTTGCCCAGCTGAAATCACCGCCCACTTCCTGCACACAGCGCCAGGAGGCGCACAAAAGGAGACAGCTTCCTCCGTGTCGCGGACGCGCGCGGGCAGCGCCGGGCGGAGCCCGGGCAGAGGGCGGGCCGTCTAAGGCCGTCCAAGGACGACCTGGGACGGGACGGGCCATATCACTTTCATCATGAGTAAGCGCAAATCTGTGTCATCGGCGGCAGGCGAAGTAAAAGCTAAGGTGCCTAAGTATACCACTAGTATTATTACGTACTTAACAACAAAAGTGGGTGAACTTTCAACACAGATTGCAGAGTCAGAGCGTGAGCTGGGTCTTGCAACTAGCCCAGTGGCCGCTAACACATCTAATACTTCCACTTTCAACTGTATCCCGCTGGAACCTAGGGTCATCATTGAGTCTTGTAGACCCATCTTGCCACAATCTCCTACAGTTCTTCCATTCCCGGTTCTGCCTGAAACAGTGATACCATCATTCTCTGTGGCCTCGGGGGATTTAGGAAGTACAGATCAGCCTGGGGCCCAACGTCCAATTTACGTCACTGAGGAGGGCATCTCGTCTTTATTAGAAAAACTTTTTACAGAAAGACCTGAAGCCGCATTAATCCAGATTGCCTCTGACATCACTGAGACTCTGAAGGATTGTGTCAAGGGACTTGTGGCAAAATGTGACCGCATTAATGATGTCCTTAATACCCGGGCCCCTTTATCTTTTGCACCTATGGCGCCATGTCCTACAGTTGTGCAGGTTTCTGCCCCTAAGGCTGATGGTCCTTCTACAAATAGACCCACCGTCACCTCTAAAGTGGCCATTGATAACCCTGTTCTAAAAAAAGGGAAAGTGGATAAAGGGATATATATTCCCACGACGGAGGCTGCTCCCAGTGTAAATCCCACAGTTAGGCCTAGAGGCCCGCAGGGGGGTTGGGCGGGAAGGGTACCCCCAGTGAATCTACCTCTGGATGCAACACCATTTGTAGCAATTCTGGTTAACGTGCCTAAACTTGCAGATGGGGTGGTAGAACATCATGATACTCTTCTTAAGCATGTTAAAAAATGGTGTAATGCGAACTGCACGGGAGAAAGTAACATCGCAGACAATATTGTAACAGGTAGAAGGGTTAACTGGGTGGGCACAAGTAAGAAAGAGGTAGTTGGAGATTGTGTAATTGTTAATTTTAAATCTAGAAATGTCGCCAGCCGTCTCTTTTGGGATGGTTCCCCATTGGACCCGGCAGACAAAGGTGTTCGAGCAATGCCCCTTGGCTTTTTCTATCCTCGAGTCTATAGGTCAGGTGAGGGTGAGAATAACATGTCACATCTTACCGAAAATGCTTGGGCTGAAGACAAACTTATCTAGCCTCTGTTTGTTAACGAATGGGTGACAAAGCCACCTAGGGGCGGTGGCTTAGCTAATTCTGTAAGGAACATTCCTTCTAATAACTTACCATTGTCAAATAGGTTCACGGCTCTAGCTGATCAAATAGAGATTGACTGACTAGAGCCTGAGCATGAAAGCCTGATTGTCCCATGCTTGGACAATGCAGTGATTGTTACATCATGTAATGCTGTTAGTACTGCCATAAATGACCCTTTAGAATCGGGCAGGGGGAACATCAGGTTACTATCTTGGAACATCGCGGGCCTACGGGCAAAACAGGAGGACCCGATTTGGCTACAAAAGCTGAAGGAACATGATATAGTTGCCTTACAGGAAACTTGGTCAAAAGAAAATGGTTTTTGGGTGGATGGCTATACTTCATTCTTTGTTAACGCGCAGAGTTCCACGGCGGGAAGGGATAGAGGGGGTCTGCTACTTCTAGTTTCAGTTAAAGTAGCAGGCACTGTCAAGGAAATCCCCGTTTCCTCATACTTTTTTCAGTTGGTGGAAATTCTTTTGGCAGATAAGAACAAGATTGTGTTAATAAACTGCTATAACTCCATGCAGGGGGGGGGCCCTAATTTTGTTTTAGAAGGCTTATCTTCTTTTTTAACCAATTATATGTCAAAACAAACCACTTTTGTTCAACTAATTATGATGGGAGATTTTAATGTTCATTTGTGCGGGTTACATTGCCAGATTGTAGATGATACCGGTCCAGAGCACACATCTTTGCCACATTTTGAGCATAGCTCCAAGGGTGTGGCAATGGAAAATTTGTTATCATTTAATGATTTATTTGAACCAGGGTTTTCAGACTTAAAAAAGCGTGTGGTCACGTATAATGCAAGGGGAAGTGAATCGATCATTGATTACTTTTTTATGTCCCCGGGGCTCTTACGCCATGTATTGTTCTATAATGCAATTGTAAGCGGGTTCAGCGACCATAACCCGGTGCTGTTAGTTTTGGACGCTTTCTCTGGCTTGAGCAAAGGGGCCTTGAGGGCCACCTCTACAAGGGATGTAAGGAGTAGAGACCAGGGAAGGCGCCTTAAATGGTGTAAAGTTTGCCCTGAGGACTTTCTTGGTCTAATTGAGCAAAATATGGTTGTAGAACTTGAGAAATGTAGGGACTTAGAGAGGGGGGGGAAGGAGGTAGTTAGTGCCTTTGAGGCCATTTGTGCCAGAGTAGAAAAAGAGCTTACAGCTAGACCAAGGAGGGGTCCTGTTCCAGCTTTTGGTTGGTTCGATCATACATGCTCTAAGGCACACTCGGCTCTGCTGAAAGCTCTTAAACAATCCCCTAGAGATAGGTCATTGGTGGCACAGTTGAGAAAAGAATACGCTATGGTGGTCAAGTCGCGAAAAAAGGCCACCAAAGAGGAAGCCTGGGACTCTCTAATGGATTCCACCACCCTTAAACAAAGTTCCAAATTCTGGTCCATAATTAATAGCCCCTTATTTGCTCAATCAAATAACATGGATCTTGAAATAAATATCCCTGAAGCAGAGTGGATTAAACATTTTTCTAATATATATGGGTCAAATGAAATAGTTGAGGCATTTGCAATGCCTTGTTCCCCAACTTCTCCTCTTAAGTTAAAATTTAGTAAATCTGAAGTAGAGGTTGCGATATTAGGCTCTGCTGTTAATAAAGCTCCTGGCCCAGACGGGGTCCCTTTGGATCTCTACAAACTAAACCCAGGGATGTGGGCAGAGATCTTAGCCAATGTTTTTAACTGTGTGCTTGAGGGGGGTTTGCCAAAAACCTGGGCATGTTCAATCATAGTCCCAATTTTTAACAAGCATTTACAATGCAATGGTTTTGCCTTTGTTAAAGTTAGAGCTATTGGCATTGCTCTTGACATTTTTTTTATTTATGGTTTTTTTTAACATAAATAAATGGCATTGTCATTTACAATAGCAGGGCAGGGCACAGGGAAGGGGGGCGAGGAGAGATGAAGGAGAGCTGCGGGCTCAGGGAAGGGGGGGCGAGGAGAGACGAAGGAGAGCTGCGGGCTCTTGTTGTAATGCTTGCATGGATGAGGGGGCTGGAGTAGAATGATCTTGAAGGTATATCCGATGTGTTGTCACCCTTCCCCCCTCCCACACAACAGGTGCAGCTTGGGTGCAGTTATGTACTCAGAGGCTGCTCTCTTTGGACCAGGGATCTCCCTCTGTCTGTGTATACAGATCTCCTCATGTTCAATACAAATCATCCCGAGCTACTAATGTGTTATAACAGTGACCATATCAGTCACGATTACACCGGAACAGACAAAATAGTGGTCACCTCAGCGGTAATGTTAACATGGCTTTGCCACTTTGGCTTGCCTCTACCTGGGTAATACACACCTGCACTTGCTGCAATGCTCTTGGTACCAAAGTAATGACATAAGCGCCCCCCCCGATGATGCATCACTCAAATATCAGCTTCTAACATGTTTTGCAATGTAACCATTTTTACCCAAAGTTAAGTTTCTGAAAAAAAGTTTGGAACATACACACATTTTGATCTTGAGTACATGTTTTTCAGTTTGGGGTCACCTATATTCAATAAGCCAATCAAAAGCCTCCTACTCGGGGGATAACTGGAACGCTACCAGAAGTTCACCTACTACTCTTGAAGAAGCCTGCTCTAGTCTTACGTTATAAGCTGGTCACCCCCAAAAGGCACGATTAGTTGCCATTAGCAGCAGCACCACCTCTACCACACCACAACCTGCGCTCAACAGTGCTGTGAGCGGGTATTGCATAAGAGCGCCCTCTCATTCTCGACCCTATACTAACCGAACACTGCACAGAAAGCACAACTACGACCCCACACCACTGCGCCGGCAATGGAGCGGATTCCTCCATACAAACCGCGCGCCCAGTGTCCTTTGCTGGACCAATGACGCCTAAGCGTCAGTACTTACTTTGCACTCCGCCGCTGGCTCCCGGGCGTCCACCTGACCCGCAGATGCTGCCCTCCACCTGCCTGGCTCTCGCTATCCTCGCCCGTTCCGGAAGCTCTGCGCTGCCCTCGCCGGGTCTGCTGATCCTGCCCAGCCCTGCTGCTGCCTCCCGGTGTCTCCGCGGCTCCGTCGACCCTGCGAGCTCCCAGCTCTCATCCAGGACTGGCTGCCGCCTCTGCACTGGCTCCTGCGAAGGAGGGCTGAGGGCTGTGCGCATGCGCACCCGCAGGTGATTAAACAGAAGCCCCAGGGGAGCCGGTGGGGTCACTCCTCTTCCACTTTCCGAGCCTGCTCCTCCCTCCGCGCTGCCGTCTCTGTGTGTTTTACCTGATATCCCACCCAACTCGCTCTGGGAAGTAAATTCGGTCGGCTTTGATTAAGTACAAAGGCACCTTGACTCATGCTTCCGACTATAATCGTGAAACGGCTGCACTAAAGTTCTTATCTCGCGCATGCTCAAATTTGCTTCTTGGTCGTCTCGCGCAAGTACATAGCAACATTAGTACTGCAAACAGGACCACAGTTGAGGGTCAGAAGAGTGAGTGGAGCCCGCACACCGCCCACTAACAGTCTCCTCGCATGCATTTCCAAGAGGGGCAATTTACCAACAGGAAAGAATCACTGACATGCTAATTTTATAATCCTCAAAATTGACTAGCTGCAGCTTCATGGGTGTTTTAAATTGTTCCCTGTCGGGTATGAGTAATTTACAACGTTCTGTTGCTTTCATCGCATTCTGGGTACAATGTAAACGAGCAGGAAGGCGGGTGCCGGCTCAATGCCGGACCAGATTCGGGGGCGTTCCCGAGAACAGGCTGACGTCACCAAATTGGAAAAATTCTCGGGAACGCCCCCGAATCTGGTCTGGGATTGACGGACAGATCCGGCTCCCAATGGCTAGCCTCCATTTATGGAGCTAGCCAATGGGAGGAGGGGGCGAGTCCCTGTTCCCCACTGCAAAACATAAGATTTTGCTAGCGCATGCGTACTTCGTACGCATTGCCGAGGCAAAACCTAAAAAGGGCCAAAGAAACGACCCCAAGTGCTTTCGACCTATATCTTTATTGGATTCTTCCATGAAGGTCCTGGGCAAAGTTTTGCTGGCAAGAATTAACAGTTGGTCTATAGATAAGGATATTCTAACAGATGCCCAGTATGGGTTTCGTTCAGGTAGAGGAACAGAGGACCAATGCTTAAATCTTCATTTGATAATTTCAAAATACACAACGGCAAAAAAGGGGTCAATTTTTGTTGCCTTTATGGACCTGTCCACGGCCTTTGATTTGGTCAATAGAGCCCGGCTGTGGACCATGTTGTTAAAATTGGGTCTTGATCCTCCCCTTGTGCACTTTTTGGCAGAACTCCACAAGGATTTAAAAGCATCAATTAGAATGGACCAAGAAGGCAATCGTACAGCTTGGTTCAAATTGAGCAGGGGCGTGCGGCAGGGCTGCATTCTTGCTCCCATGCTGTTCACTCTTTATATAAATTCATTAGAGAAGAATCTTTTAACTGCTACCTTGGACACACCGCGTGCAGGGGATACTCGCATCCCTGTACTCCTGTACGCGGATGACGCTGCTTTGATAGCTCGGACCCATTTAGGTTTGCAAAGACTTTTAAATGCTTTTAGTGATTTTATGTCTTCACTTGACTTAGTGGTAAACAATTCCAAATCTCACATTATGGCATTTGGGGCTGTTAAAAATAATACCAAACAGTTCTATTGTAATGGTGATGTGATCACTAATGTCAAAATATTTACTTACCTTGGTGTTATTTATGATACCAAGGGTAGCTGGGCTCCTCAAATTACAGCCAAAACTAAAGCAGTTAGGAGCTCGGCAAATGCAATTTTAAGTTTTTCTAGGAGACTGGGTGGGAAGCCGTCTGGTGCTTTATTAAGCTTGTATAGGGCAAAATCTGTGGCAATAGCCAGGTATGGCTCGGGCCTGTGGGGTTATGTGAATTGTGAATCTATTCAAAGGGAAGAAAATAAGTTCCTTCGATCTATACTAGGGCTCCCCCAATCAACAGCTACGTTTTCAGTTCACCAGGAGCTTGGTTTAGGGTATATCACTGATATCCTTCTAATGGCACCTATTTTGTTATGGATTAGGACCTGGACCAATAACAACCTAGGTTTAAATCATAAAATACTGGGGGACTGTCTAAAATTGGATAAATCTAAAAATATTGCTTGGCTATCATACATCTATAAGTGTTCCTTGGACCTTGGTCGTCCTGAGATTTTTTTTGCTCCTCAGGGTCTAAGGAAATCTGATTTAGATTGGGTCAAGCTCAACTTTTCCAAATTGAAAAACGTGGAGAGGGAGGAACGCCAACTTACAAATCCCACGGTTAGAGCCCATTTTTTGACCATTACCTGCCTTGCTATACAACCGTACCTCGCCATTGTTAACATCCCTTTTCATAGGTGGCTTCTGGTAAAATTCCGGTTTAACCAGATTTATACGGTTCTTTGTGATAGTCAAAGTTGGTATAAGCAGGAGGATGCACCTGTGTGTAGTTGCGACAACTTTTCACCGCAAGATAATATGCACCTTATGCTGTTCTGTCACTTCTATATTGCGCCCAGACAGAAATACCTGGTACCTTTATTGAAGGACAAAGCCTTCCACCAGGCAAAACCAGCCCTCCTGTATCTCCAAATGTTGGATTCAGCTTTGGTCATGTTTAGCGTGGCCAACTATCTTGTTGCTGCTGTTAGGATCAGGAGGAGACGTCTTAAAATGTAATATTAGGGTTCTGCACTGAAGGATGAAATGTATTTTTTGTACCTGTAAATTTTAGCTAAATATTTATTTTTCTTTTAACTGTTTTTAAACTGTGTATATATAAATTGTTATTGATGTATGTAACCTCTCATGAATTTGTATTGTCCCTTTTTAAATTTATTGTAGAATGCTTATATGATTTTTAACTAAATCGAATAAAGTGGTTTTTGACTTACAGCTAGGTCATGTAACTATAACTGCTGAATTTCTCTGGCCTTATACAACTGAAATCTCAGCCTAACTGTAACATCCCTGTAACCTTTGGTTTTTTCAGTGAATATATATATATATATTAGTGCATACGTAAAAAAATAATCTAAGCCACTCTTTTACTGTGAAACAAATCAATTTATTTCACGATGTCAGCGACATTGTTAAATAAATTGATGTATTTTACTGTGAAGGAGTGCGTTGGATTATTGATTTCTTTCACCGTGAAGGAGTGCCTTGGATTATTTTTCATCATATACACATTGCTGCGGGTTCTATAGCCCAAATTATGGCACTGGTGTACTTGTGGAGTAAATCAGCAGCATGTGGAGAATTGAAAGCGACATAAATACATTTGCTGGTTAACATTAACAACACAAAATGTGTTGTATTATAAATCAACATTTTTCATCAATAGATGAAACACGTTGGAAAAACAATTGATTGCAAATGCATTCACATTTTCACACGTGCATTCTTACATGCTGTCAGATATGACATATATGTTTTATTTTCCTTTTAATTTTTCATACGTGTAGATGAGCCCTCATCGTAAGAAGAAGATCAGGTTAGCAATTGCAAGGAAATTGACCACTGTGGGGGTCCATAAGCGATGTAGCCTGTTCTGCTCCGGTGGGAGGACCTAAGACGCTGGACCAAAATAACCGCAGAGGCCCAGCTGGTAAAGTCCGCTGGGTATCGGATGCGGCATATCCCGGGGGCGTGGCTACGCACGCAATGGTGGAGGACGCGTTAGGGTAGAGCTCCGTGCTGAGCTCCCCTTCCCTGGGCCAATTCTCCGTCCAAATTGCACGCAGCAGCCCAAAACTTTGAGCGGACCTTCACTGGGCAATACTCGGCACTGAGGCCGAATCTGATAACGGAGACCCGGAGAGTCCAGCACCGGCCTTTCCTGAGGCCCGCCTGCGGGGCTAGTGACACCAGAGTCGGCGGAGTGATCACGGGAGGCCGCGGCTTGGGCCTACCGCGCAGGCCCCATACTGCGTTCTTCACCCGGGCGGGACCGGACCGCCCGGAGACCATCGCCGAGGGGCAGGAACACTGGCTGCTGGGTGCCCTATCCATCACGCAACTGGACGCCCGCAGGGGGCCCGATGTAGGAGCGGAGCGGGCGCCTGGCCTGCTTAGCCGAGCGGAGACGCACCCGTTGGTGCCGCGGCCCAGGATAGGAGGCCGAAGACCAGACGCGACCTGCGGCGGCCCTCCCGGTGACTCCCGGCGACGAGGGACTCCCCCCGGTCTGGAGTGGGGGCCACGGAGGCACAAGACAAGGGACTGGCGCGCGGGCCCCAGCCTGCAGATCCCACCCTGCGCCGCGCGGCCCACACGGAGGCCGCCGCTACCCTCGGGGAGCCTTTACGTGACCTTGGCCTCGACCTGTGGAACGGACACACCTGGCCCCCTACAGTCACAATCAAGGGAGCAGCTCCCAGGAGAAAAGCTGACGGAGTGCCTGGGAAAGACCCCCGGACCCACGTGGCGGAACTGTCGGGTGGCTGTTGACGCTGCCCGCGCCCTGCGGACCCTCTCCTCTGGCTGTGCGGCCACGGTCCGGCCGCATACCTTGCTGCTGAACGGCCGCAATTGACGGGCCGACCGATCACTACACAGGGGCCCACATCAGTGCATACGGCACGACCCTCATGCTCCCGGCGGGGAGCACCGTCGCCTGACTGACGGGGTGCACGGGCAGAGGGTCCGGGTGATTGGCATCGAGTGAGTGACCTACGACCGTGCCTGCTGCAGTGGAGGGGGCCCGCGAATAGCCCTGGCCCACTTTGAAACCGAGACGACAGGAGCAGACCTGAGGAGGGGACTGCTGAGCTGGCGCGAGCCACGACCAGGCGGGGGAGACGAGTGAGGCGCCGGCGAGCCGCCTGAGAGACGCTGCCTGATGACCGGACCTGCCGCGGGAACAATCCTGTCCTGCACCACCTGAGACGCCGGCAGAGCTGCTCTGCACATGTCCGGCGGAGTGAAGACGCGCACCGGGACAGGGGGAGCCCCGCCAAAAGGAAGGACAGGCAAGTCTCAGAACAAGATGGCCGCGGATCAGGTGGCTGCGAGGTTAGACAGCGTGCTTGCAGCCATGGAGCGCATGGAACAATCGCTTCAACAGACCAGAACCTCCTTGGAGTCGAAAATTGACAGTGTTGCGATTGACCTCACCCACCTGCGTGCCGACCATAGGAAATTGACGGACCGGACCAAGACGTTGGAAGGAGCAGTTAAAGACCTTGAGCCCAGGGTCACCCAGACGGACAAACACGTGCAGGATCTCCTTAACAGGGTGGAGTTCTTGGAGGACCGGGCTGAGGATGCGGAAGGAAGGGCGAGGCGCAATAACATTCGACTTGTGGGGGTCCCGGAAAAATGGGAAGGGAACCGACCCGCACAACGTGTAGAGGACTGGCTCCGGGAACTACTGCCCGCGGACACGCTCTCGCCGCATTTCGTGGTGGAGAGGGCACACAGAGTTCCAACGAGACCCCACACCGCGGGCATGAACCCAAGGCCTCTCCTCTTCAGGATCCTGAATTATAGGGACAGAGACACAGTGCTGCGGGAAACCAGGCGTCTTGGTGAGGTCCGTATAGACAATGCAAACGTGATGTTTTTCCCGGACTACACAGTCCAAGTACAGCGTCAAAGGCACGATTTCTTGGAGGCTAAGCGGAGACTCAGAGAAGCGGGCTTGAAATATTCCCTCCTCTTTCCTGCCAAACTGAGAGTGGTGGCACGGGACAAGACCTACTTCTTTAACACCCCAGAGGAGGTCGGTGACTGGCTGGACAGTGGTACTGATACAACGCCGAGACAGGTGCAGGGGAACGAGACAAGACCGCGGCAGCGCGGACCATGACGCCGCCATGGGAACAGGGGTCAGCAGAACCGACGACCGGAGGCACCATCGCGTCACTCCCCGCCAGCAGATCAAATGCTTAAGGAACAACAGGATGCGCTCCGCCGAATCTCCCAATTGAGCAGCTCGCCTGAATCGGACGTCGCTGTGGACCCTAGCCAGCAGATCACTCCCAGTGATGACGAAGACATTTATGGGATACCAGACTCCCAGGTGTCTGTGGAACTTCCGGAGGTCACACCGCAGACGGCAGAATTGCTCCACTGACGGAGACAGCACACACAATACGAAGATCTTACTGCAGCGACAAGAATGGAGCGATGACTGAAGGGACATTCGGTCATGCTACATGCTGGGAGTCTGCCGGGGGGGCTTCCGCGACCAGGATGGCGGATGGCCTTACCATCGCACTGTGAGTACTTCTCCTAGTCCCGTGGCCCTTGAGAAGGTAAGGTGGTGATGGAACAGTTTTGCCATATTTCCCGCTCCTAACCCCCCAGGTCTGTGATACCACCTCCCCAGCTTCGA
Source organism: Lissotriton helveticus (assembly GCF_964261635.1). Lineage (NCBI taxonomy): Eukaryota > Metazoa > Chordata > Amphibia > Caudata > Salamandridae > Lissotriton > Lissotriton helveticus. The sequence continues at coordinate 1,299,624,845 of NC_136057.1, forward strand.
TACATGGCCGGTGGCTGCAGCAACCCCCTATATCATATGACTTTCTCGCACTGTGTGGACGGAGAGTCGGCAGCCATTTGTACGCCCAATACAAAGACAGGCAGTGGGGGTGCATCCCCCATGGGGCTAAAGACGCCGGGTTCTGGCGCACTGACTCTGGCTGCATATACACTGACCCATGAGGCCCAGGGAAGGGCTTTGATCTTCCTTACTGTAAACCTAATTGAACCGTCAGGACCGTGAATAGCACACGATCCCCCTAGATTTGAATAGTTGTCCCTCTTCTTTGAAGAGTATGGACAGTGGCCCGTTTCGCTGCTGCCCTTTTGGTATTTCAGGGGAGTTTCCCTACAGTTGGGTTTTGTTATTACATGTTTTTTCCCCCCTTTTTAATGTCTTCCTGACCTTTCATGAGTGCGGTGGGGGTGGCGGCCGGGGGAGAGTTGGCGGTGGAGATAATGTGGATGGGTGCTGGACTGCAATTGCGGGGGAGGGGAAGGGGAATATACTGATGTACAATGACGACGAACAAAATATGTACCTGGAATATTAGGGGTATGCACACACCAGCACGCCGTTATCAGATATACTCATACTTGAAAAGACACCAGGTACACATCGCGCTACTGCAGGAAACACACTTGAACAAGGCGGAGGTGGTCGCACTGCGACGTAGATGGAGGGGGCAACTGTATGCTACTGAATACTCCTTTTTTGCCCGGGGAGCGCTAATATGGGTAAGGCCAGGTACTCCCTTTGCGATGACTGACGTGCTAACTGATCCAGAGGGCAGGTATGTGCTGGTGAAGGGCCGCATGGATGGGCAATCTATAGTATTAGCGTCCATATACTCTCCGAATACGGAACAGGGGGGCTTCCTGGCACGTGTCTCGGAAAAACTGGCACCCTGCACGGAGTCCCCTGGGTTCTCGGAGGGGATTACAATACGGTATTGGACCCCGCACTGGACCGCTCGGCCCCGCCTAGGCATGATGCCACGTCTCTGGGAGCCATAAAGGCACTCACCCAGTGGGCGACACAATGGGACCTGAGGGATGCCTGGCGCGCACATAACCCTAACATTAAAATATACTCCTATTACTCAGGGGCACACTCGTTACATGTCCGCCTGGATAGGTATATGGTGTCATCAGAACTGTTACCACACATAACAGACTCACAATATCTTGGCCGAACGCACTCTGACCACAACCCGCACACGCTGCACATAGCCTGGGAGCGCCCCCACCCACCCATCCCCACGTGGCGCTTACAGCCGGCCCTGCTACTAGACGCCCCCTTCCGCGACTCCCTGCAGGCACGCGTGGCAGATTATTTTACTGACAACTCAGGCACGGCGTCCTCCCCGCAGGTAGAGTGGGACGCCTTCAAGGTGGTGATGAGGGGTCACTGCTTGGGAACACAGGGCGGTATACAGACACAATTAGAGACCGACCTGCGCCGGGTGGAGACTGCATTGCTCTGCCGGGAACAGGAGGCAGTGGAGGGGATAGACACCGGGCTAGATGAGGCCCGCGCGGAACATGAGACGCTATTAGAACGACTGCGTCACGTTAATTATGCGGCACACTCGGCGCGGACACACCAATAGAGCGACAAACCCGGCAGACTGCTAGCCTGGCTAGTCAGACAAGAGAGCCGTACTGAGCCGATATCAGCCATCCGGACGAGCATGGGAGACGTAGTGTACACACAGAGTAAGATACATCAGGCCTTTGTGCAGCATTATCAGGCCCTATACAGATTGCAGCTGAGGGTTTCGCCGGCGACCATAGCTGATTACCTAGAGAACATCCCACTACCGTCCCTTACAGAAGCGCAGCGGGGAGACCTGGGGGCGCCTTTCACGCAGGAGGAGTTGCGTGAGGCTATCTTCGCATTATCCAATGGCAAATCACCAGGCCCAGACGGCCTACCTGCCGAATTCTTTAAAACCTGCTCAGATACACTGATCCCGGAACTGCTTAAAATGTATAATGCTGCGATAGAGGACTCGGCGCTTCCTGCTACGCTAAATGAAGCTAACCTGGTTTCTCTTCTGAAGCCAGGCAGAGACGGAACCAACATGGGCTCCTACAGGCCCCTGGCTATGTTGAACACCGACTATAAGATCTTCACCTCTTTGCTGGCACGTCGCCTCGCTACAGAGGTCCCTGCCTTGGGTCATACTGACCAAAATGGTTTAGTGCCAGCGAGAAGCACCTCGCGCAATATCCGCCGTCTCTTCCGTGTACAGGAAACAGCAGTGTCTCACTGGCCGAGATCGGGTTGTCTGGTCCTGGACCTCGAGAAGGCCTTCGACTCGGTGGAGTGGCCTTACTTGGGGGCAGTGCTGGACAGATTTGACCTAGGAGGCGCGTTCACGGAAATGGTGGATCTCATCTACCAGCGGCCGAGTGTAAGGGTGCGAACGGGCAGGCTGCTCTCTGAGGCGGTACGGGTGCGCAGAGGCACCCGACAGGGTTGCCCACTGTCGCCCCTACTCTTTTCTCTGGCAATTGAACCCCTGGCAGCGCTACTACGATCGCGGGGGGCGGGATGGGGAATCCCGCTGGCTGATGGTACACATATAGTCTCGCTGTACGCGGACGATTTACTTCTGTACGTCCGAGACCTCACAGCAGTGCCAGATGAATTGTCGAATATTTTCCAGACATTCGAAAAGGTATCGGGCAAAGTCCGGAGTGTACTCCTTCAGCCATGAAACGCAGGAGTGTGACGTGACCCTTGGAGGTGTCAGACTGACCTGGTATCCCACCTCCTTTAAGTATCTTGGAATACACATATATAGAGACTTGGAGACCATATTGGAGGGTAACCTGGGACGTGCCATGTCCTCTTTACGAGCACAGATGGCTTTCTGGAAGACACTGCCCCTAAATGTACCAAGCAGGATTGCTCTAACCAAAATGATAGCTTTGCCCAGACTGCTCTATCACTTTGCCAACATCCCGTCCTACGTCCCCGCTAAATTCTTCCGGGACCTAGAATCAATGGTCCGCAGCCTGATCTGGATCGGAGGACGCCCCCGTGTGGCCCTGACGAAATTATACTCCCCAGCAACAGAAGGTGGACTGGCAGTTCCTAATATGGAACTGTATTATCAGGCTGCGCAGCTGCAATGGGTGACGCACTGGCTGAGTGGCACGCACTTGGATGACACGGCCACCTCTACATATATATGGACCCATACACAGATATGCACACTGTACCATCCCTTGACTAAAGGACCGCGCCCGCTGCCCCTACATGTGGCTGTGGCCCGCAAGTGTTTCCTCCGCGGTTTAAAACTGACCCGGGAAGTCAAGCCATATGCCCCTGCGATTCCTCTGTTGGGCACACCCAGGAGAGGCGGAACAGTGACGGCGCGCATTCTAGAGTGTTGGTCGGCGGTTGGAGTGGAGACAATGGGCGACCTTTATGCGGACGGAGCTATGCTTCGATTTGAGGAGCTGGCGGAGGGCACGGGTCTGCAGGCAGGGCAGTTCCTGACCCATGCATCTATACTAAGGGCATACACGGACTCTTGGGGAGATGTTGGAGAGGAGCCGCAGATGCATCATGTAATGCAGTACCTACATGTAATGGGCAACGGTACTCACATCATCCATTGGCTGGCGCAGGCTCTCCTCCTGCACTCACAGCGGTCCACACAGCCGGCGCGGGACCAGTGGGCGGCTCACCGACGAAGGGACCGGACGGATAAGGAATGGTCCATGATCCTAGCATGCCCTATGAACATCCCGCGCAATGCCCGCTTCCGAACCATCCAATTTTACATAATACATCAGGCATACTTGTCGCCAGATAGGATCAACAAATACTTCATGATTAACACCGCTGCCTGCCCCAGATGCGACCTGATAGGCGTGGACATTTTGCACATGCTTTGGGATTGCCCCACCCTAGCCACATATTGGGGGGAGGTAACGTCTCTCCTAACGCGCAGCGCTGGCCCTGGGCTACCACACACTTGGGAGGCATGCATACTGGGTCTATATGGCAGACATAAACTAAACAAGACACATGCCAGGTTCTGGGATCTAGGCCTCATTACAGCCAAGCGGTTGATCACTAAACATTGGAAAAAGAAGGAGCCGCCAATCCCTAAGTATTGGTGCGCTTCCTTCACTAACTGGGCTAGGGCGGAAAGCGTGGCTTTACATCGGGAGGAGAGTGCGGGCTTGAGACAGTTCCCCATTGCGCAGATTTGGGACGGTTTTGTGAGATCCCTCCAGCAAGCAGGTGCGAACAGGGGACTCATACAGGGTCCGCAATGAGCAAGATGACACGGACGGAATAGATGAAGGCACGCTCGGTGAATGAATGGTGTTTCCCCCCCCCCCTAGCGACATACACACACTGAGGACGCTGGTCGTGTGGCGTTCCTAGATCAGTGGGGACTGCCGCCCTCCCGGTTGTTCAGACAGCTGACACTTGTACGCACCACATGTCTGGTACACTAACCAATGGATCGGGTAGACATTCAACTGCAGGCACAATGCCGTACAGTCCGATTACAGTGTCTTATTGACCGCCCTTCGCGGTGTCACTCCCTTTGATGCACTCTCCCTCCCCTACAACCCCCCCCTCCAATACAACCACCCCCGTTTATCTGTTCTGGACTCTTACCTCCCACACGTAGTTTGTCACCCAGGAAGCACACACGAGCACCGACTTAGACGAGGGGACTGGCGCAGGCCACGTCTCTCTCTGCAGCCACATGACGGACCACAGAGCCACCCGCGCGAGTCGCGACACAATGCTGAGTGGAGACGTAAGGTTCGGCTATCCCTCGGTGGGTGAGACGATTCGAAGCGGAGGTAGGCCGCACATGTGTCTCATTTGCATCCGAATTATTGACACGCAGCTGAGGTCTGCAAGCGATCTTCCTGGGCTCGGGAAACAGGGTTGCTGAACTGTTCTCTGATGATACAGCCGACAAAATGGGACACACCGATGAGAAAAGTCCAGTTTACGGAGTTGAAATGTTTATTCATATTTAATAAAACAAGACGTCCATTATAAATATATTATGCGCAGGGGCACCTATAACGTGCAGGTTATTGTTCATGAAAAGCTAAGTTTGATAGCCGGTACGAGACTGCATACATGTTACTTGTGCTTCTTTGTATTATACATGCATCCTTAAGTCACTGCCGGCCCTAAGGGTTGTAGGCTAAGCAATATGTACTGCATTGTGGAAAATTAATAAACGTCTTTTAAAAAAAAAAAGAAATAAAAAAAAAATAATCGGATGCGGCATATCCCAACCCCTTGATGGCCCATATCTTGGTGCTGGCCATCCACATCTTGATGGGGTAACGAAGGCCCGAGAGCAACAATAAAGGGGTAAGTGTAAGTTTCTCTATTTCTGAAGCCACAACTCAATCATAAGAAATAAAAGCATTTTTTAATAGTGAAATTAATCATTTTAAATGTATTTGTAAGTCCCTGCAAAATGGTGGTACATCTACCCTTGGCACATAATGGTTGAACTACTATAGTGCCACCATCACTCATTGAGTCATCCAGTAAAACAGCCATTTATTTTTTCTCTTAGAAATGCAGCCTGTATTTATTAGAGATTATGGCATTTCAACCTGCACATCTGAAGTATGTGGACATCAGGTATAAATAATAGACACCCAGGCCAACTTTTATGAACAAACCTAGCAGTTTAGGACACTGATAAGCAACTTGTCTCCAGCCCAGCTACTTGAGAAATGAAGATTTGGCCTGCTCCTTCAACATACTGCCAACACAGTGAATTCAAGGACTATCTTCGTGCACTCTTGTGTGAGGTACATGGACACTACAGGCTCCTTACACAGTGCACACTGCAAACCTGCTGCTGAATGGATCTGCTTAATTGATTTCTAGACACCAAATGTTGGCTTTGTAAAAGACAATTAGCTATTGTATCATGCTCAATTCTAATTTACTTGGTGAAATTAAACTTACTAAGTGTCTATCTTCCCACTGTATATTTTCTGGCAATTATTTCACTTTACACCATCGAGTGATGTTCAAGACCTTGACAGGCAATGTGTGTCCAGTTTATAGTTATGTGTTAACATGCCAGAGAAGACTTTAGTGTGTGTCCAATTTCCCCTGTACAGGTGGTCTGCATGCTCAACAGCTTTTTGTAGTTTAATTACCATATGTCAACCATTTGTGGTGTAATATTTTATTTGAAAGGCACATTTCTATGTACCTGTAGCAGACGTTTAAGGTAAGTCAGGTGAACGTTAGAGTTAATGTTGACATCCTTGAGTGAAGGTTAGCAGAAAAAGTATTAAGCTGTTGGCTGAATACAGCATTGCTTACACTTCTGCTTATCACAGGGCAACTACTGATGTGATGAATCAATTTGCTGATGGCATATATATCCCCGTACCAGTCTTTGGGTGCATAATATATTCCTTTGGTGATAGAAAATATCTGTAGTTTTTTAGTTTGTCTTTCATAGGCGTGTGTCCTGCATTTATAGTGAGACTTTCCAGAAGTGAGGGCTGGTTATGATTTTAGATGTGTGCATTCCTCTTTCAAAGCCAAGCTGTCAGCTACAGTATACACCCCATCCTTGGTGGCTTCATAATTTACTTCTATCAACATCCAGTCCTTAAAGTACACTGTACTCTCATTGTTGTCAGAAACTTACAACCCAGGTCTGCAAGAATATTAAAGTAAGTAGTTTTGCTTTATCCTGAAAAGTGAAATGTTATGTTAACATAGCTCTATTTCTATCATTAGCATTCTCCTGAGTAACCGAAGGAGATGTTTCTCAGGAAGATGGGGAACAGGACATCTGCTGGGAGTCTGAAGGTGACATCACTGCCGCAGAAGGACCCAGTGACACAGAGGGTGACAGGGCTGGAGAGGAAGCCACTACATCATCTGAGCCCGAGTCCTTCCCACCAGAGCAGCCCCAACTGGTGGTGGACCCTAGGCCATCTACAGGGCTTTCAACCTTGTCCACCACAACCAAATCCACCAGCACCCTCCCTTAGGCTCCCCCCAGTGTAGGCCAACAAGCAGCCCCCAAAATGCTGAGTTCTCCTTCGCCCCAGGTAGCTCAGCCCCTGCCATGTCCACCCAGCAGTGATCTCTGAGAAGGCTCTTGATGTGTTACGTAGCCTCTCTGTAGGGCAGACTGCACTGCTGTGTGCCATCCAGGGAATCATCCAATAGTACGCACAATTGGTGGCTTTCATGGATGGCATATATGGTGATGTGTCTGCCATACAGAGAGGTTTGTCCTGGACCAGATGCCCCATAGACCACACTCCCTCTCACCCACCACCACTTAGCTCTTCCTCTGTCGACCCTTCATTATCCCAAACCCTTCCACCTACTACCAATCCACCACCACTCTCCTCACAAGTCGCACACCAATCCCTGAACAACACCTACATATCCCCACCCACCCCAGAAAAACACAAACACAGACACTTACCAATAGCCTCACCCACCCATAAAAGCAAACACACTAACACTACAGAAAACACAACCACCACAACAACTGAACCATATACACAACCAACAAACATGCTGACTCACACAGACACTCATGCACCCACCACTCATCACACCTATCTGCACAAGCTTCAAGCTTTAGAGATAGCATCAACACACAGACACACACAACCACATGTCAACAACCACCTACAACACCCTCCACCAAGCACAGACACAACCACTCCTTCACCCACAGAACCATCCAAACCCACACCATCACCCAAGCAGACAACCAAAAAACACCCTCACCCAATCAGATACCCCTAAAACACCCTCACCCAAACGCACACACTTACAAGCACACACCCAAACCTAGACCCACACCCGCACCCCAACCCATATCTTCACCCAACCCTAAAGACACAACACATACCACCACCACACCTAATACCAGCACAACATACCCCCTCACCCTCACACTAAGACAACCATCACCAATCTCTACATCCAGTGCCTCCCATACTATCACCTCACCAGCCCAATCTCTCTTAACAGCTCCGTCTCAGACACCAACTCCTAATCCCAAGCCCCTCAACAAGAGACCAACCGCCCCTCTCCCAAAATGTTTGAGGCGCCAGAGTTCAATCAGCTCACGGTGTGAGAAAAGCCCCTTCTTTAGGAATTATTTTTGAACAGAGCTACGTAGAGGCAATACTTATTTACACTACGAAGTGTGCAAGACATTGTCGCTATTATACAAGTGAAATCAATATTTATTTGTATTATTGCAATTTTATGATTCTTTTGAGAGACGAATTGTGTATTTTTCAACAGATTGCTTAATTTCTGATTTACATATACACCATGTCAATATGTAGCTTTGGTGTATTTCATTATTATTGAGTTTAATTTTCAAAGTATTTGGATAACCAACTTCTAACATTAAAAAAGAGCCAGATAAAGGTACGATTGGGAAAGAGAAAGTAGATTATGTGCATTAGGTATGCTTTGGAAAGTATACAGAATAACAACATATATTGATGATGATATGATAGCATATGTGATTAAATAAGACTTGAAACTAAAATATGTGTTTACAATGTTGCTCATATGTAAATATAAGTGTCATGCACATATTACATAACCAGTTTAACATACTTTCCTTTAGGAGTAGTAAAAGAGCCTGAGCAAAATAACTTATTTGGTGTGTGTTTCTGTCACATTGATGGATATGTATGGCAAAAAGACAGTGATACGTGGAAACAAACCTGATATATACGGTTGCACTAAGAATATTTTTTTATGGTGAGGTTTTGCCTACACAGTTTCAATATCATAAAAGACACATTTCAAATGTATAATTACTAAATATATTACTACATGCTGATAATTTAGAGAAAACAACACATTTCAGAATGGGCATGTTTATGGCAAAATCAAACAAAACTACACATACCTTAGGTTACGGCAGGGCCGTCATTGCTTGTCATCCATATTGAACAGCAGGTAAGCGAAGCCTTGCAATATCCAATTCATGGTGATAGATTGATGGGCAAATGTAGGTGAGGTCTGTTATCCCCTATTATATGTATGAAACCGCCAACTCAGGTGTGGAGGTTTAACCACCATGCCAAGGATGACGGAAAGCAAAGTTGTAATGTGGTGGGCAGAGTTATCACTGGCACAACTCCGTCATCCACTTTTCAACGCATATACAGTCGATGGAGTAGTTTGAACACAATGGAGACGGCATATACTTCACAGAGTTTGCCCGCCATACCACCAACATAATTTGGTGGTCAGAAAGAAAACCATTTATTTTCCTGCCTGTATTTTTTTTTTTTTAGAATGTAGACCAAAAACAGAAATTGGGTTGTTGTTGGAGTGATACTACATGACTGACAGGCAAATAGCTGTGAGATTGACAGATAAGGAGGATAAGAAAAATAAATACATTTTAGTAATAAGGCTTAACCAGCAGCATATATGCACAAACTTGATACTAAAATGTTCATGTTTTCATTAAGGGGTATTGATATCATGTGGAAAAAAGTAGCAATGGATATCTGCGGTCCTTTTGATTGCTTATGCATGAATGAAAAGTATGTAACTGTATTAACCCCTCCCACGCTCATGACGAGCTCAGCTCGTCATGAGCCACGGTTCCCGTGTGCTCATGACGAGCTGAGCTCGGCATGACCGTTAGAACGCTCACACGCAGGCCTAATTTCCCTGCTGTGCTGGGCGTTCTAAGGAACATCATGGTCATGACGAGCTCCAGGATGTGCGCCCCTCCCCCCCCCCAGCACAGCGGGTGAATCGGCCCCGCAGCGAAGGGGTTAATGGACTATCATTCCAAATGGCCTGAATTACAGTTTGTTAATGAAATCAAATCAAATCCAATAATGTAATTAATTTCTGTTTGGCAGATTTTTTGCCGTTAGGGTTGTCCGAGGGGAAATTCTTACTGATAACAGGCTTCAATTCATAGCCAAAGAATTTACTGATTTTTGGGAGAAATGGGGCATCAAACACCATTGAACGCCGGTTTATTATCCAAGTGTTGGGTGAATGCAGTGAATTGGCTTTGTCTAGCAATTTGAATTGGAAAAACCAGGTCAAAAGTATGTTATGGAGTTATCGCACTACTCCCCATTAAGCAACGGAGGCAACTCTATTCAGTTTGTTGAGAGGTAGAGCACCATGCACAGTAGCTGTAACTGCATGGATGGGTAGGAGTGGTCAGAGAGAGATTAAAAATGATGACATAGGAGATAAAGTAGAGAAGTAATGTATCAAGAACAGTACAAACAAAGACACAGCCACAAAGTATGCAACAAAAAAAGGATGTATAAGGAAGGCCTTTTGGTAAGAGTGTGTCCAGGGAACTCAGTCAGAAAAGGGGCTTCTAAATTTCTTTGTCCAAGGAGGGTGGTTATGGGGAAAGGCAATGCTTTCTTACTTTCTGATGGCAAGTGGTGGAATTCTAGGGGTGTTGCTATTTGTGCCAAAACTGAGGAAAGAGTGTGGATGAACAAAGGCACAACAATGGGAGCAGATAAATCAGAGAATGGGAAAGATTGAATAGAGCTGGGTGTATGGAGAAAAAGCAATCCTGTGCGGCAGAAGGATTATGTATGTTCATAGACAATGAAGTAATAAAACAGTTAAATTGTGTTTTCATATTTAAGGGAAAGTGATGTGTTATAGCTTGCTAAAAGCAGTTTTATGTTTAAGGAAAGGGGATGTGTTATATCTTGTTAATTAATGCCTCCATATTTGTAGTATGGTATTGTAAAGTAGGATGTACCTTGTGATGGTTCAGCTGCTCCTTGGCTACCACCATGCTTCTATTCTGGAATATGGATTAATATGAGCAGAGGCTTTGGGGACAGTTGATGAGGACCTGACCAGATCAGGGGTCTTATGTAAGAGCTGAATAAGCTACTTTGTGAATCATATACAGATCATCTGCTACTTACAAGTGGTCACCCAGCGGTGTATACTATCATTAGGAGAAAAGGTTGATTTACTAGGACGAATTTATGTTGAATGCAAAAAGAGGAACGTTTCAAGGGTTTTTTCTGAAATGGAGATGATTATTGTTTAATCCGATGTCAAGAGCAAGCACCTTCCATAGTTTTGTATTAAGGTGTGAGAAAGCTATGCCACCAGGCCATGATCATTGAATACAAAGGACTTTAAAAAGCCTCAGCGTAGAAGAACACAATGATCACGCAGGACAGTTAAATTGGCTTGTGAAAAAAGAGGTCCAGTTTTATGGAAATCCTGATGGACAATACAAGGAGATTTGAAGGAACCAAAAGGCAGTAGAGACATGAACATCAGTTCAAAATTTTGGAATATTAAAGATCAGATGGCCGCTGCATGTGGATTTCGAATCAGGCAACGGATCAAGAAGTTGGGGATACGATAATACAGCACATTACAATAGTCCAGACAAGTCCAAATGACTGCTAGGACCACTGTCTGCCTAGAAGGAGTTGATAGAAGGAGTATAATGGTTCAAAGTAGCCTAAGGTGGGAAAAGCAAGCAGTCAGTATTTTGGACATTCGAACTGTGAGAGAACAAATCTTCCATCCATAATCTGAGGTGTTTCACTTTTTTGACAGGTATAGGGGTTTGGCCTACTTAAGATGGCCACCAGGAGAGAATATTAGAAGAGGTAGCTTTGCTAAAAATCAGACTTTCAGTTGGATCAGTGTTCAATTTGAGTGGGTTCTGGCCATCCAAGAAACCAATACAGTGAGACAGTTTCAGATGCTGGAGATAGAAGAGAACCATTTTGGTCAACATGATGCAGAATTTGGATATCATCTTCATACGTCAATCAATCAATCAATCAGGGGTTTTATAAAGCGCGCTACTCACCCGTGAGGGTCCCAAGGCGCTGGGGGGGGGGGGGGGTGTACCTGCAGAGGCAAGACGGGACAGCCACTAGAAGGTTAAATAATTTAGGACTTAATGAAGATAAATGCCTCACTCCAGCAGAGATCTCTAAGAAAGGAGTATGATGGGAGACACACTGCTTGGGATCTACCTTGTAGGTATCCAGTGATCCATATAAGAGTATTGTCCCTGATATCGGTGATATAGAAATATTCAATGACAATTGTGCAGGAGTTCATATCAAATGCTGCAGACACATCAAGCAGTACGAGTGCTATCGAGCTGCCTTGATATATCAGCATGTGCAAATCATCTAGGATATATAATAGAGCAGATATGGTACTATTAAAGGATGGAACCCGGCCTGACAAGGACCAAGAAGCTTTCACCTGTTTTTAAATTATTTTTATCAGGAACAGAAGTTGAGAAATGAGATGTTAATTACCTGTTCCCTGGGCCAGATGGATCTGTTTCAGACCCTGTTCGGGGGAGAGGGGTAGGGGGGAATGCCATGGGTCGAGCAGGGGCTATTGGGTCACAGCTGTGGAGACTGGAGTTGTTTGCCTCTACTGTCCCAGGGTCCATCTTACAATGGCTCTGCAACCTAGGCCAACTACAACCACCTCAGCACTTCACTGTCAGTGGTAACGAGAAAGTAGAATTACTTGATGCTGTGCTATAATGCTTTTACTATATTGTGAATACGCGAATGCTCATGCAGAGCTGTCTTAAACTTAATGGCCTTAAGACGGAGGTATTGACTATAGGCAGTCAAGACAGCATCTGTTTGGTGCTTGGTGGCCAGACTCCCTAGACAGGTTTCTTACACCTTAACAAGTGGTGAAGAATCTGAGTGTACAGATGGATGGCACCTTATGCACAAGATTAAGTCTCTCTTGGCTGCTTGTTACTGTCGGGATACTGAGGCGCTTGATGAAAATCCTGGAGTTCTTTCATATCTCGGCCAGGAAAACTATAGTCCAGGCTTTGGTTACATTTCGTTTGAACTATTGCAATGTGTTGTACTTAGGGCTTCCACAAACTCCTTTAAATTGTCTTCAGACTACTCAGAACTCTGCTGTTTAACTCCTTTTGAACCTTCCTAAGCAGGTTTCCACCTGGCTTCCAGTGGCAAAAAGAATTCAGTTCATGGCCATGTGTTTTGCTTATAGGGTACTATCTAAAACTAGCCCCAAGTGTCTTCATCCCTTGCTTACTCCATATAGGCCTTCTAGAACTCTTAGGGTCATCTAATTCCTTCTTAGCGGTAGTACCCTGTGTATGCAGGGTCTGACAGGGTGGTCGGTCCTAATGTTAACTGGCCACCAAACTATGCAATTCCTTGCGAACTTGACTACACAAATGCCCCACTGCGGAATTGTTCAGGAAGCTTCTTATGACCTGGCTTTTCTATTCTATCCAATTATCCCCCTTAAAACTTATCTATTGCTTGGACACTACATTGTGTAGCAGTTATGCGCTTTGGAAATGTAATGAATATCATTAATATGCACTGATACATTTTATTATTAAATTGCAATGTAATTTTTATATAAAAATTAAGAACATACTTATTCTAGTGTGTGTGCTGTGTTTAATTTGTATCTAATACACCAAAGTCATTGTACATAGAGTTATACAATTGCACATTTTCTGTACCTTGTAGTAAGCACAGTCTCATTTTGAGTATTGGCACCACGAAGTGGGAATTTCGGAAGGTAGTAGAATCAGTGCTTGTTTGTATATTCTATATCTAGTTTTCAAGTTCTTTTCACATTCTTTCTCGTACGTAACCCTGCCATCTGATCCTTTATTCGTTTTGTTTGGTAACAGTACTGATAATGTGCTATTCTTTCATTCACTTTCATTAAGGAAAAAAATGCATAAATGTGTGCTCATAATGTATGGATTTTAGCATCATATGCTGTAATTGATTGAGGGCAGAAGCATTTATCTTTTGACACGACAATTGTCATGCATTGTTTTGCTTGCATACTGGCTATTTATGCATTCATCATATGTTAGACTTTTAGGCTTTCCCAAAGTGTTATGTTTTCTTTTACAGCTTGGTGAAATTTATGCTTAGAACCATCTACCATTTTCCCTCTTCAATCTCTCAACTATCCTTCTCAATCCAAATAACTGGCTAACATATCCACCATTCAAATTACTTTCATATTTTCACTATACTAATTCACCACTAATTCTTTGTGGGTTCCGCAGTAGCGTGCTACAGGCCGAAAAAGCGCTTCAAGGCCTCGACAAGGGTAGTAAGCGCTACATAAATGCAATTACAATACAATACAATCTATGAACAGAAGAGAATGCGAACAGACTGCACATTACTACCCCATTCGCCAGAGGTAAGGGTGAAGTTTCTCCAGGTGGACTAGGTGGAGCACGGCCCAGCATGGGACCTGGTGAGTTGGCCAGATAGCGTAAACATATTCAACCAAACTTAGGTAAAGCCTAATTGAGCTAACCATATTTTACTTGCTGGTATGGCCTGTATTGTGCTCTGTTTGTCTGGAATCTGTTACAAGTGCACAAACAGGTTTTGTGTGGGAAGGAGACAATGGGTTACTGGACTGGGAAGAGTCGAGTGACAGAATGTGCGCATATGTTAAACCATGGTTTAGAAAAAGTAGGTTCCATAAATAGTGCAGAAGCAGTGGAAAGAGGAAGGAGTGCCAGGACCTGAAGCACAGTACCATGAAGGAGGAATGTGTGAAAGAAAGAGACCCTCTAAATTTGCCACCCTGGCCACTTTGCTAGCCCTCTCGGCATCCATCGGACCAAACTCCTTAACATATTATGAATCACCATTACAGTGGGTTGACCTTGACAGTGACATTTCGCTCTTTGAAATTCAGGAGGCTATCTATGCACTAGCCATCGGCAGGAGTCCGGGCCCTGATCGGCTCCCATCCGGCAAAACATTCCCTCCCTAGCCCCTCGCTTAAAGACGCTTTACTATGAAGACTGCCTACCAGCCACACTCTGCGAAGCACTGCTTGTATCGCTGCCAAAACTCGATAGGGACCACACATGCTAGGATCTTACTACCTGCTGGCACAACTCAACACAGGTTATAAAATACCTGCTAAGGATCTGACAGATTGCTTAGCGCCCTTCGTCCCAATCCTTGTCCACCCAGCTTTGTACCGTCTCACAACACCTTACTCAATCTAGGCAGGTTTTTCTGGTACCTGGAGTATGCCGCATCTGTATGGCACCCTCCTGGCTTCCTGGTGTTGGACCTGGGAAAAGCATTTGATTCACTGGAGTGAGCCTCCCTGTTTAGAGTGCTGCCGCGTTATGGCCTGGTGGCCTGCTTCATTCGGCTAGTTTGACTTCTTTATGCCCAACCTCTGGCTAGAGTGAAAACAGATGCCCTCACATCATATCCCACTCCTATCCACAGGGGTACCTGACAGGGGTGCCCCTTATACCTACTCCTTTTTTCCCTCGCTATGGAACCATTAGCGCACGCTGTCCATGTTCCGGGTTGCAACTGGGGAATTCCGCTGAGCGATAGGCTACATGCTGTTTCCCTTTACGCAGATGACTTGCTACTATATCTTAAAGACATGCACCATATTCCATCCGGCATAGCGCTGACACTTAACCAATTCAATGAACACTCCAGCCTTGTTTAATTGGGCTAAGTCCTGCCTCTTTCCAATGCCTGATCCTGCACTACGAATCAATGGTGCCTAACTGATGTGGCAACCAGACACATTCCGGTGCTTAGGCATTTTTATCTATCAGAATCTTGCTGACCTCTTAGATGGTAACCTTACCCGAGCGTAACCTCCCTGCGTGCACAGATGACATTCTGGAGGTCCCTGCCACTTTCCATGGTGGGACGCATAGCTCTAAAAATAATGGGGATGCTGCCCGTCTGTTATACTTTTTCGCCAGCATTCCTCTTTACACTATCAAACCATTCTTCGGCATGCTTGGATGTCCCACGGGCTAATTAATTTACCTAACATCCCACACTTTACTTATCCACTGATCTGGGAGGTCATGGAGTGCTGAACTTGGAGCACTATTATCTGGCTGCTAAGCTACAATAGGTGTTTCCGTGACTGGTGGGCCTCCAGCTGGCAGATACAGTCATTGCCTCTCCCCAATGGGATTTGCTCATCTACTATATTTATTCCACCCTGTCCGAGAGCCCAGATGCCTAATCCCAATGTCAAGCGCTCCGTTGTTATCAATGTTGCCTTCTCACTAAGACAGGACTGACATATGCTCCGGCGCAACCTAACCTATCCTGGGCACACCATGTGGGATGTTAGTCACTTCCATAGTAGAGCTTAAGCCCTGGCATGAGGCGGGTCTTCACACACACTGGGAGATCTGTATTGCGACAACACTCACCTCCCCCTCGATGACCTAATAACTAAAGATGAGCTGCCTCCTGGCCAATTTCTACTCTATATTTCCCTCATCAGTTGCACGCTGGGGGGGCCTGCAGTAAGAGCATGAAATGCACCTCACCATTTAATACCTACATGTCATGGGCCGCCACTTAAAACACTGGCTTGTCAGTTCCTTGCGCACACATGCAGCGATACCCCTCACGTCCTTGCATTGCCACTTGGGTGCCGAATTGGACCACCCATGCACAGACAATGAATGGCTCTCCATACTGGCTTAACCTGCCCTGGTGTCCCGTAACTCTTGTTTAAGGATCATACAATACTACATAACACACAGGACCTACCTCACTCTCCGTAAGATAAACTGCTATTTTCACCGCAGCTTGTCCTCGCTGCCATTTACCTGACGCAGACTTCTTAAACATGTTCTGTACGTGCCCATCTCTTCACCAGTACTGGCAGGGCATCACTGCTTGCCTAGTGAACTGCACAGGGAGCACCTCGTTGCACACATAGGAGGTATGCCTCTTGGGCATGCTGTGTCAGACCAAGAAAAGCAAAATCACCTTTCGCTTCACTGATCTTCTACTTGCTAAACGCCTGATAACTTGCAGATGGAAGTCATCGGCTCCCCCTGGGATTTCTGCTTGGGGATACTCTATGAGGACCTGGGATCGGGCCGAGAGTGTAGCCCTGAATTGAATTGAATTGAATAAAATGTATATAGCGCAAAACAATAACCCGAAGGCATCAAGGCGCCTACCAAAACAGATCAAAGAAGTAGCAAATCACTGCAGATACGCTTGCACAAAGAGGAATGTTTTCAAAGCCCTTTTAAAAGCTTGAAGGGAAGGCAGGGATCTAATTTCCAAGGGGAGGGCGTTCCACCCCTTAGGCGCAAGAGTGGAAAATGCCCTACCTCCCCATTTCACTCTCCTGAAACGGGGAACCGATAGCAGGAGTCTGCTCGAGGACCGCAAATCCCTTGCAGGGGTGTAGCGAGACAGAATAGATCCAACACCGGTGCGGCTATTTCTAGCCAGAGCCCTGTACGTCATACTCAAAATCTTAAAGTGTATGCGGGACTCAACTGGAAGCCAGTGCAGCAGCTTTCTGGCCGCAGTAGCTGAGGTACGTCTGGGGAGATCCAGAACAAACCTGGCAGCGGCATTCTGGACTACCTGTAAGCGCTGTAGCAGGGTCTTATTTATGCCCGCATACAGCGCATTACAGTAATCCATCCTGGAGCCAATAAGAGCAACAGCAAGCTGTTTCCTCGCCTGCAAGGAAAGGTAATGCCTGATCTTCCTTAGGACATAGATAATGCCCCAACAGGAAGAAACGGTGCGGCTAACCTGTTTGCCCATATCAAGGGAAGGGTCAATCACCACTCCCAGATTTTTTGCGGAGGAGGTGGGGGTGGGGCAGGCTCCTAATGAGTCTGGCCACCAACACGATGACCAAATGTCCTCTTTCCCTCCAAACACCATCACCTCCGTCTTCTCTCCATTTAGTTTAAGCGTATTCAAGATCATCCACTGACCGACTGCCTCCATACAGGATCTAAAATTGGAGGCGGTCTGAGCGCTAGTCTGGGAGAGAGAGACGAGGATCTGGGTGTCATCCGCATAGGAGACTATCTCCATCCCATAGGATCTAATAAGCCTGGCAAGTGGGGTCACATAGATGTTAAAAAGGGTCGGACTAAGTGCCGACCCCTGCGGGACCCCACATTGCACAGGATGGGATGGAGATAGAAACTTCCCCAGCTTCACTCTTTGAACTCGGTAAGTGAGAAAAGATGTGAGTAGATCCAGGGCTGTACCTTGCACCCCAATCTCCCTCAGCCGTGATGTTAGTACTGAGGGGGAAAGGGTATCGAAGGCCGCTGTGAGGTCTAAGAGGATCAGGAGGGTGGTCTGGCCCTCATCAACACGCGAGCGGATATCATCCAGCACTATGGTGAGGGCTGACTCGGTGCTGTGTTCCCTCCTGAAGCCATGTTGAGAGGAATCGAGGCATTCCGAATTCTCAACAAAAGCGGCGAGGTGCATGTTAAGATGCGCCTCTAACAGATTTGCTGGGGCCGGAAGCAAGGAAATAGGCCTAAAATTTTTTAGGACCGACGGATCAAGAGAGGGCTTTTTTAAGAGAGGTCTTACCACCGCGCTTTTCCATTGGGTGGGAAAGGATCCGTCTCTTATAGCTCTATTCATGATGTCCGTCAGGACAGGCAGGAAGAATTCCCTGCACTGCTTAAAAATCCTAAGGGGGCACACATCCAACGGCGAGCCTGATTTAATTTTATTAAGGAGGTTATCCAACAACTCCACCGAGAGGGGGGGAAAGGAGTTTAGGATCCCCATCGAAGGCTTTTCAGTCATAGCGGAAACTACGGCCCCTGCAGCAGGGGGGGCACTCATAAGAGATTTCTGAAACTCCAAGACAGAGTAGATGTCGGATATTTTTGTCTGGAAAAAAGAGGCGATATTATTGCAAAGCTCTTGAGACGCCACTACCGGGTCAGGGGTTTGCAGAGTTATCAGTGAATCTACCACCCTGAAGAGCTCTTTGGAGGAGGACAGGGATGTTGTAAGGGTCGTAAAATATACCTGCTTTGCTTTTATAATTTCAGCCTTATATTTCCTGAGCAAAGACTTATGAGTTTCCCTATCTTTAAAGTCCCAACCTGCGTGCCAGAGGCGCTCCTGTCGCCTTACCTCCTGTCTCATGAGTCTCAGATGTTCTGAGTACCAAGGAGCTGAGGGCCTTTTCCTGGCACGTTGACGAGATTGAAGCGGGGCTAATTGATCTAGAGCTTCAGTCATAGTTTTTTCATAGTGCAAAACGGCTGTAGACACGGTTTCTTCCAGAGGGAGACAAAGATTGGAGGCCCATGGGGCAAGGGAACTATTAGAGATATCCCTATAGTTTCTCAGAAATTCTTGATTACATGGAATGTTTGCAAGCTCAGATGTGCGCCGACAGCAGAGCTGAAAGGGAACAGCCAGATGGTCAGACCATGAGAGAGGGATGGAGTCTTCAATCGACAGTCTCTCATCGTTAGAAAAGATTCCGTCGAGCGTATGCCCAGCTCGATGAGTGGCCCCTTTGACGTGCTGGTTAAAACCGCAGGCTGACATACTATCTAGCAGGGATATAGTGTCCTTGCTATCATGCTTTTCTAAATGAAAATTAAAATCTCCTAGGATACTGAATTCTTTTTGGCCAAAAAAGGGTTCTAGAGCTTGGAGTAACCGCTGGCCAAAATCCGTTCGAGGACCTGGAGGGCGATATACCAGCATTCCATGTAGGAACGCTGAATGGTCATCTTTTACGGAAAAGGAAAGGGCCTGAAAGCTGTCCTTAGGATCAGTGACAGCAACAGTATGGCAGTGGAAGTGGTCCCTATATAATATAGCGAGCCCTCCTCCCACCTTGCCAACTCTATCATGGCGCGCTAAGCAATAGCCCTCCGGGATTGCTTCAATGAGATCAGGGCTGGAAGAGTCCTTCGCCCAGGTTTCAATAATGAAGACCAAGGACGGCTTCCTATCGGAAACAAATTCCCTAAACAAGATATTATTCTTCACAAGTGATCGGGCGTTTAGAAGGATACCCCCTTCTCTCTCCACCCGCGTTGCCGGAACAGTGTATCGTTTCGAACGGTATCTCCTTTGCAGGATGGAGGGACTTACCATGGTGGCAGTGCCACAGCCACATACAAGAGGGCGTAGTAAATCATCGGGGGAGCAGGTATGTAAGCATCTGAGGCTCATGGGTTTGAATTCCAGCATGGCCTGGCGGGTATATATATGTGTCGGGAGGGCAGGGGTGTCATGACCATACGTCCAGCTGTCCAGCCCGTCCTCAGCGCGGACGGGTGCAGACGGGCTGGACTCTGACGTGGCTCCGGCGTAGCGACGGCTTACACGCTGCGCGCACACGCTGCGCGTCATTTACACCAATATATGTAGGGCTCTAGCGAGTCCACCTGACTGCTAGAGCGCGGCGAGTGTCAGCACTCCCTAGCACCCACCCAAGATGGCGCCCACCAAATTACGAGCGCGAGGGTCCGGCCCGCTCTAATAGCGGTGAGTGGCACAATTATAGTGCAGCAATGCGGCGATGTAATTTTAAAATCAGGGGCAAAGTGTGCTAAACAGAGGCAACTAAGGAGAATAAAAACGGGTAGTTTAAAAACAAAGCGCGACAGAATGCAGGCGCAGTGCAATATAGGCAGACGATGCTCTTACCTCAGTCCCTTATATGCAGACAGACCACGCGCTGCCTCTAGCGAGTCCACCTGACTGCTAGAGCGCGGCGAGTGTCAGCACTCCCTAGCACCCACCCAAGATGGCGCCCACCAAATTACGAGCGCGAGGGTCCGGCCCGCTCTAATAGCGGTGAGTGGCACAATTATAGTGCAGCAATGCGGCGATGTAATTTTAAAATCAGGGGCAAAGTGTGCTAAACAGAGGCAACTAAGGAGAATAAAAACGGGTAGTTTAAAAACAAAGCGCGACAGAATGCAGGCGCAGTGCAATATAGGCAGACGATGCTCTTACCTCAGTCCCTTATATGCAGACAGACCACGCACTGCCTCTAGCCAGTCCACCTGACTGCTAGAGCGCGGCGAGTGTCAGCACTCCCTAGCACCCACCCAAGATGGCGCCCACCAAATTACGAGCGCGAGGGTCCGGCCCGCTCTAATAGCGGTGAGTGGCACAATTATAGTGCAGCAATGCGGTGATGTAATTTTAAAATCAGGGGCAAAGTGTGCTAAACAGAGGCAACTAAGGAGAATAAAAACGGGTAGTTTAAAAACAAAGCGCGACAGAATGCAGGCGCAGTGCAATATAGGCAGAGGATGCTCTTACCTCAGTCCCTTATATGCAGACAGACCACGCGCTGCCTCTAGCCAGTCCACCTGACTGCTAGAGCGCGGCGAGTGTCAGCACTCCCTAGCACCCACCCAAGATGGCGCCCACCAAATTACGAGCGCGAGGGTCCGGCCCGCTCTAATAGCGGTGAGTGGCACAATTATAGTGCAGCAATGCGGCGATGTAATTTTAAAATCAGGGGCAAAGTGTGCTAAACAGAGGCAACTAAGGAGAATAAAAACGGGTAGTTTAAAAAATCAAAACTGTTGTGCACACTGCCGCCTCGCAAAGGATATCTATCTTTCTGTTTAACCTTGCACTCTACCACTAAACTGCCTTGCAGTGCGCAATGTGTTCTTTCTGTTTTATTCCGGCCGAAAGACAGCAGTGTGAGATGATTAAGGATCGGGATTCAGATCGGTGTGCCTAACTGCAGTGAAATAGTATTTAGTAACTAGCATGTGGTGTTCTACCTGCGTGTAGTGTTGTTGAATTATGCAACTCTCAGCTCAGGCATGCCCCTGAATGAAAAGCCATAAGCACAGCAGGCAAGGCAAGCAATGAAGGCAATACTAAGCAGCCCATGGAGCGCTGCCTGTGCCCGTATTAAAAAAATCAGCAATGTTGTTGATATTGTGGCAATGTATGTAGATTGTCTGTGTGATGTGGCATCAAAGGAAAGGTGCCTGGTCTAATTCCTTCACCAAAGTAGCTTAAAGGTCTTTGTTTCAGTCTTAACAAATTAATTAAGTCTGAATAAGCAATAAATACAAACCATTTGTCAGCACATAAACACCGGGCCTGGTAACTGATGGAAGGACATACGGATTTGGGATGTAGTCTGCACTGTGTAAACACTGAGAAAGGAAATCCATTACATGAAATGAATCTCTTTATTGGTGTCATCATAACTAAAGTTTGTTATAAAGAGAAGGAAGGCTTCTACTATTCAGTATATGTAATTACAACATGTTAACATTTTGCTCGAACCATAATGTACATTTTAATTTTGCAATGCCCATGTGTTCGCCTGTTATTACATAATCATTATTGTAGGAAGATTTTCAGCTTTAAGTGTCAACCAGATGCAGTGCATCGAGTGACAACCCTGTGTCCATGTAGGATAATGGCAGACAATGCTTTTCGCATTGTACAATTTGAATTTATAAACTACACTAACCGTTGAACAATTTTAATTCACTAATATATGGAGTATCTTTATGTATTTCAATATTTTAAGTTTAATTTTCACAATTGCTTCATAAACGTTCTTGGTTTCTCAAATTTGCCTGAAAATGCACCATTTGTCCTCTTTAAAAATAAAATTTCCAACAGGATGAACCCCCCCCCCCTCCAAACCCTGAACCAATTTTATGATAGTCTGTCGAGCTCACTCGCTTGCCAAGTGGCACTCAATCCAAACTTTTATGCCGCACCACTTTCAAATGTCACCAGCCGCCACTGATTACAATCCAGTAAATCACATGAAGCTGATGCAGTCTAGCAGGAGGTGCCGTCCCAGACGTTAAGTAATTACAGATGCAAACACTACAATGGCTCAGGCCTATATTTGTATAAAAACGGGTCAGCTAAAGCTGGACCTCAATTATCTGAAGATTTGAGCCCACTACAGTGAATCCTAATGCTGTATGTTTACAGTAACCGAGACTCACAGTGCGATGTTGGAAAACATTTTTGCCGCCGTCTGGTATCACAAGACTTCACACTCAGGGTATAAAAGTACTGCAACTGTGCATTAACGTGGGGCGGTTATTCAGAGTCACCATGGAAGGTGTACTGCTCTGTGGAAAGTCCCTTTCTTCCTGGACCGGTGAGTCATCACTGGCAACATTAGGGGGATAAGGGAATGTGGCACAGTCATGTTGGGAGGAGAAGACCAAAAGAAGCCCTCTCGAGGTTCTTCCTGGAGAAAAGCAACAACAATGGCACTCAGCATGGAAAAAGGCTCAGACTGGAGAAGCAAACTTCACCCTTTTAATTACAGCACATAAAAATCGTGAATCTCACTTATTTTGTTTTTGAGGAAAAACTCTAAAAACTGAATTCCTCTTAATAGCCCCACCCTCCAAAGTCCTCATCATGCAAAACTGGCTCAAACATCTGACTGCATTCAACGTTCAACCAATCCTGGTGGATTCAGCGAAATCATTAGGTATAACCCTCGATTGCAACCTCAATAGCAGAAACACATTAGCAACGCAACAAAGGGAGCAAACTTCCATATAAATACACTCAGAAAGCTGAAACCCTTCTTGCCCGCCAATGACTTCAAGATGGCAGTTCAAGCTCTTGTTCTCCCTCGGGTGGATTATAGAATTACCTCGCTCTGCGGACTTCCTAAAACAACAACAGCACCCCTACGAGCCTCCATTAATGCGGCTGCGAGACTCATCACAGGTTAGAAAAGAAGGTCCCACATCTCCCCAGATTTAAAATCCTTGAATTGGCTACCATTTGAAGCCAGAATTCACCTGAAAATTGCGTGCATGACACATAGGCCATACACCACACATCACCCAGATATCTCACTCAGAAACTGTCAATCTCCGGTGGTATAAGATCCACTAGAAGTGCAGAAAACCTACTACTGAAACCACAATGATTTAACAAGAAAAAAAACATAGAAATGATCCTTCTCAAGGATGGCTCCTAGGATGTGGAATGCACTACCTCCAGAAACCAGACTTAATTCCTCCACTGCATCGTTCAAAAATCGATCCCAGGGGCGGATTGGCAATGCGGGCATTCGGGCATGGGCCAAAGGGCCGGTGTCTTCGTGCCCTCTGTGGGACGTTTTTTTCTCCCCTTTCCCAGCCGCACAGTGAAGCTGCATTCATTTCTCTGTCTCTGGCTCCGTGCTGTCTGTGGACTAGAAAAGGGGAGATAAAAAAACGGCCCACAGAGGGCATGGAGACAGAGACAGAAAAAATGAATGCAGCTTCACTTTGCGGCTCCAGTGATTATCCGCTGTGGCCTCTCCTTCACCCCCTGCTCTGCAAAGCAATCACGCTGAGGGTGGCTGGGGAGGGGGTGATTGTTTGCAAAAATCGGCCTCCTTGGAGGCCAGGTGTTGCTCAGGCCTTTGAGCCATTTTCACCTCGGCCCCACAGGGGCCCACACAGCACATACACAGTGTTAGTTTTAACACGTCCCCCACAGCCCTTCACATTCAGGGCACAGTGGGCAAGGAAGAATGGGTCTCGCTGTGGGGGCCAGGTGATTTTTGGAACTTGCACCATCTTCACCTCAGCCTCCCCCTGGCTACCATGGATGACCCAGCAGCTGTGTTTGGTGCTTCCCAGCCAGGACATTGCCCTGAGGCCTAGAGGGCTGGGGAGGACTGATTAAATTACCAATTGCAGGGGCCTTACTGCTGTTCATGTGCTCCTGAGCTGAAGGTCTGGGGAGGGCTGAGTAGGTTAGTAATAGCAGGGGCTTCCTGCTTATTAGGTGCTCCTTCCCTGGAGGGCTCGAATAATTTTGTGACAGAAAGGGGCCTTGCTGTTTTTTTAGTTGCTCAGCATGTAGGCCATTGTCACCTTGGCCCTGTGTCCTGTGCAAGAAGAGTATCCTCTCACTTTCATTCCTTGTCTGTGCCAAACATCTTAAGGATTTTGGGGGCCCTGGGCCAAACATATTTTTGGGCCCCTGTTCGGAACAGATTTGAATTTATAATCCAATTTATGCTCTTTGAAGCCCTCTTTCAGCTGGTCACTGGACAGAGCACTACCATACTTGTCCAAATTCTTAATGTATTTACATCTAATATTCGAGGACATTGACAGTGTTTTCAATATTACAACACAGTAGCAGCTCACTAAAATTACTGAAAATAATCTCAGTGACATCCTCCCATTTCTCATATGTGATGGCCTGTTTGATCTCAAAGACATTTTTTATGGATGTTGCATGAAACAAACACATTTTTATGCAAAATCTCTGTGATAGGTTCTTACTCATCGCCCATATTAAAAATAAATTTGAAAAAATGGTATTTAAAACAATCTGTTTAAGGAGTATGCATGGTCATTAGGGCAAGATTCTCTGCAGAACAGAGCTGGCTCTATCAGGGGGCTCCCTGAAAGGCTGGGGCCCTGGGTCAGAGCCCACATTGCCCATGCCTTAAAACGTCTCTGGTCTGTGCATAGGCATATGTGACCTGACGCCAGAGTTGCAGAGATCGGGATTCAAGTTTGAGTCCCAGCGTCTGCTCAACAACCTGTGATTCTGGGCAGATCACTTCATCGCCCAGGCCCTTAAATAAAAAATCGGATCATGTGTACTGTAATTGGTACTCATAAATAGAACTGTGTTTTTTGTATATGGACATCACCTGCTGGTTGTGAAATACATTTATGACTAGATTGTACAGATACATTTTCCAGCATTCTTTACACCCCAGACTGCTTTTGCCTCGTTTGTAAATTCTGAATTTTGTTATTACATGTCCTATTCCCAGAGATTCCAGTCTTACCCTTTCTCCTTGACTTTGTGCTAGATTTCTGATTTATGTGATTATTAGAGTCTAGGACATAGCTGGTTGGGAAAGAGTATCTAATGGCATTGTGCAGGGCGTTAAAACGTAAGTATTCAGTTATCAAAACTGCAGTGCTCCTAGTCTTTACCAATGTTACTTGCTCTGTAACCTTTAAAAGGCTTATTTTACTAAGTATTTCTCTACAAATTATACCTCAAAGAGTAACCAAATGGTGTTCCATGAAAGGGCACGCGGCTTGAATATGGGCCACGCCCCTTGAATGTGGGCCACTTTTTTCGTCAGTGCCCAGGCCAAATTGTGATCCCAATCCGACCCTGATAGATCCTCATGGCAAAATTCACTTCAGCTTAGTATAAGGAAACTCGGAAGATCATTAGTACCCTGACCAGTACTCTCTCCATGACAAGGGTCCACCTGACAATCCTGATATTATAATCGGCAGTGCACTGCCTTAACAAGACTTAATGCGATGACTTCCTCTTTGCTTTGTTGCACAAGCTGTTATGTATACATGTTCTATATGCTTTATGTGATATATAAGTATCCTACTTGTTGTATAAGTAATCTCAAGGTCTGTAAAGTGCTCTGATATCCGCAAGGGTCTTGTTCGCGCTCTATAAAACTTTTAAAAAAAACTGAAGGACCATAAAAAGAAGATAGATTTATGGTGGGTGCTCTCTTTTTACAATGCCTTGAAGAGGCCCATAAGTAAAAACACAAAACCCAAGTTTATGATATTAAAGCCACCCAGGCAAATCTGAAATACCAAATATGCCACCTTAGGGACAGAGAGTTTGTGCCCCAACTGCTTAACCCCTCCCTATTCCCCATATCACTGACTTACAAGAAAAGGAGAAAGAGAGCAAGGACTCCAGGGGAGAGGAGTTGCTGGACATGTTCCCCATGCCTGGCCGAGGAGGTCAGGGGTGCAAATTCAGATGCATCTGGAAATGTAGTAGCACATGTGGGACTAGCATCAAGAGTTGTACAAGGAGGTATGCTGCGAGCACTGCAATATGACGGACCAACAGTAGGTCACCCGGTAGAGCGCTGTGAGTGACAAGACAAGATGCAGATTTCACTACTCTGGATTCATCTAGAGCCCGTGGTCTGTCCCTGTAGGGCTTTGAGGCCCCCGAGAAAGGAGCCAGACAATTACTAGGGAACGCTGAAGACAGACGTCAGACCAACAAGGAGATGCTTTCCTTCCACCCTTTCTATTGAAGCTGATGATGAGGGCTCCATTCTCATCTGCCCTGACACTCTTCTCCCTTTGAGGGAATAACCCGTAGCTAGGGGTAGACTTGCATTCCAGGACTTCTGGCCCTACTCTAAGTAAATGAGTATCATGGAGCAGTTCTGCAACATGAGGAAAACCCAAATCAACTCTGAGAGAAGCTACAAAGTGTGTTTGAAGTATACTGATCCGATAGGGCAGATGTATATAAAATGGAATTGTGATTCTGAATGAAGAGAGAGGCCAGCTGGAAAAGTCGGCATGGCCAGGCATTGATCCCAACAATGACAGTGCGTTGTATGCTACTAAGTATGTGTTGCTGATTGAACTCACAGATATGTGCCCAGTAAAAATGTGATTGGACTAAGATTTCAAATTGTAAGCAGAATAAGGGCGAGTGCCCGCAGATTATCAAATTAGGATTAAGGATAGATTTAAAAGATATTCGGGCATAGCCCATTCGAAAGAGATGGCTCAGGAATCTGTAGGTTTTGTGCATGGTTTGGTACCAAATGTGTGAGAAGCCAATTGATGGCAATATGTATTGGATGGCAAACAACGAAGTTGAAAGAATTAGTAACCATTGTAAATCACTGTGTTGCTTTGCAAGAAAGAAAGAATGAGACTGTTGAACCAAAAGTGAAGTCGTTGAAACTACAGAATATGCAGTAGATAGTGAATGGAAGATGATGGGGAGCCAGTCAAAGGGAGGAGCAGAGGATGGGGCAGAGAACAAGCCCCTGGAACTACAGAATCTTGTCTCACTTGTAGTCAGCTAGGGCACTGGGAGAAGGACTGTCCTAACCGCATGTCTAAAGTTCAATATCTTTCAGACCAATTTAATTGTACTGTGATTTGCACCGCAGATAGGGTTTATTTACACATACTTCAACAGGGTGAGAACATGGTTCTTTCCCTCTTATGCAAGAATACCAACTGTTTATCTAATGCATAAAAAATAAATGTTTTCAGACTAAACCAACTTGCTCTCCCGGCTATCACCCTCACTGCGGTCCACTAGGGCCAATGATTTGGGGTTCATGTCATCGTAAGCGCTAGTGAAAGTCATGATCGAACCACAGAAAAAGCAACCCAGGATACCTCAATATCTGCTAAAACAAGAAGCGGAGTTAGGGAATCACCCTGTAATATCTGCTTTGCTTAAGCAAGGGTTTCTTATTGTCATTGTGAACAGGTGTAACACCCTGATTTCGCTAATACGCGAAAGGGGTAAGGCCTATGTATGCAGATTTTTCTAAAACCTGAGAGCAATTAATAATGTGGTTATCCCAAGTTCCCCTGTGGTCCCCAATCCTGCCACCATGTTTCGCTGCAAATGCCAAATGTTTCACTATTGTAGGCATCTAGACTACATTCTTTCCCATCCCCATATGTGACAAGAGTCAGTTCCTCTTCGCCTTCCCATTTTACGGTTCTCAATTTTCTAGGCTGAGGCTCCGTCAGGGATTTATGGAGTCTCCATCAATCTTTTCACAAAATTTAAAGAAGCATCTGGACATGTTCTCTGCCAGGGATCTACTTTGGTCAATACCTTGAGGACATATTGTTGGCATCTGTTACTTTAGATCACCGCAAGATGGAACCCATTTATAGCCTCACCAAATTAGCTAAGAAAGTACACAAGGCTTCAAAAGAGAAACTATAGTGTTGTCTTCCCCAGCACAGTATCTTAGTAATTAATTTTCTGCAGGTGAATGCCACTTGTTACCAGACCAAGTTGAAACCATTCGTGATGTGCCCCGGCTTGTGTCCATTTCTCCAGTACGTACCTTTCTGGGTATGGCCAGATAATGTAGATAATGGATTACAGGCTGTCAGTATGGATATCATATCAATTATGCCAGAAAAGATATCCATGAACCCTTACAGTGCTCTAGGGAAGCTGAGAATGCATTCATACAAATGAAACAGGCATTCATTTCCATGCCTGCTTGGGCGGGCCTTCTGATTATACTAAGCCTTTATCCTTCACTGTCATAAACGCAATCGGTTTGCCCTTGGGGTGCTGGTCCAGGACCATGCAGATCAGAAAACACCTGTAGCTTATTATTCTGCAACCATGGACGGACTCATAGCTGGGCCCCCTCCACATCTCTGCTCTGTGGCTTCCATTGTGCATCTTGAAACCTCTAAAAACACTGTGTTGTGTTCCCTCTTGATTGTTGCTGTACCCAAAGCTGTTATTGCCCTCCTTCTAACCACAGAAACCCAACACCTCTCTACAACTTATCCAAATATGAGATTGTATTGCTGTCTGCCTCACACGTCACTCTCATCCTTGGTCCTGCTTCTTTGATGCCTACTCTTGAGGGAGCACCTCATGACTGTCTCATTGTTACTGATCATTTAACTAAGCTTTAACCAACATCCATATATCCTATTGTTAGCGATGATGGATCCTGTCTCTGAAATGATTGTGTTTTGGGTCAGTGGTAAGCTGTATGAAATGTATAAAGCTGGCAATTATCAAATGTGAGATCTGCCCAAACGGCTGTGCGGGCTGCACTCAACAGAGCATGTATAATTGCTAAAGAAAAGATTGCAAGTGTGTATACGGACTGAAAGTATGCATTTGAAAAGAGCCATAACTTTGTGTTCTTTGAATGCAATGGAAATTCTTAACGTCTCATCACAACAACAGGCTCAAGAGGGAAAAATTACAATCAGGTCGCCCTCCACTCAATAACCACAATAAACAACAGAGACCTGACTGAAAAGGGGGCTTCCACTGATTTACTTTCTAGGACTAGAGCCGGGGGCCACTACCTCAGCTCAACTTCTGGTTTTTAACCTTTACCAGTCTTATCTAGTCCTAAATGCCTAAATCTTTCTATTAAAATAAAGTATGTTCATCAGTCATCTTCATCTACATATACCCTCCTACTGAGAAGGTGTACGTAAACAAGCAAAAGTTTTATGCACCACGTGCGCTTCCCCATTGGGGCTTCTGGTAGGCTCTCACCAGAGTGCCCATGTCTTCTCATCATCTGCGACTTTCTCCCTGAAAAGAAAATTGTATCCAGTAGAAAGAGATAAAGAAGGTGTAAATGGTGATCTTATGTATGTCCAAGAAAAGACCTTGTGACGTGAAAGTATTTCACAAAATAAAAATTGAGTTAAGACTCACATCAAGCCAGTCTCAATCTGTCTGAAAATGCTACAAACGTATTCATTTCCTTTACCTTCTCTGGAAGATTGGTCTCTGTTACAATAATGAGCCCCGTAAAATGAGAAACAGTTCTGAATGAAGCAGAAATGTTTAAGAGACACTGAGGAGTGTGGGGAGACAGCACTTGGCGTGCGGTCACACCGATATTTCTATTTCACAACCTGAAACGCTTGTATCACAGAGCAGCCCATTCTAGGTTGGGATGGATTGCTACGTACCACAGCAACCCACTAGTATGCTTTCTTCTGTTCTATGGCCCAAAATCATTGTCACTCCTGTGTCATCTGTCAGTTCCATAATTCCAGGAAAGGGAATAAGATGACCCCGATGATCACCTTTCTCCTCCTTGAACATCTTCATGCACCTCCAGATGGATTTTATTTAGATCTAGATGCCAAGGTGTGCATCATGCACTTGTGCCTTGGTCATAGTCTGTATGTATTCATACTAGGTGGAAGCTAACATCTACACCAAAGCGGATGCCATCACAATTGCAAAGCTCTTACGTAGGTATTTTATTCCTTGGTTTGGAATACTGAATCGGCTTTCGAGTGACCGAGGAAAACAAATCATCTCGACTGTAGCGCAGGAGATCTATGAAATCTTATGGATAGATCAGCATTTCTACTGGACATGCCATCCAGAGTAAGCCTGGAAATTAAAAAGGAACAACGGAACCCCAAGAATAAGCTAGAAAAGATACGATCAGAAATGCAATTGTAGTGGCCTGATGCTCTGATCTGTGGTCTATCAGAGCCATACCTACTCAGAAAACTAAGTATGACATTTTGACATGGTGACCTATGATGTTACCCTAAAATACCCCAATCTCTGATGTTGTGTAATACTTACAACAAAATGATGATGCATTTTTATAGTATTGCTGCAAACTAATATGCTATCTCTATAATTTCCATTATCACACCCATGATTCCTAAGCCGAGAGTCCAAATAAAGTCTGCCACCCCCTCCAGCTTGTGGACTGAATTTATATCTGTGTGCCTTTCAGGATTTCCTAGGAATTCAGGACAGAGACCCCAATTCTAGCCCCAATTCTTCCACCTTCAGTCAAATAAGGTCAATAATGAACTCCAGAATCTGAATTAACTGTATATGGGCAGAAAGGGGAAGGGAGATAGAGAGAAAATAATTAGTCCTTTTAGGGAAACATCCTTTACCCCGCATGCCATTACACCACATTTTTTATACCGCAAAATCTTTGGCAACGCAGGGCTTTACACCGTAAACTATTACAACACATTCCCCAAAGTAAAACCCTATGGAGTTAGAACAGTAAATTGTGCTGTAATAGGGAATGCGATGTAATGGATTGCGCTGTAATGTTCTGAGTTGTGAAAGATTTTGCGGTGTAAAAACTGTAAATAACATGGTTTGGTCATCCCACAAAGGGAATAAAACCAATACCAACACATACCAAGACACAATCAGGCAGCAAATGTTCTCTTCAACAAATCCTTTCATTTGTTTTAAACTGCATTCTTGTTGACAGTGCAACTGGGGGATGCCTAATGAAATTAGATGCTTCTGAAAAAACCTTCTTGGGACAAATTGTCCCTTAAAGGGAACCCTTGTAGAAAGTAAGGTCTTGCAGAGCCTAGAAGCCCTACAGACAAATACCACATCCTCTGGAGTATCTTGACAGAACTCTATTCAAGGCTGCACATGGCTTGATCCTCCCAAACTGACAGCAACTGCAGATATTATTTCAACTATAGTAAACAGATATAAGGAGAGGTGTAAGCTGTCAACACAGAAGACGGTGGCCCATGTTCACAGCAGAAGATGCTGCTATAGATCATACAAATGGCTCCTGTAAATGTCTTGTTATGAAAAACCACTCACTGTAGGACTCACATTCGGCCCCACACATGAAATACCCGCGAGGCCTTGCTGCTTCCTTGTGATTCCTTAATGTCAAACATGATTAATGAGCAAAGGTTGCATCTGTCTAATGCGCAGCCACGCCACACTCTCTCGAACTATATGGAACACAATTCAGGAGAAATTGAATTTGCATGCGTTAGAAAATAAAGCCTTTACGCAAACTGATGAAAAAATTTTGGTTTTATCCTTCTCTCACAGAAAAAGTGGTGCCCTGTTAAACTTAAAGGGAAATAATGATAAAACTAAAGGGGAATAGGAAGAGCATACATATATGTATGTTAAAGGTATTTAAAAGCCACATAGAAAGTAAACCTCTCAATTAAGCACGTATTAGAATAGTTTTTTTTAAACCCATGATGCAGTAGGACATCTTATCAGAATGAACAAAAAGTTAGCGTCATCTAGCATTAGATGCATCTATGCTCCTAATGTATTGCATTCTTCTCTTTTATAATTTGCACTCAGGGCAAAGCAAACGCCAGAACCTGAGCAGGAAACACCAATTTCGAGCACAGTGCTTCATTTAGCAGCGTTTCCGAAAAGCAGGTTTTTAAAACTAGCCCTATAAAAAGACTACAACATTATCCTGCCATTATGTTGCTCTACATGAACATTACAACAACTTTCTGGATGCTTCAAGAGTAAAATGTGTAATTAACAAAACTTCTTGTGACAACACTTGCTCGGTCATACTGCAAGATCATAAATGCATGTTTTGAATGTTCTATGTCTTTCTTCTACAAAACATTCGTACACCCTATAAACAATAGGCTTATCAATAAACTAGGCAAATCAGTAACCGTGCGTTAGACACGGTGATGCAAAGATAAACAAGTAGCTGCTGTGGCAGGGAACCGGGGGCTGAGCTGAGCAATGAACACATATCTAAATAAATGTTGCAGCTTGAGCCGCGGGGCTTAGCAAATTAGCCTCTCTTCTGATGGACGTGTGCTGGAGGAGCATAACCCTAGAATCCTGGAAAGAGACTACAGGGGATGCAGGTCATTACGCGAACACAGAGGGGGTCATGTAAAGCGCTCCAATACCTTCGGTCGAGTTCACGCTATATAAAACCGCAACAAAAACAAGACAAGCCCGGCTTCGAAAGTGGTGCGCGCGCGATCGCCCGCCGCAGCGGAAGTAAAAGCACCGTGTTTGCACATATGTTTCCAATTAATGCGAGGCGGGGCGGAGGAGCATTGATGGCAAGCAAGACAGAGAGACGGAGCGAGGTGCGCACGCTCTATGCCTCACAAAAAGCTGTGGTCAGCTTTTTGAAGTCCACTAACTAAAAGTCTCACCAGACAGCGCATGCGCTGGCTCAGGTGAGACCTAAAAAGGTGCACAGAACATGAACAGTACAACTTATCCGTCCGTCCAAGAAAGAGAGCCCATCAACTGCTGTTTCCATGCAAGGTGTAACACTGTGACTGGTGCTTAATCTGCTCATTTCCTACTGACCTGGAAGTGTCTGGAACCTCCTGACTCCTTCCAGAATGTTCAGGCTTTTTCTACTTTGCCTTGGGAGTGCTGATCTGTGTTACCCTATTACTCTGTACTCCTCCTCCTTGCCAGCCGCCATGCGCCTGTCTGCCACAGTCTCCAAGGCCGGCGCAGAGCACGCTTGTGTTGTTGCATCTTAGAAATGTGGCCATGCCACTGCAACACTAGACACAATCCCCAAAAATCAAGAACTTTGGGATCCCTTATAGTGTACCAGGGGAGGACTACTCTGCAACCCTCTGGTGGGGGCCTACCAGATCCTACTTATCACCAACACCACCATTAAATGTTTTAGTCCCACTATGTGGATCCACACTTCCCTATGCAATCAATCAATCAATCAATCAATCAAAATAATGTATTCGACTCTAAAAGAGCCATAAAAGATTACGCACACTTCTTTATGCAAACGAGTTGCACTGCCTAGAGATGATGGCCCACTCTCATCTGCCTCAGGACCAACATCCAGCCGTGGATTAGGGTCTTCTGCCAAAACTGCTCCTTCTGCTGCCTCGCCTTGTCAGCGGGCAAAGTCACCAGTGTGCACCTTCTTAATCTGCGCCTCTTCAGACACACAACATGCACCCCTCATTGTTACCTCCTTCATTGAGGTAATCGGCCATCTCCCAGATACTAAATTCATCTGTGGGTCCGACCTTCTATCTTTCCCGTTGCAATGTGCATCTGGTCGCTGGTGTTAAAGATCATCACTGTGGAATGGGAAGTAATCAAAAGGTATATTTGTATGAACATTTTCAGTGCAGAGACACCTCTCTGTCTATGTGAATACATTCTAAAAAATATTGCTTGAGAAATACAATCTTTTTGCTGGATCTGCACTCACATGCCTGTTTGTTGGGGGGAAATGAGACTTTTATTAGAGTTGCAAGGCTCTTATTTAGGATGTTATTCCTTGGTTCAGAATACCGAACCAGCTTTTGACTGATAGAGGAAAACACATCTTCTCGACTGTAGTGCAGGAGATTTGTGAAGTCTTAGAGATAAATTAACATTTCCACTGTGAATGCCATCCAGAGTAAGCCCGTAAAGTAGAAAGGGAAAAGGGCACCCTCAAGAGTAAGGTAGCAAAGATATTATCAGAAATGCAATTGAAGTGGCCTGATGCTCTGCGGTCCATCAGAGCCATAAGTACTCCGCATGAAATTGTGATGGGGTGACCTATGATGTTACCCTCAAATCCTCCAATCTCTGCTACTATGTAAAAGTTACAACTGAATGATGATGCAGTTTTATATGTTTGCTGTAAACTAATATGCTATCTCTATAATTTTCACGATCACATCCGTGTTTCCTTACCCGAGTTTTTGAATGAGGTCTGCCTCCTCCTCCAGCTTGTGAACTTGATTGATATCGGGAGTGAATTTCAGGATTTCACTGAAATGCAGACCAGGGACCCGATGCTAATTCTGTGCAGGAGAGGTGTAAGCTGTCAACACAGAAGACGGTGGCCCATGTTCACAGCAGAAGATGCTGCTATAGATCATACAAATGGCTCCTGTAAATGTCTTGTTATGAAAAACCACTCACTGTAGGACTCACATTCGGTCCCACACTGCCTAAAGACAATAGCCAATCCTCATCTGCCTCAGGACCTACATACAGCCCGAAACTAAATGCCTCTGCCGAAACTGCTCCTGATGCAGCCTCGCCTTTTGTCTGCAGGCAAAATCACCAGTGCACACCTTCTTCCTCTGCGCCTCTACAGCCACACAATATGCGCCCATCACCCCTCATTGTTACCTCTTTCATTCGAGGTAAGCAGCCATCTCCAAGATACTGAATTCTCCTGTGTGTCCTGCCTGCTATCTTTGATGCTGCTCTAAGCATCTGGTTGTTGCTGTGTGTGAGAAAGTGCCATCTTTCTTGCATTGGTATACCCCCACTTTTTGCTGAACTGCTGATCAGCTTTGACTGAGTGTGCCCTGGGCTCCTGCCAACCAGGTACCCAGGGCCTGTGTTGCTTCCCTAAAGCTGTATTGAAACAAAACCCAATTGGCATCTCTGGCCACCTATTAGCCCCTAGTAAATGGTACCCTAGGTGCCCAGGGCCTGGTGACCAGAGAAGACCCCTAAGGGCTGCAGCACATATTGTGCCACCCTTAGGGACCCTGTACCCTGATACCCACACACTGCCTTTGCAGGCTGAGTGCCTAGGTACAGAACTAAACAGAGTCGACATGGCACACATCCCTGTGTGCCATGCACACAGAACCCACTGCCCTGGCATAGTTCATTCACCCCTTTATCTGGGTGCCCTGTGCCAGTGGTGTGGGCACAGGTGCATGAGCCCTGAGCCCCTTCAGTACCCAGAGCCATTCCTGGGCACTGTAAGTGCAGTGATGCCATTAAGAGTATATGGTGCTGGGAGGTTGTCATTACGAACTCTACAGCACCATAATGGCTACACTGAAGACTGACAAGTTTGGTACCAAACTTCTCAGCACATTAAACCCGCTCTGATGCCAGTGTGGGATTTAATGTAAAATCCACCAGCAACTCCTGTGCATACTAACCATTATGATTATAACCTATTCTGCGCACCGATGGTGGGATCTGGGGAGGGGGGAGGATTCTTAATAATAGCATTTACTGAGTAATTGGTTAGGACCTAGGAGCCCAGTGCTGGATTACAAAAGTAACGAGATCGTACTTTAACTGCAACTGAATTTCTCCCATTGGATAACATTGCCAGTTTTTCATTGAAAAGTTTTTAAGTGGGAACTTTTATTATTATTTCAAATCTTTATTTCGACCATCCGGTCATAAAAGATGCACAGTACAGAGAAAAGAAAACAAAATAAAAGAAAACACATGTAACACATCCTTACAGATAAAACATTGAATGCATATATAAAAGATTCCTGCACAGGATTTAGCCAACTCTTTAGAGAAGATAAAAATGTCTACACCCTACCCCACATCTTTTAAAAGGCAATTACGTGTGTACCAAACATTAGTAAAAAACTTTGAAAGTGCAAAAACAGTTGGGCCAGTGACATCAGATTTTAAAATCCTGTACATTGGTGCATATTCCCTGCCACCCATATTCCTTATCAACGGAAGGAGCCAATACTTTCTGTCTGCCCTGTAGGCTGGACAGAAAAAGACCACGTGCAGGTCATTTTCCTCCTTATCCTCACATACGGGACAGTGCTTTACAGGGGAAGCCGACGACCACAAACTTGTAAAAGACCGGAGGGGCAATGTGCCATACCTCCACTGGAGGAACAGTTTTCTGGCAAGTATGGGGAAGATAGGGTCCAATGCCTTTTCAAACCTGTAAGTGTCCTTATTTTGGAGGAACACTGCTGACAGAGACCCCTCCGGCTGGGCAGCTTTGGCCCCGGCCAATTTGCGTTCATGATACAAATTCGACAGAGACCTCTTGGAGATGTTGGGTGCCGCCGTAGCCGGGTCTGTCCATAGATCAGGGAGCCCCAATTCCATACAAGTGGCTTGAATATTTTTGACCCAAGGGACACTAAGCACCTTGGGGTGGTTCAATAGTTCGACCAGTTCTTCCCTGTAAACGACGAGATCGTTACTGCTCCATAGCCTGCGCCAGAAGGCTATGGGTCTCAGACCTATCTCGTCAGCCAGTGGTCGCAACCCTAAGTCAAGCCTCAATGGAAGAAGCGGTGTACTCGGAGGAAGAGCGGCTACCTTTCTTAAGAACTTATTTTCTGTTACTGAGAGGCCGTGACATGGCATATGACCCCACAGTTCAGCCCCATACATAATCGCTCCCCTCGTCTGGGCCTTATATATCTGAATTAGGGACCCCAATGGACGATACGTCGAGCCAGTCATTATACGGGCAATGCCCCCAGTGGTTTGTATGAGTTTAAGATTTGCCCTACTCTGGTGGGAACCCCAAGTCATAGTTTCGTTGAGGGTCACACCAAGATATTCAAAGGTGGCTACCCTCTCAAGCCGTGCGGCTCCCAGTTGTGGGTTCTGGCGCAGTTTCTGGGTCGGATTTAAAACCATAAATTTGGTTTTAGTGGCATTGATTTCTAGCCCTCTGTCGAGGCAAAATGCCGTGAAGGAGTCAAGTATCCTTTGTATGCCCATAGGGGTTTTTGAAAGCAGCAGGGTGTCATCCGCAAACATAATTGCGGGCACCCTGCGGCCATTTAATTTAGGGGCATCAGTATAGTCGGTGGCGTTGAGATGGGCGATAACCCCGTTGACAAAAAGGCAAAACAGGGTCGGCGCCAGCACACAGCCCTGTCTTACCCCTCGGCCAACGGGGAATCTATCAGTCAATTCCCCTGACCTCCCACACCTCACTCGGGCATAGTTGCCATGATGGAGCCTCTGTAGAATTGACAGGATGTCTGGGGGGACGCCCATCTCTGCCAGGACGCTCCAGAGTTTCTCCCTCGGGACCAGATCGAAAGCGGCCCGTAAGTCCACGAAAATCGTGTACAAACTGCCGCCGTCGAACGTTGCTGTCTTCCAGTAGATTAGATTCAATCTAAAAACCTGGTCCACTGTGGATACCCCTTTCCTAAACCCCGCCTGATAGAGACTGAGGGCCTTTTAAAATAGCTTTCTATTCCTTAAAAATCACTGCAATAACAAAAACGTTTTTACTAAACTGTTTTCAGCTTAGATCCCAGGACTGAATCTAGGATCCAGTCCTGGAACTACCAGAGTAATCTACAAAGTAATCAGCTGTATTTATATAGAAAAACCTATTGAGCGCAATACTAAATTGTGTACCTATTGTGTTTACCAAATGTATTGCCTTTCTGCAAAGTACTCATCTGAGACCTCTCATACTGATAATAATAATAATAATAATAAAGTATTTTATAGAGCGCTTGGCAGCGCCATCACGGCGTGTCCCCGCGCTATGGAGAGAAGAAACAAAGAGACAGCAGAGGACAGTATATTTTGATACCTGTTGGTTCTAAAAATAAAAGCTATAACTTTGATATAAAAACAATTGGCCTGGAGTTCAGTCTTTGAGTGTGTGAAACCTTTTGCTGATTGAGGGGGTACAACACATGCTTTACACTGTCCTCTGGTACTGCCTTACTGCTCGACCAAGCTACCACTTTAGAGAGTAAGGTCACACCTGACTTTAACCTCTGTTATACCTCTGGGGTTTGTGGACTCTAAACACACTGTACCTTACCTTCATCCAGTATATCCGTGCAGAGACACCTCTTTGTCTATGTGAATAATTCCTATATGCTACTGCTTCAGAAATAGAAACAATTCATCTTATTGCTGGATCTACCTGTTGATGTTGAGGGGAAATGCACCTTTTATCAAAGTGGGCCTTCATAAAAACTAAACTTGCCTTGACTTCTGCTATCATGGGCACAGACTGCTCGAATGTGCTGGTATCTTCCCCCAGTCTTTCCAAGGACTTGAAAAGTACCAAAATCCTCTTGAATGTTACCACCCTGATATTACTCATCTTGCTATGTCAGAAACAGGAATTGTTTCTAAGCTCTGCAAATCAAGCAACCGAAGTGTCTTTATGGGCCATAGTGTGTGACACTGTTGTAAGACCATAAGCTCCAAATCTCCCCATATGAATACCAACTTCTTATTGGCATGTTGTTTCACATCATCATCAGGATGGATACAATCACTACATATGTCTATTCTTGGCTGCCTCAGAAGTGGGCTGGGGGTCTATCATTCTGATTATGCTGTCAGACATTCTGCTGTTCATCCTCTCCAGAGATTGTGAGGCCCCTTCAATATTTCTGAAATTAACAGATTCTTCTCTTTCCCATATATGAATATGGGCAGGCTATTCGAGAAACTAGGTGCAAGACTGAAATATCTGAAATAGTGAAAGCAACACACCACTGTGTTGGGCGATTCATTAAGGATACGTTAGATGCACAGAAAACCATGCTCTTGCAGAATGACTTTCAAAGGGGTTGGTTGTGCTATAGTAAGGACAGAGTGCTGTACATACTTCCTTAACACCTCACTTAGCATACATGACCAAGAAACTCGATGCGATTCAGATTGGATTCGATTTCAACTTAAGTGCTATTGTTCTTGGTTGTCAGGGATATTCTGGAACTGTGAAATGACAGTTTTTCAAATAGTAAATTCTGTAATTCCAATTATGGTTACTCTATATTTTGAAGTTAAACTATTAGTGTGCATCATCCCAAGCACGTGATCTAATACAGGCTCTGTCCACAATTATTGGCTTGCCACATGTGAGGACGATAAAGATGGTGATAATAATAATGTTAAAACTAAAATCATAAGACTGTATTCAATTGAATTAGGGGTGCTGATAAAGTAGAAGTGCACATTTTCTAAATGCTGCAGTAAACGCACCCTTATTTTGAAGACTGGCACCTCGAAGCATGAATTTTTAGAAAGAAATGGAGTCAGTGCTTGTTTGTGTCACTGCACCTTGTCCTGAAGTACTTTCACCTTCTTTCTCACGAGAAGATCCTGCCATCTGCTCGTTATTTAGTTTAGCAACAGTATTGATCTTGGGCTCTTGTCCACTGCCACTCTCTTCCCCTTACTAACACGCTTGTATCCTAGATCCTAGTGAGCACAATGATCCCTGCTGGTGCAGTGTTCCCCCACATTAGCTAATAGTCTATTTTGCTTGTATTCACACTCAGTCTATTATCCGTTCTCCGAGTTGCAGTAGGCGGCCGTTTGGGCCTTTGCTTATAGTTTGTGCTCACTGGAGGTGTGCCGGCTGGAATAGAGTCATGCGGTTGCCCTGTTCAGGTCAGACAGGTGCCAACCACTTGATAGTGTCTGGAAGTTAACAACGTGGGCAACTGTCTTTGGACAGCTGACTTACTTTTGGCTTGACGGGGTCTGTATTAACAGCTAGGCCATGTGGCTGCAGCAGGGCTACTTCTTCCAATTTGGTGGGTATTGGGGACAGTCACTGGGGACTCTTGGGTATGTTGATGAAGCAGTCCTTCTTCCAGGTGCAAGTCCAGGAGAGCTACTTGATAGTTTTAAAGTGCTTTGGTT
Organism: Lissotriton helveticus; assembly: GCF_964261635.1. Classification (NCBI taxonomy): domain Eukaryota; kingdom Metazoa; phylum Chordata; class Amphibia; order Caudata; family Salamandridae; genus Lissotriton; species Lissotriton helveticus. The sequence continues at coordinate 1,299,665,377 of NC_136057.1, forward strand.
AATGATGCTAGAGTCTGATCTTATGTGCAGAAAGTCAGCACTATGAGCAGTAAATCAACACATGGGGGCAATGTATCTCAAGGCAGCAGATTCTACTTCTGAGTGGCATAGTCTATAACTGTGCTCCCGGCCATAGTGTTTAATTGAGCAAACTGTTCCTGTTTTGCCAAATGCCTGTCTTTGTTTTTTCAAGGTAAATGCATATTCGAGCAACATTTTGGTGAGCCAGCCAGGAGAAATTGGTGCTTCGAACCAGACTGCAGCTGAAGGAAAGGACCCTGCTCTGACAGATTCACTTCAGCGCAGCAAGGAAGGTGAGCAGATGCCATAAATTGATTTTAAGTGTAGTTGAATACACGGGTGGAGGACTGTCCTAAAGCTATCATCAAATGGTTAAGAGACTACATCTGATTCTTAGTCCAAGCATTTGGCATATGGCAAGATAACAAGAAGCGCAAAAATGTAACCTGAGCACACTGTCACTGACAGAAATCTGACATAGTGCCTATTTTACGTGTCTGAACTGAGTAGTCATAAGGCGGCCAGAGAGGTGGATCCCATGGACGTCACCTTTTTTCGATAGCTAGCATGCTAGGAAAGGTGAAAGTTGTTAGTGGCTTGGACCACTGGGCATGACACATGTTTGTCCCCTGGGTGTGATACAGGGGGCGAGGTCTCACCGCTTGGAGCGCTGGGCATGATGCAGATGGTAAGCATAGGCCCTGGGTGTGACTTAGGGCCACCACCTTGAACTTATTTCTTGTCTATGAGGGTTTTTTCAGTGCTACAGGTTTCTTAACACTATTGTTATGTGAAAGAAGTGAGGTGTTATTAGCTTGGACTGCTGGGCTTGATACAGATGGTACACATGACCCCTGGGTGTGACATAGGGTGAAATTCAGACATTAGGGAAAAATTGGACCTTGGAGATTAGGTGTAGCTTGTGGTTGGCAAATAACCAGATGGGAAATGATGAACAGTACTGAGCTCGAACTTAATGCAATCAAGGAAGAACTAAGAACCCTCTGCCTCATTGTGATGCAACATTGATATATGTTGGACTTGATGACCGCAATGGAGGGAGAGGTGTGTGCCAAGATTAGTGTGTCCTGTTGTACGTTCATCCAAGGCAACGGCATGAACAATGGGACTCTTGCCATCCAAGCACTGCATCGTTCACAAACCAACATGTGTAAGGAGGGAGATGCCCCTCTGAGCAGGACTGGTACATCAGTTGGTTCTCCTGGCTCCCTCGGTGGGTGACTAGAGTGTGCACTTCATTGCTGCTTATTCTGATTTTTGTACTGTTCTTGTGTGGTTTCCTACAAGTGGGGGATTCCTGCTTTAAAAACCCAGTCCTCAAATTGGATAGCATGCAAGTAACTAGGGAAGCAGTACTAGTAAAACTGAAAAACGACAAGCGCCTAACAAAGTGACTGTCATTAAGTATGTGGTAAATGATGTAGTTGAAAATTCAACTAGAGGGGGGAATGGTAATATCGATGTCTATGTATGCAATGACACGATGTAAGCAGTGGCGCCTACCATGTACCGAGATTGGTGGGGCAGGTGGCACAAAATAAAAAAAATTTAAAAAAACAATAGACTTACCTTCCATGTGCAGTGCATCATCCTCTTCTCTCTGTAGTGTAGTTCCTATAGTCCCAATAGGCTCTGCGCATTGGAATAATATATTCAGCAGTGTAGACGTAGGACTGAGGTTAACTAGGTCTCTACTGACTATATTAGACTTAAGTTTTTGCCAGCTAGCTCAGAGGTCACTAGAAACTTTCTCAAATAAGCGAGGAGGAGTTTAACCTCCCTGGATAGACAAGAAGGGATTTAGTTTCTGACAACCATAAAACATGACAACTTTGCTCTCCCTGATTAAGAGTATATCTCTAGAGTCGTGTGAAAACAAAAGACAGCTATTTCACTCAGTCAAAGGTGCGTACTTAGTTTCACCAGATTGCAGAGAAAAGAGAGACAGGCGTTTTCAATAAAGGTATTATTTATTGAGCAGTCTTCTTCCTCATGCAAGAGAAATGAATTGCTACAATTGCAATACTTATAGTAAAGTAAAGTGCGTACAGTAAAAGCAGGATTATAAAATAATACTGTAAAAGCATTGATATGGTTTCTTAGCCATATGATACTTTAAAATAGATAAAATATATACATACATATATACATTGACTAATCGTACTCAACTGGTGCTTCTAAATACGCCTACCCCGGTGTACCTGACCTAAGCCTAATACGTGGGAGGGAGTAAGTAAGTAGCAGTTTAAGTTAAGTTTGTTTTGCCAAGAATCTGACTCAAGAATTCTCTGTAAGGGTTTAGTCAGCTCCGTACCTGGGTAATACAAAGCAGGAGGTCTGGTATCTCTCTCTCAGGACTCGATATCCCAGCAACCCGCAAGGGTAGGCTGGAAACGCCGGAGCTGGATTTCTCGGCAAGAGAAAAGTCAGCGTCTTTCTCAGCGCGTCAAAAGGGAGGGGCAGCGTCCGTGGGCTCTCGCATCAACTGGGCTCTCGGAAGTAGATAGCTGCTCTGCTCCAGATTCACCACCGTGTGTTTGCTTAAGGCAGCGTTGGTATATTTATACCTGAAAGGTGCCGGGTTTGACGTAAGGTTGGACATAAGACGTCAATAAAGATGTCACTAAGAACTGGCCGTTCTTACAGTGCTTTACAGGAGTTCTAGGACAAAATCAAAACAATAGCAAGGGGGATTTCCCAGGTTGCTGGAGGCTTGGTTTTGTTTAGAGAACTCGGTGTGCTTACTAGGGGGCCGGAGAAGTAGCCTTGCTTAATGTGACAGCATGTGCTACGACTGAATTATGGATATGATTATTATGCCGTTGTATGGATATTATTGATTAAAGCCGGACAAGGGCATGAAATAGGAATATCGATTCAGGTTTCCTAGATAACACACTACACCCACTCCACGAATTAATGTCCATCATTACTAAAACTAAGCAATAGTAAACATAAAAGGTGCACGTGTATATCAACCCACCCCAAAATACATTTTTGCATTTGAAATGGTGTATGCGAAATACATGAAAATGATTATAGGTACTGTACGCGTTTCAAGCAGTGTAATCATTCATTAAAAAAGGATGCATATATATATCAGCATGAATGATTTGCGAAATTTACACATGAAATGGCTCTTAATACAGAAAAAAGGTGCGAGGCCATTCCATCACATATAAATACAGTTGCTGTAAATGTGCTAGAGGCTGACGTGATATATTGTCTTTAGAGTTCCTAAAATAGAAGCTCTGTTCTCTAAGAATAGTTCTACTTTAAGCAGAGTACAAGTGCCATAAAAAGGTCAATATTTTGCAATCGGGAAAAAATTATTTAGTTTTTCAGGGGAAGAAGAAAAAAATAGTTCCAAATATTTTCAGTAGCTTTTGTTTCTCAAAGCTGAAGGCCGAATTCAGAGTTCAGGGAACGCTGTGTGCTTGTTTGCTTTAAAGTTATTCTTTCTGTTCAGGGGAGAACATCATTTCAGACAGACTTTCAAAAAAGCAGTTTACCGCTTCAGGTGAAAGTTCGACCAAGTTGGAAAATGCCGCAACTGTGCAGTCGTGAGAATGATTGCTATCATCGATGTATTGATCAGCATTGCTCACAGAAGGTCGTACCTGGTTGATGCTGCTCTCATCTTGCACTTCACTACCCTTTAATCGCAGTGGTGAAGTTTCCACGAATGCCGTCATCAGGATAGGTAACCGCTGGGGACAACACGATGCATGAGCCATTACAGGACTTAGCAAAGTATCTGTATCCAATGGTACTTCTGATTGTAGTGTGAGACAGACGTCTAACACGCATTCTTCTCCGCACAGCATACATCTTAACACAGGTAAGATACAATTCTGCCAGATGGGTCTGAATGAAAGAAACAAGGTCATATTCAGATCTCTTAGCCGGGCTAATCCAAGGACTTTAGTTATGCGGTCCCGATAGCGTATAGCTAGGATCGTTTCTTCCATTGTTGCTGGAGTCTTGTCTGTGACGTGGCTTACCATAACGAAGCAGGAGAATCAAAAATAAAATGCCTGCTACGAGTCCCAACAGGAGTGGTAGGCCGCCAAAGACCGAATGGACAAAATTAGGAAAGATGCCCAGGACTGCTTTGAAAGGTGTTAACAGTCCCGAAAAAATTGTCTTAAATACCTGTGGGATACCATTCGTATCGGACATGTTTAGGATTTGGCTTAGCATTTCCGCGAAATGTAAGGGGCAATTTGTTGATAAAAGTTTATGTATCTCTGCCGTTGTCCTTGCAACTTGAAGATCATACATTTCTTTTGATGACGTCAAGGACACAGTCGTCTGTAGAAGAACAGACTTCATTCTGCTTAAAGTATCAATTCGAATAGAAGAGATATTCAAAATGGGCCAAATTTTTCCCTCCCTGTCTGGAGTGTTGTTCGGATACAATACTTGCATACAACAAGTGACCATGGAAGAAACGCTTACTAGATAAGCTTTTCCTGGCACCAAGCCACAACATCTGTGGTCCACTAGAATGTAGCTCCCGTTAGAAAGCCGTCTAAAAAATGGCTCTATTCGAGTTGCAGGTGTGCCATGCTGGTGGCATGAAAGGTTATTTGAAGTCCCCTCACAGGCCCCAAGTAGGTTTATACCCTGACATAGAAGTATCCCACTTAGTGACCTTTTACAATTATCACCACTAAGAAATACATTCTGTCCTTTTTCACTATAACATGTGTGTGTGTAAGGTAATTTCCATGATGACTTAATGTATTCTTTACCCAACCTTTCATACTGGCCTGCTCGTATATACTCTTGGCAGTATTTAAATTGGAAAGTAGTTATCGGAATAGTTATGATTCCGTGTATTATCCATTCAATGACAGGTCGTTCTGACATTGTCAATGGTAATCTCTCAAGTTTTTCAATGCTCAGAATTGTATATTCCGCTCCTTTTTGTGCCAAGCTGATTTGTGTATCAGTAAGGTTAAAGATAGAGAATAATGACGTTGTGTTGATTAAACGCCAAGGCACGTAGCCTGAACGCAGATTTTGTACCGTCCAGCCAAGCTGTACAATAGAACGTAGTTGGGACTGACCGTGTTGTAACATTAGTAAGTCCTGTTCTATTATGTCAATTGCAGATGATACAATACTGTCCAGTGAATATATTCTGGAAGACAGAGTCATTAACCCATTGTCCACAACAGAAAGTGATTTTTCCAAATTAATACGGTCAATTTCTCGTATTTTTTCTGCTGTTTCAATTTGTGTTTCTTTCCAAGCTTCGTTGTATGCCGCATATATACTGGCCGCTATGAAACGTTTTTGACGCTGTTTGCGTGGTCCCATTATGAAATCACGCAAGTCAGCACCTTCTTTAAGTAAAGTCAAGTGTTGCTTAATTTCTGCCAGTGTGGATGTCTGTAGCCATTCGAGGCAGAGTTTTCCTACACTGTATGTTGTAACTATCCCTGGATGTTGTCTCTGGGAGTATCTAGGGTCTGGCCTGGTCAATTTGAACCCCTGTAATTTGTTCAGGAATCTATCTTGACAGTTACTTGTGTCTGTGGGCCAGATCAACCATTTCTTCCAATCAGGATGTGTTCTGTTTTGGTTAAAAATATGGGATACGTCTATCTCAACATCTATAGTGCTATTACTGTCAGGTGTTGGTTTTGGAATAGACGGTTTATTTAGATCTTTAATTTTGGCTAGGCAAAGACAGGTTGTCTGTTGAATGGTATCATTCAAGAATATAATTTGTTCTGGGATCATGCAGGCTCTAAATAATGATTCTATACCTTGGACCTGCCAATCCCTGGTACCCCAGATGGTTTTTGTTTCAATATTGTTTTTCCAAAAAGCAAAACCAAATGTAGTCATTTTTTCAAAAAATGTTTCTGAATAGATTAATTTAGTGTTTGTCAGCATGGTTTTCATTCATGTCTTATTTAACAGTTTGAAATAAAACGTTTCTGCATCACTTGTGTTAAACCCTGAGAAGTATGGGAATTTATCAAAAAATGTTTTTGAACTGCCTTTTGGTGGAGTTGCACAATGTTCCCATTGATTATAATTAAAACATTTCTAGGTTGAGTAGATTTATGCAAATAATGGTTAGCATAGTGATTGTAGCAGTACATCTGTTCATAATTTGATGAACCCTGTAAATAATCATGTTCTGTAAATTTTGCTGACATAACTAAATCTGACATCATATCATTAATACTTTCAAAGTCCCAATCATCAGAGAATGGGCTCGGTTTTACAAAGTCAGTTAATGAAACCTTGAATTGATGTGGATACTTCAAGAGCTCGACCGGGCCATAAATTTCATAATCTGTTTCGTCCCAAGCTACCCCACCGGGTATTGGATTGGCTGTGAAATTTACTGATGATAGTTCTCTTTTCTCAATGTGGGATGACTTGTGTGGCTTTAGGACCAAGTTGATGTTCTGACTTGCTGTGTCCATTGTACTATATTTTCCCTCAATGAAATGTCCCAAGCACAGTACCATGATGAGCCAAAGCAGGAGGAAAAGTACACCTAGCACAAACCAAAATTCAATCCATGGAGAAATCAGATAGGTTTCTTTGAGTTGATGAAAGAGTTCTTTTGCTTTGTCTTTAAAAGTCTTTGTTTCTGTTGGCTGTTCCTCAGGTTCGCTTGGATCCTCCGAAAAGTCATCGAAATTGATGAAGTAGTCTGATGCAGTTCTGTCAATTGTTGTAATTGCTTCCGGATTTTCATTTGCTTTTGGAATTTTGTTTGTTTCATTAGCATAGTCTGAGGCTACATCATTGTAGACAGGTGTTTCTTGACGAGCTGTTGCAATTTGGGTTTTAAGAGGCATAAGTTCCATGGCTTTGTTGCATAGTCCTTGTTCATTCACTGTAGCTTTATCAAATGTGATTAGTCTCTCAGTTTGAACCTCTTGTTTTGTAGAAAACTTTGGCGTTCTGCTATTTTTTGGGAGTCCACTTGGCCTACTACTTATTATTGGCCACATGATTGTGGTTTAACCAGGTCGATGGATACAACTCGGTTCTCCTTTTTACCAGCAAGGGGCGGTAGTACAACTGATCTTGTTCCGTTGACAGCTAAGGCAGGTACTGCTTTTCTGTAAGAAGGCCCAAGTTCCTTCTTCACCGCGATCTTCTCTCTGACCAGATCCCCAATCTTTGGAATCCAGACAGGCCTTGCTGGGACAGGTGGTTTCTCTTCAGTGGCTGTTGGCTGTTGTTTTAGCTTTACGTTGCTCAGGTCTTTTCTTGTTTCATTTAAGTCCTGTAAAATAGCCAAACGATCTTTGATATCAAAGCATTTTCCTTCTACCACTGAAGTCTGACTATCAAGGTCCTGGATATGCATTCTAGTCCCGAACAATAGTTCATACAGACTGAAACCTTTTAGAGAATTTCTTGGCAGATTGTTAAGACTACGTTGGACACTTGTTAAATGTTTGACCCACCCATCACCCGTACCTAATACCTTTGCCGTTATAGATTGCTTTATGTCTCGGTTTTTTCTTTCCACAATCCCGTTTCCCTCAGGATGGAAGGGACAAGAATACCGCAATGCAATGCCCATGCTGGTCATGGCCTCCTTATAAGCTCGAGAGCTAAAAGCAGGACCCTGGTCAGAATGTAGCATGCCAATTGCGTATGTGCCGATATAGACTCGCAAATCTTTTATAACAGTTCTGGCGTCAGCCGAGCGCTGGTGTCTACATTTTAAGTGAATCTAGTCTTAAATAATATACATTGGGACGCATGTTTCCTGTTTAATCATGCGTATAGATCGCCTTATGCTTTCTATTAGGTGTTCTGGCACTATGTCGGACGGTTCGCCACTGCGATCTCTGTTGCAGTTTTCACAATTTTTTGCAAATTTGTGATTATCCACGCTCATTCCCGGCCACCAGTATTCTGATTGTAATTCTGTCAGAGATTCTTTGATCATCTGATGCCTTAGACCTAATCCCATGTGTGTTTCTTGTATTAAGAAGATTCTCCTGTTTGTGTTTGGAATCACTCTATCCCCCACTCCAGGGATTCGAGCAAAAGGAACGGAGTTTGCATCGATTATGTATGTATAATTGAGTGGATAATTCACGGGTAGTGCTGCACAGTCGCCTTTTGAAGACGTTTTTACCGCCAGCATGGTTTCCCCGTCTATGTATTTTTTTGAACGCTTTTTTGTGGCTACGGACGCCGGCTTAGTTGCTTCCGCTGTGGCTGTTTCAGCCAATGAATTCCCTGCAGCGTGAACGCCATCACGCTGATGACTCAGTGTATGGATCACGTGAGTCTTTTGTAGTTCTTTCTTCAAAAGAACTATTTGTTCCCAAAGCGATTTTTGCTTAATTGTGGACCTGTGTCATCTTTGTAACCGTTTTGAACCCATTTCTGCAAGTCATTATTGTATGATTTGACGCAGGAATGCGAATCGCACACTATTAGTGTCGGGAATTCGCGATCGGCAATGTCGAGCGCCATATTTAAAGCTATTAATTCAGTTTGTTGACCTGAATTGTCTTTTACAGATTGTGACATTGTTACCAGTGGCATCAATTTACGTCCGCACCACCAGCATTTGACAACCTCGCACGTAGCGTTATAAGCTTGTTTTCCCCAAACTGAGGGTTCTGCATAACTGTTTGTGTATATTACGCAGGCGTAAAGTTGTATGGGCAGAATGGCATCAGGCAGAGGATATTCTTTTTCATATGTTAGGTATTTCATTTTTTTCATTTCCGGGTCCAAATAGTATTTCACTTTTTCTATAGCAAGAGAATTTTCCCATTGTATCCATTTTGGATCTAATGCCACGGTAGTTAAATTACATGGGCTTGTCAATGCCTCGAAGGCTGATTCTGCTGTTAAGACAGTAATCCGTCTGCCTTGGGCTTGGGTACTTTCTTTTGCTACAGCTGTTTGAACCGCATTTACAACATTTTCCGCAAGACTGAATGTTTTTTCAGTTTGTGAGTACAAGTGTGATTTGTACGCTATTGGTACCTTTTTCTCCCTCATTAGAGGTCAGGTACGTGAATCCGCATCTTCCTGGGATGACTCGGATTACAAGGTTGCGTGTATTATCGCGAGTTTGCAATTTTGTTTTTGCTAACATGTCTGTTTGCAATGATCTCAAAATTTCTGTGTGTTTTTGAGTCCAATTGATTTTTTAAAAATCTGGTCTTATTAGTTCGTAGAGAGGTTTAACCCTCTCTGCATAATTTAGAATGTAAGTTCTTCCGAAATTCAGGAAACCTAGAATTGATTGTAAGTTTTTCAGCGTTTTTGGTGCTTGGATTACAGCGCATTTTCCTAAGAAATTGTCTCCCAGGTTCTTGCCTTCACTTGATAATTCATATCCTAAAAAAGGACAGTTAGATGGGCAATTCGTGACTTTTTAAAGTTGAATTTGTAACCCTCTGCTGCGAACCCAGGTATTATGGTGTTCACTCTTTTCAAGTGAGTATCCAAGTCATCATCAGTTAGATAGATGTCATCGACATAAGATAATGCCTCATCATCATACATTTGTAGTAACTCTGTTACTCTTGCTGAGAATAATCCTGGGCTATTCTTGAATCCCTGTGGGAGTCGACAGAATTTTTCTGCGAGCCCATTATTGAGAAAGCGGTCAAATACCTGCTTTCAGGTGCAATGTTTTGACAAAAGAATCCATTAGAGATGTCTAATGTTGTTTTGTATTTTTTGCGCACGCGTTATTCATTAGTGCTGCACTGTGTGAGTTTTGTACTGCAAACGTCTTGCAACATGAGTTAAGGTGTCTGTAGTCCAAAACTAGGCGATATGAATCGTCTGGCTTGGAGACAGGAAAAAAGGGTTGTTCATTTGTGAGGTGCATGTTTCAATCACCCCCTGGTATTCAAGTTGATCTAAAATCTCCCTGACCTGTTTTTTAGCTTCTTGCTTAATTGGGTACTGCCTTTGTGCAGTGGGTTGACATTTTAATTGGATTTTGTGAGGAGGAGAGTCCTCATCCCATACTACATGATTTTTATATAATGGAGGAGCTTGGGCTACTGCCCACTTTCTTGCAAGTGTATATTTTTTATGAATTGGAATGTGATTTGAGAAGGCAGGCATAATCATTTCTTCGCCATGAGGGCACTCCCTGACAAACTCTGGTGGCCAGTCCTTTTCAGCTAAAAGGATGTCATAGCCTTTGGAAAGGTTATCCCAAAATAGACCCCTTACTTTCCTAGTCTTATCTCCCTCTATACGTAATGTTATCTCGTATATTTTATGAGGTTTGCTAACTCTGGTATCTGCAGTTTCCACCTGAATGTATTCATTCGTGTCCACTGTCTCCAGATGATTCATCAGGATCTTGCGAGCTATGGTATTTTAATGCTGGCTACCTTCTTTCTTGGAAATTGTAATTTTTTAGTTTGATGAGCAGGTTCTTTGTCTTTGGACTTGACGTGCTCTTCCCTTTGTTCTGACCGTCCTCTTCTTTCCGATTTCTGCGCGGAAGTCTGAAAAGATCGAGAGGGACGTGTATCAATATCTTGATATCTATCAGGTTTCTTTAGATTATCCCTATTTCTAAGGTTGTATCTTTTCTCAGAGGGCTCCCTCTGGGGAGACTTGTGTCCTTGGTCCGGAGATCTTTCTCTCCGCCGAGGAGACCTTCCTCTGGACTGGAATCTTTTTTCTTTGGGAGTGGATTGTTTATTTCCATCCCAGCTCTTTTTTGGAGTGTTTAAATTATTTGTAATAAATATTTTTTTCAGGATTTTCAGTTAGTTGGGGTTTTACTGGTTTCCCACCCAAACTATCTCTTCCTAGTTCTTCATAGGATTTTTCTATGATTCTGGCAAGTTCAAATGGTTGTTATGCTATATCTGTTTCTTTCAATTTCTGGAGGAATGTTATATCCTTCGTTGTCAATTGAACCAACTCTCTATATGCCTGTGTCAATTCTTTTATTTTAGAGTTCTTCACTTGACATTTTTTCAATGTCTGGATGTGGTGTGTAGTTGGCTAGAACCGGTGGACCGAGCCTGGTGATGTGATTATTATGTTTTAGGGCGCCTTTAAACCAGAGCAGGTGCTCTTGGTATTTTAACGGGATTTCCACCTCCTCGAAAGGGGTGTACTCATCCGGTGGTTCCTCTATTTTGTAATAGTGGAATTCATGTGTGACAGCGTTTGCTGCTGGAAAGTTTATCCATGAATAGAATACCTCTGTCTGCCGATATTCATGTGCCTCAATTACGAATATGACTGTACCACCTCTCGATGTCAGTCCACTTTCTATAAGATTACGAGTTATAGTTTTTCATATGTTGACCGGAATGAGTATTGCATCCGGGTCACTCTGTAGGAGACTTGTGTCATCCTCTAGGAGCCGAACTGCTATTCTAGCTGTCTCCCTTTTTTCTTCATTTTCGAACATTTTTACTGACAGAAAGGTTTTTGTTGCAGATCAGGTTTTCAAGTAAACAAAGATTAGGTGCAAAATATTTTGGAACACTGTATCCTTCAACGTTGAATAAACCAAAAACTATACATAGAAATCTCTTCCTACTAAGTTCTGGCGGATTTTAACCTTTGACCCACTCCAGGCGTCTTTGGAGTATTTACGGGAGAAAGGGTCTGTGTGAAAAAGCACGACTGAGTTACTCTAACGTCTTGCGTTAGATTTATCGCCTTACCAAACGTTGGGCGCCATGTAGTGTAGTTCCTATAGTCCCAATAGGCTCTGCGCATTGGAATAATATATTCAGCAGTGTAGACTTAGGACTGAGGTTAACTAGGTCTCTACTGACTATATTAGACTTAAGTTTTTGCCAGCTAGCTCAGAGGTCACTAGAAACTTTCTCGAATAAGCGAGGAGGAGTTTAACCTCACTGGATAGACAAGAAGGGATTTAGTTTCTGACAACCATAAAACATGACAACTTTGCTCTCCCTGATTAAGAGTATATCTCTAGAGTCGAGTGAAAACAAAAGACAGCTATTTCACTCAGTCAAAGGTGCGTACTTAGTTTCACCAGATTGCAGAGAAAAGAGAGACGGGCGTTTTCAATAAAGGTATTATTTATTGAGCAGTCTCCTTCCTCATGCAAGAGAAATTAATTGCTACAATTGCAATACTTATAGTAAAGTAAAGTGCGTACAGTAAAAGCAGGATTATAAAATAATACTGTAAAAGCATTGATATGGTTTCTTAGCCATATGATACTTTAAAATAGATCAAATATATACATACATATATACATTGATTAATTGTACTCAACTGGTGCTTCTAAATACGCCTACCCCGGTGTACCTGACCTAAGCCTAATACGTGGGAGGGAGTAAGTAAGTAGCAGTTTAAGTTAAGTTTGTTTTGCCAAGAATCTGACTCAAGAATTCTCTGTAAGGGTTTAGTCAGCTCCGTACCTGGGTAATAGAAAGCAGGAGGTCTGGTATCTCTCTCTCAGGACTTGATATCCCAGCAACCCGCAAGGGTAGGTTGGATTTCTCGGCAAGAGAAAAGATAGCATCTTTCTCAGCGCGTCAAAAGGGAGGGGCAGCGTCCGTGGGCTCTCGCATCAGCTGGGCTCTCGGAAGTAGATAGCTGCTCTGCTCCAGATTCACCACCGTGTGTTTGCTTAAGGCAGCGTTGGTATATTATACCTGAAAGGTGCCGGGTTTGACGTAAGATTGGACATAAGACGTCAATAAAGATGTCACTAAGAACTGGCCGTTCTTACAGTGCTTGACAGGAGTTCTAGGACGAAATCAAAACAATAGCAAGGGGGATTTCCCAGGTTGCTGGAGGCTTGTTTTTTTTTAGAGAGAACTCGGTGTGCTTACTAGGGGGCCGGAGAAGTAGCCTTGCTTAATGTGACAGCATGTGCTACGACTGAATTATGGATATGATAATTATGCCGTTGTATGGATATTATTGATTATAGCCGGACAAGGGCATGAAATAGGAATATCGATTCAGGTTTCCTAGATAACACACTACATCTCAAGTGTCTTCTTGACGCTGGATACAGTAAACTGCACTACCCAATCCTGGCACTGCTCTTACAGGATGAGAGCAGCACCAGAATTGGATAGAGCAGGCTCTCTCAGCGCTCCTAAGAGCACAGGAGGCCTGCGCTATCTCTAACTCACCTGTTTAAGACAGCTAGGTTAGAGAACTTTAAAATGCACGTCTGGCTGGCCGTCGCGAGATGGCCAGCCAAAGGGACAGGCGCATTTTAAAGCGCACTGCACAGCTCCCTGATGCTGCCACTCAGCAGCACTGGCCCTGCTCCAACACTTATTTTGGGACGGGTTGTTGAAAAATAAAAAGGTAATAAATATTCTTTACTACCATTTTATTTTTCTGGTCTCTGGCGTGTAGGGCGAAACTCCTCAGTTCAAATGGAGGAGCTGACCCTGTGTGTATGTACAAAAACGAAACTGAATCACGGTCATCAAAATCTCCAGATAGGCCCTCTCCATCAACCTTGAAATACTTGCCCATTCAGTAACTTGAAGATGCTGTTCAAAGTGGGGTTATTCATGCAATTAAGTCATAGCAGTGGGAAACTAAGCTAATTTTCCACTGCTGTAGCTTAACACTGCCTAGTCCTCGAGGTAAATCCTACCTCTTCGAGTCCATCTTTATTTCTATGTTCAAAATACCACAATTAGAAAAAGATTGTTCACAATAGTAGACAGGCATCAAACCCAAACACAACATAGAATCGTAGATGGATAACTATGAATAAAAGGGATGGCTTTCATCCACAAGGATGGAGGAATGTTCCGCTCTCATTGTGTATTTCATGTGACACAGAACCCTGAGGTGAAACACATTAAGTTATTCATCTAGAATTCTATATATTACTCTCATCAGCAGTAATTCTTTATCCTGGGGATAATGAAACATATTAGCTTGTTTTTTTTCACATGACTTAGCATCACTCTGACCAATCCTATTTTTTGTGGGGTGGAGGGGGATCACTAGAAAGTTGTTTGTTTTTTAAATCAAAACCTGAGAAAGAAGTACGAGAGTTGTAATCTGTTGGCATTATTGTGTTTCAATTCTGCCTTAGTATAAAGAACTGACCACAATTCAAGATTACATCAAGCACATAGGTTATCTACAAGGAGTGAGTAATTCTGTTGGCATGACTTGAATATTCTCCACCCTTGCAGGGGTTTGCCCGGAACAGCCCCCCTCGCTTTGAAATTAACCTGTCTAAACACTAGGTCCCTCCAAAAGCACCATCTTGAGGTCTTCACTCTTCTCCAGGATGATGCCATTGATATCTTAACACTCACGGAGACATGGCTAGATGAAAATTCCCTACCAGATATTATAGCGGCCCTTCCTAGCAACTATGACGCGGTATGGCACAACCGCGCGGAAAATGCCCGGGGCAGGGGGGTCGCAATTCTATTTAAGAAAAACTTAAAAGCTGTAAAAATCATTGCTGAAACTATAGAAGTTGCGGATATACTTGGAGTGAAGATCATGCTGGATAATTCATGCTTAATGATCCTCACTGTGTACCGTCCCCCAAACTCCACGTCAGTTTTTAATGATTTGTTTGATCCGATCATGTCTGAATTATGTACCAGATATCAAGAAATTGTAGTGACAGGAGATTTTAACATGCACTGGGATAAAGTTTATAAAGATCTGCCATCTCGATATCTAGAAAATACTATGTCCTCTCTGGGGATCAGTCAACTTGTGGATGCCCCCATGCACGTCAAGGGGCACATCCTAGATCTCATCTGGACATCGGACCCAAGGGTAAACCTAGTGGACATCTTACCTTGTGTTTGGTCAGACCACTACTTGGTGAATTGTGAGATCCCGATCGAAAGCTATGTGGCCCAAAAAAACCCTAAACTAAAAAAAGTCCGGCAGTGGACAAATGTAGACTCTCAAACCCTGACTTGTAGCCTTCCCAACCGCGTCCAAACCTTAGTTTTAAAAGGGGATCTGGATCAGGACTATAAAGATCTAATGCAGAATCTGACTCAGGCAATAGACCAGGTAGCCCCGGAGAGAATACAAAAAGTAAAAGGAATAATAAAAAAGGCGCCCCATGGTTCACCCCGCTTCTGAGGGACCACAAAAAGAAACTCCGGTGCCTAGAAAGGACCTGGAGGAGAACAAAAGATGGGACAGATAGGGAACAATACAGAACTTCACTTAAGACATACAAGAAATTGATTATGACAACAAAAGCAGAGTTTTACGAAACCCGTATAAGCCAAGCGGACAATATTCAGAAGGAAACTTTTAAAATCTTAACTGAGCTGAGCAAAAAACCAGATACATCGGAAATATTAATAACGGCCGATAGCTTCCAAAGCTTTTTTCTCGAGAAGGTGGAAACTATCCTTTCTGAGATTAAGGTCAAGGCCTTGAAGGACCCCTGCCCGTTACAGGAATCTCAGTCTTCCCCTGAAGTATATAATGCTAAGCTTCCTGAATTAGATTCGCTAAGCCTGGAGCAGATTATGAACAACATTAAGTCAGGCTCCCCAGCAGACCCGTGTCCCCCTAGGGTTTTTCGTCTGGCGCGCCCTATACTGGAAAATCATATTATCTCCATTCTTAACAGCTCAATGGAGACCGGCCAACTACCATCAAGTCTCAAGGAGGCACGTGTGAGGCCACTGTTAAAAAAGCCTGGAGCCGACCCGGCCATTTTAAAAAACTATAGGCCAATATCCCAACTGCCCTTTCTGTCCAAGATTCTAGAACAACATGTGCTGAAGTCCCTTTCCTCATTCCTGAAATCCCACCATCTTCTCCAGGAGCGTCAGGCGGGATTTCGGGCACATCACAGCACCGAGTTGGTGATGCTCTCGGTGCTGGATGAGCTGAGAGGTATGGCTGAAAGTAAGAAACCAAGCGCCCTGATACTTTTAGACCTATCAGCGGCGTTTGATACTGTCAGCCATTCCCTGCTACTGGATAGATTGGCTGCATTTGGGATAAGGGGTCAGGTTCATCAGTGGCTCCAATCTTTTTTGACCGGTAGGACCCAGAGGATTCAACTGGGGGATGCCATTTCTAAAGTGGGTGTTATGGAGTGCGGAGTCCCTCAGGGATCCGCACTGTCCCCACTGCTTTTCAACTTGTACCTCCAGCCGTTGATTGATTCTCTAGATGACATGGGCTGTCTTGTATTTAACTACGCTGACGACACCCAGTTATTGCTGAGTATTGACAACACGATCCTAGCACAAACCAGTGCCCAGAACATCCTCAGATATACGGTTGGCTGGATGACGGCCAATCTGCTGAAAATAAACCCGGAAAAAAACGGAGGTACTGGTGGTCTCTACCCTAGCATCACCTTGGAGTGACCTCTACTGGCCCCAGGAACTAGGGCCTTCACCGATACCAAGTGACAAGGTGAAAAGCCTTGGAATCAAGATCGACAATGAGTTGTCCATGGCCAGTCAGATCTCCTCAGTGGTAGGGATGTGTACTGGCCTGATTCGACAGTTGCGAAAGCTGGCCCCTCTTCTTTCGTGTTCCGCACTCCGTATGGTAGTTTCTGCCACCATTGTTTCGAGGCTAGATTACGGGAACGCCCTTTATCTAGGCCTACCTAAAACTTTGATCAATAAATTGCAGGTGGTCCTGAATCATGCGGCGCGTCTGATCTTCAAGTTACCCAGAAGATCACATGCTACTGCTCTACTCCTCAAGTTACATTGGCTCCCCATTGAACAGAGGGTAGAGTTTAAGAGCTTGTGTACAGCCCACAAGGCCATCTATGGGCAAGCTCCTGCGTATATTAAAGAACGCCTGGAGTTATATACCCCCAAGCGAGTGTTGCGGTCCGCTGAAGCCCAGCTCCTGGTCTGCCCTCGCTATAAGCTAAAAACTAAAGGAGGCAGGTCTTTCTCGGTTCTGGTTCCGCAGATCTGGAACAATCTACCAGAATCACTTCGGAAAGAAGCAAATCTCCTGCGTTTTAGGAAGTTGTTAAAAACGTTTCTGTTTAGGGAGGCTTTCGACCCAGCTAAATAGATCCTATTACTGGCCCCGGACTATTCTATTCCTTATGAATCGTTGTTGACGGTTTGTTTCTCAGCGCCTAGAGACCTGTTGGTGAGTTGGCACTATAAAAGACCAAGTTAACAATAACAATAACAATAACTTGCAGCACCTTGACAGGCCTTCCTCTTAGTTAACGATAAGGCAAGCCCCAAGTCACTATCTGAAGCTTAAGGGAAGATCCTGAACCACCTCCACTTTCATCTCGATATTGTTGGTACAAACCAGTTACCACCCAGAACTTTCACAAGGCTGATGAATATTTTCTGCTGATCTGGCTCACCCAAAAAAGTCTGCACAGCTAGTTGAGTATTTTTTTTTTATTGAGTCTGTCTCACGTTTCTTTAGTCTCATAAAATAGTTTGTAAAACTAGAATGTGCATTCCACGCCCTATTTTAAAAGCCTAACACGCCAACAGCTGTCCCCAACCTACAGTAAGACATGACTTGATTTTATAGGCTAGTCATGCAAGCCTCTTGGCTGATCTGCAGAGATCAGTTGTATCCAAGGGGAATATTCAGGGGATGGACACAAGGATAAAAGATGCCCAATATCTGACCCCGCCTATCAGACTGAAAGTCACCCCTCGTTTCATTTCCTACTGTAACAGGCATTCACAATCCTGAAATTCACCAATCAGGGCAGACTGACATTAATGACTATTGGACTGCCTTTTACTCCTTCTGCCATGCACTCATCGTGGCAGACTGCGGTTTGCAATCCTGAGTTCAAGTTTGTTTCAAGTTCAAGTTGCAATCCTGATATTCAGCCCTCTAGACATACCTGCATACACCCCTTCTGGCAGACGGGATTTATTGTTGCTGACATGCTTATATTTACTTTACAATGGGGGTGGGGTCGCACACTACTCACACACCAGCGGGATCGCCCCTAAGGACTGTGGTAAGTTTAGTTCGTGTTCCGCGATGCATCTTCTTTCGATTCTCAGCTATCTTCGCCATCCCTGGACACGTGTTTCGGGGTATTTACCCCTCATCAGCAGGGATTAGGCCGTGTTCTGGGGTTGCCGGTGGCTGCCAAATATTGATAGGTTTAGTACCACTCAGGCGCGCAGGTGCGGGGTCCCAGGCTCGTCAGCCAACTGCTCGAGGGAGCTTTAACATTACAATGGGGGTGGGGTCGCACACTACTCACACACCAGCGGGATCGCCCCTAAGCAGTTGGCTGACGAGCCTGGACCCCGCACACCTGCGCGGTACTAAACCTGGCAATATTTGGCAACCACCGGCAACCCCAGAACACGGCCTAATCCCAGCTGATGAGGGGTAAATACCCCCAAACACGTGTCCAGGGATGGCGAAGATAGCAGAGAATCGAAAGAAGATGCATCGCGGAACACGAACTACACTTACCACAGTCGGTTGTATGATCTTACAACGAACTCCGTTGTAACGCATGCCTTTACCACGCATGCGTTACAACGGAATACTATTTTCACGCTTTTCCTTCTCCACGTTTTTTCCGTGGTGACGTCATAAGTAGAAAAAAAAACGGCCGTTTCCTTCCCCTGCGCCGCCGATTTCCTGCACATCTCCTCTAAAGGTTAGTTATTTATTTTTATGGGGGGCAAGCCCCCCCAACCCCCCCTTTTTTTATTTTTACCCTTTACCACACATGCCTTTACTACGTACAACGTAGTAAAAGTATGAGTGGTAAAGGCTGTCGTTGTAACCACGCATGCGTTGTAATGCATGTGTGGTTATGGTTTTCGTTGAAACAGCCTCGTTGTAGTGGCCGTTTCCCACCACAGTCCTTAGGGGCGATCGCGCTGGTGTGTGAGTAGTGTGCGACCCCACCCCCATTGTAATGCTTATATTTACTCATCCTTCAAACACCCATTTTGGCCACCATCCACTCCGATTCACCCATCTTCACATAATGTTGTTTACCTCTATTGAGGTTAGCTTCATTCCCATATGTTGATAGGATCAAAGTCACCCATCCTGACAGAAAAGGCTGACAGTCACCACTCCCTGAACGTTCAGTCAACCCGACACTCACTCGTCCTAAATTTTTCAAAACTGACCCATCCTGACTAACTGAAATTCATCCAACATTACAGACTGACAGTCACCATCTTGATAGGCATGACATTCACCCCTCCTCAAAGACGTTAGCCATTCCCCTCTCCTGACTGAATTGCATTTGCCCTTTCTTAGCCATTCTCGTAGGCCTACATTCACTCCTACTCACAGAACAGGAACATCGTGATGATCAGTGGTGCAAAGCTTCATTTCCATGCATACAAAACAAGCGCACGATGGACATCAACCGAGAAAGCTTCCCTCACAAAAAGGGACATTAGCAGCGCGACACTCAGAGGACAGATAAAAACATTGGCTTCAGAAGTGCAAGCACGAATGGAGCCGCAGGCCCCGTACCAACAGGAGGAGGCAATGTCGAAGGAGACAAATCGACGGTCAGGGGCAAGGCCGAATAACTGAAGTTTGACTGGTGACAGGGCTCGGCCCACGAGCTGTCGGGGCGGGCGACGGGAATAGGCAGAACGAGGCAAGCAGAACACGAGAAGGAATGGGACACATAACTGGAGGGTGGCAAAGCTCCCTCCTGGTACAGAGCGGTACATAATGGGGTGCTGAAGGGGACACGCGGGGTTTAGGGGTCGAAAAGGTGAAGCGGCAGCTCTGGGCATAACGCATAAGCCAGGTAGAGCTTTGAGGTTGCCAGGGGACACACGGATACGGTAAAGAGCAAGGAGTAAAGGGGACAGAACTAGATAAGCATTCACGTGGACAGTAACGTTTATCATACAAAGGCAGGGTACGGGTTAGAACATACCTTAGAGCGAAAGCTCGGGTACTGCATGGTGTATGTAAGGGCAAAACGAAGGGTGCACACGGGTTGTGCAGGTAATTAACAGGGCAGAAGAGGACACCAAAGAGAGGGCAGGACAGGTCACAGGATGAAGAGGGAGCAGAACGGGGCAACACTGAGCAAGACCGTGGGGGCACGTGAGAAGGCAGTGTGCGAAACACACTGAACCGAGAGCACAACGGAACCAGGACGGCTCGTTAGAGATGGCAGGGTTTCGGGACACCAACGCACCGAGGAGAAGGCACCAAGGCCTCCAGATGACGCCGAAACGTAAAAAAAAATTCTCAAGGCGTCGAGCGTCAACCGCCACGCCTCGCGCCGGGCAAGCGCTGCCAGCAACCTCTCAGTTGGCTGCCAAGTCCGCTTGTCGGGAGCAGTGAGGCGGGGTTTCTGTGCTGAGCTGCGCTGGCATTGGCCGTGGTGCGCGGTGAGGTCACTGGGGGGTGGGGCTTGCTGCTGTCAGTGAGGGACGTTTGGTCGGCGGCTGTCGCTGGATGGAGGCTCTGGGTTTCAGACAACACTATGCCCTGGAGACCTTCTGGGGGTGCTGTGGCCGAGCTATGGAGGCGGGGTACCGGTCACTAAGGTAGGGGAGCTGCCCGATTTCTCTGAGGGCGGGGCAGGTGCCCCCGGGCATGTGTACAAGGAGGGGGAGGGGTCACATCAGAGGCGGTACTGTTGGTATGCCGGTGAGAAATTGAGCGAGGTACCTGGGAGGAATATCAGAGGGACATGTAACAGAGGCACTGAGGAGCGTACTGGAGGTGTATCAAAGCGGGACATTCAAGGGCAGTATTGTTGGCCTGCAATAGGGGTACTGGTGGTTCACCTGCGAAGGGCATGTTAGGGCTTTATTGTGTCTGATAAGTGCCAAGATGGTGCTGGAGGTGTACCAGAGTGGGGCATACCAGGGAGATGGTATTGGTATTAGAGAGGAATACTGAGTGAGGTGCTGGAGGTTTGTTGGAGAGGAACATGCCAGGGAGATGCTGGTACAGAAAAGAGAGGTGATGGAGGTGAGGTCATAACGAGGGAAGGTACGGTTGTATGGCAGAGATCAGGTGGTACTGCTTGCATGACAGAGATATACTGAACAAGGCACAAAGTAAACAGAGTGTAACAGAGAGGGGAGCGTCACACTTGTACGGAGGAAAGTTCTGGGACATAACATGAAGGTACTGAGGGGCACACATGGGATTTACAGGGTAGTGTTATACCAGGGAGGGACTGCGGGACATGCCAGAGAGGTGTTGAGGTGCATACCTATGGATGCACTGGAGGAACTCCAGACAGGTACTGCAGTGACCTATCTTGGAGTTTCTGAATATCCTAACAAAGAGGTAATTGAGGTATACTATAGAGAGGTACTGATGTGATGCAGGATTGAAATCACGGAGCGTACACATGACCAAGAGGAATGTGATGTTTATGTTTCATGCTTTCAAATAAACTGCGGCCTTTGTGATGTTTATGTTTCATGCTTTTAAATAAACTTCGGCCGTGGTCCTGGCTCATTCTAAAAGGTTATGATTGTAATACCAGAGTTACATTGAAGATTTACTGGAGAGATACACCGGGTCATACCAAAGAGGTACTGGGGGTATGATGGAGAGATAGTGTTGGTAAACCAGGGAGGGGTTAGCACATACACTTCCAATAATAGGAATGCACTCTTCAATGTTCCATTTCAGATAAATGTCTCCTTCCAATAAGATTTCACAGATGACCATTGCCAATTTTGATGAAGTCATATTACGTCTTTATTAATGTTCAACAGTCGCAAAAGAACAGCATCTTCGCTCGCTTTCTAGGAACCTTTTCAGGTTTCATGGTTATTGTCAGAAGTAAGTGTTGATGTTGTAATCATAGAGGTACTTGGGAGATATAAAGATGAGTCTGGAGGCTTACCAGGATAGTTAGGATAGTGTTACTATTATACTAAGTGTGCAGCTGGGAGGACATCGTTATTTGGGTGTGTTGTGTTTAGTGTCATTACATGATATAACTTGGTAAATGGAGGTCGTAATATGGCTGAATTTGAGCGGGATCATTCCATGCATCTACTGTGGCAAGGATGTGCAGAACTGGGACAGCCATACCAGTACTGTACCAAGGATGTACACTGCAGAAGCATCACCATCCCACCATACTCTGTCCTTGACTAACTGCTATATAAAGCAAACCCTGTGTACTGTAGACTGTACGTATTGTTTGAGTGTGTCTGCACCTTTCTGATAATGTACTGAGTATGTATAGTCCTGGAGCATCCACACCCTTCTCTACTGTATGCAAGAAGTACAGTATTGGAGCAACCACAACTTTGGTGTACTCATGCCGAAAGTACTGGAACAGTATCACCTTCCTTCTTTCTTTGTATTGTTTCTAAGATGTTACTGCTGTACCCAGAATGTGCAGTGAGGGAGCCTCTGCACACTGTTGAACACTGCCCAAAATACTCAGTATCTGGAAATCCACACCTCTCTGTACTTCACCCAGACTATTCTGGGCCTTGGCATCCATAACTCTCTCAACTATATTCTGTACGTACAGTACTTGTTCGTGGGATGTTCAATGCAGTGCATCCACACTCTTCTGAAGTGTACACTAGAGACACAGAGCAGGGGCATTCCCATCCCTTCTGTAGATTATCCAGAAAATATAGTGTATGAACATCAACACCTCTCAGTACCATATGCCATATGTGCAATACCTGTGCCTCCACACGCCTCTTTACTGTACCCTGGTCGATTACACAACATGGTGTGCCTTGTCAGGGGCTGAAAAATATACACGACATTCACAATAGATGAGAAGGGTAGAAAACGTTCTCAGACCGTGGCAGTGGGCTACGGGTAGTTCAACAAATGGGGAAGCAATGGTAGTGCCTGCATTTCTCTTGTATCAGCTGGGTAAGATTTGTCCACCTCACTTAATACAAGAAGTTAGCCTTTTTCTGAATGCTCTCTTTTTAGGTTTGGTTATAGATCAGTGTTTCCCAATCTGTGGGTTGCAACCCATTGGTAGGTCGTGAGACAATTATTTTGTGGGTCGCGGAAGTTCAAGTAATAAATAAAAATGTCTTTAAATTCTGTATTTATCTTGTAACATTTGCTGTGATTCAAAGACAGAGGTCAGGTGTCAGGCTATGTCTTGTAACCAATTGCATGAAAGGAGTACTTGAAGACAAGGACTATGCGACGCACAGCTATCTGGCAAACATGCCTAAAGAATTCTTAGTACATCATTTAAACCAACATCAATTAGTGTTAAACACATTCATTATGCACATTTATTTCAAGTTTTTCACATAATTATCCTAAATCAAAGTATAAATTCATTCATTGATATTCAAATCCAAGTCTGTGATTCATAAACGTAAAAGATATTAATCAAATCAAAACAACCCAATGCATTTCGGGTTCTACTGAACCCTTCTTCAAGGGTGAATTTAAAGCTTTTAACGTTCTGATTCTCCGGGCTGGTACAGATGCCGAATCTACAACAAAAGTACATAATATCGACATTTCAGAAATATAACATGCGTGTCACATATTGATTTATATATACAACTATAGCCTGAGGGTTTGCATTCTCCTGTGATACCAAGTCTCCGTGAAAGATAAAGAATAAAAAGAGAGAAAAAGGTCAAAGAGTACAAAAACCCAATGCAAGGTTTTGAGTAAATCTGTGCATACCATAGTGGAACCTGTAGTGCGAATGAAAACAGAAAAGGACCTAACCCATCGTGAATAGTACTAAACCAGTGGTGTTCTATAGGTTTCCATGTGAACCACACCAAAAAGGTGAAGCCATTGATGTGTTCAATGAGTCAAATATAATCGCCAAACTAAGGAATACCTTAATAACTCAGCCGCCTGAGCCCGGTGAAAAAAGTTGTCCGTTCAAGGATGACACGAATCTATAAGTAATACAATTATCCTGATTATAAATCCATATCTAATATGCACCTCAGTTCTTAAAATAATAGAAGCAAATGTGCCTACCGTCTCTGTAAAGAGCCAAAGAGCAGCTGATTAGTTGCCGGGTGCCCTTGGATGAACTTCGTGAACCACCAACTATATACAAATTACAAAATCATCCAATGTAATAACTCTTAAAGTAAAACTGTACTCATAAATTCCACCTTATAAAAGCCTTGCTTACCGCTGACAGCCCAATTAGAGCCCCATCCAGTCTGTCTGTGTAGGTTGAAGATATTCTCGCGCCTCCGTGTAAATGCCCTAAGCAAAATAATATAACTGTCAGAAGACTGTTCGTATTGGGCAATAAGCCTCTCGCTACAATGTGGAGCAACTAGTGGCGTCCCCTACCTTCGGACCAAAGTTTTAACCGATGTTCCAAATATCCGCGTCCAGTTTAACGAACTGCATTCAAGCCGGCGGATCTATCCTACCTTTGACGTGATCGAACCCGGAAGTAAACATAATGGAAGGACTCCAGGTTGAAAGCAACCCGATCCAACATGGTGGAATCACGCGATGTCCTCAGTACAGGGTTCTAGACTACCCTTATACTTTTTAAAAAAAGGGAAACCTCTGAATAAAAACTGGAACTTAAATCACCCGCCGAATAAACATAGGCGAATATGTAGAAATATAGAGAACATGAATATGGTATGCAGAAAAGCAAAAAAGCACGTCCTGAAGAGAGTAACATATCAACCTGATGTAAAAAACCAATCCAACATGGCGATTACACTCCATCCTCTCAATGCTGGGTTCTAGACTGTCCTTGTGCTTTCACCATATAAGAGAATTCTAAATAATAAAAAAATAGACAAATAAACAATAATGGATGTGTAGAAATATATGAGGAAAATGTGAAGAATATGCTAAGCGTCAGTGTGATGTAATGAAAGAAGAGAAAACCCATTTTTGAATGGGGTGACACTTGAACCCGGTATGACGTGAGGATGCAATATTACCCTGTACATTCTGTATAAATCACAAGAAACACAAAAGTTCATAATGGTCATTAAGACCCCCCGGGATTATGGTCCCCAATTTTTTTATCCATTCTGTCTCTTTACGCGCCAATGTAGTGTGAATGTCCATGCCAGATCGTGTTGTGACGTGCTCTAGAATGGTAAATCGTAGTTGGGGGATTGTGTGTGTGGCACTGACCCAATGCGCAGCTAATGATGAATTCATGTTTTTGTTCCTAATGCGACTTTTGTGCTCTATAATCCTTGTTTTGATTTTCCGACTGGTTCTACCAATATACACTAGGCCGCAAGGACATTTGATTGCATAAATCACATTCTCTGTTGTACAGTCAGATGTATGTTTTAGAGGTATCCCTTTCCCTGTCTTAGGATGTTGAAACTCCTTTCATGTGATCACATTTCCACACTGGCCACAATTGTGGCATTTCCTCATGCCCTTGAATGTCTTTGTACATTGCTTAGTTCCAGATCTTTTTAAAAGTTCTCGTAAATTCTGGGCTCGAGTATGCGCAAACAATGGCGGTTGCATGAAAATATTCTGAAAATCAGGCTCATTCTCTATCAGTTCCCATCTCTTACGTATTATGGACTTTATTTTAGGAGCCTGAACGGAGTGTTTCAAGACGTACACTTCTCTTTTAACCGAGGATTTCGTCTGTTTTTTCAAGAGATCATCTCTTTTCCTAGTAGACACCGTTGTCTTAGCCTCATTGAGTATAGACTCGGGGTACCCCCTCTTCTTATATTGTTCTATTTGGTGTTCAATCTCTTTTTCACATGTTGTGTTGTCTGAAGTTATTCTTTTGATCCTCATGAGTTGTGAGACTGGTAAGTGCTGTTTCAAGGTTAAAGGGTGAGCACTTGAGAAGTGTAACGCACTGTTAACATCTGTGGGTTTTCGATACACTTTTGTTTCCAAACCTTTGTCTGTCTTCAAGATTTCAATGTCCAGAAAATGTATCCTGTTTGTGTCAATCTCTGATGTGAATTGGATTCTGTTGTTATGTGTGTTGAGTTCAATCAAACACTTTTCCAGTTGTTGTCTAGATCCTTTCCAAATTACAAGGATATCATCAATATATCGCATAAATAGAATTGTGTGTTCTTTCCATTCAGGATGACTCAGTAAAAACTGATTCTCAAAGAAAGCCATGTATGTATTAGCATAGGCAGCACTTACCAGTCTCACAACTCATGAGGATCAAAAGAATAACTTCAGACAACACAACATGTGAAAAAGAGATTGAACACCAAATAGAACAATATAAGAAGAGGGGGTACCCCGAGTCTATACTCAATGAGGCTAAGACAACGGTGTCTACTAGGAAAAGAGATGATCTCTTGAAAAAACAGACGAAATCCTCGGTTAAAAGAGAAGTGTACGTCTTGAAACACTCCGTTCAGGCTCCTAAAATAAAGTCCATAATACGTAAGAGATGGGAACTGATAGAGAATGAGCCTGATTTTCAGAATATTTTCATGCAACCGCCATTGTTTGTGCATACTCGAGCCCAGAATTTACGAGAACTTTTAAAAAGATCTGGAACTCAGCAATGTACAAAGACATTCAAGGGCATGAGGAAATGCCACAATTGTGGCCAGTGTGGAAATGTGATCACAGGAAAGGAGTTTCAACATCCTAAGACAGGGAAAGGGATACCTCTAAAACATACATCTGACTGTACAACAGAGAATGTGATTTATGCAATCAAATGTCCTTGAGGCCTAGTGTATATTGGTAGAACCAGTCGGAAAATCAAAACAAGGATTATAGAGCATAAAAGTCGCATTAGGAACAAAAACATGAATTCATCATTAGCTGCGCATTGGGTCAGTGCCACACACACAATCCCCCCAACTACGATTTACCATTCTAGAGCACGTCACAACACGATCTGGCATGGACATTCACACTACATTGGCGCGTAAAGAGACAGAATGGATAAAAAAATTGGGGACCATAATCCCGGGGGGTCTTAATGACCATTATGAACTTTTGTGTTTCTTGTGATTTATACAGAATGTACAGGGTAATATTGCATCCTCACGTCATACCGGGTTCAAGTGTCACCCCATTCAAAAATGGGTTTTCTCTTCTTTCATTACATCACACTGACGCTTAGCATATTCTTCACATTTTCCTCATATATTTCTACACATCCATTATTGTTTATTTGTCTATTTTTTTATTATTTAGAATTCTCTTATATGGTGAAAGCACAAGGACAGTCTAGAACCCAGCATTGAGAGGATGGAGTGTAATCGCCATGTTTGATTGGTTTTTTACATCAGGTTGATATGTTACTCTCTTCAGGACGTGCTTTTTTGCTTTTCTGCATACCATATTCATGTTCTCTATATTTCTACATATTCGCCTATGTTTATTCGGCGGGTGATTTAAGTTCCAGTTTTTATACAGAGGTTTCCCTTTTTTTTAAAAGTATAAGGGTAGTCTAGAACCCTGTACTGAGGACATCGCGTGATTCCGCCATGTTGGATCGGGTTGCTTTCAACCTGGAGTCCTTCCATTATGTTTACTTCCGGGTTCGATCACGTCAAAGGTAGGATAGATCCGCCGGCTTGAATGCAGTTCGTTAAACTGGACGCGGATATTTGGAACATCGGTTAAAACTTTGGTCCGAAGGTAGGGGACGCCACTAGTTGCTCCACATTGTAGCGAGAGGCTTATTGCCCAATACGAACAGTCTTCTGACAGTTATATTATTTTGCTTAGGGCATTTACACTGAGGCGCGAGAATATCTTCAACCTACACAGACAGACTGGATGGGGCTCTAATTGGGCTGTCAGCGGTAAGCAAGGCTTTTATAAGGTGGAATTTATGAGTACAGTTTTACTTTAAGAGTTATTACATTGGATGATTTTGTAATTTGTATATAGTTGGTGGTTCACGAAGTTCATCCAAGGGCACCTGGCAACTAATCAGCTGCTCTTTGGCTCTTTACAGAGACGGTAGGCACATTTGCTTCTATTATTTTAAGAACTGAGGTGCATATTAGATATGGATTTATAATCAGGATAATTGTATTACTTATAGATTCGTGTCATCCTTGAACGGACAACTTTTTTCACCGGGCTCAGGCGGCTGAGTTATTAAGGTATTCCTTAGTTTGGCGATTTATATTTGACTCATTGAACACATCAATGGCTTCACCTTTTTGGTGTGGTTCACATGGAAACCTATCGAACACCACTGGTTTAGTACTATTCACGATGGGTTAGGTCCTTTTCTGTTTTCATTCGCACTACAGGTTCCACTATGGTATGCACAGATTTACTCAAAACCTTGCATTGGGATTTTGTACTCTTTTTGACCTTTTTCTCTCTTTTTATTCTTTATCTTTCACGGAGACTTGGTATCACAGGAGAATGCAAACCCTCAGGCTATAGTTGTATATATAAATCAATATGTGACACGCATGTTATATTTCTGAAATGTCGATATTATGTACTTTTGTTGTAGATTCGGCATCTGTACCAGCCCGGAGAATCAGAACGTTAAAAGCTTTAAATTCACCCTTGAAGAAGGGTTCAGTAGAACCCGAAATGCATTGGGTTGTTTTGATTTGATTAATATCTTTTACGTTTATGAATCACAGACTTGGATTTGAATATCAATGAATGAATTTATACTTTGATTTAGGATAATTATGTGAAAAACTTGAAATAAATGTGCATAATGAATGTGTTTAACACTAATTGATGTTGGTTTAAATGATGTACTAAGAATTCTTTAGGCATGTTTGCCAGATAGCTGTGCGTCGCATAGTCCTTGTCTTCAAGTACTCCTTTCATACATTATACCTAGGGAGGGTGGTACCCCCTCTCATTGCTTCGCACGCATACACTAGATAACTTCTAGTCACAATTTTGTAAATACTGATTACATTTAGGTGTGCAGATCCACCTTCCTTACATATTGTAACCAATTGCTGCATTTTATGGACTGCCTTGTCAGCGCAGCTTTCGCCAGACAACTATGTGAGTATCACCAGGAGATGGCCTTTGGCTACGTCTACATGTTGGGACTCAGGAGAGGGCATGTTTCGATTGGGCAGAAGTAGTGTGCTTCCACAAAAAACTGCTTGCTCCACACACATCTGAGATCATTTTGTTTATTTATCCAGCTGCCTATGTTTGAACTTTTAGGGGCACATACATGCCCTTGCAGCATTATTAACCCCTTCAGTGCTAATGACAAGGGTAACTCGTCATGGAGTTTCCATTGATTTCAATGGAAAGTCAATGGAAGCTCATCATGTGCCTTAGCAGCCAAGTGGTTAAAGTGTCTTAGTTAAGTAGATAATTTATGGCGTTTCCCTCTGGTAGCAGCACAGATGGGAGCAGGACAGCCATTAACCTACATGGATTTTTAGCTCTGGCTTGATAGTGCATTTATAAGCTTGACCTACTGGCATTGCCAATGCTTGTTTAACATGGGAGTTGGTATTTACAAACTTCTCTCACTTTGCAGTCAGAAAGAAAAGTGAATTATGTGATAATCTTACTGGGGTACAGCTGTTTGAAAGGAAAGGCTGTAGGATGTCATTTTTTTTGTAACACACAACAAAATGTAAATACCTGCCTATGAACTATACACATTCATCAGTTAGTTAAGCAAAAATGAAGCCCAGTTTTTTGCAATTCTGAAGTGTTATAGAAACAAAGATTTTAATAAGATCAGAACAAATCCAGACACTTTACATGGTGGTGCACAAATTATAAATATTCACTGAAACCCGATTTCCACCCATTATCGTTTGTGTGCAATATAGTTTTATCAGTACAACTTTATGTCTGTGCAAATTTAGTGGCCATTTCGATGTAAAATGTGCTGTCTGTAAATGACAGTGTGCTACCACAAGATGCTTTAATTACATAAAAAAATCGCATGCCTCATGTCTAAAACTAGGTGAGTCACAAAAGTGTATTGCTCTGAAAAGTGGGTTGTGGTTCTAAAAAAAGTTTGGGTAAGACTGCTATAGATGGTTTAAGTAGTTTGGAAAATCTATCTTAAAACATGCTTAAAACACAACTACATTAAGGAAGACAGAGAGGGTGGACTTGGTGTCAGCCATTGGGGTTCTTGTGTTTATTTATTTTTGACATTACCTGGAGAATTTGCTAATCAAGTCAATGACATTTTGCTTAAGTTATATTGTCAGCAAAATATAATTCAATTTCTTTTCGTGATGAAGCAACTAATAGTCCTTATGTTATCCAACAAGTGTGACATGACATATGGCATGTAATTATTTTGCTGGCATAGCCTTTTAATGTCTGAGTTGTTACTTTTTTTGAGGAAATGTGTGGTGTTTGGATTCCTTAGCCTTTGCTGGCATGATCACATGATGTTGAATTTACAGTTTTTTAATGTCAGAAAGTAACAAAATGAACTTGCATAAGCTTTCTTAAACATGCAATGAAAGTATTGACATTTTCTCAAAATTAGGTTCACCACTTAGTGTGCAAACTTCATCTTCTGACTCCTTTACATGGCATTTTTCCTCGAGTGTACCACTTAACTCCACTAATGCAGCCTGTTCATCAAATGTGCCCTGTTCCCAGTTTCCTTGGTGCTATAGCCCAACATGATGCTTCATTAATGGGATTTTTCTTAGGACTACTAGGGGCAACACACACAAACTCACCCAATTACTAGCAAACCCTTTCCCTAACAAAAAGCAAGACCTTTTGGCTGGTCAATGTTTTTTTGTGAAGTAAGAAAAATGGATGAAGCCCTAGATGATTTGGTCACCTAGAGAGGCTGTGAATGGAGTGCTGGTCTCCTGGTTCCATAGCTACAAAGTTAGCTATTGCACCTCATTCCCTTCACACAAATGGGTTATTGAAGAGGATTATGGTTGCTATGAGCTCTTCTAGAAGATGTCTTTGTCATTTGCTCTTGTTTCTCTACTAGGTATTTTTTTGTTTTACCAGTTGACTCCATGTTGCTATGACGGCACTTACCCAGTTTGTGTATACCAGTGAACAGATCAGTGCTTTCTGCGCTTTGGAGTCTTGGGTCAGTTCAGTTGATCAATGGTGTTAACACACTTGAAAACAATGATTTGTTAATTCACAGAGGCAAACAGTTATGTGTCTGTGACATGAAGCCATCTGACCCATCTGATCACATATGGTAAGCAAGGTTGTAGAATGCCCCACAACATCCCACAGGTAGTTTTATTTAACCCTTTCGTTGTGCCCGTCGTCCAGCGGCCCTCGCGAGCACTACCTCCGTAGTGCTGCGCACGTCCGTTGGCTGACGCAGCCCACCCACTCAATGAAACGCCCGCACCGCGGCGGAATTGTAGCCGCGGTTCAGTCGTTAAGTGAACTTTGGACCTTACCAAGATAACATATTCAGAGTTACCCAGTGCTTGAAATGGAAAAATATAAGAGAAGGTACTCTGTACCAGAGTACCTGCTTGTTTCTAAGAAGTGCCGGTACTCTCCAATTCAAAGTTTTACGTCACTCAAGAGAAGTGCCGGTACTCTCCCTCTAAAAATAGAAAAGTGCTGGTACTCCGTACCGGACAGTATCAGCCCATTTTAAGCACTGGAGTTACCTCAGACACGTAATTCAAGGCGAGCAGTGCACATAGAGGTGCTCCCAGAAGGCACCTTCCAGAATTGGTAAATACTTCTGGTCGCACACATCAAACCAAATGAAACATTACAACCATTAGCAAAACATATTCACCGGAACATCATATTTACTGTACCAAACAGTACGGGTCATCTAGCCAAGGTAGTAAGAAAACAGACCTCTGTGATGGAATAATCTGGAAAAGGGCATGAATGTATCTAAAACCTGGCAGTACAGCAATGCCATATCAAAGGCAATAAAGCACTGTACACATTCCTATAAAAGAAAATTCCGTAGAAAGATATGGGTTAAAGTCCCCTAACAGTCGGTGCCTTTCAATCTACCTTCTTAAGGTAACCAACTGCATCCTTCCTTGGACTGCAAGGCATCATATACGTCCTTGTGTGAGGATGCTACAGTGTTCTCTGCTGGTTTCTGTGTTCTAATGCTCTTCTTCTGGGACAAGCACCCCAACCCTATGTGACTTTCTTCCTTCTTCAATTACCACGACTTTGGCTTGCTGGATAGCTGTTGTGGGGTCTGCTGCAACCTCTAGCTAAGACCTCTGGCTCTCTGGAATCTGGCATAACTGGTGCTGCCGCGTATCTGTGACTTTCTGCCACCTTGACCACTTTCTTCACTGCAGTGCTGGAAAGATAATACATTGCATTTACTTATTATTCAGAGTACATGTTTTCTCCTGAGAAGTAGTGGTGGTAGGCTCCCATTAAAATCAGTTTCCTTTCAAATTAAACATGTGCAGGCATGGATATAAGTGGAAATAAGGGCGTGGCCGCACTATCATAACTAGGAACCCTTTCCCAGAGGCTGACCTATAATTAAGGATGTGGCTTAAAAGCCAATGCTTCACATAGTGTAGCCCTCGACCAGCATTTTGGTGCCTCTTTGTGAGATTTCTGTTAATTCTTCCAGGCATGTCACATAGTAGCTAATGGACATGTCAATAAAACAAGGGACACCTTTTAGTTTTGTCCTGCTTGTTATAAGTATCAGATAAATGACTAACAAATAGCAGTGATTTTATTGTGAATAGTTATAATTGAAAATGTTTCAATTTTGAGAATATGAGACTGTTTACTAAGATTACTAAAGCCAGTGGAAGTGGTAGTGGGTTGTTGTGGACGGGTACTTATACTTCGTCTGCCCAAAACCATGGAAGATATGATGTTTCCTTGCAGACTGTCAGGGGCCTTTGGTTGATATAAACATGAATGCCAGAATTTTTGTTCTGCTGGTGCCATGAGCTGCAGTGGACTGACTGAAGCCCATAATGACGGCGCTGTGCTCGTCCCAGTCAATGGCAAGCCAGTGTATGTCGCCTGAAACCTGCAGACTGGCCTTGCAAATGTTGCATGGACTTCTTGCTCGTCGGTTCCTTTGTGTCTGCTGTAGGTCTGCCCCGATTCTCCGAGGTCACGCAGCGAGAGAGGGATGATGCCTCTGCACCGTGATCTGCCACGAAAATTAGCTCTTGGTACCATAGACGGCCGGGCCCGTTAAAAAAAAAAAGAGAGAAAACAGATCCGCAGAGCTTCAATGTGAGCAGCCCCACAATCAAGGTTGGCTTTCGAGCTGTTGGCGCCCCCCCCCCCCCAACACACACCTCCTGGTATACCCTTACGATTACCTGGCAAATGCGCCACTCATCTCTCCATAGGATCTCTCTCACATAGATTTCATTTGTTTTGAAGCACTGGTAAAGGCAGGTTTTACTAATAAGAAACTATATTTAACCAAACACTTTTCAGCAACATTAGGAAAAAACAATGAAAGACTGGGGGTTGGCATATACTGTCCTTACCTATTTTATGCAGTTTGCGTGCAGCTCTTTGACAATTCTTAAGTCACTATTTTATATTAGGGTTGTATATTATGAACTGCTGTAACAAAAAGATCTCTGTGAGAAAAGCAGTAACCCAAGGAGGTATCCACATAAAATACAGATCTGTGATCTGCATGCATACATTCTGGGAGAGGTGTGGCGCCGCGACCAGGGCGACTGACGCTGGAATCTGGGGATCAGGGTTCGATCCCCGGCTCCGGCGGCAGGTTAGCCCAGCACCATGCGACTCTGGAATAGCTCGCTTAATCTTCCCGACGGCCCCCTGCGCCTAGAGACCCTAACGGGGGATTGTGCGCTATACAAATGTGGATTATTATTATTATTCTTTGCAGCAGGCAAGTTGACCCCTCTGTAATACTTTATGTTAATACTACCCCTGGATACAACTCTGATCTCTCTCTCTCTAGCAGGAACATTAATCACAAGAGTTATCTTGATATTGTTATTGCTGCCTGAAAACTGAAGCACAAGGAGCTCTGCTACAGGTGTTTTTAAATCATAAGTTATTGCTAAACACAGCGCCCCCTCCCTGAGGTCAGTGCCCCCACCAAGTCAATGGCAGTGTGGCTGCACCAGTGGCACTACCCTAAAGCCAGCCCTGTCCACCAGGGTTTTGTAATTTGGCCCGGGCAGTCCCCAAAAAAGTGCCCTCCATTTGCGGATCGTGCCCTTTCATGAAACATAATTTGGTTAGTCTCATTGGACTTGTTTATAGAGAAATGTTTGGTGACGTAAGCATTTTAAAGCCTATAGAATCTGTGCGATTGGTGAAAACGAGAAGCACAGCATTTTGGCCAGATGGATGAGGTGAAATAAAATGTCCCAATGTCCTCAGTACCTGATCTGGCTAGGGTTGCCACCTGGCCTTTTCCTAAACAACATCACATGTATTTTAAATATCCTGGCCGGTGCGCAAATAAAGAAATTCACAGAAAGTCTATTTTTTTTTCTTCTAATCAGTATGTATTTTACACAGTCAATGTAAGGTGAAAGCACTTGGAAATTAAGCGATTTGCCCAGAATCACAGGTTGTTGTGCCGACGCTGGGATTAGAACCTGGTTTGTCACTTATAAAGTCAGTCAGCAGGTTTGGCTGTAATGCCACATACCTTCTAGTCTAATAGCAGCTTAATAAAGGTTGCCTGACAGCGAGGCCTATGCAATTACACACAAGCATCCTCCAGAAAGGCTTCTCTTACTTCACTACCTCCCTGGCCCTCCATAGGTTCAGGGCGATGACCTTGCAGTGAAGAAGTCAAGAAAAAGGGCACATCTACTGGTGCTCCAGTGGGGGCTCAGCTTTAAATGTTCTATAGCCAGAAAACCCCACCCGCCAGCGAGGTTCCTGCATACTCCCACCCTCCATTGCCTGAATGTGATGGCCTGGCAGGGGATGGGGCAGGGGCAAGACACTCCTTCTGAGCCAAGCGGGCCCCATGGGTGGCTGAGGTCAGAATGGCCCAACAAATGGATCAACACCTGGCCCGAGTAAGGCCGATTGTCACACTTACCACCCTTGCCTGTCGACTATAGCCTGAAGTGCGATGGCCTGAAGGGCAGGAATGAAGCAGATGATTCTCTTGAAAACCCGCGCCACGTGTCCCCCTCAGGCACTAGTCCTTCAGCTAATGCTGGACTGCCCGCCTTCCCAATTCCACCCTGCCGAGGGCCCTTCTGACTGGAGGCCCTTCTGAAAATATGTTCTTTCTTTTAGGAGTTCAGCTGTGTCAGTTTCCTCTAAGTCCTTATTACTGCCTTAGTTTCTTTGTGGAGTTTTGATATGCCTTCCTTACTATAACTCTAGAGCCACCCTCCAAAAAACGTCCTTAAAGTTCAAAATCCTCTTGATTCTAGTCTTAATGTTTTCCTCACCAGATTTCTCAGAGCTCCCAGAAGGTGGATGGTGGCTGCAGGCATTCACTCTATGACTCCATATGAACCGGAACTGGAGTGGTACAGTCCTTGAATTCCCCGAGCTTCATGTTATCATCTTTCAGTGCTGTCACTGAGGCCCCCAGGTAGCCAGTCCTTATCTTGTTATCCTGTACTGCCCCCTCTGTTTAGCGTTGCTGCCTGTGAAATGAAACCATTTTCTTGTTTAAAGTGATTGCCTTTTAATATCTGATGTAGCTCACTGCAGGTCTCTTAGGGATGACAGGATTAGATTACCTTGGAGACTTTAAATCATCATCCTCAGTAGTTGTGTCCATCATCTGCCTATCACTTCGCCACTACTCGGAGGGCATTGAGAAGGTCAAAAATCAAATGGATCTTGTTTCTTTTGGAGGCATGGCAAGTGCAGTGCCACAGGTCTCTCTGAGTGCAGGTCTCAACGGTTTTGACTAGGCCTCCTGGACCAGCTGTCATGCAGTGACATTCATTCACTCTCCCCTGGAACACCCCTAACTCTTAGGCTCTCTCTCACTTCTCCGGTCTTTCGCCACAGGGCTCTTCATCCACTGGGAGGGGCTGGTGTGCGGTTCTGGTACACTGCCGCTCTTAATTCTTGATGTGGGTCACTTTTACATCCGCAGGGTCACGATGGAGTCCTCTGCTGTACCCACTTTGGATAGCATTCTCACTGATAGGGCCCAGGAGTACTGCTGCTGCAATCTTGATTTTGCCATATTCACAGACGTTGTATTTCTCACGTTTTTAGCTGAGAGGGGGAAGAAAACCTCACGAGGTGGAATCCTCCAGCAGACCTCGGGGAGTGCATTCCCTGTCTGCTCTTGGACCTAAATCGGCATCAGGCCTGGATAATAGGAGTCTGGCCAAAGTACTCAACCACCATAATGTGCTCCAGCACTTGTCCATCTTTCTCCCCACTATATATATTTTAAAGTACAGTTGGTGAAATATGGGATATGAAATCTGGTATGAAGGGGGAGGCAACATTTATATTGCCGATGTGAGTCCACCTCTCTCATTCCTAAGGACCTTTTCAGAGGTATCTTATTGGTAAATCTTTGCACCTCACTTCTTACTTTGGTTCATTGTATATCTGTCCATACCATTTTTTTCATTTTCAAAAAAATGAATTAAATATATACTTTTATTCAGAGAAAATGTTCCTATTTTCACAAAAAAATAATCCAATTATATATGTAAAGATTTGTTAAAGAAACATATGTGTGAAAGGGACTTAAATTGTAAATGAACATTCCACTGGAAAAGAATATATGCTGGAAGCTTAAAATAATCAAAAATACAAAGAACTTACTTTTAATTGCTTTTCTATCCTGTGGATGTGGATTGCTGTGGATGTTTTGATTACAATCCGGTGGGAAATAGGACATACCACAAATCTAGGCTGCCTTTTGGAGGCATAACTGGGGGCATCATCATTGAATGGAAGTGTTTTTAAATCGGACTGAAGAAGCTCCTCTTTTTGCAGTGTAACATGTCCTCTCTGCCTC
The DNA here is from genome assembly GCF_964261635.1 of Lissotriton helveticus. NCBI lineage: Eukaryota > Metazoa > Chordata > Amphibia > Caudata > Salamandridae > Lissotriton > Lissotriton helveticus. Next base: position 1,299,702,170 of record NC_136057.1, read on the forward strand.
CCTGCAAACGCACGACTGTGGCATGGTCAGTCTTGTCTGCTGCTGAAAGGCTTGTACTCTTTGGTACGCCTTCCGTACTCAGTGAATGGCGTCGTTTGACATTCTGTGTATCGTTAGAAAGATCGTCTGTCCTGCAAGGGTGCCTCGGAGCTTTAAGGATGTGGTATTTTTTTTGGTAGGTGCCTAGCCCCTTCAGTGTGCAGTCAGTGGAGAAATAAAAGGATACTCCGTTTGTTGTCCGTTAATTTGTTACGTGAGGTGTACCCAACAGCATAGTCTGAGTTAACTGAGGTTACCTCTCCTCTCTACTTTGAGATGATTTCTTTAGGGTATCTGAGGAACATGTATGCAGCTAAGCTTGCAATACATAATGCTTGCGGTAGCTAATGTTAATGGGCATAGTTGTATTAATAGATTAATGTCTGGTGGTCACAACTAATATGGAAACAATATTTATGTGTCTAACTCATTGACGTTACATTGGTCTTTTCCACGCTAATGCACGTGGACATGCCGGCGAGAATGGCATTGGGAAAGGATTCTCCGTGTATGACATATGGTGTGGGAGACCGCTAATAATGTTCTGTTGAGAATACAGTGTTGAAAAACAGTCATTTAGGGATTTGACAAGGAGACATTGAAGAGGAACTGGATTGCCCTCACAAACAACTTTAGATGCAAAACAAACGCCTCCTCCTCCACTGAGAAAAACGTTTATAGAGAAATTATTTTCTCTTCATGTCCAACGAATCCATTTTTTTGGGTTTACGAAAATGACTATATTCTTGTGGTATATATTGAAAGCACAGAGGTGTTCTAAAATTTGTCTTACACAATAGTACTAAGTCACAAATTCTTGGACCGTCAAACCTTTTTGGAATGGGCTTCTGGATGTCTCATCTCATCCTCACGACTCCAGTTTTTGTTATATAATCTCATACGCAAATTATTAAAATCTGCTTTTGAGTTTTAATTTACCCTAGTTTCAACATTTCGGGTCTAATTGCGATGTCAGGCGGACTTAATGTCGGTCGCATTCCTTAATTTTCCTATGGGAGCATGCATTACGGCTGTAAACCGGCCGTAATACATGCTTCCATAGGGAAATGGGAAGTGCTGTTCACCCCTGCACCCCGTAGTAGGCACCTTAAGGATCAACAGGGGGGCACATGGTGCCTCCTTGGCCCCCAACCGGAGGCTGTACACACAAGGGGGCTGGCTGGCTCAAACTCTTTCCAACGTGGTTTAAATGTCGGACTTTCCATGACGGAAACTGTGCATTGTTATCCGAAGGGTGAAAAGGCTGCCCTTTGGAATTACGAGTTAGTTCTGGCTGGCCGACTGGCTCCTTGAGCCCATCGGAAGCCAGCTGGAATGACCAAATGGTTTAGTTTCCGACTACCAGCATTAATATGGGGTGGTCAGAAAGTAAACCAATCGACAATTACGATGCAACTGGAAGGCTCCGCCCGGCCGCTTCGTAATCAACCCCTTAATGTATTATTGTAATAGTGGTGTGCCGCCTTATGGCCCTTTACCACATCTACTTTATTGAGGTGTGTGCAGATTTATTTGCACTAGTTTCTTTGTCTTAACTTAAACAAATGTGGTCAGTCAAAAAAATAGAATGGGGTGCGTAGACTGCCTCAAGGTTAAAAATATGTAGAGCATATCGAAGTGGGGTGTTTCTAAAGGGTTGTCGATTGCTTCTGTAGCGGATAGAGAAACAATAGCTTCAGGTTGAGTCAACAGAGGAACTCATTGAGAGCAGCATGCATGTTGTAATGCAGGTTGGAGGGATTGAACAATATTTTGCTTAACCTATGCGAGTGTAAACAATGGCTCAGGAAGGCACTAATCCCTGTAAACTTTGTTGGGCATAATCGCCAGCTGTGATCGGCATGATGGCTGGCACAACAACCTTTGTGGATATCAAAAGCCTCAGGAAACTAACTTGTGCCCACCTTTAAGCCTAATCGTATTTTTCCGTTATTGTGCGCATGCTGATATGTTACTTACAGATGTCTGAGGCTTGTTCTGTACAACAGACGCTTGTGGCATCCTTTTACCATTCCTTTGAGTTTTCTTTATGCTAAGCAAATAACTTGCTTGTTTATGATCTTGAGCTGTGACTTTAAACTGTGTTTTACAGTAGCTTCTAGTTCTGGTTGAGCATTTAGAAATATTGGCATTAAAAAAAAAAAATCTTTATTATTCTAGTTCTATCTCGTGGGCGCACCTACTCCCTATTCTCTTTTTATGATGTCCTCTGGGGGACCTGGGTTTTGACTCTTGCAGCTGTCATCATGCTGTATTGTGCACCTTGGCCTGTAAATACAGCCCTAAAACGGAGTTGTAATCAGTATATTATTTTAAAGAGAAGGTTGAGGTCCCAGCACCTAGACATTTCCGCATTTTTGGCAAAACAAAGGGTATGGAGAAACCTGCTCTCTTTGATCTCGTTTTTCAGAATTCGTCTTGAAGGTGTCCTACTGGCTTCATCACAGACAGAGATCGGGAGCATTGGGCATGAGTGCCTGGTTTCTGCAACCCTGTGGCACTTGGTATTACAGTAGTTGGCTACCGACACATGTGCAGCCGTAGCTTAATATAGATTCCGCTGGTGCTAAACGTGCATCAGTCTCTTTGGGGCATTCCTTTATTTGCATAGAGCACAGTAGTGGGTGCAGTGCGCTCCCGAGTGTGGCCCTTGGAAGGAGTGAAAGTGGGCCCCAGGTGGGTGCAGTCACTCATTTCACCCACCTGCAGGAGGAAGTCTTCCTCCCCCATTGAAATGCAGACTGGATTGCATCCTGCACAGTGAAAGGCAAACAAACTACCTCAAACAGCTGGTCTGCTATCCACTAATGTGCTGTTCCCAGTGCAAATGCAGGTTGGCACCTTCACCGGGAACAGCAAATTTGCTGCGAAATAAGGCTTTGTCCCACTCTGCGCCGTTATACACACTTCTCTCTCTGGGTCTTGCTTTCTGCAGCAAAAAGAAAAAACATGCATACCACCAACTCAGACAACTTTAATCAGGGCTGGCCCCCGTCTTACTTTCAGCATATCTCCAACCAGGTCTTACTCCTTTTGAGTTAAATCGGCTAAAATACAAAACTCACTGCCAAAAAGAATAAGAGCAATCTGCAGTCATCTTGATTTCTGGAGGGTTCTAAAATCTTATGTGTTCCCACAACGATGACTTACCTATGCTGAGTTCTACCTACCTGTGATTTCACTGATGGGTTTTGGTCATCAGTCCAGCACTCTACAGCCTGGACTACATCATTGAACTTTAGCAGAGATTTTGAGCAATTCCTCACTTAGCTCTAGAGAATCTAGAATTCAAGCCTTGAGACAACTCTTAAACTTCAGTATCGGTCCCCCATGTCTCCTGCTGTACATACTCTAGCTCAGAGTCTGATTTGTTAAGAAAAAAGCCCTGAATTATTAGCAGCCTGGGTTCACTCCTCTCTGTTTTATCTTCCAACACATCTTATTTCAGGGAAATCATTCCTCAGGTAAGACGCCTGAGATATGGAACTCTCTACAAGGGTGTGGAATTTAATTAAAAGTCTACTTGTACATGGGGCTGGTTGCTTCATAAATCTAATTGTCCAGTAACAAAATCCACTTGTCCCTTTTGTGCCATGTAATGCGGCGACAAATTATGGAAGCAATCTCATTGCATAATATCTCTGGTATAGCCTTTCTGATTATGCCGGGGCTCATACCATATTAGAGTTTGAATACTAGCAATCCCCCTATGTTGCCATGTTTCCACAGATCTACATTCTGGGGCTGAAGATAGTTGTAAGCAATAGTTCCATGGTTGGAATGCCCTTTTGAGTCTGTGCAAACCTACTAACTTGATTGTTTTAAGGGTTTTCACCATCTCTTCTCTAATAATTTCCCATACTGTGAAAGGTTGGAAATTTATTACTGACAATGGCAGACGTAAAACTTCTTCCAGGGTTGGAAAAAAAGTGGTTGGGCAGGGAGGAGTGAATTTGAAAATATGCACATGCAAATTTGCTCATGCTAAAATACAGTTTACCAATATTTTCAATGAGTACTATATCTTGGTCTACTTCTGTAAATTCTTGTGAATTCACAAACACTGTATATCCACAGTTAGTGCAAATACATATACCATCGGTGCACTTTTGAGATTTTCTTTTATATTAGGGCATCCTAATTAGATCTGGCGTTGACCATGACCTTTTGTGTTGATTAAACTTCTGTCTAGTGGCTGGCTTCACTGTGAGTGACAACATTCTGCTCTTTCATAAAGAGCATATCCGCACACAAACTAGTTTTGTTCAGTGCCATGAACTACTGTGGCAATGTGTGCTTTTTGAGTCCAAAAACAATTTTTGCTTTTTGTCAATGTTTGGTATAATGGTGGGGGCCTGGCAGCTTCCACACCAAAAAGATTTTACAAACACCATGCCAAATCAAGCAGCGCATTGACAAAATTAAAACCCCGACCACCAATTTCAGACCTACTGGCTTTGCCAATGTTTGTTTATGTTTGTTTCCCATAATGTTATTGATACTGGGTACACTGATTTTCCATCATGAATATTTTTGAGAAATACTAGCATACAGCAACACATTTTACTAAACGATGCTGCAAAGAGATGGTACCTAAACTTTTACAGTAGCATAGCGTTTTTTTTTTCCTACAAGCATTTTTTTGTGAACATTTTATTTTGAAAGCAAAGAATCATCAATCTTGCTTTCAAGCTTCTGCAAATATTTGAGCACTCTAAGGGCATTATACATAGCCTCATATTACTAAACTTTGAAAACGAGTGTACACATTTTTATACTGGAACCACTGTCAGTAGTGCAGTCCGAGCTTACAACATTTACTTCGATTGCTCACCCTAATAATCAAGGTTTTGCATTAATGAACCATGAATACAAGTTTGAACAGCATTACCACATGGACACAAATATTACCTAAAGTGCAGACAATGCCCTTCCCTGATCTATAATATGGTGCTGTAAACTGGCAGGAAAAGTGTTTGTGCTGTAGGGGGTTGGGTCTACTTGTCCCAAGGAAAACATACACATGAAAACTTGTTTCCTTTGACCTCAAACAATATGTCCTAGGCATTGGGCTGTAGGAATTCCACATTCCTGTCTCTACTAGCAAGAATAAGCTCAATCTGAAACCATCTCGAATTCCACAGAACAGTAAAATCGTGGCTCATCCCTTGCCTAAACGACTATGTTGCTTGTAATTTACACCAAAAGGGGTAGGTATACTCATGCGAAGAGTCTTTTTTAAAACCATTTCACTACAGTTCATACTTTTTTAATTTTTTTATATTCTTTCTATTGAATTTTCTGACAACATTAACAGTTTGAATTTGGCCAACGAAACACATCACTCCATGCTCTGTCCCCATTTACATTACATTTTCTTGGGCAAGCCTTCCTCAGACCATCATTGGCAATTTACATAATGACATTAAAAGCAGGTAAGATATACGATACCATCCAAGTCGATCCCGGGAAACAACCTCATTCCCAAAAGTAACCCTTCACGGATTCTTGAACGCAAATGAGCATAACATGTCTTTCACTCTTAAATACAGTAGAGTACAGTAGATTGTGTTACTTGATGTAGAATTGTTGCGGATAAAGTAAGATGCACAGAAAGAAGAGATCTTGCAGCTCTTTGCTTCATGCTAGCAGCTCTTTCCCTAAGTGTCAGATTAATTCTATCCCCTATGGAGAAATGATAAGAGCCAGGAGGAATTGCAGTGAAGATAGTGAATTTATGCACATTCTTAAGAATAGGGAAGAAAGGTTTCGGGTACGAGGATATGATAATCTAGTTATATTGAAAGCAAGTGCCAGGGTATGAAGTGTAAGCCGTATTGTGACATTATCAGAAACAAAACAAGACACTAGGGAATAAAATTCTTTGATTAGATTGGTTACCAATTTTCATCACTGTAGCAAAAAATGTACAATGTATTTCGAAGGAGTTGGCATTTACTTCAAAATGACAGGATGTTTCAGCCACTTCTTACTAAAAATCCTGGTATGACCCTTCACAAAGGAATAACATTGAGGAATATGGTTAGACCCAATTACCCTACTCTAGGTGGTCAAAGAACTTGGCTTGCTAGACTGACATTAGGATCATATAAATGTGGACCCTGCAATATGTGTAAGTTGGCGTTGGATGGTACTATGGAGTTAAATTTTAACAGTTCAGTAGTTGGTACTATTCGTACGCACATTGATAACTGTACCAGTCATCTAATTTATGTGATCATATGCAAATATGAAAAATTATACATATATTGGAAGGACGATCAGACCAATGTGAGAAAGAATCTCAGAACATTTCCATGTACTTAAAAAACTGGATTCTACAAATCTTATAACGATGCATGTCAAAGACTGTAGAACACAGAGTACACATTGGAGTTTTAAATTTCATGTTATTGATGTCGAACCTAGTGATGCTAGAGGAGGTAATAGGGATTTGCAAATGAGTCCACATGAAGCAAAATGGATTATGAGATTACATGCAGCAGAAGACGGTCTAAATATTGATCATGAAATGCAATACTTTCTAGGTACATGGAGATTAGAACTATACATTTGTGATACCTAGATGTGCCCCCGGGTAAGATTTAGGGAGACTATTTGTTGGTTATGATGGGAATACTTTTTCTTCTAACATGAAGCAAGAACTATGCTGGTCCGTTATGCCGAAATACTACTTGATAGTCATTACAACTGTACATTAAGGAATATGTGACTTGGAATTGTTATCATAAGAGAATCTTTGCATTTGTGAGTAAGGAATATAATGTGATGTAATATCTCCGATGGTTGCGTCTTCTTCTGTTTGCACAAATAAGGAATACTCCCCATTGTTGCACATTAATTTATTCTTAAATGGTGTGATGTGGCGGGGGCAAAGAATCAGAGGCTCAATACCACTTAAACCTCATAGGAGATAGATCCTATACATTTCCAGCAAATACAGCGATTCAGCACTCCAATAGGTAAAAAAATTGGTGTAATTTACAAATATAAATAACGTAAGAAAAGGCAAACATTCAGCAGGTTCTTATTTCTAGGTTTCTTTATTGAAAAACTCTTCTTTAAAACGACTGTAGCCAACGCGTTTCGACTCAGAAGGTTTTCTTCAGGGCTACAAATAAGTACATAATAAATGCAAATGCTGTCCAGGATATGAAGGGCTTCAAAACTGCTGCATTATAATGTAGATGAGTTTGTAATTGAAAACCAAGACTTTTGTCAGTTTTGTGAGCAAGAACTAGCCGGTAATAGAAATGCTCCTACTTTGGCCTATGACCAGGCATTATTGAGAGACTAGGAGCTTTAGCATTCCCTCAAGTCACAATCCTCTCTCAGGAGTGGGGCTACTCCTAAGAATGGCTTTTATTTGTGAGTGGTCCTGAGGTTTGAAGGAGAGCTGATGCAGATTTCTAGGTAGAGGTCTTATTTCATACATGTCTGTGTTCAAGACCCTGCACTTCTAGCTGATACTCAGTGAATGTGCTCCGTACTGGTGATGCGTGAAATACCACCTTTGCGTGAACCAAAGAGTGAGGATGGAGCGACACAGCACTGTGCAACCAAATAAAACATCTTTGTAAATGTGGCAGATCTTCAAAGTTCAACATTGCAGGGATATGCCTGCAGTTCTTGTTTAACTTTTATCATTGGGGGCGAGGTTGTTAAAGGAGGAGGGGTCACTAATGATTAGTTGAGAGCATTAATGTGGGGGTACAGTAGTTGAACACTTTTGTAGGTTTATTTATATAAAGAGAATCATCCGAGTGCTTGGTAACATGTGGTTTTCATTTTGACTTTTTATTATGGTTACCCCTTAGAAGGGCAGTTTGTGCCCCAAATGCATTGGGACTATAAGTTCCACGTTGAATTATGAGGAATTTTAACCCTCTAAATGTCTATGGGCAAATACATTGGGAATTGAGGAATACATTGAATTACAAATGAATGATAATGTGTGAACTTTATTGCGTTGTTCGAATACACTTGTGCATCTGTGCATCTTGGGTTGGGAATCTGGCGAGGCTCCAACTTTTGCAGTCATGGCTTCTGGCTTTCCAATGTTGTGCATGGCAAACAAGGAAGCGACCAAGTCCTAACTCTACTCCGTAATCACTAACCGAGAATATTGTGATATGGCTTCTGGCTTTACAGTAGTTTCTTACTATGGCTCGATTTAGCACTGACTCTTATTCACAAACCTAGCTTATTATGACATGGCTTTGCAGTAGTTTCTTACTATGGCTATTATTGATTACCACTCGTTGTAACAACTTAATATTTTCGGACCTTTTATTGATGAGCATGAAGACTTCCCTGAATGCAAGCTTTGCAGTAGCTTCTGTAGGCGTGGGAGGGGGTGTGGTACTGGTTTCGGGTTCAGGCAGAGGCTGTACGGCAGAATAACGTTTTAAGCTCGGCTTTATTTTTATGGTTCGCTTAGTTCTTAAAGTCAGTCTTTCCCTGGCGAACTCCAGGTTGTTCGTGGTGGCGGTGTCTTCGGTCTGTAGAGGTCCACGCTGTCTTGACAGGCGTAGGCGTCGACAGCTTCGGGTCTCCAGGCCGATATACCGAGGGAAAAAGGAGACCAACAGAGGGAGCCGTTAGAGTACTGTTTGGAGACCTCGGTCTGTTCAGGGGGCCCAAGTGAAGGGACGTATCACCCGTGTGTCTCACTACCTAACCGTGGTTGTGCAGAGGGGCGGGATAAGAAGGTGAGGGCACCGAACGGGTAGGGAGGGGGGACGGAAATCGGGGCATACACACA